>NC_058099.1:43065000-44315000 GCF_020171115.1 Neogale vison
ATAGAATGGCAATGTGTAAATGCCATTTGGTATCTCAGATATCAGAATATAAATTACTTGGAAACTGAATCGATTAACTTAGATATCCTGGGGAAAATACTTTTCAAAATATGTTTTGGGGAAATCCCCAGGAAAGTTATTCAAGTTTCAGTTTATAAATTAAAACCATTAATAATAACAGCTAATAACTAATACTATATGCACTATTATAATGGTATGCTATTCTCAGTCTCTCTCACACACACAAAACCCCTTTCATCTAATCTGCACAGTGACTCTAAGTAGAATGAAGGTACTGTTATCATCTCCATTTCAAAAATGAAAAAACTAGTGGCACCGCAGTGGCTCAGTCAGTTGAGCAGTTGGCTCTTATTCTGCCTCAGGTCATGATCTCAGGGTCGTGAGTTTGAGCCCCAAGTCTGGCTCTGCACTAAGCATGGAGCCTGCTCGAGATTCTTTCTCTTCCTCTGACCCTCCCCTACTCACCCATGTGTGTTCTCACTCTCTAATAAATAAATAAATCTTTAAAAAATAAAAATAAATAAAAATGAATTGACTAAAAAATAGAAAATAAAAATGAAGAAACTAAGGTATATAAAAAAGTCAAATAGTATTCCAAAATCAGCCAGTAAAATAGCACAGCTCAGATCTGAATCCAGACATTCTGGTTGCAGACCTGTACTCTTTAATAAAACTATCCTGTCTTTATAAATTCCATATTACCTGACATACGCAGAGAATGAAAGCTTCTAAACTAGGCCATAGAACCCTGACTACGAAAAAAGTAGTCTATAGACAAACCAAAGAAAAATTTTTATATTTTTATTACCCTTCAAAGAAGCATATAAATTATAGAGTAAATTGCAATGACTTTATACAGAGTTTAAGACAGTAATACAATTATTCTATAGCACTTCACATATATTTCTATCATGATACATATTTATCACATTGTAGCAGTTAGATTTTTAAATGTCTGATATGCTATACCAATAACAACATATTTGGTTTTACAATCTTATCCATCTTTGGAAAGATACTGTACTCTAAAAATGAAGGAATAATTTTTAGTGAGCAATAATGCCCCCAAATCTTCTTGAGAGACAAGTGCTTAAAAATAAAAGATTTGGGGGCGCCTGGTTGACTCAGTGGGTTAAAGTCTGTCTTCAGCTCAGGTCATGATCTCAGGGTCCTGGGATGGAGCCCCACATCGGGCTCTCTGCTCTGGGGGGAGCCTGCTCCCCTTCCTCTCTCTCTCTGCCTGCTTCTCTGCCTACTTGTGATCTGTCAAATAAATTAAAAAAATCTTTTAAAAAGATAAATAAATAAAAGATTAAAAAAAAATAATGTGACTACTTTCTCAACTGTATTTATTGGTTAAGCCTGATCTGTGTAAGTAGACATTCAGAAAATTAGTCCCACCTTGTGGATCATAGTAGTACTACAAATGCAGGCCTTAAGGAACAGTGAACAGTCGAAGTGTATATTCTCTGATCCCTACCTCTGAAACCAATAATATTATATGTTAATTGAATTTAAATTTTAAAAAGTGTGTATTCTCTTGACTGACAAAAACTAATAAATTTATAAATAACTGGTGAGGAAGAACTTTCACATACTGCTGTTGGATGTATAAAATGGCACAACTTTTTCTGAAAGAAATTTGCAAAAATAATAAAAATTATAAACATAAGTAACATTCTATTTATAATTTCATTTCTAGAAATTTACCTATAGAAATATTCAAGTTAAAAAACATGTATGCAACAAGGTTATTTACTGCACCAGTATTCTTGGTAGTGAAAATTTAGAAACCACTTAAATGTCAATGTGGATACAGTGAATATACGATTTAACCATAACACTAACAAAGATGATGATGGCAGCTAACAGTTGTTGGGAGTAATAAATACGTGCCAGGCACCATTCTTGGCCTGGCTTTAAAACCCTGATACTGACCACTATGCTATACTTCCTAGAATGAAGTATACATCCTCATATGGAAGAAGGTACATTAAATATGGTGTTAAATGAAAGATTCAACCTCAGAGGAATTATAGATTACTCCATCTTAAAATACATATGCTTATATATGTACAGAACAAATCTAAAAGTCTGTAAAGACATCGAATTGTAAATAATTTGAAAGGCTGGGATGACTCTAAACACTGGGATGACTATGAGGAGAAAGGAGATGACTTTTTACTTTATACACTTTTCTTCGCTTGAAATTTTCAAATTAAGTACATACCAAATTTTTATATCAAAAGCACAAATTTTAAAAAATAAATTAACTAGTCTTTAAAATAACTAGGTCAAGGAAAAATATTTTTTTTAAAGATTTTATTTATTTATTTGACACAGAGAGAGCACAAGTAGGCAGAGGGGCAGGCAGAGAGAGGAGGAAGCCAGGCCCCCCACTGAGCAGAGAGCCCAATGCGGAACTCGATCCCAGGACCCTGAGATCACGACCCGAGCTGAAGGCAGATGCCTAACTGACTGAGCCACCCAGGCATCCCCAAGGAAAAAGATTTTTAAAAAACAGGAAGGAATAACCTCCTACCTGGTAAGGTTAATTGCACAGTTAATGAAAGCACGAGAATGGTCAAAGTCACACACACACACACACACACACACACACACACCCCACCTATAAAATAAAGCACATTCAGGTGATTAAAACTCTAGAAATTCTGAGTAAGTTAGGTATATAAAATTGATAATTTCTTAAAAGATGGCAAATTGAATATGCACAATTAATTCTAATCCTCACCAAACTCAATTAAAACTTTAGTAAAAAAAATTTTTTAAAGGTAAAATTCCCGTTTGAAGTGGCGGGAGGGTGGGAGGTTGGGGTACCAGGTGGTGGGTATTATAGAGGGCACGGCTTGCATGGAGCACTGGGTGTGGTGAAAAAATAATGAATACTGTTTTTCTGAAAATAAATAAATTGGGAAAAAAAAGTAAAATTCCCAGGAAAAATGAAAATTAAAAAAGAAAATAAAAGAAATAAAATTTCAAAAGCTGTAAGTAGATGGACAAGTAGCAACTAATTGAGCAGACTAGAGAAAGCCTAAACCTAAGCCAGCACTGGGTAAAGCTGAGAACCTAGCCAGTTTCAAAAGGTTTTAGAATTTTGCATAGAAGACCGATCACTTATTTTGTGTTCCTACTCCATGAAAGGTTTTGTCATGTTTTAAAACAGTAACATTCTTCTATTTAATGTAATATAGTGAAGAATAAATAAAAGATCTGATATAAGTAGACCAAGAAACAATACCTACCTTTGAGGAAGCTTCAATATGAGACTATATAAAGTCTCAAGTATTAATATGTAGGTGAGAATAAAAAAATTCTAAGTAAAAAATCACAAAAACAAATTACTTAGCTATATGTCACAAATAAACCTTGAGGTAAAAGGATCCTTATTTAAAGGATATCCTGTGTTATAATACAGACTACTATTTTTTTTCTTTACCCACAACAATAGTGTTTTTTCCATTACTTACTCTTTCTCATTCAGAGCAATATTTTTTCAAGTTTTTATTTAAATTTCAGTTAGCATACATTGTAATATTAGTTTCAGGTATACAATTTGGTGATTCATCATTTATATACAACACCCAGTGCTCATCTGAACAAGTCAACTCCTTAATACCCATCACCCATTTGACACATTTTTGGGCTCTTTCCATAATTTGGCTACTCTTGATAATGCTGCTCTAAACATTGGGATTCATGTGCCCATTCGAATCAATGTTTTGGTATCCTTTGGGTAAATACCTAGTAGTGCAATTGCTGGATCATAGAGTAGTTCTATTTTTAACTTTCTGAGGAACCTCCATACTATTTTCCAGAGTAGCTGCACCACTCTGCATTCCTATTAATGGTGCAAAAGAGTTCCCCTTTCTCTGCATCTTTGCCAATCTGTTGTTTCCTGTGTTGTTAATTTTAGCCATTCTGACAGGTGTGAGGTGGTATCTCATGTTAGTTTTGATATGTATTTCCCCGATGATGAGTGATGTTGAGAATCTTTTCATGTGTTTGTTAGCCAGCTTTATATATTCTTTGGAAAAATGTCTATTCATTTCTTCTGTCCGTATCTTAACTGGATTACTTATTTTTAGGGTTGTTGAGTTGATTAAGTTCTTTACAAACTTTGGATACTAACCTTTTATCAGATATGTCATTTGGAAATATCTTCTCCCATTCTGAAAGTTGCCTTTTAGTTTTGTTGATTCTTTCCTCCACTGTGCAGAAGCTTTTTATCTTGTGAAATCCCAATAGTTCATTTTTGCTTTTGTTTCCCTTGCCTCAGGAGACATATCTAGTAAGAAGTTACTATAGCCAGTGTCCAAGAGGTTACTGCCTGTGTTCCCCTCTAGGATTTTGATGGTTTCCTATCTCACATTTAAGTCTTTTCATCTATTTTGAATTTATTTTTGTGTAGGGTATAGGAAAGCAGTCCAGTTTCATTCTTCTGCATATTCCTGTCCAGTTTTCCCAACACCATTCGAAGAGAATGTCTTTTTTCCCATTGGATAGTCTTACGTGCTTTGTTGAAGATTAGTTGAACCATATAGTTATGGGTCCACTTCTGGATTCTCTGTTTTGTCCCACTGATGTATCTGTTTTTCTGCCAGTACCATACTGTCTTGATCACTACAGCTTTGTAGTATCACTTGAAGTCCAGAACTGTGATGCCTCCAGCTTTGCTTTTCTTTTTCAAGACTGCTTTGGCTATTCAGGGTCTTTTCTGGTTCCATACAAGTTTTAGGATTGTTTATTCTAACTCTGTGAAAAATGCAGGTGGTATTTTGAGAGGGATTGCATTATAAGTGTAGATTGCTTTGGGTAGTATAGACCTTTTAACAATATTTGTTCTTCCAATCCATGAGCATGGAATGTTCCTTCATTCTTTGTGTCATCTTCAATTTCTTTCCTATGTGTGTTACAGTTTTCAGAGTACAGATTTCCTAACTCTTTGGTTAGGTTTATTCCTAGGTATCACAGTTTTTGGTGCAATTATAAATGGGAGCAATGCCTTGGTTTATCCTTTCTGCTGCTTCATTACTGGTGCACAGAAAGGCAACAGATTTTTGTACGGTGATTTCGCATCTTGTTACTTTACTGAATTCATTCTATCAGGTATAGCAATTTTTTTAGTGGAGTCTTTTGGGATTTTCTTGGTTGTTTTTTTAAGATCTTATTTTTTTAAGTAAACAGGGGCTCAAACTCACAACCCCCAAATCAAAAAACCTATGTTCTTCTGACTGAGCTAGACAGGCCCTCCTTTTGGGTTTCCTATATAGAGTATCATGTCACCTTCCTTGCCAATTTGGATGCTTTTATTTTCTGATTGTTGAGGTTAGGACTTCTACCACTATGTTAAATAACAATGGTGAGAGTGGACATACCGGTCTTGTTCCTGACTGTAGAGGAAAAGCTCTCAGTTTTCCCCCATTAAGGGTGAAATTAACTGTTTGTCTTTCATATATGGCTTTTAGGATGTTAAAGTATGTTCTCTCTATCTCTACTTTGTTGAGTTTTTATTAAGAATGGATGCTATACTTTGTCAAATGCTTTTTCTCCATCTATTGAGAGGATCATATGGTTCTTTTCTTTTATTAATGTGGTGTATCATGTTGACTGATTTGCAAATATTGAACCACCCTTGCAACCCAGGAATAAATCCCACTTGATCATGGGGAATGATTCTTTTAATGTACTGTTGGATTTGATTTGCTAGTATTTTGTTGAGAATTTTTGCACCCACATTCATCAGAGATATTGGCCTATAGTTCTTTTTTAGTGGAGTCTTTGTCTTGTTTTGAAATCAGGGTAATTCTGGCCTCACAGAATGAGTCTGAAAGTTTTCATTCCATTTCTATTTTTTGGAACAGTTTGAGAAGAATAGGTAGAACTCCCCTGGGAATCCATCTGATCCTGGACTTTTGTTGGGAGATTTTTGATTACTGCTTCAATTTCTTTGCTGGTTATGGGTCTCCTCAAGTTTTCTATTTCTTCCTGTTTCAGATTTGGTAACTTATATATTTCTAGGAATTTACCCATTTCTTCCAGATTACCCAAATTGTTAGCATATAATTTTTCATAATGTTCTCTTACAATTGTTTGCCTTTCTGTGGTGATGGTTATTTCTCCTCTCTCATTTGTGATTTTATTTATTTGGGTTATTTCTCTCTTCTTTTTGGTAAGAGTGACTAGGGGGTTTTCAATTTGATTAATTCCTTCAAAGAACCAGCTCCTGGTTTCATTGATCTGTTCTACTGTTTTTTTTTTGTTGTTGTTGTTTCTACTTTTAAAAAAATTTTTATTTATTTATTTGAGAGAGAGCGAGCACAGAGGGAGAATGGAAGGGAGAAGAAGACTCCCCACTAGGCAGTGAGCCCAATGTAGGGCTTGATCCCAGGACCCTGGGATCATGACCTGAGCTGAAGGCAGATGCTTAATTGACTGAGCCACCCAGGTGCCTCCTGGTTTTTTTTGTTTCTGTATTATTTATTTCTGCTCTAATCTTTATAGTTTCCCCCTTCTGCTGGCTTTAAGAAGAAGCATAATTTAAAAGGCAACAATTAAGAAAATATTTAATGGCTGACATTTAGCTGAGAAAAGAGAACTCTGGATGGGTTCTGCCTTTTCTGAAAAATAGTACAGCATCAGCCAATAATGCTCTGCTTTAGCAATGATGTAGTTTATACTCATATTCTGGCCATTTTAGTACACTCATATTCTGGCCAAGGAGAACTACTTCTCATTGCTTCTAGTTAGCATAAATAATAATTATTTACAGAACAGTATATGTATTTCAATCTTAATCTTTTTAGAACTCATATAAAAAAATTACTGCATCCATCAATAAGGCAAAACCACTATCTGGGTGAAGCCTAGTAAATATTTAAGATGATAAAATTAAATCCTTCAGCAGTTTGAAAAGAGTAATGCTATTTTATTATATTGAAATTTTTGCAAGGAAATTATTACTCTTTTCAGTCACTTAAAGACAAAGTAAAGATTTTAGATCTAAGAAGCCTATCTAGAATTGGTCAAAAGTCCAAGTGTATTATGAGGATAACTTAGCATCTGCACAATGAAGATTTTCATGGAACAGTCAAATAACTCTTCATTGAATTTACTTAGTTTAACTTTAAGAAATAGTTACTCAATGAAACTTTTCTCAAATTATAACTTTAGAGACTTGCCAAAATGAATACATATAATGCACTTAAGAAAGATACTGGACTACACAGCCACCATTAATACCTAGCAGAGAATAAAACTGTATGTAGCCCCATATCCAAGTATGCCTCTGAATTTAAAATGAATTACACAATACTGAAAGATGAAGCAACTACTAACAAAGTGAGACACATATAAATCATTTATAGTTTATAAGTTATCTTAACCAGAACCACTACAAGGCAAAAAGTAGTCTTAGGTGGATCATAAAAAGGTACCATAAATAGCAGAAGCTAAGATAGCATCTACAAAATTAGTAAAATAGGCCAGAAGGGATAAAGTCTGAGGCAGGAAGAAGTATGAATTGGAAACTCAAAATAACTTGATTATCCTCCATATCTTAAGGATTGGATGATCTATAGTCTTGTGTTGAGGAAATGCTGAGAACGCAGATGTAGGTGAGAACCCACCACTTCACTGGAAATTATTAATCCAAGGTAAAACCTCTAGAAAATAACAAAACCTTTGCTAACCAATCCAGCTATCTCTGGAGAAGAGTGCATATGTACATCCTAAGAACTAGAGGGCACAAAGAAGTGATAGAGCCCAACTATCATCTTTTGTTCATTCTACAAATCTTTCCCTGCTGAAATATAGCACTGTTTCATTCATTCCACAAACATTTATTGAGTGTTTATTTTCTTAGATTCTGTGTTGATGAAAGAGGTTATCAGAATGAATAAGACACAGTCCAGATCCTTTGAGGATGTATAGCCTCAGAGGTAGACAAACATCCAAGTAGGTAATGATAATATCATGTAGTCAATATAGTGATATACGCAGTGTGCTCTGATAATGGAGTAATTCACTCACTTAGCTCAGCCCAGAATAGGTCAGGGAGGGAAGTTAGGGTTGTTAATGGTGGATTAAAGGATACCTGAAGTAGATTTTAAAAGATGAGAAGTTACAAAGTAAATAACAGGGGAAAGAACATTCAAGACAAAGGAATAAATAGTAGGAGCAAAGGATTGAGCATGACACAGTTTGATTTACCAAAAAGGGGGTGAGGTGTGGAGTACCACAAGACGATTATTATTAGACTGTAAGGATAAAGATGATGAGGAGTAGGAGAGGAGATGGACAACATACAGGTCAGACTGCAGAGGGACTATAATGCCATGCAAAGATTCTTAAACTTTATCTCATAGGTCATTGGGAGCCACTGTTAAGCAGGAGAATGACACAGAATCAATTTTACATTAAGTTACTCTAGCAACAGAGTGGTAGATGAATCTGAGAGGGGACAAGATTGGAGGTGGGACAACCAGTTGGAAATCTACTGTAATAGGTCAGTAATAGTAATAGGTAAGAAATAATGAAGTCCTGAACTAATACATAACCTTCTAACAAAACCCCCTGTGCTTTTATATCCATAATTCAGGATGTTCACATTATAGCAGAAGAATAAAAAAAGGCATGTGTTGAGATATATATATATATTTTTTAATATGTACTATTATATTCTAGATTTTTTTCCACATTAATCAAAAAGGACAAAGAAGGTTAGAAATCAAAAAAGAAAACAGAAGCTAAAATTGAAAACATTCTACTTATCTTAGAACTTGCAATTAATAATAAATCATTGTGCTTAAACCAAGTTACTTTACTGGAAACACAAATTGAATGTTGTTTAAAAATTTAAATTGAAGAAGAGGAAAATTGTTTAGAAAGTTTCCCATAAAGTATCTAAAATCAAGACAATCCTACCAGTTGTGGGAATTTGAGTAACTTTTCTGAGCTTCAACAAATATGAAAGGGCTTATAAGACTTCAAAAAGTTCTTGCAAAGATCACATAGTGCCCAGGAGAGGTATGTAATTAATCAATAGTAGCTAATGATATTATTCATACATCAAGAAAAATGTAAATAAAACTAATACACTACATTTAAAACTGAAGTAAAAAATTTATTTAGGAATTGAATACCCCTTTTCCCTGCTACGAGTGTTTCTTTAGCCATAATAGATATATACAAAAATGCATACTATTTACAATTATCATATGTAACTCATAAGAATATATAGTCAATTCTTGCTAATCCAAGAGCACATAAATACCAGTTTGCAGTTCATCTGTGATTAAAGTGTCACAAGGAACCCACCTTTCTCATCCTTATTACAAAGAAGCTGGTAAGGAAACTACAACACCCAATCTCTTCCCCCCTCAACCACAAATACACTGTAACTCCCAAACAGCCACCAAAAGCATTTCCACTTAGTTCAGATCCCAGGCTCCCACAAGTGTTCGAGTCCCTTTGGCTCTTCAATCCCACAGCTGGGGAAAGTTGGAAAAGGTACAGAATTATCAATGCTTGCTACCTCATTACTGAGACCCCCTAAAGAATTAATTCTTTCTATTTATGACATGATCCTCTCTCCCATCTCAATTCTTATCCCAATTGATTGATAGTTGACATATTAAGGAGGTATAAATTAGAAATCTGTAATAACTTTCAACTGTTTTAGTTCATTTTTTAACAAACTGATTTGCAAAAACAAAATAAATTCTTGTCACCATATAACCATTTTAAGTTATTTTAAGTTTTTAGTCTGCTTAAATAATTTAACAGTAATTATAATATTTACTATTATAGTATAGTTAAGCATTTTAGTAGTTAAAGTTAGGGAACTCATTAAGAATTAAATAATAAATCCCAGGGAAATAATCCCTGAGACCCGAGTTAATACTAAGTCAATATTGCTATATATCTGTTGTTATACATTATAAAAATTCCAGAAAAATTACCTTGGTGCTCCTCTAAATCCATGTCCAGTTGTCTAATTTCTTCATTGAACTGATTTATTTTTTCTTTTATTTCTGTTAACCTGTTGAAAATATTATTTAATAAATTTATGACAGATAATTTAGAAATTCAACAGAAACATTTAATGATGACATTAGGAAATCTTTTCTAAGTTGCAAAAATAGTATCTGTATATAATATGCCCTATTCTGAAGACAATATATAAATTTAGAGAGAAAGATCTTTTCTAGATCTTTCTTTAGGATTCATATTTAGAGTATAAGTATATTCTGAGCATGTTAGGTTGCCTGATTTCAAAAGCAAACCTTTCCCCAACATTCTTTTGAGCTTAATTTGTGGTATTAAAGTGAAAAATCTTTAACAACCTTCTTTTTTGTTGGTTTGTACAAACTGTACTAAAATGGCAAATTAGTCTCAAAAATTAGAAATAAGAGAAAATTTACCATTGATTGAAGATTATATAGGTTAAAATTTTAACAAACAGCATTTGTACTTGTTACAAAGCTACAGTAATTAACATAGTGCTGTACTGAAATAAAGGAAGATATATACAGCAACAAAATAAGAAATGAGACCCTGTATCTATATACAACTGATTTTTGACAAAGTGTCAAAATAATTAAGCAGGGAAAGAATATTAAATAGTATTTGCTGAAAGAATATTTCAACAAATGTTGCTGAGACAACTGGATAAGCAAAAAGAAAAGAATAAAACTGAACTCCTACCTCACACCATATACAAAAGTTTACTTAAAATGGATCTTAGCTCTAAACATAAGGGCAAAACTACAAAATTCTAAGAATAAATCACAGGCATAAATCTTCCTGATTTTGGATTAGGGAATGGTTTCTTAGATAGGTCACCAAAACCATAAGCAACAAAAGAAAAAATAAACTAGACATTATCAAATTTTAAAACTTCTGTGCTTCAAGAAAATGACTTAAGAAAATAAGAAGAACCCAGAGAATGGAAAAGAAACTTTGCAAATCATTTATCTGATAAGAGACTTGTCTCTTAAATTCTTAAGCTCAGGAAAGAAACTGAAGGCTGCTGGAGCGGCAGAGATGGGCTGACTGGGTTATGGACACTGGGGAGGGTATGTGCTATTGTGAGTGCTGTGAGTTATATAATACTGATGATTCACAGACCTGTACCCCTGAAACAAATACATTATATGAGACTTGTTTCTGGAACATATAAAGATTTCTCACAATAATAAAAAGATAACCTAATTAAAAATTGGGCAAAGGAGGGACACCTGGGTGGGTCAGTCAGTTAACGTCACCAGATTGAGCCCCACATTGACTCCCTGCTCAGCACAGAGACTGCTTGAAATTCTTTCTCTCCCTCTCCATCTTCCCCCACTCATGCATGCACTTGCCTTCTCTCTCTCTCTCTCTCTAAAATAAATAAATAAATCAGGGAGGAGTAGGGGACCCTAAGTTCATCTGGTCCCCAGAATTCAGCTAGATGGTTATCAATCAGTCTGAACACCTATGAAATCAACTGGAGATCTGAGAAAAGAAATGCTGCAATTCTACAAATAGAAAAGTGACCACTTTTGGGGAGGTAGGAGATATGGAGACATGAATCCTGGGTGATATATTGGATAGAGCAAGGCGAGGGAGCTTTCTTAAGGAGGCTACTACAAAGTATTAGAGCAAAGGAGTGCAAAATTGGAACTTATAGAAATCTGCTGTGGAGGGAAAGTCCCTGGCTTAAAGGTGCTTAGTGATGAAGGCAGGGCAGAACTCCAGGTGGGAAAGCAAGGTCTCAGGAACCCTGGGTTCACAAAAAGAATAGGGGTGCCTGAGTTCCTAGGCATCAGAGTGGGGAAGCTGACTGAAAACAGTGAATCTAGGTGCCAGCTTTCTGCTCGGTGTTGCCATAAGCTGAGAATCACTACGGAATCACACAATTGCTCTCTGGATAGGGACCCAGCAAAAGCCAGAAATGCAGGAAGATCCCCCCTCCCCATCCCAGGACAAACAGTGTGGATCTATACCACAGGAATCCAAAAAGTCCAGAGACTCAAAACTGGGTTGCATGCCTGAGATAAAAACTCAGTCACAGTGGTGCCTGGGTGGCTCAGTGGGTTAAAGCTCTGCCTTCAGCTCAGGTTATGATCCCAGGGTTCTGGGATTAAGCCCCGCATCGGGCTCTCTGCTCAGCAAGGAGCCTGCTTCCTCCTCTCTCCTCTCTCAGTGCCTGCCACTCTGCCTACTTGTAATCTCTGTCAAACAAATAAATAAAATCTTAAAAAAAAAAAAACAAAAAAAAAAACACCTCAGTCACAGACTGGGTGAACACACTATTCAAATGGAGACAAAGACAAGAGTAACTGACTGCTTTCCTTTGGGGGCTCACTGAAGAGTCAGGGGCACAAACTTCAGCCCCAGGGCTAGAAAATGGGGCCCCACCATTTTCATCCCCCTCCTTTGATGCTGCAAGACTTCAGGGAGCAAAACAGCGCCACATAGGCAATCTGGAGCCGCTTACGCTGAGCCCTACCCCCTGGCAATGGGGGTGCAATTCCAACAGGGCAAGGACACCTGAGAATCAGCTCACAGGCCCCTACCCCAGAAGAATAGCAGGAATAACTGGCTAGCACAAAGTTTACTAATCACAGATAAGTTGCAAAACTTCAGCTCTTGGGGAAAAGAGTATATAGCATTTGTGGTTCCTTTTTTTTATTATTATTCTTTAGTTTTTCAGTTTTATTTTTTCCAGCGATTTTCTTATTTTTTCATTTCTTTTTTTAATTCTTTTTAAAAATTTATATACATATATATATACATATATATTTATTTATTTTTTGCGTCCTTTCATTGTATTTTATTTTTCTATATGCATAATTTTTTTTTCTTTCCTATTTTGGGATCTAGTTTCTTTTAACAAACAGAACAAACACACCCAGGATCTAGTTTGTTGTTTTGTTCTGTTTTACTTCTTGTTTGATTTTTTTTCTTATTTTGTTTTGTTTCTGCTTTCTTATGGTTAGTTTTGTTTGCTCTTTTTCTGGTGTTCTTGTTGTTATTTTTGTCTTCTCTCACATTCTTTTCTATTCTTTTCTGGACATAACGAGACAGAGAAACTCACCCCAAAAGAAAGAACAGATATTGGAACTAGAATTCAAAATAACGATTATAAAGATGTTAGCTGGGCTTGAAAAAAAGAAGCACAGAAAACGCTGGAGAATCCCTCACTGTAGAAACAGAAGAAATAAAATCTAATCAGGCCAAAACCAAAAATGCTATTAATGAGCTGCAGTAACAAATGGAGGCTCTAACAGCTAGGATAAATGAGCCAGAAGAGAGAGTCAGTCATATAGAAGACAAAATGATGGAAAATAAGGAAGGTGAGAAAAAGAGAAAAACTACTGGATCACCAAAGGAGATTTCAAGAAATCTGTGATACTATAAAGCAAACTAGTGTCTGAATAATAAGAGTCCCAGAAGACGAAGAGACAGAGAGAGGGGCAAGAAAGTTTATTGGACAAATTACAGGTGAGTACTTCCCTAATCTGGGGAAGGAAACAGGCCTTTAAATCCAGGATGCACAGAGAACCCCCTCAAAATCAATAAAAACAGGTGAACACCCTGACATATAATAGTGAAACCTGCAAATTTCAAAGATAAAGAGAAGGGGCACCTGGGTGGCTCAGTGGGTTAAAGCCTCTGCCTTCAGCTCAGGTCATGATCCCCGAGTCCTGGGATTGAGCCCCGCAACAGGCTCTCTGCTCAGCAGGCAACCTGCTTCCTTCCCACTCTCTGCCTGCCTCTCTGCCTACTTTGTGATCTCTGTCAAGTAAATAAATAAAATCTTAAAAAAAAAAAAAGAGAGAGAAAGAGAAAATCCTGAAAGCAGCTCAGGACAAGAGGTCCTTAACCTAAAAGGGTAGAAACATAAGAATGAAAGCATATCTGTTTACAGAGACCTGGTAGACCAGAAAGGACTGGCATGATATACTCAATGTGCTAAATGGGAAAAATGCAGCCAAGAATACTTTATCCAGCAAGGCTGTCATTCAGAATAGAAGGAAAGATAAAGAGTTTCCAGGGCAAACAAAAACTAAAGGAATTTGTGGACACTAAACCAGCTCTGCAAGAAATATTAAAGGGGATCCTCTGAGCAAAGAGAGAGCCAAAAAGGAATAAGGACCAGAAAGGAACAAAAACAATACAGAAACAGTGACTCTACAGTTAATACAAAGGCATTAATTCATATCTTACAATAATTACTCTGAAAGTAAATGGACTAAACTCCAATAAAAAGACAAAGGGTATCAGATTGGATTTAAAAAAAAAAAATAAGACTCATGGATATGCGGTCTCAAGAGACTCATTTTAGACCCAAAGAACCCTCCAAATGTAAAGTGAGGGGTGGAAAACCATGTATCATGTTAATGGGACATCAAAAGAAAGCTAAGGTGGCAATTCTTATAACAGACAAACTAGATTTTAAACCAAAGACTGTAATAAGAGATGAGGAAGGATGTTATATCATAATAAAAGGGTCTATCCAACAACAAGATCTAACAATTATAAATATCTATGCCCCTAAGTTGGGAACAGACAATTATATAAACCAATAAATAACAAAATTAAAGAAAAACATTGATAATACCGCTATAATAGTAAGGGACATCCCACTCACTGCAATGGACAGATCATCTAAGCAGAAGATCAACAAGGAAAACAAGGAAACAAGGGCTTTGAATGACACAATGGACCAGATGGACTTCATAAATATATTCAGAACATTTCATCCTAAAGCAACAGAATACACATTCTTCTTGAGAGCTCATCGGACATTCTCCAGAACAGATCACACACTGGGTCACAAATCAGGCCTCAACTGGTACCAAAGACTGAGATTATACCATGCATGTTTCCAGACTACAATGCTTTAAAACTTGAACTCAATCACAAGAGAAAATTTGGAAAGAAAACAAACACATGGAGGTTAAAGAGCATCCTAGTAACCAGGAAATAAAAGAAGAATTTTTAAAATACATGGAAATAGAGATGCCTTGGTGGCTACGTTGGTTAAGCATCAGCCTTTGGCTTAGGTTATGATCTCAGGGTCCTTGGATTGAGCCCTGTGATGGGCTCCCTGCTTAGCGGGGAGCCTGCTTCTTCTTCTTTCTCTGCCTCTCTCCCTGCTTGTGCCCACTCTCTCTCCCTCCATGGAAATAAACAAAATCTTTTTTGTTTTTTTTTAAGATCTTTATTTATTTATTTGACAGAGAGAGAGATCACATTTAGGCAGAGGGGCAGGCAGAGAGTAGGGGGGAAGCGTTCCCCGCTGAGCAGAGAGCCCAATGCGGGGCTCGATCCCAGGACTCTGAGATCATGACCTGAGCCAAAGGCAGAGGCTTAATCCACTGAGCCACCCAGGTGCCCCTCTACTGTTTTTCTTTTATTTCTATATCATTAATTTCTGCTGTAGTCTTTATTGTTTCTTTTCTCCTGCTGGCTTTAGGCTTTATTTGCTATTCTTTTTTCAGCTCCTTTAGGTGTAAGGTTTGGTTGTCTATTTGAGACTTTTCTTGCTTCTTAAGAAAGGCCTGTATTGTTATATACTTCTTTCTCTTGATTTGTTTCCATGTATTTCTTTTTTAAAGATTTTATTTATTGGGTGCCTGGGTGGCTCAGTGGGTAATGGCTGCATATTTCTGAATACATTAAAAACCTCTGAATTGTATACTTTAAATATATGAATTGTATGGTATGTATATCTTAATCAAGATATTTCTTAAGAATAGGGGCACCTGGTTAGCTCAGTTGGTTAAGCTTCTAGCTCTTGATTTAAGTTCAGGTCACGATTTCAGGGTCGTTGAGATCAAACTCCACATCAGGCTCGGCACTGGATGTGGAGTCTGCTTAAGATTCTCTCCTTCCCTCTGCCCTTCCCCATACTCAACTCATGCTCTCTCTCTCTCAATAATAATAATAATAATAATAATTACACTACACTGTGGCTCTTAATTAAACATTAAAATAAACGTTTAAAGCTGTAAATAAGATTGAAAGCTGCATCAATAGTACCGTATGAACTACAGGAAAAAATAACTGTAACAATATGTACCTACTGCAGGTTTAGAATGTAATTTAAAAGATGTGAAATGGATGGAAAATGTCCTATTATAAATGTACTTACTATTATAAATGTACTTACTGTCGTTCCATGCTGGCTATTTCCTGATTATCTTCTTTAACCTAAAAAGACATAAAAATAAAACAGTACTTAAAGAATTACTCATTGTTAGAATACCTTAAACATAATTTCCTTTGAAGGTATGCTGTACTAAAATGCCAAATGTAGTCTTTTTCTTGAAACCTATTTCTTAAAATTCAACCTTTGAAGTTAAAAAACACATCATTAAGGAACTATTCACAGATTCTTCCTTCATCCTCAAAGGAAGGATGATGACTGACACAGCTATACCCTCCACATGGCACCATGAGGTTAACATGTCTTCAGGCCAGGAACAGTTTACATAAATATCCAGGATTTTCAGGATTTCTGAGACTGTCTCTCCTCATCCTCTCAATCCCCACACACAAAGCAGGGTTGCCAGATTTAGCAATACCCATTACAACTGAATTTCAGGTAAACAAGGAATAACTTTTGGGGCATGTATATACCACGTCCTAATATACCATGCATACACACAAACACACACACACTCTTATTCAAAACATTATTCACTGCTTTCTAAAATTAAAATTTAAATAGCTATTCTGCATTTCATTTGTCAGTCCTATCCCAAGATCACACTCTCTGCCCCTGCCTCCAATGATCTCTTTCCAAGGAACTTCAGAGATTTTAGATTTTAATACCTTCCTGGAATGATTCTAATACTTAAATAGCTCCCAAGTTGATCCTAAGGTTCTTCCAAACCATTTGGGTTCAACCTAAGACCACAAAGGAGTCTCATTTGTACATTTCCGATAGGTACTGTTCCCAAATATATTTGCATTTCTCCTAAGGGCCCTATAGTTAGGGTGTCTCATTCTAAAAAACAGGGTAATTATAACTTGGTGCTAAATTAAAACTAGGCTTGGGTGGTAATAAAGCTACTGAATACATATAACACAACTTGGTGACATACTGTGATTTCATAGGACATTTTAATTTCAATCGCTTCATGAAGACGCTAATAATAATAACCACCAAAATTCATTAGCCTTGGAGCACTTCATTTTCTAAACATGAAGCCCCAAACAAATAACGGAACAGAACTTCAGTAAGATCATGTAATTGTTTACTAACCAAAAAAAGGGCTTTCAATTTCCTTAGTGGATCCAAAAGATGAAAAAATGGCCAAAATGTGCATAAAGACCATATAAAATTAGGACTTAAATCAAGAAACAGTTTATATGAGAAATGACTTTCACCCAGCTTTTCTTGGTCAAATAGTTTATCTCAATTTAGATAAAACTCACTTTTTACTGTTTTTTTAAGACAATAAACTTACTGGCATTCTGTTCAATTCATATGCCTTAAATGAAAGAAATCAATACATTTACCACACCTTGATATAGTAAAATAAGTATTTTTGTTTTTTCTACCTGCTTAAGTAATCTCTCTCTTTCTTCCATTGGAGATCCCATGCTTTTGTCTTCAGCAATCATTTGGTCTCGGTGGGACTCCAATTCATAAAGTTTTTCATGCAGCAAGACAGCCTCCTGTTTTACTTGAGAGTGTGCTATTTCCTGAAGGGCACAAAAAGAAGAAAAATTTAATTAATATTTTATCAGAAACTATTCTCATATAGGTTTCAGTTTATAAGAAAAAGGAAAATTTAAACCATCAGCATTTTTAAATAGAAATATCAAATATCTATAGTACTCAATGATGCTACAAAGTACACTTGTAAACTGGAATTAAAATACACCCCTTTTCCTTCATAAGTTATTTTCAGTCTAACATTCATAAGAATATGGTAATTTATTTTTTCTTCCAAATATAAAACCTGAACAAAGATAAGACATATCTACCAATGGAAAGATAATAAAGAAAATGTCACAATGTAGGTACAATTTTTTTTTTTTAAGATTTTATTTATTTATTTGACAGACAGAGATCACAAGTAGGCAGAGACACAGGCAGAGAGGAGGCAGAGAGGAGGAAGCACGCCCCCTGCCGAGCAGAGAGCCCAATGCGGGGCTTGATCCCAGGACCCTGAGATCATGACCTGAGCCAAAGGCAGAGGATTAACCCACTGAGCCACCCAGGCGCCCCAATGTATGTACAACTTTAACCACAATATTAAAGTCTAAAGAACTGATCTCTAGAGGGAATATATTTTCATGTATTTCATATAATATATGTTATATTCATATATATTTCATTTAATATATTATATATATATATATATTTCATACACACACCCACACATATAGTCTTATACATACTCTAATACAATGTTATATAGGTTGAACTGTATCACTCAAAAAGATATAATGAAGTCTTGGTAATCTCTGATACCTATGAATATGACCTAACTTGGAATTGGGGTCTTTGCCAATTTAGTCAAGTTAAGACAATGTAATTAGGGTGGACCCTAATGCCCTAATCTGGAACAACTGGTGTTCTTGTAAGAGAAGACATACAGACAGAGACACAGGAGAATGCCATGCAATGACACATGCAGAAACTGGTGTGATGCAGCTAAAAAAAAGAATGAATGCCTAGGATCAATAGGCACCACCAGAAGCTAGGAAGAGGTCAGAGAAGATTCTAACAGTCTCTCTGAGGAAACGGCTCTGTTGACACCTTGATTTTAGACTTCTAGCCTCTAGATCTGTTAGGAAATTTCTTGTTCTTTATGACAGCAGCATGAGGAAATTAATACACAAGAGTAGAATAGTTGTTGTATATTCAACACTATTCTACTGTTCACAAAGAGAAAATAAGGGCTTTGGTAACTTTATTAGACAACCAAAAGAGCTAGTGTTGTTGATAGTGATGAGGAAGAGGGAGAAAATGGCATTTGAAGCTGTTATTTTTTAATAACTTGTTCTGTGCCAAGCACTATATTCCATGTTCTTTATATACTATATCTAATCCTCAAAACAACTCTATCAGATAATACCATCATCTGTTTTACACATAAAGAAACTGAGGATCTCAGATCTAAATAATTTTCTATATTAACCAACAAAAAAGTGAATGATGATATCTGAAACTAGGTCCACAGCATGAATAAGACCAAATTTTTAAGAGGCAAGACTTCTTTTTTGAAAGCCAAAGAGAAGGAATCCTTTAATTTTTTATTTTTTATTAACATATAATGTATTATTAGCCCCAGGGGTACAGGTCTGTGAATCGCCAAGTTTACACACTTCACAGCACATACCCTCCCCAATGTCCATAAGCCAACCACCCTCTCCCTGTCCCCCTCCCCTAGCAACCCTCAGTTTGTTCTGTGAGATGAAGAGTCTCTTATGATTTGTCTCCCTCCCGATCCCATCTTGTTTCATTTTTTCCTTCCCTACCTCCCAAACCCCCCACGTTGTCTCTCAAATTCTTCATATCAGGAAGTTCATATGATAATTGTCTTTCAAAGAGAAGGAATCTTAAAAGGAAAAAGTAAATTAGTGGAAATCTTTGAAAATCTATTAAAAAGCATAATATAGTGGCACCTGTCTGGCTTAGTTGGTGGAGAATGGGACTCTTGATCTCAGGAATTGTGGGTTTGGGCTCCATGTTGGGTGCAGAGATTACTTAAAAATAAAATCTTAAAAAAACCCACATCATATACATAGCTCAAAGTAATGGATTAGCTTCAGGTGAAAAGGTGTGATAATGAAATACAGATATTTTGGGGTATCCCCTTTTTTTTAAGATTTTACTTACTTGTAAGATTATTTACTTGTAAGTAAGATTTTATTTACTTTATTTAGTTACTCTGCCTACTCACAAGCAGGCAGAGAGGCAGGTAGAGAGAGAGGGGGAAGCAGGCTCCCTACTGAGCAGAGCCCAATGTGGGGCTCAATCCCAGGATCCTGAGAACATGACCTGAGCCGAAGGCAGAGGTTTAACCCACTGAGCCACCCAGGCGCCCCATGGGGTATTTCTTTTCATAGTTATCTCCTCCTTCCTTTTGCTTAATCATCCTAAGACTTGTTCAAATTTCATCTCACTAAAACTATTCCTCAATAAAACTCGTGCTGATCTTTCACCTGTTTTTTCCACTCCATGATGAACTGAGTAATACTTAGCACAGTAGTGAGCAAGCACACAGTAGATATTCAATAAATACTAGATGAGTGATATTTAACATAATGTTTTCTTGAAGAGGTAAAAAAAACAAAACAAAACAAGGAATCCGGCAAAAGTTAAACAGAACTAGTAACTTCTATATATATATTTTTTAATATTTTGTTTATTTGAGAGAGAAAGAGAATAGGGAGAGTAGAAGAGGGAGAGGGACAAGCAGACTATGAGCTGAGCGCAGAGCCCAACACAAGGGCTTGAGCTGAAATCATGATCTGAGCTGAAATCAAGTCAGATGCTTAAGTGACTGAGCCACCCTGTCGCCCCACTACTTATATATTCTTGATTTGAGATAAATTTTTATAAAATTTCACGTTACTGTGCTGATACCAAAAAGTGGCATCAATACAGTGGCATCGATACAAACACTAAATCCAAGGATATAGCTTACACCTCTTCCTGCAGAAACTAAATATGCCAAGAGAAATAAGACCTGACATTCCCCACACACCCTAAAACAGATAGTAAGGAATTCTGCAGCACAGCTGTGTTAATACTAAATGTGGTCCTTATTCTTTGAAGCATATTTCTATTACCAGAGATATAAAAAAAATTATATATATTCACACATAGACTATCAGTATAGAAAGCCATCTTAATAATGTTTTTTAAGGATTTTATTTATTTACTTGACAGAGAGAGAGAATGAACGAGGGGAAGAGCAAGGGGAAAGGGAGAAGCAGGATCCTTGCTCAGCAGAGAGCGCAATGTGGGCCTTGATCCCAAAACCTTGGGATCATGACTGGAGCAGAAGGCAGAGGCTTAAGTGACTGAGCCGCCCAGGTACCCCTTAGCATTTTTAAGCAAACTACTTTTTCAACAGCAAATTTACAAAAGAATTACAAAATACACTTATTTCTTGTGCAAGAAAGGGTAACAGCACTCCTGTCAATCTACAATTGTTACTAATCCTAGAATCATGATACCTACCTGAATCCAGAGGAAATCAAGAAAGATAGGCAAGGTTTGAGGTATAGACAGTACACTTTAGTGTTAAGGACTTGAAAAAGGTAGTTCACAGAAAAAGATATACATTGGCCAAAAAATATATAAAGAAATAATTTCATATATTAAACTAGTAAAAATGGAAAAAGTAAATAATGCTTGCTATTGAATACATGGGAAAACAGGCACTTTCATACACTGAGTCTAGAAGTAGTACACGGAACCACCTCTTTGGAAGGGAATTTGCAGCCTTACATTTTATAATTGTGTATTTATCTTTTGATCCATTGCAACAAATTTATCTGATGACACAGCCATTTAACTCTGTATAAAATGCATTGTTTCACTGCAGCATTGTTTATAATCCCCAAAAACTAAAAAGCTTGCAAAGAACCTATTCATCTACAAGGCTGTGTTCTAGTCATGCAATGTAACACAATACAGTAATTTAAAATAATGAAGGAGATCTCTGAGAGCTGATGTACATAGACATTCAAGAAAGAATGTTAGGTGAAAACAAACAAACCAAACTGCAGACAGCATATTAAATGTGAATCCCACTTGAGGTTTTCCACAACAATAAAACCAAGATAGGATAATAAAATTATTGTAAAGACTAAATGACAATGCTGGTGATCTATGTAAAGAGCTCAATAAAAGCACAGAATAAGCGTTCAAAAAATACAAAGTAGTTCTGTCTGGAAAGAGGGAAAAGAAAAATTTCACTTGCATCTTATTTAATTTTTTTTAACCATAAACATGTTTTTTTTAATTAAAACTTTTAAATGAACAAATAACAGAGAGCAAACATTTATATCTTTAAAGTGATGAACTGATTTCTCTCCCTCTTCACTTCTTTTTAATCTCTTGTTCATGTCTTTAAATTACCGTTAGATTTTGCATGCCTCAGCAGGGCAGAATGATTTTGTACACAGTAGGTACTCAATAACTGAATCTAATTTTTCTCTCCCTCTTCAATTCTTTTTTTTTTTTCCTTTTTTTTTTTTTTTAAAAGATTTTATTTATTTATTTGAGACAGAGAGAGTGTGAGAGAGAGCATGAGCGAGGAGAAGGTCAGAGAGCGAAGCAGACTCCCCATGGAGCTGGGAGCCTGATGTGGGACTCGATCCCGGGACTCCAGGATCACGCCCTGAGCCGAAGGCAGTCGTCCAACCAACTGCGCCACCCAGGCGTCCCTCTTCAATTCTTTTTAATCTCTTGTTCATGTCTTTAAATTACCATTAGATTTCGCATGCCTCAACAAGGTAGAATGATCTTGCACACAGTAGGTACTCAGTAACTGAATCTAATTTCTTACCAAAGTAGGATATTTGTGGTGCTGAATGGGAAAAAAGTTATACTCCTCTTAGTAAACTACTAAATAAATACATACTTGAATGAGTTCCTTTAATATATTCAGCGGAATTATCTTTTGTAGCTGAGTAATATAAAAACCCTTATTTGATTTTATACTTACAGCTTCCAAGCTCTCTTTTTTCATGCTCAATGAGTCTAGTTGTTGCTGAAGTGTGTCTAACTCCTAAGAAAAAGGAAAAAAGTAAATATACATACAAGTAATATTTAGAATATGTTTGTTTCTTAGCTTTTTGTACATGGATGTGACAAAGTAAATTTTATAAACACATCCAACACTTGCTATTGACTAGAATTTATTAACATTATTTCTATCTCTGCCAGTTTCTTTCATTATTCCCCAAAACTTGTCATGATCTACCTTTAAAAATACTTCATGAGCTTGTCAAAGGTAGCCAAACCTTTTCACAATGAATCATCACTGCCATTTTGATAATATTCAAATATCAGGAGCCCTCAAATTAATGATGTTATTGTTTAAAGTTATGATTTTTAACTTTGATTTTTTAAAACCATGTTTCCATATCTTTTGCCTAATTTCTTTTAGAGCCAAGACATATAGTAATTAATTAGCAATAATCGCGCCTCGGATAAACCTCATTGGCTACGATACTGCCACTGACTCATTCCTACAGACAAGACTTTCAAGCTATTTACTTATTCAAAAACTGTGCAAGATTAACTGTATTTTGATGGTACTTCAGCATTTCTGTAATACCCTTTCTTCAGTGTTTCACTGTATCTTATGAATCCTGACTAAAATAGAAAGTTCTATTAAATTGTCAATGACGTAATATCTGAGAAACCAGAACTACATTCACTTTTGGCATTTATGGGGACTAATTCTCTGTTAACTGTTTAGTTAAGGGCTATCTTGGTATATAAGGGCACTAACTTGCAAATCTGAGTCACCACCATCACTGAATGTTAGGAGAATTCTCAATAACCCCTCAGCAGGCTCCCAAATTGCTTATTTAAATACCACGATTAGGAGGCAAGAGCTATTCAAATTAAGGACAGAGAAGTAAAAGATGCATTGCTTATTAGGCAGGGAAGAAAGGAAGTAATTATCTCTATGGAACTGGTATCTGAGGTTTTTTATTATTTCTATTAGTAGTTCATTAAAAAAGCAAGTGTTTTCATGTATCTGTATGACACGCAAAAGTGAAAGATGCATAGAAATGAACAAATAATAGAGTAATATTTGGTCATCATGCAGCATGAGAAAATGAATTTTCTATATTGTACTTCTCAAATTTAAATGTACACAAATTATCTGGGGACCTTGTTAAATTAAGATGCTGATCAGTAGGTCTAGTCAAGTTCTCAGGGATGCCAATGCTGCTCATCTTCAGACTATATAGTAGCAAGACTGCTATATCCTGTTGAGGAACAGGATAGTGATTAGTATTACCTGCAACAATTTCTCATTTGTGGTTTTCATTTCTATGTACTTGACTTGTTTTTCAGGAGACATGTTTCTGATAATGCCATCTGCTGCTTGTTTTTCCTGTTCAACTTCTTCTTCTACACTTCTAATTTGTTTTTCCTTCCTGAAATCAAAAGTATTCAACATTCCTCTTAATACATTGAGGGGAATAACATCAATTAAATTTACTCAGGTCACAGTCTCAACTAAATAGGGTAAAGTTATTTAACATAGCTTGTAAATTCTTATAGATGTATAAAAAATTCTATTTGGAGAACAAAGTGGTGGATGCTAGAGGGAAGAGCATGGGGCATGGGCAAAAATGGGTGAAGGGGAGTAGGAGGTATAGGCTTCTAATTATGGAATGAAGAAGTCACAGGGATGAAAAGTAAAGCATAGGTAATATAGTTAACAGTATTATAATAGTGCTGTATGATGATGGTAACTTGTGGTGAGCACTGCATAACATATAGAACTGTTGAATCACTTACGTTGTACACCTGAAATTTAAATTAACATTATGTGTCAACTATACCTCAAATAAAAATTAATAAGAAAATCCCTTATACTTCCAAAAAAAGAACTGTCCACATCAACAGAGACTTATTTTACATCTTTCTCTTCTCAGTTCCCAAATCCTTCTATTTCCCTACCATTCATTTTACTTTCTTATAAGAAAACTCAAAGATTACACAGAAAATCTTTAAAGCCTTGTACACATGAGGTAGAGGAGGTATTTACACTTTGTCATACCCACAAGACAAAACAATTTTAGAACAGTGGTTTTCAAACATCTTTTAGCTACAGAATTCTTTAACCAAATGAAATCTTGTATTGTAGTTCACCATGTAAATGATATAAAGTAACACAGCTCTGATCTGAGAGTAGTGCAATTTGATTTTAAAAAACATAACTTCAGATTAATAATATATCTTGCTTACCTACTTTAATTAAAATTGGTATTCCAAAAGTTATCAACTATATTTTAGTGGTGCAAAATAAGTTAGTGTCTCTGAAAATGTAACAGGAATACCACAAGTGTAATCATATAAGAGTAATTAATTACAAATAATAACCATTTTATCATATAATCACAAGAAATACCAGTGATAAGCCACTTACTACCTAAGCATGGTCAGTTATCAATAGGATAGAATTTTTCTCTAGAATTCTGAAAAAATTCTCTAGAATTTTGAAAAAAAGGAAAAGATGCTAGTTATCACATAAATACTTCAAGATTTACATATAAAAAGACTACTTGAAGATAAATGTTTATTCCTAATATCAAAATTTTGAGTTTCAAAATAGGAGTATTCTACTACTTAATCTTCCACATGTAGTCATCAACTACTACAGTTTTCACAATCACTCTCTAAGCCCTACAGGTTCACGTATTCCCCACACACTTTTTACACTGCCAGAATAAAGTAATCTACATTCAGAAATTTTTCTACAAACAACATCTCATAATAATCCAATAAAAGATGTACAAAATCAAACAAACAACATGAAATTTCTATTTATTTTTGTCTATTGGACAAGGAGTAATATCTTCACTTTGAACTTAAATTATTATCATATAACAAATGTGTTTGCTGCTGGATTTATATGGGTTTATGGGCTTAGAACTTCCAAGTAGGAAAGGTCATCAATTTCAATCTCTTTGTTTCATAAATTAAGGATATTGAGGCTCAAGGGAGTTAATCTTTTGGAACTAACTCGTTCTGAACTCCATGATTATTTACTATCAACAATGAATCTTAACCATGTTTTTGCCTGATACATCTGTTTACTGTAGTTACACGGGAGCTAGTGTTGTACAGTATTCCATTTTACAGAGGGGAAGCTGCAGCACAAGGAAGGTAACTCATTTTTTGAAGGCCACAATATGGCCAGCATTAGGTCTTTTGATCCTTTGAGCACTTTGCTCCTATTACAACTTGGCAATAAAACCACCAATGACAGGTCATAAAAATGAATAAACAAAGTTGAAATGGGAATACAAAACTCGGTATCTTTTCAACTTGAATCTTTTTAAACATGAAATACCTTTAGGACTAACCTTGAATCCCGTTAACCATGTATCTTTCCAAGTACGCATTTTCAATATTATATACTTTAACTTGCAAAGTAAATTTGCTAATATTTACATTTTTCAAGAGTAATTAAGAAACACAAAGGTTAAGCAAAGCACTTTACTTGTTATGCCAAAAAAGTCAAAGATGACTAAGAAATTACTCTTCTAGTCAATCTTTTGCTAAGGAAGTCTAGCTTTTTTTTTATATCACGTGTTCATTGGGTACAAAGGTTAAAGCATAGTGAAATGCAACCATATGACAAACTTTTTTTTAATGGTGCAGAAGAAACAGAATAGATTCCTTAGCACACAAGTCTCAGAGAAAAGAAACAGGTAAAGGTAAGATTCCATATATTTACAGGTTTGATGGTTGCTGGTGAGTTTTAAAAAAACAAACCATATTTAGGCTTATTAATCTACAAAATTCTTTAATATGGGGTGTAAGAGCAAAAAATATAATTATATCTTCATATGATCTACCTTAGAAATATAAACCTGGGATGTGGCCAAAAAATCTTTTCCAAACAAATTTATAATGTAATATAATTAATTTTCTTTTGGGGAAAAAAGGTTTCATCTAATCAAATTTATAAGATCTTTTTATTCAGAAATATGCTAATCACAGAGCATTCTGAAAGTGACATTAACATAAAAGCAAATTTACAAGGTGAAAAAAGATGAAAATTATAAGTAACTATGTATGGAGAATGAAGAGATAGAAAGTGTACACTTGATGATTGAAGATGACGGTAGGGAGTGTTTGAAAAAGAGCTGATGGCTTTCATCTCCACAGTTTTAAGTCAACAGATTATATCAATAGATAATATCTAAAAATGAAAAACCATAAAATAGCAATATAAGCATATACTTAAACATGTACATATACATAAATACATAGTCTTAACTTTCTTTCACGCATATATATTAAAATTTTAAAATATATAACCACTTCACTTGTTTCAAAGTTCATTTCAATCGATCCAGGAACTAATGAGACATTCAAAAAACACTTTCATTTGCCAGGAACTTTCCAGTTTAAGATTAGAGTGTGGGGAGGGTGACAGAATATTGTTTCACATTTCATATGTTTTAAGAAAAAATGGATTTAAAAGAAGAAAAAAGGAAATTAAAATACTCTCAATATAAAGTTCTTCTCTATTGAGATGAAAATACTCTGTTTTCTAATAGGCCTGTGATATGAAAACTACATGCATCACAACCTTGTTTTGGCCCCTCTCTATGCTATTATTATCAGACGAAAGCCAGTCTTCTAAAATAGTAAGTTTTTACAATCAAGGTCTCTCTCTCTCTGCCTGCCTCTCTGCCTACTTGTGATCTCTGTTTGTCAAAAAAAAAAAAAAAAAAGTATACTTTATGTACATTTAGTAAAATATGCCAAGGCAATTAAAGCAAAAAAAAAAAATACCTGAACTATCATAACTAATTGGTTAGCTATATATATTCAAAATCTGTGATATGTGAGCTAGATTCTAATTTGACAAATGCAGTCTTCATTTTATTTAAACTAAATTCTTTAACGGTTAAAGAAGTCTGTAAATTTTCACTATAAAATCTGAGACTAGTTTTAGGATATAAATACCAGTCTTTTATGTTTTATTTATTTTTATAAGTAATCTCTGTGCCCAAAATGGGGCTCAAACTCAGTACCCCGAGGCCAAGAGTCATACATTCTACCAACCAAGCCAGGCAGGCACCCCTAAACACCACTCTTTAAAATGTAGGCAGTTGGGGCACCTGGGTGGCTCAGTGGGTTAAGCTTCTGCCTTTGGCTCAGGTCATGGTCTCAGGGTCCTGGGATCAAGCTTCTGGGATCACGCTCCCCATCAGGCTCCCTGCTAGCAGGAAGCCTACTTCCCCTCTCTCTCTGCCTGACTTGGCCTGCTTGTGATTTCTGTCATATAAATAAATAAAATGTTTAAAAAAAAATAAAATGTAGGAAGTGTTTTTTAAAAATTACATATTTATGAAGAAAATTATTATTGTTGCATTACTATTATTATGGGAAAATTATTGTTGTTGCATTACTATTATTACTATTATTATTACTATAGCATTACTATTTTCAGTAGTATTCAGGAGACCATACATCCTAATAAGAATATAGTATTACATTACTATTATTATTATAGTCAAAATAAGAAGTATTTTTTTGGATTTGCAGCAACATAAGAAAAGTACTCATGTTAGCTGGCTCTTAAATTCATATGGTTCAATTTCCGTTATAAAATAAATATTTCCGGGGCGCCTGGGTGGCTCAGTGGGTTGAGCCGCTGCCTTCGGCTCAGGTCATGATCTCAGGGTACTGGGATCGAGTCCCGCATCGGGCTCTCTGCTCGGCGGGGAGCCTGCTTCCTCCTCTCTCTCTCTCTGCCTGCCTCTCTGCCTATTTGTGATCTCTCTCTGTCAAAAAAAAAAAAAAAAAAATCTTTTAAAAATAAATAAATAAATAAATAAATATTTCCTGGGGGCACCTGGCTGGCTCAGCAAGTAGAGCATCTGATTCTTGATCTTGGGGTCATGAATTCAAGCCCCACATTGGCTATAGGGATTACTTTAAAAAAATTAGTATTTCTTTTTAAATGCCAAACTTTGAGTTCTTAACCCTATATACAGTTATATATTGAATATTACTTCTTATTTACTGTTGGTAGCTCTGATTTCTAAAAACAAATTTTAAAATAATTTCCTCATTATAAATCATATACAAATGAAATACTATATAAAAGAATTATTTGTCATGTATTTCCACATATGTAATGAAATTATACCCATATTTTTTCTGTAATGAGTATGTACTAAGAAAAGATTATCTATATGATCAACTAGAATCTCTTTGCTCAGGTACAGACATCAGAATTTCCTTATTCTTCAGTATTTCATCCCAATGAAGAAATAAAAGTATTTGCTTTACTTTTTTTTTACACTATAACATCAAAATATTAGAGAGGAAATGTTTTTCTAAAACTATTTTCTTCCAGGGGTGTCTGATGGCTTAGTCAGTTAAGCATCCAACTATTGATTTTAGCTCAAGTCATGAACACAGAATTGTGAGATCTTCCTCTCCCTCTACCCCTCCCAACCTAAAAAGAAAACAAAACTATCTCCTTCCAATATCTAATTGCCTGCATATAAAAATGTGGAAAATTCTGTTAATATTTTTCCTAACTAATGTATTTGTATTTTTTTCTTTTTTAGGAAGTCAAATGTAATTTCACTGAAAAGAATTATTCTTTGATTCCAACAGATATCAATAAAAATGTTACTATACTTGATCTCAGTTATAACCAAATTACTTTGAATATTATAGACACTAGGGTTCTACAAACATATTTTTTACTCACTGAACTCTATTTGACTGAGAACAATGTTACTATGTTATATAATAATGGCTTTGGTAACCTCTCCAATCTAGAAATTTTAAATATCTGTAGAAACTCCATCCATGTAATTGAACAGGGTGCGTTCACAGGCTTAAATAAACTAAAACAGTTATACCTCTGTCAAAACAAAATATTTCAACTGAATCCTGATGTATTTGTACCTCTAAAAAACCTGATACTTCTGAATCTGCAAGGCAATTTCATTAGCTATTTTGATGTACCACAACTGTTTCATCTGGAATTAATAATTTTATATGGAAATCCATGGAACTGTTCTTGCAGTCTACTGAATTTGCAGAACTGGTTGAACACATCAAATGTGACACTAGGTAAGCTACCATTATTTAATCAAAACAAAACTGTGATTGATTTTTTATTGTCCCACCCCAGGAAAGTCTCTCACTTCATGTTTTAAAGAAAAAGAAACTATTCCTGTTTAAAGGAAGCAGGAAGAAACACTGAAAAGTAATTGTTGAATAGGTATTCTTCCTCTGCCTTTTAGGAAAAAGAAGAAGAAAAGAAATTTAAATGATCTATATATGCAAGGATGATACTGTCACTTCATGTATTAAGTTTATAGTTTGAATATGAATACATAAGAGTAATTTTTTTTCAGTATTTCCTTTTGTTAAGATATCTTGCCAGGCAGTAGGTAAAAACAGGTGCTATTAATAGGGCTATTTCATTAACTGCAAATCATGCTCTGCCTGAGATCAATTTTTGTCACAATCTTAATCATAACATCTTCACTAACATACACTAAACATAAACAGATACTGCATTTAAACCATATATAATCATAAAATAGCTTAATAAATAAGAAGGTGAATCTTTCCCTTCTTGTATTTCTAGGCAAATACAAAAGTTTCTTATAATCTGTAATAATGACAGGTAGGTATACCAAAAAGTTCTAGGTAAAAATAATTATAAAATGCAAGCCATAATAATTTATTAACAATAATAATCCTATTTCCATTATAAATGTTATTCTGATTTACCAGAAAATGAGAACATCACCACATGCGCCTACCCAGATATTCTGAAGTTCTACAGTATCAAAACAGTACCTTATAATGCTGAGTGCTACTTGAAATTTCCTCCACCTATAAATGAAGATCTTTATAACCACCTTCAGTCCATTAGCAACTCAACATTTAATAGCTCTTTGAACAACTTAAAAAATTCAGGTAATGTACTGGTTTTGAATATTAATATTGCTGAAGGCAGTATACTAAATAAACTGAAGTAGTTCTCATTTTTCTAAGTTTTAAATTTCTAGAAACAATGTAAAAGAACAGTTCCTCATCTCAACAAACGATTTACAAAATACTAAGTTTCCAAACTAGGCTCTGCTAGTTACCATTCAAATGCCATTATGCAATTTATTTAACTTTTGAGTCTTAGTTTTGACCAATTAAGGAAGTCAATGTTCTTAACAAGTATAAATCAATAATATTCTTCCGTGAATTGATAAACAATACCTGCAAAGACAAGTAGTTATTTTGGAATAAAGGTATTTTTTCAGCACACTGTGAAATAAGAATCTTTTGTTTTAGTAAACTGCTTAAAGAAAATTATGTTTATTTCTAATACCAATATTATGGAGTTATTAGGACATATGATTAATGATTATTTTATTTTTGTCAATTTAACAAAATATCTCTCTGTCTTTCTCTCTCTCGTTATTCCAATTAAGAACATAAACTTGGAAAAAGCTGGGCTTTTCTGGTTGGTGTGGTGATCACTGTACTGATGACTTCATTCCTCATTTTTGCTGCTATCAAATGCCCAGTATGGTATAATTTTCTGCTTAGTTACAATCATCATCGCCTGGAAGAGCATGAAGCAGAAACCTATGAAGATGGTTTTACTGGAAATTCAAGTTCTCTTTCACAGGTCCCAGATAAAAACTCTGAAGAAACTATAGTAATATTTGAAAAACTACATTCATTTGTGGTAGATGACGATGGGTTTATTGAAGACAAATATATAGATACTCATGAATTACATGAAGAAAATTAATTCCCTCAAATGCTTGATTTTTTAATAAATATTATCTGTGTACTCACAATTTAGACATAAATGGAGATTAGGCATGTGATATACCAAACTGTGGCTAGTAGACTTTCATATTAATTGCAACACACAGGAAGATCATAAAATCATGTTTTTCTCATTGGTAACTGAGCAAGTAGGCCCAAACATAGTAAATGGTATCCTCTGGTAAGCTTACAGGGACAATATTAGCATTACTATTTCCAGTAGTATTCAGGAGACCATACAACCTAATAAGGAAAAGACTTATTAATTATTTATTAAAATGAACTGATTCTAATATTGGCCCACATATTTGATATAATATATATTAAGTTATAATAAACTTTTATTGAATAGAATCAGTAAAAAAATAAAGGTTTTTAAAGTCTGCCTCTCTCAAATAAATAAATAAAATCTTTAGAAAAAATTTTTTAAAAATTAAAGGTTTTGGATTTGTCAAAGTGAAATGCTTACAACACACCAAGATTCATTTTATACTCATAGAATGAATTCATGGAATTGGAAAATACTTTTTTAAATGCTTTCCGAATTAGCACAATAAATTTCCTAAAAATTTAATACCAACTTAAAGCACAGGTACAATGTCCAAGCACAATTCCTAATAAGTTACTACGGACTTGAAAAAAAAAAAGGTACTACTGCTTTCAGTTATAAAGACCATCACCATAATGCATGATTGTCATAACTGAATAGTATGATAAATTCCAAAGTGAGTATCACAAGTCTCCACAAATCTTGTTTTTCAAAACCTGTATTTCTGCCTCCCTTTGGAAGAGTTCTAGTCATATGAGTCTGTGCTGGGGCAGAGGAATCTTCAGTTGGTCCATGGACAAATGTTTGGGATCCTGTAGATAGAGCAATGTTTCCCAAATTGTTTTCTAAAATATTAATTTCCAGGGAAATGCTCAGAAATATTTATAGGGGAGGGGCGCCTGGATGGCCCAGTGGTTAAAGCCTCTGCCTTCGGCTCAGGTCATGGTCTCAGGATCCTGGGATCGAGTCCACATGGGGCTCTCTGCTCAGCAGGGAGCCTGCCTCCTCCTCCTCTCTCTCTCTGCCTGCCTCTCTGCCTACTTGTGATCTGTCTGTCAAATAAAAAAAAAAAATGTATAGGGAAAAAAACAGTATATGGTCAAAGTACTATGCAATTACTATAGAAAATACTGAGTTTAAACAAAGTGAAACAAGAGTCTTTACTATAGGACTTAATTCAAGACTCTAAAAAGCTGAAATGTTTTCTGCTCTTTAAGAACCAAGTATTAAGGGACGCCTGGGTGGCTCAGTTGGTTGGACGACTGCCTTCGGCTCAGGGCGTGATCCTGGAGTCCCGGGATCGAGTCCCACATCAGGCTCCCAGCTCCACGGGGAGTCTGCTTCGCTCTCTGACCTTCTCCTCGCTCATGCTCTCTCTCACTGTCTCTCTCTCTCTCAAATAAATAAATAAAAAATCTTAAAAAAAAAAAAAAAAAAAAAAGAACCAAGTATTAAGAATTTTCCAAACTTACTGGACAACAAAACCCTTTCTTTCAGGTATGTCTATAATGAGTTCATAATACAATAATGGTCCAAAAAACATAGTTTGGACAACAATGACCTTGAAACTATTAAAGAAAGAGTCTAAAGCCAATTATTTACTAATTTCCTTATAACCAATTTGCTGTAATCATAATTTTAACAATGCAAATAGAGGTGGTTAAGAATTGTAATAAAAATCCACCATTTTTACCTTCCATAGGGGTGAAAAATTAAGTGTATGTATAACTGTTAGAGAAAATATCTCTAAAACACTATAATAAAATATTATTATATTATATATATATTAATATTACATATAATATTATATATTATAAGCCTATTATAAAAGCCTAAAACAGTCTTAAATTTATAATCTGTGAGTTATCTTTCTGAATGAAATATATATAAAACATATACATATAGTTTTTATAAATCTGATCCGAGCATCATATAACTGCAGATAAGTGATGAAATAAATGAGGACCTTAACGTTCTAAACTCTGTTAGGTGTTCAACGGACTACAGTTCCTTATTTACTTTTTAGGTAACTAAAGGAGTTATTTTATTGTATTGTAAATGATAAATATTTCCTAAATTAAAACCAGAAACCAGAACAGTAAAAAAGAAGTTTCCAAGTAAGAGCTTGGTCACCATGAATATGTAATTTTCTTCGTAAGTGGGAAGAGACTTCCGGTATTTACAATTTTTCAGGCAGCACTTTACAGCAGTATTAAATGATAGATAAGGGAAAAAGAGGTTCCTCTGTTTTTAATCAACAAAAAAATTATATTAATCTTTCAAATGTTTTACCATTACATGTTAATATCTTATTCTTCATCAAATATTTATGTTATATGCATAAGTAACAGGACAGTGTATTTGGTGTCACAGAATTTAAGTAATTTTGATTAATTATTACCCTTGTTCTCAAAGAGATTAAGACTGATAAAATTCTGAGACTAAATATGTATGGGGTGGGAGTATATAAAATTCTATTTGCATAGAATCAGACAGCATTTAATTATGGCCAAAAATCAATGAAGAATAATTATGTTAACTACTGTAATTATCTGAATATTTATGTCCCTCCAAAATGTGTGTTGCAATCCCAGCCCCCAAAGGTAATGGTATTATAAGGTACAATCTTTGGGAAGTGATTAGGTAATTAGAGTGGAGCCCTCACAAACAGGATTGGTGCCCTTACAAAAGAGATCCCACAGGCAGGCCTGGGTGGCCCAGTCATTAAGTGTCTGCCTTCGGCTCACATCATGATCCTTTGCAGCCTTTTGTCACTGCCACACTTCCACTTATTACCAAAGTCAAAATTATTTGCTACTGGATCTTTAATGATGTTATATAAAAAGATGCATACACATATATGCATTAATATAACTTAATTAGAAGTTAAAAACTGAATAATGAAATAATGTAAATAGCTCACTAATAATGTGTGTTTTATTAGACTAGACCTTGAATGTCATAATTCAAACAAGTTAAAAAGCCCAGGTTAAAGCTGTAAATGGTAGAGATGAAGATGTTCTTATCCATCTTAAATTCTGAACTTACTTGAAATAGGAATTTTATTTAACTAGTGTATGTATTAATTTTATTTACCCAGATTTAGGTACTTAATGATAAATGATAGTAATTTTATTTATCCAGGATTTGGGTGCTTAATGGTAAATGAAAACAACAGATGTGTAAACAATAAAATTTGTACTGCAAATATTCAACTTTTTAAAATAAAATGCAAGGGAAGGGGCACCTCAGTGACTCGGTTGAGCTCTTGCTCTCAGCTCAAGGTTTGATCTCACAGCTAGGAGTTTGGGCCTCCACTGGGCTCCACACTGGGTGTGGAGCTTACTTAAGAAAAGAAAAATGCAAGAAAAAAAAAGCAAGAGAATTTATAAGGAAATAAATGACTTCAACACTAAACTGCCCAATTCAGCTCCTTAGAAGTATTTGATTTCTAAATGGATTGTACTTACGCTTGTCTTTCAGTAAATATGATATCCATACTTTGTGTTTCTCGATCATTTTGAGCTTTAAGCTGAATGAAGAGTTAATGGAGAAGTTAGTGATAAAAAATTACTATTAAACTGAACTACTTCTTTAAAAGTTATTCTGGTCATGAACTAATTGAGAGATTATTATAATAATCCTAATGCCACATGCAAAGTTAAAAAAAAAACAAAACAGTACTTATTTAATTAACAAACTATAGCCCCCAAAAAAGGAAGTCTTTTTCACAGGCATTGTAATCTCACACCAAAAATATTAAGAATATCACTATTCTTTAGTGACCTATCAAATAATCCAATGTAAACTTCATTTATGTAAATAGAATTTCTGAAATTTTTGGATGTTCAATAGTTGATTAGTAGTATGTTGATTTTAGGCCAAACAAACACAAGTTTCATCCTTAAACAGAATTTTACCTGAGTACTACTAATTGACTCTACCTGTGCATACTCAACTTAGAATTTGGTTCTATCCCAAACAACTGACAGAACACATAAAGAAGTTTCCACATTTTACATGTGGCACTAAAAATATATTTTTAAATTGGGAATTCTTCTGTGTTCCTAAGACTAATTTCACCAAATTGTGTTTTTAGAATCCCAATTTAGAAAAAAAAGTCATTGTATAAATTCTATACTTTCACAGAATAGTCTGACTGTAAGTTTTAACCTATATCATAAGCTATATAAAAATTGTATAAATTATAAATTATATAAACTACAGGCTCTATTTGTTATTTTCTTCCAAACGTTTGAATCAAAACAAGTTAGCTACTAATATTTTGTTTTCTACCAAAGAATCTAAGAACACTGAACACAAGTTCTTGTTTATCAATCAAAAAGTATTATATTTGGCATCATATGGTAACTATTTATTTTTCTTTCTTATAGAACTTTGTAAAGATGACATTGCATTTTCAGTGAGTACTCAGCTCCATTTGTACAAATATTAAACCAAAAGTATACCAAACTAATTTATATACAAGGAAATATAGATGAGACTCCCTAACTAATACTGTGTGTGAGACCAGTTCAACCCAGCCTTGTACAAAGAAACTAAAGCATATATTAGGGAGATCTGATCAAGAGGAAGAGATTTAAAAAGCAACTGAAGGGATGCCTTGCTGGCTCAGTATAGCATGCAACTCTTCATCTTGGGTTTGTGAGTTCAAGCCCCATGTTGGGTGTAGAGGTTACTTAAAAATAAAATCTTTAATAAAAAAAAGAAAGCAACTGAGGAACCTCAACTGTAATAATGGAATTTGGGGTCAGAATAATACCTATCTGTAAGGTGTGTAATTTCTAGATATATGCTTTCTATTGGAAGATTTGATCTATGTAAGTCTATTGCTTATACTTGTAAATTTTCTTACCATGTTGTAATCATTCATTACTTCTTCCATTTCAGTATTGGTATTAAGTTTATCTACCAACTAAAAACAAAGATACAAAAAAAACCACTTTAGTCTTTATAAATTTTCTCTATAATTCATAAATTGGTATTCAATCTTACAAACAATGTGTAGTCACTTTAAGTGTTAATATTTCCAAGTATTGTATCTTCTAAGATAAAAACAAATATTGAGCTATCTAAGTATACACTAAGCATTTGGCCAATAAATAAGTTACATTTTTAGGGTGGCAAAGTGAGCAGTAATAAACTACTCTCCCAAAGACCATACATTGAAGAGCTTTGCCTGCTTTGAAAAGATGTCTGACCTTAAAAGAAGTGTCTGAAGAAGACAAAAGTTTGGGGAACCTATGTCTGTCTGTCTCTTTTCCCCAGAAGAGAGGGTATTAACAGTGAAATGCAAAACATATCAGTGAAAATGCAAAATTTTCTTGGTCTTCTAAAAAATAAAAAATAAATAAAACCCAACACAGTAAGTAAGGCACCATCAGAACACCAGTAAGCTTATTTCGAAAAATCTGGCAATGACAGAAATAGCTAACATATTTAACCTTGTGCCAAATATTATTCTGGGCCCGCTGAATGTATTACACATTTCACTTACTTTTAACGATTACTCCACAAAGAAGACACTACCCACGTTTTGCAGATAAAGAAATTCATCAAGTTGCAGAGCCAGAAACTGAACAGGAAGGCTACTAAAAGCTAATTATTTGGATATAACTGTTTCTAAAAGACTAAGCTTTACTAACATACTATGTGTTAGTATATGCAATATTTCACTTCTGATATGGATAAGTGCTACTAAGACCTAACATTTGAGATCTTACTATACGTTAGGTATTGGCTAAATGTTTTCCCTCCATTAGGTGTTAGTTCATTATCCTACAAACAACATGTTTTACACATTATTAATATTATTATATTAAGTAATTTACCTGATACATGCCACTACAACTAAAAACGGCTTTTATCTAATGTATTTCATATTTTATAAAAAACTTCCTCATATTTAGAACAGAACATTTACTAAAAAAAAATGCACTAAATACTAGGCTCTACAAAATGTTCGTTATGGATTTTATATAGTCCAACATATCTGAGAATTACAATATTCCATAAACAGCAAAATGTATGAGTACAATATAACAATATCAAGTAGATATAGCATAATTTACCTAGCCATTATGCTAGAATGTTTATTTTATATAACACTATTTTTTAATAGAAGTGAGATAAAAGTTACCCTATTTAAGTCCAAATGCCATTGCTGTCTAGAGGACCTACAGAGTTAAAAGAAAATTCTGACCCTAGATATTTTCATGGGGCTAAGAACACCCCAAAGACTGGGGCAATTATGAAGAAAGCCAAAGAGACTACTTCTTCAGGAAGTCCACACTGGGAAAAATTCTTGGTGGAACCATATTTATATTACATACTCTATTTTGGCAGAAGGTAACCCCTGTATTTTGAATGGAACATAAGGATGGAGGTAATCTGTGTACTAAGTAGTTGAATTTTTTAAAATTCGTGATAACCACTCTCCATAGAAAAGCAAAGTGTTTTTTCAAAGAAATAAATTTCAGTACCCAAAAAATTTTAGCTACTTTTAAAATTAATATTTTAATATTGTTAAGGAAAAAATACAGGTGTGTTGCAGTACTTATAAGAAAATACATTTTTTTAAGACTGAAAGAATAGGGGTTAAGATGGTGAAGCAGTAGAAAGTCCCTATGCTTGCCTCATCCCTTGAACACACCTAGATAAATATGAAATCATTCTGAACACCCAAGAAATCAATCTGAGGACTGAGAGAAAAAAACTGCTATGAGGGAAAACAACTAGAGGGAGAGAAGAAACCACACTCTGGAGGCAGGGCTCGTGGAGACATGATTTGTAGGGAAAGAGATTCATGGGTACTGTGGAGAGGAGGGAGCCCAGATCGTGGAAACAGGGGGATGGGGAAAAGGGAGAGACTGAGAGACAAAGAGAGAGAAAGGAGAGAGAGGGAGCAGCAAACAGAGGATCACATAACAAAAAGACTTCCCCAAAACCACTGACCAGGAAAATGAGAGGGGCTGATTATCATGAGTTTTTATAACCAGCAGAGTTCAAAGACTGGAGTTTTAGAAGTCTGCACATGGTTGGTATGGAGCCTGGTGGGTGCTGTGGTACTCCTGTGGAGAAGGAGGCAAGAGACCTGGGAGCAGACAGTGCAATCCAAGGATCCCGAGATGTACTAGGAGAGTCGTTTACCCCTCCTTGACTGCACTTGGGAGAGATGGCATTGCCTCTCTGGGACAAAAGAGCTAGTGAGCACCAACTCCATTCCCTGCACCTCAGCAGAGGCAGAGACACCTCATGAGGGCGGCTAACTTAGACACCCGCTCTTCACAGTGTTTAACTCCAAACTCCACACCCTGTGTTTTAGTGCAACTGCCCTTTTGGGACAAACCAACAACAGTACAAGCATGGGCAAAAAGACCAGAACAGATCCACCCACACCAGGTCCCTACAGGTGAGAGTTTTTAAAATTGGGCAGCCTGCCTGGGATAGAACATAAGAGTACTGCACTGCGAGGCGGCGGCAGCTTGGACAGACAGTGTGATAGCACAGATCTGAGGGATGCATGGGACACACAAGGGGAGAATGTTCTTCTGTGAGGGCTTCCCGGACAGCAACAGGGGTGAACTCCCCTCTCCATGAATGAGGGAGAGGGCTGGTGCCATTTTTCTCCCCAACCCATCAGCACGGATTGACTTCAGTGAGCAGCACAGGGCCAACAGTGGAGGTCTGAGAGCCTTACATCAAGCCCCGCCCCCTGTGCTCTGCAGGTTCTTCTTTACTAAGGCAAGTGTACCTGAGAACCAGAGCATCAGCCCCTTCCCGCAAAAGACCAGCAGAACACCCCTCCCCCCCAGCACACACCTAGTCTGATGACCAAAGAGAGCCATGCTAGTGGTAACAGTATCGGGCCCATTTTAACAAGCAGACCAGAGCACACCTAGTTAAAACCTGCCACTCTGGCCAAGGTCCAAACACTCCCCACTGCAGGGAAGAAGAAACTCTGCAGGGGACTGACCTGAAGGAAAGAGCAGCCAAAACATAGCAGCAGAGTGCATGCAGCATACACCAGAAATACTTGCTTAACCACTAAGCTGTGGACAGTACATGACCCCTTCTTAATAAAGCATTACTCTCAGAAGCAGGAAACATAACAGGCTTTTCTAACACACAAAAGAAGACAAAGACCTAGACAAAATACTGAAATGGGAGGAATTCATCCCAAAAGAAAGAACAAGAAAAGGACATGGCCAGGGATCTAATCGAAACAGATATAAGTAATAAACCTGATCCAGAATTTATTTTTTTTATTTTTTTATTTTTTCCTGATCCAGAATTTAAAGCAACAATCATAAGAATACTAGCTAGGTTTAAGGAAAACATAGAAGACACCAGGGAGTGCCTTACATTGATATAAAAGACCTAAAAAACTAGTCATGCTAAAATAAAAAATGCTAAAACTGAGATGCAAAACCGAACAGATATGATGACCACAAGGATGGAAGAAGCAGAGGAATGAAAAAGTGATAAAGAAGATAAAATTAGGGGTGCCTGGGTGGCTCAGCTGAGCATCTGCTTTCAGCTCAGGTCATGATCCCAGGGTTCTGGGATCAAGACCAACATCCAGCTCCCTGCTCAGTGGGGACCCTGCTTCTCTCTCTCCCTCTCCTGCCACTCCTCCTGCTTGTGCTCTGTCTCTCTCTTTGTCAAATAAACAAATAAATAAAATTTTAAAAAAAAGAACTTATGGAAAATCAAGCTGAAAAGAAGAGGGAAAGAAAAATATTTGATCACGAATACAGACTTAGGGAACTCAACTATTCTTTAAAGCATAATAACATTCTTTTTTTTTTAAAGATTTTATTTATTAGAGAGTGACAGAGAGGGAGAGAAAGCATGTGCACACAAGCACAAGCAAGGGGAGCAGCAGGCTGAGAGAGAAGCAGGCTCCCCACTGAGGAAGAAGCCTGATTCAGGACTCCATCCCAGGACCCTGGAATCATGACCTGAGCTGAAGGCAGATGCTTAGCTGACTGAGATACGTAGGCATCCCAAGATTTTTTTAATTGTCAGAGACAGAAAAAGAATAAGCAGGGGGAGAGGCAGGCAGAGGGGGAAGCAGGCTCCCTGCTGAGCAAGAAGACTAATATGGGACTCAATCCCAGGACCCTAGGATCAGGACCTGAATTGAAGGTGGACACTTAAGCAATGGAGCCACCCAAGAGTCCCAATAACATTCCATCATAGGAGTCCCAGAAGAAGAAAAGAGGGAGAATGGGGCTGAAGGTTTATTTGAGCAAATTATAGCTGAAAACTTCCCTAATCTGGGGAACAAAATAGACATCCAATACAAGAGGCACAGAGAACTCCCACCAAAATCAACAAAAGTAGGCCAACACAAGATAATCATAGTAAAATATGCCAAATACAGAGATAATGGAAAAACCCTAAAAGCAGCAAGGGAAAAGAAATCCCTAACTCATAAGGGAAGACAAATAAAGTTATCAACAGACCTATCCAGAAAAACTTGGGAGACCAGAAGCGGGTAGCAAGATACATTCAACATGCTGAATGGGAAAAATATGCAGCCAAGAATATTTTATGCAGCAAGGTTGTCATTCAGAGTAGAAGAAAAAAATAAAGGGTTTCCAGGACAAACAAAAACTAAAGGAGCTCATGACCACTACACCAGCTACAAAAGAAATATTAAAGGGGACTCTTTGAGTGGGGGAAAAAAGACCAAAAGCAATAAAGACTAGAAAAGACAGAGAAAATCTTCAGAAACAACATTTAATAGTTAATAAAATGGCACTCAATTCATATTTATCAATAACTGCTCTGAATGTAAATGGACTAAATGCTCCAATCAAAAGACATAGGAATCAGAATGGAAAAACACAAGATCCATCTATATGCTGCCTATAAGAGACTCATTTTAGACCTAAAGACCCCTGCAAATTGAAAGTGAAGGGACAGAGAACGATTTACCATACAGACATCAAAAAAGAGCCAGAGTAGCCACACTTATACCAGACAACTAGATTTTAAATCAAAGACTATGATAAGAGATGAAGAAGGGCAATGTATCATAATTAAGGGGTTTATCCAACAAGAGCATCTAACTATTGTTAATATTTATGCTTCTAACTTGGGAACACCCAAATGTATAAAACAATTAACAACAAACATAAAAAAAAAACACCTCATTGATAATAACACAATAATAGTATGGAACTTTAACACCCCACTTACAGAAATGGACAGATCATCTAAGCAGAAAACAAGGAAACAACGGCTTAAAAGACACACTGGACCAGATGGACTCAACAGATATATTCAGAACATTCCATCCTATAGCAGCAGAATATACATTCTTTTCAGGGGCGCATGAGATATTCTCCAAAACAGATCACATACTGGGTCACAAATCAGGGCTCAACAAGTACAAAGCAACTGTTATACCATGTATATTATCTTACCACAGTGCTATAGAACTGGAAGAAGTCAATCATAAGACCATAAGAAAAAATTGGTAAAAACCATAATACATGGAAGTTAAAGAACATCCTACTAAAGAATGAATGCGTTAACCAGAAAATTAAAGAAGAAATAAAAGAGAAAATACATGGAAACACATGAAAATACAATGGTCTAAAACCTTAGAGATGCAACAAAAGTGGTCATAAAAGGTAAGTATACAGCAGTACAGGCTTACCTCAAAAAACAAGAAAAATTTCAAATATACAACCTAAATTCACACATAAAGGAGTTAGAAAAAGAACATCCAGTGAAGCCTAAAGCCAGCAGAAGAATGAAAAGAATAAAGATTAGAGCAGAAATAAATGATATAGGGATGTCTGGGTGGCTCAGTCGGTTGAGCATCTGACTTTTGATTTCAGCTCAAGTCTTGAGACTAAGCCCTGAGTCAGGCTCCATACTGGGTGTGGAATCGCTTAGGATTCTCTCTGTGCCTCTCCCTCCGGCCCTCCCTCCACTCATGCTGTCTCTCTCTCTAATAAAGGAAGGAAGGAAGGAAGGAAATAAACAAAAGGAACAGTAGAACAGATCAATGAAGCAGGTTCTTTGAAGGAATTGATAAAATTAATAACTCCCTAGCCAGACTTACCAAAAAGAAAAGGAAAAGGACCCTAATAAACAAAATCATAAATGAGAGAGACTAGATCACAGCCAACACCACAGAAATACAAACAATTATAATAATATTATGAAAAATTCTATGCCAACAAATTGGGCAATTTGGAAGAAATGGATAAGTTCCTTAAAACATATCAACTACCAAATCTGAAACAGGAAGAAACAGAAAATTGCAACAGTTTGAAGCAGCGAAGAAAATGAAGCAGCAATCAAAACTCTCCCAACAAACAAAAGCCCAGGGCCAGATAGCTTCCCCAGGGGAATTCTACCAAACCTTTCTTTTTATTATAATTACTGGATGTTATTATATCCACTTAGTTCTTTTCTTTTTTTAAGATTGTATTCATTTATTTGTCAGAGAGACAGAGAGAGCGAGCACAAGCAGGGGGAGCTGCAGGTAGAGACAGAGAAGCAGACTACCCACTAAGAAGGGAACCTGATGTGGAGCTCAATCCCAGGACCCCAGGACCCCAGGACCCCAGGACCATGACCTGAGCTGAAGGCAGATGCTTGAGCCACCCAGATGCTCCTCTACCAAACATTTAAAGAAGAGTTAATACCTATTCTTCTCAAACTATTCCCCCAAAATAGAAATGGAACAAATACTTACAAACTATGAGGCCAGAATTACCCTGATTTCAAAACCAGACAATGATTCCACTAAAAAAGAGAACTACAGGCCAATATCCCTAATGAATGTGGATGCAAAAATTCTCAACAAAATACTAGCAAATCAAATCCAACAGTACACTGAAAAAATCATTCACCATGTGAATCCCACCATTTTTTTCCATTGGATAATGGAAAATCCCACCAAGCGACATTTATTCTTGGGTTACCAGGGTGTTCAATATTTGCAAATCAATCAACATGATACAGAAGGTTAGTATCCCAAAATCTATAAATAAATGAATTCAGAAAAAAATAAAAAATTAAAAAAATAAATGAATTCAGGGCACCTGGGTGGCTCAGTCAGTTAAGCATCTGCTTTCACCTTAGGTCTTGATCCCAGGGTCCTGGGATCGAGTCCAACATCAGGCTCCCTGCTCATTGGGAAGCCTGCTTCTCTCTCACCCTCTGCCTCTGCCTACCACTCCTCCTGCTTGTGCAATCACACTTTATCTCTCTCTCTGTCAAATAAAGAAATAAAATCTTAAAAAAAAAAAAAAAAAGAACTTATGAATTCAACCCCCCAAAAACAAATAATTCAGTTAAGAAAAAGGCAGGAGATATGAACAGACATTTTTCTAAAAAAGAGAGATGGCTAACAGACACATGAAAACATGCTCAACATTACCTATCATCAGGGAAATACATATCGAAACTACAAAGAGATATCATCTCACACCTGTCAGAATGGCTAAAAATAACAACATAGGAAACAACAGAGGCTGGTGAGGATATGGAGAAAATGGAAGGCTCTTGCACTGTTGGTGGGAAAGCAAACTAATATAGCCACTCTGGAAAACAGCATGGAGGTTCCGCAGAGTTAAAAATAGAACTAGTCTATGATCCAGCAATTGCACTACTAGATACTTGCCCAAAGGATACAAAAGCACTGATTTGAACAGACATATGACCCCGATTTTATGGCAGCACTATCAACAATAGCCAAATTATGGAAAGAGCACAAATGTCCAACGACTGAGGAATGGATATTGACTGACGGATAAAGATGTGATACACACACACGTGCACGTGTGCGCATGCTGAAATATTACCCAACCATAATAAAGAATGAAATCTTGCCATTTGGGCTGACATGTATGGAGTTAGAGTGTATTATGCTATGTGAAGTAAGTCAGTCAATAAAAACAAATACCATATTGTTTCACTCATATGTGGAATTAAACAAACAAACAGGGGAAAGAAAAAAAAACAGAGAGAGGGAAGCAAACCATAAAAGAGACTCTTATATATATATATATTTATATATATATATATATGTACATATATGTATATATATTTTAAGATTTTATTTATTTATTTGACAGAGAGAGATCAGAAGTAGGCAGAGAGGCAGGCAGAGAGAGGGGGGAGCAGGCTCCTTGCTGAGCAGAGAGCCCCATGAGGGGCTTGATCCCAGGACCCCGGGATCATGACCTGAGCCGAAGGCAGAGGCTTTAACCCACTGAGCCACCCAGGCGCCCCCATAAAAGAGACTCTTAATGACAGAGAGAAAACTGTGGGTTGACGGAAGGAGGTGAGTGGGAATGGGCTAGACGGGTGATGGATATCAAGGAGGGCAGTTGTGATGAGCACTGGGTGTTATACATGAGTGATGAATCACTAAATTCTATTCCTGAAACTAACATTACACTGTATGTTAATTAACTAGAATTCAAATAAAAATATGAAACATTAAAAAAAAGAGACTGGCAGAATATATATCAATCTGTTAAAACAAATTATTTCTGGGTAGGGAAATGAGGAAAAAAGAAAAGTGATACTTTAATCGTACACTTTCCCTGCTTTCAATCTTTTACCAGAAGCATGTATTCATATAGTATTTGGTATTTAAAATAATATATTTTTAAAGTAGCAAAAAGCAATAAAAATCCAAAAAAAATCTCAGAAAAGAGGGATGCCTGGGTGGCTCAGTTGGCTGGACGACTGCCTTCGGCTCAGGTCATGATCCTGGAGTCCCGGGATTGAGTCCCACATCGGGCTCCCAGCTCCACGGGGAGTCTGCTTCTCTCTCTGACCTTCTCCTCGCTCATGATCTCTCTCACTGTCTCTCTCTCAAATAAATAAATAAATAATCTTTAAAAAAAAAAAAAAATCTCAGAAAAGAGAAAATACCATGTTGTAGTCTGCTAGTTGTCCTTGAAACTCTTTGATTTCAACAGCTAAAGTCTCAGCTCTGCAAGCATAAAACAAATATTCATAAACACATAAATAAGAGCACTACAAACATTATGTATAACTATAAATTCATTGTTAAACTTCTGAAATTACATTAAATGTTGCCTATTAATAAAAAATTTCTTGTATAATTTTAAGTCCAAAATTACTTACCTCTTTTCATATGACAAATATACTGAATTCTCTTGATTGTACATTTCTATCTCTTTCTGAAGTTTATTAATTTCTGTTGTAAGTTCACTTATTTTACTTCTAAATGAAAAGAAATCAGAAAGTGAACAATATTTCTAAAACAGAAAAGAGCCTTTTTAGTCAAACAAAACAAACTTCTCATAAATGTGTAACAATATAAATGGTTTTGTGAAATTTCACTAAAGAAAGAAAAACAATTTATGTGGCCTATTTAACTAAGAATGAAGCATATCCCAACTTTGACAAGAAATTAAAAGAGAGGGCACCTGGGTGGCTCAGTTGGTTAAGCAACTGCCTTCAGCTCGGGTCATAATCCTGGAGTCCTAGGATCGAGTCCCGCATTGGGCTCCCAGCTCCATGGGGAGTTTGCTTCTCCCTCTGACCTTCTCCCCTCTCATGTTCTCTCCCTCTCTCTCTCTTAAATAAATATATAAAACTTTGAAAAAAGAAAGAAAGAAAGAAAGAAAGAAAGAAAGAAAGAAACTGAAAGAGATTCTCTAATCATTAAGATGAATTAGGACCAGAATGTAAGCCTGGTCAAACTAATAATCTTTAGACAGAAGTAGATACTTAATTGTCACCCTTACAGCTCCTGCTACCCTCTAGGACAGGGCTTATGAAAAGCAGCACTACTATATTTTAGGTCATTAAAGAATAGTCTCACAGTCTGGCAGTTGTGAAGGGGCTATCCTGTCTACTGTAGGATATTTAACAGTATTCCTGGTCGAGGTATTGGTAGCACAACCCCTCAACCCCAGTTGTGACAACCAAATATGTGTCTAAAAATTGCCAAATATTCTCTAGGGGGCAAAATCACTGCCATCTGAGAACCACTGCTATAGCATCAAACAGTTACATGAATAGCTAGAACTATTCTTTTATGCAAAAGCACAAATCCTGGAGAAACAAGGAAATGCAATGATGAAAAATAGTTCTATATCTTTTTCTTCTTTTAATTAAAAAGTGGCTGGATATTAAGAGATGCTATACAACTGATGGTCTCACTACTTTTTTTTTTTTTTCTGATGTTAGTTTAGCTTAATGCTAACTAATGGACTGATGGGGAAAACCTACACTTCTCTTTATTGACTTCTAGAAGTTTGAGAATCATAAACGATCCTGATAATGAAGAAATGAAAGAACCCAGAAGAACTGAGAAAGAAAACAGAACTTTTAGGACATGATAGAAGTATGGATCAAATGAAATGGAAATAAGAGAAAAAGAAGATCTAGATGAGCCAAGAAGAAAGCAAAGTAAAATGGGAAAATAGAGTAGGTCATCTGAACAAGAAAAAGGTAGATTGAGAAAAAGAAAAAAGTTCTCAATTTAGAGCTTCATACTTAAGAGCCACAGAATAAACCTTCTGAATTAATTAAAATTAGGTCACACTTGTAGCAATTGACCAAATATACATTTATGTAAAAACGTACACTAGTTAATATATCATAAATAAGTATACACATTTTCCCTTTCTTATTAGACGCAACTAGTGACATATCAGTGGTATGAATAATATATTCCAGGGAATTAGTGAAAAGAAGCATGAAAGATTCTTATCATTATATCAACAATAGTGAACTTGACATAAACAGTTCATCTACATGCAAATACATTAACAATTTAAAATCTCAGCCTAACTGTATTATCATTTGTAACACAGCCAAATTAACCAGAAATTATATCAGAACACAAAATAATTCTTAGAAATCAAAAGATACCTAATTATCTTAATAAATACCAGAGTTAAAACTTCATAACCATACATAGGGAAATACATACCGAAGAAGCCCAAGATAGTAAGATTTGTCTAAAATTTGTCTCTGGGGACCTAAAAAAAAAAAGTTTTTAATTATTACTGTTCAGTTTGGAAATGCCACCAAAATAGCAAACCAAAGCACAACCATAGTTATAGTCCACCATTCTGATAGTCTTTAAAGTTGATAATCAAGACAAATCATTAAAATGGTAAAGAACACTGGGGCACCTGGCTGGGCCAGTCAGTAGAGCATGTGACTCTTGATCTCAGGGTAAAATGAAAAGAGAATATCTCAGAATCATGTCATAATGGAAACTTGAATTAAGACCACAAAAATGGGACTAGAGGTAGGGCTGTTGAGACAGCAGACTCTAGAGGTCAGGTTAACCAAATGCAAACTGAGAACGTCTAGAATAGGTTTATCCAAGAGAACTTTCTGCAACAATGGAAATATTCTATATCAGCACTGTCCATCAAAGTAGCTACTTGGGATTATTGAGCACTTGAAATGTGGCTGATGCTACTGGACAGCTAATTATTTATTTTACTTAATTTTAATTAATTACAGCTCATGTAGCTATTGATTATCATAATGGACAGTGCAGATTTAGACTGAATTTCTCAATGCAAGAGATTATGACTTTTCATAATTTATCTCTGAGACAAACTCACTATAAAGCACTTCACCATGCTTTGATTTATATATATCACAAACCAATTTTTTAATCATAAAATGTAGTGTACTATTATGGCTTTTTAAATACAGAGACATAAGGAAACATGCAGTAAAAATACATTAGCCTTAGTCCCTTAAGGACTTACATATTATAATGAAGCATTAATTATCGGAAAAAGTAACACTTCTTTTATTTATTTGAGAGAGCAAGCACAAGCAGGGAGATAGCAGAGGGAAAGGGAGAAACAGACTCCCTGCTGACCCCTGCTAGATCATGACCTGAGCCAAAGGTAGATGCTCAACTTACTGAGCCACCAAAATGCCCCTGTAATACTTCTTAAATAAAATATACTCATCGGGGCGCCTGGGTGGCTCAGTGGTTTAAAGCCTTTGCCTTCGGCTCAGGTCATGGTCCCAGGGTCCTGGAATCAAGCCCCACGTCGGGCTCTCTGCTCCGCAGGGAGTCTGCTTCCTCCCCTCTCTCTCTGCCTGCTTCTCTGCCTACTTATGACCTCTGTCTTCAAATAAATAAAATCTTAAAAAAAATAAAATAAAATATACTCATCTTCTTAAAATAGATACCTTTCATTCCAGTTTTCATTCCACTCAAACCTTGTTGTGTTACAGGACGGTCAGCAACTTTGATTTGAGAAGAAAGAACTCCTCCTGTCGCTATGGGACCACCGCGAGAGGCTGGTCTTGCTGTTCCAGGTGGCATCTACATGAAAAACATAATTGCAGTTTTAGTAAACTAGAAAAATACTATACCTCCTACTACTGTTAAGAGTGAAAAGATAATATATTTTAAAAATTAAAATTCTATTTAATTTGTAAAGCATTCCTTTTTTTGAATTTCTGAAATATGAAATATTAAGTGAAATTCTTTAACATTTAAAATTCTGTGAATATTAAATAGCACACTTCTTTAAAATTTAAAATTCTAAAAAAATTAAAATTCTATGTCAACTATATTTCAAGAAAAATAAGTTAAATGGACACATGAATAAAATTCTATGTGTAGACATTATTTATAATACCCCTAAATTGGAAAGGAACTAAATATATACCTATTTGTCCTTATTTAACCATAGAAATGGTTGAGTAAGTTGTAATATATTTTTAAAAATTTATAAAACAGTATTCATAATTTCACTTTGTAAAACAAAAAGTATGGAGAATTACATAAGAAGCAGTAACAATGGTTATCCTCATATAAAATAATGATATTATAGTTCATTTTTATGTTACCCTTTTCACAATTTGATGTTTTCAGCATTATTACAGTAAGTGTATATGACCTTCAAATCACAAAAGAAGAAAAAATTTTCATTTTTAAATTGAAGCTATGTATAATTCTATCACAAGATAGCCAAGTAAGTGTTAAAGGATTACATCATTCAACAAGCATTCATGTTATTACTACACATGATTCTCTATGTCAGGTCTACAAAATCCAATATAGCATTACACACTCTGAGGAAAGAACAAAAGATTCCCTTCTTGGGGCATCTAGGTGGCTCAATGAGTTAAACATCTGCCTTTGGGTCCTGGGATTGAGCCCCATGTCATCCAGCTCCCTGGTTCTCCCTCTCTGCCTCTACCCCCTTGTGCTTTCTCTCTCTCAAATAAATAAATAAAATCCGCCTGAGAAAAAAAGATCCCCTTCTTGTTGGTTCTTACAACATGGACAGGTTGGGAAAGCATGAGACTACCTGACCCTGTTCCAAATTATCCTTCTTTTGTTTATCTTCCATCCTTTCTTTCTTTTTTTCCCACTCTCTTGTCAAAGAATGAAGTAATAGATTAAATACATAGTAGACATTTTAGGCAGGGATTATATATAACCATTATTACTCATTTTGACTATCTTTAATACGGCTACTCTCTAATCCTATCAGCTAACATAATTTTTTTTTAAGATTTTATTTATTTATTTGACAGATCACAAATAGGCAGAGAGGCAGGCAGAGTGAGGGGGAAGCAGGCTCCCTGCTGAGCAGAGAGCCCGATGAGGAGCTTGATCCCAGGACTCTGGGATCATGACCTGAGCCGAAGGCAGAGGCTTTAACCCACTGAGCCATCCAGGCGCCCCAGCTAACATAATTCTTAAGTGGTTCTGAGAATTACTTGGTAATTTACTGGGGGACGGGGGGCAGCAACAGTAAAACATTCCGAAAAATATGCTGGACACAGAAACACTGTTTACCACAAATTCAAACTAAACTAGTTCGGGGTTATCCTGAGTGATCTATGGAAGAGAATGCTAAATCTCTTCCCAGGTAAACTTTACCAAATGAAAATACAGAGAACTATAAATGAACATTACACACATTTAAAAGAATGAATAGACATATGTATTCATATGAAAATATACTTACAATATATTATTGAAAGTAATGGATAAGATACATAATAATGTATGTAGTATTATGGTCATTTTAGAAAATACTAAAATCATATAATCTCACAAGCATGTGTGTTAGTGTTTGTAAATGAACAGAAAAAAGTCTGGAAAGATACACAGCACACTGCTGACAATAGTTATACCTGGTTTAGGAAGGAACTCTGACACTTCTCCTTTGTATGTTTTACAGAAAGCATCAATATTTTAAAAAACTACAAACATTAAATGGGTAAAGCACATGGCACTGAGTAGGTGGCCAGTAAGTATCCGCATTCTTTTATGAATACTTAATTAGCAGGCATAAATTCTTACTAAAATAAAAATTCTTAGAAGCTCAGTACCATGTATGTGAAGACTTTAGAAAAATCATTTCACTATAAGCTGATGATGTTGATAGTATTACCTGAAACTCCAGAAAAATCCAAAAAGTTTAAGAAAACCTGACTTAACCAAAAATTTTCCCTCCAAAAATTACTATTCTTCTTGTGAATTAAACACAGGACCCAGCATTATCTCTAGTTTGCAGTTAGTCTACTGTGTAAGCTTGACGTACAAGGAGTTGAAATCATCTGTTGCAAGCATCAGAAAAATTAATATGAATATTCTGGCATATTAATTTCTTTCTATGTATGTATAAATGTATATTTTTATTCAATTAGCACCACACTGCTTTTTACACTTAATACTGTATTATAAAGACATATAAATTCCTCAAATACTCTTTGAAAATAATTTTTAATGACTACTTAATAGCCCATTATAGGGATAGATATATCATAATTTATTTAAGATTTACCTATTGTGAGGTAATTGCTTTCATATTTTCACTATTATAATTCTAATGAAACTGTAATAATCATCTTTACAGGATATTATTCTATTTAGAATTATCAGTTTATAATGTTTATCTAATTTTTTCTAATGTGGTGTACATTTCCCTTACTGATTTATGACACTCCCCATTTCACATTAAGCTATTAACACTTTCCAGTTTGTTTCTAGACTGCGGTGGCAACCAAAATATGTCTTATTACTTATAATATATTTTTATATTAGAGTACATTTCCTTATTTTTGCTTTTTTATTGTTTTAGATGAATTTTAGAATAGTTTTATATGATATCTCATGTAATTTTGATGGAACATAGGTTTCATAGCCTTACTATATATAGAAAGAGCGCTCACAAGTTAGTAAAGTTTGCTTTCTCATTCTAAGATTCTGAACTCTATGACATATATATTGCAAATATTTTTTAAAATTTGTCGTTTTTAACTTTTTGTGGTGTTTTCAATTTTTAAAAATTCAAATATGTAAATATAAAATACTTTCCTTATCAGTATTTGGTGTTCCTGTTTTACAAAGGCCTAGTCCACACCAAGTTTATATGAAGTACTTGCCTATATTCTCCTCTAGTATGTTGATGGTTTCATTTTTCAAATATGAAGTTTCTAAAACATCTAGAATTCTGTGTGAGGGAGGGGTCAATTTTTAAAAATAAATGGTTTACCCATTATTTGAATGCAGTACTGAATGCGTCATGTTTTTCCAACTATTTTGAAATGTCACTTTAATCATTATGTTCTAATGTATGTCTAATTTTATTTATCTATTCCATTTCATTTGATCCAGGCACCAATAAACTATACCACTTAAATTACTGTACCTTTAAAATAAATTTGAGTATCAGTATTAGCAGACATCTTCTCTCAATAATGTCTTTCAGACATCCTCCCACATTTATACTTCTAGGTATTTTCCCCCCAAAAATCATGTATGCTGACAGAATAAAGAAAGAACAAAGAAGAATTATTATAAACAGGCTTTCCAACTTCTACCAGGACATACGCCCAAGAATTGTTTGAAACTTACTCCAGTTGCCACTCGAATATTTCCTGATGGGGGTCGTATTCCAGAAGGAGGTCTTCCAGGCAACCCAATTCCACCACGAGAAACAGGGCGAGCTGCTGAAGGTTTGTGATTACTGGCCATTTGTTCACTTTAACCACTATTTGGAAACAAGAAACAGTTCAATTCTCTTTTGTATTTTCTATAGCAAGACAATGGAAATCCACATAGCTTTCCTTTGAACATTTAATCCACTGTAACTTTTCTTGCAAATTGCCATTCCAAGTACTACTTCAAGGTTAAACCTGCTTCGTTTCATTCAAATTTGACATTGTTACATTTAAAACAGAACCATGAAATCATTTACTATAATATGCCTTCCTCAGTTCCCTATTTTCGTACCAAAATGCATGCCCCTGTCTTGAGCTCTTCCCATATTCTAGTAAAATTCTCTTTTCCGACATACCCAGCTTTGTTCTCCCCTATTTCTTCTCTGCACTCTTGGTCTATGATTCACTCCCTTGTATTCTCAATTCTATTATCAAATACTTCATTTTACTCTTTGCTTTACCAGAATCCCATCTTGTCCCCAAAACACTTTCAGTAGTAAAGGCTGTTTTAGCTTCTCAATCCACGAATCCAAAGCAAAGGGAGTGTACAACACTTCCATTGCTTCCCAGTGTCACTTTCAAAATATTACTCTTACAAATGTTAAAAAAAAAATGAACAATACTTTTTTCCTTTGATAACCGTGGAATGCAACCTTATTGCCTTGGATCTTTTCTGGTTGCTTTTGCTTAGGGACCACCTCACCTCTTCCCCCCACATCTTCACTAAAGTCTTTTGTACCTAGCTCAGTCTCTCTTTTTCAGTCGAACCTATGTCCTGGATGAATTCCACGGGGATACTGGGTTCAAGGTAACATACCTAACATTCAAGGTCACAGTTTCCAGACTTAAATTTCAGTAACCATTTCACTCCATTTCGGTCACCTATAGTTGTGGGTAGACCTGGAGCTTGTCATCACCTGGAATTGCTTCACTTCAGTATCAACTGAAATACTTCATTCTCTAATCTTAGTCTCCTCCTTATACCAGTCTCATCTTTATTCTCACTACATCTCCCTTTAAATCAGTTCTTTAATTCACTCATTCTCTCCCAGTTTATCAGCTCCCTCCTTTGCTCATCAGAATATAATATTTAAAGTTTGGCTGATAATTTAGAATAGCATTTTTCACATTATGGGTCATGACCTATTAGTGAGCTGTGATAATAAGTAGGGTTAGGGTTAGGGTTAGGGTCCATTCAAACATGGAATAAAAAATACGAGTTCAATGCATAAAGGAAGAGTATTGTTTCATTAAATTTTGTTTCAGTTATCTTTACATAAATTTACACCTTAGTGAAAAAATATTGCTAAAAAATGCTAGCCATCATTTAAGCAAGTCCTAATCGCTATTCACAGACGACTATAACAAATTTAACAGTTTGAAGTATTACTTCAATTACAGAATTACTAAAATGTGACAGAAAAGTAGTGAGCAAATGCTGTTGGGAAAGCGGTGATAGTAGCCTTGCCTGTGGCAGGTTTGCCACAAACCTTCAATTTGTAAAAACAAAAACAACACAGTATCTGGGAAGCTCAAGAAAAATAAGGAATGACCGTTGTCAATGTAAAATTTAAGTCTATTACTCTAGCTTTCCTGATAACTTCAAGAAAATGTACAATATACAAAACTTCCACCTGATTGCCACTGCCTTATTGTCTTGGAAAAAGCTTAGCATTAGAGGAGACCCAGAAGGTAAAATGAAAAGGGTCACTTTTAACAAACATGCCATTAACTCCTGGGTCATTCACGCAAACATTCACACCATCTCCACCGTTATTCACACAGAGAAGCAGCCTGGCCTTTGGTTCCAGAAAAACGAGTGACATAAACTTTAGCTCTGTTACCAGCTATATAATCCCCGCTGGATGTTTTTCCTCCTCTGTAGGACCCAGTGTGGCAGTGAGCCTGTACCTTGCAGAGCTGTTGTGAAGAGTACAGATACTAGATCTAAAATATCTGCCTCCTAATTATTGCTACATTATTCTCCCTAAACCAGCCATTTAAAAATATATGAAGAAGTGGAAAGTTGCTAATACGAGACAGAAATCTGTTACTTTAAGTAAAATCCTTCGGCCCACAGTGAATTTTCTTCTTGAGGTTCTGGATTTCTTCTCTCTGGTCTCGCCTTGTCAGGTTTCCTCAGGGGACTGTCTGAGGAGGTCTCTCCACAAGTTTTGCGGGACTGGAGTCGGACTTCCTAGCCTGGCGACAGGCTGAGGAGAACAGCTAAGAGTGGGAAAGTTCGGGTAGGTCTTCTTTGGAGCGGACCAGGTTCTCCAACGTGAGAAAACAGGTTCCCGGGGGACTGAGGGAGGGCCAGATAAAACCCGGAATTTCTCACCTTCTCCGACGCCTCAGGAAGGAGATCTCAGCGGTCAGGGGAGTTCCAACTACTTTCCGAAGCCGCCGCCCCGGCGGATCCCACTACTCTACCTCAGTAACCGTTACCTCATGCGAGACTCCTCAGCTCGGCCTCGCGCAGCTTTCCCGGACCCTGCGACCTAACCACTGCCAGCCCCGCGCGACTGCGTATCCCGGCAACGGGGGCGGGGCGGGGAGAGAGCCCTCGTCCTGATTGGCCAATCTTTAGCCTCTGCTGGTAATCACAGGCGAGGCGAGTGTAAACTGCTCTCGCGAGAGTAGAGGGCTAATTTTTGTGGCGGAATACGGTGGTACTTTTCTGGAAGCCGCAGAAAACCACGATTTAGCTGAGAAAGAACATTTTATTGGAAAACTTTAGTGTTCTTTGTAGTTACAACAACCTCTCTGATAGTGTGCCCTACCTGAATTCACTCCTAGCGAGTTTTATTATATCACTATGTTACCTCACGTGGGCTATTATTTTTAGTAAAATGTAAAGTTTTTTTGTGGTAGGCAGCCTTGTACGATCTTTTTATTAGAGGCAGTTTTCCTTCCTGTTAGAACTGCACAACGCATACAACATTATAGATGTGTTTCTCGTACCATCTATTTCTTCAATGGTTGGAAGTTTTCTATCTTTAAGCTTCCTTTCAGAGTTCTTTTGATCAAAGTTTGTGAGAAAGGATGAATTAAAAGGACAGTGCTCTTGAAATATTTTAGTGTATTTCTTTAAAAAAACCCACACAGTGTAAGAACTACTTCATCTCAAATCCCACCTTTCTAGTGAAGTAACTAGAAGTTTGCTTTCTTCCAATCTTCCTATCGAGTTGATGTGATTGCTGCTATACTCACAACCTACATACATATTGGACTTTTAACATTGTTTACATTATTTCCAAGTGGCATACATTATTTATATCCAGATTTATTTTCTAATATGCCTGCCTTCAAGTAATTTAAGATGAATCCAGCAGAAAATGAAATAATGTCATGTGGCTAACTTCTCACTTCAAGTTTGTTAGATATTTTTTTATGTAATTCTCCCATTTGAGCCCAGCATATTTGTAGTGGTCATTTATTATCCTTTTGGTCACTGTAGTGAATGGTAGTAGCATTTGCCACTCCAAAATATGCCACTTTCGTATAAGGATTATTTTGAGCTAAATGCAATTGGAAAGAAGATAAAAGAAAATCGACCATTCCCCTATTTGCCTAAAAGCAGGACATAAATTTTCAACGGTGTCCCTTCTTGCGTCTCTCCCAGGAAGGATAAAAGTCATGAAAGACAATTTCAGACCTTTTGTCAGCCTAGAGGGTACATGGAGAAATCTACGTAACAAACTTTACTAACTTTAGCTCCCCATATATTTGCCTCTCCATAACTTGCTGCCTCTAAAGACTTAAGGTCTAGAGACTTAAGGTCCTTTTCTTCTGTAAATACTGTTCCTTCGTTAAGATATTATATAAGCCCAGACTCTAGCCACCTCTTTGAGTACTTACCTCTGAGTTTCTTTTGTATGAATGTGATATACATATTTATGTTTGTTTTTCTCTTGTTAATGTTTTGTTACAGCGCCCCCACGGAAAGCCTACAAGGGTAGAAAGAAAAAAGTTTTCCTTCCCTACAACCTCTGTCCAAGTGCTCCATAAACAGAATTGTCCTGGCGAAGCTACTGACCTGGAGGTTTCTCCTTGAGTGCCTTCAGACATAGGGGAGAGACCCAGCATTTGTCATTTGTATGAAGATGTCACAGTTGGGAAAAACGTCTTACATCTTAGAATGGCTTAACGCATGAAATATTTTCATTTTTTAGTGTACCAAGAACGCAGCTTAGTGTTCACAGGATTTAAGGCAAACGTTGATTACAACTTGTCCCTAGCTCTCTCGTTTTAACTAAAAACAACGTTTAGCTTGTGAAAATCTCCTGAGACTTTAGAGCAGGTTTGGGGAATTCAGGGCTAAGCTGCCCCGACACAAGGACCGAAGCAGTTTTTCTCAATCACAAGGGAGCGCGCAGCCCCTCGGTTCAAGATTTAAAATATCCGGATTCGGCGCCCGGCGGCTCACGTCCCGCTGGCGCGTGGCATTGTGGGATTTGTAGTCCCAGCCCACACATTTACCGCAATAAACAGTACAGCCAGGACTCGGAGACGACTCCGACTCGGACAGGATTTGGATTAGGGCGATCGGGCGAAACAGCCAGACGTTGGCTCTAACTTGGCTGGCGGTCCGAGGAGTGGAAGGGAAGGGAACTTCAGCTCGGCGTCGCCTCCGCAGCTGGGACGCACACGCTTTGCGTCATGGCGGGCTGAGACAGATGATGAATTCCGGTGTGCATGTCAGGGTTGCTGTGTCACTCGGCCCGTTCGGCGCTCCCCTTTCCCGTCGCCCTTCCGCGCCGGCTCTCGGGCTCTTCCGGTCCTCAGCGGCCCTTCACCTGCAGGCCCCTCGCACGCCGCGCTCGGGCGCACCCCCGGCCACCCCTGCGAACTGATCTCGCGCTGTGCCTGGGTCCCGGGCGCCGGACCGACGAGGGCCATGGCCAGCGGCGCCGCCAGGTACCGGCTGAGCTGCTCGCTCCCAGGCCACGAGCTGGATGTGCGGGGCCTGGTATGCAGTCTGTATCCGCCGGGGGCCTTTGTGTCCGTGTCCCGAGACCGCACTACCCGCCTCTGGGTCCCCGACAGGTGAGCGCTGCGAGTCCGGGGATTCCCACCACCCATCCCCGCGTATGTTGCAAGCTTCCTACTGCTAATGGGAAGGGAGGGACGCTTCCTTGCTGTTGTTCTGCGCTCTTCCCGGCCTTGACTCCAGTCCGCGCTCCCTCCCAGTTCTGAGAGCTCTAGTACTGTGGGCTCACACTGTAAGAAACCTGTAAGATTTAGGGAGAAAGAACACGGCTTTCGGTTAACAGAGACGTGCATTCTTGTCCTAGCGGGTAAAAGAGACGTACATTCTTGTCCTAACTTAATCACTAACGGATGGGTGACCTTGGACGAACCTCTTATCCTTTGGGCGATGATTTTCCATGTTTCTTTTAGATCTGAAAATGTACTGATGCAAGGTGCATTCTCCCTAAATGTGATATTGTGAAACCTCTTTGAGAACTTCGGTTCTCAAAAATTGCGTGCAGAATGTTGCATTGGCTCCTCTACTCATTGTCGAAATCAGAGTTTCTTAGTCTGTAGTCTGGGGTGGGCCTAGATGGAGGGGATGAAGATTTTCACATGTTATATGGATGTTTGGGGATGTGCTGTTTTCTTGAGAGAAAGCCATTTGCCTTCAAAAGATTGTCGGAGAGATTAACCAAAAAGAGAAATTAAGGAACAAAAGGTTAAGCTTAGGTCCAAATCCTGTTAAAGGTGTCAGTTCTTTTTTGTCTGGTTCTTACAAGAAATTTACGACCTGGGAGACATAGTTCAGTTCAGAAAGAGAAAACTTCTGGTTATTTACTTTGATATGTAGTAAGTACCCCATTGGTGTAGGTTTCACTCAGTTTGGGTAACCATGCATAAATTCAGGTCATAACTGTTGGTTAAGTGCCTCCTGTTTGTTTATAATCCTGAGGAAGAGTAAGACAAGAGACAAGTTCCCTGTTTTTATGGAGCTTTCTTATAGTCTGGAAGGAAAGGTGGATCGGAAAAAAAGGTAATTGTTCATTGGCATGTGTACTATGAAAAAAGCAAATATAGTTAGAGAATTGAGCGGAGGGATGTTAAGGAAGGAAGGCCCTTCGAGGAGGGTTTCAGTTTTGTTTTGTTTTTTTAAAGCTGACACTAAGATGGACCTGGTCATAGGAGCAAGGAATGAGGAGGGATAAATTCAGAGAGCTCTGTGGACAGTGGGAGGATCAAGCACAGAGACCCTGGATTAAGAAAGAGGCAAGTCCCTTTGTGCGGGAGGGAATGAGTTTGGAGGGAACCAGATACTGTGGTATGAGCGCAGCTAGAAAGTAAGCAGAAGCCTTCAGTGAGTATCATACAGGGAGTAGCATGATTTGATTGACTTGTTGAGAAGTTCTGCTAGTTGCTGGTGGAGATTGGATTGCAAAGGGATAAACGTGGAAATAGATCTGTTTGGAGGCTTTTGCTGTAGTGCAACCAATACATGATGATCAAGAGACTAGAAATACTGCAGAGCAACCTCTTGTATTGAATTGAATGAGATGATCTCTACAGGTCTCTTTTACCTCTAAGATTCTGTGATATTCCAAATCACTTAGTAACACTAATACATTACTTTTGTGTATTTGAGTGTGACCACTGATTAAGCTTATATCGCTAAAGTTGAGTTCAGTTAGATGCATATACCAGTAGGATATAAACATTGCAGCAAGGAGTAACTAAAGGATGTCTGCTGTCATAGTTGAGTCCTGTCATTAAACTTCACACATTTGGTAGGCCTCTGCTAGGTAGAGAAGAGCTTAAGTCACTGGAGCATTTGCATTTTTTATGAACTTGAGGAATTTGAGGCTGAGATCATTTATGTGGAAAGTAGTCGAGCAAAAAAAATTTTTTTTAAACTCCTGTTTTTTTGTTTTTGGTTTAAAAATCATTCATGAATGTATTCAGCTAACACTGATTGAGAGTCTGCATTGTGCCACACACAGTAGATAGTAGGTGATTAGTGAGAAAAGATTGTTTTATCTCTCATTTCCAACTGCTCAGAGCAGGGCATCTCATAGCCACTGGGTGATGAGTCTTTTCTACATCCATAGAAAAAGTGTCCTCAAGGCTGACATCCTGACAATTTCTATTTCATGTATGTTAATAAAGTAAATGAACTGCTAAAATTTTTGCGGCCAAATAGTAAATAAAAATTGTTTTCCCAAGTGCACTGTTAATTGAGTTCTCTATCAGGGTAGTTCGTATACAGATGGAGTGGGGATGATGGGAGAATTTAATTTAGTTTTAGGGAAGCAAAATAGTTATATGTACTAAACCAGGTTTACTGTGTCTTTTGCAAAAGCCCCTTGAAAAAACTCTCTGGGCCTTCTGAAGTCTCTTCAGAATGGAGACATTATTTTTGATTGTATATTGAACTGAACCAGTCAACATGCCATTATTCCAGACTGCTTCAGGCCTCTCTATAAGCCCACTTCAAATTAAACTGGATTTCTCAAATCCGTTACCAACTGTTGCATTGCCTTTTGAAAACTATCTATATTTGAAAGAAGCAACTTCAGATTTAAGGTTGTGTTTTAAATCTTCATTGACCATGCTGAGGTTGAAATAACTTCTCCCTTGTGTAAACACTCAGCACTTTGGGACCTAAGTGCAGTAGTTCCCTGGGGTTTATTGAGAAATCAGAGCCATTCTCTCCCTAGCCCCCAGTTTCCCTTTCTTGGAGGCAAAATTTTTATCTTTTTAAACTTATTTTAGCTTATTTTTTGTGTTTTACTTCTGTGTCTATGCATAAAGTGCTTAATGCTGTTTCTTTTTATTTTTTAAATATTTTAGGCATTTTCTATTCCTACAGCGGAGTATTAGAATTTAGCTCTTTCTGCACCCTGCCAGCCCCCATCACATATGCTTCTTTTCTATGCTCTGACTCTAATAGTTAACCTTAATTTAGACGAAATCAGTATCTTATGACTGTATAGAGTCTATTTACACTGGAGCTGTGGAATAAACTATAACTTTTCCTCAGCCATTTTATGATCCCCTATAGCTAATAAGTGCCCTGTTTTAGGTTTTCATGTGCTTCATTTTCTATGTATTTATCATCAATTTAACTTCATATTCTTTGCTAGTTGTCCAAGTCTCTTAAGACCTTTTAGACACTCTGGATATTTCAGTTTTATCTTCCTGGCAATGAAAATTTTCTGACCCTAATCTTTCTACCCCTGGTACACAACAAATCCTGAAATCTCCCTTCATTGTGCTTTCCACAGTTCCTTCTTTTGGGCCTCCTGTATTGGATTTCTGTTATCTCTATCCTTTTACTTTCTTGTTTTCTTTCCTGATGCCTTTTTGGAGCATATTTTTCAGGAGCGTCCTGAAATACAGTGCCCTGGTGATAAATGTATTAAGACCTTGCAAGTCTGAAAATTATTTTATTCTGCTTGCTACTTGAATAATAATTTAAATGTTTGTACCATTCTAATTCCCAGATAATTTTCCTTCAGAATTAAGGCGCAATTGCTCCATTGCATTTTAGCCTCTGATGTTACAGTTGAGAAGTCTGAAACCAATCTGATTCTTGAGTTATAATTTTTTTCTCTCTGGAATATTTATGCATTGTTTAGGGCCATTAGTGGGCCCTTAAATGTGAAAACCCATGTCTGTAAGTTCTGGAACATTTTCTTAACTCAGTTCTTAGGTTTCTTCCTTGTCATTTTCTCTGTCCTATTTTCTGGAACTTTTTTTTTTTTAAAGATTTTATTTACTTGGGCGCCTGGGTGGCTCAGTGGGTTAAGCCGCTGCCTTCGGCTCAGGTCATGATCTCAGAGTCCTGGGATCGAGTCCCGCATCGGGCTCTCTGCTCAGCGGGGAGCCTGCTTCCCTCTCTCTCTCTGCCTGCCTCTCTGTCTACTTGTGATTTCTCTCTGTCAAATAAATAAATAAAATCTTTAAAAAAAAAAAAAGATTTTATTTACTTACTTGACAGACAGAGATTGCAAGTACGCAGAGAGACAGGCAGAAAGAGAGGAGGAAGCAGGCTCCCTGCTGAGCAGAGACACCCCCCCCCCGCACCCCTAAGTGGGGCTTGATCCCAGGACTCTGGGATCATGACCTGAGCCAGAGGCAGAGGCTTTAACCCACTGAGCCACCCAGGCACCCCTTTTCTGGAACTTTTAATTCAGATATTGAACTTGTTTCTGAATTTATTCTCCTCTCTCTCTCTCTGTCTGCTCTATTCTCTCCGAGATTGCCTTAACCGTTTGTGAAATTATGTTCTTTTTTCATAGTTGCAATATCTTCTGTCTCTACGAATAATAGTGATGGGGGGGGCACCTGGGTGGCTCAGTGGGTTAAAGCCTCTGCCATGGGCTCAGGTCATGATCCCAGGGTCCTGGGATGGAGCCCCGCATTGGGCTCTCTGCACAGCAGCAGTCTGCTTTCCTCCATTCTCTCTGCCTGCCTCTCTGCCTACTTGTGATCTCTGTCAAATGAGTAAATAAAATCTTAAAAAAAAAAATAAGGATAATAGTGATGATTTTTTTAATTTTTAAGTTATTTTTTTCTTAGTGATCTGTTTCCTTCAAATTGGTTTCTCCCCCCACCATTTATTTTGATCGCTATATTTCATTGTAAAAATGGCTTTCCCTAGATGTCTGTTAATCCTTATTTTGTACTCAATAAGAGTGGAAAACTAAAAAGAAGCTCCTGGGTCTGCTCACGGTTCAGACTTGCTGGCTGTGAGCTTCATTGTAAGGTTATCTGGCTGGACCATTTCATTGGACTGATCTCCTGCCTTGAGAATGACTGCCCTTGTGAATGTACATGTTCCTCATACCCCAAAGCTCAAATATGCCTTGTGTCCTTCCACTCAAAGATTTTAAGCTTTTCTAAAGAAGAAAAGTTCAGGCTTTTGCTGGGTCAAGAAGGGCAGTGTCTGGCTGGTTTATCTGGCTGTTTTTGTTGTTGTTTTTCCCTTAACACTGGTATTAAAGTTTTTTTTTTTTCATCAGTTCAAGAAATAGTTAATGCTTACCATATATAACATTGTGTGAGGAGCTTGGGGAGATAAAAAGAAGAACTGGATCTGGATTTTGCCTTTCAGAACTTCATAGATCACTAAAGAAGATGCACATAAACATCTATACTGGGAAGTGCTGAGAGTCCCAAAGTATATTTAGTGGTTTATATAATACATATTTTTAAACATGTCCTGTCTTTTAGATTTCATTAGGCATATTGATAATGCTTTCTAAGGGCACTTTTTTTTTTTTTTCAAAATGCAGTGGATAAGTTAAAAATAGCTACTACCAGATACCTTCCTTTGAAGATTTTTTCGTATGATTCAGCTTCCAACTGATTCTGAAGATTTGCAGTAGTCTTCCTTATTCTAGCTCCCACCCTTTTTTGTCCCTATTTCTAGATAGTGCTGCTAACATTGTTGAGGTTTTGGGGGATTCATTGGTAGACTGGCCCTCTACTTCGCCTACTACCTATTTAGAACTCAATTCTCTCTAACCCTTTACTGTTTTTCAACCAGCTTTTAGTATTCAAAATAGTATTCCTGTTTCTTTTCTTTTTTTTTTTAATTTTTTATTTTTTATAAACATTTATTTTTATCTCCAGGGGTACAGGTCTGTGAATCGCCAGGTTTACACACTTCACAGCACTCACCAAAGCACTTACCCTCCCCAATGTCCATAACCCCACCCCTCTTCTCCCAACCCCCCTCCCAGTATTCCTGTTTCTTTTCTTCTTATTCTTCCTGGCCTTGTGGGTTTATGCTTTTCTTTAAAATGTGTGTGTATTTATGTTTATGTGGGAGTCTTTGATATGCAGTTGTCCTATCTCCACTACACTGCAGACTTTTTGATTTAGCTTGAGTCGGGGATATAATTTTTTATATTGCTCTCAGCCGCTAAGTTACTGTTGTTTGACATAGTAGGTAAGGCAGTGATGCTGAGTGACTGAAGAGTAAAACAAATTGATGACCAACCTTCCTTCCTTCTAGTAGGCTCCATGCCCAGTGTGGAGCACAACACAGGGCTTGAACTCATGACCCTGAGATCAAGGTGAGAGCCAGAGTAGGACACTTAACTGACTGAGCTACCCAGACACCCCAGAAGTTGATAATCTTTCTAATCCCAAGAGAGTTATTAATGTGCTGTGTCCCTAGAGCAGTTGTTTTTATATCCCTTTATTCCCTTAGATTGGTAGTTTAGCTATTTAGATATACATACTATACTAATGGGTACTAAGTTAATGTTTCATAGTATGAAAATGCGCTTATTGTGTTTAAGGCTTATCGATAGTAGATTCCATTATCCTAATTGCATGAATGTTTCACTTCAGTAGGGATTTCTAAGGGTAACAGTCACAAATGAATAGAAATAAAGATGGAATATGAGAAAAAGCCATTTACGATATTTGCTTCCCTCCCTTTCCTTCCTTATTTTTTCTATTAATTAACATGCTGTTCTCAGTGAAATACAAATTAAACTTTGAATTTGATGTAATCTCAATAGTTGCTAATAAAATTAGACATTTAATATTTAACTTAAATCATATCTTAAAGTAATATGTACTATAAAGTTCAACCTAATAAACACTAAAAGGAAGCGAGTACTTTGGCAATTCATCTCATGTCCTATGCCAATTAAGGGGACGGTGTATGTCTTGTTAATTACCACATCTTTCTAGTCCTAACAGGGGCTTTACAGAAATGCACTGTATGAGTGGCCACTCCAATTTTGTATCTTGTGTATGCATCATACCTTCAAGTGACATGTACCCTCATGGACTAATTGCCACTGGAGGAAATGACCACAATATTTGCATTTTCTCACTGGAAAGTCCAGCACCGCTTTATATACTGAAAGGTCACAAGAATACTGGTGAGTATAATGCTTTGTTTTTTTTCTATTTGAAGAAGTTTCATCCTTTTGAAAGTAAAATTCACATATCTGCATTCCATACTATTATTATGTTTGTTTTACGTAGGCTGTGGCTTGGTAGTGAAAACCTTTTTAGATCATCCTCATTCTGTAAATTCTCTGTTAGAGATTTTTTGTTGTCATCAGTGAAGGTTGAAACATGCTTATATACATAAAAATAAAGTATTCCATTTTAAAAGGAAGAAGCTGTAAAATTTTAATACACTTTGTGGTTTTGGTTTTTCAACTACTTCGTGCAAGGAATTAATATGCTTGGGAAGACCAAAAGTATTTCTTCATCTTTTGGTTGTTACATCTGTATTTATAAAGCAAATCGAAGACTGAGAACAAATGTGTTTGGGCATTGGTATCATAACTGCAGAATATTTAATACTTTTGAATATTGTTTTCTATGATTTGTTTAAATTTCTGATTGATCTTCCTAGATTTCTGTGTGGCTTCATAGCTCTTTGTTATAAAACAATAAGCTTATTAATCAGTGCAGTATATGTACTTATTTTGTATCCATATCTGTAAGCAAATAGGATGGCCCATCATCAACACGTTAAACTTAATTCCTTTAAAAAAATTTGGTTTGTTTTGTGTGTATGTATGTGAAATCTTGAATGATACAGACTTTTTTAAACTTTATTAAGGCTTGAAATGTATGTAAGAGTAGAAACACATTATTTTATGAGTTATATATAAAAGAATAATGCTCTTTCCATCCATGTATTTCCTTAGCTTTATATGTATTGTCAACACATGGCCTATCTTGTTTCATCTACCCCCTCTTCCACAACATTATTTTAAAGGAAATTTCCAATATACTATTTCATTTGTAAATACTTTAATATGTAGCTCTGAAGTAGGGTTTGGCAGACTTTTTCTGTAAAGGGCCAAATAGTAAATATTTTAGTCTTTGCAGGCCATGTGGTCACTTTTACAGCTTTTCAACTCTGCCTTTGTATACAGAAGCAGCCATTGACAATAAATAAATGAATGAGCATGTCTGTATTTCAGTAAACCTCTATTTGTAGACACTGAAATTTGAATGTCATAATTTTCACATATTAAGAAATAGCTTTTGATTTTTTTCTCTCAATCACTTAAAAATGTAAAAACCATTCCTAGTTTGTACACTGTACAAAAACAGGTGGCCCACAGGCCATAGTTCCTTGAGCCTTTTAAAAAGAACTAAATTATCTTTTTTTCTTAAATAATCATTATGCCTAAAACAAAACGTAATTTTTTATTATCAAGTATCCAGTGAAGGCTCAAATTATACTCAGTTGTCTCATGAAAGTTTTTTTTTACAGTTTGTTTGAACTGTGACCCAGCTAATGTCCACATGTCTTTTAATTTATGGGTTTCTTTCCCTTTTTTACCTCTTTGTATTTGAAATCAGCTTATTTATCTTGTAGGATTTCCCACAATATGAACTTTGCTGATTAAAGCCTTATTGTTTCCTTTTACATGTTCCTCAATCCCTTGTATGTCTTATAAGCTATTAGATCTAGAAACTTAATCAGATACAGATTCAAGTTCTTGGCAAATACACATTATAGGTAATACTGTGTACTTTTTGTTGTAGCACATTAAGAGGTACTTAAAATCTCTGTGATATTAAGATTAATTAGTAGGTTCAAGTGTTGTATCATTCATTCATCTTAAATTCCTATCAGTCTTTTATGTAATGGTTTTTAGCATGTATTGATGATCACACACATATCTAGTGTTTCATTAAGATTTGCAAAATCATTGGGGCGCCTGGGTGGCTCAGTGGGTTAAAGCCTCTGCCTTTGGCTCAGGTCATGGTCCCAGGGTCCTGGGATGGAGCCCCATATCAGGCTCTCTGCTCCGTGGGGGGCCTGCTTCCTCCTCTCTCTCTCTGCCTGCCTCTCTGCCTGCTTGTGATCTCAGTCTGTCAGATAAATAAATAAAATATTTTTAAAATTTGCAAAATCATTGTACTTTAATTCTACCATTATTTTTGCCTTTAATAGCTAGCATTTTTAAAATATAGATTTTTCTTATACCAATTCTTTGGTTACATGGGAGACTTTGATACAGGAAAGGGAGGATAAATGCTCTTTTACTGAGTTTCAGAATGAGTAGGTTTCCTAGAAGCTTCTTTTAATTCTCAAGTTGTCCCATATTTGGGACATATTTGAATCTCTTTAAATGGGCCCCTGTGGGCTTTTGATGAGACCTTTAGCAGTCTTCCTTGCTTTTGGTACTACAGAATGTTTTAGGTTCATTTTAGGCTTTTCTTCTTCTAGACCTGAAATCACCTGTTTCACCAAGAAGCCTATGTTTTTTTGCTTTTGTTTTTTTAGCAGGCAATAATAGCTGGAAACCTTAGTTTGGGCTGTAATGGTGCTCAACAGAAATTTTTTAAACGTAATTTTGTTTTATAATTCTGTAAAACAAACAGTTTCAAAGGAAAAACAACTCAGGGTATATTCAAAGAAGTCTAGATTTAGTCTGTATTGCCTTCATACACTATTCCTTTCCTTATACTTTTTATTAACTTTGTTAGGTATGTATGTATTGTTCCTTTATATATAAAAGATAAACAGATAGCATACTATATGAAATTGTTTGCCCTTCCTCTTTTTGCTTGATAATATTACCAACTTAGAGATCTCTTTATTATACTATATAGAAATCATTTGTTTTTATAATGGCATTTTTATTCACTGTTTAGCTAGCTGTACTGTGGTGATTCTAGCTTATTCAACCAGTCCCTTACTAATGGACATCTGAGTTTTTAATCTTTTGCTAGTACAGATAGTGTCATGATAAAAGGCTCTGTGCCTGGGTCATTTCTTTCTTTTGGAAGTGTCACTTAGGTATAATATCCATTTCTGGATTAAAACGTAAGTGCACATGCAGTTTTGTTAGGTATTGGAGAACCCCTTCATTAGATATTGTAACTTTTATTGCATTTCCAGCAGCATCATATGAGTCTCTGTTTCCCTTGCCAATGGAATATATTGTCAGATTTTTAGATTGTTGCCAAAATAAGTGAAAAGTGAAATTTGCATCTCTCTTTTTATGGGGGGGGCATATTCATATATGGAAGGGATTTTTACCTTTCTTTTTCTTGTGAACTGTAATAAAAACTCCTGCCTGTTTAATACAGGGTTACTGGCCATTTTTGAAATCCTTAATTATATTTATTAACTCTTAAATACAAATTACAAATATTTTCCCATTTTGCTGTCTTTTTTAACTTTGCACATTTTTTTGTAATGCAAAAGTCAATTTTTATGTAATCATGTTTGTCTTGATCTTTTAAGGTATTAGAAGATCTCATAGAGATCTGTACAGTAAAAAATACTGCTTCAATTTTGCAGGGTATTTTTTCCATTCTGATTTATTTCTACTTTATCATAAGGTAATCTTTTGTTATTCTGTTAGTTTGCTTGATGGTTTAGGGGCCAAGTGTTATTTGTACTTTTTTTCCTTTTTTGACAGCCCATACCATGCTAGCAAGTGTAGCTGAAGAAATTAATGATTGATATTTTTATGTCATTTTTTTGGTCAGTTTTCTAGCCCAAATTTTATATTCTAAATATCGTAAAGTAGTACTATCCTTTAGTTGATATTATATGTATAACACTTCCCAGTTACATTATAAGTTGTGATTCTAAGTAATTATATGTTTCATTATATGATCTCTAAAGGCTTTTTTCAAAGCTGAATCTTCCTTACACATATTGAAAGAGATTTATTTTGTTATTCATTCTTTCTGCCTGATCTTGAAAGAAATTTTAAGAAAGAAATTTTCTGAGCTTTCTAAAATAATGTTTCTCTTGAATTGTATGCTACATTGATCTCTGAGAGAATATAAAAAACATTCCCGATTACACTATCAAGATGAGACATTTAGAAAATTGGAATTGTTAGTTAATTCTTTCCATGAAAGAACCTCCTGTTCCCACAGATTTAAAAACCGAAACTTATTTTGTATATTCAGCTTGATTCACTATTTTCCATTAGGAAATATATGTTACAAGTTTTTGGAGGTAAATTATTACTATCTGAGAAATAAGTTTATCCAAAAGAAAAAAGTTTTTAAAAATTAACCATTTCCTGAAAGCTTATGGTTCTCTGTTTTTAGACTGGTTCATTAATAATATATTAATATAAAATCAAATGGTTAATTTACTAGTCTTCAGGACATTTGAGTTTAAAGAATGACTGATGATGCATAGGCTTTTAAGTTGATTTTTTTTTTTACATTTTTTTTTTAAGATTTTATTTATTTATTTGACAGAGAGAAATCACAAGTAGACGGAGAGGCAGGCACAGAGAGAAGGAAGCAGGCTCCCTGCTGAGCAGAGAGCCCGATGCGGGACTCGATCCCAGGACCCTGAGATTGTGACCCGAGCCGAAGGCAGCGGCTTAACCCACTGAGCCACCCAGGCGTCCCTTAAGTTGATTTTTTAAAAATTTTAATTATTTGAAAAACAATTCTTCATGTAAGTGGAAAAATTTACTTTGATTTCAGTATTCAGATACAGTAGTCCTATCTTTTTAAAAGATTTTATTTATTTATATATTTATTTATTTTTAAAGGCTTTTATTTATTTATTTAACAGACAGAGCCTGACGTGGGGATCGATCCCAGGACCCTGAGATTGTGACTGAGCCGAAGGCAGAGGCTTTAACCCACTGAGCCACCGAGGCGCCCCAAAGATTTTATTCATTTATTTGACAGAGAGAGAGATCACAAGTAGGCAGAGAGAGAAGGGAAAGCAGGCTCCCCACTGAGCAGAGAGCCCAATTCGGGGCTCAGTCCCAGGACCGTGAGATCATGACCTGAGCCAAAGGCAGAGGCTCAGTGGTTATTGAGCCACCCAGGCGCCCCAGTAATCATATTTTTATGTGTACAGTAATCTGTTTCAGTCTTTGTCCTTATGACTAAGCATGGGTAATACTTTACAGATCCACAGAAGATACTTTCTTCTCCAATTACCAAGACTATTTCCTAATTTTTTTCATTTTAGAGATTAAAATCGTTTCATTTCTCTGAACTTTGGTTTCTTCATCTGTTAAATGGGACTAACAGCAGCACTTAGTTCCTGGGATTCTTGTGGAATATAATGTTTTTATGGTGTCTGGCACGTGGTAAGGACTGTATCTCTCTCTGTCTCTGTATCACTAAGCAAAGGTGTCTGCTGATTTGCAGAAGCCCAACACCAGCACCTGTTTACAACTTCATATTTTACATACAAATCCCATTTTCTTTTTGTCCTACTTTCTACTTGTTAATTTTATTACACTGTATATGTTCATGAAAGTCTCTTAAAATTTTTCTGGAGCACAGTAGGTCATAAAATTCGGGGAATGTTATTTAAATATGATCAATGCATATATAGTTCTTAAATATATTCCTATCCAGGTAAAAAATTGTTTTTTCCTAAAGATAGTGACCCCTTGACCCCTTTTTTTTTTCATTTCTATATGCATTTCTACATAACTATAGAAATTCTGCATAACTATAGTTGATATTTTACAAGGGCTGCAGGAAGTCTCCTAAGTGCCTATTACATTTTTTCAAATAGTCAGACACATAATGAGGCAGAATAGGCTAAGTTATGGTAGAGGAACAAACACTTCCCTGAACTCATGTGTCATCACACAAGAGTATTTCTCACTCACCATACATATTCATCAAGGATTAGGGAGGGGAATATGTTCTTGGAGTTTCTCAGGGACCCAGGCTGATGGGGGCTCGCTCTTTCTCTCTGTGCTTCAAGAGTTTATTGTGGCAGTGAAAGGGCAATGTGATTAATAATACATTGACTCTTAAACCTGCAACTTCTATACCTGCAAGTGTCAGCCACCATTCATACTGTTGACTCACGTCTGCATCATTTGGCTGCACCTAATGTCATGCCCAGAAAGGGCAAGCTACCATATCGTTTATTCAGCTTGCTCTCCCTTGTGTAGGCAGAACATATCCACCTCTCTCTCAGTGTGGGGCAAGAACCTGGGATTCCTCTTTGCCAATGTATTTCCTAGAAAAAAATTCCCATATTTTTGTCATTTTTTAACTTAACTTTTGTAGCTTCTTAAAGCTGTGATGTAGGGGCTAAATATATTAGAAAATGGCTTTATTCTGTCCTTGTATTTTATTGTTACTTTGGCTAGATGTAAAATCCTGTGTTAAAATCATTTACTCGTAGAATTTTGAAGACATTGCTTTATTTCCTTTTGTGGTGGTATGGTGGTATGGTGGTATGGTGTTAACTGAAAAGTTTGATTCTATTCTGATTTCCCATCTTCTCTGTGAGACACATTTCTGTTCCCCTTGTAAGCTTTTAGGATCGCCTCTATTTCTGATGTTACAGATTTTCACAGTGCATCTCTCTGAAAATGCCTTTCATTTGGCACCTTTGTGGGTTCATGTCCTTCACTTTTGACAATATTATTTCTTTATCCTTTCTGCACTGTCCCCTGTTATCTCTTTCTGCAATCCCTATCATTGGATATTGAACATTCTGAAATTATTTTCTGACTTTTTAAGCTTTCCTTGTCCATTTTTTGTGTCTTTGTCTTTTTCGTCTAATTTTCCAGAGAGACTTTTTTTCTACTGCCGTTTAGTTTTGGTTTGGGTTTTGGGCCTTTTACTTTTAGCTTTTATTTTTCTTGTTCTGTCACTAATTTTTCTTATATAATATTCTACCTATTTGCAAATATTATAGTATTTGCTCTAGTATAGTATACTATACTGTGTAATATACTATGTATATATAGTATATATATAAATAAATAGTATTTATTTATATAGTATTTAAATAGTATTTATTTATATAGTATTATATATATTATATATAGTATTTACATATTTTATAAATTATATAAATATATATTTATATATTATCTATAAATAGTATTTAATATATAATATATAAATAGCATTTATATATTAATAAATATATAGTATATAAAAACTATATATGTACTATATATACATAGTATATTACACAGTATAGTATGCTATACTATAGTGTGTGTGTGTGTGTTTTAAAGGTTTATTTATTTATTAGAGAGTGCAGGGGAGGAGGGAGTGGCAAAGGGAAGAGAGAGTCTTAAGCAGACTCCACACTGAGTGCAGGGCTTGACCTCATGACCCTGAGATCACGACCTGAGGGTTGGATGCTTTAACTAACTGCTTTACCTAGGCACCCACTTTTTTTTTTCCCTCTGCTTCCTGAAGTTGGATTTGTCTCTTCTGGATTGCCTAGCCCTTCCTCCCTTATTTTTGTGTTTCTTTGGATTTTTCTGTTTCATGTTGGACACTTTGATTAAATGATTGTTGATACTAAATTGGCTGCTCATATTCAAGAATAAAGTATAAAGAAATAGACAGAAAACTTTTTAGCTTGTGTAGATAGAGCTTGGTAATTGGTGAGCTTCATTAGAATGCAAACTGGTGGCTGTCTATCCTTTTAGATGGGACACCCTCTCACATGTCGTTATCTGAAGTTCTTTAGCATTTCTCATTCTCCTAGAGCAGAATTCTCCCGTCTATTGCCTGGGTGGCAGGGAATATATGCATGGCTGCTGGTACAGTGAGAGAAGGGGATATAGATTTTCCACTTATTTCCCTTGTGTTTCATGGGGCTTTCTTTTTTTTTTTTTAAGATTTTATTTATTTGACAGAGATCACAAGTAGTTCAGAGAGGCAGGCCGAGGTTGGGGGTATGGGGGGAGCAGACTCCCTGCAGAGCAGAGCGCCTGGTACGGGGCTTGCTCCCAAGACCCTGAGATCATTACCTAAGCCAAAGGCAGATGCTTAACCCATTGAGCCACCCAGGCACCCCTCCATGGGGCTTCTTATTCCAGACCTTTATTTTGTCCAGCTGCCTGAATATGCAAACTGTGCTTCAGTTCCTCCAGAAAATAAACCTCCAGTTTCCTGCAGTGGGTGAGGATGTGCTTTCCTAACACAGAAGGTTGAAAGGAGAGATCTAGCATTTCAAGTCCTCTGCCTAGCCCCACTCTCCATCAAACCTAGTAGCTGGCTACGGAGTCTCATGAGAGTTTCCTGCCCTCCCCCCCAGGGAACTAATTTCTAATCTCTCTTTGTGGGTATTTAAATTATAATCTCCTCCATTTTCCTAAATCAGTTATGTTATTTTCTGTTTTCTTTCTCCTTATAGATTAATGCCATTGGTAGCTTTACTATGAAGAATCTGTCAATTTTTTTGAAAGATTTATTTATTTATTTGAGAGACAGAGTGAACAAGCAAGCAAGTGGAAAGACTGGGGAGTGGGGCAGAGAGAGAGAATCTCCAGCAAACTCCCCACTGAGCACAGAACCTGACACAGGACTTAGCCCTAGGAACCTGAAGTCATGGCTTGAGCCAAAATTGAGTCAGATGCTCAACTGACTGAACCACCCAGGCACCCCAACACTCTGCCTTTTTTTTTTTTTTTTTAAAGATTTTATTTATCTACTTGACATACAGAGATCACAAGTAGGCAGAGAGGCAGGCAGAGAGAGGAGGAATCAGGCTCCCTGCTGAGCAGAGAGCCCGATTCCAGGCTCGATCCCAGGACACTGGGATCATGACCTGGGCCGAAGGCAGAGGCTTTAACCCACTGAGCCACCCAGGTGCCCCAACAGTCTGCCATTTTTAAGCAAAATTCTATTTTTTTGTTTCTGGTTTTTTGTTTTTTTTTTTAATTTTTTTTTTAAAGATTTTATTTATTTATCAGAGAGAGAGAGGGAGAGAGCAAGCACAGGCAGACAGAATGGCAGGCAGAGGCAGAGGGAGAAGCAGGCTCCCTGCTGAGCAAGGAGCCAGATGTGGGACTCGATCCCAGGACGCTGGGATCATGACCTGAGCCGAAGGCAGCTGCTTAACCAACTGAGCCACCCAGGCGTCCCATGTTTCTGGTTTTTTTTTAGATAATTTTTCACATGTTTAATTTTTAGCTTATATAATTTTATATTAAGATAATAAGATTTAGGGGCATCTGGGTGGCTCATTGGGTTAAGCCTCTGCCTTCAGCTCAGGTCATGATCTCAGGGTCCTGGGATTGAGCCCTGCATCGGGCTCTCTGCTCAACGGGGAGCCTACTTCCCTCTCTCGCTCTCTCCCTGCCTCTCTGCCTACTTGTGATCTCTGTCTGTCAAATAAATAAATAAAATCTTTTTTAAAAAAAAGAGGACACCTGGGTGGCTCAGTTGGTAAAGCAACTGCCTTCGGCTCAGGTCACGATCCCGGAGTCCTGGGATCAAGTTCCACATTGGGCTCCCAGCTCCAAGAGGAGTCTGCTTCTCCCTCTGACTTCCCCTATCATGCTCTCTCTCTCAAATAAGTAAATAAAATCTTAAAAAAAAAAAAAAAGATTAAAAAAAAAGATAATAAGATTTAATTACCTCGGGGCACCTGGGTGGCTCAGTGGGTCAAAGCCTCTGCCTTCAGCTCAGGTCATGATCCCAGAGTCGTGGGATCGAGCCCCATATCGGGCTCTCTGCTCAGCAGGGAGCCTGCTTCCTCCTCTCTCTCTCTGCCTGCCTCTCTGCCTGGTTGTGATCTCTGTCAAATAAATAAATAAAATCTTAAAAAAAACGATTTAGGGACGCCTGGGTGGCTCAGTTGGTTAAGCGGCTGCCTTCAGCTCAGGTCATGATCCCGGCGTCCTGGGATCGAGTCCCACATCGGGCTCCTTGCTCAGCAGGGAACCTGCTTCTCTCTGGGTCTCTTCCTGCCACTCTGTCTGCATGTGCTCGCTCACTCTCTCTGACAAATAAATAAATAAAATCTTTAAAAAATAAAAAATAAATTTAAAAAAAGGATTTAATTACCTCGTCCGTTGCTGTTGAATATTTAGCTGGGCTCCAGTGTTTGGGGTTTTTTGGTCATTTTATTTATTTATTTTTTAGGATTTTATTTATTTATTTGACAGAGGGAGAGATCACAAGTAGGCAGAGAGGCAGGCAGAGTGGGGGGGAGGCAGGCTCCCTGCTGAGCAAGAAGTCCAATGTGGGGCTCGATCCCAGGACCCTGAGATCGTGACCTGAGCCGAAGGCAGAGGCTTAACCCACTGAGCCCCATTTGTCATTTTAATTAAATATTTTTATAAGCAGCATTTCAAAATCATTTGCATTATCTTTCTATATAGTTTTTTTTTTTTTTTTTAACCAGAAGGGATTGTGCAGCCCATTTGATCCTGCTCCCTCAATTTGCAGATGAGAAATTGGAGGTTATTCCTTGGTTGGACAGTCCATTCATAGCACAGGCAGGACTTGCACCCAGACATTCCAGCCCAGAGTCTGCTCTTGATCATTGCACTCTTCTGCATCTCCATTGAGTTAAGCCTTAACTGGCCGAGTTACTGTCCGTTCAGAAAGTGTTTTTAAAATTGCAGTGCTTTTGGGATGCATGGGTGGCAAAGTCAGGTACACGTCTGACTCTTGATTTAGGCTTAGGTCATGATCTTCAGGGTCATGAAATCGAGCCTGAGTTGGGCTCCATGCTCAGTGTGGTCTACCTGAGATTCTCTCTCTCTTGCTCTCTTCCTCTCTCTCTGTCAAATAAATGTTTTTTTAAAAATTAAAAAAACAAAATTGCAATGCTTTAATAGCTAACAAGGTTGAACATTTTTCTATACGACATTGTATTAACTAATACCTTTTTCCCCTTTAGTTTGTAGTCTTTCATCTGGAAAATTTGGGACATTACTTAGTGGCTCATGGGACACCACTGCTAAAGTCTGGCTGAATGACAAGTGCATGATGACCTTACAGGTACTGTAGTAGTTCTGTGTGAATGTTCTACATAATAATTAAATGTGATGACTTTGTGTCAACTCAAGTTAATTCCCATTTCACTCACAGGGTCATACAGCTGCAGTATGGGCAGTAAAGATCTTACCTGAGCAGGGCTTAATGTTAACTGGATCAGCAGACAAGACTATTAAATTGTGGAAAGCTGGAAGGTGTGAGAGGACTTTTTCAGGTAAGATCAGAGTAGACAACATTTATAGTCTCATCACTTCATATTCACTCCATTGGTGTATCCTCAAAAGCTTAGAAGCAACATTTGAAAAACACCAGTGTATCTGAACCATTTAATTTGGGTAGATGTAACTTTTCTGACAACTAATACTTAAAATCTTTTAAAAGAAAATGAAACCTCTCCTAAAATAACTAGATGTGGACTAATAAATGGCTCTTAATGAGCTTGTAATATGGTATGCAGTTTGTTTTTGGTTTAACAAGTTCAGAGTGAAACTTTCAAGCGTAAGCCTTATTGATGGTGTGTCACTACTGTTAATTTCATATATACAGGAAGACATCATTAGTGCTCTTGTGAATATTGAAGTACATTATTTAGTAATAACAAATTTGGGGCTTATATTAGGATTTTAGATCAGTAGTCTTTTTGAACCTTACCTATTAAATAACTCCTGCACTGAGACATCTGCTGACTGTCACTGGTATTGCTGATTTATTTGTGGAACACTTAAAATTTTGGTATGAATTTTTTTGTTGTTTTTCTTCCTTTATTTTCTTCGAATTTGATCACTAGTCTGGATAATACTTCAAGAAGTCCTTTGTGCAGATAAAACTATTTGTAGATAGGCAAGTTATAATTAAGCATCACTGTGTTCCTGCTTCCATACACACATGTTATCAAGTTGTTACTAATCTTCAATAGCTAATCTAAAGCAGCAAATACTGAACCTGAAAAATTTTTTTGATTCCTGATCTCCTTTATTAGATCATAAGCTTCAGAAAATGTTCTGTCCTTAAAAAAAAGAAAGTAGGAGCGCCTGGGTGGCTCAGAGCGTTAAGCTTCTGCCTTCAGCTCAGGTCATGATCTCAGGGTCTTGGGATTGAGCCCCACTTCAGGCTCTCTGCTCAGTAGGGAGCCTGCTTCCCCTTCTCTCTCTGCCTGCCTCTCTGTCTCCTTGGATCTCTCTCTGTCAAATAAATAAATAAAGTCTTAAAAAAAAAAGTAATATCTTCTGCATTGCCTCAGTTAATATTGAAAGAAATTGAGTTTTATGAAGTTTATAAAAGGATTTTAAATTTTTTAATTAATGGAATATATGTATTTCTAGTTATATAATTAAGAATAATGTTTATTCTACAAAATCTTGTCTTATAAAAAATTGGTTATTATTTCTTATTGTATCATTTTAATGGTTGTATTTGTATATGTTATGAAATGTTTCTGCTGATAAAGCAGTGATGTTTGGTTTTATATTTGTGTTTTGGTCAAATCAGGGAAGAAGTTATGATTTGTGTTTCAAAGGAAGTGGGATTATAAGGCAGGAAACTTTAATTCCTGTTTTAGCTTTTCCACTAGTTGTTGTATGGTTTCAGATAACTCAATCTCTCTTAATCTATTCTTCATACTTTAATAAAGATTACTTTTCTACAGTGGTTTTTATTTCAAATTCTTAAATAATTAAAATCTTTTTTATAATTGAATTTTTCTTAATTTTCATTAGTACCCTTCATTACTGCCTCATTAGTGCCTTATAAATATTAATTTAAGTATTATGTTTTGAGAAATTTAGGGGCTATTACTCTTTTTCATGTTTGAATGTTTTATATGTTATGAATTAACTCTTGTTATTGAAGACGAAAAGTTGAAAACGAATTGTCAGGTCAAAATGAATTGTTGAGGTCAGAATCTTATTTCTGGAGAGCTTTAGGAAATAATTTGGAGAAGATAAGGTAAATGTAAAATAACTTCCAAAGGTAATAAGAAATACTACCAAACCTAAAATAAAATTTTGGTTACCAGTCTTTTCTATAGAAAAAAATTAATTTCTCTGCTTTGAAAATCAGTTATTACTACCCACTTTCATGTTTTATAATGGTAATTAATACAGAGATCCATCAATGAAATCATCCATCTTATTGGTTTATATTATTCTTCTTTCATACAGGGCATGAAGACTGTGTAAGAGGTTTAGCAATTTTGAGTGAAACAGAATTTCTTTCCTGTGCAAATGATGCTAGTATTAGAAGGTGGCAGATCACTGGCGAGTGTCTTGAAGTATATTATGGACATACCAATTATATTTATAGCATATCTGTCTTCCCAAATTGTAAAGGTAAGATTAGCATGTATTAAAATTTTTAAATTTTATATCAATCACTGTATCATTCCATTCTTGAGGTGGGGGTAGGAGTGCTAATTATCAGTTTGTTAACTGTGATTTGAGTAATTTGGCAGCTTTATCTCATTAAGGATCTTCTGGTAAAGGAGAAGGTTGTGTGATCATCTTTATATTCATATTTGATGGTTATGTCAAAAAGTTTTGGGTATTTCAGGAAAGACTATAATTTATTGGTGCTAAGTGTACAGTATGTAAGATATGAAATACAGAAAATATGATTTTTTAGGTTGTATATGGTATAAGTGAGAAATACATAAAATGTAAAACTAATTTTAAAATAGTTCAGGGTTTAAAAAAAAATCCTTATGCCTACCTGGGAAGGTGATATGTAATACATGTATTTAATTTTATTTATTCAAACTGATTATTCCTATATTCATTAATTTTAGATTTTGTAACAACGGCAGAAGACAGATCGCTGAGAATCTGGAAACATGGGGAATGTGCTCAAACAATCCGACTTCCAGCTCAATCTATTTGGTGCTGCTGTGTTCTAGACAATGGTGACATTGTGGTTGGTGCGAGGTATTTATATTCTAGTCAGTCAATAAATATCATGTGTCTAGGTCTTTGGTATTGTGTAGAGATGACCCATAAGGAAACATCAAGGGAATCGGGAGACCATGTGTATATTTCTGGAGTGAAAAAACAGTACTAAACATGACAACTTTTACATTAATGAAACATGATAATTACACTGGTATTGTACTGCAGGTTGTACAGTCAAAACTTTGAATGCAAAGAAATTGGAGAAGATCGAGATTAGTGTGGGAAAACTTTCTGAAGAAGGAGAAGTTTGAGTTGAAAATTGAAGGATAATGAGTAAGAAGGGAAATGATAATTTCTAGCAAAGCAAATGTTATAAATAAAGATGTGGCATGGACGCGAGAGGGATATGTGTGAGAAATGAAGGAAAACTGTAGAGGACTCATGCTGGGGAATAGTGAGGAATACTGGTAAGGTGGTAAGACATTAAAGCGGGGCATAACTGTGGGAAACCTTGAATGCCAGGCCTTTTTTAGATTCTGTGCTTGAGATAAAGGGTTCTAGCTTTTAAAGAAGTGACATAATTAAAGCATAACTTGCAATTGATTACATAATAGGTTGGCTATAAGTAGTGGTGACAGTGAGCAGGGAAAGCAATTTAGAAAGCAGTTACAGTGTGCCTGTGCCATTATGAAATGTTATCCCCACAGTGCTAATAGATAAGAGGCCAAAATATGAAATGTTACAGAGGAAGGATGATCAAAAGAAGGGTGAAAGAAAAGCATAAAGCTTCTAATCTTTGGTGATTGCATTAATAAAATTGGGGAAGTGGGAGAATTGGTTTGGTACAGAAGGTGAGGCCCTCAGTTTTAGACTTCTGGGGTCTGAGTGGGATGAGTCACACTTAACGCCGGTGAATCTGGCATGGAAGGCAGAGATAAAAAGAAAGCAACAGCCATAAGGGATGGAGGGCCTAATAAAGGAGGTGATTTACTTTTTGTCTGGGTCAAGTGCAAATTTGTTGGTTTCTTTATTTTCTTCCCTAAGCATATTTAAGGTTGAAGTAAACAAACTGAAAGGGTGAAGTTCCTTTAGTGGAAGGTTAAGTAAGAAACCAAGTTCTCTTTAGAATTGGGCAGGATTAGTGCATTTGAAAGTAGCTAACTTGCCTTTCCTACCCAAAACTAGAGGTTGGGGTTACCATCAAGTCCAATGCAAGACTGGGATTACATTGCTAGTTAATCGGAATAAAGACAGACTCCATGTTTCCTGAATGGACAGATAATGAGCATCTGCTGTTTTTAAGCTTTATGTTGTGTATTTGAGTCCTTTGTAAAGTAAACAAACTTACTGCCCTTCTTTATCCTCTCCTATGTAATAGTGACTTGAAGTCTGTGTTATGCCTCTAGATTTTTATGATGGTAAATACTTACTTGGAATTCAAAATTGTGTCGAATATATATTTCTCTGTCTTTTGCCAGTGACTTTTCCCTTAAATTATCTTTTTCCTACCCTAAACATGGCTTTAGAAAGCAACAGAGGATAGTGTGTAAACCAGTATAGTGCTCTCCTCAGCCATAAATACATAGTAACGTTTCTCATATTCACAAATACAGATTATTTTTGCTTTGAGTCATTCAGGTGTGATAATGTTCATGCACTATAGCATAAGTGACTTCAAATCAGTTTTTTTTTTCTTTATAGTGATGGTATTATTAGAGTGTTTACAGAATCAGAGGATCGGACAGCAAGTGCTGAGGAAATCAAGGCTTTTGAAAAAGAACTCTCTCAGGCAACCATTGATTCCAAAACTGGTGATTTAGGGGACATTAATGCTGAGCAGCTTCCTGGGAGGGAACATCTGAATGAACCTGGTAAATATTTCAGTGTATATATGTTTGCCATTTGGAATAATTAGAATGAGAAGGAAAAAGAGGTTGATTTGCTGGTAATTAAGTGTTGTTCCCATTGCCAGACAGGGATTTTTTTAGAATTTGTACTGTTATACTTAACCATTGTGAGAAACCATGTTCTTGCCTCTGTCTCACAGTTTTAAAGACTTTGAGCTAAACTGCTCATAAAAAGGAGTCTTGTTTTTGTTTTAAATAAATCTCCTAATACTTAGCTCATATACAGTAGGTACTCAGAAGTCACTCATCTAATACCTTTTGGTTGATTGGATTCTCTGAGAGAGGTAGTATAGACTAAAATTAAAAATGAGTTCAAATAAAGCAATGTCTGCGTAACAAGTTGGGGGTAATTTGAGCTTAAATCAGAGGACAGTGGTTTTTCAAATGAAATCTAGATATATGCCTGATCCGTAATAGCAGTTCTCAGAACTTCATCCACAGACCCTTAGGAATTCTGAGACTCTTTCAGGATATCCACAAAGTCAAACTAATTTTATAACACTAAGCTGTTATTTGACTTTTCTACTGTGTTAACATTTGCACTTAAGGTTCAAAAGCAATGGTGGATTTAAAAAAAAAAAAAAAGCCATTTGCCCATAATAATGTTCTTAAAAAAGCATTAAAAATTAATTTTACTACAACCCATTAGTCATATCTTTGTTAATATTCTAGTTGACAAAATGGAAAGTACAGATAAAGTACTTTAAAGTACCATGGTGTTTCAAGGATAAGTATTTGTGCATTTCTTTGAGTTGCAGACTGAACTTTTTCATAGAATGCCATATTTATTTCAAAGAACAACTAACCAAGGTTAAGTTTGGGGTATTCTTTTTTTTTAAAAAGAACAAAGTGATCACGTCACTTTAAGGAAAATACTAACAGTATTTATTGCTAAAGATACAATTTAAAACTCTCAAGTGAAAATTGAAATTTTGGAAAAAGTATCTGCTACCAGGAGTTGTTAAGGTAGACCAGTGGATTTTAATGTTTAATAGAGCATAAAAAAATGCATTGGTATGGTTTCAGATTCTAATGTATAACCTTTAAAAACCTACTACTTGTAGAATATTCACATTTTTCTGAAAAGGCTTTTAAACTAGTCATTTCTCTCTCGATTATATTATCTGCATGAGGTTGGATTTTCTTTTTTTACTTCAACAAAACGACAGATTGCAACAGATTGAATGGAGAGGCAGGTATGATAATCCAGCTATCTACTATTAAGACAGTAAAAAGATTTATAAATATATAAAACCATGCCAGTCTTCTCAGTAAACTTCTAAAACTATTCTTATTTTTCATTAAAATATTAAAATACTGTTTATTCAATATGTAATATATCTACTGTTTTCCATTAAGTAAACATATTTTACTTTTTATTTTTAATTTTAAATCCAGTAAGTCAGTTGATAAAACCCACATTAATAAAAGTTCTTCAGAAGTCTGAAGAACTTTTATGACTATAAAGAGATCTTGAAATCCAGAGTTTGAGAACTGATCCATTATGCTGTCATGTTTTTAATATTCCTACAATTCTTTACAAAATGTAGTCTCTTTGTCAGTACACACACACACAGAGTAAATATTTACTAAATACCCACTGTGTTCCAGGCATTGTTCTAAACTCTGGGAAATAGGAATAAAAATCTCTGTTCTCATAAATTTATGTTCTGCAAGAGACAGATAATTAAAAAGTAAATAAGTAATGATATAAATATGTCAGATAGGGATAAGTACCCTGGGAAACAAAGCAGGAGTTGGGGTGTTTTATAATTTTAAATACAATGCTCAGGAAATATATATTATTTAGGATAACATTAGTTGCTGTAACAGATAAACTCTAAAATCTCAGAGACTTAATACAAAGAAAAGTTTCTTGGTTGCACAGTAAAAGCTCAGTTGATGGCAAAGTATACTGAGCATGTTTGTGGAGCAGTTTTGCTCCTTGTGGCCGTTCAGGGACCCAGGCTGATAGAAACCACCATCTTCAACATGTAGCTCCCAAGGTCCTCTTGTGTAGAGACTTTCAGCCATCAGATGGAATAAAAGAGGAGGGTAGAGGATGATGGAGTGTAGGCCTAGAACTGGCTCACATCTCACCCACTCAGATTCCCCTGACCACTTCTCATGTGTGGCATCTAGGAAGTACACCTTGCTAAAGCTGCAGTTCTACTATGGAATACAAATGTGAATCTCTGGAGGACAGATGGCTGTCTCTGCCACTGAATGTTTTGCTGAGAATGTGACATTCAAGTCCTTAAGGAGGCAAGGGAGCAGATCTTGCCAGCACTGTCTGAAGAGTGTCATGGGCAGAATTAAAAGCCAGCGTAAAGACTCCATGGCTGAAGTCGGGAGATAAGTGGAGGGGAGGAGTAGTGGAAGGTGAAGTCAGAGTGGATGAATGTTTGGCCTTGTACCTCATTCCAAGGACTTAGGCCTTAACTGAGAGAGATGGGAAGCCATTGAAGGGCCTCCAGCAGAAGAGTGACAGAAGTGCTTTCAACTTTTGAAAGAAATTTTGTGGCTGCTGGGTTGAATATACACTTCAGGGAGCCCCAGGGCAAGAGTAAGAGGCCATTAAAGCAGTCCAAGTGAGAAATGCTGGTGGCTTGTACTGTTGGGTAGCAATGGAGATGGTGAGAAGAGATAGTTTTCTAGATCTTTTTTTTTTTATTATAATTGACAGAGACAGTGAGAGAGGAAACACAAGCAGGGGTAGTGGAAGAGGGAGAGGCAGGCTTCCTGCCAAGCAAGGAGCACAGTGTGGGGCTCAGTCCCAGGACCCTGGGATCATGACCTGAGTCAAAGGCAGATGCTTAACGACTGAGCCACCCAGGTGCCCCCAAATCTTTTTTAAAGATAGAACTAACAGAATTTGCTGAAGGATTGGCTGTGGCGTTCAGAGAAAGAGGAATCAAACTCTTTTGTACGTTTTGGCCTGAACAACTAGAAGAATGGAGAGTCATTTACTAAAGTTAGTGTTGTCAGAAGATACTCAGTAATAAAACTTGTTTTATTTTAGTGGGCTGGCTTCTTTCTAGTAGAGACATACATTTTTAACCTTCCTCTGTTTATACAGGTTCCTTTTAACCATTATTTTCTTTTGGGCTACTTTCCAGTAGAGTAACATTTTAAAATCTTTTAATAAAAATTTCATTAAACCAAATACATATTGTTTTATGTATAATTTTTAAAGTTAAAATATTTTTTTATCTAAATGGCTTTGAATTTTACTCTGCTATTCTACCTTTGATTCTTAAATGTTTTATTTTAAGGTACTAGAGAAGGACAGACTCGTCTAATCAGAGATGGGGAGAAAGTTGAAGCTTATCAGTGGAGTGTTAGTGAAGGGAGGTGGCTAAAAATCGGTGATGTTGTTGGCTCATCTGGTGCTAATCAGCAAACATCTGGAAAAGTCTTATATGAAGGGAAAGTATGTCAACTTCTACTTTCTAATAACCATTATCGTAAAGCATTAGACAAACATCTTCTGTTCCCTTTAACCCATGCTGATAAAATTTTCTTTGGTGTTTGAGATTTAAAAATTCATTTCTATGGAGAAGATTTCCTATTTTCCCTGCCTTGAAATTGACTTTTTAAAAAGCTCTTTCCATGTAGGGAAGCTGCATTTGATTGATTAGCCAGTGTTTGTCTTTGGGTGTTTACCATGCGTAAACTGTTCCCTACCATTTTGAATTAGGAGCTTGTGTGCCACCTTTCACCTAATGCTTTGTGCCTCGCTAAATTTAACTTGACAAAATATGAAGGACCCTGCAGGGCAGTGCTTTTAATGTCAGCATGTTTTGTGCCTGGAGCATGGTAACAGCTAATACTTTTGGCCTTCCAATCAACCAATTAGAAACCCTCCTTTGGCCTTAGAGTTAATGTGTAGTTGTAATACATCCCCTGCCCCACCCCTACTGAAATGCTAATCTTGTAGCACGTTGCACTCTGGCGAAAGTGTGTTATAATTATTTTTAAAAGGATATATAATGTCTGTGATATATATGTCTTTTAAGTGAACAGATAATGTTAGTAATCATTTATCTTCTTTTTGTATTCCTATTGAAGGAATTTGATTATGTTTTCTCAATTGATGTCAATGAAGGTGGACCATCATATAAACTTCCATATAACGTCAGTGATGATCCCTGGTTAACTGCATACAACTTCTTACAGAAGAATGATTTGAATCCCATGTTTTTGGATCAAGTGGCTAAATTTATTATTGATAACACAAAAGGTCAAATGTTAGGACTTGGGAATACCAGTTTTTCAGATCCTTTTACAGGTAAGTTAGGAAAGTTCTGTACGTTCATAAATGTTGGTTGATTTTTTTTTTTCATTTCGCTTTTGATGTGTTTAAACATCCATTATGATTACCTGTTTAAATAAAAACCAAGATCCAGGATCTGTAGCAGGTTTTTACTTTAAATTCATATTTTTAAACCTCAAATTATATAGTAATTCTATATTTATAGAAATAATTGTATGTTGTTCCTTTTTCTTTTTAGATTTTATTTATATATTTGACAGAGAGAGAGATCACAAGTTGGCAGAGAGGCAGGCAGAGAAAGGGGTAAGCAGGCTCCCTGCTGAGCAGAGAGCTTGATGTGGGGCTCAATCCCAGGACCCTGAGATCATGACCTGAGCCAAAGGCAGAGGCTTTAACCCACTGAGCCACCCAGATGCCCCATGTTGTTCCTTTTCAAGATTTTTTTTATTCATTTATTTTAGAGACAGAGACCATGCGGATGAGGTGGAGGTGGGTGATAGAGGGGCAAAAAGAGACGGAGAGAATCTCTTTTTTTTTCTGAGAGGAAGAGAATCTCAAGCAGACTCCATGCTGAGCACGGAGCCAGACATGGGGCTTAGTCTCATAACCCTGAGATCATGTCCCAAGCTGAAATCAAGAGTTGAACGCATAACTGACTGAACCACCCAGGCATCACTTTTCCCTTTCAAAAATACAGCCACACTGTAAACTAAATAAAACTATGAAAATTTAATTTAGTCATATGAAATGAAAAGAAACTCAGATGTTCCTTTATATAGTTACTCCTTTTAAAAATACATGTTTTGGTGAATTTTAGTAAGTAAATTCTTTTCACGTGAGGCTAAATTGGTTAGTTGGGCATCAAATCTAGGATTGAACTATGGGAAGTTTTAGTTTTCATGGGATTTATGTTCCACATAATGACTTCTAAGTCAGTTTATAACATAGTGTACAGTATCTAAAATATTATAAATGGGGACCTGAGGGGAGGCAGGGAAGGGCAAGAAAAACAAATGTTGTAAATGACATTAGGCTCTTATACCAGTCTGTAGATTATAATCCTAGTGGTATTAGTCTGGCTCTTTTTTCCCAGGAAATGGACCCTGAGTTTTGGGTCCTGGGAACTGAGGCTATGGTACAGAAGGAAATAAAATTCTTCCTTTTTTCTTAGGTACAGGGCCAGCTCTCAGTAAAATTCTGAAATTAGTACTTTATTGTTAGTATTTTCCTGTTGTCATTTCTATGTGCTAGTCCTCCTCCTTGTTTTACAAGGCTTCCGTATCCCTTTCTGTCTTCTTCCCTCACTGATACTTCACACTCCTAAGTTATCTCTTCTTTCTCTATTTCAAAATTCCATTGCCCATTCACCTAATAAAGGTAATGTCACCTGCATGTTGACTTAAACAGAATTATCAGACTGACTCACTACTGAATATAAATGGTGTAACCCCTCCTAATAGTTGCACTTGACAAAAAAAAAAAAAAAACTGTTTATGGGGCCTGGGTGGTTCAGTGGGTAAAGCCTCTGCCTTCGGCTCAGGTCATGATCTCAGGGTCCTGGGATCGAGCCCCACATTGGGAATCTCTGCTGAGCAGGGAGCCTGCTCCCCTGCCAACTCCCGGCACCTGCCTCACTGCCTACTTGTGTTCTCTGTCTGACAAATAAAATCTTAAAAAAAAACAAAACAAAACTGTGTTTATTATCTGGGTATTTTGTTGGTGGGATTTCAGGCCACAGCACAAAAGAGTGAACACATGATTATAGTCTTGTGTCAGCTATTTTGTGGAGTGGAAGATGGATACTAGAACAGCTGGCTCCGTCTGGAAATCTTAACTCTGGCTTTCTTTGGTCTACCGAACCTCTAACTTTATAAGCATCCTTTTATATATATCTTTTACATATATATCTTTTGCATCCTTTTATATATATCTTTCCTATTGTAGACACCTCTGATTATTTCCCCAGAGGTGCTAACAAAACATATAGTCACACACAACTGCACATTTGTGTAAGTATAAACGGAAATCTCTTCCCTTTGTGGCACCATCGCCTTCGTGTAATTCTCTTCTCCAGTGGGTTGTAAGCTTCAATGGATACAAGCAATCTTGTTCCCTGCTGGATCCCCAGCACTATTTGACACATGAGTTAATGAACTCAGGGGTTCTCTAAAAGATTAACATTTGATGCCTGTGGTTTTGATAGCAACAGCAACAGCAGGAATTCTAGTGAATTTGTATAGGAACAGGAACTGATTATATGTGTATATTATCTAGGTCAGAGACCACCTGTGACTTCTCCTTTTAAATTTGAATTTTTAGTTATTTTAATATTTAAGGGCAGTGGCTAACACCTATTAAAGTAATAAAGTTAAGAAATCAAACTTGGGGAATCACTGAAATTTTAGTTTCTAAGTAGTCTTTCCTACTATAAGAACTGCTGACTGATTTCTGTTACTGTATCATGTGACAGCTTTGCTCTTCTGTTTTTCCTCCAAGCTTAGTCTTCTAATGTAAGCGTTGTGCGGTTTATGAAATTCAAAATTTTGGCATACTTCAGCTTTTCCTTTGTTTGCATGCATAGGTGGTGGTCGGTATGTTCCGGGGTCTTCATCAGGATCTTCTAACACACTGCCTGCAGCAGATCCTTTTACAGGTGGGACGTGGTTTTGATAAATGTATCTTTCTTCATTTAATGTATAGCATTTTGCATTATATAGATTTACATTTTGGAGACATCATTAATAATAATTCCCTTATCTATATTCCAATTTTGGTGGATCTCCTTTTCTTTAATTTCTAATTTTGCTTTTTCCTGGAGTATTTTGTAGTTTTTCTCATGACTTTTAAATAGCGTATTATTAGAACTCATCATTTTCTCCAGTGGTCCTTCCTGAAAGGAGAGCAAGAGTCATGAAGGGCATAATTTTTAGAGTCAGACAGACCTTGGTTCAAAATCTGGCTCTACCACTTACTTGCTATGAGAAGTTGGCAAGTTGCTTAACCTTTCTGAGCCTATTTTTTTTATCTGTGAAATTAGATAATAGGGGAACCCACCAACCAAGACACAGCATGAGTGGTATTACTGGCGAGATTCTACTGATCACAAGCAAAGAAGGAGCCATGTGAGTCCCTGATACTGGATGAAGCTGTGCATTCAAGAAGTCTGTTCAGGCATATTGTGCCTTAGCTTGGAAGAACACAGTCCACCCAGGATTATTTCTTCTAGTCTATGTTATTAATGGCCTTCATGAAGCCCTGGAAGTGTTGGTGTATCACTTCACAATGACTTTATTTACCAAGGTATGCATGCCTCGGCATCAACACTACTGGGAAAAAATTGCCAAGCTGGGACTTGAATGCAGCTGAAGAAGTCTCTGTTTTCAGAGTAGTTTTTGTCATATTTTATGATGCTGTTGTTGGATCATCAGCCAGAGTTCCTCGACAACATACCCAGTTTGGGAAGAGATTCTTGGCACTTAGAGTATCCACTGGCCTTGCCAACATTGATTTCTGTCTAAACCATAAATTGGACCAACACACAACCTTTGGTCACTACCATGAAGTTGTGAATCACTCTCAGTGAGCTTCTTCTCTCCTGTGAATGAATTGGTGGCCCAGATGCCTTTAGCTGCACCCTGTGCATTGGTAACCAGTATGCTATAGTCACCGTCTATCAAGATCTAGCTAAATGTTGTGATGGCACAGTGGTTATTAAGGAAACCGTTGATGACATAATGCAATTCAAAAAGATATTAAGGATCTGATTAGTAGATAAAGTGATGACTTATTCAAGACATAGTGATGCCCTGAAACTTAGAACAACGTAGTTCTCAGACCTCATTAGCAGCTTTTTCTTGGAACAGAAAGAAGCTTCAAGCAATAGCAACCAAATCAAGAGAACTCCTGAGGCCATCATCACTGGAGCATGTCTCACTATTGCACAATGTCAGTAACTCAGAAGATTCAGTGATTATGAAGATATGCAAGATAGCATGCTAAACATCCAAGAGAATTGAGGAGTTACTAGGATAACTGAACTACACTATTATAAAAAATAGATAATAGTACCTACCATATTGAGATGTTAGGAAAATTAAATGGTACAGTACATGTGAAGTTTTTAGCAAAATGCCCGGACTATATTTAAGCCTTCAGTATTTTTAGTATATATTCCCCCAATTTTACCAGTTGCACTGGGACAAAGAGTTTTTCCCATTCAGCTTATAGTTTAAGGTCAGTCTTTTTTTTTTTTAAGATTTTATTTATTTGACAGAAAGAGAGAGAGATCACAATTAGGCAGAGAGATAGATTACAAGTAGGTAGAGAGAGAGAGATCACAAGTAGGCGGGGGTGGTGAGCAGAGAGCCTGATGCTGAGCTCGATCCCAGGACCCTGAGACCATGATCTGAGCCAAAGACAGAGGCTTAACCCACTGAGCCACCCAGGAGCTCCAAGGTCAATTTTAATTCTCTTTTCTCTTCCTTATTTATGTGCTTCTCAAACTTCTAATGTCAGTTAGAATCACCTGGGTTGCTTGTTTAACTCATCATTAAGGTCCTTCCCACAGAGATAATTCTGATACACTAGGTTGGTGAGGAGGTAAAAATTACTCCTGCCCTGATCTCTCACCCATGGATGTTGATTAAATGTTCTTTGTTATTTGGTTTGCCATTAGTAATTTTAAAAGCACCTTATACGTTTTTAAAGTGAATCCAATTCAGAGAACCAATAGGCTGTTACGGGTGGGCTCTAGGAATCTGCATATTGAACAGGTGACTCTCACATGGTTGAAGAACTACAGTTAGAAAAGTGTAGGATCATACTTTGCCTCATAATTAATGCCTTGGACAAGTTCTTCACCTTTCTTCTAAAATACTGTTATTAATAATGGTATCTAATTGATATTTAAATGAGCATATAAATATAAGATGCTTAGCATGAGGGGCACCTGGGTGGAACAGTCAGTTAAATAACCAGTTCTTGGTTTTAGCTCAGGTGGAGCTCTCTAGGTCAGGAGATCAAGCCCTACCTCGGGCTCCATTCTGCTTGGTTTTCACTCTCCCTTTCCCTCTGCCCTTCCCCCTGCATGTGCCCGCATGCACACACTCTCTCTTTTTCTCTCTCCTAGAAATAATAAATCTTTTTTAAAAAGATGCTTAGCATGCTACCTAGTATATTAGTAAAAACAAAAAAGCCTCTTATTCTGTGTTCTTCATTATTTTAATCTGTTTACATCTGCAGTTTTGGGGTTTTTTTCTTTTGTATTGTTTGCTTCTTCTATATGTGTTACAGCAGTTATACTAACTCCTAGATATTAAATTCAGAGGAGCTGGAAAAGTAGCTCATCTTCTTCCCATGAGGGCTGATCCAGGACTCTGAACATCTCCTAATCCTGCTGATTCTTTCTCTACACTGTTTTTTCATGTTCCTTTCTTTCCATTTTCAATGAGAATCCATAAGTAGGATCCCAAATATGAGACAGTGCTATTACCATAGCATCCCTAAATCTTATCTAGTCTCTTTTTTGCTTATGTGTTAGCTAATCCTATTTCAGTAGAATAATGTTCACATTTTTTTATTGTTTTTAATTTTTTAAGGTTTTCTTTTTATGTAATCTCTGTACCCAGTGTGGGACTTGAACTTAAAACTCTAAGATCAAGACTCTAATGCCAGCCAGGCATCCCATGTTTACATTTCATTATGGAAACCTTTTAATTTCTTCTGTCCAATCCACTGATGCTTTTTCAATTCATTACTATCTATAATTATAATGTTTAAGTCATCTAATGTTTATTTTGTAATTTGAGAATTACTTTTAAGACTAACATTTATCACCAACTATATGCCAGGTACTATTCTAAACAAATTCATAGACCATTTATTATGTGTATAAATTGCCATTCTGAACTGTGATGCATATTGAAAATAAGTTACTCTGTGTAGAGAGGACCCTTTTGAACTTTAATTTGCAGTTACCTTTGCTTACTAGATGTGTCACTGCATTTCAGGTGGTGGTCGTTATGTGCCAGGGTCTGCCAATATGGGAACTACCATGGCTGGAGTTGATCCCTTTACAGGTACACACTTGTCTACTTTTCAATTATTTTTCTTCTTCTTCTTTTTTTCTTTTTTAGATTTTTAAAATTTACTGGAACTTTTATTTAATGAAAGATTGAGAAATCTCATATCTTTTTCTTGCTAGAGAACTTTTCATATAGTAGATCAAGATCAAATTTCTTGACCTGGCTTTTAGAGTATTCTCAGAATTGTGTCATACTGCACATTAGACTCATGTAGGAAGCTTAAAAAATCCTCATCTCCAGAGATGCTCACTGAATCTATTGCTGCCCTGGTTTGGGGCCTTGGCAAGTGTAGTTTTCATAATCTTCCAGTGTGATTCTAATGTGTAGCCAGGATTAAAATCTGCTTTTCTGTCATAGGTCTGGTCTTCTCACCACCCTTACAAAACCTGAGGGTTGATTTTTTTTGTTTTTGTTTTTATTTTGCGTCTCTCCTTTGTTCATTCTTAATGTATTGAGAATGTTATTCAGGGGCGCCTGGGTGGCCCAGTTGGTTAAGCATCTGTGTTAGGCTCAGGTCATGATCCCAGGGTCCTGGGACTGAGTCCTACATCAGGCTTCTTGCTCTGCCAGGAGCCTGCTTCTCCCTCAGCCTGCCACTCTCCCTGCTTGTGCTTCCTCTCTCTCTTTCTCTCTGTCAAAATAAATAATTAAAATATTTAAAAGAAAGAGAATGTTATTTACTGTGCTCCATGTTCTGTTTAAGAGGACCCAGAAAAAAATTTGCTGTTGTGATTTAGGCCTGTGCTATCTCGTCTTCTGAGCAATTAACTTTTCTTTTTTATTCTTAGTATCTTGCCTAGAGTCTGACACATCTTACTTGTTCTTCATGGTTGAATATAGGCAGACATGCTTCCCTCTTTTTGACTGTTAATAAAATGCAGGACTAAATTTGTGGTTCACTTCTTGAAAGTTTGACACCTGTCCTGTCTTGTGTTTTCCCTACTTAGTATTTTCCACAAGAGACTAATATATGTGGAACATAATATGTTCTTGACTATCATAAAATATATACTTGCAAACCAGCCCTCTAAGAACCAACTTGGTATGTGGTGATTTTTGTAAGCTCTTTTTTCATTGCCAAACTAACCTGAGTGGTGGTATTGAAGTATAACATAATGATTAAGATTGAGGACTCTGGAGTGAGAGTGCTTAGATTCAAATCTCTGTTCCACTAATTTTTACCTATTTTGCCTTGAGCCAGTTATTCTGTTCCTGTGCCTCTGTTTTTCCCATTTGTAAAGTTGAAGTCATATCTACCTCATGGAGTTGTTAAGAGTTTACTAAAATTACGAAATGTATATAAAGCACTTTATGCAAATAAATGCTTAGTAATTGTTAGCTGTAGCTGTTATATTAGAAAAGAGTATGAAGTTAACCGTGCTTGCTGCCATTTTTCAGAAGCTAGAGTTTTTAATAGTTGAGTACATATGCTGGACTTTATATACGTTCGTCCACCTATTGTCATCTCTTACTTGGACAGATGAAGTAATGTCCTCCAGGTTGCTCTCTACATGAGCCTGTGCAGCCAATGATCATTTTACAGTCAAACTTCATTTATACTCTCATTGATTAAAACCCTTTAATGGTTTCCCACTGAATATGTTTTCTTGGCCTCCTCTCTGCCTTTTTTCTACCCAGGCATACTGGCCTGTGTCAGGTTCTTGAGTATCCCATGCTATTTTCTCAGGAGTTTGGTAGATGCTGTGCTGTTTTAGAATACTTGAGCCATTTGCTTTGTTATTTAGACCACAAATTATTGTTGGCTTTTTTCTCTGTTTTCTTTTTTTAATTAAATTTTGGAATATAGTATTTATTAAATGATATTTCCTGGGCATTCACATATGCCCTCTGCTGGATCACGTACGCTATCATAAGCTCTCATTGCACTCTGTACTTTTCCTTCTTGTTTTATCTCATTGTTTGGACGGTATTTGATTTGCATTCTCCTTACCACAACGAGACTCTAATGACTAGGACTTCAGGCAATGTCTTTTAGCTCGTCTTTGATCACACCGATAAATATTTTATGCTTTTTAAGCAATTAAAATTAATTTTGTGTATTTATCTCATAACTTAATCTTTACCTATCTTATTCCTATTTCTGATATATTCAGAAAATTTAAATGTTTTATACATATTTTTGAAAAATATCTTAGTTTTTGCATTGGGACAAAAATAAGATTTGGAATGCAGATAAAATAAAAATTAGGTTTAAATTATGCTTTAATTGACTTTAGTCACTATGTATTGTACTAAATTTTCATGCTGGGCCAGTTGTTTGTCAGACACTGCATTTTGGTCACTATAATAGGAACTTAGGAAGTAAAAATGCATAAAAGACTAGGACACTTTCCCTTTAGGAACCTACATCTTGGGAGATTTATTAAAATGATCATATGGTCTTAGTCTTTCTGTGACTGACTGACTTCACATAGCATGATGTTCTCTAGCTCCATCCGTGCCATTGGAAATGACAAGATTTCATTCTTTTATTTATGGCTGACTAATATTCCTTTGTATATATATATAGCACATGTTCCATATGATTTCACTCATAATGTGGAATTTAAGAAATTCCACAAATGAGCAAAGAAGAAAAAGAGTCAATCCAAGAAATAGACTCTTAACTGTAGAGAACAAACTGATGGTTACCAGAGGGGAGGTAGGTGTGGGTATGGGATAAACAGGTGATGGGGATTAAGGAATGTACTCATGATGAGCACCAGGTGATATATGGAAGTGATGGATAACTGTATTGTACACCTGAAACCAATATTACACTTTATGTTAACTAACTGGAATTTGAATAAAAACTTATAAAAATAAATAAATGATGGAGAAAATGACAAAACCTACTATCTCATTTGGAATAAGCAGTAAAAGTCATGAGAAGAAAGAGATCAATATGCCTTAAGATGGGAATGGAAGGTTTCATAATTGTGTATTCTTTGATCTTTTAAAACTGTTATTTAGATTGAATCTTAGAAGTATGAGGGATGTAGAGAATATGAAATGGAAAGGCTTTTGTTTTACATTTAAGCTCCCAGTCCAAAAACTAAAATTTATTATATCAACAAATATAATCCATTTATAAAATCATAAGATTTTCTTTTTTCTGAGGTTGTTTTATTGTTGTTTATTGCATGCACTGAGTAGATACATATCTCAATAATTGTGAAAACAAAGTCCTACAATTAGAAGAATTAGAAGAATCTCAGTTTTGTCTGGTCCTTATGATTTTAATCATCTTCTGTTCTGTAAATAGGGAATAGTGCCTACCGGTCAGCTGCATCTAGAACAGTGAATATTTATTTCCCTAAAAAAGAGGCTCTCACTTTTGACCAGGCAAACCCTACACAAATATTAGGTAAGTGCATTTTAATTAAATAGTTTTCTCACATATCCATAGACTCTTTGCAGTGCACTCAAGACTGTTTCTCCTCCTCGCATGAGCTAGGAACTGGGTGCTTACATGATAGAGACTTCTGTTGTGGGATTACAAAACTGCGTCGACTGCAAATACACAGTCTGATAATGGACCCTTAATACTTGCAAGAAGCCTTATACAAATATAAGGTAAATGCTTTATGATGATTTTAATGAAAAAAAAAAAAACTGAAAGGGAAAAATATAAATCCCATTCCCTGAGATCTTAATGTTTTCAGGAAAAAAAAATAATGAAGACAAATAAGTAAAGTGTTTGAACAATAAAAATTTTCTCTTAAAAAAATTAGTTGCCCTTAGAAATAATAATAAAAGGCTGTTCAAATTGTCCATTAAAATGAAACTGCTCAGTTGACTTTAAAATGCTTTTTCTGTTAACTTGTTTCTCTCAAAACAATGGCAGGTACTTTTTGGACTGACAATACTATCTCTGTTTGCCACTACTACTTCATGAGAATTGAGATAAGATAACATATACATCTCAATATAAAATAGGGGGGTTTTGGTCAGAATGAACCTTTATACTGTCTTTATAAAAATCATTCATAAGGGGTTCCTGGGTGGCTCAGTCCATTAAGCTTCTGACTCTTGATTTTGGCTTAGGCCATGATCTTGGGGTTAGGAGATTGAGCCTCATGTCGGGCTCTACACTCAGCAAGGAGTTTGCTTGAGGTTCTCTCTCTCCCCTGCCCTGGTCTCTTACACTCACTCTAAAATAAATAAATAAATCCTTTTAAAAAATTGTTTCATGAAATGTGAATATGGTAACAAAAGACAGTATTTCCATCAAATATGTTTTTAAAGTAATGTAATGTCAAAAGCACATATGGAACTAAGTGAATAAATTAAATATTATAAATAGATATTTAGCTCTTTAGTTAATTCATTAACAATCATAGACATTGACATAAGTTAGCTAAGAGCCATTATAAATTTTTTCTTTGAGAAAATAGAGGATTGACTTGACTTAGACTTGGGTATAATGACATGATGTTGCTTTGAAAACCAAAAAATTCCAAGTTCCATCTGCTTTAAAACTTAGGTAAAGCAGAAAGTTTCATAAGATCCTAGAAAATAAAGGTAAAATAAAAATCCTCACAGTAACCTTTCTTTTCTTTACTGTGCTCAATGAATAACATTCATAGGCCTTATCCTTATTGTATGGTATTTGATAATTGTCCTGTAAAGTCTTACCTTCCTCTTACTGAAAATTTTGACATTTTTATATTACATTTGGTTAATTATAGTTAGGAGAATTTTAAGTTTGGATTTGGGTTCTAGGTAAACTGAAGGAACTTAATGGAACTGCACCTGAAGAGAAGAAGTTAACTGAGGATGACTTGATACTTCTTGAAAAGATACTGTCTCTCATATGTAATAGTTCTTCAGAAAAACCCACAGCCCAGCAACTTCAGATTTTATGGAAAGCTATTAACTGGCCTGAAGGTATGGAAACAGTCTTTAAAATGTAATTAAAAAGCAGTAAGTATATCTTTTCATTTCTGTCAGTATTACTGGTATTTCCAGATTGAGTAAAAGTAACCCTGGGTAGTTGTAAATCATAGTCTTGATTTGGTCTCATGCCTTATGAGAATCTGAATGGAACGTAATGAACCCCATCCATGTACCATTTCATCCATTTCAGAGCTTTTCTGGATCCCCTGCAAACCACCCAGGAACGTTTTGTAACCTATTAACCCAGGTTATGAATGTCTGCTATAATTATTTTTTTAACTCACTTAATTCTTTTTAAATTCCAAAAGTGTCCTCTCCCTTATTATTACTTTTTCATGCTATTGATTAGAGAAGAAAAATCATATGTCCTGCTTAATATCCCATATTGTGAATTTGGCAGATCACTTAATGTGTTCCACTGTCTCTATAGTTCCTGCTAGACATAAGTAGATTCTGGTTCAACAGATTTTTTTTAGGTGAATGTCCTTTATAAATGATGCTGCATACTATGTATTATTATTATGTAGCTTTCTTTTTTTTTTTTTTTTAAGATTTTATTTATTTATTTTTTTAAGATTTTATTTATTTATTTGACAGAGAGAGATCACAAGTAGGCAGAGAGGCAGGTAGAGAGAGAGGGGGAAGCAGACTCCCTGTGAGCAGAGAGCCCAATGTGGGGCTCGATCCCAGGACCCTGGAATCATGACCCGAGCCGAAAGCAGAGGTTTTAACCCATTGAGCCACCCAGGCACCCCTGCATACTACCTTTGTATCACAGGGCACATAATTTCTGGATTCCTTACTTTTAGTATGCTAAGATTATAGAGTGCATTCATTCAGATGGTGTCTGCCCAGTCCTTGGAATGTAAAGCCCTCCACCAACCTGTAAACATCCTATTAGCATTTGTCCACTAGAATTCTATTAAAAAAAAACTTCCCCTCTAGGGACATCTGGGTGGCTCAGTCAGTTAAGTTATCTAACTCTTAATTTCAGCTCAGGTCATGATCTTGGGATTGTGAGATAGATCTAGCCCCTAATTGGACTCTACAGTAGGTGTGGAGCCTGCTTAAGATTTTTCCTTCTCCTTCCCTGCACCTCCCAACTCACTTCCAGTCATGTGTGCACTTTCTTTCTCTCTTCAAAAAAAAAAAGCTTCCCCTCTTCAACTCTTTGGTCTTTTTAAAAGCAAGGTCCCCATCCCATTCATTCCACAAGGATTTAGTGAATACTCAGTATGTATCAGGCTAGATAATAATCCATTTAAATTAAATTATCTGGGTGGCTCAGTGGGTTAAGCCGCTGCCTTCGGCTCAGGTCATGATCTCAGGGTCCTGGGATCGAGCCCCGCATCGGACTCTCTGCTCAGCAGGGAACCTGCTTCCTCCTCTCTCTCTGCCTGCCTCTCTGCCTGCTTGTGATCTCTGTCTGTCAAATAAATAAATAAAATCTTAAAAAAAAAAATTAAATTATCTTTAAAGCATGTATGATCTTATAACAATAAATCCAGTCTCTATAAATAAGAAAAATTAATTAACAGAAGTTTAGGAATATATGTATTTTGTAAAGCAGGCACATGGTTTTTAACATTTTCTGAAAATGGTCGTGTGTTGATGAAATAAGATTTTTAAAACTGAGTAACAGTCATAGGAATTTTCTGGGTTTTTATAAACATTAATGAATTTTTCTTTTTAATAGATATTGTCTTTCCTGCACTTGACATTCTTCGGTTATCAATTAAACATCCCAGTGTGAATGAGAACTTCTGCAATGAAAAGGAAGGGGCTCAGTTCAGCAGTCATCTTATCAGTCTTCTGAACCCTAAAGGAAAGCCAGCAAACCAGCTGCTTGCTCTGAGGACTTTTTGCAACTGTTTTGTTGGCCAGGCAGGACAAAAGCTCATGATGTCCCAGAGGGAATCACTAATGTCTCATGCAATAGAACTGAAATCAGGGAGCAATAAGAACATTCACATTGCTCTGGCTACATTGACCCTGAACTATTCTGTTTGTTTTCATAAAGACCATAATATTGAAGGGAAAGCTCAATGCTTGTCAGTAATTAGCACAGTCTTGGAAGTTGTACAAGACCTAGAAGCCACTTTTAGACTCCTTGTGGCTCTTGGGACACTTATCAGTGATGATTTAAATGCTGTACAGTTAGCCAAGTCTTTAGGTGTTGATTCTCAAATAAAGAAATATGCCTCAGTATCAGAACCAGCTAAAGTAAGTGAATGCTGTAGACTTATCCTAAATTTACTGTAACAATGGAGATGTGGCTGAGATTCTAAATTGATTAGTGTTTTTTCTCACATTTTACATGACTGATTACAGAAGATAAAAAAAAAAAGGCTGTGGATTAAGTAAAATTTCAGATCTTGTAAAGTGGGGGTAAGAGGAGACAAAGAAGAAATAAAATTTTTGCACTGATGAACTGTGAGATTTTCCTGTGTGATGTGGGTAAGTTTTCAGGAGTTTAGAAACAAATTAAGAATGAGCTAAAATCAGCAAGAACACAACTGCTACAGTGGCATAATGGCCATACCTTTGCCACATAAGAACTTTTATTTATATAATCTGCTTTTACTACTTATATACCCCAAAATGTTACTTGTCCGTGGTTGACTTTTATTTAACTACTGCTGTACTCATTTTTATTGCTGATTCTTTTAACAGCATCGATATATTTCAAGGCCTTATTTTGATAAGTACTTTGGAATTTTCAAAAATTAAGTTTTGGTATAAATTATTCCATATATTGAAAAGATATAAAATAATTTCTTCATTTAAGTTACTTCATTTAAGTAAATAGAAATTATATTTGTTTGATGGCTCATTTGTAGATGAAGGAAAAGCAACTGACTAAGCTGTATTAGGTTGTATATCAGTTCAGAAAGATAAGATCCCAAATTAACTCCCAAGTTTATGATCCAGTTTCTTTCACCCCTCCCTATTTAAGGTAACTTCATTATTCATTCCAGTTTTGATACTAGTTTATTTTTGGTCGTTTCCATTGGTCTCAAAGGGAATTTGGAATGTGTTGAATTTTATCAAGCAACTGTGCAAGCAATAACAATGTTACTGGCAAGTCCAGATCCTATCATGTAAAACTAGTATTTTTGAGCTCCTACCATGGTCTGGGCACGGGGCTAACCACTTTGATATGTAATTTCCAAAACCCCTTAGATGAAGGGTGATGGTGTCTCTGTTTTCAGAAGTAAATATAATGGGAGGAATCATAATGGGAGAAAAAAGTGCATACCATACTACTAGAGAGAGGCATCACAAATTTATCTCTGAACATCCTAGCAATTAACACAAAGGAGAAACCAGCACTTTAATTATGTAATTTAATGTGTTTACGAGAACTTGAGTTTCTTAAGAGAAGCATAACTATTCCTATTTTTTAAAGTGGGAAAGATCTTTTCACAAAGAGGACTTTGCATAAAATAGTGGCAGCATTCTCAACATTTATGGTATATAAAACCATCTGTTTACTGGCTTAATGACAAATTGCAAAGAACAATCCTTCCCTAATAAGAGAGGAAAGATTTTTGACCATTGTATTGATTCAAGGAAAAACTTGGAATATCAAAAAAGAATGAGCAAAATAGAGGGAATGTGTATTTTGCTGAGTATTAAATTGCAACTTTGTGATGTGTACTCAGATTTTAAAAATTCTGTTGGCTGGCTCCATTAGGAACCTTTGCTTTACTTTTTGTTGAATTGGGATTTAGATGGTTAAGTCAAAATTAAGTGGAAAAGTTGAGTTTAACCCAGGTCAGCCTGGTTCCATTGCAATATACTGCTTTCTTGTGAACATGTCGAGTCTAGCATGCAGTCTTAAGTACAGACAATTTATCTACATATTTTGAAATACTAGGTAGGACCTTTGAATGATGGGAGGACATTAAGAACATGAGTTCATTCTTCAAATTGTAAGGCATGGCAAATTGTAAACACTGTTTGCTTCTTATAGTGTACAAGTCTTTACAACAACTTTATAATATCAGTATTTCATGTTTATTAAAAAAATTATAAAATACAATTTATCTAAAGAAAAAAGATAATCCCACTTGAGAAATAAGTGTTATATGATGGTTTTGTGATATTTTAAAGCCTTTTTCAGTTTTTTTTCCCATGGTTCCCTTAATATTTTTTTGTGAATATAAAAACATATATTCATCAAATAAAACACACATCAAATAAAAATTACCTGTAATCCCACCACCCAGAGAGAACCATTCTTAATGTCTTGTGGCATATTAGTAGGTATGTAAACATGCTTTTTTTCTTAAGAGACTGTGTGATACACATTGTTCAATAACCTGATTTTTTAAACTTGACATACAGTATGCATATCTCCACTTTAATAAATACAGTACATTATATGGATATATCCATTTCCTATTATCCAATATTGTTATAAATTTCCAGCTATGAAGCCGACTCAAACAAATATCCTAAGTGTCTTACTAGTTCCTTAGGCTACATTTTACACATGGAATTGGTGGGCCAAATTAATACACATTCTTTAGACTTGATACACACTGTCAAGTCCCCTACAGTGGTAAAAGTATTGGAGTTAATGTCCATATTGCATTTGAAAGACAGTTGCCTGCAAAAGACATACTATTGTCTTGATTTCAGAACTATTATCCTCCATCCGGCATCACATTTTTTAAATGACCATGCTTCTGTTGTGATCCCCCCCACTCCCCTGCTCTAATTTTGCTACTGCCAGCCCATGGGAGTTGCAGTTTATGACTAAATAGCAATGCAGTGATATTTTAACCTACCTCATGTTCCTTTTAAATGATGGAAGAAGCATAGCTAAAAACAGATTTTTCACAAATTCTGGGGATGAGACTGGGACATAGCTTCCTTAGCAGTTATCACTGTGTATCTATGGTTATTTTGTTAAGAAATGATAAAAATATGTATAGAGGGTCATTTGTGATGTATCCTACTTCCTAAAGGTCTTGAGATATAAATTACTTGAGATTAAGAAATGTTATTCTCTTTTTTAAGAAGTAATTTTTAAAAATAATTTATAATCTAATTTCTAGTATATTTTTCTGTAGAAAATTATACACAGGGTGTTAGTCTATTTGGGCTGCTACAATGAAAATACCATAGATTGGATGGTTTAAAAACGAACATTTATTCCTCACCATTCTGGAGGCCAGAAAATCCAAAATGAAGGTGCTGGCACATTCACTGTTTGATGAGGGCTGTTACGTGGCAGAAGGAGGAAGCTCTCTGGGGTCTGTCTCCCTAGAGAGGATTCCACCCTTATGACTGAATTATCTCCCAAAGACCCCATTATGTTGGGGGTTACGTTTCAAAGTACTGAATTGGAGGGGTGACACATTCTGTCTATAGTACACAATGCAGTTGTGATTAAAGATAGAATATGAAGATTTTTTCATTTAACATCATCATTCCATGTGGTTTTCTTCAGTTTTTTTAATGAAAATGTTCATACGTACAGAACAGTTCAAAGAGTACAGTGAACACTCATTGACTTGCCAATTAAGTTCTACAGTTGTTAACATTCTGCCATATTGGCTTTATTTCTACTGTTGAAATTGCAGATATCACACTTATCAACTAAATACTTCAATATGTATCTTCTAAGAATAAGGACATTTGAAAGAATATTCATATAACTATCACTGTATTTAAGAGAATCAGTAATTTCATAATAACTAATACCTAGTCCATCTCAGATTTCCTTATTTTCTCATAATACCTTTTATCACTTTTTTAAAAAGATTTAATATGAATAATCAGATTTATGTATTGTATTTGTTTGGTTATATGTCTCTTTGGTCTCAACCTAGAATAGTTTCTCCATTTTTATTTTCAATATCATTGAAGTGTCTAGGCATTCCAGAATGCAAGGTACCCCAATTTTATATTTGTAAAACATTTCTGTAACTTTTCTGTATTAATTACCTATGGCTGCTTAATAAATTACCCCAAAAGTAAAGTGGCTTAGAACAACCCACATATACTATCTGAAATAGTCTGGGAGTGAAGAGTCCTGCCCCAGCTCAGCAGGATCCTCTGTTTCTTTGTTCACATGAGGCTACTATGAATGGTATCAGCCAGGGCTGAGGGCTGGCTCATTTGAGAGCTTGACTGGGGGAGGATGCATTTTCGAGCTCACTTACATGGTTAGTGTTTAGTTCTTTTTCAGTTGTTAGATTAAGGACTTAAAATCCTAGTTGGCTATTGGCTGGAGGCGGCCCTCAGTTTTTTTGTTTTGTTTTGTTTTAAGAATATTTTCCAGGGGCACCTGCATGGCTCAGTCTGCCTTTGGCCCAGGGCATGATCCCAGGGTCCTTGGATCAGGCCCTACATTGGGCTCTCCACTCAATGGGGAGCCTGCTTCTCCCTTTGCCCCTCCCCCCAACTCCTGCTTGTATTATTTCTCTGAAACACATAAAATATTTTTTTAAAAATTTGAAAAATGTTTTCCCTCATTTGTTATTTTATTTTTATTATTTATTTTTTAGAGTGGGGAGGGACAGGAAGAGGGAAAGAGAAAATCTTAAGCAGGCTCCATGCCCAGTGTGGAGCCCTATGTGAGGCTTGATCTCACGACCCTGGGATCATGACTGGAGCCTAAAGCAAGAGTCAGACCCATAACTAACTGAACCACCTAGGCTCCCCTGCCCTCAGTTTTTTGTTTTATCAGCTTTTTATCATGGCAAGTGGTTTCATCAAAGCTAGCAAGGGAAAGTCTGCTAGCAGAACCAAAGTCAGAATTTTTATAGTCTAACCAGAAACATGCCACCCCCTTAACATCAAGGTATTCTATTGATTGGAAGCAAGTTACTCAAGGAGAATGGATTACACAGGCTGTGAATATCAGGAAATGATCACTGGGAGCCGCCTTAGAATCTGCCTGCCATACCTATTTCCTATAAACTAAAAGGTAAATCCAAAGATTTGGTTAGATTAAGATTAAAATATTGTCGCAAGAATACTTAATAGGTGTGTGCACTTTTTTTTTTTTACTTGATTGCATCTTATTTGTGCTTCCTTAGAGTTTATGTTCCACTTAACAATAATTAAAGGAGGTCAGGAGAACAGAACGGTGTAATTGGCCTACTGACCATCTTCACAGAGACAGGTGAATATTTTTTAAAAAGTTTTTTCATTCTATATTTTATTTTTCTAAGTGATAATCAGGTTTTGGTTGTTTAATGTTTGCATTTATGGTGCTTATTTCTGGAGGTACTAAGATCCAAGTCAGATGTGGAGGATTTTTAACTTGGAGGGCAACAAGTAAACCACTTTGATGCTTCTCATGGAGGAAAAGAGTCTTTAGAATACAGTGAGTAATGAAAGCTTTAAAGAGGAGAATGCCAACTAATGTTCTTCTGTAAAGTTGGTGGCTGATACTGGTCCTAAGCCTAATATGAGATTCTGAGACTTAAAACTTGAATCTTGGGACTCCTGAACACACTGTTATAAATCAGAAAAGTAAAACATCCAAATGGCAATAATACTTCAGTCAGATGTAAAGGCGTGTGATATAGCAATGCTTACACAATTGTTTGTAACTGAATATAAACCAACCCATTTAAGTAACATTGCAAAAAACAAAAATTTAAGTAAATTATAGGATGCATTAAAGAATTACTTTATATTAGTTTCAGGTTTATCCTCATCCCTATGTGGTAAGTACTGTTAGTAATTTTATAAGTTGAAGAAACTGAAAGAGGTCAAGTAACAAGTCACCAGTAACAAAACAATGGAGAATAGTATTTAATAAATGATGTTGGCAAAGCTGGTTATCAACATGAAAAATGGGAATTTGCGGTAGCCACTTCACTTCATTATAACAGCAACTATGGCTAGTAGTGGCATGTATGCTTCATACATAGAACAGAAGGTTGCCTGAAATAAGCTTTCAAACAAATTTCATTTTTGTGTCTCCAAAGGAGCTAAAAAATTCAATAAATGTTTACATATTTGTACATCATTTAAAATTTTCAATAGTAAGAAAACCCGTGAAAGAGTACTTGCTTTGAGGTTAAAAAGGCATACATCTCAATGGCATTTTGTTATTGCATTAAGTCAAGATGCTTGATCTCAGCTCAGTTTAATCAAAGGTACATTAGGATTTCATAAAGTGGAAGAATAAAATATGTGAAATATCTGCCACATAATGAGTACTTACCAAGCATTACTTTCACAGATAATACAAGGCTACCATCTTTAACAAAAAGTCACTGCTTGGGATGCCTGGGTGGCTCAGTTGGTTAAGCAGCTGCCTTCAGCTCAGGTCATGATCCCAGTCTCCTGGGATCGGTCCCACATCGGGCTCCTTGCCTCTCCCTCTGCCTCTGTCTGCCACTCTGTCTGCCTGTGCTCACTCTCGCTCCTCTCTCTCTGACAAATAAATAAATAAAATCTTTTTAAAAAGTCACTGCTTTATACAAAGGACATTTAGAAGAGAAAAAAAGGCATTTCATTTTATTGCTACTGAGAAAAAAATGCCCCATGGGTGGGGGTATCAATATCCTGATGCTATTTTGCAAAGTTTGTTGTTTGGAACTTTGAACACAAATATCCTTACACTTTATTTAAACTTTCTATAATGCCACAAAACCTCGCTATGAAATATTAAGGTGTTTCTGATGGAATTTTAGAATTATCTGCCCAGGGGCGCCTGGGTGGCTCAGTGGGTTAAAGCCTCTGCCTTCGGCTCAGGTCATGATCCCGGGGTCCTGGGATCAAGCCCCACATCGGGCTCTCTGCTTGGCAGAGAGCCTGCTTCTCTCTCTCTCTCTCTCTCTGCCTGCCTGCCTATCTGCCTACTTGTGATCTCTATCAAATAAATAAATAAAATCTTCCAAAAAAAAAAGAATTTTATCTGCCCATACTACTGCCCATGACACTGAATAGTGACTCGGGCAACATGAAGCGAGTTTTGAAGACCCTTCTCATGGCTGGCAGAGAAATACAGAAAAGGAAAAGTGCATATCAGTTAACTATAGCCACCATAATACTGTTCAACAACTAGCAACAACAATGCCATTAATTTACCTAAGAAGGGGCGCCTGGGTGGCTCAGTGGGTTAAAGCCTCTGCCTTCGGCTCAGGTCATGATCTCAGGGTCCTGGGGATCGAGTCCCGCATCGGGCTCTCTGCTCAGCAAGGAGCCTGCTTCCTCCTCTCTGCCTGCCTCTTTGCCTCTGTGCCTACTCTTTCTCTATCAAATAAATAAATAAAAATCTTTAAAAAAAAATTACCCAAGAAGTTACAAGTTTAGGGGTTGCTGATCCTGATTGGGCTCATTCATGTCTGTAGGTTGGAGGAGGACTCTGCTCTAGGCTAGGCTTGACTGTTTGCTTTAGCTGGGCAGCTGAGCTCTATTTGTTTCTTATCTCTCTCCTGGGACCAGTTTGCCAACCTGATTATATCATTTTCCTGGTAATGGTGGAAGCACAAGAGTGAACCATCACAAGTTTGTTTTGTTGTTTTGTTTATTTTTTAAGTAGGATCCAAGCCTAAAGGAGGGCTTGACCTCACGACTCTGAGATCAAGAGCTGTATGCTCTACTGACTGAGCCAGCCAGGTGCCCTGTTTTTGTTTTTTAAAGATTTTATTTATTTATTTGAGACAAAGAGAGAGAGCAAACACAAGCAGGGAGGAGGGTCAAAGGGAGAAGCAGACTCTCCACCAAGCAGGGAGCCTGATGCGGGGGTTGATCCCAGAACCCTGAGATCATGACCTGAGCTAAAGGCAGACGCTTAACAAACTGAGCCACCCAGGAGCCCCTGTTTTTGTTTTTTGGGAGGATTTGTTTTTGTTTTTGTTTTTGACACTGTTCTTGCTACACATCTGCTAACATCCCGTTGGCCAAATTAAGTCATGGTCAACTCCAAAAGCAGAGAATTACGTGTCTTGCCTCAAGTGGAAGGACACTGCCAAATTACATAGCAAAGAGCATGAATACAGGGAGAGGTGAAGAAACGGGGCCCTTAATGCAATTTACAAGAGGTGATTTGAAAAGAAGCTCTGTTCATTCTTGATTTGAAAAGAAGCTCTGTTAAATTCTCAGTTCAGAATTTAACACTGCATCTCTAGCACGTGCCACACACTGTATTAGGTGGTGACATTACAAGGATATATAACACACAGCCTCTGTTCATTAGAACTAACAGTGTATTGGAGAAAATACTGAACAAATACCTGCAATCAAGAGTTCTGGATGCTCTGTAGGTAAGACAATGTCTTACAAAGGAAAAGGCATTTCATTTTAACAAGCTTAAGAAAGGAAGTGATTTGGGAAGGTCTTAAATTAGAAGTGATACCTAAGTATGGAGTTTCCTCAAAAAGTTGAAAATAGAGCTACCCTATGACCCAGCAATTACACTACTGGTTATTTATCCCAAAGAAACAATTGTGATCTGAAGGGGCACATGCACCCAATGTTCATAGCAGCCATGTCCACAAGAGCCAAACTATGGAAAGAGCCAAGTTGTCCATCAACAGATGAATAGATGAAGAAGATGTGGTATTATATATATGTATACACACACACACACACAATGTATGTATACATTTTATATATATGTATATAATGTATACTATATATACACACACACACACACACATATACAATGGAATACTATGCAGCCATCAAAAGAAATGAAATATTGCCATTTGCAACAGCATGGATAGAACTCAAGTATATTATGCTATAATCAGAGATATACTCATTAGGTCAATCAGAGAAAGACTATTATATGATCTCACTGATATGTGGAATTTGAGAAACAAGGAAGAGGATCATAGGGGAAGAGAGGAAAAAATGAAATAAGAGGAAACCACAGAGAGACAAAGAGACTCTTAATCTCAGGGAACAAACTGAGGGTTGCTGGAGGGGAGGAGGGTGAGAGGGATGTGGTGGCTGGGTGAAGGACACTGGGGAGGGTATGTGTTGTGGTGAGCACTGTGTATTGTTTAAGACCGATGATTCACAGGCCTGTACCCTGAAACAAAAAATACATTATATGAAAAAAAAAGAAGTAAGAGTTAAAAAGAATTTTATTATTTTTTAAAGCTTTTTAAAGATTTATTTATTTATTTATTTGACAGAGAGAGAGAGAGAGAGATCACAAGTAGGCAGAGAGGCAGACAGAGAGAAAGGGGGAAGCAGGCTCCCTGCTGAGCATAGAGCCCCATGTGGGGCTTGATCCCAGAACCCTGGGATCACGACCTGAGCCGAAGGCAGAGGCTTAACCCACTGAGCCACCCAGGCGCCCCTAAAAAGAACTCTAGATTTAACAAGATGAGTGCAGGTAGGATTGTTGAATAGGCCCAGAAGGCATATTTCTAGGAAAGATATGGGGCTACAGAGAAAAATGCTGTTCAGACCCTACAAGGTCTTACATGTTGTATTCATCAGGAATCTAGTTGCACATGACAGAAACCAGATCAACTTAATAAAAGAGGAGAGAATTGTTGGCTCACTGATATGAAAATGACAGTAATAGGACTTTGTGTCTTGTTTCAGTAAGTATCTTTTGTTGACCTTCACAAGAGAGAGAATATGACAACTAGAGGTAATTTCCTTAGGTTCATTTAAGTGGAAGGCTGAATTGCTCACCTAGTGTCTATTTATAAATTCCAAAGACGTACTGATTGGCCCTAGCGTTAGTACATACATATCTCAGGCTGATCTTTGTGATCAATGTTGAGTGAGTTGCTGAAGAGAAGTTACAAAAAGGGCATGTAAATTCCAATCTCCGTCCACCCTCCCGTGTATTTGTTCCAGGACAGAAAAGCAGTCCTGCATTCATTTGCTGAGCTTTAAATCTGCAGGAGTGTTCAATGCCGGGTCTCTTCAGCTCTATAATATTATGTTGAACATATGAAACTGTCAACATTCAATTAGTTTTGACCTCCAAAAAAGGTAATTTCACATGGTTTAACCTAAATAGACAATGACATCTGACTTTAAGCCAACCACCCTTGTGATATGTCTATGACATGTTCCCACCATGAGTCAAAGTCCTTGTCCCTGTCCCTGCCATGCAAACATGGCAGAGCTCCATGTAGAACTATCTAGTTTCTGTTAGAAAGCTATTTGCAACTATAGCTTCAAAGCCCATGTGACTGCCAGTGTTACAGCAGCAACTGAGTCCCTCTAGCTAAATCTCTCCGCCACGTGATGAAGGAACACTGAACTATTCCCAGAAAAGCTCCTACTGACCTCCTTTAATTAAGGAATTTCTGGCCATTAATTTCACTGGGTACTTTTACTCTCATAATTTACTGAGGTCATATAATCCTGGATAAGTCTGGTTCTCCATCTGAAACTATGTTTCACTCATTTATGCAACAAATTTTTTATTAAGAACCAACTGTGAGAAATATTTATTTCTCAGGACACAAACAGATGCGTGTGTAGTGGTGTTAAGAGCAGCACTAAAAAAAATAAAGCAGAGTAAGAAGAACGCTGAATGCCAGAGTGAGGATGGAAGCACTATCTATTGTGGGGTTTTTTGTTTGTCTGTTTGTTTGCTTCTCCCTACTAGAATATAAGCTAATGAAGGCGTGGGTTTTGTCTATTTTGTACTCATCATCAGTGGTCAAACAATGCCTTTGTATTCTAGAACAAGAATATGGAAGTGTGGACAAAGACTGAGATTCATTTGCCAAATGGGTAAATTCTTCAGCTATCTAGTTGGCAGTTTCCTGGCTTCTGTTCCAGCCAAAGAAATATCAGAACTGTTGGTCAGGTTGATATAGAATGAGGTAGAAACCAAGAAGCTTCTCAGCTGATTTTATAAGAGAAAAATTTGCACCCAGTAATTAATATGCAACTAGTTTTATCCAGGCTAATACATACCATCTTAGGTTTATTTCAGTCATCACAAGCTGTCATAACAAAATGTCACAGACTGGGTGGCTTAAGCTGCAGAAATGTATTTTCTCACAGTTCTTGAGACTAGGAGTCCCAAGATCAAGGTGCAGTCAACGTTGATCTCTAATGAGATCTCTCTTTCTAGTTTGTAGACAGCTGGTTCGGTTTTCACAGCTGGTTCTCTTTTCACACTAACGTTTCCTCTGTGTGCTTGCGCAGAGGGAGGGTGGGGCTGGAGGAAAGGAGGGAAGGGTGGAAGGAGACCAGGGACAGGGAGAAAGAGATCTTTAGTATCTCTTCAAGGACAACAGTTTTACCTATTAGAGCCCCACCCCTCTTGACTTCATTTAACTTTAATTATGTTCTTAAAGGCCCTATCTCCAAGTATAGACATATTTGAGGTTAGGACTTTAATATATAAATGGGCACAATTCACCCCATAACAAGGTTACAAACATTATATGTTATTAATTTTATGTGCTTATTCTGTCTATGAACATAATACTTTCAATCCTTTCAGGTGTGATACTTAATGAGGCCAATACAAAACCTCCAAGAGCATAATATGCTCAGTCTCAGCATTTACCTTAGAAGGCAGTATTAAGGGTGGAGCCAGGGGGTAGAAACAGAGGTTTTCACAGGGCTGTAATTATCCATGCATCTGGTTTGTTTTACACATTTATTAAATAGTTGTTGAACGGCTGAGATAGGTAGGAGATGTGGAGATTGATGAATCATTACATTATTCAGCTGAAACTAATATGACACTGTACATTAATTATACTTGAATTAAAATCAAGTTAAAACTCTATTATCATACACTAGAAAAAAATTTAAGGTTTCAGTGTACAGGTGACATTTTATATTAGCTTCATCTTTCCTCAAAGAAATCTGGTTAACTAGGACGAGAAAAATAATGTGCAGTGCACCTGGATGACTCAATTAAGCATCTGCCCCTGGCTCACGCCATGATGATCCCAGAGTCCTGATATGAACCCCTGTGTCGGGGAGCTTCTCCCTCTTACTCTACCCCTGCTCGTGTGCTCGCTCACTCACTTTCTCAAAGAAATAAATGAAATCTTAGGAAAAAAGAAAAAGAGCTCATAAATTTGTTTCGGGGGGACAAAATGTCATAAGGAAAAGAATAATTTTTTTTAAAGCTGTTCATAGCTGCATTATTGTGAAATGTAACAGTTTGGCAACAGCTAATGCCAGCATTCAAGTATTAAATAAATTGAGAAAGAATATGGTGAAATACTATACCCAAATGCCTTTAGAAGAGAAATGGGGGGCGCCTGGGTGGCTCAGTGGGTTAAGCCGCTGCCTTCGGCTCAGGTCATGATCTCAGGGTCCTGGGATCGAGTCCCGCATCGGGCTCTCTGCTAGGCAGGGAGCCTGCTTCCCTTCCTCTCTCTCTGCCTGCCTCTCTGCTTACTTGTGATCTCTCTCTGTCAAATGAATAAATAAAATCTTAAAAAAAAAAAAAAAAAGCGAAATGGAAACACGCCTAAAAACTAGTGTTAATGGGGAAAAACAAAGAAGCACCAAACCCTACTTCTGTGTAATTCCCTAAAATACATTTCAAAAAATGTGCCCCGGTGATGATGTTAATGAGATTTTCCCCCAGTTCTTCTTATTGTTACAACATTTTAGTGTCACGAATAAACACTGGAAGACAAAACAAAAACTACACCATACCTTACTGTGTATGTGTATTGGACAAAATCTGAAAAGAGGAATCAATAAGCCAAAGTGCTACGGTAAAGGTCCACCTTCCGTCCTTTGCAGAAAGACACAGAAACCTTAACGCTCAAGACAACCTGTTAGTCCTCCAGCAAATTCAAGCCAACCTCCTCTTCTCCCTGGGCAGCGCAGTTGCTGCCAGGCACGCCCTCCAGGAACCCCTCCCGGCCTCTGCGACGAGGCCGGAAGTGACGCACAAGCTGCGACGCCAGTGCTCACCGCCCATAGTCGCCGCCACAGCGGGGTTTAGGTAGCTTCAGAGACGGCGGGCTTTCGCCCGATGGTTGCAGCAGGGGGATCATGACGGGGAAGAAGTCTTCCCGGGAGAAGCGGCGCAAACGCAGCGGTCAGGACGCGGCCGCGGCCCTCCCGGCGCCGGACTTGGTGCCCGCCCTAGCAAGTAGCGGCAGTGGAAGCACCAGCGGCTGTGGGAGTACCAGCGGCTGCGGGAGCGTCACCTGCTGTGGGAACACCAGCTTCAGTGGAAGTGTCACTGGCGGTGGGAGTGGAGGCAGCTGCTGGGGCGGGAGCAGCGTGGAGCGCAGCGAGCGCCGGAAGCGGAGGAGCACTGACTCATCCTCCAGCGTCTCCGGGTCCCTGCAGCAGGTGCGTGCGCGCCCTTCTAGGGGCTCTCGGAGCAGCTGCGTTCTCCGAGGAAGACCGGCGGGGAGCGGAATTTGGTGACGGGTGGGCTCTTACTGTAGCTCACTTAGTGCCAGGATCCCAGGGTTCCACCCCTCCTTGAGGTTCATGTGCCTAAACACCGGTGAACCGCACACTCCCATGCCTTTAACTTAAACTTTCTGGGTTTGCTGATCATCTAGCTCATCTAGCTTTTGGCCCTTCCACTCCAGCAGCAGTCGACCTGAAAAGTATGGGTCGGGAGCTAGGTTTCAGTGCCCTTGAGAGGCACCGCGTATTCTTTATCTTCACCTTTTAGTAGATTATGATTAACTCCGCCTTACAGGATGAGAAAATTGAGGTTCAGAGAAATTAATGAAGTTTACCCACAGTCACAGTTTGTTAGTAACACCTACATTTTGAAACCAATATCTGATACAAAAGCCATGTTTTTTACACTCCGTCGATCTCCCAAAATACCACCGTTTTTTAAAAAAGCTGTTTGCTTATATTATAACGAAAGCGTGAATACATAAAAGTTATACAACACAGAAATAAAAGAGAAAGCATGAGAGTCTCTGTTTAAGCCTCCCCTTTATTTGCTAGGCAGCATCTTCATTAGCTCTTAAGTTTGTGTATTTAAGGTCTTACATATAAGCTTTATTGTGATAACTACCCCCATTGAATTAGATAATTGTCTTATTTTTTAGTGACCGAGTATATTCCATTTTATCTTTATTGATGACTATTTAGATTTTTAGTTTTCTTGCTGTTACAGAGATAATGTGAAAATGAACCCTTGTACGTATGTATTGGCAACAAATACTTTAGGATAGAATCTTAGAAGTGAAATTGCTGGGTCAAAGTTTATGCATTTAAAAAGATTTGGTAGGTACCACCAAATACTTTCCAAAACAGATTTTACTGATGTATAGTCTAAACATTACAAAAGAATACCAGTTTCTGCAAATAATCACTATATCCATTTTTGAAAAATTTGTAAGCTTAATGGGTGAAATTAATATTTCATTTGTTCTGATTTATATATTCCTGATTAACAGTGAGATTGAACATTTTAATGTTTTTATTTGCCATTTGATTCCTCCGCATGTAAGTTGCATGAATATATTCTCTGGCCATTTTTTTTTTGTTGTTATTTTGAGCTTTTTACTAGAAAGTTCTGAATCTATTTAAGGTCTGTGTTCTTACCCTCTGTGTAAGGTATATTGCAAATGTTACTGTAACTTTGTCTATGGTGTACTGAAGTTTTTAATTTCTCTGTGGTCAAGATTAATAATATTATCCTTTGCCTTCTGGATTTTGTATGATTAGAAAGATCTTTCCATCCTCCCAACCTATCCTAAAACTAGTTTTTGTTTTCTTCTAGTATTTTTAAAGATTACACCTTTAAATTGGGAGCTGTGGAAGCACGGAAAACTATTTATTATTTTTTTTAGAAAACCATTTATTTTTATGTATTTTCTTGTATTTAGCGACACTATTAATTACTAGTTTAAAATTGGCTTAGAAATTTGTACAAACGGGATTTTGTCTCTTTTTCAGTGCTAATACTTCTTGTTTTTTGTACTTTTACTTTAATGAAGACTTTTAGTGTAGTGTTGAACAGAGGCAGTGGCAGGCATTTTTTTCTCATTTGTTTTTTTAATTGGGAACACTTCTAATGTTCCATCCAAAAGTACATTTGTCAAAGATCATGAAAGATTCTTTTGATCAAGTTAAGGACATTTTCTTCAATTCCTTGTTCACTGAGGGTTGTAGAGTTTTATTGGATGCTTTTATGGCATTTTGTTGAGATGATCACATAATTTTCCTCCTTTAATCTGAAAATGTAATTTTTAATAATTTAGTAAATTAACTCATGTTGAACTGTTTTGCAGTCTTGGGATAGACCCTGTTTGGTTTATTGGTTTGGTTACTGTACTCAGCTGGAATTCAGTAATCTTACTTGGTGTCTATGTTCCTAAATTAAATCAGCTTACAGTTTTTATTTTAGTTATCCTGTCTGGTTTTGGTATCGAGATTATGGATTGATTTGGAAAGTTTTGTATTTTGGGGATGTGTTCCAGAATAGTTTTAATCTTTTTCCTAAAGCTTTATTAGAACTGGACTATTTGCGTTTATCGCTCAGTGGGTCTGGTAGGTTTTTTAAAATTTTTTAAAATTAATAATATTAGTATTTTCAGGCAGAACTAAACCCCAGTTCTAACTTGTGAAGAAGAAAAAAAGACGTCGTTGTATTAGGCATATAGATAACAACTCAAAATTATTTTTTTTTAAAGTTTTTATTTATTTATCTGCCAGACAGAGATCACAAGTAGGCAGAGAGGCAGGCAGAGAGGGGGAAAGCAGGCTCCCCACTGAGCAGAGAGCCCAATGTGGGGCTCTATCCCAGAACCCTAAGATCATGACCTGAGCCGAAGGCAGAGGCTTAAACCACCGAGCCACCCAGCTCCCCAACATCTCAGAATTCTGAGAGTGCCATTACATCTGGTGTATATTGTGTTTCCTCTTACTATTGATGCTGTTTTTGGTAACAGCTTTGTAGAGTTGTAATTCATATACCATACAATTCACTTGTTTCAAATATACAGTTCACTGGTTTTGAGCATATTAATGGAGTTGTTCAGCAATCACTATAGTTAGTTTTATTTCCATTACCCCAGAAGAAACCCAGTGTGTACTTTAAGTTATCATCTGCAGTACTCACTCCTTTGGCAGTCACTACTTCCTGTCTGTATAGATTTATGGATTTCCCTGCTCAGGACATTTTATATGAATGGAATAATATTTCAATGTATGGCTATACCACAATTGGTTTTTCCATTTGTCACTTGATGGACATTTGGATTGTTGCCATCTTTTAGCTATTATGAATATTTGTGTACAGGTTTTTGTGCAGGTGTGTGGTTACATTTCTCTTGGATGCATATCTAGGAATGGAATTCCTGGGTCATACAATTTTTTAAGGAACTGTCAAACTTTTTTCAAAGCAGTTGTACCGCTTTCTGTTCCTACTAGCAGTGTGTGAGATGTCCAGTTTCTCTATATCCTCACTACTTACTTTGTGAACCATTAAAATGAGATCTAACCTTTACTTTTTCAGCCTAATTGTCATAGTATTCTTTAAAATTGGTGTGTTTTTAAGTCACTTTTAAAACAACTCTATTGGAAAATATAATAAAGAAACCTACTTGAACTATATAGTCAGGGAATATTTTCTTGAAGAGATGACTTTTGAATTGATATCTGAATTTGTTAATTTTAGGAGTATAGTGTTGGGGGATGTGGGGAGGAAAGGCTGTCTTAGGCAGAGTGATACGTACAAAAGCCCTGCTGAATGAGGTGAAGGAAGATCAGGTTATATTTGAGTAATTCAAAGAAGGTTGTTGTGTTTGTAGCACAAACAATGAACATGTTGGCTCAGATAGGCTTTATTACCCTAAGATGAGTGCAGAGTCATCAAGAAGTTATAAATAAAGAGGATGGGTATATGAATATTTTATAGAATCTATTCTAGGAACAGTATGCAAAACAGATTGGAAAGACCTCAGATTAGATGCAAGACATCCAGTTAAGTAACTGTTGAGGTAATCTAGGCAAAAGATGATGGCACCTTGGACCAGGATTATAGCAGTAGATTTAGACAGACTGGATATGTTTGGGTGATAGGAGGTCAAATTGACAGAAATGTCTTAAATGATTTGGCTACTTTGAATATGATTAAATTACATAGCAGTTTTAACAATGTGTGTAGCCTCTAGTAAGCAGTAATATTTCTTAATTGTGGTTTTCAGCATTTTTGCTGCCATCCAATTTCTTTTTATGAATTTCAGAAGAAACAATGCATGCATAAAGTTTTGGGTTGAGTGACATGCTAGAGGATTACCCTAATTGTTCAGCAGTCTAAAATTATAGGCAGTCACTCAATACTGAGTATATTTCCTTTTTTTTTTTAATATTTAGTATATTTTCACTTGTGTGTCCTGAGATCATCTCTTCACTTTGTATCAGTTGACCGGATTAATTGTAGTAGGGACAGTAAGATCAAAAAATACTGAACAATTAAATATACTTTTTACTGGCTTTATTTATGCAAACAAAGAATTTGGAAATGTTTAATGTCTTAGTTACTAAATGTAAATGTATGATATCATATACACACTCCTTTATTTAATGGTTCTTTGTCTCTTTTAATTTTAGGATACCAAATACCTTTTGCCAACTTTGGAAAAAGAATTATTCTTGGCAGAGCACAGTGACCTTGAAGAAGGTGGACTGGACTTGACTGTGTCATTAAAGCCAGTTAGTTTCTATATATCAGACAAAAAAGAAATGCTTCAGCAGTGTTTCTGTATCATAGGCGAGAAAAAGTTACAGAAGATGCTTCCTGATGTGTTAAAGGTACTTCATCACATATATTATTGGATTATACACATATATAGAACTATACAAACACCTTTTATTTTTTAAATGATTATTTATTTATTTATTTGACAGACAGAGATCACAAACAGGCAGAGAGGCAGGCAGAGAGAGGGGGGAAGCAGGCTTCCTACTGAGCAGAGAGCCCCATGCAGGGCTCCATCCCAGAACCCTGGGATCGTGACCTGAGCTGAAGGCAGAGGCTTTAACCCACTGAGCCACCCAGGCGTCCCTACAAACATCTTTTTTATAGTAGTCATTTTACTTCATGTAAATCATAAGTGGATGTTTTCGACTCAAGCTACTTCAAAAAAATTAAAAAGTGGGATCTTAGAGAAGTATAAAAGCCCTTGTTATTTAAGTTTGCCAAGAAAAAATGGAGCAGTATACTGTGTTTAGGTAAGGAACTTATTAGCCTTTTAGAAATAATTCTATTAAATGCAGGACATTTTAATAACAAAATTAGAGTATAATGACTCTGGTGTCTTAAGAAATAATATTCTGCTATGTAACAATACACAGTATTGGTTGGTAGAAGCTTACATTTCACTAAATTCACAAATGTTTTCATTTGTTTATTTATGGTATTCTAATGGAAATAGGTTGTGGAAGATCTAAGATGTATAAAGCCAGCACTTGAGTATTTAAATCTTTAGAGGAATTACCTAAAAACTAGGCTGCTGTTAAGAATATCTGGGTACCTCACTTCTCTTTAGTTCTTTCATAATAAATATGATACTTTATTCTCATCAAATGTCTATAAATTACAATAATTACATGTTATTGACAGTTTTTCAGATACTATCTCATGGAAGGATTTATGTGGCTTTTAATTTGTCTTATTTTAAGAGTTTGCTAACCAGACTTTTTTTTAGGATTGCTGTTTTCTAGTTTACTCTGGCACTATATTACATAAGTGTATTTTTTTAATGTCATTTTCTTTAGAACTGTTCAATAGAAGAAATTAAAAAACTCTGCCAAGAACAGTTAGAGCTCCTATCTGAAAAAAAAATCTTGAAGATTCTCGAGGGTAAGAATACGGATTTCTAAACTCTGATAACTTATTATTTAACATATATCTAGCATAAGTCCTAAGTTACTCTTTCTTTTCTTTTCTTTTTTTTTTTTTTTTTAAAGATTTTATTTATTTATTTGACAGAGAGAGATCACAGGTAGGCAGAGAGGCAGGCAGAGAGAGAGAGGAGGAAGCAGGCTCCCTGCTGAGCAGAGAGCCTGATGCGGGACTCGATCCCAGGACCCTGAGATCATGACCCGAGCCGAAGGCAGCGGCTTAACCCACTGAGCCACCCAGGCGCCCCACTCTTTCTTTTCTTGATTGTTAGTTTAATTTCATTACTGGGTAGTCATTGAGTAATTTTACTTCTGTTTGTGCTTTGAAATAAAGCTTACTTAGCAGAATAACATTTCAAGAAGAGACTTTTTGATCTGTATTTCATTTTCTCAAACTAAATATAATCAAAGGTAAGAGCACAAGTTTGTATAAATAAAAATGAAATAAAAAATTTTACCCAAATGTTGTAAAAAAACATTAATTATTGAGATGGCTTTTCTAAAAATAATTTTCTATGTTCTGCTTTACGTTACTATTGCTTATAATTGCCCATTGCATACTGCTTTTGCTCTAATAAGACCTGGCTGTGGAGTTGGAAGAATTTTTGCAATTTGCCTACATTTATCTCTGCCTAAACTATAACTCTTCTTTGTGATGCTACTACCTGTAGAATTTTAGATTTTCTTTTTTTAAATTATGTTTTTTTTATTCATTTGATAAGAGACAGAGAGAAAGCATGAGCAGGGGGAGAGGTGGAGGGAGAGGGAGAAGCATACTCCCTGCTGAGTCAGAAGCCTGATGTGGGACTTGATCCCAGGACCTGGAGATCATGACCTGAGCCAAAGGTAGACGCTTGACCGTCTGAGCCACTGAGACGCCCCAGAATTTTAGATTTTCATACTTTTTTTTTTTCTTTTGGAACTGTACAAGGATTATAGCATTAGCATTATAAGAGAAGAAGCAAAAAATGAAGACTTTAGATTTCCAGAGATATCTTTTTTAAATGCAAAATGTTTTAATGTGCACGCTTGGCTGGTACACTTGGTAGAGCATGACTCTTGGTCTCAGGGCTATGAATTTGAGCCCCACATGGGTGTAGAAATTACTTAAAATCTTTAAAAAAAAATAAAATGGTTTAATCGAATTTATAACTTTGCTAATAATTGTACACATTTGGTTGTAGTCTGTAAATACATATATATACACATGGTTTTTTTGTGTGTGTGTATGTATATATTTATGACATAGATAACGGGAAGGCAGTGAGAAATACCTAATAAGGCATTGAAAGAACCAATTTTTTTTTTTAAGATTTTATGTATTTCACAGAGAGACACAGCAAATGAGGGAGCACAAGCAGGGGGAGTGGGAGAGGAAGAAGCATGCTCTTCACTGAGTAGGGAGCCCGATGTGGGACTCGATCCCAGGACCCTGGAGCCATGACCTGAGCTTAAGGACTGAGCCACCCAGGCACCCTGAAAGAACTCATTTTAAATATAAGCAATTAAAAATGTCATCTTTCAACAACTATTAAGTTCTTGAATCTGCGTCACTTTTATAGATGGCAATTTGTGTAGTTATTAAATTGTTCTGACATTTTATAAGCCTGCTTTCAATAGTTTATTTTATTTATAAGGTGACAATGGTATGGACTCTGATATGGAAGAGGAAGCAGATGATGGCGCTAAGATGGGATCTGATTTAGTCAGTCAGTAAGTTAAAAACTTTCATTTCCATTTCAGAATTTCCTTGTTGTTCCTTCCATAATTTCTTACCCCAACAATGTGATTGTTTTTCTCTGTTGTATTTATAGAAAATGATTTAACAGAATTGATTTGTTTACTTGTAATGATTGGTCCTTTTGGAATATATGAGAATACAGTTAATTGCTTTCAGGATTAGGGTGATTTTCTTAAACTACTACTCGTACGTGTATGACAACAGTGATGCAGCCTGAAGCAGAATCACATCGCCCATTTGGAATTTGAATTTACTACTAGTGATACTCATTTATTAAGTACTTACTCTACCAGGTATTATGTTAGTGGTTTAGAACACTTGAAATTCTTCTAGTATCTATTAATGTCAGATTGATAATCGTCTAATTTCACAAATGAGATAGGTGGTTCATTTTATATAGGTACATAAAATTTGACTATTGTGATGATAAAAAAATGCCCAGAGTTTTGGGATGCTAATATAAATCTGTTTATTTTGGAAAATTTTAAATTTACATAAAAATTAAAAGAATCATAGAATGAAATAAGCAACATTAAGCTTTTGCTATTTTTGCTTTCTCTCTTTGTGTTTATCATTTTTCTCCCAGACCTGTTTGCATTAGCTTTCTAGGGTTGCCATAGCAAAATACCGTAGATTGGTTGACTTATTTAAAGAACAGAAATTGATTTTCTCATGGTTCTGGAGGCTGGAAGTTCAAGATCAAGGTACTGGCAAGTTTGGTTTCCTCTGAGGCCTCTCTTCTTGACTTGCAGATGGCTACCTTGTTGCTGCTTCTTTTTTTAAGTTTTATTTTTTTGAGGGGGCGGGGGCCCAGGGGGTGAGGGCAGAGCTAGAGGATTCTCAGGCAGATTCCCCACTGAGCAGAGAGCCTGACGTGAAGGATGTGGGGCTCAATCCACGGACCTGAGATCATGACCTGAACTGAAACCAAGAGTTGGATGCTTAACCGACTGAGCCACCCAGGTGCCCCTTGTTGCTGCGTACTTGGCTGCCCTTATGTGGGTGTGCCCCTGATGTCTCTCCCTGTATTCTAATCTCTTTTTATAAGGATACCAGTCAGATGCCAAAGTCTATCATAATGGCCTCATTTTATTTTTTTTAAAGATTTTATTTATTTATTTGACAGAGAGAGATCACAGGTAGGCAGAGAGGCAGGCAGAGAGAGAGAGGAGGAAGCAGGCTCCCTGCTGAGCAGAGAGCCCGATGCGGGACTCGATCCCAGGACCCTGAGATCATGACCTGACCCGAAGGCAGCGGCTTAACCCACTGAGCCACCCAGGCCCCCATAATGGCCTCATTTTAACTTAATTACCTCTTTAAAGGTCCTATCTCCAAAATAGTGGTATTCTGAGATACTGTGGTTGGGCTTCAGCCTATGAATTTTTAAGGGAGGAGACATAATTTAGCCCATAAATCATTTAAAAATGCAGAGGTCATAATATTTAATGCCTAAACAGTTCAGTATGCATTTCCTAAAAATGACAGTCTACTGTATAGTGGTAGTACAACATCACTTTTAAGAAAATAAACAGTAGTTCAATAATGTTACCTAATATGTTGCCCATACAAAATTTTCCCAATTACCAAAAAACAATTTTTTTAGAGTGTGTTTATTTTAATTAACAAACTGATTCTGATCCAGGATTCAATTAGAGTTCATGTGTTTCAGTTGATTGTTTGCATCACAAAGCTGTGTTTAAAGGGAAGATTTTGCTATAAGAAATAATAAACTTATTGACTAGCCCAGACACTTAGTGTACATTTTAAAGGAATTTAAAAAATAAAGAGGAAACCAGAAGAAAGTTAGAAAAATGAAACCATGAATGTAAACATTAAAACTAAAGAAAGAGAAGTGAATAAGTCCATTAACTTGGTCTGTGTAAAGTCCAGATCATAGAGAAAGTCCTTTTGGGTCTGATTAAGGAGGTTAAGTGGAGAACAATTAGAATTGAGATTAGGAAGAAAGGAGGTATTATTATCACAAAATCATAGACTGGTGTGAATCCACATGCAGCATTGTATAAACAAACTTGAAACTAACAAATGGATGTTTTTTGTTATTGTTGTTGTTTTTTCAAAATACAAGTAAACCAAATTGACTTTCTGTAAAAGTAGAAAACTTGGAGATTAACATAGAAGAAATTGGAAAGGTGAATAGAGATCTGCTATTGAAAGAAAGACCAAGACCAAGTAACAATTCAGCTGTGTGGATTCACAGCTGAATTGTTACTTAATGTGAGTCAATGCATATAATGTGTTTACAGCTAATAAAATATTCATTAATACCAGCTGTTGTTACTTTCAAACACATTACACCTTTGTTGTTTAAATTATTCTGGGCTATAGGAAAAGATGAAAAGGTCTTCAATTTACTTTATGACTTCTACATAGCGTTAATACCCCAAATCTAATAAACAGTGAAAAAAAAGCATATAGGAGATGATAGACATTCTCACTTGTGAATGTAGATGTGAAAATTATAAGTACATATTAGCATGTAGAATCCAGCAGTGTATCATGTGAGTAGTTACGCCACTGACCAAGTAGAATTTTTTCCAGGAATTTACAGGAAATTTAGTTAGAAAGTCTATTAGCGTAATTCATATCAGCAAATTAAAGAAGAAAAATTAGGGACGCCTGGGTGGCTCAGTGGGTTAAGCCGCTGCCTTCGGCTCAGGTCATGATCTCAGGGTCCTGGGATCGAGTCCCACATCGAGCTCTCTGCTCGGCAGGGAGCCTGCTTCCCTCTCTCTCTCTCTCTCTCTTCCTGCCTCTCTGTCTACTTGTGATCTCTCTCTGTCAAATAAATAAATAAGAAGAAAAATTATATTCTCAGATAAGTAGAAACTAAAAAGGCCTTTGTTAATATTCAGCAGTCATTTCTAATATAAGCTGTAGGTAAAAAATGTACTGGAGGGGCACCTTAAATCTCAGTCCTTAAGTGGCTTCCTTCCCCTCAGGTCATGGTATGCGCCTCGTGCCCCCACACCCTGGGGTTGAGCCCCTCTTGGGCTCCCTTCTAGGTGGGAAACCTGCTTTTCCCTCTCACATTCCCCCTGCTTGTGTTCTCTCTCTCTCTGTGTCTCTCTCTGTCAAATAAATAAATAAAATCTTAAGAGAAAAAGGTACTGGAGAAAACTACTCAGATAAGGTGAGGACATTTGACCAAACTTAACTACCCACTTAGTGAATTAAAATGAGGGACTAGATAGGAAGCCTGTTATGGCCATTTATTTTAAACATTTTCATAGAGGTGCTAACAACTATAGTTAGACCAAAAGAAAGATGGGTGGGTGATGGAGAGGAATTAACTTTGATATGATAAGCTTTGGAAAAGAAGAAGTAAACATGTTTCTCTTTCCATTTTATAAGACTATAGACCTAGAGTAGTTGAGAGATTCTAGGTTTTGTTTTTTTTTTTTTAAGATTTTATTTATTTTATTTGACAGAGATCACAAGTAGGCAGAGAGGCAGGCAGAGAAAGAGGGGGAAGCCGGCACTCCACTGAGCAGAGAGCCTGATTCAGGGCTCAATTCCAGGATCCTGGGATCACGACCTGAGCTGAAGGCAGAGGCTTTAACCCACTGAGCCACCCAGGCGACCCTCTAGGTTGTTTTTTTTTTTAAAGACTAGAATTTGATAAGATGGAGCAGTATATAAGCATAAGAAAACCAACAACTATTCTCTCTTAGAGCAGAAAGATCTATAAAGGGAATGTATTAGGGTTTTCCAGAGAGACAGAAGCAGTAGGATATTGTAGATATATAAGAGATTTGTTAGAGGAATTGGGTCATGTGCTTATGGATGACAAGAAGTCCCACTGTAAGGACCTATTTTATATTTTTATTTTAGCCAGAGGCTTCCATTGAGGTTAAACAATAACTTTGTTGTTTAACCCTTAAACTATCCCTGCTCCCCTTCCCCTAGGGGACTTAAAAATAAGTCTGGGAAACCAGTCCCAGGTAATGAAGTCCAAATACAAGGGTGGGTCAGGCCAGGTGGAGCTATTCAATCAGTGGGGGACGTTTACTGTCTCCTAGCTACCAAGGAGTATGGGCCCCGCCCTTTGGGTGCCTTTTGGGTGCCAATTCTGAACAATATGATAGGCTGGTTCAAATGTCTACTAGGGTAAATTGTAATTCAGTTGGTCACCTAGCATCACTGTGGAGTTTCCTGTGTTACAATCTCATTGGCCACCTGTGTGTGGCCAGGCCCAACCACTTGGCCTTTGCTCTATAAAAGTTAGTCTGGAAAGCAGGGAGGGGTCATCCTCTGTAGGGGCGCCCTGACTGGTCCGTTTGACGGTCGATCTGGTTCTTGTTGCTTGGCGCGAAATAAAACTTTGCTTGACCTTCCCTTTGTATCAGCCTCACTCCTTTGATCACAGACCCATTATTGGGGTACCCAGTTTTGGGGGGACCCAACTCCATGATCTGTTGATCTTTTGTCCGTAAGCTGGAGAGCCAGGAAAGCCAGTGGCAAAACATGGCTTTTTACTCTGAAGGCCAGCAAATGTGGTGTAAGTCCCTAGTGTAACTCCAAAAGGTCAGAAACCGGCAGCGCCCCTGTTCCAGGGTAGATGGATTTCTGAACTCAAGTGGACAGTTAATTTGCCCTCTTGCCTTCTTTCTTTTTTAGATTTTTTTTTTTTAACTTGAGAGTGAGAGAGTAAGCGCAGGGAGTAACCAGAACGGGAGGGACAAACAGGCTCTGCACTGAGCCCAGAGCCCGAAGTGGGGCTAGATCCTGTAAGAGTGGGTTAGTATCAGGACCCTGAGATCAGGACCTAGCTAAAACCAAGAATTGGCCCCTTAATGGAATGAGACACCCAGGTACCGTGCCCTTCTGCCTTTTTTATTCCAGCCCTCAAGGGATTAGCTGTAGCCTGCATGGGGGTAGGGCTACATGCTTTACCTGGTTCAATTCAAATGCTAATATCTTGAGGAAACATCCTCACAGACACAGAGAGGTAATGCTTTATCAGCATTCTTCAACCCAGAGACTGGGAACTAAAGAAAAATTCTGTTAATACTAGTTATAAAAATATGATAGGCTTTCAAATACCTTTAACAGTAAACTTACGAAGAAAAACATAACATTTTACTAAAAAACAGAAAAATAATCTGAAAAAAATAGAAAGCGTACTTTAATTGTGTAATCTATTGTGGTAGTTGGTGAAGTTCTTCAATAAGACTAAAAACCCAGAAACCATTAAAAAAAAAGATGTATTTGTGTGAAATTTTTTTTTAAATTTTGGGTATTATTTCTCTTAAATAGTCAGTAACCAAACAAAAGATCTGTAAGAAATACTTGCAAGCAAGGTATAATAAGCCTAATATTAGTGAAGGTTGAATTCAAGGCAAAAAGATTTATACAAGACAGTAAAAGGCAATTTATAATACTGTGACATCCACAAAGGTGATCTAACAGGAATATATGCCTTACAGGTGCCATATATTTGTGTTATTTCCTCTGTATCACTTTTATAAGGCAAAAACTATGGGAATCATGATGTGAAATAAGAAGTGTGTGAGTAGTAGGAATTTAATTTTTTTTAAAGGTTTTATTTATTCATTTAACAGAGAGGGAGAGTACAAGCAGGGAGAGCAGCAGAGTGGGAGGGAGAAGCAAGCTCTCTGCTGAGCCAGATGTGGGTCTCAAGACCCTAGGGTCACGACCAGAGCCCAAGGCAGCTGCTTAACAAACTGAGCCACCCACGCGTCCTGTAGGAACTTAATTTTATCTCTCTCATCTATCTCATGATAAATTATCTAGATGAAAGGTAAGTAAAGATATTGAAGACCTAAATGAATTGATTGGTATAGACCATATTCTGTATTCTGAAAACAGAACTTATCTCTTGTGGAATATCCACAAAAACAGTAAGTTTGGTCATAAAATGTTTAATAAAATTCTTAAAGAACTGTTGTCCTGATTTTAGAGCAGTAAAGTAAAATGAACAAAAAGCCTATGGAACCTCACTGTCTACGTATTCTAAAACTCAACAGCTTTGAGGTTAAAGAGGAATTATAAACTGTCTAAAATCTAACATTAAAAAATGAACCAGCTCTATGGGATACAGCTAACGTAATACTCAGAGGAAAATTTTAGCCTTAAGTATGTATTACTATTCTGTAAATAATTAAAATAAGTGAACTGAGTATTCAATTCAAGAAGTTAGAAAAAAAGAACAATAAAATAAACCTAAAAACAAATGCACACAAGAGGCGCCTGGGTGGCTCATTTGGTTAAGCCACTGTCTTTGACTCAGGTCATGATCCCTGGATCCTGGGATCAGCGGGGAGTCTGCTTCTCTCTCTGCCTCTTCCTGCCACTCTGCCTGCTTGTGCTCTCTCTCTGATAGAGAAATAAATAATTTTTTTTAAAAAATGCATACAAATAATGGCATACTTAAATATGAAAATCTTTACATGGTTTCTTTCTAAAATAGGACCAAGCAAAAATACCTTCTCTCATCACTCCTATTTAGCAAGGTAGTGGAAATATCAACAGGTTTAACAAAGCATGAAAAAGAAATAAAAGTCACACAGATTAGAAGGAAAAAGTAAAACTCCCTATTTGCAGAAGACTTTGTGTGTTAAGGGGCTGCCATAACAAAATACCACAGACTAGATTATAGACAACAGAAATTTAACTACCAAAAATAATAAGAAAGCAGAAGCATTAGTTATAAGAAGTTTTTGACAGTGTGCTACTTTTAAAACGTGAAATTAATGAGTTTTAACCTAACAAATGTTATAGGAATGAGATTAGGAACTATAAAGATAAAACATTCACAGTTTCTAAATACCTTCATTTTCAAAAGGTTGACAGATGGTGGGGTCCCTGGGTGGCTCAGTGGGTTAAGCCTCTGCCTTAGGCTCAGGTCATGATCCCAGGGTCCTGGGATCGAGTCCCGCATCAGCCTCTCTGCTCAGGAGGGAGCCTGCTTCCCTTCCTCTCTCTCTCTGTCTGCCTCTCTGCCTACTTGTGGTCTCTCTCTGTCAAATAAATAAATACATTCTTTTTTTTTTTTTTTAAAAAGGGTGACAGATGGGATTGTCACTTTGGTTCACCTTAGGTAAGCAAATGAACAAATTTATATTATGTTACAGATAGCCTAAAAATCTCAGCATCTATTATTTTGCAGTGTTTTAAAACTGTTAGGTATTGTGACAAGATTTACCAGTGTTACAGATGACAACAATTGCTTAACAAGGACAAGAATTTTAAGTAAATAAGTCAGTATAGATGCCGGGAATTAGAGCACTGTTTCCATTTGGAAATGTGCTGGAAATGAAGTATTATAGCTAAAATAGCACACAAAATGAGACTAGGTATTGCTCAGCCTATAATGTAAGATGATTATGCTCTAAAGAATATGTTTGTAATAATATTTAAATCTTGAATAGTGCAATAAAATAATCCAAATTGGGGCTTTATTTTAAAGAATAAAAATACAAATACTTCAGGGAGATCTTAGCAGTATTTTAGAATTCCTGTAATAAATATCTTCATGAATTTTAAATTAATGTGCTTTTAGGGAGTGATATTGAAGGAGAATTTGGTGGAAATGAAACTGTGTTTCCCTATAGATAATAAGCATTGTTGAGATAATATTACAGTTCTAGAAGGTAAATTTAAAAATCCACATTCTCAAAATAAGATATACTGCAAAGTAGTTTGTATATGAGTGTTATGGAAATTCTGTTCATGGTCATTGCTACTTTCTTAGCAGATAATAGGCATGTTCTAAAGTAGCTCTTACTGGATTCCAGTTTTAGATGATGACTTTTTTTTTAATGAGAGATTCCTAAATATACTTGAGAGATTTTAGGTAACAGATATAAATGGAACCATTTTATATTCACTAGAATATTTAATTAGTGAATCAAATTTAGAGGAAATTATTTTTGCAAAGTGAATAATTCCTTGGCAGGAATTTTTTTAAAAATTTCCATTTAAGCATCTGTTTTATGAATTTCAAATATGAATATTTTTGTTCACGATAGAATACCTAGGTATTAAATACAAGTAGTTGAAAAGAAGTTGGTGTCATCTACTACTAGTTACTACTTACAATGTACTGGTTACTATTTACAGTGTACTAGGTTTTAATACATTGTAATAATTATATTTTTTAAATAGTCTACAAGTTCTTCCACCCTTCAGAATAGGAGTAGCTTCCTGTTTACTGCTGTTTATAGTCATGTTAGGGGTTAGGCGCTTTAGTAAAGATACAATGAAAGAAGAGCATATTGCTTAGTTGTAGGTGGGTAAATGACTACTTTGCATTCAGATGTTTATTCTTGAAAATACTGAACTATTTCTCTGGCTTTATCAGTTGTCTCACTAAGAATAACAGCTAGAACTGTACTGTATGACCATTCTTCTGTTGCTGAACCTTGGCAGTGATACATGATAGAATTTTTTTTTTTTTTAAAGATTTTATTTATTTATTTGACAGAGACCAAGCAGGCAGAGAGGCAGGCAGAGAGAGAGAGAAGAGGAAGCAGGCTCCCTGCCTAGCAGAGAGCCCGATGGGGGACTCGATCCCAGGACCCTGAGATCATGACCTGAGCCAAAGGCGGAGGCTTAACCCACTGAGCCACCCAGGCGCCCGATACATGATAGAATTTTGATGCTGTATGTTAGTTTAATAAAACGCCGGAGATTAGCAGCTGTGTTAGTTTCCCTAATTTTTAAATTGTATCTATTGTCATTTTTCTGTTGGTCAATTTACTGCCTCATCCTGTTGCTTGAAGACTGGTTTCAATGTTGGCAGGTATTTTTCCTTTTTTCTGATATTATCACTATTTTTAAAAAATTAAGTTTTTCTTAATCCCTTAACTGATTCTTATTATATTAATTGCCCTTTCTAGTTCATTTGAAAAATAAATTCATGGGGCTCCTGAGTGGCTCAGGCAGCTGAGTGTTGGACTCTTAATTTGGCTCACGTCATAATTTCGGGGTCATGGGATTGACCCCCCACTTCAGACTCCATGCCCAATGCTGAGTCTGTTTATTCCTCTCCCTCCCCCGCTTGTACTGTCTCTCTCTGTCAAATAAATTAATAAATAAAAATAAATAAAATCTTTAAAAAAGAGAAATTCTCTGATGTTTACGGTGTGCTAAACTGATATTAATGAGTGTTCTCTAATACACATGTGAACTTGTCCCACCATTTGAAGTGTTTGCTTACCAAGAGTTTTTGTAGTTACCCACTAGTTAAATATATAAACTGATGAAATATAAACATGAAAAGAGTAGTTGATTAAGTTGATTGTTTTGAAAAACTCAGTGATATTATTAAAAAGTTGTCATTTAGCTGTGGGGTAACAGTAAAAGTTTGGGGAACATTGTATAAAGGGTAATTTTTTTTGGCACTGAGATGTTTGCATTTTATTTTATTTTATTTATTTATTTTTAAGGATTTTATTTATTTATTTGACAGAGAGAGATCACAAGTAGGCAGAGAGGCAGGCAGAGAGAGAGAGAGGAGGAAGCAGGCTCCCTGCTGAGCAGAGAGACCGATGCGGGACTCGATCCCAGGACCCTGAGATCATGACCTGAGCCGAAGGCGGTGGCTTAACCCACTGAGCCACCCAGGCGCCCCGATGGTTGCATTTTAAATGAGCCAAAAGTAGAAATGATTTATGGGAGTAGGATGAAATTGAACCGTTTTCCATGGATTCATAATAATGGTAAGGCTGTGGCATTGGGTCCAAAGATTGGTGAAGGAAGGTCACATTTCTGTTTTATGTTAACCTAAAATGCTTAAATTATATAACTTTTAAAGGTGTTTTCCTATGTTAATAAGAACTTTAATAAGAACTTAATGTCAGGTAAAGACATTACTTGTCTGTGTTAGGTAAAAGAGATTTCACTGTATTACGTTAGGTAAAAAGGAATTTCACTTTTACTTTTATTATGAAAAATAAAGGTATAGAAAATTAGAATAGTGTAACGACACTGTTGGCTGGATCTTAACAATTATAGCAGTTTTCATTTTTGCTTCATCTTTTTTCTTAGAGTATTATAAAGGTAATTATAGATATCTTAATTCTGAATATTTGTTGAATTTCCAGAAAATAAGGACATTTTCCCACCTAACCATGTATCTAGTGTCTGTTATTTAAGAGTTTATTTATTTGAACAATAAGTGCATGCCCATAGTACAAAAATTTTTAACGTATTTTTTTTTAAGATTTTATTTATTTATTTGACAGACAGAGATCACAAGTAGGCAGAGAAGCAGGCAGAGAGAAAGGAGAAAACAGGCTCCCTGCTGAGCAGAGAGCCCAATGCATGGCTTGATCCCAGGACTCTGGGATTACAACCGGAGCCGAAGACAGAGGCTTTAACCCACTGAGCCACCCAGGCACCCCAAAATTTTAACGTATTTAATGAAAATAAATCTTTCTCCTCTTCCTCATTCTTCCTTCCTATAGGCAACCACAGTAAACCAATTTCTTGTGTATCCTCCCAGAGATAATCCATGGATAATCCATGAGTTTACAAATACATGTGTATGTATATATTTTTCTTTTCACACATTAAAGCAGCATACTGTGCAAACTATTCCATACCCTTTCCACTTAATTTTTTCCATATAATAGTATGTCTTTTCTTGGGTTTTATTCTTTCTTGTACATATAAGGCTTCCTATATATACCTGTATACTATTCCATTATTGGATGTAGTCAAGTATTAAGTCTGTTGATGGACATTTAAATTGTTTACTCTTGGGCGCCTGGGTGGCTCAGTGGGTTAAGCTGCTGCCTTTGGCTCGGGTCATGATCTCAGGGTCCTGGGATCGAGTCCTGCATCAGGTTCTCTGCTCAGCAGGGAGCCTGCTTCCCTCTCTGTCTGCCTCTCCGTCTACTTGTGATCTCTCTCTCTCTCTCTCTCTGTCAAATAAATAAATAAATAATCTTTAAAAATAAATAAATAAATAAAATTTTTACTCCTTTGTTACTACAAATGATATAAATTTTCTGTATATAACCTTGTTCCTCTGTGATTATGTGTGGCATAATACCTACAAGTTAATTGCTTAGTCAGATATTTGCATATTTGAAATTTTAGAAGATTTTGCCATAATTGACTTACAGAGTTTAAACTGATTGATACCTCTAAATGTGGAGTACAAGTGTTCATACACTTCACTCAGTATAGTGTTATCTAACGTTTTGATCTTTGTTCATCCAGTAGATAATATGTTATGGGAATTTTAATTTGTATTCTCTTATTATGAGTGAAATTAATCATCTTTTTATATATTATAGAGCTAGTGGAGTTTTCTCTGAGCTCTGGCATTTATTTACCCTTCGTGTGTATGTAGTTGGAGGACTTTAGTCTTTTTTCTTTTTGGTTTACTTATTGATTTAAAAAAATTTTTTAGATTTATTTGACAGAGAGCACACAAGCAGGCAGAGCGGCAGGCAGAGGGAGAGGGAGAAACAGGCTCCCAACCGAGCAGGGCACCTAATGTGGGGCTTGATCCCAGAACCCTGGGATCATGACCTGAGCCAAAGTCAGATGCTTAACTGAGGCTACCCAGGCATCCCAGCTTTGGTCTTTTTAATCCATTGTTGGTGATATGGGTTGCCGTTATTTTTTGCTTTGCTCTTCTTTTTATACTTTAAGGCTTTTACCTTGTATTGTATGCATAAATATTTCATGTTAATGTAGTCTAATTTGATAATCTTTTATGTTTTTTGGGTTTTATATTTAGAAAAGTCCTTCTCTTTTCTGAAGTTAGAAAATATTCCTCATATTTTCTTTAAGTACTTTACGGATTTTTTTAAATGAAATTTATTTTGAAATTTTAAAATTATTTTGAGATTTATTTTGGTCTGAGTTTTAAGGTAGAGCTTTAACATCCCCTTTTAATTTTCATTTTGCCATATTCTTCTTTACAACTATCAAGAATTTACTTAGAATATTATTTTTATAATTCTTGATTACACTGCTATTATTCAGTAAATTTCTTCTGTATGTTTGTTTCCTTTTATTCTCCTTGTTTTCTGTTACAAACTTGTGTGAACCTGTACTTCCATTAACTTTTTTTTAAAGTTAATAGCCAAATGCATCGGCATGGTTTATTTATTTATTCATTCATTCATTTAAATACTTTATTTATTTGACAGACACAGCTAGAGAGGGAACACAGGCGGGAGGAGTGGGAGAGGGAGAAGCAGGCTTCCCACTGAACAGTGAGTCCAGTGCAGGGACCCTGGGATCATGACCTGAGCCAAAGGCAGACGCTTAACAACTGAGCCACCGAGGCACACCCATGGGCATGGTTTAAAAACACAAATAGTACTCTGTCCATCTTTCAATGCTGCTATCATCATTATGAATTTAACATGAATGTTCACATGAACGTTGTGGCACATGCTCTCAAGAGCATTAACAAGGTCAATTAAGAAAAAGAAAAACACACCGAAAAACCCCATAATGCTTGAAAGAGAAGCAAACGCCAAGTTTTTTCTAGGCCATTCTCCAAAGTCATTGTTTGGTTTCTAACTGTGATGATGAAGCGTGGTTACATTGGCGAATTTGAAATCATTGATGATTACAGAGCTGGAAAAATTGTTATGAACTTCATGAGCAGGTTAAACAAGTATGGAGTGATCAGTCCCAGGTTTGATATACACTCAAAAGAGCTAGAAAAATGGCAGAATAATCTGCTCCTGTCTCATCAGCTTGGTTTCACTATACTGAAAACCCAACCTGGCATCATGGACCGTGAAGAGGCAAGATGAGGATGCAGGAGGGAAAATTCTGGGATTCTTTTTCTAGGGATGTAATACATATGTGCAGATAAAATGCCTCAGTGAGGAAAAAATTCAAACAGTACTAGTTGTACAGAATGGTACAAAAAGGTACAGAGTTCAAAATGTTTCCTTCCTCTTTTTTTATTCCCATTCCTTGCAGACCCTTTCTTGAGGATTATGAATCTTTCATTGTTACTTATGCTTGTCTTTTCATTGAAATTTTCAACATTTAAAATAATTCTGTCTGGATATTTTAGTAGCTTATTTTAGTTTACCCAATAAGGAAGAAGAATTTTCCTTTGGGGCCTTGAGGTCAAATTGTGAGTCAAAACTGGCTTTATCCTTTGAGGTATATATGGCCGTATGAATCTGTATATTGCCATAGCTACATGTTGCTTGTTTGTTTGTCTGTTTTGGTTTGGAGAGGTTTTTTGTTTTTGTTTTTGTTTTGTTTTGTTTTGTTTTTGTTTTAATGGCAGCCAAGCAAAGTTTATAGAGCAATAGTACAGAGCTCTTGAACAGGAGGGGACCAGAGAGGGTTGCTTGGCTACATGTAATTTTTAGGTATTACTACTTGGAGAAGTATTTCTGTAGGTAATAGAAAGTCCAAATAAATGTAAAGAGTGAAGGTTCTAGAATTAAACTGCCTGCATTTCAAATTTAATTTAAATTTAATGCCTACCAGCATAACTCCACAGTTTGCTGGCTTTCTGATGTTTGGCAAGTTACTTAAATCCTCCTGGGCCTCAGTGTCCTCAGCTGGAGAATTGGGGTAATACCCGTACATACCATACCCTATAGGATCATGATGATGATTGAGAAGAGGATCATAAAGTGCTTAGAATAGTACCTGTAACATAGTAAGCATCGAAAAAAAAAAAGTTGCTGTATTCGCTTTGGGATTTTTACTCTGAATCTGTCATAATAACTATTCCTAAAATTCCATTTTATGCTGATGAGTATTGAGGATTTTCCCCACATTTTTTTTTTATGAAAGCCTGAAGAAAATTGCTGAGGGACACTGGAGATGTAGATTTATTTGCTCTTTGGAAAAGCACTGTGAGAAAAATTAAGCTTGTTTTGCCTCATTTTTTAGTGTTTGAAGGTTACAGTTCACTACCATATGATTTAATTTTTTTGAGCCTGCTCTAATACTTTTGTGGTGTTTCAGTTAAAAAAAATAAGGTATCATTTAGATAATTATAGTTCACCTTTTTTGCTATATAGTTCTATAAAATTGGGCAAATGAGTGGTTTTTTAATCTGTTGCCACATTCATGATATAGAATAGTTCCATCACACTAAAAATCTCCTCCGTGGCTCCTTGTAGTCCAATCCTCCCATCCCCAATCTCTGGCAACCACTAATCTGTTTCTGTCCTCTATACCTATTCTTTTTCTAGAGTGTGATATAGATGGAATAATACAGTATATAGCCTTTTTTTAAAAAAAAGATTTTATTTATTTGACAGAGATCACAAGTAGGCAGAGAGACCGGCAGAGAGAGGAGGAAGCAGGCTCCCTGCTGAGCAGAGCCTGCCGCAGGGCTCAATCCCAGCACCCCAGGATCATGATCTGAGCCAAAGGCTGAGGCTTTAACCCACTGAGCCACCCAGGCACCCCAATATATAGCCTTTGAGTCTGCTTCTTTAACTTAGCATAATGCATTTGAGATTCATTTGTATCATCCTGTATATCAATAGTTCTTCCTTTTGATTGCTAAGTAGTTAGTATTCCATTGTGTGTACATACTATAGTTTATTTATTCACTCCCCACTTGAGGTAATTTTGTAAGTAAAATGATGACCCTTCAAAGGTGTTTACACTCCGATCTTCAGAACCTGAGAGTGTGTTACTTTATTTGACAAAAGGCACTTTGCAGATTTGTTTAAGGTTAAGGTTTTGAGATGGGGAAGATTATCCTGGATTACCCAGGTTATCCCCCTTTAATTCTATGAGTTCCTAAAAGTTGAAGAGGAAGACAGAAGAGGTCAGAGAGACCCAACATGAGACTTGACTAGAATCTGGGGATGATTTTCAGCTTATAGCCAGCAAGGAGTCAGGGACTTTGGTTCAAGAACCTCAGTGAACGGAATTCTGCCAGCAGCCCAAATGAACATGAATTCTCTCCTAGCGCCTCTAGAAAGGAATGCAGCCTGTGGACACTTTGATTTGGTCTGATGAGACCCATACTGGAACCATATCAGAACTACAGAACTGTAATATGATACCTTTATGTTATTTTAAGCTATCAGGTTTGTGGTAATTTGTTATGGCAGCAATAGAAAATTAATAAAGGGACATTTCATCTATTTACAGTTTATGATTATTTCAAATAATGCCACTATGAATGTTTGCGTACAAGTTTTTGATAGGAACACAATGAGTTTTCATTGTCCTTAGTCAAGTACTAAGAGTGGGGTGGGTTGCTAAAGGGCTTGTCTGTGTCCTTGCTGGTACTGTATTTGAGAGTTCCATATGTCTGTTCTGATTTTGGCCATTTTAAAATATGTGTCGTGATAGGGCATTGTAGTTCCAAATTTGAATTTCCTTAATAATAAATGACGTTGACTATGTCTGGTACTATGTTTATTTGCATCTGTATGTCTTCCTTGATCAAGTGACTTAATTTTTAAACCAGTTTTTTTTTTTTTTAAGATTTCATTTATTTATTTGACAGAGATCACAAGTAGCCAGAGAGGCAGGCAGAAAGACAGAGAGGAGGAAGCAGGCTCCCTGCCAAGCAGAGAGTCTGATGTGGGACTTGATCCCAAGACCCTGAGATCATGACCTGAGCCAAAGGCAGAGGGTTAACCCACTGAGCCACCCAGGCGCCCCTTAAACCAGTTTTTTAAACTGGTTCTTGTTTTGATTTGAGAGTTCTTTGTATACTCTGAATACAAGTCCTTTATCAGATATATGGCTGGCAAATATTTTCTCCCGGTCTCACTAGCCTTTTATTCTCTCAACATTTCCTTAGAACAGTAGATGTTTTTTATTTGGGGGAAATCTAGTTGATCAGTTATTTTTATTTATAGACCATGCTTTTGGGGGAGATCTTTGCTTATTAACAAGTCACAAAGGATTTTTTCCTGCATCTTCTTCTAGAGGTTTTATAGGTTTACATTTTTTAGATCTATTACCATTTTGAGTTAGTTTTTGTGTATGGTGCAAGGTATGGGTTGGAAACCTTATCCATATGGATATCCAGCTGTACTGGCACCATTTGTTCAGTTCCAGTGAATTGTCTTTGCACTTTTGTTGGAACTCATTTAATCATGTTTACATGAGTTCATTTCTGGATTCTCTTCTGTTCCATCAGTCTATAACTTTATCCTTTCTCCAACATCATAGTATCTTGATGAATGTAGCTTTATTTATTTTTTTTTTTAAAGATTTTATTTATTTATTTGAGAGAGACAGTGAGAGAGAGCATGAGCGAGGAGAAGGTCAGAGAGCGAAGCAGACTCCCCATGGAGCTGGGAGCCTGATGTGGGACTCGATCCCGGGACTCCAGGATCACGCCCTGAGCCGAAGGCAGTCGTCCAACCAACTGAGCCACCCAGGCGTCCCGATGAATGTAGCTTTATAGCAAACTGATAATGTGTGTCCTTCTTTTTCAAAATTGTTTTGGCTACTCTAGTTTCTTTGTTTCTTGTTTTTGATGGTAGAAAGAAAGCTCATAGAATGATAGGCTGGCTTCTTTTAGCCTTTGTTTTTTATTCCCAGGAGAGTGAGGAGAATTAAGAGTTTTGTTATGCCAGTTTGCCTGATTGTCAGCTTACTTTTGCCAAAAATGAGAAGACGCTGGCATCTTCTTTATCCGCCCATTGAGGTATCTTCTGTGTTTTTTTTTATTTGTACAAGAAATTGACTTTTTTTCTCTTTAGAAATTTATTTTAAACTTTTAGTAATTCGCATGTGTAATTTTTCTTAAGTTCCATAGATCTCCCCAGTGTACTATTCTGACTTAAACAACAAATCCATTGAATTCTGGAAAACAAACAGACAAATAAACAAAAAAATCCATTGAGTGTTGAGTTTTAGAAGTTCTTTCTACATTTTGGATATTCTTCTCCCGTACTGTAGGTTGCCTTTTAGTGTTGTTTCCTTTTTTGTCCAGAAGCATTTTTATTTTGATATAATCCCAATAGTTTATTTTTTTGTGTTAAGAAAGGATCAAGAGTGAAATTATGTTTGGGTTAAAAAAAAGGAAGTCGGGGCACCTGGGTGGCTCAAGTCATGATTCCAGAGCCCTGGGATCAAGCCCCACATCGGGCTCCTGGCTCTGCAGGGAGTCTGCTTCTCCTTCTGACGTTTTTCCCTCTCATTCTCTCTCTCACCCTTTCTCTCTCTCAAATAAATAAATAAATAAAATCTTTAAGAAAAAAAAAAAAGTCAGACTGTTACGGTTTGAGGACTTGAATCCCAGAGATCGGTATACAGCTCTCTTATAATTCAAAGCCAAGATCATATATTAAGCTACTTTAATGAGGAGTACTGTGGATAGGAGAAGGGAATTAGAGAAATAAAAATGGGCTATTTTTTCCCTCCTTAATGAAAGAAATACAAAAGTCATTGCAAGATTTGTAACCCAAACAAGATTTAGCAGTGTGTTCTCTCCCTCTCCTACTTTTCTCTTGTGCTTTCTCTCTCTTTCTCCAGTTGTTACCCAATTCTTTGTCATAAAAGATTTATTTATTGGAGAGAGGGTGTCATACACACAAGCAGGGGAGGGGCAGAGGGAGAGAGAGCATCTCACGCTGAGCATGGAGCCCAAAGCACGGCTGGTCTTACAACCCTGACATCATGACCTGAGCTGAAATCAAGTCGGAAGCTTAACCAAGTGAGCGACCCAGGCACTCCTACAGTTGTTATAAAATTCTTAAAGTATTTGATAGAAATATTTAAATGCCATTTAAATATAAATTAGAATTACTTTAGTTTTTCCAACTCTCACACCTCGTATGTCTTATCTGGAAGTAGACTTTTTTTATTTTAATGAAACTAGAAATAAAAAGAAATGTACTCGTGGTTTTCTTACACTTTTAAGACATTTCTTTTTTTGTGTATATCTTCTCTTTCATGCTCTTTGGTGGAAATCTTTCAGTTGTATTAGATAGCTCTGTATGTATATAATTTTAGTTGCAAAGCCTACATCTTGGAAAAATTAGCTCGTATAGATTTCAAAATTCCAGCTATTTTTCTGGAATATTTTTTCTGACTTCAGATACTACTGATGGGAAAGCATCTAGCATTTAATTTTTCAGCCACAAGGTGGTGTACTTGTACCGTATATATTGTCTGAAATTCTGGTGACTTTCTTCAATAGCATGTTCAAACGTAACAAAGTAAAACATACTGTTATAAAAGTTCACTTTGGGCAATAAAAGGAATTCTTTATGGGATCAGGTAATCTTTATAGCGATGTCCAGTTTTATTTGAAGGGAAACAAAGGGGCTTTCACAGAAAAAAGAAAATAATGCATACTGTAATGCAAAAATCTTTACTTGGCAATAACTTCATGAATTATTAAAATGTTATAAGAATAAGAACATTACAAGAAACATCCATATTCCTTTTACTTAGATTGACCTATTATTAATATTTTATCCTATTTGCACTCCCTTGCTTTACATCTCTTTATTTGGTGTCTATTTTAAGACATTTGAGGCTATAAGTTACATACATTATAACACTTTACCCCGAAATAGTACCTTGTGCTTTGTTTTTTTTTTTTAAGGATAGTGGTATGCTATTTATAACAATAAAACAGGGTCAACGTCAGTAAGCTTAACATTGGTATGATACTTTTATCCAGTTTACTGTCAGTATTTCTGTTTGTCATCTGACTCAGTAATGTCCTTTATAATGTTTTTCCCCTCCAGTTCAGCAGTGTCATGTCAAGTATAACATTTAATTGTCAGGGCTCTTTAGCCTCCTTTAACCTGGAATATTTTCACAACCTTTTTTTTTTTTTGTCGTCTTTTATAACATTGACATTTAACTCCTCACCCTCTTTTAATAGAACATTACTTTTTTCCATTTTGGGTTTAACTGATGATTTTTTCCCATGATATAGGTCATACATCCTCAGCTATAATATTGCATAGGTGATGTTGTATCCTTAGGGTATTGCATATGCCCAACCCCCACCCTCATCCCTGCTCTTTAAAGTTTATTTAAGTGATCTCTCCACCCAACATGGGCCTTGAACTCATGACCCTGAGATCGAGTCACAGGCTCTGTAGACTGAGCCAGCCAGGTGACCCACCAATGGCCCTTTTAATGGTGATGTTACATTATGTTTTTGTTTAGGTCGTTTAGATATATGTGTTTAGAAGAAGAATTAAGTGCCCATTCAAGGATGTGTAAGAGCAAACAAACATTTTCTTTAAAGGAAGATACTTAGAAGTAGATTAATGCTCCCAGTAGGTAAAATCTAATTTGACTGTAAGGTTTGACGTAGCACATTTTAACTGTACTCCTTGCAAAGCTCTTAATGTACTATATTGGCATTTTATCTGTCCCTGGATTGCCAAAGAATATTTCTTGATACCTTCCTTGGGATTTGCTGGTTATTCTGGTCAAAGAATAAAATCTGAGTAGGTGATCTAGAAAGAAGTATAAAACAGGTATCTCAATTTTAATTTTTTATATGTCCTAACTAATATCAGACCCAAATAATTTTGTAGTCTCTATTTGAGTTTGTGCTTGTATTAGTAAAACTTTTAACATAAAACAAACAGGTGAGTGCCAAATATGTTGATGGAAAAGAATATTGTAAACTCAAAAGAAATGATCACAAGTCTTTATCCTTTGGTTATTTGAAGGATTTGTTATTAAGTGGATAGAAGTAATTTTGTGAGTAGGAAAATTCCTGCAGTATTTCTTATATGTTAGTTTTAGGGTGTGTATAGAAATTCTCCAGAAGGTAATACTTACTTAGAAAGAAAATAGTCATTTTGAATATTTGTAACTAATTAATTTATTTTGTTGAGAAGTATTTGTAACATTAATATTTAGGTGGTATAACGCCCTCTAAGAAAGAACATTAGTTTACTGCTCTGTTGGAGAACATGGTGAATCAAAACTTTGTTATGATCTTGTACTTTAATCCATTTACTTTGATTATATATATATATATATTACATATAAAATATGTATTTCACACATACCATAGACATCAAAGTATCTAAAATAATTTGAATGCCAAAGTGCCCATTAAATAGAACTCTGGAAGTTGAAAATTATTGGATTCCTCTGTAAGTTGTGATTTCTCCCACAGCTATCCTGAAGGTTATTGGAAAGGAGAAAAAGTTATCTCCATATTCCTTCCAGTTTGCTTCTTGCTTTTTACAAAGACATATACTGCTTAAATTGGTAGTGATTTATAGCTACTGTTTTTGACACTTGTATACATGTTTCTGAGTTTTCTTAGTGCACTGAATGTTGTCCTGGGGGCTCAGAAGAGTCATTGTGTTTTCCCAAGTGTGTGACTTAATTCTGGGAATCTGAGCAGTAAGCATTATTTGATCAGATACAGTTTTAAAAATTGTTTTATTTGTTTTTATTCCTCAGACAAGACATCTGTGTAGATTCTACTTCAGCTGTGAGAGAGAACAAGCAACCTGAAGGTTTAGAATTAAAACAAGGTATGAATCAAATAGTTAATTTTTTAATATTGTTTACCTGAAGATTATAAGGATTTTACCACTAACAAATTTTCAGTATTCCAGCTGGCCCCCATTTTACAGATAAGGGAACAGAATAATTTATTTGGTCCAAGATTAAAAGAACAAAGAGCATAGTCTTTATTTCATGACTTCTTTAGCCACTGGAGTAGTTCTGTTAGTGATAACTTGGTTGCAGTGCCACCAGAAAGCTGTTATCTTGAGTAGTTTTAATTTAGTGATCTCGACTATATATCATCAGCTGCAGGATGTTAGAGATACATTAACTGGATAGCTTTGGGTTGTATGTGGGAAAAAACTTAATGGGGTGAATTTTTTTCTCTTTTCTGCAGAGGGACTTTGTTATTACTCCCTTCTTTATTTATAAATCAGTAGTTTCTGACGTTACCAGCCAGAACTGAAGTGGTAATTTGTAATTTATTTAAGCCAAATAAATCCATAGGGTTGATCTTTCACATGTCTTTTTTGTTTCTTTCTCATTCTTGAAGGGAAAATTGAAAGTAAAATAAATTTTTATTAGTTACTCAAAGACCACCTCACATTTTTCCTCTGTCCTGAGAAAATTACTTCATAGCAGTGAGAATCTGCTATAATCAAAATGATTGTTTTATTTATTACATAAGCCACTAAACTTTGATTGGCTTAGAATAGTTTCTCTAAAATTTGTGTCAAAAGAACTTATTTGGGAGAGAGAAGTAGGTCATCAGTTTATTTAGGCAGAATTCCTTTTTTTACTTGTGGTCTGTTATTAATGCTTAATTGACAAAGTGAAAAAAATTGGATAACTAGTTTTGTGATTCACTCCATGTACATGTAGAGAGAACAAAAATCAAGATTTTTCTGTACTTCCAGTTATGTACTCTGGGGTTTTACAAAAATTTCTGATGGTTTCAAGAATTCCATTGTTTTTCAGAAGTCCTGTTGTGTTAGCCTCTTAAATAGACAAAAAAAAATTTACATCTTTATATTCTGACTGCTACTGAGCACCCAGCAAAGACATAAAGTCAGATTCATAGTTTCATTTACATTTACTTGTCATATATAAATAAATGCTAAGCACACATCATCTTCATGTAACTCTTATACCTCATGAGTAATTGGACAACTCTGCTATTCTATCTGAATGTTTCCATTCTTTGCATCTATTGAGGAGGCATTGTGAAGGATATGCTATTAGATTATCTGTGGAGAGAAGAATGTCATGTAATTGACATGGTTGATTCCAGTTCCTGGGGAAAAAGAATGGGGACCTCATTGTACAAATTAGCCAGTGCTGCATTCTAAGGGAAGATGTTTTTCTGCTCTCATGTTCAGGTACTTGGAGCTCTTTAGAACTCGCTTCCCAGTGTCAAAAGCCCATTTTGGTGTGATTTTAAATGGTAACTTCAGTCATTTAAAAACCAGCCATGGAGGCAAAAAGAACTCAGGAGTAGCCAGATACCACAAAGCTCAAGTCTTTATGCTCGGGAGCCAATATAGAACACTCTTAGGTTCTTATGTAGCAATCAGAAACATCAAGAACACACTATCATCAGTATGTGACAGCAGGTAGAGGTGAAGAAACATAAGATTAGAGCACAGCAATACCATCATGCAGTACAGTTCATGTGCATGTTTTGAATGGTTAAATTAAGTTGCACTCTTTTTTTTTTTTTAAGAAAAGCGGGAATAAAAGGTAAAATCTTCTAGAAAAATGTCTACAATATAGTTAAAATATAAAATGTTTTGTTGCATTATGGAATGAACGTAAGTTATCTAAAATACTCAATTATGTGGAACATCTTCTAGGTAAATATTAGTACAGCTAAAATCTGAATCAGAGAGTAAGTAACTTGGTTGGAGTTCCCCAAGAAGCTGAGGTACACCAAGAAATAGAAATCCTAGTGGTCTCAATAGAGATTAGTGCCTTTTTAAAAATGAACTAATGTTGTCTATTTTTAATATGCAAAACTTGCAAAATTGATTTACTATTGTCTCTGACTTTTCTTGCAAAGCTGGCTGTTCTTGCCTACTACAGTGAGCCCCATAAAAACAGAATATAATGCTCCTCGTGAATGTATTGTCGTTTTGTTTAATGGCTTGACCATTTAAGCAAGTTCATGGAAGCCTATTTAGAATTAAAGTAACCCTTTGTTCAATAGACCAAAACATAAAGCAACAATGAATTTTTTCTTTGCTCTTTCTGAATAAAGTCAGTCTTATTATGTGACCTATTCATAATATGTGATACTGACACGTTATTTAAATTACATGTTCAATTTTTTCAGTTTCTCAGCTTCTAAAATACTCAAATATTGAGAAATATTAACTGTGAATTAGTTAATTGAAATTTGCGTTTTTTGCCTAGTTCTCATTTCATCCATCTTTTTGATAGGAAATATAATTTATGAAACAAGCTGTGCTGAAGATGAGTATCAGATTGTGGGCTAACTTCTACCACACTTTAATGATGGACTAATAGCTGAAGATCTTCCTTCGCTATGCAAACATTATTTAAATGTAAATATAATCTACTGGTTGATTGATTGGTAAAATAGGTAAAATAGGAAGTCTTCTTTTGGGATTAGTTTCCTAGCTTATTTTTAGCCAGAGGGCAGCTTTATAAGAAACATCAGTTATAGTTTTGCTCTTTATCTTCAGCACAGCTGTGTTTGTGTACATGAGCACATATACCTGTAGAAGCCTGAGATCTTTGATTAATTTCCTGGAGGGTCTCAGGGCTTGTATTTTTGAAAAGGTTTAGCTAAGTTTTTAAAATAATAATTATTTAAGATTTCTTTATTTAAGAGAGAAAGAGCTCAAGAGAGTATGAGCAGGAGGGCATGGAGAGAGGGGCAGAAGGAGAGGAGGAGAGAGAATCTCAGGCAGACTCTATTCTGAGCCCAGAGCCTGATACAGGGCTGGATCCCCCAACCCTGAGATCACAGTCCAAGCTGAAATCAAGTCTGTGGCTCAACCAACTGAACCACCCAGGTGCCCCTAATATAATAGTTAATTTGTAGAAAATATTTTTAAAATATCAGATCTCTGCTAACATTAATGAGTTCTCTTTGTGTATATATATCTATAAATAAATTTGCTTAAGATGTTCAGTAATATTTAAATAATGGTCTATATTTAAATTACTGCTTTAAGGTTTTCAACCAGGTCTATATATTGCTAATTATTCTCCTTTGTAACTTAAGAATATAGCTCTTAGTTTTGCATTTGAGAAATTTTTTTTCAACTGTATATGAGAAGTAGCTAAGTCATATTTGGATACTTAGTTTGAATAGGAGGTGAGGTTTTTAGCACTCATTTTAAATTATTTGAAGAGCTGTCAAGTGAGTGATTAAGCTTCTTCTGTATTGCCTCTGAGAATAGAAATAGGGCCAGTAGATAGAGTTATCATTAGATGGATTTTGGTTCAATTTATTTATCTCAAATAATCAGAAATCCCAGAAAATGAATGGGCTTCCTTCCTTTTTGCTGAAGGGTGTTTGAACACAGGTTACATAAACCTCCACTTGGTGGCTCTGTTGTAGAGCAAATTGAAGCAGTGTTTGGCTCTTTGGCCTTGATCTTGAAGTTCCTTTCTAGCCGTCAGATTACTTGTAAAGACTAGTGCCTAGTGCAGTGTCTGTATTTTCTTTTTTTATTTTTTTTATTCTATTAGAAAATTATTCTTCCTTTCTATTAGAGAAGGACCTGCAAACAAAATAAACACCAAATTTTGCTGTGGTTAGGTTCAAATTCTGCCACTGTTGTGTTTTTAAAAAAGTAATGTAGTTGCCTCATGGTAATTACATCTTGACCTTCCAGTTCATGAATAGTGTAGGATGAACAGCTGTAAGAATTCACTTGTTAACAAGAGCTTCAAAAAGTTGAAAGGTAGACTTTTATAGGGGAAAAATGTTTATCAGTGGTTAACCTGTATGATGGAAGTTTATTTTCTATGGGCCTTTTTTTTTTTTTTCTGGCCTTTAAGACTAGTGGTCGCTGAGGTATAATAATACACACTTCCAGAGAATGCAGGAAAAAGAATACCAATACGTCTGAAGTAAATATATATAAAGTTACGTATTTGTCTCTCCATTTTAAAATTTCTGATTCCATATATCATTGTATTAGTGCACACTAACTTATTGTAATGTTACATATTATAAGTACAAGTACATACTGGAGCAGGTACTTGAAAACATTTTCACTGATATGTTTATGTAAGTAATGAAATTGAGAAGCTACTTTTAGACTATCATAAAAATCAGTGATGTTCACAGCTTACTCACTTATTACTTCTAAAAATTAATTGTGATGGAAGAGATTTTTGCCAATATTTAGCAAAGGTATTAAATATAAAACTATATGAGACTGTTGGAATACTTACGGTGAAGGATAAATGGGAAACCTCAACTGATCTGTGCTCTTATTGCTGTTATTGTTACTGTTCTAAGGTAATACTGCACTGTGAGAAGCAAAGGTGAGTAAGTAGAGGGACTTGAATAAGATAGAATAAGGAAATGAATTGGCTGTTAAAAAGGAGTTGAGTTTTGCTGAAAAGAACTTCCTAGCCTTAGCTGAAGGAATACAAACAAGTTTGAAGAAGTTAAAAAGATAATGAGAAAAATGCCCTCATAGACTTCTGTTGCTTTGTGAAAGAAGAAAGAATGAGTATCATCAGTTAATTAAGCAACATTTGCAGGAGTTTTATGTGTACATACTGCTGTAGAAGTCTCTGGATTGGCAAGTGAACTCTGTGCTTCCTCATCCTTTGAAGACCTAAATTGCAGGCACGAGTGAGAGAGAGCTGTGGGGAAACTGATAAAATTGTTTCAGGGCGTTTGGAGTTGGAAACAGAGAAGCAGATGTACAGCTGATTTGTTCTCAAAGTTCGGCTCTAATTTCTTTTTTTCTAGCCCTTGATTATCTTCTTGAGTGGCTCTAACAAATAAGTATTCACAGAATGCAGCTTCTTAACATGAGTTAACTTCTTTAAAGGATTCTTAGAAATTCATTCTGGGGAAATGATGTCCAGTTCAGCAGTTGGTGAAGTAAAAAGAGATTTGTGGTGTAACCATCAGTGCGACTAAAGAATTTACATTTCTCTTCTCATTCCTTTGAGCTTTTTCACAAGTTATTACCAGCAATGACTCCAAACAGGATCCTCCCGCCTTTTCATTTGTCTCTTTGTGTGTGTAGTAGTTGAACAAAAGGGTGAAAATTACGTTTTGTCTGGCGGATTAGCCCATACTGTTTCTTTTTTCTTTTTGAAGGCTCCTCTGTTACGTTTAATTGTGCAACTTTTCTGGATTAAAAAGTAAACTGGCAAAGTTTTGGGATGCATAATGCTTTGTGTGTGTTTTGTCAAGAATGACATTATGAAGAATTTGATTCAGTATATGAGGAAAATGTTGGTTTCCATTTTTCTTTAAATTATACCCATTCTATCTTGTGATGTGTTTTATAGGATCCTAGACATAGTCTTAGGACAGCTGCTTTGGAGGTTAACATAGTCCAAACCTTCGATAGATGTTTGGATCCCCTTTGGATTCACTGTGCTTTTCAGTAATTATGTTCTTGTCCAGTTGATTAGCAGAAGTATCTCCTTATATAGAAGTACTCCTACAAAAGGAAAGATAGTAAACATTATGCTTGAAATCAGATTTTGTTACCAGTTTTTGAATTTTGTGCACATCCTATATCACAGTCTATTATTTATTTAGAAGTTTTGGTTGCAACATCATATGTAGTATATAGTCTTTTAGATTGATTTCTTTCCCTTTGCAGTATGCATTTAAGGTTCTCCCATGTCTTTTTTGTGGCTTGATAGCTCATTTCTTTTTATTGCTGAATAATCTTCCATTGTATAGATTTACTGCAGTTTGCTTATCCATTCACCTATTAAAGGACATCTTAGTTCCTTCCAGATTTTAGAGCTCATGAATAAAGCTGCTGTAATCATTTGTATGCAGGTTTTTGTATGGATACAAGCTTTCAACTCTGGGTAAATACCCAGTTCAGTTTTGTAAGAAACTGCCAAGCTGTCCTTGAAAAAGCTGTACCATTTTACATCCTGCCATCAGTGAATGAGAATTTCTGATGTTCCATATCCTTGCTAGCAGTTGGTGCTATCAGTGACTTGAATTTTGACTATTCTAATAGATGTGTGAGTGGCATCGTATTGTTTTACTTTGCAGTACCCTGATGACCTATGATGCTGAGCATCTTCTCAGGGGCTTCTTTGCCATCTATGTATCTTCTTTGGTGACTTGTCTCTTCAGATCTTTTGCCCATTTCTTACTTGGGTTGTTTGTTTTCTAATTTTTGAATTTTAAGTGTTCTGTTTATATTTTGGATACCAGTCCTTTAACCAGGTGTGTTTTGTGAATATTTTCTCCCAGTTTTTTGTCTTCTCTTTTCCTTCTCTTAATAATTTTTCATTTAGGGGCGCCTGGTGGCTCAGTGGATTAAAGCCTCTGCCTTCAGCTCAGGTCATGATGTCAGGGTCCTGGGATCGAGCCCCTCATTGGGCTCTCTGCTCAGCAGGGAGTCTGCTTCCTCTTCCTTTCTCTCTGCCTGCCTTTCTGCCTACTTGTGATCTCTGTCAAATAAATAAACAAAATCTTTTTAAAAAATAATTTTTCATTTAAAACATACTTTTTAGCTCCGTGTCTCCTATTTTTTATTTATTCAGGTGGGCTTAAAGGAGCTACAAGAAGAAGATAAATTCAGTGTGAACCACCATTTTCATCTGTGATGCTTCAGTGGTCATTCTGATTCTGTTAAGATCTGGGAGGCACTATAGAATATTTCAATGTGTAGATTTTTTTTTCTTTTTTGAAATATACCTGGATTTGGATTTTGGTTCTGCCACTTCATTTGTGTGAACTATGGGGCAAGCTGCTTAAATTCTGTTCCTCAGTTTCATCATTTGTGAAATGGGAATAATAAATATGAGTGCCACTTAAGAAATTAAAGTCTTATTCAGTGAAAAAAAAAGAAGACAAATATGAGTGCCTATTCCAATATGCTGGCATAAAGATTAAATGAGTTAACACATGTAAAGTGCTTTAGAGAAGTGAACAGTACATGGTAGATGCACAGTAAATATCAGCTCTTGTTATAATTACTTCTGCCGTGATTATTGTTGCCATTAGAATTTTCTGTTTCATCCCCTCAGTATCATTCTTGCTGTCTCTAATTGGTAAAAGGATCTCTATATTGAATCATAGGCGGCTGTTATGTAACTTCTGCTCATTTGTCCTTGTGTGTCCTTTGGATTATGGAAAATGAATTTAATATTTTTCTAAATGATGTTTGTTCAGATTTTGAAGCTGATCCCTTCTTCCAACAAGTGAATTGTAGTTTTGTGCTAGGCACCAGAAAGATAAATAAAATATAGCCTGGCTTGGAAAGAACTTCTGTAGTAAAGGAAAATAGATGAGTAAATTAATTTTTCCTACCTACTTGTGTCTGGCCTTAAATTGTATAGTCCCTGTTTCTCCTCTTAAAACGGGAGAACTCTTGGTGTTGCTGAGACAGCCCCTCCCCACCCACCACCTTTCTTTGGACTTTTTGTCTTTAAAAAAATTTTTTTTTATTTTTAAAAGATTATTGTTTATTTGAGACAGAGAGTAAGCATGAGTTGGGGAAGGGTAGAGGAACAAGCAGACTTCCCACCAAGTGTGGAGCCTGATGTGGGGCTCCGTTCCAGGACCCTGAGATCATGACCAGAGCCAAAGGCAGATGCTTAACTGACTGAGCCACCCAGGTGTCCCTGGACTTTATTTTCTGCATCTTATGTAATTCTAAGACTGGCAACTACAAACTTATTTTAACCAGTTCAGAGCTGCTTTCCAACCCTTTATATCTAGCTTACTTATTAGATGTTCAGTAAGCATCTTAAAGTTACTGTGTTCCAGGGTAAATTCTAGATTGTTCCCTGATACCTTGGCAACAAAGAAGGAAACAGTAACACTCCGCCTACAACCTTTGCTGCTCCTGCAGTCTTCTCCATATCAGTAAGTAGCAGTTACATTCTTCTGAGTGTCCAGGCCAGGAATCTGGGAATCATTCTTGACTGCTGTCTTTCATCTCTGTCAACGAATTTTCAGCTCTACTTTTACAATATTCAGAATCCAGCCACTTCTCACCTCTTCTTAGCCATATTATTCTGATACCTATTCTCACAACATGCTGATCCCTGTATTTCTACCCATGTTCCCCTGTAGTCTCTTCCGTATAGCAGTCTGAATGACCGTAAAAATTAAAATGAAAAATGGTCATGTCACTATTCTCATCAAAGCCTTCCCATAGCTTCTCATCTCAAAACAGAATGTGAAGTCCTTCCGTCCTGTGGCCAGTACAAGCCGTAAGTGATATGTTCTGTCACGTTCCCCATTGGTCTTCTCTTCCTTCCTTCTCACTTCCTCTGGCACTACAAACACTGTTTCCAAGGACTTTGCTTTTGCTATTCTCTCTGCCTGTGTGCTCCCCACCGCAAGATAACCATGAGTCTTACGTGTATCATTTAGATCCTGATCAGATGTTACCTACTCTGTCTAAACTAATTAAAACTTTTTTTCACAGCTCATTAACCTCTTAAGAAACCTAGAGTTTTACTGAGCATCGATGTCAGTACTGCATCTCAGCACTGTCCTGTAATGTTGTAGAAGTTACCTTTTTGTGAACATAGAACTATGATGCTCTGTCATGTTTCTAGTTCACAGCATATCTTAAAATATAAATGTGACTCTGTCATGTGTAACTATAAGTTTTAGTGCCTGTCATGCAGTTTGTCCAAATCTGAAAATTAAACTCACATCAGTGATGGACTCTTACTTTAGTCAGCTACTTGTTCTTTAAGATCAGACGTCTCCAAATTAATGAAGCATTCCCTAACCTACTTGTGCTCACCTTACCTCATCTCTCTCACTAAATAGCACCTAGTTCTTACCACTGTTGCCTGTTTAATTACTTACTTGACCCATTGTAAAGACTGGCAAGAGATCCCTGTTCTTTTTCTCGTAGAATGGTTATGGTTTCAGAAGCAGTAATTGTGGATACTATCCTTTTATATATTCTCATGTGTGTTTTATGCTATTAGGCTCACATACTTCTGTATTGAGTTTATTTCTAGCACCTGTCATTCCATTCTGTCCCTTACACTTGGAATTTCTTCTTCTGTCAACATCACCTAATAAATTCTAAGACCTACTTCATATCCCACGCCTATGAAAATCTCCTTGACTTTTCCCTATTGCCTTTTATACTCTGAAATTCTGGCATACTTTATATTTGCACAGTTTAGTACTTTATCATGTCCATATTTTAAGCAAACATAAGGACTATAAAGGCAAAAATCTATGCCTTCATCATGCTGCATATATTTAGTTTACCCTACCTGTAGCATTTTGTAAGTCCTGTCTCTTCTGTGACCTTTACAGCACTATTGTGGCATAGATAATGGATACTAAGTGAATATTTATTGATTCTTAGATAATCTCTGAATTTGTCATTCACAGAAGTTAGGTTTACAGGCTCTTTGGATGCTCAGTTTTCCAGAAGGTCAGTGTCTGGTTGGCAGACTACTAGACAGTTCTTCTTTATTAAATTGTTTGCATTTTCTTTTTTATGTCAGTAACAGATAGTGTCAGGATTAATTTTTGAATATGGTGGTTAACACGATACACTTAAATTTAAATCAGTAGTTTAAAACACAGCATGAAAGAATAACCAAGTTCTGTCAGTTTTGCTGAGAAGGTTAAAGTCCTCTATAAAAACTACATTTATGTATTTAAAGAAAGCAGCTCTTTCTTTTTCAGAAAATAAAGTTTTGGTTTCTTGAAAAGGCTAGAACTCACTAAAACTTACAAGTTGACTTTCTACAGCTAGAATACTATAGAATTGTGTTCCTTATAACTTAAAATTTAGTAAAACCAAAGTTTTTTGTTGTCTCAGAAAAGAAATCCCTGTAGGCATAGCATTGCTATCCAGTGAGCTATGGACTTTGTTACTAATGAGATTCTAGCAGGTTGGTAACACTGGAAGCCTTAGAGAGTTGAAATTCTAGAGAAGGAAGGACCTAGGACCTAGAGTGAAATGTGCTGTTCTAAATGGCATAACCACGAATGTGATCAACTTAAAATGAGATGAGAAAATCTAAAAGTGAAAACAAAGATGGGATAGGGAGGGAGACAAACCATAAGTGACTCTTAATCTCACGAAACAAACTGTGGGTTGCTGGGGGGGAGGGGGGTTGGGAGAAGGGGGGTAGGGTTATGGACATTGGGGAGGGTATGTGCTTTTGGGTAAATTGGAAGGGGAGATGAACCATGAGAGACTATGGACTCTGAAAAACAATCTGAGGGGTTTGAAGTGGCGGGGGGTTGGGAGGTTGGGGTACCAGGTGGTGGGTATTATAGAGGGCACAGCTTGCATGGAGCACTGGGTGTGGTGAAAAAATAATGAATACTGTTTTTCTGAAAATAAATAAATTGGGGGAAAAAAAGTATAATAAAAAAAAAAAAAGAAAGAAAACAAAGCAAAATAATAACCAGCTCTATTCCTAATAGGAGTATTGGACTTTGGATTTTCTTGTGTTCTCCTCTAGGATATATATATGTGTATTTTTTTAGATAATGTGAAAAATGTTATTTTAGGTTTCTGAATAGCAATCAACTCTTAAAAAAAAGATTTATTTTGGAAACTTTCAAACAAAAATAAGAAAAAAATAGGAGCATTAAATCCCATGTACTCCTTTCCATCTTCAGTTATTTACCTCTGACTAATTTTTTATCCATACCACTACCTGCTTCATATTGCTAGATTGCTTTAAAGCAAATTCTGAACATCTTTTCAGTTCATCTGTAAATATTTCAATATGTTTGAATCTCAAAAATTAGAGATCTCTTTTTAAGGATGATCATAATGCCTTAAAAAGCTAACATTGCTTAATATCAGTTATTCAGAAACTGTTCAGATATAACATACTACTCATTGGTTAGTATTGCGATATTAAGATTAATGGATTGGGGCGCCTGGGTGGCTCAGTGGGTTAAGCCGCTGCCTTCGGCTCAGGTCATGATCTCAGGTCCTGGGATCGAGTCCCGCATTGGGCTCTCTGCTCAGCAGGGAGCCTGCTTCCCTCCCTCTCTCTCTGCCTGTCTCTCTGTCTACTTGTGATTTCTCTCTGTCAAATAAATAAATAAAATCTTTAAAAAAAAAAAAGATTAATGGATTGGTACACATGTTGTCCCCCTACCACCTAATGGTTTTAGTTGGTATTAATTACTGTTGACATCGATTATTTCATTAAGGATTACAGAACAGTGGTATTTTTAATCCTTAGATATCCAGTGTTCAGATTTCTCTGGTTGTTTTTATATATGTTATATATATAGTTTTTTTTTTTTTTTTTAATGGAGAGAGGGAGAGAGTATCTCAAGCACGCTTGACACCCACCATGTAGCATTACTTGGGTCTCAATCGATCTTAGGACCCTGAGATCATGACCTGAGCTGCTAATCAAGAGCCGGATGCTTAACTAACTAAGCCATCCAGGCACCCCTGTCTTAAAATATTTTTTAAACTATATTTGTATGAATGGAGATCCAGAATAAGTTCCCTATGTTACAGTTGGTTAATACTAAGTTTCTTTTTCATCTGTGTGCTTGTCCTTCCCATCCCACTTTCCTTTACCTCCCTCTCTTTGCAGTTTATTTCTTAAAGAAACTGGGTTGTCAGATTTTCTCAGTTTGAATTTTGCTGTTTGCATCTCATTGTTTTATTTAATTTTTTTTCTGTAAATTGTTAGTTAGGTATAGAGGCTTAATCAGGTTCATGTTCAATTTTTTGACAATATATTAGAACCAATGTTGTGTCCTTGAGGCACATAATACACCATTACTCCTCTTTTTTGTGCTCATGTTCCTAGCCATTGTGATGATCTTGTCCACAGTGGCTGATAGGAATTCTCTTTATTTCTTGAGGCTGGCGTTGTTAGTAATCGAGTTTTTTTCCTCTGAGAATTTTTAGTAATTTTTTTTACCCCAGAGTTCTGATTTTTTACAGGATGTGTCTCAGGTATGATACACTGCAGTTGGCAAGTCTTTTCAATGTGAAGATCTTCATCTCAGATCACTTTTTCCTCATATTTCTTTATTTTCCCTCTCTACTGTCTGTTTTTGTTGTTGTTGTTTTCTGACTTACTCTATCACTTTATTCAGTTCTCTGCTCAAATGTTACCATATCATCACATTGATCAGTCTTTGTGAAAGCATCCTGCTACTGTCTTTTTATCCTTGCTTTATTTTTCTTTATAATACCTGATATGTATTTATAGTCCCTTATGACTTAAATATAATGCAGGGACTTTTTTATTCACTGCTGTTTCCTTAATGTTTAAAACAGTGTCTTCTACATGGTAGGTGTTCAGTAATTGCTGAGTTAATTATATTAGGTTGTTGGACTCGGGTAATTCATCTTGATCTCTTAACTTTTATAGCATATTTTAAATGTACTTTTATTTCTTCTCTACATTTAGAGTGTTTCCTTTCTTCCACTATCTTCCAGCAACCACTGAATGTTTGCTGTTGATCACTGTATTTTTAAATTCTTTTTTTTTAGATATTCTTTTTTTTCCCCCAATTTATTTATTTTCAGAAAAACAGTATTCATTATTTTTTCACCACACCCAGTGCTCCATGCAAGCTGTGCCCTCTATAATACCCACCACCTGGTACCCCAACCTCCCAACCCCCCGCCACTTCAAACCCCTCAGATTGTTTTTCAGAGTCCATAGTCTCTCATGGTTCATCTCCCCTTCCAATTTACCCAAAAGCACATACCCTCCCCAATGTCCATAACCCTACCCCCCCTTCTCCCAACCCCCCTCCCCCCAGCAACCCGCAGTTTGTTTCGTGAGATTAAGAGTCACTTATGGTTTGTCTCCCTCCCTATCTCATCTTGTTTCATGGATTCTTCTCCTACCCACTTAAGCCCCCATGTTGCATCACCACTTCCTCATATCAGGGAGATCATGTGATAGTTGTCTTTCTCCGCTTGACTTATTTTGCTAAGCATGATACGCTCTAGTTCCATCCATGTTGTCGCAAATGGCAAGATTTCGTTTCTTTTGACGGCTGCATAGTATTCCGTTGTGTATATATACTACATCTTCTTTATCCATTCATCTGTTGATGGACATCTAGGTTCTTTCCATAGTTTGGCTATTGTGGACATTGCTGCTATAAACATTCGGGTGCACGTGCCCCTTTGGATCACTACGTTTGTATCTTTAGGGTAAATTCCCAGTAGTGCAATTGCTGGGTCATAGGGCAGTTCTATTTTCAACATTTTGAGGAACCTCCATGCTGTTTTCCAGAGTGGTTGCACCAGCTTGCATTCCCACCAACAGTGTAGGGGGTTCCGCTTTCTCCGCATCCTCGCCAACATCTGTCATTTCCTGACTTGTTGATTTTAGCCATTCTGACTGGTGTGAAGTGATATCTCATTGTGGTTTTGATTTGTATTTCCCTGATGCCGAGTGATATGGAGCACTTTTTCATGTGTCTGTTGGCCATCTGGATGTCTTCTTTGCAGAAACGTCTGTTCATGTCCTCTGCTCATTTCTTGATTGGATTATTTGTTCTTTGTGTGTTGAGTTTGCTAAGTTCTTTATAGATTTTGGACACTAGTCCTTTATCTGATATGTCCTTTGCAAATATCTTCTCCCATTCTGTCAGTTGTCTTTTGATTTTGTTAACTGTTTCCTTTGCTGTGCAAAAGCTTTTGATCTTGATGAAATCCCAAAAGTTCATTTTTGCCTTTGCTTCCCTTGCCTTTGGTGATGTTCCTAGGAAGATGTTGCTGCGGCTGAGGACGAAGAGGTTGCTGCCTGTGTTCTCCTCAAGGATTTTGATGGATTCCTTTCTCACATTGAGGTCCTTAATCCATTTTGAGTCTATTTTTGTGTGTGGTGTAAGGAAATGGTCCAATTTCATTTTTCTGCACTTGGCTGTCCAATTTTCCCAACACCATTTATTAAAGAGGCTGTCTTTTTTCCATTGGACATTCTTTCCTGCTTTGTCAAAGATTAGTTGACCATAGAGTTGAGGGTCTATTTCTGGGCTCTCTATTCTGTTCCATTGGTCTATGTGTCTGTTTTTGTGCCAGTACCATGCTGTCTTGATGACGACAGCTTTGTAATAAAGCTTGAAGTCCGGAATTGTGATGCCACCAACTTTGGCTTTCTTTTTCAATATCCCTTTGGCTATTCGAGGTCTTTTCTGGTTCCATATAAATTTTAAAATTATTTGTTCCGTTTCTTTGAAAAAGATGGATGGTACTTTGATAGGAATTGCATTAAATGTGTAGATTGCTTTAGGTAGCATAGATATTTTCACAATATTTATTCTTCCAATCCAGGAGCATGGAACATTTTTCCATTTCTTTGTGTCTTCCTCAATTTCTTTCATGAGTACTTTATAGTTTTCTGAGTATAGATTCTTAGCCTCTTTGGTTAGGTTTATTCCTAGGTATCTTATGGTTTGGGGTGCAATTGTAAATGGGATTGACTCCTTAATTTCTCTTTCTTCTGTCTTGTTGTTGGTGTAGAGAAATGCAACTGATTTCTGTGCAGTGGTGATAATGGACATCCCTGCCGTGTTCCTGACCTTAGTGGAAAAACTTTCAGTTTTTCTCCATTGAGAATGATATTTGCAGTGGGTTTTTCATAGATGGCTTTGATGATATTGAGGTATGTGCCCTCTATCCCTACACTTTGAAGGGTTTTGATCAGGAAGGGATGCTGTACTTTGTCAAATGCTTTTTCAGCATCTATTGAGAGTATCATATGGTTCTTGTTCTTTCTTTTATTGATGTGTTGTATCACATTGACTGATTTGCGGATGTTAAACCAACCTTGCAGCCCTGGAATAAATCCCACTTGGTCGTGGTGAATAATCCTTTTAATGTACTGTTGATCCTATTGGCTAGTATTTTGGTGAGAATTTTTGCATCTGTGTTCATCAAGGATATTGGTCTATAGCTCTCTTTTTTGATGGGATCCTTGTCTGGTTTTGGGATCAAGGTGATGCTGGCCTCATAAAATGAGTTTGGAAGTTTTCCTTCCATTTCTATATTTTGGAACAGTTTCAGGAGAATAGGAATTAGTTCTTCTTTAAATGTTTGGTAGAATTCCCCCGGGAAGCTGTCTGGCCCTGGGCTTTTGTTTGTTTGGAGATTTTTAATGACTGTTTCAATCTCCTTACTGGTTATGGGTCTGTTCAGGCTTTCTATTTCTTCCTGGTTCAGTTGTGGTAGTTTATATGTTTCTAGGAATGCATCCATTTCTTCCAGATTGTCAAATTTGTTGGCGTAGAGTTGCTCATACTATGTTCTTATAATAGTTTGTATTTCTTTGCTGTTAGTTGTGATCTCTCCTCTTTCATTCATGATTTTAATTATTTGGGTCCTTTCTCTTTTCTTTTTGATAAGTCTGGCCAGGGGTTTATCAATTTTATTAATTCTTTCAAAGAACCAGCTCCTAGTTTGGTTGATTTGTTCTATTGTTTTTTTGGTTTCTATTTCATTGATTTCTGCTCTGATCTTTATGATTTCTCTTCTCCTGCTGGGCGTAGGGTTTCTTTCTTGTTCTTTCTCCAGCTCCTTTAGGTGTAGGGTTAGGTTGTGTACCTGAGACCTTTCTTGTTTCTTGAGAAAAGCTTGTACCGCTATAGATTTTCCTCTCAGGACTGCCTTTGTTGTGTCCCACAGATTTTGAACCGTTGTATTTTCATTATCATTTGTTTCCATGATTTTTTTCAATTCTTCTTTAATTTCCCGGTTGACCCATTCATTCTTTAGAAGGATGCTGTTTAGTCTCCATGTATTTGGGTTCTTTCCAAACTTCCTCTTGTGGTTGAGTTCTAGCTTCAGAGCATTGTGGTCTGAAAATATGCAGGGAATGATCCCAGTCTTTTGATTGTATTTTTAAATTCTAACGTTTCTTGTTCTCTGGTCTTCTTTCAGTACACCATGTACTTACATAATAGTTGCAGGGTCCCCTTTGTTCTCTGTCAGGATACTAAGTAGACTCCTCCACCCTTCCTTCTCCCCCATTAGATTATCTTCTGATCCCTAAATTTTCTTTATTCTTCCTTTGTTCATCTTGGTTCCTTATTTATTGTAGCTGGGTTTTTCTGGAAGCTAGTTTGGGTTTCATCAGTAGCTCCTTAGATATATTTCTCTAGGAGAGCCCTTTGATTTAAATGGATGAGGTGGGCCTCCCAGTAGAGTGCGGGGCCTGTGGCATAGAGGGGAAGGGTAAATAGGAAGGGTTTAGTTGGTCCAATTACTCCGAATGGATTTAATTTAATTATCTTGCTGTATGTTTCATAGCCAGCTCTTCCTTGCTTCCAAAACTCTCTAAGAAAGAATTCTACTTATTGTTGTGTCTTTGGCTGTGGTTTGGCTTTGCTTTTATTTTTCTATCAATTTCATCCTGCTTGCTTAATTTTGTAAAAATCTGGAAAAATGTCTTTTTAGATGATACCCTTTTATGCTTTCATTTTTTCTTTTTAAACTTTTTACCAGGCTATTTTCTTGGAAATGGTTGAAGAAATACGTATTTTCTTAGAGCAAAATTGGAAAGCTAATTTTCTTCCTCTTCCTCTACAACTTTAACTTCCCTCTCTTGGAAATAACCATAATTAATAATTTACTTATATTATTTTTAACATAAATATGATTATCACTTTTTAGCTTACTTTGTTGACTTAATCATGTCTTGATCATTTCTCCACCTTATGAATTTATTAAACTTTGTCCAGATGTATAAAATTCCTCTTTTTATTAATGAGTTAAAAGTAATACTGGTTTAACCTCTAGTTCTTGATTAGAAATTAACATTTTAAAAAATATTTTATTTATTTATGTCAGAGAGAGAGAGCACAAGCAGGGGGAGCAGCAGGCAGAGCAGGTAGAGCAGGCAGAGGGAGAAACAGGCTTCCTGCTGAGCAAGGAGCCCCATGGGGGACTAGATCCCGGGACCCTGAGGTTATGACTTGAGCCTAAGGTGTACGCTTAACTGAGCCATCCAGGTGTCCCGAGTTGAGCATTTTTTAATGTATTTTTCTATGCTTTATATTTCATATTTTGTGAAATGCTTGACTTGTTTCTACCCTTTGCCCATGTTTTTAGTTATTTCTTAATGATACTTAGACATTGTATGTATTCTTATATTTGCCATGAAAATATGTATTTCATTAATATTTGCTCATAGAGTACCTCTGTCTTTTTTTATTTATGGTATTTTATTTTTTCCCTCAGGAATCTTACTATTTATTTAGCTAAATTTGTTGATTTTTTTTTCCCTTATGGATTCTCCATTTTATGTTTTACTTAAGTAGGACTGATATTAGTTTTATCTTCATTTGCTTTACAGTTTTTATGCTGTTATTGTATTTTTAAGTGTCTGTTCTCTGTCACTTCAGTGGTTCGTGGTAGGGAAGGGAATTAGATATGTGTGCTTAATTTGCCATCTTCAGCAGGAATTCAGACAGATATTTAATTATTCCATGTTCTAGGGTTTGTCTCCTGGTTTAATTTAATAATTCATTATCAAGGAGTTTCACAAGCATGCAGTCACTCATAACGTTTTAGATATGCTTCCATTTTATGCATTAAAACTATTCTAAATTGAATTTGTAGCAAGTAAAATATAGGCTCTCTTGAGGCTTAAATATGCTAGCATAACTTAAAAATTTTATCCCTCAAAATCTTTCTGATTAGTAATCCTTGTATGTTTGTGTACTTCCAGTTGGGTTTTTAAAACTTTTATTTTAACAAAAATCAAACCTAAGACAACACACACACACACACACACACACACACATATTTAAAGTTTGTATTTTAAAAAAAGCGAACTTGGGATGTGTGTGCCCACTCGTGCATGCATGCAAAATGGCGGTGTGAAGGACAGAACATGACAGCACTGATATTTTAAGGATTTTGAATGAAATATTTTGGGGTAAAGTTACTTTTTTAGAAAGAATATGCAAGTGTCACCCCTTCCATTTTGAGGATCATACTCAGTAAGAGAAAACTTCATAATTTCCTAATACTAAGGATGAGGTGAATTATCTTCAGAAGCATAGTCGTGTGTTTGCAAATGATGCTTTAAAAAACAAGTCAGTAAGATGATGAAAATTAAGGAATAATGAAAAGACTTGAAGTTTGATCCTTGGTCTTCAGATAATTTGTCATGTTACATTGTACGAGTCACTTGACTTGTTTCCACAGGTGTGAAATGAAGTGCTTATGCTAAGTTATTTCAGGTACAAATTGAATAAAGCTTTGGCCCATGGTGCAAGTGTGGTGGCCAGATGGAATCTGTGAATACATTCACCAATAGTGTTAGAAGAATTCAATCACTTTGGATAATTTTTTTCTAAGATTTTATTTTTAAATAATCTTTACATCCAGCATGGAGCTTGAACTTGTAACTTTGAAATCAAGAGCTGTGTGCTCTACTGACTGAGCCAGACAAGCACCCCAACCTTCAGTAATTTTAAATGTAAACCGAGAATGCCAAAATTATAGAGCACCATTTCTTCATTCATAGGATATGTATAGCTGTTTAAAATAAAAGAAATAAAGCAAAGCCCACCTTCTGCCCACTAAAAAGTTGGAAACAAACCCAAAGAATATATAGATTTAAAAAAAAAATTCTTGTCAAGATTTACCTCTTGGGGCGCCTGGGTGGCTCAGTGGGTTAAAGCCTCTGCCTTTGACTCAGGTCATGATCTTGGGGTCCTGGGATCAAGCCCCACATCAGGCTCTCTGCTTGGCAGGGAGCCTGCTTCCCCCTCTCTCCTGCCTGCCTCTCTGCCTACTGTGATCTCTCTCTCTGTCAAATACATAAATAAAAAAAATCTAAAAAAAAAAAAAAAGAAAAAAAAGATTTACCTCTTGACAAGTGCTATAAACATTTTGATCCTGAATCTCTGGTGCTGGTAACTTTATAAATAAGGATTTTATTATTACAGGCTTAGGGCAGAAGAGCTCTTTAGCTGTGTGGTTGCTTCTTAAGATATAGGCTTAAAAAATTATCTAAATTAGGTTAGAATACATGTAGCTCAGTGGTTCTTAGCTGTTTGAAGTGTTTGGAAAAACACAAAAATAAGATAAACATAATGTACATTCCATTAAAAAATATTTATACACATACCTATATATTCCTATATTCTTTTGGTAGAAAGTATAGGCTGATGGTATATGACAGTGATATTTAGCTAGAAGATTTGCCATGTATGTCTTAAGGATATACTAGTGTAGGTTCTCCACTTATTTAATAAAAATATCCCCAAGATTTGCTGTTATTTATTTACCCACATATATATTCGAAGCAAATTAATTTCATAATAGTACCGCTCCGTCAAAAGTTGTGATTTAGCATATAAGGGATTCCACAGTTGTATCATTACATACTAAACCCTGGACCCAAGATAATAAATGAGCTTCAGTTATATTGCCTGGATGTTGTAAATGTAGTCCCTTTTTCTAGAAAATCTGGTATCAAAAAGGCCGGGGTGCCTGGCTGACTCAGTCGGTAAAGTATGTGACTCTTGATCTCAGGGTTGTGAGTTTGAACCCCATGTTGGGTATAGAGATTGCTTAAAATAAAATCTTAAATAAAAAAAGATTGTTGAGTGAAAAAAATTAAGTAGAGCATGATTTACTGACATGTTGCTTATCTTTCGTTGGCTACAGCAATCATCAACAGAAAATTCTTTTAGCTTATTATCCAAGTGATGAATGTATTAAATGAAAGATAAGTGGTAACCACATCTTGGGAGAAAAGGAAAATAAAGTATTGCCATTTTATAAACTTTTTTATAGACTTAACTCACTGTAATACTAGACCTTGTACTTTAGAGATATCCTAGGACAATTTGCCCTAACTTTTACAGGAGAGAAATTCTGGGAAGGTAAAGGATTTGCCCCAAATCCCATACTTAATAGCAGAGTAAGGTTTAGAACTCAGGTATCCCAGCTTTGAGGCTCCTCAGTCCCCACCCATCATTATATTTAATTCTTCTGCTCTTAATTCATTATCAGGCAGTGACTTCTAGTTTGGAAAACAAATCACTGTTTTTCAAAAATTTGTTTTAAAGTCTTTTAAACAAACTGCAGATTTTCACTCAGAATCAGTGAATACAGATTTAGAATTTTAAAGAAGGCTAAGCATGCATTTTGAGACTATGAGCAACCTAGCGCTTCATTTCTTAATTTGTTTTTGTCTCAAATTGCAGAAATTAGGTAAACCATTATTTCTTTACACAAAAGGCTATATTTTGGTGGTGTGTATTATAGAGGGCACAGCTTGCATGGAGCACTGGGTGTGGTGAAAAAATAATGAATACTGTTTTTCTGAAAATAAATAAATTGGAAAAATTTTTTTAAAAAAGGCTATATTTTTTGTTTTTGTAGCTGTTTGGAGATATGTGTTGCTTTGATACATGAATATTTTCAAATAATTAAAATGGCAACTTTTTTTATAAGTTCTATTTGTAGGCCCAATAATTTATTGATTCATTTTTCCATACTAATTTTGGAATAGGGAGTAGTTTTTTAATTATTAGGTTGTAGGAGGGAGGATCAGTCAGGGTCAGTAAATTGTTATTACAAAACTAGTGGAGTAGAATTGTTTATGGCCTTCCCTATACATTGAATTATCAGAATTTTCCATCTGTCAGTAAGTTTTTTCTTGTATAAGACTAGCAAAGCTAACATTTGAGGGGTCATGACTTTTAAAAAAACATATTAGGAATTTAAAAGAGAAATAAATTGGACATAGAAATGAACACCCAAAGTATAGATGACACCTAGACTTAAGTAATGTCTAAAACCAAGGTAGTTGAGGCTTATAATCTGTGTCTAAATTCAAGGCTTTAGTATAGTTATAGAAGTTTTATAACAAATGCATTTTTAATAATTAAAGTTTACTAACTTTATTAATTAAAATCCTCTTGATGAGCACTTACTTTATCTTAGCAAATGGACTTAGGCATTCTCCTTTAATTTATTGATTTAGAACAAAGTGTTTGAAAAAACATGAAAAGATTTAGGATAATTGCAGTGCACATGGTGTCCAGCTTGCCAATGATATTTTTCCTTTTTTGTAGTTTATAAATCAAAGTATTTTAAGCTCCTCCTAGGATGGAATTTTACTTTTTTATTAATAAGCAATGTTTTACTGAGTTTCCGACATCAGCTTTCATTTTGTAATGTAGAAGCTTCCCTGTGGTATAAAGTGTTGGGACATTTTAATTAGGAAAAGAGATCATGGAACTCCATGCGATGGTATAAATTTTCCAGTGCTTCCATGTTCTACTAAATCGGAATGAAAAATACATTAAAATTTACTTTAAGTTATATCTACTTTCAAAGTTGAGTCAAGAGAAAAGGGGATGGGATAGAGATTATGGAATGTGTTTGGGACTCCATGGTGGGAGGTGGGATCAAAGAAGCCTTTTAATCATAAGTAGAAAGGAAATTTTGACGAGGGCATTTAGGTTACATGGTTCTTTCCCCTTTTTTGTTTGTTACAGGCAAAGGGGAAGATAGTGATGTACTCAGTATAAATGCAGATGCTTATGACAGCGACATAGAAGGCCCATGCAACGAAGAAGCTGCTGCTCCTGAGGTCCCAGAAAATACAGTCCAGAGTGAAGCTGGTCAGATAGATGACCTGGAGAAAGACATTGAGAAAAGTGTGAATGAGATTCTGGGACTAGCAGAGTCTAGCCCAAAGGAACCCAAAGCAGCCACCCTGACTGTTCCTCCACCAGAAGATGTTCAGCCTTCTGCACAGCAGCTGGAGCTGCTAGAACTTGAGATGAGGGCAAGAGCTATTAAAGCCCTAATGAAAGCTGGTGATATAAAAAAGCCAGCCTAGTTATTTGACTTGAGTCTGAGTTCTAGGTGTGTTTGAGCAAAGACACATCGTATAATTTTGTATATGACATTTATTTTCAGTCTTATGTGATATTTCTCATGTAATCCTTAATAGATAAACTCATCTTAGGCCTGACATACCTGTGGTGTTTTTGGTTGTTGTTATTTTTATGTATGTGTTACTGCTTTATGAATTCATGGCAAATATCATTGGATAACCTGGATACTTCGTTAGATGAGCATTTAGCTGTGTCTGCAAATTAATACCTGAAAACCGTTTAGCAAAGAGTCACTGTATTTTTTCCTTCATTTTTAAGTGTTTTGGCATCAAACCTAAAATCTTAAGAAAGATTGACCAAGCATGTTGCTCTTAAGGCTACCTGTATTTTGTGGTAGAATATTAAATTATTGCTTCTAGATTTGTCAACAATTTAAGAAATTTAGTCATGCTTATATGCACTTTTAAAATAAGTCTTCCTTGAAGACACCTTCTGTGGGTGTGAATTTACTGGTAAAGATGGAGTAACATTTATTGTTTTAAGGCTTAGAGGTCTGATATGGCTAAGAAAAATGTTTTTTATAAAAGAAAAAAAAGGACTTAATTTAAGGTCATTTTTAAAAATGTAGAAGTAATTGCCCAACTTTAATTCCAGCAGACAAACCATTCTAACAGGTATTTGATATTATTGGACACTTTGTTCAAGTTTTTTTCTTCAGTATAAAGGGAACATACTTTCTTTTACATTCCAAGCTATTAGGCAAAGAATATTTTATTGTACAGGCTTTTATCTCATGTTTTTGCTTGAAGATTTGATGTGCTATAATTCCATGAATTAAAAATAATAAAGACTATCATTCTGCATCTGAAGACTTTTGATACATTTCCAAAAGCAAAATTAATTTCGGAAAGCTTTGATAAGTCAATGTTATAATTAATCTAATTTTGTATAGTTTTTGTAAATAAATTAACATCCTATGCAATAACAGATGTTTTTTGCTCCATCACTAATTGCAGTTGTTTGATACCAAAATAAATTTAGGTAAAGACTCTTAAAATAATTTTTTTTCTAAAATATAAATCTAAAACCACTGTCTTTATACTGACTAACAAATATACTATATTTGTAAACCATGCTCTACTAATATTGTATGAGGATTTTCCTCATACATAAAACTTGCTGTGATTGAGTTTTATTAGCTGGCTTAATTATATGTAAATGTTAAGAGAGTTTCTTGTGGAAATAGAGAGTGCTTATGAAACCTTAGAACTGCAGAGTTACAGATTTTATTTTTTTGTTGTTTCTGAACATGCCTTTAAATAATACTGTTTTCACCCTCGCCCCTGGGATCTTTCTAATGTAGCCAATATCATAATCATTTGAAGTATTTCTCTTATGCTGGTAAATGTGCATATGTCTGAATAGTGAATTCTGCTTCAAGATGAAAAAGCATTGGTTATGGCAAAAGAATTTTTTATTCCAATTGAAAGTTAAAATAGCAAAGTAGTACATAACAAACTCTATTGCTGCTTACTAATTATAAAATGCGGTAGATGACATTTGTGTGATTAAACATACAGCAGTAGACAAGGGTCTGAGTGCTTTGTAGCTGCCTGGTTACCACCTTCTGGAAGCATTGTGTGTATGCTCTGTTTACTGTGCAGAATGGTCTAGAGGATGTTTGACTAGAGTGTTACCTATGAGGTAGAATGAGCTGAATGAAGGAAGCCACTTAGCTTCCTACCTTAGAAAATCAGTACTCCTTTTTTTTTTTTAATGTTGAAAGACACAAGAGCTTTTTGAAAAATGAATTAATTTGGAGAATAGGAATATGTTTGTTTTAGGAAAGCCTAAGTAATGGGAGAATACCATATATTGATCTAATGTTGCCATTTAAATTGTTAGCTCACAGGTATTTATTAAATACCTCTGAGGTGTTAGTTTTTTTCAGTGTCTCAAAGTCAGTGATGTTACAGTATAGATTTTAGCGCAGAATAGACTGAGTAGGGGCTCCTGGGTGGCTCAGTCATGAAGTGTCTGCCATAGGCTCAGGTCATGATCCCAGTGTCCTGGGATCGAGCCCCACATTGGGCTCCCTGTTGAGCGGGAAGCCTGCTTCTCCCTCTCCACTCCTCCTGCTGTGTTCCTCTCTCACTGTCTCTCTCTGTCAAATAAATAAAATCTAAAAAAAAAAAAGAAGAAGAAGAAGAATAGACTGACTAATAATAAAGATAGAGGTGCTACTGCTTTTTATGCTCCTTTTTGCCAAAGTAAGGAGAATTTTTATGTAATGTGTAATTAGTAAATCAGAAGATCAAAAAAGGTTTTGATAGCCTTTTTTTTAATTCAACTTGAAGTAATCCTGGTATTTGATGAGGAAATTAACCCAAAATTGAATGATGGGTGGTAACTGATAATAACAGGTCCTCTGCATTAGGCCTTGGGCCACTTTTTGATGTTCCTTCTAATTTACACACTCAGTTTTATCTTAAAAACCTATTCCACCAGGTAGCCAGTGTAACATACTAATTGTGAAAAATCTGAACCCCCAAAACCCCCAAGTCCTTTTGATGAATGCCATCAATTCCTTTAAAACTATCAGGCAGTATATTTTTTCCTTATAAATTTTGTTGCCAAAACCTACTTTCAGCAAATTATTAGATTCTAGGGCATGATTAGCTAAGTAAAGTTTTCTGAATCATTTGAACAGTAATATAAATTGCAAGAAAATAAACATTTTCAATGCTATTTTCAAGGTAGATAAAGAAGAGTGAACCCACAATTCAGGCCAAATAAAGTTGGTAACCAAAGAGTGAACCCACAATTCGGGCCAAATAAAGTTGGTAACCTAAAAATTTCAAAAATTCTCAGTTCTATTCCATCATGAAAAGTAAGAAAAGAATTTAGTTACAGAAATTTTTCCTTTGTTGTACCTGTTTAATCCGTAACTAAAACACCAATATGCTTTAACTTAAAACTATTAGTTTTTTTTAATATTTTTCTTTCTTTTGTTTGTGGTAGGGGGCAGGTTATTTGCATGTTTTAATGTTGGTCTTTTCCCTATCAAATGCCTTTTTTGAACATTTCCGGTCAGTCAAATAAGGTATAATGGCATATGTAGCTTTTCTATGTAATGCCCTTGTTGGATTTGCAATTGTCTCTCCATATTTTCTTACAAGTAGATTCCCTTTCTAAAATTAAAAAAAATGCTAATGAATATTATCAATAGGAATGCAAATACATTTGCTTGATAATTAATCATTATGTAAAAATGCATTGTGGTAAAATGAAAAGCCTAGGCGTTGAAGAGCAGAGGGTTCTGATTCTGCAGGAAGCAGCTGTGTAACCCTAGAAAGTGTAAAATGAGGGAAATAAATTGTTAGCCAATATGTAAGATTTGATCCTGCTATAATACTCTGTGATTTCAGTACAGAATACTGTACAATTTGGTGAGCTTATTTCTTACCTCTTCCCTTCCCTTTCCCCCGATTCAGAAATGAAGCAGTATATTTTTTTAAAAGATTTTATTTATTTATTTATTTATTTGAGAGAATGAGAGAGCACAAGAGTGGGGGAGGGGCACAGGGAGAGAAATAAACAGACTCCCTACTGAGAAAGGAGCCCAATGTGGGACTTGATCCCAAGACCATGGGATCATGAGCCAAAAGCAGACGCTGAACCAACTGAACCACCTAGGTGCCCTTGAAACATTCTGTTTAATCTTTTTTTTGTACTACAGTGTGGCTGGATATGAACAACAATCCAGGTTTTTGGGGGTTTTTTTTTTTTTTTTTTTACTTTTTTCCTTTTGCCTGTTAGAGTCTATTATCAGGATCTTTTAGGTAAGTATACTGTCTAGAATTATTAACATTGGCCCATGAATGTCAGTTATCTTTAACTTACTATTTTATTTAATTTCAAGATAATAAGTAGATCATTTTAAGTTAGTAAAGGTTTCTCCCCGCCAAGGCTTATAATGAAAAACAGCTCTTCTCTATTCTTTTTTTTTTTTTTTTAAAGATTTTTTAAGATTTTATTTACTTATTGCCAGACAGAGATCACAAGTAGGTAGAGAGGCAGGCAGAAAGAGAAGGGAGGGGAAGCAGGCTCCCTGCTGAGCAGAGAGCCAGATGCCGGGCTCTATCCCAAGACCTTGGGATCATGACCCAAGCCAAAGGCAGAGACGCAACCCACTGAGTCACCCAGGCACCCCATCTCCTTCTCTATTCTTTTTATACCAGCTCTTGCTACTAAGAGATAACCACTTTCAAATCGTTTAGTGATTTTTCAATTACCTCTGTATTTCTAAGTAACATGATGGTTATGCTCTTTCTTGATAATTCAGTTTTAGGTTTTATTGATCTGTTTTGGAATATGAAGATGAAGACTTACTCCTACCTCTTCACTAAACACATATCTCCCTCCTCTGTCCTCTCAATGGATAACATTCAGTATTTATACTATTTTGACTATGTAAATACTGTTCATAACTGGCTTGTGTGGTATCTGTAATTACATTTTTTTGTCCAATTATGTTTTAAGTTTTAGGGAATTAATAATATAATTACTTTATTACTTCATTTGCTCAGTGTTCTGTGTAGCATACATTAACTTACTCCCTAATTGTCCTCCAGGTTTAGAAATCTCTTCTCAGTAGGTTCAAATACATTTTATAATCCAACTTTTTTTTTTCTCTGGACATTCCTCTTGGAACTCTCTTGTTCTGTGCTAATCTGGACTGGTTGTTCTTCATCTCTCTCATATGGGATATCCCAATTTCCTGAATCTTCTGTCTTCGTCTTTTAGGTTATTACCTCATTTTGGTTGTGTATCTTTTCCGGCAGTTTCCTATGAAAGAATGCAGGAACAGTAAATTGTTTTGATTTACCAGCATGGCTGGGTTATGTCTATACACTGACTTGAAAGATTATGTGAGTGTTGATGTCTAGACTGAAATCATTGTCAGGAATTTTAGAGGATACTCCTGTGCCTTCCAACCTCCACTGAGGCTATCGAGAAGTCATTTGTCATTTTGATTCCTTTTTTTTTTTTTTTTTTTGCTGTTGTCCATCTCTTTTTTTTGTCATTTTGATTCTTGATATTTATTTGTATCTTTTGTTTTTTTCTCTTCAGAAGCTGTTAGGATGTTTATTCCCGATATTCTGAAATTGATGATGTTTCAGAGAATGGGTCTTTTTCATCCATTGAGTTAATCACCAGTGAATTTTTTTTAATGGGAAAATTCAATGTCATTCAGGTCTGGAAAATTTTAAAATATTACTTCTTAGATAAATTCTTTCCCTCTTCCCCCCCCCACCCCCGATCTCTATTTTTGGAACTCCTTTTATTAGGATACTGGTACTAGCCTGATTATTACATTTTTTTAATCTCACTTTTTCTGTTTTTCATCCCTTTCTTCTATTTTCTTGTGTATTTTCTCAGTATTCTCTTCCAGTTCTTCCACTGATTTTTAAAAAAATTTCCAGCATATTTTTAATATCTCAAAGCTCTTTTTATTTTTTATCCTCTGAATGAATTTTATCCATTTATTATTATTTTTTGAAACATTCCCTTTTAAAGGTAGCATTATGCTTTTGTGTCTGTAGGGCTTTCGCTTCACCCTGGCATCCAGGTGACCTTGCTTGCATCATGGTAGGCCATACAGACAGAGACGGAACCTCCGACACCTACATCTTGGTGCAACCACCTGCAGTCTTCCTAGGAACATGGCCAGACAGGTAGCCTTCTGAAGAGTCTCACAAAAACATTTTATTTACCTTTCTTTCTTGAGGAAGGCTCCCTGTCTTGCAGAAAGATGTCTTGAGTCAGTTTTCCCATCTGCCTTCCTGGTTTCTTTGAAACTTGAGACTTTTTATCATGCCCCACTTGAGGGCATAGATGCAGCTCTAAAATGGCTTAGCCGCAGCATGGCATTAGCTCCTCAGCAGTAGGGTGTCCCATCAGTCCCCTTTCATCCAGTCTGTTTTACTTTGGTGTCTCCCTGAACAAGGGCCATGACTTGGCACATTTGGCTATTGTTTTCTTACTGTTTATGTAAATAATAACCTGCCTGAATCTAAAAAGAGCTCATTGTTTTTATTAACCAGCTAAATTTGCCAGGCCTTGCTTGGCCCTTGGCTTGGCCTTTGGTGGATGTAACATTTTACCTCTCTACAGATATTAATTTTAGTGGTTGTTTTCAAGTTTTCTTCTGCTCTTTGTCTTCTGTTTTTCTTCAAGGTAATGTTCTCTAAGGGAGAACTGAGAAAACTCTCAGATTTCCTTTGTTCTCTAAGGGAGAACTGAGAAAACTCTCAGATTTTCTTAAATCTTTGGTAATATTTGGCTGCTTTCATGTGTAAGAGTAAGACACTAAAAAGCTGATTGGAAGTTCTATTTATGGATGAGGTGCTTTAATAGGTGCAATTCACTTTTCTCTTGGGTTGGCTAAGGATATCCACAGTTTATTCCCAAGAATTTTTACTTAATCTCCCAGTTTTGATAGGTAACCCTACTGTTAACCATTTGGTATGCCTTGAGTTTATTACTGCATGCTTCAACTTTGCACAGGTCTTCTGTGAAGTTGGTAAATGAATGGTTTTCTTTTGTGAGACCAACTTCCTTTTTTTTTTTTTTTTTAAGATTTACTTATTTTAGAGACAGAGAAGGCGTATGGGTGTGGGAGGGGCAGAGGAAGAGAATCTTCAAGCAGACTTGTCCTGAGCATAGTGCTTGATGCAGGGCTTAGTCCCTTGACCCATGAGATCATAGCCTGAGCAGAAACCAAGAGTCAGATGCCAAACTGACTGAGCCACCTGGACACCCCGAGGAGACCAGCTTCCATGTTTCATCTGCTGTTCTCTGCCTATGGAGCTTTACTTGGGTTTGTGTTTAGAATCAGGTGCTTCTTAGTTTATCTGTCTCTAGGCCCATAGTTTGCAACCTTCGCCAGCTAACTCCATCCCACTCATGTATTTGTATTCCAGCTTCCCGAATTTTCTTGACCCATCTCTGCCTTCTCTGCCACAGTCCATCTGAATAGGTTAGTGCTTTTAATCTCTTGTCATTTTTGTGGACTTTCATAAAGGGACAGTGACAAAGTGTTTAGTATGCTTTGTTTAAGCAGGTACTGCTTGGTTTTTTAATGTTTTTACTTTTGTCAATTGTAAATACACTTTTTCTGAATTCCATGTTTAGATTAATGTAGAATCTTAATTGATTCTAAGTAGAAAGGTGTAAGAAAGAATATACAAAGATGACAGCTGCTTAGGATCAGTGATAACCTGGGGCTGGCAAGGACACTAAAGGTGACCATATTTACTCCTTCCTTTCACTCCAATAATTTTTACTAGAATATGTGTTGGTGTTATTCACTGTTCATGTTCTCAGACACGCAATGTACTCTTCCATTATATAATTTCACATCCTTTTCTTTTTTTCTTTTTCTTTTATTTTTTTAAAAAGATTCATTTATTTGAGAGGTGGGGAGGAAGGTGCACAGGGACAGAGAGAGAATCTCAAGCAGACTCCTTGCTGAGCGTGGAGCCTGATGCAACCCTGAGATCGTGACCTGAGCCGAAAGGACACTTAGCAGACTGAACTACTGAGGCATCCCCACCTTTTCTTTTTAATTTCAAGAATATTTACTTGAATTATTGTTTTGTTTGTTCTTTTGCCTCGCTTTGGTTTTCTTCTGAATTTCCTATTATTTGCACTGGGGTCTTGTTGTCTGTCTTCAGTATATGTGACTTTTTTGTGAATTGTTTTTATCTTCCTTTTGAGTTAAAATTTTTTCTCTTTTTACCTATTTAAGGTATCATCTGTTGTGCTTATCCACTCCTGTGCTCCTTCTAGTTTTAGTTTTCATGTCTGAAATGTTTTTTTTTTTAAATTTCTAATTCTTCCCTGAATTCTGTCACCCCATATCTGATTCATGGTTATTCTGTTACAGCTTTTATCATTTTTTAAAAAGATTTTATTTATTTGACAGACAGAGATTATAGATTATAAGTAGGCAGGCAGAGAGAGGAGGAAGCAGGCTCCCTGCTGAGCAGAGAGCCCGATGTGGGGCTCGATCCCAGGACCCTGGGATCATGACCTGAGCCAAAGGCAGAGGCTTTAACCCACTGAGCCACCCAAGTGCCCCAGCTTTTATCATTTTTTAAATGACTGACATTTTAAATGCAAGTTAATAGTTTTGATGTGTTCTATGTGTCTGTCTTCCTGGTGAACTTTTATTGTCTATAGGGGTCTTACTCTGCTCCTTATTCTCTTTTAATTTATAACAGTATTGCATAGGCTTTGCCCTTGATATTTTTGTTTCCCATTTTTAAAATGTGAAGCTCATTTTTTGGAACTTTGTTTAGAAGGAGCCTGGTTCAGATGAGCTTTTCTATTGTCATGGCCCTTTGACTGTTTCTTGTTGCCTAGTATTCACATTATAGTGGCTTGCTTTCTGAGATTTCCTGGCTCTGTTCTCCTTCGCTTTTACCTGGACTTCTCTTTCCATCCTGTTGTTTTTCTCTGTCTCGCTCAGTTAGATACCGTAGCCAGTTGATTCATTCTCCTTGGTGTGAAACTCTGTCCTAGAAGGGAGCCCTGGCTGATCAGTTTTAGGAGTTCTTAAGGATGAGACTTTTCCAGCTTCTTTAGACCTTCTTATGCCTTGCATTCACCTGATGTTTTCACCTAGTTTCAGTAGTTGTCTCAAGTTGATTTGCCATAATTTCTACTTTTTGAGTTTTTCGTATTACCAGGTTTATTAGATTCCCAAATGGCTTCCCTTCTCTTTCTCCCACAGAAGTGCTGATACTATGGTTTTATGACTTGTTTTGGTTTGTTCTTACCTGCTTATGTTTTGGTGTTGTGAGTATACCTATGCTTTTGTTTTAAATGTTGTCCATGGTTTTTGGTTTTCTTTCTGTTGATCAGCCTGGTATTATGTAAGGACTTGAAGAGATTTATGAACTCTGTATTTCATATTAAGGAGAACTAATTTATATGTAAAATATCTTACTGAATTATTTATATAGTATTCTTAAAATTATTTGGTGAATTTTGACAAGTCTTTTTTTAAAATATAAAGTGATATGAGAGTTTTTTAAAAATTCCAATTAGTTAACATATAGTGTTATATTAATTTCAGGTGTATAATGTAATAATAAAAACTTTTAAAAAATGAGTTAGGTTTGACAGGTCTTTCTTAAGTTTTTAAATTTATTCCAAAACCAAAGCCTGTTTATCTTATTGGGTAGAAGCAGTGGTTAGCATGAAGGAAAAACAAGTTAATATTGCTCCTTAATAGCCAAGGAATTTGGCTTTATTAGGTATATTTTCAAAATTGATAGTTATTGTCATTTGAAAGTTTTTTTTTAATCTGTTAGAATTAGAAGTCATTTATATAAAAATAAAAATGACATGGTAGAGTTAAAGGACCAATATTTCAATGTTTTAAAATTTGGGGAATAGAAGAATTGAATGTACTCTGTCACTTTTAAAAGATAAGTTGTTTCTTCTTTGAATAATTTGTATTTATTCATTACTCTTCAGTTTAATATATTTTCTCGGCCTAGAACATATTTTCTCAAAGTCCAAAAGAGAACTCCAAGTTTTGATAACTGATTTTTTTTCCTCTCCAAATACCTTTGATGTAAGATTTTTGATAAGATTCTATCTTTAAATGTGGTATTTAAACTCACCAGATTAGTGGAAATTTGGTATTATTGCCCATGATGTTTATCAGTCTATTATAACAGCAACACAAACAAACAAAAAGCCTTCTGCCCAAGATGAGATTCAGAAGGGATGAGTACCCACTCTCATATAAAGTTTTCTGTCTCTCCCTTAGTGAAAATGATAGTTTGATGTAGTTGAGAGCTATAAAACAGTTTTGGTATTGAACACCTGTGTGATAAATAGCTTATTTATTGTGGGGTTTTTTTCCTGTTAGTAAATATGGAAGAGGAGAGTATAATATCAAGAACACTAAGGTACCAAATTAAAATCTGATTATACAACCCTTTGGCTTATTTGTGATTATTTCAACCTTCATGTTTATTTCTAGGGCAGATCTGCAGTTTGTAAAAAGAGAAAGAAGTGTGTTATGTTTGTTTACCTTACTTACAGCCAAACATAAATGTTAAAACACCACATTTTTTTTTCCTGATCAAGTTTCATGTTTTATAGGTCTTTTTTGCCATTAACATTAAAATATGCGAACAGCATACTTTTGCATTCTGAAACCTGCAAAAAGGTTTTTGCTGCACACTAGTTACTCAGACTGCTGCTGTAGTCACAGGAGAAGGGACCGAGACGATCACTATAGATACAGTACATTTTTGAGACTGTGGAGGACAAGAAATTACCCGTTTTTTGGTTTTTTTTTAAGTATATTCCTGCCATCAGCTATTCTCTCATTTTTAAAAAAATATTTATTTATTTGAGAGAGAGAACATGTGGGGAGGCCAGAGGAAGAGGGAGAGACAGAGAATCTCAAGCAGATTCCCTGCTGAGTACCAGATCTCATTGTGGGGCTCAATCTCATGACCCTGAGATCATGACCTCCACCAAAATCAAGAGTCGGTTGCTCAACCACTTGAGCCACACAGGTACCCTAGTGTTTTCTTTTAAATATACCCTAAGATAGCTTTTTCCACCCAGTCTATAGGCTCATTAGTTGGAACCTAATGTACAGTAAAAATCAGTCTTACATAACTTAGTGTTTTCCATGCTGAGTAAGTGAAATTCCGCTTGTAGAACATGTTTATATCAATGTAAGACAACTATAAGAACTTGGTTTTCACATTTCTCATTCTATATTAAGTAATGTTAGTTGATTTAAAAAAAAAGTCTGCCAACCTTTAATGAAAGGTAGGCATTTCATTGATAGTTATTTTTTTAAATACCCAAATGAGCCTTTATTAGGTGCATTAATTTGGAATTCAGGAACCTTTGAATTGTAGGTAAACATCATGAGTTTTCAATCTCAAGCACATTTTATTATGAAATTTACAAAATTCTGTGCCTTTAGTAGCTAGTTGGTAACAGAAAATAGAGTTTTGGTTGGTAGAAAAATGGAGTTGACAAGCTTATGGAGAGGAGGTGGAGGGGTACAGTTTACCCACATTAGCTTGGTTGATGTGCCAGCTGTCAACCAGCACCACCTGACCAACCTTCTTATTTAATCTTTTTTTGTCCTTTTTTCCCCCTTTGCTCTTCTGCCTCACTATTAACTCCTTCCTTTGCTCTTCTGCCATTTTCCTATCCTGTTCTTTCTTCCTTAATCATTATTTGAGACAAAAGCTTTTTTCATTCTTTGTTGTCTTCTCAACCTATACACTTTAAATACGCATGTAAAAAAAACTTTGCTTAACAATCTGTGTTTCAGTTTTAAAGTACATATTTGAGAATTTTATAATCATAGAAAACCAGAGAAACAGAATTTCCAAGCGGAAGGGATAGTAAAGCTCTAATTTAAAATACAAAGAAATTGAGGGGCACCTGGATGGCTCAGTTGGTTAAGAACCAAACTATTGGTTTTGGCTCAGGTCATGATCTCAGAGTCCTGGGATTGAGCCCCATGTGGGTCTCCATACTCAGTGGGAAGTCTGCTTAAGGATTCTCTCTCCCTCTACCCAGCTCCTCCCCCCCCAACTCTGTGTGTGTGCATGCACTCTCTCTCTAAAGTAAATGAGTATTTTTTTTAAAAAATACTAAGAAATTGAATGTTTATTAAAGGATTATCAAAAAACCTTTTCTTCTTAGTGTTTTTCTGTCCAAAAAAAGATTAAAGTTTTTGGTCATGCCACTTCCTCCATTTCCCACAATAATTTCAATACATATGTCACTAAAATATTAATTCTCTTCCTCTTACCTTTCTCTCAGAACTTCAGCTTAAATAACATTAAAAAATATACCTAAACACTGGGGGTGCCTGGCTGGCTCAGGTGGTAGAGCATGCGACTCTTGATCTTGGGGTTGTAAGTTGGAGTCCTACATTGGGTTAGAGATTACTTAAAACATAAAATCTTTTTTAAAAAAGTACATGAACTCTAGGAGATTTTGAGTCCATAGGCTTTTTAAATTTTGTTTCCTAATTTCCTATTTCTCATTTTCAGTTTTATTGCATTTATAAATTTATTGCAAATAACTTACACAAAAGAGAAGAGTATATAGCAGAACTCTACTATCTAGATGTAATCTATAATATTCTGGTTTCTCTTGAGATCGCATAAATCTTTCTAGATGTAATCTTTTAGCCATTTTGCTTTGTTCTCCGGTATTTAAAATTGTTTGTTGATCAAATTAGCAATAAACACAGACACACACACACACACACACACTACATGAGATACTCCATGTTGAAAGAGTATAAGGAGTTAAAAGATAAAAGGTACACAATTTGGAGGAAAAGCATTTGCATGAATATGAAAGCCATAGGTTTGATATACTTCAGATATCAAGATCTAAGACATAAAATCAAGAAGTCACAAAGTGTTGGTATCCTAGAATTGTGTATTTTCTATGGTTGCTAATTCGTCAAGCTCAGAGAAGGCAGAGGTGAGTGCCGGGAGGTATGTGGAGGAAGCATATACCAACCGGGGGGAAAGGCAGCACCCAATGAAAGAAGTAAGAGCTGAGGGAATGTGGTCTTTGGAGACCATTTAGTGCAGAGGCAGATGGTACCCCACTCCGTTTTTTGTGTAAGTATCGCATTATAAAACGGTAATTGATGTTTCTAATGAATCTGAGTTTGCAAGACAGAAGCTTCCTATGCAACTGTGTGCAAATAAGTTTTGTTGTAAAGACATATAAGAAAATGTTTTGGTGTAAGAACACTAAATAGGCAACTTCTTTTCTTGATTTCCTGGTTAAATGAGGCGTCATCCTCAGGCAGCTGTTTGGAAACACCCTATGATATCCACATACATTTGCTTTGAGTCCTGTCTGCGGTCAGACTTTTTAAGCGTGAGGAAAATATATATATTTCTGTTCACTGAACAACAGAATAAAGAAAATGTACTCATGTACTTTGTGGTGGATGGCCAGTTAATGTCATTTGAAGCATAAAATATGTTTATCACTGAAAGCTGAAATTAGCCCCAGAACTAGCGGGCTGTGTTTGGCACTTTAAAGATATAAACTCAATGAGAACATAATTAGGGATAACGGGCTTTTATGCCTGACAGGGGTAGGCGGCACATTTACTTAACATACATTGCCTAATGTTACTCTCTTGACAGAGTCTCCAAATACTGGTTTTTTTTTTATTTTCCCCATGGCAACTTGTGCTCTTATATGTCTGGTGCTTAATATGAATAAATTTTTTTCTTATGGTTGATGGCAGTTAAATGATGAGACTCCTGTGGTATGCTCAAAGTGATATATACCTCGTATATAACAAGTTTGAGTATTATATTTTATTGAAACAGTTCAATTATACCACAGTCAAAGAAAAAAAAATTCGAACTTTTTATTAGCCAGGAGTTCACTGTCTCGGGCTTCCTTACAATTCAGTGCAGTGTTGCAATGAACACTTTCTCTGGTGCCTTGTTTTAAATGTTTGTGTTTGTAATATCCTGAAAGGAGAGCTCCCAGATTATATTTTCCTATCAAGTCCCTGTAAACTTTTAAATTTAACTAGCTAAAGAGATGAAATAATCTTTGTTGCAAAATGTTTAATAAACAAAGCCTAAGTAAAATAATAGAAACACAATAAACTTAAAATGTTCTTTTAATGTTTTAAATCTGTGTCATTTCTTTCCTTTTTGTTTTAAAAGGTGGGGGTTGGAAAGAAAAGAGAACTTCAGATTTTATATTTAATTGAACTAACAGCATGTGCTGACAAGTAATAAATAACAGCCGTTCGGAGTGACTAAATAAATTGGTTTCCACAAGCAATGATTCATCTTCTGTCTTTCATTGCCATCGGGCTAAGAGACAGCTTCTTTTTGTCAGCTTATAGGAAAAATATTTGGTAGTATAACAATCCTGTTTCTATTCCTACAATAAAAGGTCATGGTTTTGTATAGTAGTTGCATTTTGAAGTATTTAAAGACAATAACTAAATTTACATTTGGTTGTTCATTTACCTAAAACTTTGTGAAGCTGTAATTGCTCAGTCTTTGTGGTGTTTTACAATATTTTGGTAGATTCACTTACCTCTTAATTTTTTCTTTGACTCCTGGTTATTTGGAAATTTGTTAACTTAGTTTGCTAATATTAGATTTTCTAAAGATCTTCCTATTATTGATTTTTAACTTAATTCTGTTGTGTTCATAGGACATGTTTTGTGTGGCTTGAATCCTTTGATACTTATTGAGATTTATTATGGCTGAATATATGGTCTATGTTGGTAAGTATTCCTTGCACAGTTAAAATGCATATCCTGCTTATGGTATGGTGGGGTGTTATATAAATGTGAATTAGGTTAAGTTGGTTAATAGTGTTGTTCAAACCTTCTACAATCTCTTTTCCCCCAGGATTTTATTTAAATTCCAGTTAGTTAACATACAGTATAATATTAGTTGCAACTGTAGAATTTAGTGAGTCACACTTACATATAACACCCGGTGCTAAACCTATATTCTTACTCATTTTTCACCTCTATCTTCTTTACTTACTGATAGAGGGGCCATGAGTTTTGTAGTGCTGCATAACAAATTAGCGTAAATTGGGATTAAGGCAGCACACATTTATTACCTCACAGTTTCTGGTGAGTCAGGAATCTGGGGGTAACTTAGCTGGATTCTTGTCAGGGTCTCAGGAGACAGCCATCAAAGTGTCGGCTACAGATGCACTGTCATCTGAGGCTTGGGGACCTATTCCAGACTCATGTGGTTGTTGACAAAATTCACTTCCTTGTAGCTGTTGTTGTTGTTGTTTAAGTCCAATAGGGTTGAGGCCTCTGACTTCCATCTCTAATCTGTAGACTCTGCTTTAAAAGTTCCCTCTGATTAGGTCAGACCCACCAGAGGATAATCTCTCCTCTAATAAAATCAAAGTGAATTGATAAGTGACCTTAATTACATCTCTAAAATCTCATCACTGTTGCTGTATAATATAACCCAATCATGGAGTGAAATTCCATTTTATTTACAAGTCTCTGTCAGGGATTATCCAGAGCATGTGTAGCAGGGGGTGCAAATCTTGGGGATGCACTTAGAATTCTTTCCACCACAGAGGGATATTAAAATCTCCAACAGGACTGTGGATTAGTCTGTTTTTCCTTGTAATTCTAAAATTTTTGCTTTAAATATTTTAAATATTAAATATTTATATTTATATATAATATTTACATTAAATATTTTTAAAATATTTTGGTTCTCAGTATTAGGTAGATAAATGTTTGGGATTATTATATCCTCTTTAAAAATTCATCTCTTTATCATTATGAAGTAACATAATTGTCCCTGATATTGCTCTTTGCTTTGAAACCTATTTTTTCTGGTAGTAGTATAACCACTTCTCTCTTTTGATTTAATATAGTGTATCTTTTCCAACCTTTTAATCTATTAGTGTCTTTATGCTCAAATTTTGTTTCTTTTTTTTTTTTTTAAGATTTATTTATTTGACAGACAGAGATCACAAGTAGGCAGAGAGGCAGGCAGAGAGAGGAAGGGAAGCAGGTTCTCTGCCGAGCAGAGAGCCCGATGCGGGGCTCAATCCCAGGACCCTGAGATCATGACCTGAGCCGAAAGCAGAGACTTAACCCACTGAGCCACCCAGGCGCCCTCAAATTTTGTTTCTTGAAGGCAGCATATGGTTGGTTCTTTTTCCAGTATTGCAGTTTCTACTTTTTAATTGGGTTATTTTGGCTATTTGATTTTTAAAAATTTGTTTATAGTTTATTTTTTAAGCATAATATTAGTACATATCATTTGTCTCACCTTTTAGGTATCTTCCACAATATTTCTGTCATTTGTTTTGACAGCTTTGTTGGTAGATAATTCACACACTGTAAATTTTGCCCTTTTAATTTTTTATTTTTTTAAGTGAGACAGCGTTTGAGTGGGGGTTGGAGGGGTCATCTCAAGCAGACTCCACCTATGTGGAGCCTGATGTAGGGCTCGATCCCACGACTCTGAGATCATGACCTGAGCTGAAATCAAGAGTCAGATGCTCAACCACCCAGGCACCCCAAAGCTCGCCCTTTTAAAGTACACAGTTCAGAGGTTTTTAGATTATAACATCCACTAGCACTGTCTTAATTCCAGAACATTTTCATCACTTTGGAAAGAAACTTTGTACCCATTAACAGTACTCTCCATGCCCACCTTTCCCTCTTACAACCACTAATATACTTCCTATCTGGGAATTTGCCTATGCTAGACATTTCATATAAATGGAATCATACAATAGGTAACTTTCTGTATCTAGCTTCTTTGCTTTCCAGGTTTAGCCATGTTGTAGCAAAGGTCAGCGCTTGATTTCTTTTTACAGCCAAATAATTTTCTTCTGTATGGATACATCACATTTTGTTCATCTGTTCTTCAGGTGGTTGACAATTGGGTTGTTTCTGCTTTGGGCTATTGTGAATAATGCTACTGTGAACATCTATGTACAAGTTTTTGTGTGGACATATATTTTCATTTCTCTTGGATATATACCTAGAAGTGGAATTACTGGGCCATATGGGAACTTTAGCTTTTTGAGGAACTTTCAGACTTTTCTCCAAATGACTGCACCATTTGGCATTCCTACCAGCGATGTATGAGGATTCCGGTTTCCTTGCCAACACTGCGTATTGTTTGCTTTTTTTCTTCCACTGTTTTAGGGATGTTGCTTTAGTGTGTTCTGATTTGCTTGTTTTCCACTGAGATATCTCCTGTCATCATTGTTCCTCTGTATATTCTTTCTCTGCTCATCTCTATGCTTTGTTACTAGTTTTGAACTAATATGTGGCTTAATGTAGTTTTCTTTGTGGTTTGTTTTTGTTTGTTTTTGGGGGGGCGGTTTGGGTGCATGGGGTTCATGGTATTAGATTTGTGAGTTTATAATTTTTATCAAATTTAAGAAAATTGGTAGCCATCATTTGTTCAAATATTTTTTTAAAAGATTTTATTTTTTCATTTGACAGAGAGAGAGAGAGAGAGAGATCACAAGTAGGCAGAGCAGCAGGCAGAGAGAGAGAGGGGAGGAAGCAGGCTCCCTGCCAAGCAGAGAGCCCAATGTGGGGCTCGATCCCAGGACCCTGAGATCATGACCTGAGCCCAAAGGCAGAGGCTCAACCCACTGAGCCACTCAGGCACCCCGTTCAAATATTTTTTTTATCACTCTTCTTCCTTTGGGGATTCCAGTTACACACAACAGCATACTTCAAGTTTTTACCCTAGCTCACCAAGCCTCTATTCACTTTTTTTTATTCCCCCTTTTCTCCTTCAAGTTCACTGTTCTTTTACTCTCCACTATCTAACCTGCTGTTAATCCCACCTAATACATTTCTCATATTATTTTATTTTAAGAATTGATTTGCATCTTTTTTATGTCTTCCATGTCTTTGCTTAACATTTTAAACATATAGAAAATAGTTATAGTAACTTGTTAAAGTCCTTGTCTACTCATTCTGTGTCAGTTCTGGGTAAGTCTCACTTGATGAGTTTTTCCCCCTGATGATGGGTTTGTATTTTCCAGCTTCTTTATAGGGCTGGCAGTTTTCAGTCAAATGCCAGACACATTGTGAATTCTACTTTGTTGGGGCTGGACTTTTTTATTTGTATAAATAATCTTGAACCTTTTTTTACTGAGACACAGTCAAAGTTACTTGCAACCAGTTTGACCCTTTCCATTTTGGCTTTTAAGGTTTGTTAGATCCCAATGAAAGAAGCTTTTTCTAGGCCTGATTAGTCCCCACAACTGATTAAACACTTAGGTGTGCTTAATGACCTGAAAATCATGATGTTTTCCATTCTAGTTGTTGTGAAGAGGCACTATTGCTAGCCTCGTGTAGGTGCTAGGCACTGTCACCTCCTGTCCTTACAGAGAGTCTTTCCCGGCCCTGGTACTTGGCTCACACACCTGCCTTGTTCACTCCTCATCTGAAGAGTCAAGGGGTGCTCAGCAGTGCCCCAGAGTTCTCTCTTTTGCTTTCCTGTCTCTAGTTTAGAGCGTACATAAGCGTTTGTCCTCAGTGCAGACTTCTCTTTGGCTGGTTGATTCTGAGTTCTGTTCTTTACGGTGTTTTCATAAATTCATAAATTTAGGTCAAACATACTCTGTTCAGGAGATCCTAAGCCTACCTTTCCCCTCTGCTGACTCTTCATTTCATCTCTTCCTGCCCACAGAGGAAAGAACTCTCTGTTTTTCTGTCATGATGCAGTGTCTGATCCTGGAGGCATCCTCATCTCTATGCTTTGAAGAAGTAGAGAAGGGAGATGTTAGTTTGTTTACCCACGTTCTGTTCTGGGAGAGGATACTGCCTGTGCGAGAGCTTGGTTAGTGGAACTGGCAACCGTCAGTCATTCATGTCACCCTTGTTTCACTCAACAGTGTCAGCTGTGATTTCCATTGGCATCTTTCCCTAGTAACTGTTTCCTCAAAAGGTGGTGATGGACGCTGCTAGTAAATTTTTAAAAATCTCTTTAAGACCTTCTTTATGTACAGTGTAATACTGTATTTTCATCTGTTTTTCTTAATATTGTCGGTAATGAATTTTAAAAAGAGTTGAAATGATGGTAACTCTAGGCCCTTATTAAAGTGGCAAGGAAGAATTATTGGGCAATAAATGTACAATTCTATGAATCATTGCTTTCTGGTTGTAAAATAATGTTTATTTGTAAGATGTTTAAATAATACCAAGGCAGATGGTTAATAACTCCTATATGAAGCCATAAAAGTAAAATAAGTTTGTTTAAAAAAAATTTTTGGGGGGGGCGCCTGGGTGGCTCAGATGGTTATGCATCTGCCTTTGGCTCAAGTCATGATCCCAGGGTCCTGGGATCGAGTCCTGCATCGGGATCCCTGCTCAGTGGGGAGCCTGCTTCTCCCTTTCCTGCTCCCCCTGCTTATGCTTTCTCTCTTTGTCAAATAAATAAAATCTTAAATATATATTTAATAAATAAATAAATAAATTTTTAAAGTTTTTTTTATTTATTTGATAGAGATTACAAGTAGGCAGAGAGGCAGTCAGAGAGAGGAGGAAGCAGGCTCCCTGCTGAGCAGAGAGCCTGATGCGGGGCTTGATCCCAGGATCAAGCTGATCCCTGTGCTGCTTTAACCCACTGAGCCACCCAGGCGCCCCCTATTAATAATTTTTTTAATCAGATGGCATGTGGGCAATTAATCTGTTGCTATCATTCGTTGAAAACAAATTTAAAATGGTATAAAATATTTAGAAATTTCTCAGTGGTGGAACACAGTTTCCTGTTTTGCTTCTCATTTGGTACCTCTTTGTTCTTGCTAAAAATGCTGAAGTATTGGAATTCCTGTTTTCTGTAGAGGGTTGTCTTCCCTTTTATCCAGGAATAGGTTTTGTGGCAAATCATTGAGTCAGCAATTACTTGGAGTCTAACTGAAAGAGATAAAGTTCCTAAGAATTTATTATATATGTGTCTTGCCACTGAGTGAGCAGGAAAAATACATACCCATCAGTGCTGACTGGTTGGTAATTTCTGAAACACGATGCCACAGCTCCTCATAAATAACAGAGTAACAGAATCACGCGGAATTTGGCAGAGATCAATCTCTAGATGGATGAGTTGGTCTATAAGCAAATAGCTACTCAACTTCTTTTGACTTTTAAGAATGTTCTATGCACTTTCTGATCCAGACCCTTAAATTTAACTTGAGTCCCTAGAGATCAAGTAATTTTTATAGAAACCAACATAGACTAACGAGTCAGCAACTGTTCCTTGGTGTATGGAGGTACATTTTTATTTCAGTGGGAGAACCCCATATGCTGCTTTTGGGAACTCTACTCCTTAACTTCATATTATGGACATCTGCCGTGACTGGTCAGTGAGTTGATATGGCTCTGATGTCCTGGGATGAGAAAGTAGAGATTTCATCCACGATCATCAAAAGCCTGCCAGTGAAATATTTGTGCTGCCTAGTTGTTTTATTTTTGGCGTATTTGTGAGACTGAGTTATGTGCTGTATTTGCCATCTTTGCAAATGTCAATTAACTTTTTAAAAAAAGACTTTATTTATTTGAGAGAAAGAAAGAACATGTGAGCATGAGTGGGTTGGGGAGAGAGAGAAGCAGAGTCCCCACTGAGCAGGGAGTCCTCCCCCGCACGGCTTGGTCCCAGGACTCTGAGATCATGACCTAAGTTGAAGGCAGATGCTTAACGAACTGAGCCACACAGGTGCCCCCTCAAATGTCAATTAACTTTTATAGAAGCACAGTCTTGGTAGCCAAAACCACTTGCAGTCCTTGCTACATTTCTCTAGTATCTGTGCCCAGGGACTATAAACTTGTAGCTGTCTGATAGATATGTTGCTTAGTAACCCCTGCTTCCCTGTTTTGAACCTGCCAACATTCCTGACTCTATAAATGAACAAGGAGATGATCTAAAAACAAGTGAATATGATTTGAACATTCAAGTGAGGTATGAATCCAAGCTGTCCTTTATCCATTTGCAGACAAGGAAAGAGGTGGCAAGAGATGTCTGGAAATGTCCCCTGAGGTGCCATCAGCTATCATCTCAGGTGTTTGGGTAGCTGTGGGCAGTCAGGGTGCTTAGAAGTCCAAAAGCCATTTAAAAAATTATGTCACATCTTAAATAGTCTTTGCACAGTGTTTAGTTCATTGTACTGCTTCTTATAGCCCTTTTACATTCAAACAAACAAACAAAATTATTTTTTAAAATTTATTTTTATTTACTTATTTATTTTTATTAACATATAATGCATTATTAGCCCCAGGGGTACAGGTCTGTGAATTGCCAGGTTTACACACTTCACAGCACTCACCATAGCACATACCTTCCCCAGTGTCCATAACCCCACCACCCTCTCCCTGTACCCCTCCCCCCAGCAACTCTCAGTTTGTTTTGTGAAACTAAGAGTCTCTTATCAAACTGAGGTATTTTTAGAAGGATTTTTATTCCAGTAGGTCACTTCACAGGGACAAAACTGTTGTATGGGGAGTATTACAGATTTGAGGGTGCATGATCTTAGAAATAAGCTAGGTGCCTTCCAGGCAACCTGCTGCCTCTTTCAAAGTGTCCTTTCTGCTGGCCCCAAAGAGGGAAGAAACTCTCACATATGCAAAGGTTGTAGGGACTTTGTGTGTTGCTCATATAAGCAGTGACATTTTAGGAAACAACCAAGGGAAATGACAGTGCTAGCTATAAAATAAAGGTTAGCTACTGTATGTGAAGCAGTGTGAAAGAACTTGATATACATTGTCTTCCCTCACGATAGCAACCTTATGAGAAGTGATCGTTATCCCCATGGCCCACAGCCACACAGGAAAATGGTGGATTGAGGTTCATCTGCGATGTCAAAGCCAAGCTCTTGCCTTTGGGTTCTGGTTTTCGGTTATGAATGGCTCATACTGGAATTTTGGACATCCCAAGAGGATATAATTTTAGAGTAGGAACTCTTTTCAGCATCCTCAAATTATGGAGTGACAGAGTTCATTCTGGAACCAGAGACTCTTTCATACACTACAAATGTTTTCCTGGCTTTGAGATCATGGATGGATTCCAACATATAATACAGCTATGAGCCAATGATAGAAAATAAACAAACTAAATACCTTGATAGTAACAGGAGGTTTTATCTGATCATTGGAAAAACACTCTGGAAAGTGTGGCACCCATGGGTCATGGACCGTTTTGCCCATTTCTACCTGAATGTCTTCGTGTCCCTCTGTGGATATCAAGGGAGCAGCATCTCCCTGCTTGAGTAGCTGCAGGGAGGGGTAAGAGCATCTTTAATCATTGATAGAGGCAAAGTTTTCTAGTTCTTATGGTCCAGTAGCATAGAGGTCACTAGTCATATACTGTCCATGAGAGTTCCAAGTGCATATTCTCACTTAATTGGGAAATAAAGCGAGGGCAGGGAATGGCTGGCTGCGTGTAGGTCTCTTTTTAGTCACTTGTCAATTTTTATGTGGGATAGTATGTTTCTCACATGCCATCTCCAAATAATGGTAAGGCCTGCTCTGAGCACCATGTTAAAATGGATTCTGAGACCCAAACCTGGAGAGCCATGATCTATTAATGATTCTGCCAAAGGTGCAGGAAGGAGTAGTGAGTCATGAGGTTGCCCCCTCTTGTTAGGTCATTGAAATACATCCCAGAAAGACCCTTAGATACCAGGTAGTTTTCTCAAAATACTGATTCTGAGAACTGAGAAAGCAAATACTAATAACCAGATACTAATTCTGCTCTGTCTGCTTGGGTTCTAATCCTGGGTTTTCTATGTTTGTAACATTTGGCCTCAAATTTCTCTGTGCCTCCATTGCCTCAGCTGTAAAGTGGGGTTGATAATAGTATTTACCTCAGTGAGCTGTTAGTTTAAATAAGCTAATTCAGGTAAAGTTCTTAGAACAGTGCTTGGCATATTATAAATGTTCAATAAACATGAATTATGACAAATAAAAAGACAGTTTTGAGTGTGTATTATGTATAGGCACATTCCGGGTTTTATGCAGACCCTCTGGCCTAACCCTCTACCCAACTTAGGATAGTATTTGTTGGAAGTGCTTCTTGATTTTCACTTGGTATCACTCTTTCTGCTGAAGACCAAGTGAGTTAGAACCCTCTCAAAACCAACCAATCCTGTTTTGGTCTAATATGAAAATGTTATAACTGGAAGGGTTATAGAACTTACGGAATCAGCTTCCTTGTTTTCTACAGTTGAGGAGTCTGAAGCTCGGGAAGGTTGAAGAAACATCCATTTTTTTTACTTAAGCGTTTCTCCTATTTGTTAATGAAAAAAATCATGTAGGCTGTGGTTAGCGTATTAGGACTTGTGTTTTTTTAAATGTATCGTAGTAAGTAATTATGTGCCCAGCAATGTCTTCATAGAAGGAGGTATCTATAATAAAAGGAAAATTGGGCACTAGAAAGGAATCAGCTATGGGAATATTTGATCTTGTAGGCTGCAAATAGAGTGTGTATGGCTAAGAGGAATGGGCCTCGTCTGAAAAGGATATGCAACGGGATGTCTCAGGACCCTGCCACAAAGAGGGGAGTATTGAGCTCTAGAATACTCAGGATGTTACACATCCCCGTTGTCGAATCACATAGCGAAGGACAAGGATTGTTTATTCTGAACACCTGATTCCTAATCCCAACGGCTCCTAACAAAAGACCCTGACAATAAAGTACAATAATAGGGAACGTGGGAATCTTAATAAAAATGTGTGTCTGTGTGAAGCTATATTGTCTGTAAGGGGCAGCCCTTCCAAACCTAAAGGCAGCACGAGAGAACTAAAGCCCAGTCACTACAGCAGTCCAGGATGGTGGTAGCAACTGTTGACCTTGACCAAAAATTCCTAATTTAGGCAGCTAGGCAGGTGACAGTATGCCTACCATGTGTTTAACAGTCACGTAGTAAAGACTATTATGTGTTTGTGAGAGGAAGAAAAGGTATTTGGTTTGGGACGTTCACTTAGAGAACTCTGAAGATCTGAAGTCCTGAAGTAGAGCCATCTACCTGGGAGCAAAGCTCTAAATCTGTCTGTCTGTCTCCACTCCTGTCCATCTGCCTCCGTCTCTCTTTCTCTCTGTCACAAGATTTTCCTGGAACTTTCCTCCTTATCCTTTATGAAAAGGTTTGTGCTAGTGTGAGAGCTTGGTAGATCCGTCTAGCTTCAAATCTTGGTTCCTCTCCTGTTAGCTCTAATGGATTGGGACAGAGTCACTGAATGTTGCCTGGTCTTGATTTTCCAGACTGTAAAGTGGAGTTTATAATACCCACTTGAGGAGTCATCATGCAGTTTAAATGGGATAGCATGAACAGTACATGGTAGGTAAAAGAAGCAGAGGAAAAGATACTTCCCTTGCCATCTTTCTGGAGGATCTGTTTGAAGTAGATGAAAGAAATGAACAGGATCATGGGTTGTCAAACCTAGGTTTGCTCTGAAATCCCATGAGGACCTTTTTTTTTTTTTTTTTAAAGATTTTATTTATTTATTTGACTAGAAAGAGAGATCACAAGTAGGCAGAGCAGCAGGCAGAGACAGAGGGGGAAGCAGGCTCCCTGCTGAGCGGGAAGCCCAATGTGGGGCTTGATCCCAGGACCCTGGGACCATGACCAGAGCCGAAGGCAAGGCTTAACCCACTGAGCCACCCAGGTGCCCCATCCATGAGGACCTTTTTGACAACTACTGAACTTCTGAATCAGAATCTCTGAAGTGTAGTCAAGAAACTTGTATTTTTTAGAAAACTCTCAAGTAATTCTGATGCCCAACTAAGTTTTAGATCGATGAACTACGTGAACTCTAGTTCTTTTGTGTTGCTCGTTCCATTGCTCACCACTGTTTATCTCTTCCCAACTGGTAGACACTGGACCTGTTTCAGGTTTGGGCTATAGGGTAGAAGTGGCTATGAACATCCCAAGTCTTGTGGATATGTTTTCTTTTATACTGCATAAATAGTTGTGTATGGGAGTACTGGCTACCGGGTACAAGAAACCTCCAGACCTTGTCCCAGTGTGGTTGTGTCATTTTACCCTGCCATCAACCACATTGTACCAGGTCTGTCACCTTGCCCTTGACTGGTGGAGTCAGTCTCTTTATAGCCATTCTGGGGTGGTGGGGGGAGGGTGGGCGTAGTGGCATCTCCTTGTGATTTTAATTTGCATTTCCTTGATAAAAAATGACATTGAGTATTTTTTTATGTGCTTCTTGGACATTCTGGTGTATATACTTTTTGACTCTTTAAATCTTTTGCCCATTTTTAATTCGTGTGTTTGTCTTTCTGTTGTTAAATTGTCACAGTTCTTTGTAGATCCTGGAAAACAGTCCTTTGTCAAATATAGGTTTTGCCGGTGCTTCCTTCAAGGCTGTAACTTGCCTGTTTATTTTCTTAATGGTGTCTTTTGATGAGTAGCAGTTTTTCTTTTTTTCTTTTTTTGATGAAGCCTAATTTTTTTTTATGGTTATTGCTTTCTATGACCTAAGAAATCTTGGCTATCTTTTTTTAAGTCATGAACACATTCTCCCATACATTCTCTTTAGAAAGACTTAGGGTTTTACCTTTTATGTTTGGGATATTTATTTTGTCTTTTCGCAAGTTTTCAAGACTAGATCTTCTAAAAAAAATAATACCCCATTAAGGTTACTTTTATACATAAACAAATGAAGCTGAATCATGTTATGAGAAACATATTACAGTGGCTTTCCTGAAAAAAATATGTGCCAATGTGGAATAATTGAAAAGATCAGACCATCTTCCACATTCATGGTTTTTTTTAAATGAGATTTTACTTTTAAGTAATCTCTACACCCAGTGTGGGACCGGAACCACAATCCTGAGATCAAGAGTCCCATGGTCACTGACTGAGCCAGCCAGGCAGGCACCCCTTCGTGTTTTGTTTTCAAACACATAATTTAAGAAGAGGAAGAATGGATTCTCTGATTCTACAGCAACCTTGAATTAAAGAGGTATTCTCAACATACATTGTTGAGTTAAAAGAAAATTGACCGCAGTATGCATTTGTACATAAGGGGGAATGGTGCAGAGAGAGGAGTAGTCCTGCACCTCACATACGGAATCTGAGAAGGGGAGAAAGGAAACCCTGTCTTCCTTGATTGCACGGGAAGGAGAACTTTACTCTGCAGGTTCTCATTTGTCTCCATACTTGTTTTCTTCTGCCCTTCCCCTTCTGATCTGAGTCAGAGGAGGACCCTGGCCACATTGCTTCAGGCAGAGAATCACATGTGTTCCTTTACAGGGCCTGGCTCCCCGCTGTTGTGTTGGAAGAGGAATCCAATACCCTTTTCAGTGCCCGGGCCATCTGATAGTCTATGCAACACAGAACAGTGTTTCAACTCTCACATAACATTTGCAACTTCCCTGGTGGTCTAGTGGTTAGGATTCGGTGCTCTCTCACATAACATTTGCTCCAGAAATGGATTTTTTGAAACTTTCCACTTAAATAACTGTGGATTAACTTTCAGGGAGGCCAACATAGTGAAAACTAAGCAGAGCATATAGCCCCAGACCATCGGACAGGTACACATTGTCACAGTTCTGCCTTAATTCACCGCACATTACTTCCTTTGAAATTTGTGGCTGGAGTCTACACTCTTCACCTTTCAATGTCTGGAAATACATAAATCATCTGGCCATTTGTTCACCTTGTTTAAGCTGCACATCTGTGTGGGGTAAGAATATGTTTGCCAAAGCATAGTGTACTTTTCTAAAAGATTAGACTGGTTCTTCTAACTTAGGGAAGCCATAGAATGTTAGTGATCGTGTTTTTATACAATCCTAGGAGCGATAACATTACATGTTACCATGCCTCCCCCCAAAGTTTTTTTTTTTTATGAACTTAAGAAAAGTTTCTAATATAAAGGTTATATTCACAATAAATGCTAGTTTGAAAGAACCAAATAGGATTTTGAAGATTACCCTTCTTTAACAATGCCTTAAATTTTTATCTCCTTATCCATTCCTCATTGCTTTCTTTCTCAAGACATTATGGTTTATTGTGTCTCCACTAGGTACCTTGCATGTGATTTACACAGTGAATGGCCCTGCTTTCGGAGCAAGTTAATGATATAATATCCCCATTTATATTCAGAGCAGTCAACACTTTCTAGCTCTCAGAATAATAAAAGCACCTGCATTTAATATACATGGAAGAATGGGAAGGCAAATAGCAGATAAGGCACAATCAGGTAAGTGTAATCAGATAAAATATCACAATATTATAGTAGATCAGCATCTGGTAATGACTTGAATTTTGAAAGACTGACAAACAGCATGGCCTCAAGCAGCCAGGCATACCTCATTCAGAGCAACTCTTCCCAGAACTGATTGCTCCTCTCATGTGTTTTCTGGCAGATTAAGCAGGTAGGGGTTCTTATTTTAACTCTTCTGAAACTGCTTTGTGCCACTGGAAAAACACTGGCAATCTTCCTTTTGAGCCCAGATCAGAAACAAAAACAAATGACGTGTCCAAAAGTAAAGCTGTGCGTGCCCCAGCAGTTATCTCAAATTGATCCAAATCAAATTTATTAAAAATAAAAATAAAGCCCGCGGTGATAGGCTGAGCTTTCATTTCCATCTCTGTACTTGGCTGCATGGCATTGACATTTTATTCTTTTTTTTTCTTTCTTTTTAAGCAGAGGAAAGCAGTTTATTAGAGACTGATTTGTCTCTGGGAAATTACTGATTTGGGGCCACTGGCAGCTGGTAAACCTAGCTGTGTTATCTCAGGCTTGTGTGAGCCCTCATGTAACACAGCCACATGGAGTCAAATAGAAAGCTTCAGATTTGCAAGTCAGAATGGAACAAACCTGATTTATAGAGTGGGATTTAGCAGTTTCCCTCTCCTTTTAAGTTATTCCTTGTGGGAGACCAGTGATCTCTTCAATGAACTCCCTTGAGCTTAGCACATACACTATGGAAGTGTGGAGTGCAAGGGCCAAGGCATGGGGAGAGCCCAGGTACCAAGGGTGGTGTCGCAAACATATCTCAGCTCACGCTCTGCTCTGACCTTGACCTCTTCAGTGGCAGGGCTCCAGCTCCCTTCCAGAGGGATCCCCAAGTGCCTTTGCGCTTACGTGCTGCGGTTGGAATAGGATATCATGTGTAGAAAATGGAATCGGTTGTTCTGTCTTCTGAGAAGAGCTGTACTCACTCTCTTGTTCCCCCGTTCTGAGCCTTTTGTTTGCTTTTCTAGAGTGGCAGCCCCAGGCACTGGTCAAAAGGTGTATGTTTAAATGAAAATGTCATAAATATGAGCATGGAAGAGGAAATAACTGTCCATTGCATTTAGAGCAACTCTATTTTTATGGAAATGACTCTGCCCCAAATATCTGTCTCTTCAGCGGGTGTAGTGAGCTCAGACTGTGATAACAAAATACCATAGTCTGGGTGACTTAAAGAACAGAAACTGACTTTCTCGCCGTTCTGGAGGCTGGAAGTCCAAGACCAGGGTGCCATTGTGGTCGGGTTCTGGTGAGACTTCTCTCCCTGGCTTGCAGATGGTGGCCGTCTCAGTGTGTGCACATATGTATGATCTCTTCTTTAGAGAGAGAGAAAGCAAGCTTTCTGGTTGTGTCTTATAATGACACTAATCCCACGAGGCTCCCGCCATGACCTCATTTAAACATGTATACCTCCCAAAGGCCCTGTCTCCAAACACCATCCCACTGTGGGTTAGGGCTTCACCAAATGAATGGGGCGGGCAGAGGGGATGCAATGAGTCCATAGCATCACCCAGCAGTGTTACTGTGGCCACGTGAGTAAGGCTGAGACAAAGAGGGCCACTGTCTGGCCAAAAAGGTTGACATGAAGGTATTAGTCGTTCAGTCCACGTCGGAGCAGAGGTCCATTCTCATCCCTTTTTTCCACACAGGCCCACACCCTACCACACCCACGTTAGACTAGAAGAGAGAGCCATCATAGGACAAAGTGCTGTGTCAGGGATTAAGCAGAAAAGTCCCAACTTTCAGGCTGTTCATGGTGTCAGCATTCTCTTGTCTTTTCTACGGTACTTGCCATCCTCACAGGGAAAATCTGATTTTCAGAAAATTTCTACTGACCAGAGTGAAAGTAAGGAGTTTGTGGGGAATCATGGGTTAATTACAACCGCCTCTTTTCAGAGCATCCCGTTTTTTGTGATGTTTTCTTTTTTTTTTTTTAAAGATTTTATTTATTTATTTGACAGAGAGATTACAAGTAGGCAGAGAGGCAGGTAGAGAGAGAAGGAGGAGGAAGCAGGCTCCCTGCTGAGCAGAGAGCCCGATGCGGGACTCGATCCCGGATCCCGAGATCATGACCTAAGCCGAAGGCAGCGGCTTAACCCACTGAGCCACCCAGGCGCCCTGTGATGTTTTCTTCTACGGAATTATTCATTATGGAATGCATTTGGGAGGTAGGCTGGGATTTACATTTTTCAATGGAAAAACTGTAAGCCTCTTCAAGATCATTAGAAGAGATCTGGATCATCAATTGAAGCATGAACTGCACAATACTGAAAATGGAAAACACCTCCCCCAGAGGTTGGTTGGTTGGTTTGAGTTGTTTTTTTGTTTTTGTTTTGTTTTGCTTTGCATTTTAGTTGTGGCCTGAGAGGAAGGAGCAAAGCAGCCTGTTGTTCTAACTTGTCATGAGTCTGGGCCATGAAAAGCCATGCGAGTCATGTTATAAAGAGATGCATCACTATTTGATTTGTGATACAGAGAGCCTGAGGGAAAGCACAATTGGGGCTATTTCAGCTTCTAAATTGAGAACATTTCTGCTTCTGCCGGAAACCTCATTAAGAGGTATTTAATAAATAGTAACGGGAATCATGCAAACCAGCCAAATTATTTTCTGGTTCCGTCTGCATTCCTCGTGCTTTCATCTGTCCTCTTCCTGGAGGGTGAAGATACCATGGTAAGTAATTAAGTAGTAACAGAGTTATCTGAAGGAGGGTGTGAGCATTGATTCATCTTGAGCTTTGAGGTATAGATTTTTCTGTAGGTAATGGGGTATGATGCATAAGACAGGGGTTTATATATGTTGCCACCATCATCCCATTTGGGGGGCAGGTAACATACTGATCTCTTAGAAGTGATAGTGGGAATAGGTTAAGAAGAATAAAAAGGGGGCACCTGGGTGGCTCAGTGGGTTAAAGTCTCTGCCTTCGGCTCAGGTCATGATCCCAGGGTCCTGGAATTGAGCCCTGCATTGGGCTGTCTGCTCAGCAGGGAGTCTGCTTCTCCTCCTCTCTCTGTCTGCCTCTCTGCCTCCTTGTGATCTCTGTCAAATAAATAAATTTTTAAAAAAGAAGAAGAATAAAAAGACGTGTGTGTGTGTGTGTGTGTGATGGCATCGACCGTCAAGTGGGATAAGAATCTTTACCTGAAGGGAGCTCCTGGATGACTCAGGTGGTTAAGCATCTGCCTTTGTCTGCCTTTGTCTGCCTTCCACTCAGGTCCTGATCTCCAGGTCCGGAGATTGAGTCCCATGTTGGGCTCTCAGCTCAGCAGGGAGTCTGCTTTTCCCTCTGCCTCTCTCCCTGCTTGTTCTCGCGCTCTCTCTCTCTCTCAAATAAATGAATAAAATCTTTAAAAAGAACTGTTACCTGAAGGCAGGATTTTTGATTACCTTTTAAGGACTGTGTGATTTGTTCCTTTCCTCTGTACATAATTTGCGTTGAAGGTTTTGGGTGACAATAAAAAGATACTTCTTAGTTACCTCTGCAATTATATTTGAGTCCTATGCTGTAAGCGAAGTCTGAGTCTGCCTTTGTTAAATACAGACCCCAGATCTAAATCTTCAAGCTTCCGGAATGAGAAAAGATTAGATCTTCATGCAGGTTAGTTGTTAGAAAGTCATTTAACTTTTTGCTACAGCTTTCTCATTTCAAAAGCAGGAACATATTATTTTCTGCCAGATTTAATAATCTACTCATTTCTTAGTTGAATTCTCTAGGTATTTGTCAGATTTTTGTCATTAGGTGATGGGGCACAACAATTGTTTAATAGGTTGTTGCTATAAAGACATTATAAAGATACATATATGAATACTTCTAAGAAACAAGCATGCATAGTTGGAGATGACAAATTGTTAAATATCAGAAATGATTAGTGGAGAAAAACCATCTGAAAAAAGAGTAACTTAGCTGAGTAATGAGTGCTATGATTAACATATTCTGCAAATCTATCAATACTAGGGCTCAGCATGTCCTTGTTACTCTCCAAAATTAATAATGACAGATACCAAGACCCTATTAATATTTTAATACTCTAATAGGCACAGGCAAGCATGCAGCAGAGAAGAATGTCAATTAGTGGTCAGGGGTGCCGGGCCATCTTGAGAGAGTCTGCCCAGTGGGAGAGTCCTCATACGGCTTTCTTCTTCCTGGGTTCGTTCTCGTCCAGCACCCAGGTTCTGAAAAGGTACTAATTTTGAACAGAGGGATGTGCTAGCACGAGGCAAAAACCCCACAGAGTGTTTAGCATTCTTTATGCCCATAGCATAGTTTAAGGAATACTAATGTTTGTGTGAGTATGTATCCTTCAATGCTCTGTCATCTGAAAACTAGTGGGAACTTTTACAAAGAATATATATCCTGGGAGTTTGAAGAAATAGGTTGGTCTCTGATTCTGACACTGGCAGTCTCGAATCATCTCCAGGTTCATCCTCAGTAGAAATGATATAATGTGTACAGACTACTGCGAGATACTTGGAAGAATAAATCTGAGCGGAAGAAGCAAAGAAAAGGAAACCGCGAAATAACACACATAAAGGACTTGTGATGGTGCCTCACACACCGCCTTGAGGAGGTCCACAAGCAGGGTTGACTTCCCCTTTTGTGCTTCTGAGGGGCCCCTTTCTACAGCATGACCTTCCTGTGTGGCTCACAACATAATTTCCAGCACTCGTAAAAGTTGCCTCAGAGTTGACTTCAGATCTGGAGATGTAATGATAGTAATGATAGTTCCCTCTTGTAATAATATGTCCCTGTAATGTGACACCCATAGGAGCTGCTCCTTGAAGTCTGTCCTTCAGCGCCTCATCTCTGGGTGGTTTTGAAGGGTCATTTGTTAGAGGCTATACAGGACCAGAGAGACCACATTACAAAGACTGGGTATTTTTCAGCTGAACTGTCCTTTTTTCTCCTAATTCAAGATTTTATTTATTTATTTGTCAGAGACAGAGAGAGCACACCAGCATAGGGAACGGCAGGCAGAGGGAGACGCAGACTCCCTGCTGAGCAAGAAGCCTGATGGGGGACTCCATCCCAGGACCCTGGGATCACAACCTGAGCCAAAGGCAGACGCTTATCTGACTGAGCGACCTAGGTGTCCCAAGGCTGCAGACGTTTATGGTAATACGGCTTTTGCACAAAGAATGAAGACAGGGCATTTTGCCATGAGGCCCTAAAATCTTACGTGGCCAGCTGCAGGTAAGGGCTAGTTGGAGTGGTGCTAAGGCTTGTCTGGTACAGTGAGGCAGAGGCAGACAAGGGGTCGGGGAATAAGGTAGAAGAATGGAAGAGCCATGTCATACAATGTTCTGCCCTGCAGCTCCAGGGCAAAACGTACAGGTCTACAGGAAGGGGAAGAAGAGCATGGCTAGAGGAAACTAAGAAAAAGACCTATAGGACCCCAGATCTGAAGAAGGTACAAGAAATGTTTAGGTGCCTTTATATGGGGCTAGAGAGACGAGCCTCCTTGGCAGTGTTTGATGATGGAAGACAGGGATCAAATTGTAAGGGAATAATTTTAAAAAGAGAGAGAGAAGAAATGTAGGTCTTGTCTCCGAGCTCAAACTATAATCAGATGATTAAAAATGAATCATTGCCCCCCAAAAATGGTTGGGGGGGGATCATCGCCAGCTGAAGTGTAAGAAAACTCCAGGAACAGAACTAATTCTGGTCTTGGACAGATTCTGGCAGCTGTGACCAAACCTGTATTTGAGGGTATTAGTCCTGGGGCAAGCATACCCATTCCTGGCAAAACACTGCTTTTTCTTTCCTTTTATTTTCGGAATCATGCCTCTTTTCTTCTGGCTTTTACTTTCTCACTGTAGAAATCAGTTGTGGTATTTAGATTAGAAATTTCAGGACACATGGATGGCTCTGTTGGTTAAGCATCTGCCTTCCGCTTAGGTTATGATCCCTGGGTCCTGGGATCGAGTCCCATATCAGGCTTCTTGATCAGTGGGGAGTCTGTTTCTCCCTCTGCCTGCTGCTCCTCCTGCTTATGCTCTCTCTCTCTCTCTCTCTCTCTCACAAATAAATAAATAAAATCTTTTTAAAAAACAAAAAACATCCACAGCCGCTTCGCCATCACCACACCTCATTTTTTCTCTTTTCCAGAACCTCCCCCCTCCCCACACACACCTTAATGTGACAGTAATAAATAGTTCTGCTTACAGAAGGTTTAGTGCATGCCGGGTGATTGTGGTAGATATTTACTTACGCCACTGATCCTTGTAGCATCCACAAGGGTAGATATTTTATATTAATTTTAGATAGGAGGAAACCAATTCTCAGATTGTTTAAATAACCCCCAGATCATGCAACTCTGGAGGCAGGTGCTGTTTCTGCTACACTATGTTGCATTTCAGCCTGTGGAGGCCCAGGTCAATTTTTGTTGTTTTGTTCATTTCAGCTCTTCACTTTCAGAAACAATATTATTTCCCCAAAAAGAAAAACATTCCACTGCCCTTTATAATACATCAACTTGCTGTTTTATTTTTTCTTACATATGCTTCTGCTCTCTTTATCTTCATACCGACTCCTATTCTGAGGAGTTAAGTTCATAATAAGGATGTAATCCTTATTCTAAAAATAAGTCCATAAGCACCTTCTTTGTTGTTCTCTTCTGTATTGTCATCTTAACAGCTGCATAATTTTTGTCAAACGGGTTTATCGTCATTTTAAGGTGTTTTTTTTTTCCTGTTGCAGAACTTTGAGGTTATTTCCATTTTGCACTGAGATAAATTATGTTATAATAAGGATATTTATGTACTTTTTAAGATTAATGGTAATACACTGGCTTTTAAAGCCTTTTTTATTGTGGAAATTATGACACATTCACAAGAGACTAGAAGGAACCTGCACCCTCCTATCACTCCTTTCAATAAAAACCAACATTTGGGGGCGCCTGGGTGGCTCAGTGGGTTAAAGCCTCTGCCTTCGGCTCAGGTCATGATCTCAGAGTCCTGGTATCAAGCCCCGCATCGGGCTCTCTGCTCAAGGAGGGAGCCTGCTTCCTCCTCTCTCTCTCCGCCTGTCTCTCTGCCTACTTGTGATCTCTGTCTGTCAAATAAATAAATAAAAATCTTAAAAAAAAATTTTTTTTGCTCATGTTGTCTCAGCGACTCTACCACTTTTTTCTTGAGAACATGAAAGAAAATTTCCAAGTATCTTGTCATTGCATCAGCACAGACTTGTAACTGATTCAGTGTCCTCTAACAGTCTATGTTTAAATATCCCTGATTATCACCAGAGTGACCTTTCACATTTGCTTTGTGCAAGTTAGGATCCGAATACAGTCCTTAGGGCACATGGGTGGCTCAGATGGTTAAGTGTCTGCCTTCGGCTCAGGTCATGATCCCAGAGTCCTGGGATCAAGTCCCACATCGGGCTCCCTGTTCAGCAGGGGGCCTGCTTCTCCCTCTTCCTCTGCTGCTCTCCCTGCTTGTGCTGTCTCGCTCTCTCTGTCAAATAAATAAATAAAATCTTAAAATACGGTCTACACATTGCAGTTGGTTGTTAATGTCATTAAAGTTTCATTCATTCCAAACAGTGCACACACACACACACACACACATCTTTTAATGCCATCAGTTTGTTGGCTGAACCATGTCAGAACTTCTATAGACTGTCCAGCATTTCTAAGGTTGGTGGTTTCTTCAAGGTGGCCTCAACTACTGTGTTTATCTACTATATTTATTTTAGCTGATAGTTGGATGTGAGAGCTTAAGAAGTTTGAGGTCAAACTTAGCATACTTCTTAGAACATTTTACCAGATTATAAGCTTCTTTTCTTTCTTGTTCTGCCAAAAATCCTCTTTTGTGGGCCATTCATTCATATACAAGCCCATTCATGTCAGGCGCAGGTAACTGGATTGCTGCCAATCCCAGCCTCTTCTGCCCCACATGCTGGACCCAGTGTTAACATTAACTAATGTCCTGATAGCCCATCAGCCTTAGTAGAGATCTAGGAATTGCCTGAAATACTTTTGAAAGCAGTTAGTGGCCCAAGAGAAACCTGGATTTGAAAGAGAAATAATTGAGAACTGAGGAAGGAAGCCTCAACTGTAGACACTGAATGTTCTGGTTCACAGGTTAAATTTAAGTAGGTCAGGCGTAACTGTAATATTGATGCCTTTACATGTCAGAGAAGGGCTGAGACCTACCTCTGTTTTTAGGCTTCTATACTCATTGAACTTAGGGTAGTTTGAGGTTCCTCCTTCTTAGAGTGTTAATGGGAAAGGCCTTTGTCATTAACCCCTAAGTTCCATCTGCTTCCTGAATCTGGTTCTATTGTCCTGAATCCTTGGTCACCATGAGGGAGCCCTGGCTAGAGCAGGGGGCTAGGACACTTTCCTTTATCCCTAGAACACATTCTCCTTGTATTTTAGACACGGTGTTTGAGGACCTCTTCAGAGCCACATGTAATGCCCAAAGTCCCACCAAACAGAAGAAAGAAATGTCCAAGATGTGAGATTCCCAGAATTGCCCAGGAATTGGGAGAGGCAGAGCGAGTCTCCTGTCTTTTTGGTCCCAGGAAATTGTAAGGCGTGTGGTTTTCCCACTAGGTCATTAGGCTTAGTGGGATCTTCCACATCCTGGTTGCCTGACTCTTCATTCCAACCCACTACATCTGCACACTCTGTAGTAAAGCTTTAGTGTTCCTGTGCAGGAAAACGTAACGTCCCACAGCAACCCTCTCTGCCATCCTGCAACTAAAAATGCAGGATCAAGGCGCTGTTACATTTTTCAAACGTATGCCAAAGGCAGTTATGTTACTGCGTTCATGGGAACGTGGGTGGAAACAGCTCATGACGATAGCTTCAGTGAGATGAGAGCTGTGAAGTGCTTTATTTAAGGGGGTGGCTTCTCTTTGGGGACTGAAGTCAGTGATCTGAATGTGTTTCTTTTATCTGTTTGGACAAGCTAACTAAGGAATGGAGACTTTGAATTTTGACTTTGAGCTGTAGGAACAGAGAGACTTTCTTCATTCTTTCAGCTTCTGGTTGCTCATTTGTTTTATTCATTGCCACCGTACAGGATAGCCACCCTCACTAGCAGGTCAGTCACAGAAACCGGGGATCTGAAAATGGGGGAGGGGCTCACATTAGGTCACCTAATCGTGTATAGCATTGTTTAAAATTGTTTTCGGCAACCTGGTCTTTGCCCGGTTTAAGTGTTAACCATTTTTTCCCATTTAAATTTTCTTAGGAAGTGGCTTGGCTGTGTATGAGGTATTACTGAGAATCCTCACGACTCTTCCGTTTTTTGCCGCCTGTGTCCACATATGCCTGTTTCAGCACAGTAAGCGATTCTCTTTTTCAATTCACCTTTAAAATACTCACAGCTTTAAAAATGGACACTCACGTAACCTGCAGTCTATTTGCAGCATCTGTTCTTTGTATGATTCTTACTATTCTGGTAGTCCTATGTGTGTGCAAATACTGTGAGTACGAGGAATGTGTGTGCAATGGAGTATTGGTGAGTTGCCATCAAGGAGAGGAGAAAACAGTGTCCTTCCTGCCTCTTTTGGTTTTAAACAGGTGACACAAGGAATAGAAGTGAAATTGAAAGGAGGATATTGCTTTAATCTCGAGTTTATACCAATAACTAAAGTAAGGATCTCTTTAAATGTTAAGGTTTGGTATTTCTCCGCGGTAGCAAGACCTAGGCTAGAGAGGGTGGCGTTTTCTTAAACTAGCCAGTAATTTGCCAGTTACGCCCATTTGGAAGTTACGAGGCTCTATACTCAGTGGAAGGCAACAGTGTCTTGGCTGGTAGAGTCAATCATAATGGACTTCACAGCTAAAACAGGACCTAAGAGAGCACACGGTACCTTGAACGTGATAAACTGAAGCTGCTGAGTTTTTCTAGATCCCGCAGCTGTTAGTTGCTGAGCCTAGTTAAGTTTTTTTCCCCCAATCCCTATGCTTTAAATTTAGACGATACTAAGTAGAAATGTGCTTTCTTTTACTTTTCTTTAAAAAATTCTTATCATGGATTATTTCTCATTTTATAATAAGTGTTAGTTTTATATTCACTGTTCTTGTCACTTAATAGTGTTATTTAGCAGGCGCCTGGGTGGCTCAGTGGGTTAAGCCTCTGCCTTCAGCTCAGGTCATGATCCCAGGATCCTGGGATCCAGTCCCGCATCAGGCTCTCTGCTTAGCGGGGAGCCTGCTTCCCCCACCCCTCTCTCTCTGCCTACTTGTGATCTCTGTCTGTCAAATAAAATCTTCAAAAAAATAGTGTTATTTGGCAAATACTAAAAAATGAACAGGCCCACCAAAATGATGCCAGACTATGTCTCTTTGCTGGTCATTTTGAAGTTGTAAAAACAGTGAGTAACTCCATTATGTTTCTTTGCCTGAGTTTTCATCAGCATCAAAAATATATATGTTCACTAATGCAGGAAGGACAAAAATCATTCAAGTAGTAAGTGAAGAATGTTGGTAATTATTTCCCAGGTCAATGACAAAAATTTGCCCCTCATCCTCCCTGATGGAAAACATAAGTTAGTTGGCACCAAAAATGGATAATCACTTTCTGCTTTGAGATCTGGTATAGACATAACTCTTTGCTAGAAGAGGAAAGTATCCCTTTCCTTCCTTTCCTTTCTGCTTATTCAGATTTTGTCTTTTACTTTCAGCGCCTTCCATTTATTTAATTCTTTTGTTTGTTGTTACTGTTAAAAACCCATTTATTGAGGGATGATTGACATATAAAAACTGTACGTATTTAATGTTCATAACTTGAGGAGTTTGGAGATAAGTATACACCCGTGATACCATCACCACGATCTGTGCCATAAACCTGTCCATCTCCTCCAAAAGTTTTCTACTGCCCTCTTTACTTACTTTTTCTCATTTATTTAATTCTTATCTTCTGGCACTCTGCTTTTGAAAAGACCTTTCTGTAATCCATGAATACCTTTCACTCTTTGTTTGATAATGTTAACTTGCTGTATCCTAATCATATCCTGTGAATATATATGATTGGTAACTCAGGGAAATTGGAAGGTTCAACCCAGCAGTGGTCAGTCTATATTCATTTCCTTCCATTGCATAAATAGTTCTGGCTTTTAAACAAAGGAGTAAATTTCTGTGTGTATGGATGCAGCTAAAATAAAAAAGCTGGACTATCAGACATGAATCAAATGTGCTATACAGACTAATCCATTATTCGAATATATCTGGGACTGCATGAATTAATCTTAATCATGTTTATTCTTTTAAAAACATCAACAGTTAAACATTGCATATGTCATTATTAAAAATGGTTTTGGAGCTGAGATGTAATCTCCTAAATTAAGGAATAAAAATAATAGCAAGATGATACAGCTAACCATTTTTCTTCTTCAAACTTGAAATAAATGGAGATCAAGAAAGTTAGACATCTTTAAATAAATCAGAGGTCTTATGACATTTCTAGTATTTTATTAACAAAGTTTTGATTTGATTTATCTCTTTAAAATAACTAGCAAGGTATTCTCTAAGTGCTGAGACATAAATTACAAACACGAAACCTTGATTTATGGTAATGGTGGATAATATGTGGGACATGGCAAGTTGTCATGGATTTTACAACATTCCTCGAGTTGGGGGTTGGAATCATAGAAAGGTACTGGAATAAAGTGCTGCCTTAGGCTCCGTTCGTTGATATATAGACGATGGCTGTCTTCTGAGAAGTGATATAATCCTGATGATGTGAACTTGAACTTCTCTTCCAGGCATCTCCAGATTTTAGCGAAATCTGCTCAACATTTCCGAATCCCTGTGATGGATCAGAGGCATTCAGATCTCTGCAAAGACATCAGAGGAGGAAAAACAAAGACGTGTCTACGTTGGTAAATATGGGGTCTCTGCGATCTCTTGCAGAATATTAATATTTTCATATTTCTCAAAGTACTTTCATCTCCCCCACCTCTTAGACCCTCCGTGACACCACTGCCCAGAACGTTCAATTCTGTGTCAGTCCAAAGCAAGCCCTCTGTAATGCTCACCTGGGCCTCTGAGCATTACCAGGGAGAAACTGCCCAGTTCTGCAGCTCGGCCCCACGTCATGCTTCCATTTACCAAGCTCAAGATCTGTCATTGGCCTCGTGCACCGTCTCCTGTTCTGTGCCTGGCTGACCTCTCCCCAGCTTTTAGGTCTCAGCATACACTTAAAGCCTCAGAGAAACCCTCCCCGATCTCCCTATCCCATTCTGAGAAACCCTCCTGGATCTCCCTATCCCTGGCCTGGTTTCCTATTCATTTCTTTTGTGAAGCTTTGCAATTTATAAATTTTGTTTAGTCTCTGGCTGACTTACTGTTTGTCTCCACAACTAATTTCTTGTACCCGCGGGCAGCATCTGTGTGATTAATACCCATAATATAGCTCTTCCTGCCACACAGTAGGCACTCAGGGAGAGCTTTTGTGTGAATGAATGAATTGTAAGATTGGGTTTGGAGACGAAACATTCTATAGTAACAAAAGGAAGTTCAGAAAACATCGCCAGCCATGAATATGGCCTTGGCACAAGAGCTACCTCGCAGATGTCAGGCTGTGCACTACAGTTGCATATGTCACATAAACATCGTGTGTGTGGTGAGATAGTGACTCTTGTGCTCTGAATTTGGAGCACATGGCTATTGCTGAGCCTTTCTAAACAGTGGTTCTCAACCTCCTTTTGTCTGCAGGTGCGCACAGGCTGATGCCCTGCTGACGTGTCCCACGTGACGACAGCCAGCATCGTGTGTGCTCCCACAGCCCTGGCTCTTCCCACACTTCTGTCTCTCCCACTCAGGAAACCATTTGCGGATGCAAGGGAGTGAGTGGGTGTGGATGTGAGGCCATTAGAAGGATTCCCTTGAATCTGTTCTCCTTTATATTCAAAAGCAAAAGATAAACCAGTTGTAAATTTGGGGTTTAAAAAAATTAGCCATGCGTTACTTGCTACGTATCTCATACCTGATCAAGACACATCAATGTGGCATGACCTGTAATTTTTTTTTTAATTTTTTTAAAGCTTTTTATTTATTTATTTGACAGAGAGAGATCACAAGTAGGCAGAGAGGCAGGCAGAGAGAGAGGAGGAAGCAGGCTCCCCGCTGAGCAGAGAGCCCGACGTGGGACTCGATCCCAGGACCCTGAGATCAAGACCCGAGCCGAAGGCAGCGGCTTAACCCACTGAGCCACCCAGGCGCCCGACCTGTAATTTTTAATTGGTGTTTTTTTTTTGAGATTTTATTTATCTATTTGAGAGAGAGAGAGAGTGAGCACAAGCAGGGGAGAGGGGACTAGGAGAGGGAAAAGAAGGCTCCCTGCTGAGCAGGGAGCCCAACACGGGGCTCGATCCCAGGACCCCGAGATTATGACCTGACCCGAAGGTGGAGGCCCAACCCACTGAGCCACCCAGGTGCCCCTGGGATAAATTTCTAAAATGCCAATTCAGGGGCACCTGGGTGGCTCAGTCAGTTAAATGTCAGCCTTCTGCTCAGGTCGTGATCTCATAGTCCTGGGATTGAGCCCCCATCGGACTCTTTGCTCAGTGGGGAGCCTGCTTCCCCCCTCTCTCTCTGCCTGCCTCTCTGCCTACTTGTGATCTCTGTCAAATAAATAAATGAAACCTTTAAAAAAAAAGAGAGAGAGATTTATCCCAAACTACTGAGGAGAATTTTGTTGCTCATGTAAGCTTTGGGGAAGAAGAGAATGCATGAGTTGAGAGTGCAAAGAACCAAGCCCTACAGGAGAGGAACTCATGGAAATAATAATTGGATTAAATGTGCACTGTGACTTGTAAGGTATCGTCTCTGATGCACTCCCTCAAAGACTAATGTAAAATAATTATTTAAGTTGAACCGTATGAATGTAGATATGAGATATCTTTAGCTAAAAATACCATTTCATATGATTCAAACTAAATTGTTTATTAATATTTTCTCTTGTTTTTCAAAAATGCACTTGGAACTATCAGCACTTGTGAAAATGAGAAAAAACAGCATTAACAGTGGATTTCTTGGTCTCCCTTTTAGTGTCTTTTCTCAGTACAAGTAAACTAATCAATGAACCTGTTGATTTTAGTTATGTATCCCTAGCCCAGCACTGGTCTAAGTGCTATCTGGGGGATACAGAGGAGCTGGGGATAGCACCGGCCATAAAAAGTTACAGTCCAGATGGAAGAACAAGATACATCTGGAAAATAAAACATTTTATACATACTAAATTATGCCTTCTTAACAAATAAAGAAGAATGGCTTGTTTGGCACTGTTGTTCCTCTTGTCTTACCATCTATATTTTTTAAAAACTTTTTATTTTGAAAAATAATTTTAGGGGCGCCTGAGTGGCTCAGTGGGTTAAGCCGCTGCCTTCAGCTCAGGTTATGATCTCAGAGTCCTGGGATTGAGCCCCGCATCGGGCTCTCTGCTCAGCGGGGAGCCTGCTTCCTCCCCTCTTTCTGCCTGCCTCTCTGACTGCTTGTAATCTCTGTCTGTCACATAAATAAATAAAATCTTTAAAAATTTTTTTATATTAATTAAAGAATTACAATGATAGTACAGAAATATACTCAGCTTTCTTACATAACTATGATACAATTATCAAAGTAAAATATCGCCATGGGTATGTCACTGTTCACGAAGGTACAGACTTCACTCAGATTTCACAAGTTTTCCTACTGATACACTTTTTCTGTTCCAGGATCCAATCTGATGACAATACCACATTACCTTTAGCATATATGTATTTTAATAATTATACTATATAAAAGAAAGAAGAAAAGCATTTTAGGGCACCTGGGTGGCTCAGTGGGTTAAGCCTCTGCCTTCGGTTCAGGTCATGATCTCAGGGTCCTGGGATCGAGCCCCGCGTCAGGCTCTCTGCTCAGCGGGGAGCCTGCTTCCCCCCCCCCCTGCCTGCCTCTTTGCCTACATGTGATCTCTCTCTGTCAAATAAATAAATAAAATCTTTAAAAAAAAGAAAAGAAAAGCATTTTTTAAAAAGATTTTATTTATTTATTTGACAGAAATCACAAGCAGGCAGAGAGGCAGGCAGAGAGAGAGGGAAGCAGGCTCCCCGCCGAGCAGAGAGCCTGATGCGGGACTCGATCCCAGAACCCTGAGATCATGACCCGAGCCGAAGGCAGCGGCTCAACCCACTGAGCCACCCAGGCGCCCGAAAAGAAAAGCATTTTACCCATACTCAGATATCACTGCTGTTAATATTTTGGTGTAGCCCTTGATAACAACACACACATCACACATCACACATGTCAGGACCAAACTGCATACCTGTCTTTGTACTCTATTTTTAAAAATTTAACAAATTATAAATACTACCCTATTTATTAGTGTCTGAAAATACGTTTAACATGTGTGTAATTTTTACCATATAATGTGATAACAAAAGCTATGTTCACACTCCATACACACTATGTTGAATGCTTGTGTCCATTTTCCCTCTTCCAGATGTCACTGTGATGATTTTCAGTGCTCGTGAGCTCTGGGCAGCTTTCCTATTTCTGTAGGTTATTGACAAGGAAGAAAATATAAGGTGAAGATCTATGGATTTTCCTCTTTTATTATCTTTTTATTGAGACATCTTTTATTATAGTTTTAAATTCAAGAGCAGCACAATTAAACTATACTGAAATCTCTCAAATTGAAAATGAAACTCTTCTTCTAGTCTGGTAGGCTTACTTCCCTGAGGAAAAGAAAGTATCATGAGGTCTCTGGCTTTAGTTTGAACCTGTGCTCTTGAAATTATGAGGGGTGTTTCCAGCAATGGTGTAAAAATGCAGCTTCAAACCTGAGCTTTTTTTAAGTGTGCAACATTCCCATGGGATCTCAGGAAGAATATTCTAGCTCCGTTATCTTTTGATTTGTGGCCAAGGGTGCCATTCCTTGGACATTTCCTGTTGTGTGTGGAAGACCATTTTTATTTTCAGGATTTGGTTGCTTGTTTGTTACTGGGTAGTCAGTTTCATGACTAGGTAGCAGAGAGCAGCACTGGGAAAAAAGGATCTCCTGATTGTTCCTGTCCCTTCGAGTAGATCATTCATCTCTTCTGAAGACACTGAGGCCCGCAGGGGCAGGGCCTGGACCTGCCATCCATTGGCAGTCTTGTTGGCCATGAGAGGATCAGGGAAGCGTCCTGGGTCCTTGACTCCTAAAGTCATTATCCTATGGTTAGACACTGGGCACACTGTCGATGTTGGAGCTGACCACAAGCAGGGAACAGAGCATGGGTAATGAATGTGGCAGAGTATGGCCTCTGAAGTGAGACAGGCCTGGGCTCAAATTGGTCGGATCCAGAGCCTACTAAGGATTCTTTGCCTTTGAAGTAACTGACCCCCTCTGCACCTGAGCTTCCCAACTGTAAAGATGAGGTTGTTAAACACTCTGTTACGTAGTTTGAAGAAGATGTGAAAATGTTCGGTTCTATTTACCTGACACGTCTGTGCCATCAAATAAAAGTTTGTTAAATGAAGGGATGGATGAATGACCCATGGAGCCAGTTCAACCCCCTATTTTTAAAATGGCCATTGGTGGGGTCCCTGGCTCAGTGGGTTAAAGTCTCTGCCTTTAGCTCGGCTCATGATCCCAGTGTCCTGGGATAGAGCCCCGCCTCGGGCTCTCTGCTCAGCAGGGAGCCTGCTTCCTCCTCTCTCTCTGCCTACTTGTGATCTCTGTCTGTCAAATAAATAAATAAAATCTTTTTTTTTTAAAAAAGGCCATTTGTGATTGAAAGTATAAGAAGTATCAATGCCATGAGTTAAACGTCAATTTCATTTCTTCCCCAGGGTTGCAGGAAACAGAAACCAACTCTAGCTAGCCAGCACGAAAGGAATTTATTGATGGGACACTCAGGTCCTGAAATCTAAGAGTTAAATTAGCCAGTCTTTGGATGGGCCAGATCTGGGCAATTCTGGGGACCTTAGAAAAAGGAAATCAGGGGCGCCTGGGTGGCTCAGTGGGTTGAGGCCTCTACCTTCGGCTCAGGTCATGATCCCGGGGTCCTGGGATGCAGCCCCCATGTTGGGCTCTCTGCTCAGAGGGGAGCCTGCCTCCCTCCCTCTCTCTCTCTGCCTGCCTCTCTGCCTACTTGTGGTCTCTGTCAAATAAATGAATAAAATCTTAAAAAAAAAAAAAAGAAAAAGAAAATCATGGACCCCTTCTCTAAAGCACCGACATCCATATTTCTCATTTTTTAGTGACCTGCAGTGTCAGATGCACCAGCTCTGGCCAGGAAGGTAGGGTTGGGTGGTATACGCATGGTCGCTGGAGGCCGCTCCCTTGTGTCAGGGACAACAAGGCCAGGGGAATATTGGGAGCTAAGAAATTTTAAAGGCTTTCATGAGGTGTAATTGTCATATAATAAACTACACATATTTAGAATGTACAAATTGATACATTTTGATATATACATAAAGTTATATACAATTCTATTTATGTTATATATATATTAATCTGGAAAGCTGTAATTGTGATGGAAATAATATGTCCATCATCCCAGAAAGTTTCTTTTTTTAAAAATGTGTTCTGTTCTTTTTTTTTTTTAAAGATTTTATTTATTTATTTGACAGAGATCACAAGTAAGCAGAGAGGCAGGCAGAGAGAGAGGGAGAAGCAGGTGGGACTCAATCCCAGGACCCTGAGGTTGTGACCTGAGCCAAAGACAGAGGTTTTAACCCACTGAGCCACCCAGGTGCCCCTAAAAATGTTTTCTTTATTATTTATTTGAGAGAGAGACAGGGAGAGATAGTGAGAGAGAGCATGAGCAGGGAGGGTGAGGGAGAAGCAGACTCCTGTCAAGCAGGGAGCCCAATGCGGGGCTTCATCCCAGGACGCTGGGATCGTGACCTGAGCTGAAGGCAGACACTTAACTGGCTGAGCCACCCAGGCACCCCATCCTAGAAATTTTTTTTTTTTTTTGGTGCTCCTTTGTATTTCTTCCCTCCTGTCTCTCCATGCCCTCCACCTTTGCCCAGGCAATGACAGAGCTCCCTCTTTCACTATAGATTAATTTGCATTTTCTAGAATTGTGAGTAAATGGGATCTTGTAATATATACTATTTCTTGTCTGCCTTTTTCACTTGGCATAATTATTTTGAGATTTATTTGTGCTGGAGCATGTATCAGTACATCACTCCTTCTTATGGACGTGTAATATTCCATGGTACGGATATGCCACAGTTTGTTTATTCTTTCACTTCTTCATGGACTTTTAGGTTGCTTCTGGTTCAGAGCTATTACCAATAAACCTGGCCAAGCAGTTTTCCAAAGTGACTGTAACATTTTTCATTCCCACCAGTGATGTCTGCGAGTTCCAGTTGTTCTATATCCTCATCTCCACCTGGTATGTATCCAGGAATTTATTTTTAAAACTTATTACTAAGAATACCAACAACCTGATTTTTTAAAATGAGTAAAAGATTTCAATAGATAATTTTCCAAAGAAAATATATGGTGGCAAATAAGCACATCAAAAAGATATTCAATATTAGTAGTCATTAGAGCAATGGAAATTAAAAGTGCAATGGTATGCTTATTCAAACAGCTAACATTAAAAGGGAGCTAATATTTTTACATTATTATGATGCCCATCTTATAGGTAAGAAAACTGAGGCTCTCAGAATTAAGTGAATTGACCAAGGTTGACCACCTATGAAGTGGTTAGAAGTTGAATCTGAACCTGAGTCTGCTAAACCCTGCTTAATCTTTTTTTTTTTTTAAGTTTTTAATTTATCTACTTGAGGCAGAGACAGAGCAAGCACAAACAGGGAGAAGGCCAGAGGGAGAAGAACAAGCAGGCTCCCTGCTGAGCTTGGAGCCGAATGCGGGGATTGATCCCAGGACCCTGAGATCAAGACCTGAGCTAAAGTCAGATACCCACCCCTGCTTAATCTTGATATGATACCAGCAATAATCCTTTGACGAAGGCTTCGCAAGCAAGATTGAAAACAAGGAAACTCACTGATTACTCAGGAATACATCCCTTTCCTCTTCTGAGGATTCAGGCTATCACCATCCACAGCGGACATTGTGCATCTTCAAGTTTTGGTGTTTGTTTTGCCTAAAACATCAATTTTGTTTTTCCAATGTCCAGTTTTGTCTAGAAGCCTCTGAGAAAAGTATTCAAAGTGTAGAAAACCCACCAAAGCTTCACTGTCCAACAAAGACAGAAGTCTATTTAACCATGATTGCTACATAATGAGGTGTTTTGGTTTTTTTTAAGATTTTATTTATTTATTTGACAGAGATCACAAGTAGGCAGAGAAGCAGTCAGAGAGAGAGGGGGAAGCAGGCTCCCTGCTAAACAGAGAGCCCGGTGTGGGGCTCGATCCTAGGACCCTGGGATCATGACCCGAGCCAAAGGCAGAGGCTTTAACCCCCTGAGCCACCCAGGCGCCCCTATAATGAGGGGTTTTTTTGGTTCAGACAGATCTTCATTTGAATCACAGATCTACTGTTTCTTAACAGTGATCTTGGACAAATTACAACACCTTGAGTTTTATATCTTTGTCCATCAACTGGGCACGATGCTGACCTTACAGTGTTTTAAGGGTTAGGGGAGCTGATGTGTATACAGGGTTTACCATAGTGTCCTACACTTTAAATAGAGTCCCAAAACACTGTTACCACAGCACGATAGTAATACAGAACCACCCTTACACGAGGTGTGTTCAGCTCCTCGCTCGTGATGAACCCTAAATAAAACTCATCCTTCGCTGATGTCTTGCGTTTCTCTGGGGACTCGCTCCTTCCGTTAGGAAATGCTAAGCCACCGACAGATGATGGCATTTCATTCTACAGGAATGACTAAGCCAGTGAAACATGCATCCTTCAGTTATAACTTTCTCCTTTAGGTAGATGTATTCTCTGAAGGGAGTATCTGTGATCGCCACTGGGACCAGCAACGGAATTCCTGTGTGGCGTTTTTGGAGTTCAACGCTGGGATATGCGGGTGTACAGCTATGCGCGTGGTGTAAAGAGATCAGAGTCCAGGTAACCAAGAGCTCCTCCAAAGCCCGTTCCTCAGGCTGAGGGACTGAAGGATGCACTGCAATGTCACGCGGCTTACACACCTTCTCAAGCCTCGCACTCCGGAGACTTCCTTCTCCCCTTCCCTGCTCTCCCGCCCCCAGCTCTCTTTCCAGGCCCCTGGAAGTGCTCCTTCAGCCCCCGAGGGTCTGTTTTCTTTCATCCTCTTACTTTGTTTCTGAAATACAGTCAGTGTTTTCAGCCGGTACTTGGGGACTAGAGCGAGCTTCCTCTGAGCACTTGGATGTAAGATTATGAGGAGAGACAAGCTAGCTCCTCTACCGAATGCCTCCAGCAACTTCCTCGCAGGTGGTCCAGTAATGAGCTGGCCCAGCACAGAGAGCCGGAGGTTCTGCTGCTTGGCACCGACGCTCAGGATGCAACCTTCGCAGAGAACAGTGGCCGAGGGTGGAATGTTTTCACGCTGGTGAGGCTGGGCTTCATGTTCAGAGCACCTGGGCCAGGTGATCTCTGTCGCCGTCCGGCTGTTCGTGAACAACGAGGTGACAGAACACTGGGGGTGGGGTCGGGGTGGGGGTCTTCCTCCTAGAGCACAACTTGAATTGTCTCCAGCAGTGCCCGTTGAAGCAGGACACGCATAGCTGAACTCCTGGGATGGCCAGAGATGAGGGGACTGCCTCCAGCATGGTCCTTGAGCCCAAATGTTGACATTTTCATCATTATGTCTTATTGTGGTGTTTGACCCGATCTCTTGTGCAAATAGAAAAATACTACTTGTTTTTTCATAATTTGTCTTAAACAACAACAACAACAGCAACACATAGCACTTTAGAGTGGAGATACCTAAATACAACCCCAAGGACTGTAAGAGAGGCTCATGATTCATCTGATGGATCCATTTATTCCTTTTTTAAAAAATTATGGTATAATATACATAAAATTCACATCTTTCCTGTTTTATGGTTCAGTAGCATTCAGGACATTCATACTGCCGTGCAAGCACCACCATCCATCTCCAGAATTATTTTGTTCATCTTGCAAAATCAAGACTCTATGCTCACTAAAAAATAACTCCCGTTCCTGCTCCTCAACCCCTGGCAACCACCATTCTACTCTTTGTGTCTATAAATTTGGCTACTCTAGAAATCTCGTGTCTGTGGAATCGTACAGTATTTGCCTCCTTGTTCCACTCATCCTACGTTAGAATCCTAAGTTAGAAGATGTTCTAGAATACTCAGTAAGGAAATTCATGTGGAGGGCTGCCTGGCTGGCTCAGTCAGTGGATTGGATCATGTGACTCTTGATCTCAGGGTCATGAGTTTGAGCCCCACACTGGGTGTAGATTTAAAAAATAAAATCTTAAATTAAAAAAAAGGGAAATCCATGTAGAAAGTTGTGTGAATCCTACTGGTTACCTTGATACGATTAAGCACTTTGTATCTGTTTTTCTTCATTCTGATTCCATGTCACAAACCAAACCACTGATTATGGTATGGCTTCTTACAGTAGATACAATTAGTTGCCCCCCAAGCATCCATCCCATCCTGTATATATTGATTAACATTGTATTGTGGTTTGAATGGTATTACCGTCCTGTAACTCCAGAAAGCAACCATTAACTAATTCTTATTAACCCATACTCTTTGTCACAGCAATTGACTTAGGACACTGACCTAGGCCTACACCAATCCATGATGATTCATAGATAGGTATTTACCTAAGTTGGCCCAATCAAAGTGAAGTCTAGGACCTTTGTTTGATAGCTGGAGAGAGAAGCCATCCTTCTTTTACTGAAGTTGAATTTTTAAAAATGTGCGTACATCTTATTGTTGCAAGCAGCCATTTTGTAGCCACGAGGAGAAGTAATCCTAAGAGGGTGCCAATATGATGAAAAATAGGGTGAATAGGTGGAAAGGAATTTAATCCTTGGTGATAGCCTTAAACTGCTGGATCAGGCCTTACCTGGAACACTCCCTACCACAGTCCTTTTGAGTTCTTGGGTCAATAATTTCTCTATTGTTTAACCATATTTGAGTTGGGTTTTCTGTTACTTGGGTTTTTTCTGTTTTTTTTTCTGTTTTTTGGGGGCAAGGAGAACATACAAGAGGGGAGGGGTGCAGAGAGAGGGAGAGAGAGAATCCTAGGCAGGTTCTACACCCAGCGCAGAGCCCAGTGCAAGGCTCAAAACTCATGACCCTGAGATCAGGACCTGAGTGAAACTGAGAGTCAGATGCTCAACCAATTCAACCACCCAGGCACCCACTATTACTTGTTTTTAGGTACATTTTAATCGATTATTCATAAAGATCTCTGGATAGAGTCAGAAAACAATGATTGAATGGATCTTACACATTCCCTTTGATATTAATTTCTCATTATGAAAAAATAAATTGGCATTTCAGTTTGATATGTTATTTTCTTTAGCTTGTTTCAGGTAAGATGTGGATTCATTCTCAGGATCCTGACAAGTTTTAATTTCTGGGTTTATCCTGTGAGGGATCAGAGTAATACTGTCAAGGTAAGGAATGTTATACTAAGTAGGTGTCGAGAAGACCTTAGAGACCACGCATGGTCTACCTCAAAAGCTCTCCTTGAACTTGAGCTTCCATTTCATCTCTTTGAATTTCTGTAGCCATTGGAAATTCTTCTGAATATCAGTGATTGCTCTAAACTAGCAGCCAATGCTAGCGGCATTGTTGGTTACTTGGTCTCTGACACTTGGCCTCCCAATCCTAGGAGACTTTCACCTTAGGTCCTATTGTATTCTCTGGTTAGCAAAGGATAGCCAAATCTTCTTTCTACAAAAGTAAGGACCCTTTGCATGTGACCATGATGGATGTGCACAGTGCCTAGTGTATAGTGCATTGACTCTGAATCTGAGGGGTGCCTCTACTTCTGTCATTGGCAACCCTGAAAAGGATAGAACATACCAAGTTCAGTAAAGGTCCAGATTTTTTCCACATCTTGTTAGACACTCTTCCCAGCTATCTAGAGATACTACATGAGAATTTTTTCTATGGGAAATTGTGTCTTTTCAGTGTTCCCCTCTGTCCTATGTCCCTTAAAGACATCTGTGCATCATTTCTTCTTTTGCTGGCCCTGGGTAAAAATATATTACATGCAGAATAGAAACAACACATTAACAAGGTCATTTCCACGTGGTGTGCTCATGAAGCATTTCTTTCTAATGGGATTGAAGATTAAAAAAAAAGATTCTAACAAAAGACTGCAATTATACTGAAACCTGAGTGTTTATTGCTTTTAATTTTACGCTAGAAGTTGAGGACTCCTTGAATATAGAGCAAGTTGTGAGTGAAATTCTGTCCAGCCTTCTTTAGAAACATCCATGGACACATACTCCGTCAGTTGTGGCTAAACACAGAGCCATTCACCCTGTCAGTATCAAGACAAGATGCACTTGGAATTCTAGTCCACAAACATTTAAATACGGTCACTCTAAACCTAGTGTGGCCCTGACTTGCATTTTCTCATTTCCAGTGACGGGACCATTTTTTAACGAAGCATGCTGAGTGAACTGGTTGAATGGAGTGCCATGCAAGTCTTTAATAAATTATAGGTGGATTTATGAGTTCTGCTCAGGGCCAAGGTAGGCCGGCTAGTTGAAATGAAATAGTACATATTCATCCAGAAGGTCCAGTGGGTCCTCAGAATTAGGGAAAGAAGATTCATGTACGGATGCTGTGTTTTTCACCTTATAGCCTTCCTATTCTACATGGACAATTGTCTCTAGTTACATGAATGGGACACATTCTCTAGTTGGCTGCTTAGGACAATTTCTTCAGAGTAACCTGACTTTACCTTCTCTAAAATCAGAGGAGAAAGCAAACTCTCCAAACCAGCCCTACAGTTAAAACAGCATCGAAAGCATCGAAACAATCCAAGATAGATGGGCCTCATTTGTATTCTGACCACCTCTAAGTCACAAACACTCTTGTGACTGGTGTTTCCCAGCATGGATTACATTGTCTCCCTCCTGTGCTGTCATTAGGAGGAAGAGATGACTGTAGATGACAGGTGAGAGCTTCTGCTGAGTTCGGTCACTTGTAGGGATACTGTTGGCTTTGTCAGTCCATTGTGATTTTCCATATCCAATTATAAGTACTATGAACTGTGAACTTCCAAGAAAAATGTGGAGATGAGAAGGAGTGAGGTTCTAATTTAGACAACAGTGTTTCCTTAAACTGGGGCCGAAGTGTTGGCAGAAGCTGTGATGTTTAAAGATTATTGCTGAAATAACTGGGATTCTTGAAGGAATGTTCCAGAATCCTGAAGATTACCTATGTTGAATATGCATATTGAAAGGGAGAGAGCTGTTCTATCTCCTGCTGATTGCAGTTAAATGGACCTAATTCCTCCTTGAACAATAATGATGTACATCATGCCTTTCCTTTCCTTGATACGAGTTGCTCTTCAGCTCTCTCTTTGGGATGGTTGGTAATTAACATGGGTATTTGCTATCCACCATCATTGAACTTATGTGGTCATTTTATGCTGCTCAGGCCAGTGATCTAGTTAGAGACATCATTGGGCTAATGGCTAATCTGAAGCAAAACAAGGAGAATTTTATCTAAAAGAAAATTTTCTTCCCTGTTTTCCTCTTTCAGAAGATCATTGGGATGGCTAGAATTTATGTTTGCTGCACTAGAAGAGCTCCTGGTAGGTAGTGCAAAGGACAAGGGGAAAATAGAGAAGGAAAGATAATGAGCAAATGCCTCTTTGTTAGCAAAAGTCATAGTTGCTTTTTTTCTGCCTCCAAAGTTTTCTATAACATTTCCATTGACCTAGAAGCTTGAGTGCTTTCTAGTGGGTTCCTGTGAAGGTCCTACTCAGTGGAGAAAGACCAACAAAAGAGTAGTTCCTGATACAGGGGATGGGGTTGCCTCTCTTTGCTCTAGTACCAAGTTGTAAAATGAGTCTAGACATTTGTCAGGGGGTGTCTTAACACTGGAAGCTGTTGCATGAAAAAAAGAAAGAAATGGAATTAGTGATCAAGGTGTGGTGATACCGTTAGGATCTTGATACACGTTGCCAGTTAGAGCCCAAGAGAGCTTATACAACTTTACCTACAGGCTAGCTGTGTTGGAGCACATTTACCATTAGTACTGTCGCCTTTCCCATCTTGACAAATGTGATAGACTGAAAAAGACATCGAGCCAGACCCAAAAGGCAACTTACTGTATGGTTCTATTTCTGTGACATCCCAGAGAAGGGAAAACTATCGGGGAAAAAAAGCTGGATCAGGGTTTGGGTGTGAGAAGAATTGACAGGAGAGAGATCTGAGGGAATTTCTTGGGGGTGAGGAAAATGTTCCATATCTCGATTTTGCTGGTGCTTTCATGACTTATATATTTGTCAAAGCTCACTGAACTATACACTTGAAAAGGGTGAATTTTACTGTACATAAATTATACTTCAATAAACCTGACTTTCAAAAAATGACATTGCCTTGTGGTTTTAAGTCACAGTTCTTTTGCTTTGCGGTGAAATTGAACAGCTTTATATTTATTTGCTATTTATATTCCTTTTTTGGAGAACTGTCATTTCATCCCATTGCAGAATTGTCTATGGAGACTGAGTCTTTTTTCTGTTAATCGGGGTGATCTTTTAATATTGTGTGTCAAACTTGTTAAAAATAATTCTTTAAATTTCTTTTTTCAGTTTATTTGTGACTAGTTTACATCTTTATTTAATCTAACCAAATTTATTGACTTTTACTCTAATGGTTGCTTTACTTTTTTAGAAGAACTTCCCAACAGAAACCTTTGGAACGCGGAAATGTTTCAGTACATGCTACTTCATTTTCTCTTGGGAATTCACAGGTGGGCTGTGGATAGCCTTTCCAAATTAAAAGAAGAAAACAACCCCTCTGTGCATCAGGGTAGTGGTCGACCTCCCTAAAAGATGCTCACTGGGCTCATGGCTCATCCTCTCTTCCTGTTCCTTGGGTCTCCACTGGGCTGAGAGCTGAGCCACACTTGGCCTCACCAACTCAGTCTCCCCCCTACAATCAGCTGCAGCAACAGTGCCTTAGATCCAAGGCCCCTCGAAGTGATTGATAGCAACAGAAATCAACAAAGGCCTCAATCAGTCGAAAACCTCATTTAACATTTCCCTTTGCTCTCCAGTTTTTGGAAGTTCTGTTTTGTCCTGATTTGCTCCATAATGAGATTGGGGGGCTGGATATGACCTCATTTGTACATTATGTAATTATTTATTTTAAATATTTTATTTATTTATTGTAGGGAGAGTGAGAGAGAGCAAGAGAGAGTGAGAGAGTGGTAGCAAGCGAGCAAGGGGAGGAGCAGAGGGAAAGGGAGAGAAAATCTCCACCGAACTAAGCGTGGAGCTCAGAGCTGGGCACGGGGCTCGATTCCAAGACCCTGAGATCAGGACCTGAGCTGAAACCACGAGTCAGATGCTTAACTGGCTACATGACCCAGGTGGCCCTCAGTAATGATTTACTGAATGCTGACCATGGGCCTGAAGCGTGGCCATGTGCTAGACATACCGTGGTCGGTGACGTAGACCAAGTTTTTGTCCTCAGAGCACTTACAGGTTGGTTATGCCAATAGTCAATGAATAAGTGTAAAATTGTGACACAAGATAACTGGAAATTATGATAAATGCTGTGACAGGAGCAAAGAGGATGTTGTCTCCTCTTGAAGTGGGGATGCAGGGAGTGGCAGGATTCCCCCTACTCTCCGAGGTTTTTTTTTTAATATTCATGTATGTATGTATATAATATATGTATGTATTTAACATATAATGTATTGTTTGCCCCAGGGGTACAGGTCTGTGAATTAGGTTTATACATTTCAGAGCACTCACCATAACACATACCCTCCCCAATGTCCATAACCCAGCCACCCTATCCTTACCACCCCACCTCCCAGCAACCCTCAGTTTGTTTTGTGAGATTGAATCGCTTATGGTTTGTCTCCCTCCCCGGTCCCATTTTGTTTCATTTTTTCCTTCCCTACACCCCATAACCTCCCACCCTGCCTCTCAAATTCCTCATGTCAGAGAGATCATATGATAATTGTCTTTCTCTGACTGATTTATTTTGCTCAACATAATACCCTCTAGTTCCATCCACATTGTTGCAAATGGCAAGATTTTGTTTCTTTTGATGGCTGCATAGTATTCCATTGTGTGTGAGTGTGTGTGTGTGTGTGTGTGTGTGAGAGAGAGAGAGAGAGAGAGAGAGAGAGATCTTATTTATCCATTCATCTCTTGATGGACATCTAGGTTCTTTCCATAGTTTGGCTTTAGGGATGTTGCTGCTATAAACATTTGGGTGCACGTGCCCCTTCAGATCATTACATTTGTATCTAGGGCAAATACCCAGTTGTGTGATTACTGGGTGATAGGGTAGCTCTATTTTCAACTTTTTGAGGAAACCCCATACTGTTTTCCAGCGTGGCTGCTCCAGCTTGCATTTCCACCAACAGTGTTGTAGGGTTCCCCTTTCTCCGCATCCTCACTAACACCTGTTGTTTCCCAACTTAATTTTAGCCATTCTGACTGGTGTGAGGTGGTATCTCACTGTGGTTTTGATTTCTATTTCCCTGATACCAAGTGATGTTGAGCACTTTTTCATATGTCTGTTGGCCATCTGGATATCTTCTTTGCAGAAATGTCTGTTCATGTCTTCTGCCCATTTCCTGATTGGATTCCTTGTTCTTTGGATGTTGAGTTTGATAAGTTCTTTATAGATTCTGGATACTAGCCCTTTATCTGATATGTCATTTGTGAATATTTTCTCCCATTCTGTCAGTTGTCTTTTGGTTTTGTTGACAGTTTCCTTTGCTGTGCAAAAGCTTTTGATCTTGATAAAGTCCCAATAATTCATTTTTGCACTTGCTTCCTTTGGCTTTGGTGATGCTTCTAGGAAGAAGTTGCTGCAGCTGAGCTGCCTGTGTTCTCAAGAATTTTGATGGATTCCTGTCACATTGAGGTCTTTCATCTGTTTTGAGTCTATTTTTGTGTGTGGTGTGAGGAAATGGTCCAGTTTCATTCTTCTACATGAGGCTGTCCAATTTTCCCAACACCATTTGTTGAAGAGACTGTCTTTTCTCCATTGGACATTCTTTCCTGCTTTGTCAAAGATTAGTTGACCATAGAGTTGAGCGTCTATTTCTGGGCTCTTTATTCTGTTCCATTGATCTATGTGTCTGTTTTTGTGCCAGTACCATACTGTCCTGATGACAGCTTTGTAATAGAGCTTGAAGTCTGGAATTGTGATGCCACCAACTTTGGTTTTCTTTTTCCACATTCCTCTGGCTATTCGGGGTCTTCTCTGGTTCCATATAAGTTTTCGGATTATTTTTTCCATTTCTTTGAAAAAAATGGATGGGATTTTGATAGAGATTGTATTAAATGTGTAGATTGCTTTAGGTAGCATAGATATTTTCACAATATTTGTTCTTCCAATCTATGAGCATGAAACATTTTTCCATTTCTGTGAGTCGTCCTCAATTTCTTTCATGAGTACTTTATTGTTTTCTGAGTACAGATTCGTTGCCTGTTTGGTTAGGTTTATTCCTAGGTATCTTACAGTTTTGGGTTTAATTGTAAATGGGATCGACTCCTTAATTTCTCTTTCTTCTGTCTTGCTGTTGGTTTATAGAAATGCAACTGATTTCTGTGCATTGACTTTATATCCTGACACTTCACTGAATTCCTGTAAGTTCTAGCAGTTTTGGAGTGGATTTTCTTGGATTTTCCACATAAAGTATCATATCATCTGCAAAGAATGAGAGTTTGATTCTTCTTTGCCAATTCGGATGCCTTTAATTTCTTTTTGTTGTCTGATTTCTGAGGCTAGGACTTCTAGTACTATGTTGAATAGCTGTGGTGATAGTGGACATCCCTGCTGTGTTCCTGATTTTAGGGGGAAAGTTCTCAGTTTTCTCCATTGAGAGTGATATTCGCTGTAGGTTTTTCATAGATGGCTTTGATGATATTGAGGTATGTACCCTCTATCCCCTCACTTTGAAGAGTTTTGATCAAGAAAGGATTCTGTACTTTGTCAAATGCTTTTCAGGCATCTATTGAGATATCATATAGTTCTTGTTCTTTTTTTTTTATTAATGTATTGTATCACATTGATAGATTTGCGGATATTGAACCAAACTTGCAGCCCAGGAATAAATCCCACTTGGTAGTGGTGAATAATCCTTTTGATGTACTGTTGGATCCTATTGGCTAGTATTTTGGTGAGAATTTTCACATTTGTGTTTATCGAGGATATTGGTCTGTAATTCTCCTTTTTGGTGGGGTCTTTATCTGGTTTTGGGATAAAGGTAATGCTGGCCTCATAAAATGAGTTGGAAGTTTTCCTTCCATTTCTATTTTTTGGAATTCTTCTTAAAATTCTTAAAATATTTGGTAGGATTCTTCTTAAGATGTTTGGTAGAATTCCCCTGGGAAGCCATCTGGCCCTGGGCTCTTGTTTGTTGGGAGATTTTTTACCACTGCTTCAATCCTTACTGGTTATAGGTCTGTTCAAGTTTTCTATTTCTTCTGGTTCAGTTTTGGTGGTTTATACGTCTCTAGGAATGCATCCATTTCTTCCAGATTGTCAAATTTGCTGGCGTATATTTGCTCATAATATGTTCTGATAATTGTTTGTATTTCTTTGGTATTGGTTGTGATCTCTTCTCTTTCATTCATGATTTTATTAATTTGTGTCCTTTCTCTTTTCTCTTTCATAAGTCTGGGCAGGGGTTTATCGACCTTATGAATTCTTTCAAAGAACCAGCTCCTAGTTTCATTGATTTGTTCTACTGTTCTTTTGGTTTCTATTTCATTGATTTCTGATCTGATCTTTATTATTTCTCTTCTGCTGAGTTTAGGCTTTATTTGCTGCTCCAGCTTCTTTAGGTGTAGGGTTAGGTTGTGTACTTGAGACCTTTCTTGTTTCTTGGGAAAGGCTTGTATGGCTATATACATTCCTCTCAGGACTGCCTTTTCTGCGTCCCAAAGATTTTGAACAGTTGTGTTTTCATTTTCATTTGTTTCCATGAATTTTTAAATGTCTTCTTTAATTTCCTGGTTGCCCCATTCATACCCATTCATTCTTTACTTGGATGCTCTTTTAGCCTCCAGGTATTTGAGTTCTTTCCAACTTTCCTCTTGTGATTGAGTTCTAGTTTCAGAGCATTGTAGTCCGAAAATATGCAGGGAATGATCCCAGTCTTTTGCCACTGGTTGAGACCTGATTTGTGACCCAGGATGTGATCTATTCTGGAGAATGTTCCATGTGCACTAGAGAATATGTATTCTGTTGCTTTGGGATGGAATGTTCTGAATATATCTGTGATGTCCATCTGGTTCAGTGTACCATGTAAAGCCTTTATTTCCTTGTTGATCTGTCCATTTCAATGAGGTGGGTATTAAAGTCCGCTACTATTAATGTATTATTATTGATGTGTTTCTTTGATTTTATTTATTTTATTTATTTTTATTTTTTTTAAAGATTTTATTTATTTATTTGACAGAGAAAGATTACAAGTAGGCAGAGAGGCAGGCAGAGAGAGGAGGAAGCAGGCTCCCTGCGGAGCAGAGAGCCCGATGCGGGACTCGATCCCAGGACCCTGAGATCATGACCCGAGCGGAAGGCAGCGGCTTAACCCACTGAGCCACCCAGGATTTTATTTTTAATTGGTTTATATAATTGGCTGCTCCCATGTTAGGGGCATAGATATTTACAATTGTTAGATCTTCTTTTTGGACAGACCCTTTAAGTATGATATACTGTCCTTCCTCATCTCTTATTATAGTCTTTGGCTTAAAATTGAATTTATCTAAGGATCGCCACTCCAACTTCTTTTGATGTCCATTGGCATGGTAAATTATTTTCTACCCCCTCACTTTAAATCTGGAGGTGTCTTTGGGTCTAAGATGAGTTTCTTATAAATAGCATATTGATGTGTTTTTTTGTTTGTTTGTTTGTTTTGTTTTGTTTTTAATCCATTCTGATACCCTGTATCTTTTGATTGGGGCATTTAGCCCATTTACATTCAGGGTAACTATTGAAAGATATGAATTTAGTGCCATTGTATTGCCTGTAAGGTGACTGTTAATGTATATTGTCTCTGGTCCTTTCTGGTCTGTTACTTTTAGGCTCTGTCTTTGCTTAGAGCACTCCTTTCAATATTTCTTGTGGGACTGGTTTGGAGTTTGCAAATTCTTTTAATTTTTGTTTGTCCTGGAAGCTTTTTAATCTCTCCTTCTATTTTCAGTGAAAACCTAGCCGGATATAGTATTCTTGGCTGCATATTTTTCTTATTTAGTGCTCTGAATATAGCATGCCAGTCCTTTCTGGCCTTCTGGGTCTCTGTGGATAGGTATGCTGTCAATCTAATATTTCTACCATTGTATGTTACAGACCTCTTGTCCCAAGCTTCTTTCAGGATTTTTTCTTTGTTGCTAAGACTTTTAAGTTTTATTATTAGATGACTGGATTTGGACCCATTTTTATTGATTTTGAGGGGGGTTCTTTGTGCCTCCTGGGTTTTGATGCTTGTTCCTTTTGCCATATTAGGGAAGTTCTCTACTATAATTCACTCCAATATACCTTCTGCCCCCCTCTCTCTTTCTTCTTCCTCTGGGATCCCAATTATTCTAATATTGTTTCATCTTATGGTTTCACTTATCTCTTGAATTCTCCCCTCACGGTATAGTAATTTTTTGTCTCTCTTTTGCTCAGCTTCTTTATTCTCCATAATTTGGTCTTCTATATCACTAATTCTCTCTTCTGCCTCATTTATCCTAACAATAAGAGCCTCCATTATTTACTGCACCTCATTAATAGCTCTTTTGATTTCAACTTGGTGAGATTTTAGTTCTTTTATTTCTCCAGAAAGGGATTTTATTTCTTCAGAAAGGGATACTCTAATATCTTTCATGCTTTTTTTGAGCCCAGCTAGCACCTTGAGAATTGTCATTCTGAACTCTAGATCTGACATATTACCAATGTCCATATTGATTATGTCCTTAGCCATCAGTACTGCCTCTTGTTCTTTTTTTTGTGATGACTTTTTCTGCCTTGTCATTTTATCCAGATAAGAATATTGAGTATTATGCATCCATCAGAAAGGATGAATACCCACTTTTGTAGCAACATGGACGGGACTGGAAGAGATTATGCTGAGTGAAATAAGTCAAGCAGAGAGTGTCAATTATCGTATGGTTTCACTTACTTGTGGAGCATAACAAATAGCATGGAGGACATGGGGAGTTAGAGAGGAGAAGGGAGTTGGGGGAAATTGGAAGGGGAGATGAATCATGAGAGACTATGGACTCTGAAAAACAATCTGAGGGGTTTGAAGTGGTGGGGGGTGGGAGGTTGGGGGAACCAGGTGGTGGGTATTATAGAAGACACAGATTGCATGGAGCACTGGGTGTGGTGAAAAAATAATGAATACTGTTATGCTGAAAATAAATTTAAAAAAAAAAAAGAGAGAGTATACAAACAAGAGAACAAAATACTAAAAGGTTGGCAAAGACCCCAGAAAAATATTTTCTAACCAAATCAGAAGAGACCTCAGACCAGGGAGGGGGGAGAAGTAAGGGGGGGAAATGAAAAAAAATATATATATATGACTGGTGAATAAAACAGAGGAACCTACTTGAGTTTGGGTGTATTTTGGTCTCTTAGGCAAAAATACCTCCCAAAATTTTAAAGAAAGAAAAACTTATATATATATATATATATACACAAAAATAAGAGTAAACATGATGAAGGGATGGAATATGACTATAAAGATGAAAATTTAAAAAGAACCTAAAAAAGGAATTGATAAGATAAGAATTTGTTTGGAAAAAGAAAAAAATAAAAAGAAGAAGAGAATGTGATCAGGCTGGAGATTAGAACAAAGCCATGCACTAGATTTAGGGTATATTTTGATCTATTAGAAGAAATTTTATCTGAAAATTTTAAAGAAAAAAACCTATATTTTTACAAAAAAATAATGCTAAATACAATGAAGGGATAAAATATGACTTTAACAATGAAAATTTTAAAAGATTTTTTAAAAAATGTATTGATAAGATAAAATAGTCTAAAGACATTAAAATAGGAAAGAGGAAAAGTTTAAAAAGATAGAATAAGAAAAAATAAGAGTAAAGGAATTTAACTTTGCAAGACTAAAGGATCTTAGGGAAAAAGCCATGAATTCTATGTTTTGCTTTTCCCTAGCTCTGGAGTTCCGCAGTTCTCATTGATCAGTGAACTTGGTCTTGGCTGGATGTTCTTGATGATCTTCTGGGGGAGGGGCCTCTTGCAGAGATTCTCAAATGTCTTTGCCGGAGGCGGAATTGCACCACCCTTGCGGGGGGCCAGGCTAAGTACTCTGCACACATTCACTCTCGGATCTTTTGTTCCCTGAACGCTTTCCGTACTGCTTTGGAGGACACGAATGAAGATGGCAGCCTCCAAGTCTCTGGCCCGGAGGAAACAAGAGCTCAGGGCCCCGCTCTTCAGTGCACCCTCAGAGTAAAGCAGTGAATCCCACCTGTCTCCCTGGTTTCTGGCTGCACTCTGAGGTCACCTGGCCTGTGACCAAGTGTGTCTATCTCTGGTTTACAGCTCTGTTTGGAGTCTCCAAACCCAGCTGATTCCTGCAGCACATTCCTGCGCCACTTCTCCAGAGGAGGAAGGAGGGGGTCTCTCTGGATCTGCTATTTGTGGGATCACAGCTCAAAGAGCCGTGGCCCCACTGTGCCTTAGATCACGGTTTAAGGTAACCCAAAGCTGAGAGCCTCTCCTCAGCTCCGTCTCCATGGTTGACTTCCCCACTCTGATACCTGGTAGTTCTGCCACACTCAGACACCCCTGATCCTTCTGTGTCCCCGTGCATCCTGAGACCACACTGTCCCTGCAAGGGCTCCACCCCCACTTAGCCTCTGGAGTGATGTCCCTCAGTGGAGCAGACTTTTAAAAGTTCCCATTTTATGCTCTACTGCTCCACCATTTGCCAGGAGCCACCCTGCCAACCCCCCCGCCCCGCCCGTGGTCTATATTCCTGTCTCTTCAGATTTATTCCTTTGCATGTCCTACCTTCCAGAAAGTGGTCAATTTTCTGTTCCTAGGATTGTTGTTCTTTTTCTCTTCTATCTCCTTTTGTGTTTGTAGGGGTTCAGAATGGTTTGATAACTATCTAGCTGAATTCCTGGGACCTGATGTTATTTCATTCTCCTACTCCCTTGCCATCTTGCTTCCTCCCCCTGATCTGGGAAGTTTTATTCGGCCCCAAGCTTCCTATGAATTTTTGCTTCTAGAAGGACTTCTGTGGAGGAAAAATGTTTGCAAAACCAGTGCCCTGTGGAACTGTAAACAAATGTGAGAAACTGAGTGAGCTTGGGCTAGGCCATGTGTCTCCATTGTGTGTAATCTAGTGGTGTGACCTGTCCTGGCGGACTGCTGTGAGAATTAGCAAAACTAGATGTCTAAGAGGCAGAAGAGATGCAGGCTGAAGACTCTGGAGGCAGATAACTGGGGTTCCAATCCTTGTTCTTCCATGGAATGGTTGTGTCAGTTTTCTCATGTAGTGAATGGGGGTAGTAATAGTGTCTACCCCTTAGTGTTTACCTGGGAATTAAATGAGAGAGAAAATATATGGCTTTTGCAGTAGTGCTTGGTGTGTGTAAAGTATTCAGTCAAAGCTAGCTTCTGCCATTGCCACCATCTTGTCACCATGTTCACGTCCTAACACAGGGATGTGTTAGAGTCCAAATCTCTCATGCATTATAACCATGCATTTATATTGCTCTGGAACAGCCAAGCCTTGGGACTGTGAACAACAGACACATGGAATAAAGAGAAACGTGAGCAGCACATTTCTGTGGCTATCGACCCAGGGATCTCATCTCAGTTCCAACCTCATTTCCCTTTCCCCGCTTTACTGGGGAAATGACCTTGAAGGAGGACCAACCGCACTGTGTGTGGATAGACCAGCTTTGGCTCCAGCCCAGCTCCACCACCTAGGCTCAGAGGAGAGCTCTGATATCTCTTGAATGATTTAGCTTTATTGGCTATTGTCTCTCTCTCTCCAAATTGCCTTCAGGATGAATGTCATGGCCAGGACCCGTAGAGGACACCAGCTTCCCAAGATGTTCATGGGGTGCAGATAGTCTCTCCGTTTATGAAACAACCTTCAGACTGACCATTAGTGGAGGCTGTATTTTGCACCTCATGAAGAGGAAATTACAGTGCATTAGAAGTTCTGCACTGTGACTTAGGCAGTGCATTAGATGCGGGATATAGGCTGGGGTGCTTTCCTACTGGGCATAATACCCAATTTATTTTCATTTACGTTACTTTCTCTACATCACTGACTGCGTGAGGCATGAAACTGTTAAATGCAAGCAATTCCCAACTGCTTGGCACAAATAGAAATGTTTAATGAATAATAATAAAAAAGGAGCCTATGGATGAAACCAGTATACAAAAATTGTGAAAGCGTGTAAATCAGTTTTTCCTCATTGTGCAGACCTCAATAAGCCTTCTTTTTCTCCTTCTCCCTCCCTCCCTCTCTCCCTTCTTCTCTCCTCCCCTCCCTGCTTCCTCTTTCTTCTTTTCTAAGTTTTTTTAAGACTTTATTTTATTTTATTTATTTGAGAGAGAGAGAGAATGAGAGGGAGAGACCAAGCAGTGTGGAAGGGTAGAGAGGGAAGCAGGGGTAGAGAGAGACGCAGGGGTAGAGAGCGGCAGGCTCCCGCTGAGCAGGGAGCCCAATGGCGGACTTGATCCCAGGGTCCTCAGATCCTGACCTGAGCCAAACGAAGGCAGATGCTTAACTGAGCCACCTAGGCATCTCTTTCTAAGTTCTTTTTGAATACACAAAGAAAATACGTTGAAGTGGAACAAAATAGAGTAGTCCAGTATTGTTAACACAATAGATAAAATGCACAAATGTGTAAGGCTTTATCTGGAGGATTTCAAGAAAAGAAAGAAGGAAGAGGGCACCTGGGTGGCTCAGTGGGTTAAGCTGCTGCCTTCGGCTCAGGTCATGATCTCAGGGTCCTGGGATCGAGTCCCGCATCGGGCTCTCTGCTTAGCAGGGAGCCTGCTTCCCTCTATCTCTCTCTCTCTCTGCCTGCCTCTCCGTCTACTTGTGATCTCTGTCAAATAAATAATAAATAAAATCTTTAAAAAAAAGAAAGAAAGAAGGAAAGAAGGAAGAAAGGGAGGAAGGAAAGAAGGGAGGCACCTAGGCAGCTCAGTCAGTTAAGCATCTGATTATTGCTTTTGGGTCAGGTCATGATCTTAGGGTTGTGAGATCGAGCCCCGAGTCAGCCCTGAGTCAGGCTTTGTGCTAAGCAGGGAGTCTGCTTCAGATTCTCTTTCTCCCTCTCCCTCGGCCCCTTCCTCCCCTCTCTAAAGAAAAAGAAAGACTCTAGGGACACCTGGGTGGCTCAGTCAGTTAAGCATCTGCCTTTGGCTCAGGTCATGATCCCAGAGTCCTGGAATCAAGCCCCGGTTTTCCAGCTCCCTGCTCAGCGGGGAGTCTGCTTCTTCTTCTCCCTCTGCCTGCCACTCTCCTTGCTTGTGTTCTCTCAGTCTCTGTCAACTAAATAAATAAAATCCTTAAAAAAGGAAAGAAAGAAAAAAGACTATTTCCTTAAGCTCCATGGATGGGGGCAGTTTGGCTGCTGGTATGAAGGGGGATTTTAATTTATGCATCTCCTCTCAGTAATGGTTACATGTAACTAATGTTTTCCCGTCCTCGTTGGCTTGTTAGGAGAGTCAGCATGGGCAAAAGGAAGACTGGCTCATGTAGGGGAGGTTCATCAGCACAGTATTCCCAAAGCTTACAGTTCCCTTGTGAGTTCCCTTGAGCAGGAGTGGATTTTTAAAGCCTCCATCAAAATTGATGGATCTTCTCCCCCATTGGTTTACTCCCACTTTGTAACTTCACAGCATGCTGGGGTAGAAGAGGTGTGTTGTTAACGAGATCTCAGTTGGAATCCAGACTCACAGTATGACTGGGCAAAATGACTCTAACCTGTCTGGTCCTCAGATTCCTTATTTACAAAATGAGCAACAGATATCTGTCTCTCATGATTATTTCTCACTTTTTGATAATAGAAGCTCAAGTATATACAAATATACATAGAAAAGAAACTGGAAGGGAAAAGGAGAGAGTGTCAACAGTGGCTGTTTATTTTTCCTCTTTGTTCTGCATTTTTCAACTTTCTATATATATAAATGTGGTTTTTTTAAGATTTTATTTTTTTATTTGACAGAGAGAGAGAGATCACAAGGCAGAGAGGGGGGAAGCAGGTTCCTTGCTGAGCAGAGAGCCCGATGTGGGGCTTGATCCCAGGACCTTGAGACGATGACCTGAGCTGAAGGCAGAGGCTTAACCCACTGAGCTACCCAGGTGCCCCTCAACTTTCTATATATATAGGCAAGCATTATCTTTCAATAAGAAAATTGTAGTTTACAAAAGCACATCTTTTGTTTGAACAATTGTGGAGTATAATAACACCTATTGATTTTCCTTTTCCTTTTTCTTTGTTCCATACAATCTGCCCTTCTCTTTCTCTTATAAAAGGAACGCAGATATGGGCTGTATTGGTTTCCAATTGCTGCTATAACAGGTAACAAGTTCAGTGGCTTAAAACAACACAAAGGTATTCTCTTACAGTTCTGGAGATGAGTAGTCTTGAAATGAGTCTTAAAGAGCTCAACTCAAGGTGTGGGAAGGGCTGGCTCTTTGGAGGATGTGAAGGGAGAATCCATTTCTTTGATTTTTTTCAGCTTTTTTTGTGGCTGCCTGTATGCCTTGCCTGTGGCTCCTTCTCTATCTTCAAAGCCCAGGATTCCAGTCTGCTTCCGGCATTGCACACACCATAGAAGGAGACATGCTTGGATAATCCTCCAGTATCTCCCCATCTCAAGATCTTTATTCACACCTGCAAAGTCCTTTTTGCCATCTAAGGTAACATATGGACATCTTTAAGGGGGAGGCTGTCATTCAGCCTAAGACACAGGGTTTATTAAGAAGTGAAGGAATGAATAAAAACTGAGCAAGAAAAAAAAGGAACAAAGTTTCTGGTAATGTGAAATAACAAACTAAGTAATTTATGCAGAGTTTTGTTCAATTCGTACGGAGTTTAACTGTACTGGACCAAGTGTCCTGGCAGGACATACAAGACATTTGGGTCTGGTGTGAACACAGGAGGTGATGTATTCTTTAAAAAACATAAAACAACAAATCATGGGGCATCTGGGTGACTCAGTCAGTTAAGACTCTAACTCTTGACCTCAGCTGAGGTCGTGATCTCAGGTCTATGAGATCGAGTCCCACATCCATCTCCACACTCAACAGGGAGTCTGCTCAAGATTCTCTCTCTCCTCTCCCTCTGCCCCTATGCCCTGCTTCTGCTCTATCCTTTCCCCTCTCTCTAAAATAAAAAATAAATCTTAAAAACAACAACACATGGTGAAAAATTACCCAGGGCCTTCTCCCCAAATCTCTAAGGGGCCAGAAACTCAGTCTAAAATTATTATATCTTTGAGGTATACTTTTTTTTTTTTTTTAAATTTGAGAGAGAGAGAGAGAGCATGAGAGGGGAGAAGTTCCCAGAAAGAAGCAGACTCCCCACAGAGCTGGGAGCCCAATGTGGGGCTCGATCCCAGGACTCTGGGATCACGACCTGAGCCGAAGACAGTCACTTAACAAACTGAGTCACCCAGGTGCCCTAAAACTATTATATCCTTGAAATATCAATACTTACTATTGAAAGGCACCAGAAAGACCGATGTCAGGGATTATTTCTTGATTCAAAAGCAGCCTATTTTCTCCAGCTTGGTACGAAGATGTGCGGAGAATGATTTTTTTTTAAAAAGCAAAAAAGTTCAAATTATTATTTGTTGTTGCAAAAATGCCACAGGTTATTAAAGCACCATCAGGAATGGATATAATCAGATCTCATCTATTATTAATGAGGTTCTGCCTTAATGTGATCATTATAGGTATGTGCCTCATACCTAGAAGCCACGATCTAACATAATAACAACCTGAAATAATGAGTTGCCAGCATGATATTTTTCTTTTGTGAAGGGTTATACCTATAGGGTTGCCTTTTCCTTTCCTTAGAACAACAACAATAATAATAAACGGTAACATTTTAGACAGAGACAGGTGTAAGTTTTATTTGTAATATAATGGTTACTGCTTAACATCTTTAAAGTTAAGATTTGTTACACAGCCAACACCAAAATGTTTTGGAAACCCTATTATTACTACTTATAATGATGATCCAAGGGCCAGAAAAACTCATATAACTTTTATAACATCTAACTGGGTGGGTGCGTGGGTGTGAAGGAGACAGAGAGAGACAGAGAAAGAGATATACCCTCCCCCACCTCCCGCAAGGCACATACCCCCTCCCTGACACACAACGGAGTTCCAAGATACGACTATACTTACAGGTCAATTTACTAAGAACTTTAAAAGTATTTTTTTTTCTCACACATAAGCCTTTTAACTGCAATCCCTTCCTTTCTCTAAGGCATAGGCTCAGAAAAGATATAAATTAAGCCTTTGTGAACAGGGGCAGAGCGCGACCACGTCCTGAGTAGTTTAGCTCCCTTTGGAGGAGGTTATTACAAATAGTCGTGCGGAGACTGGCTCACAAAATCCTATTTAATCCTTAATGCCGTCGAATCCTGTGGGGTGCAGGCAACTAGAGACCTGATTAGGCAACCTAAGTGTCAGGAATGAGAGCGAATGCAGAAACAAGGGGGTGAGACCCGAGAATCGGAGCGCCTAACAGCAGAATCTGCTGAGAAACCCCGCAGGTGGACCAGTGGCAGCCTCCGTGTCCCCGGGGGTTACCGTGCAATGCTCCCACTCTCGCCTGTCACAGCTCGACTCTGCCTCCTCACTGTCTATCACTTCTGGCTGCGCAGCATGACTTCTGCTCTTCTGGCCTCCGTTCGGAGGAGCCTCCGGGATGTCTCCAAAGTATGCCTCAGACTTGAGTTCCCTGCAGCGTGAACCACAGTGACTGCCCAGTCGTGGCAAGCTGGAAGCTCTCTTGCCTTCCGGCTCCTTCGGCACCAGGCTCTCCTGCTTTTTTCCCTCCGTGTCCTGCAGGCTCCCGTGCCTCCATCTGCTCTGGAAACACTGTCTATTCCCCAGGCTCCTTCTCTTGTCCAGGCTTCCATGGTCAGATCTTTATTGCTAACCTCTGCGTCTCCTTATCTAGGCCTGTCTCTGCTAATGACATCTGACTTGAATTTTCGCCCGTTCCCCACAGGGCTCCACACCAGTGTTCCCACAGCCTCACAAACCAGACAAGCCCAGTCTGGCTCATTAGCTACTCTTCTCTCTCCATCTTCTGTGCTCGTCTACAGTGCTCTGACTGGCCCTCTTGGCTAAAGGCCTCACCTTCCTCTGACTCCTTCAGTCCGGAAACACCTTTTTCTTCCTTTGCTAAGTTCCCTAAATCCTAAATTCTGCACTTTCTCAGTTGGACGGGGAAACACATGTCTCCCCTCATTCCCAGTTTGATTATAGCAACCACTTACTGGGCTTCTTTACCCCCAAACCAGCTTTCATTAGGCTGTTAGGAATAACTTCCACCCAGGGATACTGGATACTGCAAGTCGTACTCGTTTGTTTAGTAGCTGCTCCGTAAAGACTACTTCATTACTTCCCTGGCTTCAGTGACTTTATCTGGTAAACCGAAAGGTTTAGACTACATAGCTTTAAAACCTAGCCTTCATCTGATTATGGTGTATGCCTCCAAGAAATAAAAGATGGGGTTTTCATATGCCTTCTGCCTGAACATCTTATCTTGATGAATCTGGGCCCATGCCTAAAGAATGATCCCAATATTTGAGAGCCATTTTTCAGTCTCAACCTTTTTTTCAGTCTGAATCTGTTCATGAGTTTAGTCAATGCCAGAATATCTCAAGCTCTAAAATCAGTGATAACTTAGAATTCAAGATGAAGGGGTGCCTGGGCAGCTCCATTCTTAAGTGTCTGCCTTTGGCTCAGTTCGTGATCCCGGGGTCCTGGGATCAAGTCCCCCATCAGGCTCCCTGCTCAGCAGGAAGCCTGCTTCTCCCTTTCCCACTCCCCCTGCTTGTGCTCTCTCTCACTCTCTCTCTCTCTGCCAAATAAATATATATAAAATCTTTAAAAAAAAAAAAAAAGAATACAATATTTATTCTGCTGAGAAATGGGACCTTGGGTTATTTTCTTTTAATTTATTTTTTATTTTTTATAAACATATATTTTTATCCCCAGGGGTACAGGTCTGTGAATCGCCAGGTTTACACACTTCACAGCACTCACCAAAGTACATACCCTCCACAATGTCCATAACCCCACCCCCCTTCTCCCAACCCCCCTCCCGCCAGCAACCCTCAGTTTGTTTTGTTAGATTAAGAGTCACTTATGGTTTGTCTCCCTCCCAATCCCATCTTGTTTCATTGATTCTTCTCCTACCCACTTAAGCCCCCATGTTGCATCTCCACTTCCTCATATCAGGGAGATCATATGATAGTTATCTTTCTCCGCTTGACTTATTTCACTAAGCATGGTACGCTCTAGTTCCATCCATGTTGTCGCAAATGGCAAGATTTCATTTCTTTTGATGGCTGCATAGTATTCCATTGTGTATATATACCACATCTTCTTGATCCATTCATCTGTTGATGGACATCTAGGTTCTTTCCATAGTTTGGCTATTGTGGACATTGCTGCTATAAACATTCAGGTGCACATGCCCCTTTGGATCACTACGTTTGTATCTTTAGGGTAAATACCCAGTAGTGCAATTGCTGGGTCATAGGGTAGTTCTATTTTCGACATTTTGAGGAATCTCCATGCTGTTTTCCAGAGTGGTTGCACCAGCTTGCATTCCCACCAACAGTGTAGGAGGGTTCCCCTTTCTCCGCATCCTCACCAGCATCTGTCATTTCCTGACTTGTTGATTTTAGCCATTCTGACTGGTGTGAGGTGATATCTCATTGTGGTTTTGATTTGTATTTCCTTGATGCCAAGTGATATGGAGCACTTTTTCATGTGTCTGTTGGCCATCTGGATGTCTTCTTTGCAGAAATGTCTGTTCATGTCCTCTGCCCATTTCCTGATTGGATTATTTGTTCTTTGGGTGTTGTTTGCTAAGTTCTTTATAGATTTTGGACACTAGTCCTTTATCTGATATGTCCTTTGCAAATATCTTCTCCCATTCTGTCAGTTGTCTTTTGATTTTGTTAACTGTTTCCTTTGCTGTGCAAAAGCTTTTGATCTTGATGAAATCCCAATAGTTCATTTGTGCCCTTGCTTCCCTTGCCTTTGGCGATGTTCCTAGGAAGATGTTGCTGCGGCTGAGGTTGAAGAGGTTGCTGCCTGTGTTCTCCTCAAGGATTTTGATGGATTCCTTTCTCACATTGAGGTCCTTCATCCATTTTGAGTCTATTTTCGTGTGTGGTGTAAGGAAATGGTCCAATTTCATTTTTCTGCATGTGGCTTTCCAATTTTCCCAACACCCATTTATTGAAGAGACTGTCTTTTTTCCATTGGACATTCTTTCCTGCTTTGTTGAAGATTAGTTGACCATAGAGTTGAGGGTCTATTTCTGGGCTCTCTATTCTGTTCCATTGATCTATGTGTCTGTTTTTGTGCCAATACTATGGTGTCTTGATGATGAAAGCTTTGTAATAGAGCTTGAAGTCTGGAATTGTATGCCACCAACTTTGGCTTTTTTTTTTCAATATTCCTTTGGCTATTCGAGGTCTTTTCTGGTTCCATATAAATTTTAGGATTATTTGTTCCATTTCTTTGAAAAAGATGGATGGTACTTTGATAGGAATTGCATTAAATGTATAGATTGCTTTAGGTAGCATAGACATTTTCACAATATTTATTCTTCCAATCCAGGAGCATGAAACGTTTTTCCATTTCTGTGAGTTGTCCTCAATTTCTTTCATGAGTACTTTATAGTTTTCTGAGTATAGGTTCTGTGCCTCTTTGGTTAGGTTTATTCCTAGGTGTCTTATGGTTTGGGGTGCAATTGTAAATGGGATCGACTCCTTAATTTCTCTTTCTTCTGTCTTGTTGTTGGTATAGAGAAATGCAACTGATTTCTGTGCATTGATTTTATATCCTGACACTTTACTGAATTCCTGGACAAGTTCTAGCAGTTTTGGAGTGGAGTCTTTTGGGTTTTCCACATAGAGTATCATATCATCTGCGAAGACTGATAGTTTGACTTCTTCTTTGCCGATTTGGATGCCTTTAATTTCCTTTTGTTGTCTGATTGCTGAGGCTAGGACTTCTAGTACTATGTTGAATAGCAGTGGTGATAATGGACATCCCTGCCGTGTTCCTGACCTTAGTGGAAAAACTTTCAGTTTTTCTCCATTGAGAATGATATTTGCGGTGGGTTTTTCATAGATGGCTTTAATGATATTGAGGTATGTGCCCTCTATCCCTACACTTTGAAGAGTTTTGATCAGGAAGGGATGCTGTACTTTATCAAATGCTTTTTCAGCATCTATTGAGAGTATCATATGGTTCTTGTTCTTTCTTTTATTGATGTGTTGTATCATATTGAGTGATTTGCGGATGTTGAACCAAACTTGCAGCCCTGGAATAAATCCCACTTGGTCGTGGTGAATAATCCTTTTAATGTACTGTTGAATCCTATTGGCTAGTATTTTGGTGAGAATTTTCACATCTGTGTTCATCAAGGATATTGGTCTATAGCTCTCTTTTTTGATGGGATCCTTGTCTGGTTTTGGGATCAAGGTGATGTTGGCCTCATAAAATGAGTTTGGAAGTTTTGCTTCCATTTCTATATTTTGGAACAGTTTCAGGAGAATAGGAATTAGTTCTTCTTTAAATGTTTGGTAGAATTCCCCTGGGAAGCCGTCTGTCCCTGGGCTTTTGTTTGTTTGGAGATTTTTAATGACTGTTTCAATCTCCTTACTGGTTATGGGTCTGTTTGGGTTTTCTATTTCTTCCTGGTTCAGTTGTGGTAGTTTTTTTTTTTTTTTAAGATTTTATTTATTTATTTGACAGAGAGAAATCACAAGTAGATGGAGAGGCAGGCAGAGAGAGAGAGAAGCAGGCTCCCTGCTGAGCAGAGAGCCTGATGCAGGACTCGATCCCAGGACCCTGAGATCATGACCTGAGCTGAAGGCAGCGGCTTATCCCACTGAGCCACCCAGGTGCCCCAGTTGTGGTAGTTTATATGTTTCTAGGAATGCATGCATTTCTTCCAAATTGTCAAATTTGTTGGCGTAGAGTTGCTCATAGTGTGTTCTTATAATAGTTTGTATTTCTTTGGTGTTAGTTGTGATCTCTCCTCTTTCGTTCATGATTTTATTTATTTGGGTCCTTTCTGTTTTCTTCTTGGTAAGTCTGGCCAGGGGCTTATCAATTTTATTAATTCTTTCAACGAACCAGCTCCGAGTTTCGTTGATTTGTTCTATTGTTTTTTTTTTTTTTTTTTGGTTTCTATTTCATTGATTTCTGCTCTGATCTTTAAGATTTATCTTCTCCTTCTGGGCTTAGGGTTTCTTTCTTCAGCTCCTTTAGGTGTAGGGTTAGGTTGTGTACCTGAGACCTTTCTTGTTTCTTGAGAAAGGCTTGTACCGCTATATATTTTCCTCTCAGGACTGCCTTTGTTGTGTCCCACAGATTTTGAACCGTTGTGTTTTCATTATCATTTGTTTCCATGATTTTTTTCAATTCTTCTTTAATTTCCCGGTTGACCCATTCATTCTTTAGAAGGATGCTGTTTAGTCTCCATGTATTTGGGTTCTTTCCAAACTTCCTCTTGTGGTTGAGTTCTAGCTTCAGAGCATTGTGGTCTGAAAATATGCAGGGAATGATCCCAATCTTTTGATACCAGTTGAGTCCTGATTTAGGACTGAGGATGTGATCTATTCTGGAGAATGTTCCATGTGCACTAGAGAAGAATGTATATTCTGTTGCTTTGGGATGAAATGTTCTGAATATATCTGTGATGTCCATCTGGTCCAGTGTGTTGTTTAAGGCCTTTATTTCCTTGTTGATCTTTTGCTTGGATGATCTGTCCATTTCAGTGAGGGGAGTGTTAAAGTCCCCTACTATTATGGTATTATTGTTGATGTGTTTCTTTGATTTTGTTATTAATTGGTTTATATAGTTTGCTGCTCCCACGTTGGGGGCATAGATATTTAAAATTGTTAGATCTTCTTGTTGGACAGACCCTTTGAGTATGGTATAGTGTCCTTCCTCATCTCTTATTATAGTCTTTGGCTTAAAATCTAATTGATCTGATATAAGGATTGCCACTCCTGCTTTCTTCTGATGTCCATTAGCATGGTAAATTCTTTTCCACCCTCTCACTTTAAATCTGGAGGTGTCTTTGGGCTTAAAATGAGTTTCTTGGAGGCAACATATAGATGGGTTTGTTTTTTTTTTAATCCATTCTGATACCCTGTGTCTTTTGATTGGGGCATTTAGCCCATTAACATTCAGGGTAACTATTGAGAGATATGAATTTAGTGCCATTGATTGCCTGTAAGGTGACTGTTACTGTATATTGTCTCTGTTCCTTTCTGATCTACCACTTGTAGGCTCTCTCTTTGCTTAGAGGACCCCTTTCAATATTTCCTGTAGTGCTGGTTTGGTGTTTGCAAATTCTTTCAGTTTTTGTTTGTCCTGGAAGCTTTTAATCTCTCCTTCTATTTTCAATGATAGCCTAGCTGGATATAGTATTCTTGGCTGCATGTTTTTCTTGTTTAGTGCTCTGAAAATATAATGCCAGCTCTTTCTGGCCTGCCAGGTCTCTGTGGATAAGTCAGCTGCCAATCTAATATTTTTACCATTGTATGTTACAGACTTCTTTTCCCAGGCTGCTTTCAGGATTTTCTCTTTGTCACTAAGACTTGTAAATTTTACTATTAGGTGACGGGGTGTGGGCCTATTCTTATTGATTTTGAGGGGCGTTCTCTGAACCTCCTGAATTTTGATGCTTGGTCCCTTTGCTTAATTGGGGAAATTCTCCCCAATAATTCTCTCCAGTATACCTCTCTCTTCTCTCTCTTTCTTCTTCTTCTGGAATCCCAATTATTCTAATGTTGTTTCGTCTTATGGTGTCACTTATCTCTCGAATTCTTTCCTCGTGGTCCAGTAGCTGTTTGTCCCTCTTTTGCTCAGCTTCTTTATTCTCTGTCATTTGGTCTTCTAGATCGCTAATTCTTTCTTCTGCCTCATTTATCCTAGCAGTGAGAGCCTCCATTTTTGATTGCACCTCATTAATAGCTTTTTTGATTTCAACTTGGTTAGATTTTAGTTCTTTTATTTCTCCAGAAAGGGCTTTTATATCTCTGGAGAGGGTTTCTCTAATATCTTCCATGCCTTTTTCTAGCCCGGCTAGAACCTTGAGAATTGTCATTCTGAATTCTAGATCTGACATATTACCAATGTCTGTATTGATTAGGTCCCTAGCCTTCGGTACTGCCTCTTGTTCTTTTTTTTGTGGTGAATTTTTCCGCCTTGTCATTTTGTCCAGATAAGAGTATATGAAGGAGCTACTAAAAGGGTGGCAACAACCCCAGGAAAATATGCTTTAACCAAATCAGAAGAGATCCCAAATCGTGAGGGGGGAGAAAGGGGATAAAAAGAGGTTCAAAAAGAAAGAAAGGAAAAAAAAAAGAATTAAAAAAAGAAAACAAATAAAGAAAATTATAAAAAAGAAAAAAATATATATATTAGATAAACTAGTTAAAAAACATTAAAAAGGAAAAGGGTAAAAGTTAAAAAATATTTAGCAAAAGAAGAGAAAAAAAATGAAAAAGAAAAAAATTACATTAACTGCAAGACTAAAAAATCACAGGGAGAAAGCCATGAGTTCCGTGCTTTGCTTTCTCCTCCTCTGGAATTCTGCTGCTCTCCTTGGTATTGAAACCGCACTCCTTGGTAGGTGAACTTGGTCTTGGCTGGATTTCTTGTTGATCTTCTGGGGGAGGGGCCTGGTGTAGTGATTCTCAAGGGTCTTTGTCCCAGGCGGAATTGCACCGCCCTTACCAGGGGCCGGGCTGAGTAATCCGCTCGGGTTTGCTTTCAGGAGCTTTTGTTCCCTGAGCGCTTTCCGTAGAGTTCCGGAGGACGGGAATACAAATGGCGGCCTCATGGTCTCTGGCCTGGAGGAGCCGAGAGCCCGGGGCCCCACTCCTCAGTGTGCCCTCAGAGAACAGTGCCCAGTAACTCCCGTCTGCCTGACCTCCGGCCGCGCTCCGAGCTCACCGAGCCTGAGGCAGGTTCAAGGTAACCCCGAGCTGTGAGCTTACTGTCGGCTCCGTCTCTGTAGCCGGCTTTCCCGTTCCAATATCCGCAAGCTCTGTGACACTCAGACACCCCCAATCCTTCTGTGACCCTGCGGGACCTGAGGCCACGCCGACCCCGCGTGGGCTTCGCCCCGGTTTAGCCTCTGGAGCGATGTCCCTCAGCGGAACAGACTTTTAAAAGTCCTGATTTTGTGCTCCGTTGCTCCGCCGCTTGCCGGGAGCCGGCCCCTCCCCCCGGGGTCTATCTTCCCGTTGCTTTGGATTCACTTCTCCGCCAGTCCTACCTTTCAGAAAGTGGCTGTTTTTCTGTTTCTAGAATTGCTATTCTTCTTCTCTTCGATCTGCCGATGGACTTGCAGGTGTTTGCAATCTTTAGATAAGCTATCTAGCTGATCTCCTGCTAGCTGAAGTAGTCTCAGCCTGCTACTTCTCCGCCATCTTGACTCCTCCCCCTCCTTGGGCTATTTTCTATAGGGTGGATTGTTTGAATACGTTCTTCTTATCTATAAAATAAGGAGGTTTAATTAGTGAGCTCTTATGCTGTTTCCAAAAAGTCAGTGTCTCTTTTGGAACCTCATTTATATGCTGACTTGGGTTTTTTTAAGTGACCTATCCTGGGTCGCTTGGTGGCCCACTCAGTTGACTGTGGGATTCTTGATCTCAGCTCAGGTCTAGATCTCAGAGTTCTGCGTTCAAGTCCTTCATGCTGGGTGTGGAGCCTACTTAAAAAAAAGAGTAAAAAGAAGTGAAATGACTTATCTCATAGAATCACCACTGTTGTGTGTGTGATCTTTATGGTTTTCTTTGGGGTGACCATGATGACACAGCTCTCCTCTCTCCAACTTTAAGGTATGTAATGGTTCAAGGCCCCATCTCCTGGCCTTGAAGATCCATCCCGCATTTTCATGAGGCCCCGCCCTGCCAGCACCCACCCCACCTGCTCCCAGCCAGTAACTGGGCGTGGCTAGGAAACAAATCCAATGAGGATTTTCAGACCTTAAAAGGACCCATGGAAGCCTGTAGAAATCAGCCCGAGACTTTGGCAAAGGGGAAGCTGCAGCCAAGGGCCCTAATGGGGTTCTGATAGGCGGCCATGGCTAGCTTACCTCTGGTTGGGCCCAGATCCCAGGCCCCAGGTGGCAGGCCTGACGATGTGTGAGAGGCTCCTCTTTGTGTGGAACTTTCCCAGAAGGACTAGCTGTGACTTCAGATGGGAAGAAGTCCTAAGCTGACAGCTACATTGTGGTCTTCTGCCGTTGTCAGGCATGAGTTAAGTAGGCTTCCAACCTTTCCTAACATGCTTTTCCTGTTTAATTTTGTGACTGCATAAACTTTCATAGCAAATAACGAGTTAGGGCTGCTGCCCAAATGTTATAGACTCTTTATGGATCTGGAGAGCCTGTGGAGGACGGCTCTGCATTCTAATGGCGCACTTAGCCAGGCGCCGGCTGGGCCAGCAAGCTTGTTTTGGCTAGAAGAGGGATTCTGCTCAAAGTGAGGGGAGCCACCAGAGAGCTCCTTGGCCTCACTGTCTCCGCCCCCCTCCTCCGTAGTGCTTTCCAGAAGACTTGACAGCTGTTCCTCTTGGGTCAGATTGAATTTGTACCCATGCTAGATTTCCGACTCTGTCTGTCTTGATTTGAGTGTTGAAGGGTAAATTCCTACCTAGGAGTCCTGTTTTCAGCATCCACACTTGATACTCCCTTTTGTCCACGGAAATCAATGTTGACTACCTATTCTCCAGTCCACCAATTCTTGGCAGGATGGGCCTGCTCCAAAGGGCTGGGGTTTCAGTGCACTGTTTGGAGGGGGGCGGCTGTGAGGGCTGGGGAGGGGAGGGAGTCTGGAAGAAAAAGAGCTGTAGGAAGCTGCTTTTGCTGGCATGGCCTCTAGTCTTAGGCTCCTGGCTCCTTACATCCACAGACCTTGGTTTAGGGGTCGAGCCGTTTAGAAAACCTCAGCGGGATTTGCATGTCTGCGTGAAGAAAGGTGAATGTTGGGATCCGGCTTCCATGCTCTCCCCACTCACAAATATGTACAGGAGTCATTACCCAAGTAAAACATAGGGAAGTGGGAAAACCAGAGGACACAATGATAGCAGAGGGCTATCCTGAAAAATGTGTGGGTGTGCATGCGTGTCCATACATGCACACTGTTAGTTTTTTTGCCGGTAGGTGGTAGGATTATAGGTGATTTTTATTTTTCGTTTCTTTTTCATTATCTGCTTTTACATTTTCCTATGTTAGATATACATGGATGACAACATGAAATCCAAGCAAAGCAACAATAGCTTCAGAATATTAGCTATAAGAAAAATACTTCACTAAAAGACCTAACTGCTCACTGACAGAATTCCCAAGCCCTCTGTAATCTGGTACTGGTGAAGTCCAAGTTGGGACTTTAGGACACAAGACAAAAGATCTGAAAACAGAGGATCTGGTGCCGTGGCTGGAGCAGGGGAGGGCATCATGTGGATTCTGGAAAAGCTGGGGTGGGGGGTGTTGTAGCAAAGCCCAACCTTTGGTGGAGACTCACCGTGTATCTGTTACTTTCCTTGAGGAACCTTAGGCTGGCCCCCACCACACCCATCCCAGCCCTCTCTGAAAGAGTTGATTGCTCCTTTTTTTTTTTTTAAATTCCACAGACACCTTTTGCAGGCTGCCATGGGAGTGGTTTTTCCAGTTAGGTGGGATTCACTGACACATTCCAGTCCCTTTCTCTAGAGGTGCGGTGGGTCCTTTGAGGGAAGGAATCATTCCCCCAGTGCTTAGAAGAGAACCTGGTTCATGGTGGATGCTCAGTGTAATCTTTCTCCTCCCCGCAGCCAGAAAAGCTTTTTGTTGTTGTTGTTTCTCTGCTTTAGTTTATTTCTATTTTTCTTCGCAGGAAAATATATATAACATAAAATTTATCATTTTTTAAAAAATTTATTTGAGCAATCTCTGCACCCAACCTGGGGCTTGAACTCACAACCCAGGGATCGAGAGCTGCATGTCCTACCTACCGAGCCAGTGAGGCGCGCCGAAAATGAACTACCTTCATCATTTTCTAAGTGTATAGTTTAGTGTTAAGTACTTTCATGTTGTTGTGCGACCATCACCACTGTGGATCTCCAGAACCTTTTTATCTTTCTCAAGTGAAACTTCATACCCGTTAAAGAGTAATTTTCCTTTCCACCTTCTGCTCGGTCTCTGGCAACTGCCATTCTATCTTCTGTTTCTATGAGTCTGAATGTTCTGGATGACTCCTATAATGGAAACTATATGATATTTGTCTTTTTGTGACTGGCTTACTTCACTTATTTTAATGTTCATCCATGTTTCAGTTTGTGTCAGAATTTCCTCCCATTTTAAGGCTGAATAATACTCCATTGTAGTTTATACTCCATTTTGTTTATTTCTTCATCTGTCGATGGTCACTCCAGCTGCTTCCTTCTTTTGGTTCCATGGCTATGCTGCTACAAACAGGGAGGCACGAATATCTGTTGGAGTGGCTACTTTCACTTTTGGGGGGTATTTACCTAAAAGTGGAATTACTCAGAAAACTACTTTTTTGAGTACAGCTGTAGCCTTCCCTGAGGGAGAAGCGAGTTGTGAAAGGCTGGGAGCCCAGATGTACTCCGAGAACTGCCTGCCGAATCAGAGCCTTTCTGGCAGCTGGGCTAGCAGTCTGTACTTTTTTTTTTTTTTTTTTTAAGATTTTTATTTATTTATTTGTCAGAGAGAGAGAGGAGAAGCACGGAGAGCTATAGGCAGAACAGGTAGAGCAGGCAGAGGGAGAAGCAGGATTCCCACTGAGCAAGGGGCCTGACACCGGACTCGATCCCAGGACGCCGGGACCATAAGCCAACCCGAAGGCAGACGCCCAGCTGACTGAGCCGTGCAGGCGTCCTTCAGTCTATATTTTTTCTGAATACCCTGGGTAGCTCTGGTGAACAGCTGGACTTGTGGGGGATCATAGAAGCCCGTGATTTTCAAGGTCTCATCCCACTTCACAACCAGATAAAACTGTTACCCCTGCTACCCATGGGCATCTGTGAAGTCTTTGGATATTTCCCTGGCAGATGAAAAACAGAATTTTACGAGTGGTTCACTATCTAATTCTCACAAAAGGAGTCAGAACAGTAAACCAAACCGTACCTACGAACTTTTATTTATTTATTTATTTATTGGTCCATGAGGTGAAACAGAAGTCCCCAAATTACACGTTAGGTAGATTGCTACATCGCTGTCTTCGTTGTTGATGTGTTCAGCATACCAGGCAGATCTGGAGTAAGACCAGCTATAACTGATTATACAAAGGATATTCTTGGAATTCTTTTAGAAATATTGCATTCAATTTCCCCCAAAGGCAGGTATTCTGTTTTAGGAATGAGGACACTAAGGCATCAAGAGCTTATGCAGCTTGCCTCAGTCACATGGCAATATACATCTGTTTGTACATATGTAATGACATGTCGGAAATTCAGAGTTTAAAGGAAATCCAATCCGGTGCCCTCATTTTCCACAGAGGGTGTAGTTTCTGGCAGAGGACCCGAGGTCAACAGCACCGGCATCACAATTCATACAACCTCATTGACTCTCTCATGCGCCTGTAGAGATTGAAATTTTCACTCCCTTGAAAAAAAATTGTTTTTAAAGATTTTATTTATTTATTTGAGAGTGAGAGAGGGAGTGAGAGAGAGCGTGAGAGAGGAGAAGGCCAGAGGGAGACGCAGACTCCCCATGGAGCTGGGAGCCCCACGCGGGACTTGATCCCGGGACTCCAGGATCATGACCTGAGCCAAAGGCAGTGGCTTCACCGACTGAGCCACCCAGGCGCCCGAAATTTTTTTTTTTAAAGATTTTATGTCTTTATTTGAGAGAGCGAGCGAGCACGTGAACATGCGCAAGTGGAGGTGAGGGGCAGAGGAGGAGGGAGAGAGAATCTCAAGCAGACTTTGTGCTTGAGTGCAGAGCCCAACACGGGGCTCGATCCCAGAACCCTGAGGTCACGACCCGAGCCGAAATCAAGAGTTGGATGTTCAACCAACTGGGCCACCCAGGTGCCCCCGACTTGAATTTTTTTTTTTTTAATGTTTCTTCCCAGCTAGGTTGTGAGTTTCTTAGAGAAATGACCTCAGCTTATACCTCAGCATCACATCATGCCAAGTAAAGGGCTAGGCAGGTGACGGGGGCGACTGAGTGAGAGGGAGTGGCAGTTCAGATGAGAGGAAGCCACGTCTGGCATGCAGAATGACCCCCGCCCTCTGCAAACTGTCTAATTCATATCTACGAATGCTATTCCTATTTACTGTCTGAATAGTGGGAAATCGCATGGGCTTTAGAGCCCCAAAGACTTGGGTTTGAACCTCATTTCACTGTTTACTACTGAAGAGGCTTAGAGCATGTCACCCCAAAATATACCACTTGTGTGTGAGGATTCTTTTGTATGGAAGGTAATGTAGAATCAACAGATGCAGGAAGGGTCCTCTGCCTTCTCCAAAAGTTGTGCAAAAGCAGGGGCGTAGACTTCCCTTTGTGAGAGTGTCTGCCTTCTACCAGGAAGAGGAGAGCATTCCTATTACAGGAGATGGAGGGTCAACACTGAGACTAGCTTGCTTAAACAGATCTTAATAAAATAACCTTAATTTCCATTAGTTCCTTCATGTATTTCCTAGGTACTTCCCTACAACTTACTGTCTCCTGTCACAGACATGTTAATATCTACTTGCAAGGTTTATTAGCAGGGCGCCTGGGTGGCTCAGTGGGTTGGGCTGCTGCCTTCAGCTCAGGTCATGATATCAGGGTCCTGGGATCGAGTCCCTCATTGGGCTCTTTGCTCAGTGGGGAGCCTGCTTCTCTTTCTCTCTCTCTTCCTGCCTCTCTGCCTATTTGGGATCTTTCTCTGTCAAATAAATAAATAAAATCTTAAAAAAAAGAGGTTTATTAGAAACAGAAGTAAAAGCACACTTCACAGAGCCTGATACATACTGGACACAGTAAATATTCAATCTTTCCTCACTTCCCTCCAAAGAGAAAGCTCATCAGTCTCAAGGAGAAGGCTGGTTCATAATCACAGGGATACGCATGGCCTGTGCAACTGAGGCAATGAATTGGAAGGTGAAGCACGGGTCAAGTTTTTGACCCAGAAAATGTGCCGGTTCCTAGCCAATCAACAGAGGAGCCCATGTGCATAGAGCAGTATTCACATAATGCAAAGTGGAAGCAGCTCCAGTGTCCAAAGACAGGTGGATAGACGGACAAAATGAGGGATATCCTACAATGGAGTATTTTTCAGCCAGAAAAAGGAAGAACGTCCTGACAGACGCTACAACATAGATGAACCATGAGGACATTCTGGTAAGTGAGGTAAACCGGTCACAAAAGACAAATACTGTGCAGTTCTACTCCTGTATGGTAGCTAGAGTAGTCACAGCCACAGAGACAGAATGTAGAATGATTTGCCAGAGGCCAGGGGCAGGAAGAATAAAGAGTTGCGGTTTAAGGAAGACAGACTTTCTGTTTTGCAAGATGAAGAAATTCTGGAGATGGGTTGCACATCAGTGAGTATGCTCAACACCACGGAACTACATGCTTAAAAATGGCTCACGTGGTACGTTGTATATGTATGCTACCACAATTAAAAATTAAAAAGGGAAGAGTCCAGGAGCAAGAAATAGTATTTCATTCCAGCAGCACATAAAACCACATCTTTTCTTTCTGATTCCAACCTGAGAGTCTGAAGCCATTTCCGTGGCGGCAGAACCCCATCCGTGATGCAACAGGTGAGAAATAGCTTCATAATTTTCAGATTAGCAGACTTTCTCTGCTAATGTCTCACTAATTACCATGTAGACTTAGCATTGAACCATAATTATTATCAGTTAATTAGACCTTAAAATGTATCTTTGATAACACCTCTGGCATTTAATTATGTAACTGGTAACTTATGAATGTTATTAAGGGGATATATGACTACAGTAAAGTGTAATTAGATCTCATTTTTGTTTCTTGATATCATATTGATTCTGATAATAGTGTTGTAGTTTTTACAGCTTGTATGGAAATGGTCATATTAAATTGATAGTCTATAAAGCAAACGCACATTTTAGGAAATGTTTAAAAAGTATATTAAAAAGAAAGAGTTGTGGGTAAAGGAAAAATGGTTCTTTTTCTTGATGCCATTCATCACATTAACAGTAAATACACAGCCTGTTTTCGAGGCCACTTTTTGCCAACAAACGAATGATATTCAAGAATTTATGTAATAAAAACTTAATTCCTGCTGTTGAAAAACAGAAAAAAAAAACAAACTACCAAACTGTGTCCAACATTGTGAGAGTAACAATTATGTTTCCCCAATAGTTGTATGCACATCAACTCACTTTTCAAATGTCCCGTTGTCATTTAGGAAATATGCAGTGAATCTTTTTGTAAAATGAAGAATCCCTTTTAAAAAAAAATGTGAGGGGCTCCTGGGTGGTTCAGTAGGTTGAAGCCTCTGCCTTCGGCTCAGGTCATGATCCCAGGGTTCTGGGATCAAGCCCCGCATCGGGCTCTCTGCTCAGCGGGGAGCCTGCTTCCTCTTCTCTCTCTCTGCCTGCCTCTCCGCCTTCTTGTGATCTCTGTCAAATAAATAAATAAAATCTTTAAAAAAAAATAAAAAGAAATGTGATTAATTCACATTAATTAATTCACATTAATTCTCTTTTTGTGGGAGAATTAAAACCAGCTAGAAATCAGATCGTCTAGTTAGAGTACCTGGTAAATGCTAAGCCCCGTGAGGGCAATGTTCTATCTCTTTTGCACCTTAATACCATTTACAGTTCCCAACGTGGTGGTTCATACAGAGCAGGGTTGTTGTTTTTTTTTTTTTTCCGGCTTTATTGAGGTATAATTGACAAAATCATTAGATATTTAAAGTGTACATCATGATGAGTTGAGATACATATACATTGTGAGGGAGTCCTCTCATCTCATTAATTAACACATCCATTACTTCACATATTTATCTTTTTTTGTTTGTCTGTGAGAGCATTCAAATTTTACTCTCTTAACAAATTTCAGTTATACAATACAATGTTACAAACTATGGTCCTCATGCTATCCATTAGATCTTCAGAAATGTTGTTCCTCTTATAGCTGAAAGTTTGTACCCTTTCACCAACCTCTTCCTATTTCCTTACCCCCCAGCCCCTGGAAGCTACTTTTCTAGTCTCTGTGTCCATAAGTCTTACTCTACATATGAGTTTGATTCTTCATATAAATGATACTATGTAGTATTTGTCTTTGTCTTATTTCACTTGGCACAATATTCTCAAGGTCCATTCACGTTGTCACAAATGGCAGGATATTCTTTCTCATGGCTAAATAATATCCCATTGTATATTTATCTCACATCTACCTTTTACGTTCTTCTGTTGACTGATACTTCAGTTTTTTTTTTTCCCATATCTTCAATATTGTGGAAAATGCTGCAGTGAACATGAGAGAGAAAGTATCTCAATATTCTGTTTTCATTTCCTTTGGATATATACCCAGAAGTGGGATTGCTGGATCATATGATATGAATATTCATTGCCTGTTGAGTAAGAGAGATTGGAGGAAATTAAAGAAACTCTGCTTTATGTGCTTTCTCTCCAAAATGAGGATGATGAAACATGTGTTGGAAAACAAGTAAAGCTTTTGATGTGGAAAGGATAGTCAGAGCCTGGTGAACTGACAGATAGAAAGTCACAGAGGAGATTATGGGATATATAATAAATCAAGACAAATAGATGGGATTGATTTATATAATTTTAACTCCATATCCTGATTTATAATAAAAAAGTAAAAAATTAGCTAGAATTTTGGGTACTACTTGAAATGCAGCATAGAGCACAAGTTATTATCAGAGATAAATTTTATCTGAGTGACTAATCTGTATGGGCAGACAGACACCTAATTGCCAAATATTTGTTCTTCTTATTACTCTGTGATATGCCTTTCACTTATTTGAGGCTCTAGGCCTTTATTCCATTCCTTAGCTCAGGATAGCCATTATACCTCCTTTGATCTTTCTGTCTTTGAACCTCTCATATATTTGGGGTGCCCATACATACAGAATGAAATTTGTTTTTCTCCTGTTAGTCTGTCTTATGTTAATTTGATTATTAAACCAGGCAAACAATCATGAAGGGTAGAGGAAAAAATTTCTTTCCCAACATTTCCAAACCAAAAATCCATGTGCATACTTTAGATGGGAAATATATGGTTACAGTGTAGCACCCCCTGAACATACTAATGTGTAGCAGGATGACTTTACCTTTTAATAGCAAGTAATCCATTTCTGAGAAACCATCGCAGGCAATTGGTACAATTGAACTTCGTCTTTAACCTTTTACTATGATTTATGTGATTAGGCCACTGGAGGAAGTGGTTTTCAACAGCATGATTAAAGCACTTTGAGGAAATAATTTCTATCTTCAAGCACCTTGCATACATTTTTGTTTTCAAGTGTTTGTCCTTTCTCATTAAGAAGGAGAGGCAGGAAATGGAGAAATATTGACTTTTAAGCATTGTCTTGGATGGAAAAGAAGGATCACAAAATAGCAGAGTCAAAGCCAGGATATCAGCCTTTAGCAGGCCTGTGCAGTGTGGTTTCTTGCCTGATGAATCCTGGAACTTTGGGTATAATTAATTTAGCCTTCTGCAGATTTGAAAATTTCACCCATCTACTAGGGATGAGGATGATGATGATGATTCTTCATCTTTTAAATTTAGGAGAAAAATCAACTTTTAAATTTACTAAGCAAAGGCATATTAAAATACAAATATGAGTATCATCTACTAAGAACAAATTTCATAAAAGAGACATTTTAATACCAGAAAAATATGAAGGAGGTAATTTTATAATAATGGATTATTTTATTCAAGAAAATAGAATTGTTGCATTAGTCTCATTTTGCCAGGAGGTGAAATTGGGTCATGGACTAGGTTTGGAGTTCCCTGTTCAGATGACTTGCTCAAATCTAGTTCAGACTAATTTTAGGCCAAAAATATTTGACTCTGTTTCCATATGTGCCCCTGGGTGTGAAATTATGTACAAAGGTCCTCAATTAGTGTTCAAAATCAATACAGTTCATAGACAATATGGACTGTTCCACATTTTGGGGAAGAAGGAGTGTTATAAGACTGTAGCTGAAAGTGATGTGAGATTTGCAAACCTCAGAGTCATCATTCTGAACTCTTCCTGTCCTTTGCTATTTTCTTTTGAGAAACAGAATCTTGTGCCACTAATCCACAGTACTTTACATCTCAATGAAAAGGAAAAGAGGATGTGTTCTCTATGGAGAGAGTAGGTTGTGGGTGACCTATCTGAGTTCACCAGCTCACTGAACAGTGATTAACATTTAAAATGTATGCAAACTAGACTCCTAATTAAAGTCCAATAATGTAAGACTTTGAACCTATTCACTGCCTTTGGAAATAATCACAGATGCCGACTGCTTATCATGAAAAAGTCATTATGGTAAATGACCAACTCCCCCACCTTCTCCTTTCCATCAAGTGCAAAAGTGATTCTCCATTGCAGGCATTTGCAAATGGTGCATGTTGCAGAGTCAAATGTCTCCTGGTAGCTGTAATTGTTATGCAAATTATATCAGTTATAGGAAGAATAAAATTTATAGAACTCCCATCATATGTGAATTTGCAAGCATGTACCAAATTTGAGGAGGGTGGACAGTCATGTTGATCTGAGGGGTCGTCAAGAACTCTTGATGGCAATTTGGACATAGCAGTGATGAAGGATGAGTGACCTCCCTCCCATTCTTTATTCTTCCTCCCTCGCTTTGCTGACTTCTGTGGGAGGGTAGATCTGAGACACAGAGAGGGAATTGAAAAAAAGTGATGAGATACAAAGCAGGTCAGAGGACAGAAATATTCGGGAGCCAAATATTAGTTGCAGATTGAAGAACTAAATTCAATTTGTTTGTCACAGATAGTGAATCTAGGTGAGAATCAAACTCAGCCGCAGAAGAGAAAAAAGGGAAAAGTGAGAACCAACATTGATTGGGCACTTGCTATGTGCAGACATTCAGGTGGGCACGGGACCCATTTTTTCATTTGACCTGTAAGCTAGCCTGACGAAATAGGTTGTATTATTTTACAGGTGAGGAATCTGGAGTTCAGAAAGTTGGTGTATGAATGTACGAATGATGAATAAGGTTCTAATGACTCAAAGCTAAACCTCAACTCTAAATCTCTCTGATGTGAAAACTCACAGCCTTCCTCATGTCCAAAACCGCCTCTCAAAATTACTCCAAAATGTACCTTTGGCAATGAACTTTCAGGAAATGTGACTTCAGAGCTGTGGTTTCACACTCTGTTATCCACCTGGACCTCAGTACCACAGAGACAATGTGGCTCCCATGGGCTGTTTATGGCAGAAGCAGTTGTGGGTACGACCAGTGTGTGTGGCCCGGGGATGGGGATAGCATTGATGGAATGCATAACTACAAAAGGGGGCTCTGAGGAGGTCTTTGGTGTGCTTCATCAAGCTCTCTTGCTGTACTCTGTGTGCTGGATGTGGGGTGGAGATTTTAATGTTTACTTGCCCTAAGCAAATACTGAAAGGTAGTCAGCAAGTGAAATCACTTTCACCTTTAGGAAATTATTTATTTGATGGAGACATTTAGAGAAGGCAGGTTGTTTCTTTGAAGACTGATGAACAGAAAAAGTGAGGATGAGCTGTGAGAAAATATGTTTTGTCCCCTATTCTTGTCTTTTTCTTCGGTCTGGCAGGCTTTCCCAAATATTTGTGAGGCTCAGGACCAAGAATAAGTAGAGGCCTAGATTCCACATCTGAATATCTGAAGTTGGGAGTCTAGTTGTAAGTTGTAAGCTAGCAAACTATTGAAAACTATTGCAAACTGTTGAAGTTCTAAGCTAGCAAACTATTAAATATGTTCTATCATTCTGTTTTACAAATTTGCCTTTAGAATGACATGGAAGAGGGGCGCCTGTGTGGCTCAGTGGGTTGGGCCGCTGCCTTCGGCTCGGGTCATGATCCCAGGGTCCTGGGATCGAGTCCTGCGTTGGGCTCTCTGCTCGGTGGGGAGCCTGCTTCCTCCTCTCTCTCTCTGCCTGCCTCTCTGCCTACTTGTGATCTCTCTCTGTCGAATAAATAAATAAAATCTTTAAAAAAAAAAAAAAAAGAATGACATGGAAGACTAGGTTTGCATTCGGACTTCTTGGACTCCGTGGAGTTCCACTGTAGAATGGAGGAGTACAAGGACGGCAGGCCCTGTTCTTAGAGGGAAGTCCCCCCCTTTTCTCCTTCACATGTTCCAGCACTCTAAGAGCCCTCGGAGGCACTCATGAGTACATCCCAGGCGATCTATGCAAGCTCTTCCACAAGCTCCACAAACAATTACCCTCTCTGTATTCACCCCTCAGGCCTGGGGCTGTGTATCCTGGTGGTGCAGTAAGAGGGAAGGTATTGGTTTTTGGTGGGCAGGTCTTCTTGGCCATGTAGATTTCTCCCCTCATGGGTGTGGATGGAGAAGGGCCATGGAGTTGTGTCTTCTAAGCCTAAGACCCAGGGCAGGCCCCTCTTGCTGGGTCTAAGAGTGAAATTATTGTCCATGGTATGTGATAGAGAGGGACAGCCTACCAATGGGAGATAGGAGTTGTTACAAGGAAGATAATCTTCAACATTAAAATAGATTATTTGTTACAGGGAAGATAATCTTCAACATTAAAATAGATTTTCATGTATTTTTTATTGTACCAGGGAAGATAATCTTCCCTGGTTTGTTACAGGGAAGATAATCTTCAACATTAAAATAGATTTTCATGTATTTTTTTATTGTACCAGTTCTTCAATATTAAAATCATTTCCATTCAGTGGGTTTTTGTTCTTGTTGTTGTTGTTTTGTTTTATTTTGTTTTGTTTACAAAATGAAAAGCTAGTATTATGCTAGTATGACTGTAGAGTTCTTTGCACTCCCAAGAAGTGGAAAGATCATCAAGTAGCTTTTCCAGACTTTATAACTTATTTGTAGAAGAGTCTGTCATGAAGAAAAAATTGTTGATGTGTGTCCCCAATAACTTTAATCTTGAAGTAGTTGGAAGAAAATGAGCACAGAATCCATAAAGGCCATTTTCAGAGAGTCACTTTTCTGAATCTAGTTGCATTTTAATTAATATCGCGGAGCGTCAGCAAACTAAGTAAGGAGCAATTATTAGCTATCAGATTCTGGGTTTGGGAGAGAAATGATGGTATATTGTGCATAATTTTTGCATCATTAAAAATTAGATCCCATAAGCATAATGACTCAAAAATCAGGCTCTGACAGTATCTGCAGATGATAAACTATGGTACGTAAAAAAACAATTTACTAGGTAATGGTGCAATATTTTCTGTATTTCGACAGAAATATCCCCCTCCTTACCAAAAAAGACGTAAATGATATTTTATATCAAATTATTTCTGAGGCGAAGTTAGCAAAAGAATAAAGATAGTTTCCTACTGGCATTTTCTTTTACATACAAGTCCACAGACATATAGGACAGGCTGTTGTATAGAATACATTCATAGTTTTTCTCTTTAAAGAAGGTAATTTATTGAAAAGAACATAGATTTCATTGTCAGATAGACCCATGTCTGAATCTCAGGTTCACAACCTTACTAACTGTGAACTTGAGTACGTTTCTTAGTCTCACACATCTTCAGTTTCAACACCTGCCAAAATGAGACACTCACCTTACCTTATGGGATTTTTGTACCAATTAAATGAGATAACATAATTAAAACACTTCATGCTGGGTTTAGCACCTAGTAGACATTAAAGAAATGTTAGTTTATCTCTTCCTTCTTTTTTCCATGTTGTGGAGCTCTTTCTCTGAGGAGAGGGCCTTAAAATAAGAATCTGCTTCTACAGCAGAAACTCAAGCTTGGAGGATAAATCACAAAAGGGGAAAAAACTGCATATTGAAATCTCCCAGGAGCTCCTGAAGACTCACCTGTGAGGTATCTGAGTTTGAAGCCAGTGACCGATGCACGCACGGTCAACCTCTGTGAAGGCTGCTAAGATTTCCAGGAGGTGGAAGAATGACAGGCATTTGTTTCTCTTGGTTTGCTTTTTCTGAGGGTCTTTTCATAGTTCCCTCAGTGATGATTTTAAGGCTTCAAGGGAAATAAAATGCAGCTTATGTCTGAGAGTACCCAGAGTGTTAGGGAATGTGTCCGTCCCAGAGCAACCCCTGCCGTTCTAATCTGATTGGTCATCTCACAAATGTGCACTCCAATTCCAAGCTGGGACAAGAAGAGACTGTAGACAGTGACTGCTAACTGATAAAAGATGACTTCCATTCTTGAATGGCCCTTGTGACTTCTGTGACCCAAGGAACTGGGTCTACATTCTTCAGGGTTTCTTACTGTAAACAGGATTAGCCACCTTGGTCTTACTCAAATTCTTCCTGGAAATTCCTTACTCAAAGCACACCACCTGCACAGTGCATTGTCATTAATAATTTTGCACCTGGTCCCATGCCTTGTAGTACAGTAGTGCATAAGAAGTGCTTGTCTTCCCGCCATGTGGGGGGATGTCTTGATGTGATGGAAATTACTCAGGCTTTAGAACCGGAAACACCTGTGTTCCCACTCCCATTCTGTCACTTATTAGGACTTTGCTTATTTAACTTTTCTGGAACTCAGTTTCGTCATCGGCAAAGTAGGGTTGATAACACCAGGTTTTGTTTGTACCAATTAATTTTGGTTTTTTTTTTTTTAAAGATTTATTTATTTATTTATTTGACCAAGAGAGATCACAAGTAGACAGAGAGGCAGTCAGAGAGAGAGAGAGAGAGAGAGAGAGAGAAGCAGGCTCCCTGCTGAGCAGAGAGCCTGTTGTGGGACTCGATCCCAGGACCCTGAGATCATGACCTGAGCCAAAGGCAGTGGCTTAACCCACTGAGCCACACAGGTGCCCCCATAACACCAGTTTTATAGTAATTTCGAGGATTAAGTAAAATAATATACTAATGTTATTTCTTTTCTCATTCCTTTTAACTCCAAGCCAAATGTCAAATAATATAATGGAGTATGGTGCAGTTTAGTCATGAGGTAATTAACAAGGTACTGTAATGGGCATGCAGAATTTCTCTGGAGCTTCCCAGAAGCTTTATATATTTGAGGGATTTTCTACATTATTTATGGTCTGTTGAAAGTTCCTCTTTTCTTTTCATCCACCTATATATATCCATTCTATGTTTGATTTATTTTATTCAAAGATTTTATTTATTTATTTGAGAGAGAGAGAGAGAGAGAGCACAGAGGGAGAGGGGGAAGCAGACTCCTTGCTGAGCACAGAGCGCAGTGTGGGGCTCGATCCCCAGACCTGAGATCATGACCTAAGCCAAAGGCAGATGCTTAACCTTTGAGCCACCCAGGCACCCCTCTATGTTTCTTTTAATAAACTTTATTCTTTTGATTCATAAAGTGAAATGTGTTCAGTCCATCATCTTGAAGCTGGAAGTCCTAGCCTTATAAATGTTTTTAACAACTTAGTTTTCTTCCTTTCACTCAGGTTGCCTCTCAGTTGAGAAGGCTGTGTGTGGTAGCAGTGTGGTGCTGAGGAGTCATCGGTATAGTCAAACTTCTGTGTAGATATTATGAGGTGGAAAGAAATACAGAATAATTATATATCAAGATAGAATGAAGAGAGATTAGAAATAATAAAATAGTTTCCTCCAGATAGTCAAGATTTTAAAGGAGCCTTAGAGATGTTCAAAGAAGTGACAACATAACAGTGAAGAGAAAGAACATTGGCTTGACCTTAGAGGAATCTAAACAACTTCTCAGTTCTGCCATTCCTGCTTTTTAACTTGGCCAACTTGTACCAGCCCTCTCTGCCTTGGTTCCATTTTCTTTTCTTTTCTCCACTAGCCCCCCTCCCAAGATTTATTTATTTTAGAGAGAGAGAGAAAATAGGAGGGGCAGAGGGAGAGAATCTCAAGCAGACTCTGTGATGAGCACGGAGCCAACTAGGGGCTTGATCTCATAATCCTGAGATCACGACCTGAGCCTAAACCAAGATTTGGACGCCTGACTGCTCCACCCAGCCAACCCCCATTGACTCCATTTTCTTAAAACGGTGGTAAAGGAGGGAGACTACACAAATGGTTTCCATTGTCTTGTTTGAGTCTTGAAACAATTAAGGTAAATAACGTAATTCATCAAGTGTCTGGAAATTCATTGCTGAAGATTTAAAAATTTTTTAATTTTTTAATTAAATTAAGTTTTGTGGAAAAAACAGATAATAAATCCATGATACGAGGATTCCATTTTAAGATGAGGGATTGAGGGTAAAACACTAGGAACCAAAGATGCCATAACATTTTAGTAGGAATATTAATTAAGAAATATTAAACTGTGAAACTAGATTCAGTGACCTAATGAACCATAGGAAAAGAGATCTGTCACATTGAACAATTAAAAAAAATGTATATTTAAAGATTGTATTTATTTATTTTAGAGAGGTGACCACACACAGACCTGTGTGATGTTGGCAATAGTGGGGGGGAGGGTCAGGAAGGGCAGAGGAAGAGGGATAGAGAATCTCAAGTAGGCTCCAAGCTGAGAGTAGAGCCTGACATGGAGCTCAATCCCAGGAGCCTGAGATCATGATCTGAGCTAAAATCAAGAGTCAGACACTCAACTGACTGAGCCACCCTGGTGTCCCTAAAAAATGGTCTCATGGAAAGTGTGTCCGTTTCAACAGTTTCTGGTTGTCTTACAACCTACAATAAGGTAGATATAAGTAAATAAATCTATTTTTAAAAAATGAGTGCAACTCACCAATTATTTTACGTATCTACACAGAAGCACATGGTTTCAGAAGCTATAATTAGTTATCAATAACCTCATATGGCTTGTCCTTGCAAAGACGATGCCTAAGTGCCTTATCAAACAATAGATTATACAAAAAAAAAAGTATTTTTTGAGTGAAGGAAGAGTAGACATAAGGACACACTGCCTTAGATTTTTTTTCTGCCTTAGATTTTTAAATATCTCATATCCCTCTGCATCTTTGAAGTTTTGTTTTTGTATTATAATATTAATGGAGAGAGTAGAACAGAATGGGGAATGTGACTGAAGTTTATTCTGCCTTACTCCAAGTGAGAAAATAGCAGGTTTCAAAAGGTGAAAGCCAAGGCATTTGAAAAGGGTAGAACATAAAACATTGATGATTGGGATAAATGGAGATTTCATTAATTTTTTTCACTCAGTGGATATTTATCAAGAGCCTATTGTGAACCATAGTCTAAAAGCTTCACAAAGGAAAAGTGATGGCCAAAGAGGAATTTCTTGTTTATAAAAGCCATGTATGGCCTGATGTGCAGTTATCTTACCAATATATGAAATTTTTAGGGAGCAAGGGGGGGTAAGTGTGGGGACTGAGGGGTGAAGTGAGGTTGTGTGGCAGGGAAGGATAAGGGAAAGAAGGGAAGCTCCAGAAACCATACAGGGAGAGAACAAGAGATGTAGGTGTGTCTTAAAGAAAAATGTCGTGAGCACTGGCAAAATAACCAGAAGACAGGCTGACAGAAGACGGTGGAAAAGAATATGGTTAACATAAAAACGTATTGACAGGATCGAGGGAGTTATTGTGATGATTTCACCTGGAATTAAGGCATCATGGAGGAGCTAACAAGGGTGATTTTACAAGTACAATTGCACAATGTAAGTTGTCAAGAAGGATAAAGAACAAATTTATTCTCAGTAAGGAAAAAGCATAACTTTTATCTGTTGTAAATGGGAGAACTTGAAACTATAGAAGGTGAAGGGGAAGGGAATTGGCTTTTTTGTCTTTTATGTTTTGGACATAAATTACCTCATGAATCCTAACAACTCTAGGATATTATACCCATCTTGAATAACGAGTACGGAAAACTCGGGGAGGGCTTACTTTGCCAAGGTCACACAGTTCCTAAGTGGTCTCTCTGATTTGAAAAGAAACAAGGCATATCCACGAGGATACAGCCAGAAGACCGAAAGCACAACCATTAATTTTCAGAATTCAATATTAAAAATTGTATAAAAGGTATTAAAGAACTGAAAATACAAGAAGTGAACATTAAGGTATTATAGAAATAGCAGCTGCAGGAAACAGTGACCAGGCACTGGTCTGGGGGAACAAAACAAACAGGATGGAATTTTCAAACCCAGAGGTTTGGAGGAAGGGCCCCTGGTGCTGGAACCCCATCTCTGGGGAGGTGCGCTGCGGCCTGGGGCTGGTGTGTCTGACAGTGTCAGAGGAGGCTGTTTCCGCCTGTGTTGGACAAAACTGCAATCTGGGGTTGGTTGCCGCTACTGCTACTGGAGCCCGCTGCTGTCGGGGGTGGGGTGGCGGCGGGGAGGTGCAGGGGAGACGCGGGCTGTGAAGCAGGCTGCTGGGGTGTTGCTCTCAACAACTGGCCACGGACGGGATGGTTAATTACGTTCCTCCTCATGAGCGCCCCCTGCTGGCGAAGTCGCCCAGCCGTGGCTTGAGGGAAGGGAGGCTCAGAGCTCCAAACCCAAAGTCCTAAAGCCCAGGGTACAAAGATAGGTCTGAGACAGGAGTCAGGGCTTGATGACTGGAACAAAGAAGAGGAGCGCAGGAACACAGTTTCAGTATTTTACCCCCGTGTAAAATAGTTTCAAAGAGTTTTACGACCGATTTTAATATTGGTTTTGTTGAAAGGGGCATGAATCGCCACGTTTCACTAATTTCTGCAAATTAATGTAAAATCTAAACTACAGTGTAGGTTTGGAAAAAATACAGCTTTAGAATTTTCACGTATATACAGAACTGCTTTAATTGGGTCTTAAACAATAAAAATGCATATTAATTGCCTTGTGCAGTGAGGTAGGAAAAGACAATTAATTGTTTAGCTATTAAAGATTCTCTGTTATTAGGACAGAAGGACAATTAGCTTTAAAAGCACTGCTCAGGACGTGTGCATTCTTTTTTCCCCCAATGTTTCTGTTTTCCAAAAGAGAAAAGAACACACCAAACCCTTTTCCACGAGAACGACGGTTGTGAAAAAACAAATGCTAAACAGGAATTAGGAAAGAAAACATTCCCCAAAGCCCCATGGGGATGACAATTCTTGGTTAACTGTAAAAAATGGAGAACATAATTGAGACAGATGACCAGATTTAGGAAAAATAAACCTCACCATTAAAATCTAATTAAATATTTGCATTTCAGCATTAAGTTTCTTCTCAAAAGTTTTGTGAGCAGCAGGGTGACAGTGAAGATTATTGACTATAATTTGCTGAAGTTTTTTAAACTAAATTAGTTTTGTGCAATGTATGGAAGGTTTACTCAGCTGCGCTTATCCAGTGGCTGCTTTATTATTCTTTTAAAGTGAATCATTTATAACTGTTCTCAGAGATCTTTTATCAGCCACTTATCTCCTTCAACTGGACTTGTGATGCCAAGGGATAAAATGAATTGCTGGCTAATATTGTGAGAATTAATCAGACCACAACAGCGGGAGAGTAATGACTTACTTACACTTAGATATTTGCATTTGGCAGTAAAATCACAACAAAAATATAAGGATGTTTAATCTTTGGTTTTGACTTGAACACTGGAACATGTTGGCAATACAAAAAAAAACTGAATATGAGAACTGTGTGTTTTAATTTTAGGTGATTAACTCATCTGAGGCATTTATTTGGGGAAGAAAGCTCTTATTTGATGCAGACTGTTTTGTTTTGGTTTTCGTTTTGAGGTATCTTTGAATCAAACTGGTCTAGTTTCCTGAGTTTTTTTTTTTTTCTCTTAGAGGCCTTTGGACTGATGAAGTGAGTCTTGTCCCTCATCTTGGATCCTCCAAAGTGGGCTGGTTCTGTTCAGGTTTTTTTTGTTTCCTCTCTTTCTCACTTGGACTTGCAGTTCTCTAGGCCTCACAATAACTGAGAAGAAAGCAGTGACAAAACCACCACCAAGCGGCATAAATATTCCTGTAGCTGCTCTGTTGAAGTGATCTCATACACGGCTTGTTCTCTGAGATCTTCAAATAAAGGGATTAGGTTCTTGGTTGCTGTAGAAGCAGTGGAGAAGGTGTGCAATGAGAACTTTCCTGACTTGAGTCTGTAGAATCAAATGCTCCGGAGAGCATTTCCTATGATCAGAAGCTACAGTCTTCAATTCGTGTGTCTGCAGTCAGTGTATTGATGGCGGCCATTACTGTTTAGTTGTGATTCACTGAAACGCAGGTGTCCTGGGGAACTGTGTGGTTTTGGCCTTTGCTGGGTACATGCTCATCTATATACCATATGTATGCGTGCGTACCTGTGAATGTACCTGCTCGCACAAGTCGACAGGTGTATTTTTTCCCTTTTCAGAGGTGGGCTGGCATGTTGGAAAGCACATGGCCTCAGAGAGATCTAAGTTTAAATCCCATTTTCACCCCGTAAAGACTATTTCCTGGTGTTCATACTTCATTCAACCTCTTGGAACTTTATTTTCTCATGACTAAAATGAGGATAATAATATCTACCTTTCAGAGCTGTTGTGAGGAAGAGAGTTAGTAAGTGAAAATACTGGACACTTGCTCAACAGAAGACATTACTGAGTATTTCTTTTCTTTTTTAAGATTTTATTTATTTATTTGACAGACAGAGATCACAGGTAGACAGAGAGGCAGGCAGAGAGAGAGGGGGAAGCAGGCTCCCTGCTGAGCAGAGAGCCTGACTCAGAGCTCGATCCCAGGACCCTGGGATCATGACCTGAGCCGAAGGCAGAGGCTTAACCCACTGAGCCACACAGGCATGCTCTGAGTATTTCTTTTCTTTTTCTTTTTTTTTTTAAGAGATTTTATTTATTTATTTGACAGACAGAGATCACAAGTAGGCAGAGAGGCAGGCAGAGAGAGAGAGGATAAAGCAGGCTCCCTGCTGAGCAGAGAGCCTGACTCGGGGCTCGATCCCAGGACTCTGGGATCATGACCTGAGCTGAAGGCAGAGGATTTAACCCACTGAGCCACCCAGGTGCCCTGCTCTGAGTATAGTTAGGAGAGAGTCAGCATTTTTGGATGCCTTGCATTCCTTGTGTTTTCTGGGCATAGCAGAGAATAAAGCCTGTACGTTAATTGTAAGAGCCCCTGTGTTGTAGTTCTTGGAAATCTAAGCTCTGAGTTTACCTTTAGAAGAATGTGGTTGGCCAAGGGACAGGACCCCTCCATAGAATCTTATGCATCTTATTTTTTGCTCTTTCTGAAGTCTAACTTCCTAATTTCTTTTTTTTTAAACTTCCTAATTTCTAAAGCAATTTCTCTCTCTTTCTATAAATTCCTTAAGGTAAGAGACTGTGTCTTAGTTTTCTTCATATTGCCAGAGGTGGCACACAGTAGGTGCTTAGTAGATGCTAAATAAAATATATGACTATGGTCTTTTTTTTTTTCCTTAAGATTTCCCTCCCTTCTACTTTGGTGTTTTGCTAACAAACTGCTCCTTTGGCTTTGGGTCAGAATTTGTTCCAGAACAGGACCTAGGGATGGCAAATAGCTTTCAGCTCATGAACCAATTCTGTAGGGAGCAGATCCCTGCCTAATTGTTATCCAGCCTCCAGTCTGAAAGAATGCCATGGTCAATTAGGGATGACTGTCACAGACTTGGGAGTAGGGAGCAAGTATGTCATGTACTTGCTCTCTATGCTAGAATTATTTCTTTTACCCACTGGAATTTAAACTCTCTTTGGATGTTTCCCTTGCATTCCTGAGGCGTGGCTGGCTGAAGCATGGGTTGGTTAGAAGGATGAGAATCTCTTCCTGAATCTTGTTGCTTCTTCCAGCATAACTTGAACGTCACTGTAGCAAACCCTCTTGAAACATGAGAAGAGGACTTTGATCTTGAAGTATCCCTATTACAGCCAGAGGCTGGGGAATTGTTCTACCCATCAGGTAGGATGGTGTCTGGTGATGTTGGAATGGAGTCAAACTTCCTAAAGTCTCTTGCTGATGAAAGGAAATGTCTAAGGTAATGGCTGAAAATGATGCTTCATTTTTGGCAAACTCTGTGCTTAATTTGGAACTCTTATCCAAAATTCTTAGTAATGTTAAGAGGGATTATTTTCCTTGACCTTCTATTTTCTTTAAAATGAAAATAGAAATCTCAGACTTATCATAGGAACTTATTACAATGCTTGTGGTAAGTCTGGATTGATAGAGGGCAGGGGAGGAGGTGAAGAAGGAAATATTTGTTTTGGGGTAAAGAAAGAAATTTTTGTTATGGTATAATTTTAAGAGGACATTATTATTGTTGTTGTTTTTGTTGTTGTTGAAAATAGCTTTAAAAAAACCCAATCATCTTTAATATAAAAAATTCTAACAGTACAAGAAACATGAAGAAATCAACTCAACGCTATCCAGAAATGACTAACATCTTGGTAAGAATCATTCTGGGAATCTTTCTTTAGGATAAATCATAAGATGCCAGAATATTTGATGACCTATTTTATTCTACTCAACTATATGTTCATAGATATATTTTCCCATCAATAAACTTAAATCTACATAGTATTTCTTTTTACCTTTCGTTGTGATGGAAAATTTCAAATATATGCAAATCATTCAAATATTGTATAACTCCTATGTATGATTATCTTCATTTTGTCTCATCTATACCTCTCTCCAATACCCATCCCCCCAATCAGGGATCATTTTTAAACAAATCCCAACATTGTATCTGTATTTGTTTTCTAGAGTCACCATAACAAATGACCACAAACTGAGTGTCTTAAAATAACAGAAATTATTTTCTCACATTCAGGAGACCAGAAGTCTGAAATCAAGGTGTTGACAGGGCTAATTTCTTCTGGAGGCTTTTAGGGATAATGTGTTCCATGCCTCTCTCCTTGCTTCCTGTGATAGCTGGTAATGCTTAGCATCTTTTAGTTTATAGCTACAATAACCCCTTTCTCTGTCTCAGTCACCACATGGCTTTCTTCCCTGTGTGTTTCTGTGTATCTCTCAATATCTTCTTTCTTATAAGGACACCAGTCATTGGACTTAGAGCTCACCCAAAAACTTAGGATGGTTTCATCTTGAGACCCTTAACTATACCTGCAAATATCCTATTTCCAATTAAGTTTACATTCTGAGGTTGGAGGTAGATATGAATTTTTGGAGGACACTATTCCATTTATTGTATTATCCCTTTGTTAACTATCTCAGAACTAATGTTCTATTGTTTGAACAGTCCAGTTTTTCAAACTGTTTTATACTAATGACAAAACAAGTTATTTATAGTATTTCATGAAGCATGCATCTTTTCACTCCTGTGGGGGATGGCTGGGTCAAAAGGATTCACATTTGCCATTTTGATACACATTATCAACCTATCTCCTGGGAGAAGTATACTGATTTACATACCCAAGATAGTGCCTGAGTATATACACTCACCAGCACTGAATTTTGCCCATTTCTTCAATCTTTGTCAGTATGGTAGGTAGAAAATACTTCTACTTGCATTTTAAAAAAAATTTTAAGTGAGTTGGGTGATTTTTTTTTTTTTTAAGAAAGAATATGCAGCAGTGGTGGAAATAAGAGCAAAGAACAGCTAGGAATGCTTGAATGCTGGTGCTCAAAAGTGATTCAGATCCAATCATTTTCACGAGCACCACTTGTATTGAGAAGTTCAGGGGAAAAGCACTAAAGAAATGCTATTAATCTTCTGTATGTAGGGTATATACATTACACTGTGGGATGCTTATAGTAGAAAATGAATGCCCTGCAGATCAAGGAAATAACCTCTTTAAGTTTCTGTGGACAATTGTAACAAAATGTTCAATCTAGAGGAATTATAGCCCATTGGAGGTCACTTCTTTAACCAAGGGGCAATACTTTTTCCAATTACATATTTCACAGCCAGGTTGTATATTAGGCTTTTGTTCATTTTGAAAAAAAAAAAAAGAAAAGAAAAAGACCATTCTAGATGGTCTCCTGTCCCATTTACCATCAGTCAGATCTATCACGTTAGCTAACAGAGTTATAGGGCATGGCCAGTTTTCTGGCTAAAGGTCAAAGGGCCTTTAGGGGACGAGAACCATCAGAAAGAATAGTTTAAGATTTTTAACAAAGTCATTCTTTTCCCCATATTTTATCTTCCTTCCCATTAACAACTGGAATTTAAAAAATAATGTTTTTGTTTTTTAATCACCAATATAATTAATAGCATACTTATTTATAATATCTAAATGATAAGGTACTGCATACAGTAGAAAGTGAAAGCCCCTGATATCACCTTAAAATAGAATAATTTTTAATACATTTTCTAGGTTTTTTTCTATGTATATACGAAGGCTTTTTGACCCTTCCTCCCTCACCCCCCTCCTCCAAATTGGGCCCCTATTGCCCTGCAATTTGCTTTTTTCACTTATTCATACATCTGGCACATTTTTTATCATGGAAATATACATAGATCAATTTCCTTCTAACAGCTGTAGTATATACCACTGGAGGGATGTATCATAATTTATTTAGCCATTTCCCTATTGATTTGGGTTGTTGCTGATTTTTCACTCCTGCAAACAGTGTTTCACACTGTTCATCTAGAACGGCACATTTGTGAGGGTGTTTTTATAGGATAAACTCTTGGATGAACAATTGCCAGCTCCCAGGGTAATGAGCACATTACATGTTGATAGATACTGTCCCTCAGTATCTCAAGGTTTTTCCAGGTTCTACTCCCACTAATGCTGTATCTGAGTCCCTAATATCTTCACTTTTGTTTGCTTGGTTGTTTTGTAAATCAGAAAGTTTTTTGGATTACATGAATCCTAGAGGTCACCAAAGACTTCAACTTTCGGTTTCTGGGAGACATTCTTTCTTGCCCAAATGTCGAAATGGTCTAGTAGATGCCTCTCAAGGCAGATTACCCAGGGTATCCATCTGACCCCCTTGGAGGATATGGGGACATTACTGTTGCAGGCAATGATGGCTGCTGGATCTGAAGTGAAGCAGCAGCAGCTTAAAAACAATCCTTAATTTTGTACTTTCATATTCCTGTAAGCCCCTCGTAGTACACTAACTTCACTGGGTAATAATGGCGACAGCAAATATTTATTGAATGTCTTCTATATGCTAGGCATTTTGCTACTTTATCTAATTTTATCCTTGAGCATCAGTATTATCCTGTCAGTTTTACAAAAGCTGAATCTAAAACTCAGATGAAGAGACTTTCTCACAAACCCTCTAAGTAGAAAATCCAGGTTTTACATCCAGTGCCTATCCCCAGACTCATGGCCCAAGACTCTCTACAGCAGCACCTTATCTTGGGCTTTGATTAACTGTTTCATAGATACTTTGGTTATCTGATGGGGACTTGGAACTGTTGGGGTCCGTTATCAAAGGAACAAGACTGAGATAGAGTGAAAGTTATGCAAAGCTTTATTTCATGCCAAGCATCAGAAGTCAGACTGACTGTCCAGGGCTGCCTCCGAAAAGAGCAATGACTCCCAACAGGCTCAAGAATTGACTGACCGGTCAGGGCCTCCTCTAAAGAGAGCGACCCCTCCCAGCCTCACAGACTAACTTTTATAGAGCAAAGGCCATGTGGTTAAGCCTGGCCACACACAGGTGGCCAATGAGATTTTAACATACACAAAAAGTTGCATAGTCACATTAGGCCACAAGCAGGTGGCCAACTGAATTACAATTTACCCTATAGTAGCTGTTTGAACTAGCCTATCACTCTGGTCAGAATTGGCACCCAAGTTTGGCGCCCAAAAGGCGGGGATTACATTCTTTGGTGGTTAGGGACATAGTATGTGCTTTTTACTGATTGGATGTCTCCACCTGGCCCGACCTGTCCTTGTATTCTGGGCTCTGTTATTAGGAACTGGCCGACCATATTTTACTGGTTTCCTGGACTTGCTTCTAAGTAAGTTTCTCGGGGGGGGGGGTTAATTTAAGTTTACTGCACAAACAACAAAATGGCTGTTTAACTGAGTTGGGGTCGCTCTGGCTGAGTAGGCTCTTACAGGAACACATCATCAGCTTTCTGAAATGAAACATCATCCATGAACTGTTGGTTCCTTCCTTCCCTCTCTCCTTCCCTTCTTTCCTTTCCCCTTTCCCTCCTTTCTTCCCTTCCTCCCTCCTTCCTTCTCTCCTTCTCTCACTCATTCATCAGAGGATTTCAGAATCAAGAGAGGGTGACAGATGTGTAACCTAAATGTTTCTAGTAGTGAGATAACGATCTTATGAGGAGGAATGTACTCAGGATGTCCCAGAAGCCCAGAGAGGAAGCATCTATTTCTGCCTCCAGTGGTCAGGGAAGACTTTGCAAATTAGATTTGCAAATCTGAATAAAGACAAACCCTTCATCTCTCACGAATATCCCTTGATGTCCCTGTCAAAAGCTGGGCAGGATTGCACCAGGAGTTTGACTTTTTAGGAGGAAGAGCAGGGACTTAGTGTCTCACACAGAAAAATCTTAACTTTTTTATCTGATACTTATCTCTATAGTTGTTTAAAAATTTAAATAATTTGAAGAGAATGAAACCACTGGTAAGTCTGCTCTGTGTCTTTCTCCCCCAACACACATATGCATACACATACACATGCATACTTCTATTAAAATTGTCTTCTATAATTTGATTATTTGATCTCAAAGAGGTTTTATATCAATATATACCTTACCTTGAACTTTATTTATTAAAAGGTTTATTTATTTTTAGGGAGAGAGAGCATACATGCATTCCGGAGTTGGGGGAGTGGCAGAAGGAAAGAGAGAACCTCAGGCTCCCTGCTGAGTTTGAGCCCCCACCCAGGGCTCCACAACCTGAGCTCATGACCCTGAGATCATGACCTGAGCCAAATTCAAGAGCTGGACACTTAACCTACTGAGCCACCTGAGCACCCTACCTTGGAACCTTCTAAATAGGTATATACCATCTCAGTATGTGGATTTATCAAAATTATTTTTTTCAGTCTCAGTGGACACTTCGGTGGTTGTCAATTTTTTGTGTCATAACCAACATTGCAATAGATCTCTTTGTGTGTACTGCTTCGGAATGTTGTTCAATTATTCCCACAGAATAAATTTCTAGAAAAGGAGTAGCCGAATCAAGCAAGCAAGGGGATACATATTGCTAGATTGTCCTAGAAAGGATTAATTCAATTGCTGTCATTTGTGAAAACTCCAGAAGAGACTTTGGAATCAGAAAGAACCAAGGGCAGGTCTTGAATCAGCCACTTTCTATCTCAAGTTACTTATACTCGAATTTTAGCTTCCTCAGCTCTGAAATCTATTAGCAACACTTACTTCATTTAAATTAAGTGAGATAATCTTTGTATCCTTTAAAGGATCTAGTACAGTGCTTGGCAATAAACAATCGCTTAATCTGTGATAGCTACTGATCTATAGAAAGCTACAGCTCTAGGAAAGCAACAAGAATAATTTTTCACCCTCATAATAATGGTGCCATTTCAAGCTTCTGGTGTGATGAACTATCTAATGCTCTTTTCTACGAGGAGATCTTAAGAAATTGCCTTCCCACAAAGGGCTAAGACCTGTCCCCGTATGCCTTGCATGGTGGTTCCCCGAAACACTACCTTCTTTCAATCTTATTTATCTGCTTTAATGTGTCCAGGACACTACCCTGTGTGCCTTAATGAACAGGTTTAAGAATGCTTTTTTTCTTCTTCTTACAATGTAAGGCCTTAACGGTATTGGTGATCTGTAAGCTGGAGCTGTTTCATGAAGTCCTAGATCACTTGCAGTGAGATAAATTGGCCCCGCATAGTAACACATTAAAAACAGGGACATCTGCACAGCTTCCCCCTAGTGCTTTATAACTGGTCTCTTCCTTTTAAATCCACATCTGTTATATAGCTCCCAAGTAAATGGCATGCATTTTGCTTAAAGACAGGACAGACTGTAAGGACTAAATTTTATTTTTTCTGACCATTAGTGCCTGCCATCAAACAGATTGTGAAAACGCACACATTTTTGAGCTGTAAGCAGGCATTTTGTATGCATCCCCACAAGGGAAGCAATTCATTCTCCCTAAAAATATGTGTGGATATATAAATTTATTTGTTAATATCCATATTTGCTTCTTTATTTGAAAATATTTTGAGTGTTGTGGTGCAGAATTCTAAATTTATACATTGTTGTAGGATTTTGAGACTTTTTTTTTCTTTAGACTACTTTTCCCCCAGGAATGGCAGAATCTTGATAATTGCTGAAGCTGGGTGATGGATACATGCGGGATCATTACACCATTCTCTCTGCCTTGTGCATGCTTAAGATTTTGCTTAATAAAAATTAGATTAAAAAGATTATATTTTTCTGAGCTAAAATATAGCCTGTTTCACTGTGCTCTGTCCATCGCAGAACATATAAAATTCCACTTTAAACTGAGAAAGGATCCTTAGAGCTTAGTGAAAAATCAAATGACTGAGAACAACCAGTGTTCTGTTGGCCTTTGATTAGAGTCAAGTGTTTTTGTGGTATTACAGTCCGACCGGGCTATGGAGAGTCAGGGCAATTTGCTTTGAATTGTAAATGTCCAACATAAGAATTTTTTAATCCCATTCTGGGCTCTCATCTTTTGATTATTTGAGATTTCAATCTAAGTCCCATTTACCCTCTTTTTTTTTTTTCTTTCTTTCTTTTAAGGGCTATTTAACTTTTCAAGGGCTACAAGTCAGACTCAAAACATGAGAATTAGCATTAGAAAATCTACCGTTGAATCTCAGCTCTGTGTAACCTTGAGAAAGAGACTTAATTTCTCTGAAAATCCATTTTTTTATATAAGAAATTGGTATAAAAGTAATCCTTACGGGACCGCTGTGAAGATTAAAAAAGAGAGTCCATAAAAACACGCTTTACTAACGGCAAGCCTCTACAGCTGGAGGATATTGTGATTGTATCCTCCTAGGGCTCTAGCATCTCAGAATAAGGAACACTTGTGCGCCCAGAGTACAAAATAGGCACAGGATAGGGTAATATCCCCTCCCTTTCTGGAACAGTGCTGAGGCAAGGGGTTTGATAACCTTATTCACACCAAGTAGTGGTTTTCAAATGTTAACATGCCCCTCGGAGCTTGTTAAGATTCAGACTTCCAGACCAGTCTCTGGGATACTGATTCGGAAGGTCTAGGGTGGGGGTGAGAATGTACATTTTTTATAAGCATCCGTGGTGATTCTGATTCTGTCGATGGCCCAAAGATTACCATTTGGAGAACATGGCTTCAAAGGTATAACACGTTTCCTTTTGAAAGATATTTCCAGTTTAAAAGAAAACTCCGGAAGAAGTAAGTATTAAAGCCAAAGGAGGAAGTCCCCAGGAATGAAATGCCAGAGGGCCGTGTAAAAAGTTTTGTTTTTGTTTTTGTTTTAAATCTTAAATTATTACTATTTCTTCCTGTCGTTTACACAGTGTAGCAAGTTTTGAGCGGCACCTCCCCAGGGTCCTTCAAACTCCGCCCTACAAGGAGGGAGGAAGGGGCATGGGGGCGGGGCTGAAAGGTCGAACTCTCCAATCACCAGGCTGGTTCCATCGTAACTAGCGCCCCGCCCCGGGGAGGGGCTTCCCCAAAGTCCCCTCATTATCAGAAACTTAGTTGTGGTTGAAAGGGGCTTGTTATGAATAACAAACACCGCTCCCTCTCACCTGTGTTCCTCTTACCCTTTAGGAAATTGCTGGTCTGCACCCTGGCCCGGTACTGGGAGGTACTGGCTTGGGGTGGGGGGCGGGAGGGTTGGGCAAAAGGAGACCGAGGAAAAGGCAACCGCTGCAGGTAGGTGGAGGGAGGTAGAGGTTCTAAAAGCCAGGGAGTTCACGAGGTGTCTGGGGCTGCGCGGGGCGAGGATGTTCTCACACCTGCTTGCCAGAGGCTTCCAAGTTTACAGAGAGGACCCAGCTGGTTTGGGCCACAGGTACTGAGCTCAACAAGGCAGTGCTCTCTCCGGGCTGTGTCCTTGAAAGTGGCCCCGCTGCGGGACCAGGGCGGGCGACGCGCGGGGCCAGGCCTTCATAGCCTGGGGCTCACCGGTGGGGGTCGACGCCTGGTCACGGCCTCCGGCTGACCTCCTCCAACAGAAACATCTAAAGGCTTTAGTAACTATGCTGGGAATGGGAAGAAGACCCAATATTTCTTACTCTACGTCACAACATCACAGGCTGCTTTCTTTGAAAGCCTCTGTGGATGATTTTTGCCTCTCTGGATCTGTCCTTAAGAGAATTTGCTTCAGAGCCTTTATTCGTATTTTTTGAATTATTTTGAATGTGATTATTCTGTCAGGAAACTATAGCTTTTACTTTACTTAATTGACTTGAGAGGAGTTTGTTGCGTTGTGAAGTGTGATTTTTATTTGGACTTAGGGCTAAAATATTTCCTGTGCAGAACAAATCTTTGGTTTTGTAATGGAAGTCAATGCAAAAATAGGTTTTGATTAAAAGAAAATTACTTTATGGTCAATTTTTTTTTTTTTACAAGAATCCGGACAATTGCATTAGGTGAGATTGCCCTGTGTACCTGAATACCTACTCTCCAAATGTTATTTACTCTTTACAGTATAGCTAGTTTTCAGTGTTCTCTTTATCCTCTATGTTTACCTTCTCCAGACTGTTAGGAGTTTGATTCCCTAATTATGCAATATTCAAGTCAAATAATATGAAGAATGTAAAAGCATTTTGGGAACTATAGTACCGTAAAAATGTAAGAGAGTATTAATATTATGGAGACTCCCCCCTCTGTATATTCTATGTCATACGTAGGTTCTCAAGAGGTTTGGAAACATCTTTTATTTATTCTTTTTTTTTATTTTAGCATTTATTTATTTTAGAGAGAGAGTGTGTGCATGAATGGTAGGGAGGGAGTTTGCAGAGGGAGAGGGAGAGAGTCTCAGGCAGATTCCCCACTGACCTCAGGGCTCAGTGGGGGGCTCGATTCCATGATCCTGAGATCATGACCTGAGCAGAAATCAAGAGTCGGATGCTTAAGCCACTAAGATGCTCTGAGGTTTGGGAATATCTTAAGGATATTCTAATTATATACTATTCTCTGCCTAGAAAGAATCCTACCCAGAATTTCGGCCTCTTTTCCTCATAGCTTGAGGTGAGTACATTAGAATGTAATGTTTCCGATTATCTGTCTTCCATAAGTTCAGATCCAGGGGGTGGAGCTGAAAGTGGAGAGAAAGATCTATCTGGGAAAAAATATCTTGCCTGACCATTTTCCTTAATGCTAATTTTAAGCAGACTCCTGAGCTGTTTTATCCATATACTAGATTTTGGTGATGACCTCTCCTCAAGGTGATTTTAAGAGCAGCGTAAGGATCATATCTCTTTCTCTTCATTTTTTTTTTTTAAGACTTTATTTATTTATTGGACAGACAGAGATCACAAGTAAGAAGAGATTGGCAGACAGAGAGGGGGTGGAGGAAGCAGGCTCCCTGCTGAGCAGAGAGCCCAATGCGGGGGCTCCATCCTAGGACCCTGAGATCATGACATGAGCTGTAGGCAGAGGCTTAACCCACTGAGCCACCCAGGCACCCCTCGTCATTGCTGTTTTAATCAGCTTGCTATCAGGAGATAGAATTCAGCCTAGATGGCTCAAATGAAGGAGCCCTAATGCAGTGCTTACTTTCAGCTTTAGCCAAGTTGAGGCACCCAAGGCTAGCAACAATGGGGAATTATTGCCAATCAAAGCACCCAAAGGACAAGGGAAGGAAATAGTATTGTGGTTAGTCAAGTAACTACTAGAGCTGCCGGGCTTTAGCTGTGATAGTGGAAGGAGACAAAAGCTGAGACTGAAGGTGTTAAGCAGTAGGAAGAGAGAGCTCAGCTTCCCTTTCCACTGTCTCCTATTGGCTGTACCCAGTTAGAACCTAGTTGGCTAGAAAGCCCAGCTCCTGCAAACAGCAGGTTTCAACTTGCTAGAGACATAAAACAAAAAGAGGTAGGGAGTAGACTGGGAATAGGGAAATTTAATGAACAATAGCAGTCTCATTGTTCTTTAGAGTGACCAAAAAAGTTTTCCCCCATTTTCCTAAACCAGATAATACCTTTTTATAATGCAACACATTGAGTTGTTACTGATTCTTTAAGTTAGAGTGTATTTGGCTATAACCCATGAGTGTGATGACTGACCTGAGAAATATTAGTCAAATCAAACCTTTCCACATGGACAAGCTGGAGTTTGGGAATTCTAAATGATGTGAAAATATTTTATATGTGATTTTGTGTTCTTTGTCATCAGAAAAAAATGTTTGGATAGTGTATTTGCAGGAAAATAGATTATTGGTATCAGTTGTGATACCTTGTCAATTGTCTACATGTGAATAAAGGTTTTTCAAAGAGGGCATTGCAATGTAAGCCTATTCATCCCAGAGATTTTTGACATTGTGATTTCAGTGTGACTCTTTGGACTGCGGAATTAAACTTTCTGCTGTTATTAAAAATATTACCACATGTGTAAACTAGTTTTGTGCTTGACTTGGACCATGTACTCTTGCTGAACCTCACTCTCAGGGATGTATTGTAGAGTGACGGTGAGGGATGAGTGAATTAAAAAAAATGCTAGCCACATTAAAAAAAAATCCACAATATCAAAAGACAGTAGTGAAGTGGCTAGATAAATAAAAATGTCCTGCTTGTTTTCACATTATTCTCTACCTAAATTGTGAGCAATTCTGCAGGAGTTTGGGATCACCATAGGAATATAAGTTGGTTAACTGCTTAATGACTAGATTGTAATACTCCCACTTGTCTCAGACAATTTGGCTTAAAGGAAGGGGAAATCACAAGAGTCTGTAGCCTGTTGTACAACTAGAGGTTGGCAAAGAACTATGGTGGTGACAGTGATGGTGATGGCGGAAGTATGGGGAGATGGAAGGCACCGTGGACGTGGTGTGCTGGTCAGTGTGTGAGGGTTGGTAATGATGGTGAGGGAAACTTGGATGGAGATGGATACAGGGATGATGGTGGTGGTGGTGGAGTTGGCAACATTAGTGGTCGAACCGTTCTCATTGGTGGTAGAGCTGTTGGTGTTTGCAGTGGTTGAAGCAGTAGTGAAGGTTGTGGGTGGGGGAGATGGTGAGGGGGGAGTAGAACTGACCTTGGAAGTGAGGTTGTTGGGGGGGAGGAAATGGGAAGGTGATGGTGATGATATCAAGAACTCCAAAAATGGTGGTGGGGCTTTATGAAGTGACGTGATGCCACATGACCTTTGCATTTTTTTTTTTTTTATGTGCCTTTGGTTGGAAACAAATAATGAAGTGCAATAAATTTACTTGTAGAGAGTTTTCTCAAACTAAGCACTCACTTTGCAGATGCTCTTTAAGCTTTTCCTTAATTACAGATATTAGCATCCTACTGTGCCAAAAAGCACCACTCCTGTCAATTTCAACACAGTACACAAGTTCTTCTGATAAATATTATTCAACCCCAATTATTGGAAACTTTTAGAGTAAACCTGGCTTCCCCTATTCAATACAGTGCACTTGAAAGTTGATTTTTATCTTGAAAGTGATGCTATTTAGTCAGGGATTATCTTTTATCTCTGTTTGCGAAACAGCTGGAAGTGTAGCTACTGAGATTTGATATTTGTCTTCCTGCACTTGACTGCCAAGCAAAATCATTTCATTTGTAATCAACAGAATGTACCTTCATGAATTAGCATAAATGTATACCATTGAAAAACTGAATCTATAAGCTTAACCTTCTAGTAGATAAAGTATATGATCAGTTTTTTGTTTTTTGGATAGACAAGAGTTTTCTTTCCTTCTTTGACTCTATATTTGAAATTAGGCCAGAATGCTCCGAGTAACATTTTCCTTTTTCATTGTTTAAAGTAAGCCTCCTTCCCTCTCCCTGGTGACACGGGACTTTTCCAGTTATGAGACACATTGATTCTAGAGATCATCAGGAACTCTGCTCAACAAATTTGTGCTGCTTAAACAATTAAAATATGTTTTCCTATTTGATATATAGTTGAGAATATCAGATAGAAGAACACATTTAATTACTATGGTTTATATTTACTGGATATTTGCTACACAGCCATCACTTTTCATGGATTATCTCATTGTATGTTCTAAAACTCTCCCATCTTACAGATAAGAAGAATGAGACTTATGGAATCATACTAGCACAAGGCTTAGCCAGGATTTGGACCCAGCTGCCTGCTGGAAACCACACTCGTTATTAACCATTGTGGAACACTTCCTGTCTGGTTTCTGACAATGTAGAATTTAGATCCATCTTCCCTTTTTCCTAGAAAACCAAGTCGATTTGTTCTTTTACAGACTTCTGGATTTATTGGAAAAGAGCAAAGATTGCCTTCCAGGAGACATGGAAACCATCTGTAAATTACCTATTTTACTCTTGAGTTGGGAAATATTTATATGAAGAGATTAGACTGGGAGTTAGACTGGGAGTTAGGCATCCTTGTTCTATAATCTGATCCACATGATCATGATTTAGTCTCTTAATGTGGAGACCGAGCCTTTTGGAGGCAGAGGCTCTTTTTCCTCATCTGCCAAGGAGAGAAGAATCTGCCATACCCATCTTAGATGCAACTTTTTGTAAAGACCAATCACTGTAACTAATTCCTTACTGGACCACTGCAATGACGTTTAATCAGTCTTGTTTCCTTTGATCTCCACCTCGCAAAGTCATTCTCTAAACTTTTGCCATGATACTTTTTCTAAAATGGAGCATTACTCTTGGCTTATCTGCTCAAAACTTTGTTATCTATGGGGTAAAGTAAAAGTGCTTTTCATGATACTCAAGGTGCTTCATCTGGTCTCAACCTAGCCTTCCAATCATACCTTTCACTATTTCCCTTAAGTAGCCTATATGCCAGTTAAACAGGATTATTTGCTGTTGCATTATTCCATGCTTTTATGCCTTTGCTCATACCTTGAATTGCTTGTCAGTTACTTCCTTAAGTATTTATTGAGCATGCTATGGCCTGAATTGTGTTCTCCCTCCCCCACCTAAACTCATGTTGGAAACTTCACTTCAGATTTGACTGTGTTTGGAGATAGGGTTTTTAAAGAGGTAATTAAGTTTAAATCAGGTAATAAAGTGGAGCCCTAATCTGATAGGGTTGTTGGCATTATTAGACCCAGCAAGAAGGGAGGGCACAGCAAGATTGCCATCTATAAGTCAGGAGGAGAACCCTCGTCAGAACCTGACCCTGCAGGCACCTGATCTTGGACTTCATCCTCCAGAATTGTAAGAAAATAATTTTCTGGTTAAGTCACCCAATTGTGGTATTTTGTTATGGCAGCCTCGGCAGACTAAACCAAGGGCCTCCTGTTAGGGATGTGAGTCTGAAGGGAACAAAATCCCTTCACTTTTTTTTTTTTTTTTTTAAACATGTAATGTATTATTTGCCCCAGTGGTACAGGTCTGTGAGTCATCAGGAAATCCCTTCATTTTTGATTCTGTGACCTGGTGTTTTGCTGGCTGGTGAGTTTTTCCTCATTGTGTGTTACTGGTCTTGGTTAATCTCTGATCAGAGGATTTTCCAGTATGTCTCAGAACAAGGCTCATTTATGATCAATATTTTGAGAATTATGGGAAGTGTCCCGAAAGAAAGACGTACAGTTGTAGATGCCTTCTCCTTGTTGAAGGTATCCGTTTGAGTGGGTAAATGCAGACTGAAGAAGACCACATTTTCTGTTAGCTAGTGGTAAGATGAACAGCTGAAGTGATCATCCAAATGATTGGAGTGGTCTGCTATTTCAGCAAGAATATGCGTGAGGGGAGCTGTGGTAAGAGGATAAAGAAAGGATGGCACATTATCTAATGAATTATTTTAGAAAAAAATGGAGCAAATAAAGTAACTATACTTGAAATGTTATTTTAGACAAGTCTTTTTTATTTTAAAGAGAATTATGTATTTTTCCACCTCACCCTGGCTTTACACTGCCATTTTATTTGACAGAGCATCCGTCCTCCTTCTCTGGAATCATGGTGGGAAATTAATCTAAATTCTTAATTGCAATGTGTTAGTGTTAAGATGGGCAAATTGCCTCCAATGTGGTTGTTATTAAGAGTGTGGTTATAGCTTTATACAATAAAACCTCATTAGTGACATCTTCATCCTTGGGAGATTAGCTGAATTGTTTCTTACACCTCGGTGAATACATTTTATACAGGTCATGGAAAATTATGAAACTGATTTACACTTCTAGTACATTGCTGCCTCTGCTTCTAAGCCTTTTACAAGCAGATATGTAATAGTAGGAGAATAGAAACATAGGAGATTCCTAGGAAGGTTGGACAGAGATAGTGACACTCATGCAAAGTTTTAAATATTGATCTAGATTTCTCTAAACATGTTCACAAACTCCCATGAGAATCCAAGGGACAAGACGTTCCCACTGTTTGACCCAGCAATTACATCTTGGTGTTATGTGAAATAAAGTACATATTTAGTAATGATTTAGAATAATATTGAGTACTTTATAATTATTGTAAATAATTACATTTATTGTACACTGCTATGTCCTAGGAACTTTCCTGATTTTTATAGTAACGTTTCCAGGTATAAGTATACTTATTTTACAGATAGGAAACTGAGGACTGGAGAAAGAGAAATTTTCTTGAAAAGACAGGGGTTGCCAAAGGTCCTAGAGCTTGTAGTTGGCAGGGATGCTGTTTAAAGCCAGCCCATCTTTTCATTCCACCCCATGGCTCCCCTGACTTGAATCCTATTGTTACTCGGTCATTTTTTAAATAGGAGTTGGATCTTTGTGTTGCTTTACAGCAGGAACTCAAGCAGCCAAATCCTCTAATGGACTCTTTATCTTCGCAAATTAGGGCAATCTTCTTTACACAAGAGCCACTCACGGGTTTGATTTGCGTGGTCCAGGCTCTAGGGTACTAATCAACTCTTGGCATGTTGACAGTTGAGTTTGGAGGCGTCTAAAGCAGACGACCAGTCTCAGGAGCATGGGGGCTGCTCCTACTCAGACCGCCCGCATGGTTGGAGCTGTCTGTAGAGCTAACTCCCTGCCCTTCCCTCAATAATAGTGTATCTTGTGGCTTTCTCTTTCAAAGGATGCTAGAACCATATTCAGCAATGGAAGGGCAGTTTTGTTATGATCTGGTTGGCTGCTTCTTGATATCCTTATCTATATCAGGCCCTGGATCCCATCCCACTCATTCCATTCTGCCCTAGGTAGAAGCTTTCTAAGGAGTCTTTGCCCAGAATTCCAGGAACTCTATATCATTGCAGCCAGATAGCTGGTCCTTCCCTCGTTTCGTGTGAAAGATTGTTTAATGGCCATGATTTCTCCCACCCTAGTTTGTATTCCACTTTGCAATTTGACTTTGCTGCTCTTCTCATCCAGATCTGGGGTCTATTCCTCCACATCCTTGAGTTTGGGCTGGCTTTGTTCATTGCTTTGGTCAGTAGAGTGTAGTGGGAGTGATAGTGTGTGATGCCCATCTAGGTCACAAGAATCCTGGTAGCTTTGATCTTTCATCTTCACGGACCACTGGCCTGAGACCAGGGTAGAAGGAAGCCTGCAGAAATATGAGCCATTAGAGACCAGGACACCCCTGCCCATGCAATACTAACTTCCATACGGATGTGAGGTCCTCTTAGACCTTCTAGCCCAGCTGACTCTGCAGTTGAATGATGCACCTAGGCAATAATCATCAGATGAGCTGCCCACCAACACACATAATCATAAAAAATACCAAGTCATTATTTGCTAAGTTTTGGGTGGTTTGTTAAAAAGCAAAGGCTGACTGATACACTATGTTCTCTGGTTCCAGTAATTCTGGAACTAAGTTTTCGCAGATGAAAAGGAATCATTTGGAGTGAGTCATCTGCAAGGATATTTCCATTGCTAGTATGGTAGGCATTACAAGGAATGGAGTGAGGAAAAGTGTGGAAGTGAGAACACAGAAGCTGTTCATGGGAAATAGTAGGCTATGTTAAGAAAAATCACTTTGCTGGAGCAGAGTCTTCAGAAATAGGATCTAACTCTAGAAAGTAAGTTAGAACAAGACTGAGGAAGGACGGGCATGCCAAGGTGGTGAATGTTCATTTTGGCTGTTCACCTATGAAAAGACTGTAATGAAAACTGGAAATGAGAAAAGGAGCTTTCGTGGACATTGGCGAAAAAGCCTGACCTGGCTGATAAGATCTGAGGGAGGAGAGTGGATGTCCATGGGAGCACAGAATTTTCTTGGCCTCTTTTGTGGATTAGGATAGAGCTCAGACTGCACACTGGTGAACTCTGGGGTAGCTGAATTTGTGGAGGCCAGAAAGTTCCCGCCAAATCCCCTCAAGTGAATTTTTGCCAAAAAATCAGTAAGACCAGCTGTTTGATCCCACGACTATGCTAACCACCACATAGACACCATCTGTGTATAATGAGGGAGCACTCTGGTAAGGATTTTAAACTGCATTATTATTCCACATGTTGTCTAGATTGGGTTGTGATTATAATTTTCATTTTTTAGCAGAGCCATGGGAAATAAATGCTTATAAATATAATAATTTGGGGCACCTGGGTGGCTTAGTCAGTTAAGCGTCTGACTCGATTTCAGCTCGGGTCATGGTTTCAGGGTTGTGAAATTGAGCCCTGTGTTGGGCTCTGCAGCAGGTGTAAGAGCCTGCTTGGGATTCTCTTTCTCTCCCTCTACCCCTCCCCCCATACCCCTGCTCACGTGCCTGTGCTCGCATGCTCTCTCTTAAAAAAAAAAAGTACACACCCATACACACACACACAAAATAATTCATAAGAGAAGGCTCAAGCACAGGGAAAAGTAAGAGTCAGTTATGAATGAAGCTGGCATTAAGTGTTAAGAGCAGTGCAATATGGACTACGTTATAAAAGGAAAGCCTTAGGTGATGAAAGACTAGATACTGAGGCTTTCTGAGAAGGAAATTTACTTATGTTCTCCCAGATCCCACTTGGCATTTGCTTGGCCTTTCCTTTGGAAGAGGAGTTGCTGATCTTATTGTTCTGATTTCATGTACAGATGAGACCGGTGGACCTCTTTAGATCAAACACATAGGTGTGACTCTCTTCTGGTTTCGTCTCCTATTTGGCATCAGGGCAAGATGGCTTAGCTACCCCCCTGCTGGCAGAAGCCCAAGACACCCAATATTCACCTCTTTTCTCCCACTTGTGTGTACTCAGGAACACTGAACTCATTTTCCCCCTGCCCCCGCAATGGCAGGCTGGAGGTAAGATTCAACTTTGAGGGCGCCTGGGTGGCTCAGTTGGTTAAGCGACTGCCTTCAGCTCAGGTCATGATCCTGGAGTCCCAGGATCGAGTCCTGCATCGGGCTCCCAGCTCCATGGGGAGTCTGCGTCTCCCTCTGACGATCTCCTCGCTCATGTTGTCACTCACTGTCTCTCTCTCAAAAAAATAAATAAAATCTTGAAAAAAAAATTCAACTTTGAAGATTGGTTCTAGTCTTCTGTACCCAAGCCAAGGCGCTCTTACTGAGTTTATCGAAGAGTTGTATTTTGGCGGTTGGGGCCCGAGCCTGATGAATAAAGGAGTATGACATTGCATTTTCTTTGTCATTGGTGCTTGAGCACACATAACCTCAACACCTAATAGAAAGGTGGGTAAGAGTTGGCTATTCTTGGTTCCTTGATTAAATGTTACCTAATGGCACCCAGATCTCCTTCTTACTTCTAATAGACATTGACTGCAATGAAGTTGTGCTTCCATAATTAATGAATGAATCTAAGGGTCAGATTTCTTAAGGGTAAGAAATCCTAGAGAGGAATCTTTAACCCAGGAACTGAATAATCTTACCACCACTGATCTTTTAAGAAGGTCACCTGTAATGCTGCCATTCATTGGGAACAACTTGGAGTCACTGGGACTGAAAAGGACCAAACCACATACAGTAATTAACACAAAGACTGGTGATTAATTTATTTTCTGTTATGTCATTTGGGTTGCTTTCTATTGTAAGTAATAGAGAATCCAAACTCAAATGACTTAAACAATAAGCCATTTATTATCTGATAAAAAAGTTTAGAATTAGGCATGTCCAGAGTTGGCTAATTCAGCGGCTCTATGACATCATCAAAGACCCAGATCTTTCTTTTTCCTACTCAGTTACTCTCGTGTGTTAACTTACGTTGTGTATCTTTTCTGCTAATATATGCCAGTTTTCTACAATCAAGTAAACACAGAACAGTATCCAGAGGCCATAAGAGAAAGAGTCCTTCTTTAAGGACCTTTTAAAGAATATGGAAAACTTCTCCAGCAACCCCTTTCAGACTTTCTGTCCTGACTCCTGTCCAGGCTTGTGTTGAATTCCGTCTTCTAAACCATTAACTGATAAGAGAAAGAGAACTGATAAAATTACCTCAGATTAATCGAGGCATTCTCTGAGCCTTGGGAGTGGCCCCCTCTCCTGAAGCACTCAGCTGCCTGAGAGCCATCCTCAACTGAGGTTCTGTAAAGAAAAGGGAAGGGAAGGAATGACCCTCGTTCTGCTATGAATGATGACCAGTCACACAGTTAAATCTGGCACAATCCTAGCATAATTGTGAAGCAAGTCTGAACTCTTTGTCTAATGTGAAGGGATTCTGCATTGGTTGGCCAGTGTAACAAATCACCACAAATCTAGCAGCTTAAAACAACATAAATTGAATATCTTATGGTTCTGGAAGTCAGAAATCCAAAATGAGTCGCACTGGGCTAACATCATGATATCCAGTGGGCCGCATTCCTTCTGGAGGCTCTAGAGAAGAAAGGATTTCCTTCTCTTCTCTAGCTTCTAGAGGATACATTCCTTGACTTGCAGCCATCTTCAAAGCCAGTAACATGAGAGAGCATTCTTCTCATGCTGGCCTCTCTCTGGTTCTTTTTTTCTGCTTCCCTCTTCCACTAAGGATCCTTGTGATTCCATGAGGTTCATTGGATGGGTCTCAAGGTCATATGATTGGCAACCTCAATTTCACTTGCAACTTTAGTTGATCTTTGCCATGACACCTAACATATTCTCAGGTCTGAAGAGTAGGTATGTAGACATCTTGGGGGCGGGGATTATTCTGACTACCACAGATACCATTTTTTACCTCTCATATGCTAAGAACTCCTATGGTGGTGTCTGTGGGAATGAACACAAGCTTTGGATTCAAAATTCACCTGCTCCACTTATACATAGTATATACACCGTATGGCTATGCATACTTTGACAAGTTAGAACTTCTTTTTTTTTTTTCTTTTTAAGAGTTTATTTATTTATTTGACAGAGAGATCACAAGTAGGCAGAGAGGCAGGCAGAGAGAGAGAGAGAGGAGGAAGCAGGCTCCCTGCTGAGCAGAGAGCCCGATGCGGGACTCGATCCCAGGACCCTGAGATCATGACCTGAGCCGAAGGCAGCGGCTTAACCCACTGAGCCACCCAGGCGCCCCGACAAGTTAGAACTTCTTTAAGATTATTTCATCATATATAAAATGAAATTCTTATTATTCATCTCAAAGGGTAGTTGCAAGAATTAATAAGACCTTATATGGAAAATGCCTAACAGTGTCTAGCTAGGAATAGATCTTCAGTAAGATGACATCATCACCATTCTTTTCATCTCTGAAAGCCTATGAATATTATAACCATTGCTTCTGTTACTAAAGATATGGGTTCTCGTGCTAGCTTTCCTGGCCATGTAATCATTGGTTGGCTATGAATTTTTTTTTTTTTTGTGATTAAGTTTCTTATCTGTAAAATGTAATAAAATCCTTTTCAGGAAGAGGAAAGATGAAATCACACAGCATATATTTATTGCCCAGAGCAGTTCCTGATGCATGGCAAGTCATCAGTTGACTTCAGTTCACCTCCTTTCCTCAAAGCCTGTTCATGTGAAAGCTCCACAACTCATTCCTACCAAGGAGGTAGTTCTCAAACTTCAGTGTATGCAGAATCATTTAGAAAGTTTATTTAAAAAAACAAAACAAAACACTTTTTGGGTCTTCCTCTAGGCCTACTGAGTCAGGCTTTTGGAATGGGGAGGGGTCTGGATAGTGGGAATGAAGACACAAATAACTAACCAGACTTAAAAATTTTTTCTTTTTTAATTTATTTGACAGACAGAAATCACAAGTAGGCAGAGAGGCAGGCAGAGAGGGGGGGGATGGCAGGTTCCCCGCTGAGCAGAGAGCCCGATGAGGGACTCGATCCCAGAACCCTGAGATCATGACCTGAGCCGAAGGCAGCGGCTTAACCCACTGAGCCACCCAAGTACCCCACTAACCAGACTTTAATGTTGTGTATTTCACAGAAATACTTGAATTTTCACATTGAACAAAGCATCATGTTTCTTTTAAAAAAAAAAAAAAAGAAAAGATTGTATTTATTTGAGAGAGGGTGAGAGAGAACATGAGTAAGGGAGGGGCAGAGAGAGAGGGAGAAGCAGACTCCCTGCAGGGCAGGGAGCCTTATGTGGGGCTTGATCCCAGGACCCTGAGATTATGACTTGAGTTGAAAGCAGATACTTAAGTGAATGAGCCACCACTAGATCTTGCCAATGTTTCTGAATTGGAACATATGTCAGGCCAATAAGGCCTGATAAGGAGGAAGAAGAAGACCAGTGATTAAATTGAGTTACTTAAGAGTTCCTATGTCCTTATCAATTTTCCTTATCAACTTTGTCCTCATTAATGGGGAAAGTGGGAAGTTGGTGGTAAAACATTTAGCATTAGAGTACAGAGATTTCACATAGATGACCCTTGTTGATACTTCTTTGCTATGTGATAAAAGTATGTAGTATTATCTCATCATGTTCTTCACTCTACAACTACTTGATGGTGCTTTATGTGTCTTCCCATTAGGAATGTTCTCACACAAATGAAGAGAATGAAAGAGTGTAGAAAGAAGCTGAATGTTACCTTCCATTCTTCTGCCTCCTCATCCCTTCCTGGCACGTAGCCTCCCATTTTTTTTTTTTTTTTAAGTTTTATTTTATTTTATTTTTTTCAGTGTTCCAAAATTCATTGTTTATGTACCACACCCACTGCTCCATGCAATACGTGCCCTCCTTAATACCCACCACCAGGATCATCCAACACCCCCTCCCTCCAAAACCCTCAGTCTGTTTCTCAGAGTCCACAGTCTCATGGTTTATCTCCCCGTCTAATTTCCCCCAACTTACTTCTTCTCTCCCTTTCCCATTGTTCTCCATGTTATTCCTTATGCTGCACAAGTAAGTGAAGCCGTATGATAATTGACTCTCTCTGCTTGACTTACTTCACTCAGCATAATCTCTTCCAGTCTGGTCCATGTTGATCCAAAAGTTGGGTAATCATCCTTTCTTTCTTTCTTTTTTTTTTTTTTGAAGATTTTTATTTATTTATTTGACAGATCACAAGTAGGCAGAGAGGTAGGCAGAGAAAAAGGGGAGGAAGCAGGCTCCCCACTGAACAGAGAGCCTGATGTGGGGCTCGATCCCAGGACCCTGAGACCATGACCTGAGCCGAAGGCAGAGGCTTAATCCACTGAGCCACCCAGGTGCCCCCGTTAATCATCCCTTCTAATGGAGGCATAATACTCCATTGCATGTATGGACCATATCTTCTTTATCTATTTGTTCGTTGAAGGGCATCTTGGTTCTTTCCACAGTTTGGCAACTGTGGCCATTGCTGCTAGGTAGGCTCCCATTTTTATTGCACACTGATCTCCACCCAAATAATAACTTCACTTTCAGTATGTAAATATACAGTGCTAAGACTTCAGTTTTTGTTGTTGTTATCAGGAATATTAAATGCAAAGGAGAAAATTGCCTCATTCCAGATAATATCCAATAGACATTTTTTCAGGAAATTTTTTTTTTTAAACTACAATGGCTTCTTAAAGGAGAAATTTAATTTACCCCTGCTATTGGTTATGTGTTTTGTTTTGTTTTCCTGGATGAAATGGGAGGCCAAAGTGTGAACAAGGAAAGGGACACTAAAGCCAGACTGACTGATTTCCCAGGTTTGTAGAATCAGAAGGGATTCTTGCTCTTCAGTTATGCCTGGCTGAAGATAGTGCATTTTCTTCTATGATGTATATGTCACTTTTCATTAATTCTGAGAGGCCTGTTCCTTTAGAAACCAGGGTAAACAGAGTAGTGTATTGGATTAGATCTCTACCGTGAATAAATTTATTTTCTAGCAAGTGTAAAAAATGAGCAAGGCCAAAACCCCCCAGAGCAGAAAATGTCACAGTGATTGCTAATACATTACTGCACAGAGAAAGGCCTAATAAAACCCCTATTAGGATGTCATACCTGCTTACGACTGAATTCTCCAGAAAGTTTATTTGATATGTCTAAGCCAATTATCAAAGTCTTAGTGATAAGAAGCAGCTCGCTGGGCCTGAATGTGTCAGAATAGAATGACTAAATTGTGGGAATTCATGGGCCTCTGCTTTGAATAATTAACTTGGCTCTTTGTAGAATGCATACACTTTGGAAACTAATTTTCTCTTTGCACAAAGCATTTTGCCCTTGTGCTGCCTTTGAAAAGTAAACTGTTTAGCTGTAAGGTTATTCCCTTTTTCATTATGTTTGGCTTGAGCTTCCTTCCCTTTTGGCCCACCCTTCTGCTTGCTGTTTGTCTTGGTGGCATCATTTTGACTAGACCCATGTAGCCTTCAACCGGAAATAGGACACACAGCGATGACATTTCCTCTGAATGGAAATTAAGCCTTTGCTTCGCAATAATATTATAATGCCTTGCCTGTTTTTTTGTTTCCTATGGCTAAAACGCCAACTTTATTTTTAAAGGATTTGAAGTTTTGGATGTCCCCCCACCCCCACCGCCCTAGACCAGAAGCAGAAGTGTTGGTTACACAAATAATTCTGTAGATAAAAACCAGAATTGATCTACATTTATTTGGAATGACAAAGTCTGATTTGGACCAGACTGGGTAGCCAGTTTGTGCCAACAACCGGGCAAATCAAAGGGTCTTTTCTTCCTCAGAGGATTCTCCCCCCAAAACGGACCAAACAGATACCTTGTTTTAGCAATGGGTAGACACCTGTTTCCCAATCTTTAAGTTGTGGCATGCCAGTGTATGGGTTTCTGTGTGCACAGATGGGCCTCTTGTGTTCCCACTCTAGCTCCAGGGTGTATCCCCCAGCTGGTTTCATCAGTTACGTACTGAAACCATCCCCTTGCCTGGCTCCTTTAGAATCTGTCTGTCTGCCGCTGAGAGAAAGGAATTGCTAGAAAACACGGAGAGAGACCATCAGGGCAATGGGTGGTGCTTTGCTTGATTATGATCTAGGACTTGACATTTCTTCTCCGCACCTTTGTGAGGTAATTGTAGTTAGTATCTGGTGGCTGTACCTCTGACAAAATGGTCATGAAGATTAATGAGAATTTTAAAATCTTTGAAAGAAATACAGTGTTGTGTGTAGTCTCGAGTTATATTTATGGATGCCTTATTCCTGTGTAATAGAACAAGTTCCTTCCCACTCTGATTCAAGGAAACCTGCTTAAGATGACTGGCTTTCTCTCAGAAGCATTGAATTCCTTTGCCTCCTGTGCTGCATTCTGGCTTGTACCGAGAGCTTCTAACACAGTCTTAGAGGAAGAATTAAACCTTACCTTAAAGTCAATTGCCAAGGGGCGTTTGGGTGGCTTAAAGCCTCTTCATGATCCTGGGGTTCTGGGATCGAGACCCACATTGGGCTCTCTGCTCAGCGGGGAGCCTGCTTCTCCCCCCTCTTTGCCTGCCTCTCTGCCTGCTTGTGATCTCTGTCTGTCAAATAGATGAATAAAATCTTGAAAAAAAATCAGTTGCCATACTAAAGGTTCTGGATGTGGCTGCTTTTCTTTTGCGTTCACACAAATAATCAGTAAGGTCTATGGAAAGGACTTAGCATGGTGGAGTTTGTGCTAAGGTAGATGGCTGAGGTAACCTCTGTGAAGACTGATTTTCAGTGTTCATAGCATTTGCCTAAATGGAATGGTATGTGACTGTGTGTGGAAAAGCATGCCAGTGTCTGTCCTCTTCCCTTCTATGGTGATTTAAAAATGTCCTGTCTGGACTCTGAAAGTTTCTTGGAGTAACATTTCCTTCTCCACTTTTGTGTACACTTTTTGCCGAGATAGTCTAGGATACTTTAAAAACTCTCTCTCAGGAAAGAAACAAGGCAAAGAACAGAAGCTTCTGGATTCTTAACCACTGATAACTGTGTCCACTGGTATGGTCCTCAAGGAGAGTGAAAATAGGAACAAAAGCTTGAAAATAAGATTAGTCCTTCTTATTTAAAAATGAACTTGCAGGGGGAGGTTGGTGGTGATGGTCATAAAAAGCAAATAAGAGATGGTAAGATGTCAGAACTCCAAAAACGAGTGATGATCACTGCTCTGAGAACTTACTTTCTAAAGAAAGCCTCCTACATCTGCACAAGTGTCTCTTATACATATGCTAATCTGCTCCACTGATAATTTTAGCTTTTGGTTTGTTTTCTTCCTGTCATTGTTTTATGTTCTTATTTGCTAGACTTCATATGCACATCTGGGGAGGAACACACTTGCTTATCATCAAGTCTGGGGTGGGGTATGTTGGGAATACGTAATAGTCCTTTGCACTAGATGTTCCTTTTCACGAAGTAGAATTTGGTGAATGCTTTTGAATAATAGCAGTTTTGGGTGAATGGAAGGGAGTACAGTATAGATTTATATCTCCATTCGTCTTAAAGCATTTAAATATTTCTGGACATAATGACTTACAAATTCTTTCCTCTCTTCTCTAAATAGGTCATGTTAAAATGAAATATTTTAAGTGTGGCATGGCAGTGGATTCCTGAAGCATTTATCCTTGGGCTCCCTTTGCACCTGGAAATAGAGAAACGCTTCTCTCCTACTATGGCCGTAACAAGGTTTCTTAGGTCATGCCTAAAGCAGCTCTCAGAGGCTGATGAAAACCTTGTGTTGAAAATAGACATACCTCACCCAAATTCTTTGAGAATATGACTTCTCAGAAGGCATTGAGGCACACAAATCCACATGCCGAGCCCTGCCCCTTGTACAACATGGATCGAGTGGTTCTTCTATCTGTCTAGGTCTTGCCTCCCTTGGAGAGCTAAGTCCGCCTCCTGGGTTTCTCATCCTTTGCTTGGTTGCCCCATGGAGACTCTCAGCATGGTATTTCATTCCTCTTTCTGACTGGTTATCCTTATCGTTCTCAGCTCTTCCCACTTTCTGACTTGGTCCCTACTTACTTTATTATTTCGTTTTCTACCCCAACTCTCCTTCTGCCTCCCAGCTCCCGAACTTAAATTCCATTGGCCGAATCCAGCCAGAAGGCAAGGGTGCCCACTGAGACTGTCCATGTGGGTTAGCCTCCTAGGTCACTAAGCAGGCTGCGAAAGTGTGAACAATGAACCTGGAGAGGCCAATGGAAGATATCTAGCCAATGGGACAAAATGCCCAGCATGCAGAAACTATTTTTCTTCAGACCCTCTGTCTACTCTTGCTTCCATGTATAAAATTCTAAGCACATTTATTTTCTCTTTCTCCTGTTATTTTTTTTTTTTAGTTACCATTTCTCAAAAGACCAGAGTGCTCAGAGTATATAATCTATGTTGATTATTATCTGAAGACATTCAGATATCTAGACCTTGACTCTACTCAAAAAAAGAAAGTTTTCTGCTTCCTCATCTATACTCAGTGACTTCCCTTGCTGAGGGTCAGTGTTATAGCATCTTTTTAAAGTAGCTGTCTCAGTGAAAAATCACTTTATAGTAGGTTGCTTTTGCTGTATAAGACCCTCCTAGGATTTGGTAAAGTGGAATTTACTTGGAAGAAGACAGCATTCTCAGTGATCCCAAGAGATGAGGGTTATCACTTCTGTGATGGGTACCTCTTCTGCCTGAGAAATGCTGACTGGAATTCTTTTGATTCTTTCAGTTTTAAGACTTTTCACATGTATCTTTACATAAATAGGCTTGGCATATTTGACCTCAAACTTCTAGAAAAGTCCCACTCTGTCATTTTGCTTTTATTTATTTTAAAATTTAATTAAGACAACTTTGGTCTTAAGGTACATTAGTTTGCTTGAGTTTTAGTCTGACAATTGTTTATGAAAGTATCATTGAGTCAGAATTTTCCAGGGTAGTGGTTTGCTTAATTAAGTTCACTAAAAGTTTATTTATTTTTGTTTGTTTTCTTGCAAGGCAAATATTAAAACAACGGGGGAATAGGGAACGCTGAAGTCATGTTTGTTTTCACGGCACTGCATCCTAAACTAAACCAGTCTCATTTCGATGACTTGATTTTTCAGTGTATGTTGGGGTGACTGGTGAGCTCTTTGTCTTTTGAACAAATTGGTCTTTGGGAAAGTTGATCTAGGAGTTTGAATGAAATTGTGATACGTAAAAAGAAAGGAGAATTTTAGATTTAAGTTTAGGTGATATGCCACAAACAAGAAACATTAGGAAGTGTTTGTCCTCAGGGAAAAAAAGGAAGGAAAAACAGAAAATTTTTATGTGTAATATTTGCATTTAAACGTTTGTGTGTTTACTGTAATAGCTCTCATTTGTCCTATTACATTGGTTTGCTTTGGAGACACCATTTTTTATGAAATCCTAACCAGGCCCTGTGTTTTAAAAAAATGCCATATTTATCAGTCAGATATTGCTCTATAAGAAAGATGTAGATCGCTCTACAAAAAATGCTTTTTTTTTTTTTTAAGATTTTATTTACTTATTTGACAGAGAGAGAGAGAGAGAGAGAACATGAGCAGGGAGGAGAGGGAGAAATAGGCTCCCCTTTGAGCAGGGAGTCTGATGCAGGGATTAATCCCAGGACCCTGACATCATGACCTGAGCCAAAGGCAGACGCTTAACCAACTGAGCCACCCAGGCGCCCCTTTGTTTACTATTGTTGGTAATAGGTTATGGGAGGAAAAAAGTCCCCAGATTGTCATAACAAAGTAGATGGGAGGGAATGAAGAAAAGAAGATGGACTTTTTTCTTTTCAAATTTTATTTTTTTTTATTTCTTTAATTTAGATTCTATTAGTTATGATGTATTATTGGTTTCTGAGGTAGATGTCAGTGACTCATCAGTCTTATATAATATCCAGTGCTCATCAGTGTCCATCACCCTGTACTCCGTCCCTCTACTTCACTCCCCTCCAGCAACCCTCAGTCTGTTTCCTATGCTTAAGACTCTCTTACAGTTTTTCTCTCTCTCTGATTTCGTCTTGTTTTATTTTCTCCTCTCTCCTTCTATGATTGTCTGTTTTGTTTCCTAAATTGCACATATCAGGGAGATCATATAATAATTGTCTTTCTCTGACTGACTTATTTCAATTTGCATAATACCCTCTAGTTCTATCCACCTCATTGCAAATGGCAAGATTTCTTTCTTTTTTTTTGATGGCTGAGTAGTGTTCCAGGAACAAATGCTTTTAAAGACAATCCTAAAATATTAGACTAGAACTCTGTTAGAACCTAAGGGTTGGGAAATTTGCTTGGAGTTTGTGATGAATGTAATCTGCACCACATATAATTCATACAGCTCCAATTTGGAAGATATAATCTGGCTCATGGTCTAGCTGAATACATATTATAATGGATGGCATTGGGTTGGGTTGTTTTAAGATGGCAAGACTGAACACTGAGCTTATGATGGGGACATTTTAAGTGATGTGGTAGGAGAATTCTCTCAGTGCTTTATCAGAACAGATAGGGCTTTCTTAGCCTGAGAAAACTCTCCTTATGGACTTGGCTAATTCCTAGGAAGCTCTGCATCAAATGTTCTCCTCTTACTATAGAATCTTACAGCATGAGCTTTGGGTATTTAACCTTATGGATGCATCTTATTTTCCTTTAACCCCCTTTCTACATGTATTTATTAAATTTTGTATTAAGAAAGATTTGTGTGAGTGGAGAGTCTTGCCTAGAAGTATGATCATGCAAAGCTTCTGGGTTCTCTTTTGTGCCAGTTCTTTGTAGAAAATCGGACTTAGAGTCTAATCCTTCATAGGATGGACAAATGATGTGGCATCAGAACAAAGCTAGTAAGTTCACAGTGTGGATTTTGTGCTCTGTTTAAATTAAATCCAAATCTTCCATGCTTATTAAAAATGAAGCTCTCTTCCCCTTGGGAATCAAATACGGTCATAGCTACTCTCTTCTTGGGATCTAAGGAAGGATGGCAAATTCTCAGCCCATTTGCTTCTTAAAGCATTTTTGAGTGCATGTTTTAAAAAAACCAAATAGGAAATCATCATTGCCTAATTAAAAATTGGATAGCGAAGGATTTTTAAAAAATCATTTCCCATTAAAGATACATATATATCCATGTATCGTTGATCTTTAATATTGAACGTTATCTGCTTTGTGACAGTTAGATGATCACTGTAGTGACCTGTAGGAAGTCAGGTTTACCATGTGAAGACAGACTAAGGATCAAAAAACAGAAGAATATCGTGAGCAAATAAGAGTTTTCTTAGGCATTGTTCTATCTGATACAGGGATAAAAAAAAATCACAAAATGAAATAAGAAAAAAATTGCATCCTCTTGTGGGATGCTGTTTCAAACAAGTAGGAGCAGGAGGGCGTTCAAATCTGGGAGGCCCATCTGGGCTGCAGCAATGGGGCTGAATCACCACTTCTCTTATCTTTAAATAAGTTCTCCATCTAGAAGCTTTTGTAAAGCTAGAATGCTGTTTGTTCATTTAAGGAAACTCATTAGGTATGGACTCTACACATATCCCTTAGCAAATCTGAGACAATCTTGTTCAGAGCCTTCCAGAATTTATTTTCCTTTTTAAATCTGCGAACAGACCTAGTGGCTCTGGTTTCCTATTTCCTCCCCCTGGTCATCTATTGTCAGTTCAGACTATTTGACTGCTTTCCTCTACGCCAGACGGTCGCAAAAGCACTTAATTTCAAGCAGGTGGGATTGCTCAGCTATCCTGCCAGTGTTTAGGACGGTCAGGCTCTCTGTTTTCCTTGTGCCCTATGGCCAAGGTGCTTATCTGCTATGAATTGTGTTGGGTCACTCACTGGAGGAGGTGGCAATGACCAGAAATCCCCTTGTTCTCAGTGCTCAGGTGTGACTCATGACCATGAATGAGGACCAGGATGGCCGGTGTTTCTTCGGCTTACGGCCCATTGTTCTGTTACCCTTGTAGCTTCTTGACAAGCAGCAGGTGCTTAGCAGATCCCAGGTGCACATATAAATGTGCATTGAAGCCCTCGTAAAGTGTGGCTAATTCTTTACGTCTTTAATCATACAGCAGTTTTGCACCTATTTGTATGATTGACTGTTGTCAACTTTAGCTACACTTTGGAATCACATGGAGACTTTTATAAAATATTCATGCATGGACCTCATCTTCAGAGATTTTGATTTGATTGGTCTGGGGTTTTCTGTGCACTGTGGATTGTCAAAACTCCCTGAGTGGTTTTGTAACCAAGGTAAAGATCTCCTGTGATAGGCTGTACACTCCGTACCATGGAGGGGCACATCTTTTTCTGCTCGCCGTAATATCCCAGCACCTCATTTAGTGCCCAGCATCTACAGGTGCTCAATAAACGATTATTGATTGAATGAATGAAAATTTGAAAACATGGCTTCTAACTCTCCAGGACAGAACAATAAACAGATATTAAATGAATAGAGCTTTTTCTGAAGATGGTTCTAGTGTGTTACCTGTGATTAAGCTCAGATGGCCACGGCCTGGCCTTCAAAGACCCCACCCCCAAAACATCCAGTGATCATCTCAGGGACCACAGGTCTCCTGGTCTCTGGGAGTTTTACAGCCGCTACTCAATGCTGGCCTAATTCAGGATGGATGGTCTGGTGGTTGAGTGGATAAAACTCTTGGAAAAAGAGATTTTGAAACTTAACAGCTCTTTCTTTAAACTTCTAATCAAAAGGAAAATGTTAAAGCTTGAGATTTTGTATGAAAAGCTGCTTGACTGTTAATTAGGTGAACATTAGGAGGAAAAAAAAAGAAGAAAAAAGAAAGTGGTATCCTCAGTAAATGAGGAGAAAAATGCTTGCACAGTAGTAGATCAGCAGGTAATTGAAAGATGAGAAAAAATGAGCGGGGGGAAATTCAAGACTAGGGTTATGTGATTGACCAAGAAATGCAAATTTTCTTTCTTTCTTTCCTTTTTTTTTAAAAGAAAAACCTGAGTTCTTATTTTTCACAGTGTCTTTTGGAAATGATTGAATTTAAGTGAAACATAGGGCAGTTGGAAAAAGATACAACTTGAGTGGTGAGATTTAGAGCTGAAATGTGGATTCTGATCCTCCAGCACTTAGCTGTTTTGCTGGGTGACCTTGAAGTTCTTTCCTTCCCCTTGGTGGCTCCTGCCCGTTCACCGTCAGGCTCCTGAAATGTTAAGTCAGCACCTGGCTTCAGTCTTGCAGCTGTCTCTGATGAAGAAAGGGCAACAGTGTGGCGAGCCCTGGGGGGAAAGGCTGCTGCCAGGGGTTACCTGCTGCCAGAGGTTACCTGCCACACCAGCACGGAAGGAACGTCAACCCAAAGTTTTCTTCTATAGCTTATGAGATGGGGGTTGTCATTCAGAGGCCGGCCCCTAGCCGGCTCTTCCACCTTCTTCCTCTCTTAAAGATGTGAGAGAAAGACTTACCCAGGCATTTCTACAGTGTTGGACAATGCACTAGTCTCATAAAGGAAATGAAAATGAAAACCCTTCATGCAGTCATCCTTAGGATCAGCAGCGTTGAAACTGTTCAGCCTACAAGCTGGAGAACATGTGTCTGCTTAAATGTCTCCATGGAGAGAAGCTTCATTTAGGGGGGGTTGGGGGAAGGGGTTTACTTTGAATCTTTTTTTAAACAATGTCATTCTGTTCATTGGCATTTTTGCTTGAAATTCTTCAGTGGTTCCCCTTTGCCTATGGAAAAAGTCTTAAAGTGTTAGCAGGAGTGATATTGAATATTTTAAAGGTTTTTTTTTTTGTTTTGTTTTGTTTTTTTTAATTTGTTGGGGAGAGAGAGAGAGAGCACAAGTTGGTGGGGGAGGCAGAGAAGCAAAATCCCTGCTGATCAAGGAGCCCACATGAGGCTTAATCCCAGGTCCCTGAGATCATGACCTGAGCTGAAGGCAGACCATGAACCAACTAAACCATCCAGGTGCCCCGATACTGAACATTTTGAACAATGATAACGGCATCAAAATGCACCCAAGCGTAGAACTGGAGAAGAGTGTGTGGGATCCTGGTCCCAGACATTATGCTTTAGCTGCTGACTTGTGAGGAGGTCTAAAAGTCCCAGTGTGGGGACAGTGTGTCCAGAGTGGAGGATGGCAACCGGGGCCCATTCCAACTGATATAAACATTTTGATTTTGTAATAAGGCACTGTAACAAGCTGGCTGTAGACTCAGCTTCTTAGCTAATGTGACAGCCTCTCCACTGTCTGTCCCTAGCCTACCTCTGGCTTGTCTGCTACTTTTCTTTCCTGGTGCTTCATTCTCTTGTTTTAGTGTCATAATTGCAGTTTCCTGAATGTGCTCCATGGTTTCCCATTTTTGTGCCTTTGCACGTACTATTCCCTCTGCCTGGAATGTTCTTCCTCTCCTCAAATTTCTAAAAAATCTCTTCATCTTCCTTCGAGGCTGTGCTCATTTGCCCCTTCTCCCTCCACCCCAAACCAGCATTTTTACTACTTCCCCCTTGTCTGTGTGTCCTGGCCCTATAATCGTAGCCCTCACACTGAAATGTCAATTATTTATCTGTACATCTCACTCTCCACTAGCCTACAAATTCTTTTCAGGGTACAAATGAGACATGTTATCCACATTTCATGTCCCGGAATGGAGAAAGTAGTTGATAAATACTTGTTTGGTGAATCAGTGAATGAATTATTTTGTGTAAATGGAGAACCAGGGCTCCGCATTCTCTTGTAAGGATGTTTGTAGAGTTGGGGTCTCTCCCCACCTCTGCTTATTTTTCTCCTCAGTAGTATCTCATGTAGGTTCAATAATACTACATCTTTTAATCTTCCTCCAAAGGACTTTTCTCCTCTTTCTAGTCTCTGTTGCTCTGCCTTTTTTGGCCTTCATGTATTTTCTCTCCGTTATTTACAAAGTGTAAGGGCAAGGACCCAACAGAGAAGACACTGAAGGTGTAAGCTGACGAATGCAACATTGGAAGGCTAGTCTTGGAGTCTTTGCAAGTCACTCACACTCCTTTTCCTTTCTTTCCAAATGATGGTATTTCATAGCTGACTCAATTTGTCTACTCCGACTCCTGCCAGGATTATTTGTGACTTAGTCCTTGGTTGTCTCTTCCCATCTTATACTTATCCATGTCCGGTACTGCCCCCAAATGCTTCAGCTTTATCAGGGCTTTTAAAAAATTATTATTATTTTAAAATTTTTCTGCTTTTAGAAGGTGCATGTCCTGCTTGTCAAGCCCACTTTGGCTTTTATTCTTAACTTTCATGATATCTGCAGTCCTGTCTCATTTGGTCACATATTTGGATTTGAGCAGCTTATTCTAATAGAAATTGTCTGTTTGTTGGCTGGATTGATTAGAATAGGGACTATAGCTTTGGTAGTCTGTGCATACATATCGAGTTAGATGTTCATAGTTATGGTCACAGAATGTGGTAAAACCAATGAAACACTGCCCTTCTACCATTAATTCAGTAAAGTAATGGGGGAAAAATGGTGGCGAGGAGGGTGGACAGAAGTTGGAAGAACGTAAGAGTAGGCACTCAAGCCAGGTTGCCTGGGTTGAAATGATCTCTGCCAACTTCTTAGCTGTGTGACTCTAAGCTGAGCATGTCACTTTTCTGAGCCCAAGCTTTTCATGTGTTTCATGGTGATAATAACGGTATCTGCCCCATGGGAATTTTGTAAAAACCAAATGTGTTAATGCTTGCTCATAAAGCACTCAGCACTATTTCTGGCATGTAACAAATGGTCAACGAAAGTTAACTATTATTAATTAGTGCCTTTAACAGATGAATTTACTATTGATTTCCCAAAAGACATCTTTGTTTGAATGTGGCTTTTCTTTCTTCCTCCTTTCCTCAACTCTGTCTTTAGCTAGAAATCCTTTTTTATTTTTCCAGATTTAAAAAAATTTATTCATGAGGGAGAGAGAACAAGAGAGAGAGCCCACAAGTGGAGGGGAGAGGCAGAGGAAGACGGAGCTGAGCCGGGACCCTGATTCGGGGCTTGATGCCAGGACCCGGAGATCATGACCTGAGCTGAAAGCAGGCACTTAACCAACTGAGCCACCCAGACGCCTTTAGCTAGAAATCTTAAGAATTAATATGTGCATCTTTTACATGAAGGTGATGGCCCAAATTGGTCCTTTTCCAAATGATACACAGAGAAGATGTAGGAATTCCTCGAAGGCCCCTCCGGAGGGGCTGGGAAGGCACAAGTCCTGTGGACGTGGCATCGGTGGACATAGCCACACAGCCCTCCCTCCTGTCTAAGAGAGCAAGCTCCCATTTATCTGTTTTACATAGTGCACTTTCTCCCAAGTGTTTGTTGAAGCAAAGAGAGCTTGAAGCTAGAGAAGTTAGAAAACTCCCTTCCAGCCTGAAAATCAGTGATTTTGAGTGTAAAACATAATGATAATTTGATTCTTACCATGATTTTGTAAATGCTGAATTAATGATTTGGGGGAATTACATTACACGTTCCCTTATCCACTGATGTAATAATTTAATAAAATAGATCCTAATCCTATTTAGTTAGCTTCCTTCTGTTGTTCTTAGTCTGCTTTGAGAGGACTGTCAAATTGAATTTGCTGTCCTTCGTGTTTGCCAAAGTTTATTATTTCAATTTACGGCAGCAGAGATGTTATAACCTGGTCTTTTATGTACTCTGTTGTGTTAGCTCTGATATTGTGCCAATCTGCACAAGAGAGTAATTATGGAATGATGGGCCTTTCTTTGCTTTCTGAAAAAGCGGTGGGCAGGCCTTTCTGAAGCCTAGAGGGCTTATGTGCTGGAGGCAGAATTGGGACTGGAATGTTTAATCTGCTTTTCTTATCCATAAATACCTTTAACCACCCCCCCACCCTGTCCCCAACAAAACACTATTTTAAATATTTTTGCAAAGCCACCAATAGGCTAATACCAAGTAAAGCATGCATTGTATTTGAGAAAAGATGCTTTGAAAAGAGATGGATAAGATCAAGCTCTAAATGCATTTAGTGTATTAGCGGGAAGGTGTGCAGAGCTGGGTTGATAATGCTACGGGAACATTCAGGGAAAGATTCAGAATGTGATCTCAGAAACCCCATGTGGAGGCTCCTGTTAATGTCTACAATGTATTCTATAGCTCTTCTGCTAGATTATCTGCTGTCTTAAACAGGCTCAGGCTCTGCCTGTCCTGTATAAAGTGTACTACGGATCTCTAGTGATTGTCACCAGTGTGATCACAGATCAAATAACTGGGAGAATCATTTCTTTTCTTTTTTTTTTTTTAAGATTTTATTTATTTATTTGACAGCGAGAGGGAGAGATCACAAGTAGGCAGAGCAGCAGGCAGAGGTGGGAAGCAGGCTCCCTGCTGAGCAGAAAGAGCCTGATGTAGGGCTCCATCTCAGGACCCTGAGATCATGACCTGAGCTGAAGGCAGAGGCTTTAACCCACTGAGCCACCCAGGCACCCAGGGAGAATCATTTCTTAATAACACTTAAAATGATAATGGCAATAGAGGTTTGTTGTAAAAAGTTCTACTCTTGCAAACATTCATAGCAAAATTCCTGGTTTTCTCTTTTTTATTGCCTAAATCCCATTCCTCAAGGTAACCACTAGTAATAGTTGAAATTAGACCCATCCAGAGTTTTTTCTTTGTGTACACACAGACACACAGACACACACACTCTCTCTCGGAGATACATACAAATATAGAAATAAAAATACACACGTATATATGTACCTAACACAAATGTATAGTTTAGAAATGTAAGTGGATTTTCTTTTTATTTAATTTTATATATATTTTTTAAAGATTTTTTTTCTTTTCTTTTCTTTCTTTTTTTTTAATTTGACAGACAGAGATCACAAGTAGGAGAGATGCAGGCAGAGAGAGAGAGGAGGAAGCAGGCTCCCTGCTGAAGCAGAGAGCCCGATGCAGGACTCGATCCTGGACTCGATCCCAGGATCCCGGGATCATGACCTGAGCTGAAAGCAGAGGCTTTAACCCACTGAGCCACCCAGGTGCCCCAATTTAATTTTATATTTTTAATCCCTTTTATATTTTTAATCCGTATACATATGTTAGTATGTATAGATTTATTCCCCTTTAAGAATGAAAATCATGCTTCAAGGGGACTTTTCAACTCCTTCTGACTTTTAATAAAAACCGAAGACAACTAGCTACCATGGGGTTGGGGGAGCTTCTGCCACCACCTGTAGTCAGAGCCCTCTGCCCTGACCCACCTGACCTTGGAAATGGTTCTGTTTTAAAGACAGCCTCAGGGGCACCTGGATGGCTCAGTCCTTGGGCGTCTGCCTTTCACTCAGGTCAAGGTCCCAGGGTCCTGGGATTGAGCACTACATCAGGCTCCCTGCTCTGCAGGAGGCCTGCTTTTCCATCTCCTACTCTCCCTGCTTATGTTCCCTACGGGCTGGCTGTCTCTCTCCGTGTCAAATAAATAAATACAATCTTAAAAAAAAAAAAAAAAAAAAAAAGACAGCCTCAGGCACCCCCACCCCTCACCGTGAAAGAAAATGACCGCTTTATCAGGTTGGTTTTCTGTCCAGCTGATTGCACCAACTTCTCCTTGGGAAATGATGGACAGCCCCATGCTAGGATTTCGCATCTGTTGGGGAGCCGGTGGAGCGGAGGGGACCCTCACTCCACAGGGGCGGCCGCCCTGGGCTTCTCCCATTAGCTCCCAGAGCCGGCTTAAGCGAGCCGTCAGTGCAGCCGACCGGACTCATTTGTTAATACACTGGACTAGAGGGGAAAGTTTTTAAACTAATTCACTTAAGATAAGGGAATCGCTTCTCCTCAAAGGCAAAGCAAGGAAAGATCCTCCACTTCTCCGTAAGCCTGTCCAAATTGTCTGCCAGCCACTCGAGGATGAAATTGAGTCTAACACTACAGCATGTATTACTAAGAGTAGACTAGCCAGTAAATATTTAAGGGCCTAAGCTCAGCTTCTCCATCATTTACCTGCATTTTGTTTGGATGACAAGAAGTGGCAGAGTGCCCTGCAAAGTGAGATTAGGTGCTTGAAATGCGTGGCAGAGATTAAGTGAGTATTTCTGGAGACACCTTTTATTATGGGGAAATGGTAGAGGACAGATTTCCTGAAGGGTTTTCCACTCCGCTGCATGATTAAGTGTTCAGGGAACTATATAATTGGTAATACACTTTTTTTGTATTCCCAGGTAAATAATTTCTTTATTTAAACTTCACAATGTATAATATTTAAACACTTGTCAAGCAATAACTCACTAGTGGCAGAAAATTATGAAAGTCGAACAGCGGGATTAAGGGCGTTATGGCTGGAGCTGATTGATCTCTATAGTTTTCTCGAAGAGGAGTCTCACCGCAGAGGTATAATTTGTGAAATAGAACCACACAGTCTCAGTAATTTCAGCACTTATGTGGGAAACTCTGAATCTCTCTCAAATTGGTCTGCTTTTATTATTTTTTTTAAACAGGGTATAAAGTGTGTTTTTAATTCTCTGTACATGCATGCCCGTGTATAGTATAACCAGATTTCTTTTTCTTTCCCTTTTTTTTTTTTTTTCAAAATCAAATTCAAAAGGGAAATATATGGCTCTACCCTAATCTGTGGGATCTTTCATGGATTTAAGTATATTGCCCACGTATCAAGACAATGTCAAAGTCATTTGTGTAAATAATAACAGGAAAGAGCACTACCAATTCATCATGCATGGGGATAGAGTGTGTTGAAGGAATTTACTAGGAAATCAGTATTTGTCATCACGTTTGTCATGGTTTATAAATCCCAGCCTAATTTACAAGGGTTTAAGGCCTTTCACCCAAATATAAAAAGTGACCCATTAAAGTTAACGAGCCTTCTTTATCTGGACTCCTCTTTTAAATTTACCATGTGATTAAATGTAATGAAAGGGAGATGGGGGCATTTAAAGCATCTGGAGACTGCTTGGGAAAGAGGTGGGGACTCAGAGAGGTCTGAGACCAGGGAGAACAGGATTTGCAATGACAGAAATAAAAATGCCACAGGAAGCTGACACTTCAACAGTATGCCACTCGTAAATTTGGTGGAATATAGATGGGCAGATATTTCACAAGGATGGAGATCAGTATAGGTGCTGAGGGATTTCAGTAGAATGGAGAAAACCCTGAAGTTAGGATATATCACTGGGAAACAGTTACATGGTTTATACCTATATTTGGGGAAGAAAAGAAAATACCATTATTGACTTAAAAATTTGGTTAAACCCAAGCCTGAGATCCTGTCTCCAGTCTTTACCATCAAACTCTGTTGACTTGAGACAATCATGAGAAGAAACCACATTGCTAGAGAGATAGATGACCCAGGGGTAGACCATTGGTCAAGCAAGCAGAGAGCTGGTTGGCTTACAAGACATTTCAGAATTTGGACCATACGGATGCAGGATTATGTAGTTCGCTTATCTGTGTGGAAGAGCAGATACTCAAATCTCCATAATGAATATTTTTTGGGTGAGGCATAAGGAAAACTGTGCCCAAAAGACTGTAAACTTCATGAAGGCAGTGGACCATGTGTCTTACCAAGTAGCTTGTTTAGTCCTGGGAACACTGACAGACACAGGCTCAGCATTCCCCTCAGCCTGACTAAAATGTAGATGATTTCTTTTTTCTCTTCTTTTTTTTTTTTTTTTAAAGATTTATTTATTTATTTGACAGACAGAGATCACAAGTAGGCAGAGAGGTAGGCAGAGACAAAGAGAGGGAAGCAGGTCCCTGCTGAGCAGAGAGCCCAATGTGGGGCTCTATCCCAGGACCCTGGGATCATGATCTGAGCCGAAGGCAGAGGCTTTAACCCACTGAGCCACCCAGGCAACCCTAGATGATTTTCTGATTATAGTACCCCAACTTCCCTTTCCTTAGAGCATTTACTTTAGGAAAGTTGCAAGTGCAAATTCTTTCTTTGTCCTTTTGAGATCTAAATCTACAATCTAGGAATGTCTTTCTCAAGGGCCTGGGAGCCATCCCTTGGAAATGTAATCATCGAGAATGATAGGGCCCCTACCTCCCAGTGTCTGTGGGAGGGTAGAAGCCTAACACTGATGATCAACAATTAGCAAACATAGGTGGCCTAATCAATTGACCACACCAAGAACTTCCAGAACTTTTCCATTAGGTCATCCCAACTTCAAAAATCCTCCCACCCTTTTAGAGGAATTCAGTTCAATCCCTCTCTTATTGCAATAGTTTTAAATAAGGTCTCCCTTGCCTATTTAACTGATCTGATATAATTTTCTTTCATAGCACTCAGCCAACATTGGTTGAATTGAATTTGAAGAACTTCAACTTTCTATTCTCATGGATAGCATCAGTTCAGAAAAAACAAAAGTCTTTGTAAGGAATACCAATTTTGGAGGAAATGTTAGAAAACAAAGTAAAGTGATTCGATAGATGGCTCAAGGTATCTATACTGGAAAGACAATCAAATATAGTTTGAAGAATGGAATAATATTCCCTTTTAATAAAATTTTCTATAATTAAACAATCTTATTTGGAATCACTGAAAGTGAGTTACGTTATGTGGAAGTGTCTTACAAATTGCAAATGTTCAGGAATGTTTATTCACTGGCATAGAGTAAAGTCCTTCTTTTGTGGTGCTCATTTCCCATTTAACTGTCCCAGTGAAACCATTCCTACTGACTGGAGTTTTGGGACTGATCTGTGTCCTCCATTTTATTGATGAAGAAACTGAGAACCAAAGCAGATGCTAAGGCTATTTTTGGAAGAGCAGGAACTGGAATCAGGTTGCCTTGTATCCAGTCTTGTGAATTTTTTAAACAAATGAAGCATAGTTGACACTTTATATTACCTTCAGCTGTATAATGTAGTGATTCAACAATTCTGTACATTACAAAATGCTCACCATGATAAATGTAGTTACCATTGGTTACCATACAAATCATCACAGTGTTATTGATTATATTCCCTATGCTGTATTTTTCATCCCCAAGACTTATTTATAACTGGAAGCTTGTGCCTCTTAAAACCCTTTACCTATTTGGCTAACCAACCCTCCAGCCCCAGCAATCACCATTTTGTCCTCCATATTTGTCAGTCTGTTTCTGTTTTGCTTGCTTGTTTTTTTGTTTTTTAGATTCCACATATAATTCAAATCATATTTGTCTTTGACTTATTTCACTTCTAGATCCATCCATGTTATTTCAAATGGCAAAATTTCATTCTTTTCTGTGACAAAGTAGTATTCCATTGTATGCATGAATGTGTGTGTGTGTGTGTGTGTACACTTATATACACACACATCTACATACATATACATACCACATACTCTCTACGCATTCATCTACAGATAGACATCATTCAGGTTGTTTCCATACCTTGGCTATTATAAATAATGCTGTAATGAACATAGGGATGCATATATATTTTCAAATCAGTGTTTTTGTTTTTGGGGGATAAATACTGAGAATGGGATTACTGGATCATATGGTCATTCTATTTGTGATTTTTTGCAGAACCTCCATATTTTTTCCATAGTAGCTACACCACTTTACATGCCCACCAATGGTCCTGATGGTTCCTTTTTCTCCACATCCTCACCAACCCTTGTCTTTTTGATATTTGCCATTTTGACTTGTGTGAGCTGATGTCTCATTGTGATTAGCCTCATGTTCTTTTTACTGTCTTTTAGAAATTTGAGATCTAATCTGGTGTGATATTTTAATTGATGGGAGAACTTTAACTGACAAGACTTATGCAAAAGACAAGTAACAGAAGTGTTTAGGTGGAGTAATATAACCTGAAAAATGAGAAGACTCTTACTTATCAGTTGTTCCCATTGGTAAATTGTAACTACCTGGAGTCTTGCAGTTAACATAGCTGTTTGCCATGAAAATCTGATTTGCTCCCCCAAACATGAAGTCCCTTGATTAAATGATTTACCTGACTGGTAAATGGCAGTGTAGAAACTAGAATGAGATTCTTAGTTCATCTAATTTTTAAAAAGTCTGTTTTGTGCCTATTATGGGAAAGCATTATGTTGAATCTTGGGGAGAGTGTGAACAAAGAGTGGAATAGAAAACAAACAAAAATATGTTTATGACAGTTGTGATAAGTGCAAATGCATGAAAAGTGCAGTTTGCAATGCGAATTTATAAGAGGGTCATAACCTTGTCTAGAGATGGGGTCTGGATGAGGAAAGGCTGGCTCAAAGGAATGGCATTTACATTTCCACACCAGTATCCTAAGGATCCTCATTTAACTAGGGTTCAACAACAGTGGGCTCTGTACTCTGGTCAGAAAGTTGGTCCTAGCACTAGATGGTAAAATGAGACATATAATGACTTGTAGGATATTTTTTATCAAGCAAAATGTATTTAAAACAAAGATCTATCTTATTTCCCGAGATTTTTTCCTTATTTGTAATTTTAAAGCACCTATTCTTTTATACAGTGATTATTGTGGTAAATAAATATTTGTTTGAGTGAATTACTTGGGGCTATAAAAATTTTCAAATCCTACATCATCTCTCCCATTTTATATAAAATATTTTTAGTCAGTGACATCCTAAAGACTGGGAACAAGTGATCTATATCTTGCAGCAACTCCCACCCCAGACTTCCCTTTCATTTATGAGTGGAGGGAAGATCTTTGCTTTGACTAACCTAATAAGTCAAAGGAACAAGATAATACCTTGGTACTTATGTGGGAGATGGGATTAAAAATAATGAGACATGCAAACTCAGAACATAATGTTATTTCAGGAAATGAGAATAAACAGAGGATTTAAGCATGTTATTTTGCGTACTTGCTGGGAAGTTTCCTAGCAAGCTATCACATCAGCCTTTATATAGATGAGGGTGAGAGACAGGGCAGGAGGAGAGCGAGTTGAAATTGAAGGCTGCTCTGACAAAGAGAAGGCAAAGACTGGCTGGGGCGAGAAGAGGGAGAGCTTTCTTGATCCCTGTTGCTCTTTCTGCAGAGAATTTCTTTCTCAGTCTCTCCTCTTGGCCTTGCTTGTATCTATCAACAGATTCTGTTTATGCCTTAGCTTTGGTGAAGGCTGTCGGGCTGGCACAATGCCCTCCCTCATTGGAATGTGTCACGGTGCAGAGGGTAAAAGGAATTGATGGCCCTTCCTGGCCGCCACCCCTCCTCCTGCCCCTATAAATACTTTTATTTGCATTCTGTCACTGTGGCTGTGGCTTATCCCTTTGCATTCGCCCTTTCTAGTTGAAAGTCATTAATCTGCAAATGCAACTAATTAGCCCTTCACTGTTCCAGGAGCAGAAAACCCTGCTCGCTCATCGTCCTAGTTTATTGGATGCCAGAAAATGTACACTTAAGGATCAATGGGTCTTGCCGATAGAAAGAGTGCTCTGTATAATTACACACTCGGCCCCGGTAAGCTATAAAATGAGAATTGCACAGAGCACCTAAAACCTGCCTCAGAATGGTGCACTTACTTAAACCACGGTCTTACATTTCTTATTTTCTCAAGTAAGTTGTGCCCATTTTGTGAGGTGAGCCATCTCAATCCATCTTCTTGAAGAGTGAAGCACAGAAAATTAGGTGAAATTGGGTGCATTTCAGCCTTGACATTTTTCTTTTTGGAGAAAGGTTGAACTCAGGACCTCAGGGTTGGTATGAGATTGGAAAGGCCAAACCACTTTATCTTATTTTTTCAATGGGGAAAAAAAAAATCTCTTGATCCCGAATAAAATAAGAACGAAAATGCTTATGCCTAACCTTTTTTTTTTCTACATAAAAAAAGAGAAAGGACAGAACTGACTACATGCCTTCAGAGAAAACTCCTGATTCCCCTAAAAGAAAGTAATTTTTCTATAGGGGTAAATGTGTCAAAGCAAGTGAGAGGCAGGGTACTATTGGAAGTTGGGTGGGGACAAGCAGTTTAATCCACAGGAGAACATCTTCCCTAGGCACAAACATAGTATCCAGTTGTGCCATGAGCGTGTGCATGTGTGAGTATGTGTGTCTTTGCGTGTGACTGCTAGTGTGTGTGTGTGTGTATGCAGAAAACCTTTTCACCAAAAGGAAATTGAAGGTTGAAAGAGATCAGCAAGAAAGACGTGGAAAGTGATCCATTTCCATGACAAAAAGTCCAGGGAGGAAAAAAAAAAGATGTCTACAATGCCCTATTCCTGGTATCAGTGGAGACAGTGAGTAGGACACTTGGGTAGCTAAATCCCATGGATGTGAGAGCAGGTATTGAAGGGGATTGTTGCCGTCACTGGCCACAGTCCTCCATTGTTCACAGTCAGGGTCCTTAGTAGAAACCCCGCACAGGTCTCCGTGATGGGTCTGCAAGGCTGTCTACCAGCTGCTATGACCTGGGTCCTTTCTGTGCTGAGAGATGGGATTCGTGCTATCAGTGCAGCACTGGAGAGTTCCCTGTATTGAACTATGCCTGATGGTTAAATGGTTCTTAACATAAATGGGAATGGACTTGGAAATAAGCAAGTGGAACGGTTTCCTTCTCTTCCTCAGAATATTCACAATAATTTAAGAATAGCAAACAAGGTTGGCTTTCCTTGAATAGCATTGCTTTTTCTTTGGGGAGGAAAAAAAACCCCATCTTTTTAAAAACCTTCCCCCCCCTTTCTTTCTCTCTCTCATTTTCATCTATACTTCTAAATTTGGGGTTATAACAGACAAATTTATTCAGATGCATCGTCTATACCTACTTCGTGTTTATCTAACCTTACTTATTTCCAAAGAGGCATTTTCTTAACAGAATGATAGGGAAGAATCCTCCTTTGTTCTTGAAGGAATTGTCTATTGCAGTGGTTCTCAGGATGTGTTTGCATCCCAAACCCCTTTAAGAGAGGCTGTCACCATATGATTTCACTCCTGTGTGGAATTTAAGAAACAAAGCAAATGAACAAACAAAGGAAAAAAGACAAACAAATAAACTTTTAAATACAGAGAACAAACTGGTGGTTGCCAGAGGGGAGATGTATGGGGGGGGGGTGGGTGAAATAGATAAAGGAAGTTAAGAGCACACTTCCTGTGATGAGCATTGAATAATGTACAGAAATGTTGAATCACTATGTTGTATGCCTGAAACTAATATAAAGCCATAGGTTAATTTTACTTGGATAAAAAAGCTAAAAAGAAACACAAACATTTATTAAACAGGAGTTCTTTAAAACAAATAGCTATCAAAAATAACCCTTTTCTCACCAGAAAATGTACATTCATTCCATTTTACTTTTGATTGTAGGGAATTCACAGATAATCTAAAGCAACTGCTTTCTGGAGTCCATGGTCCCAGATTAAAAAACCTGTGGTCAAATTCAATGTCTGTGAAACAGTGGGGAAATAAAAGCATATGTGGGGATCTATGAGTACACTGTGTTGCAGAATAATAACAGATTGCTGCTTTATGTTAATGGCTACGATTCAGTCTTGAGTTGGCAGCCCAGAATCTAAACTTGACTCTTCTACTTCCCAGCTGTGTGAGAAGTTATTTAGCTAGTCTAAACTCTACTTACCTCATTTATTTTTTTTAAAGATTTTTTCTTTATTTATCTGACAGAGATCACAAGTAGGCAGAGAGGCAGACAGAGATAGAGGAGGAAGCAGGCTCCCTGCAGAGCAGAGAGCCCGATGCGGGGCTCGATCCCAGGACCCTGGGATCATGACCTGAGCCGAAGGCAGAGGCTTAACCCACTGAGCCACCCAGGCGCCCCTACTTACCTCATTTAAAAGAGGGTAATAGCATCTACCTCATTGGGTTGCTGAGATATGCACATAGCTTGGGACACAATCATTCCTAAAAAAATTAGTGATTGTCATTGTTGATAATGGGGAGTGTTACAGTGGTGATTAAGGCAGGGCATCATTTCTTCCCTTGCTTGTCAGTTGTCATCGTCATCCTTGTGGAAATTGACTCTTGAACATTCCTGAATGCCCAGCTGCTGCACCCCTGCTACCTCTCCCCCCACACCCAATGTCTACTTAGCTACTAAGACTCATCCTGCTTGAGGAAATTGAGTTTCACCCTTTGAAAAGCAAAGAGACCCACGCTTTTAACAGTGCTTTATGTCATGTTCTGAGGTGATGGGATTGCGGAACTCAAAAGAGGGGATGTTTAGTTACCGGGTAGGCGGCGTTTATCTAGAACCTTCCTCAACAGGGGCCTGATATTTACCTTTTCCACTTTATTTATTTTTTTTTTTTAAAGATTTTATTTATTTATTTGTCAGAGAGAGAGAGTGAGCACAGGCAGACAGAGAGGCAGGCAGAGGCAGAGGGAGAAGCAGGCTCCCTGCCGAGCAAGGAGCCCGATGTGGGACTCGATCCCAGGACGCCGGGATCATGACCGGAGCCGAAGGCAGCTGCTTAACCAACTGAGCCACCCAGGCGTCCCTTCCACTTTCTTTTTACACACCTTGATTTTAACCATGAGCTCTTCGATTTTTCTTTTTCTGGCCTTTTCCCTTTTCTTAATTCCTTGTCAGTGGCAATTCTCTGTTCAATTCAGCCCCATAGATAATAACTAAGTATTTTCTATTTCCTAGCCACTGAGCTAGATACTAGAAACACACAAATGTGTAAAATATACTCCTTATACTTGGAACTCCTTGGAGCATTAGAGTCTGTTAGGCATAGTATCGTCGTTGTTGTCATCATCATCATCATCGTCACTGTTGTCTACTGAGTACTCACTCTGAGCCAAGCATGTGCTAACCATGTTGCATACCTTATTTCACTTCTTTTCACTTCACTGTAGGATCCTTTTTCTAGAACCACCCATACTTTTATCCCAAAACTACAGGCTTTTTTTTTTTTTTTTTTTAAAGATTTTATTTATTTGTTTGACAGAGAGATCACAAGTAGGCAGAGAGGCAGGCAGAGAGAGAGAAGAGGAAGCAGGCTCCCGGTGAAGCAGAGAGCCCGATGTGGGGCTCAATCCCAGGACCCTGGGATCATGACCTGAGCCGAAGGCAGAGGCTTTAACCCACTGAGTCACCCAGGTACCCCAAACTATTTTTTTATTTGCTCTCTTTAACCCAATCCAGTAATTCTCACTTTTCTCTTTTCTCTATTGTAACTGTTTTCAGTTATCTGCAAAGCCTTCTCTTGGTCAATGACCAAATGCTGATAGCCTTCCAAAGCCTGGAGATGGCTGGGTTTCCCACCCCTTCTATGCTTTGAAACTGAAAAATGATATGGCTTGTGCTTCAGTAAATCAGTGACTGGCCAGTTTTCAGTTTTGGATGACTCAAACTTATTCTAGATCAGACCTATGAGATATAATATGATTTCAAAAAAATTAGGAATCTACCACAGAAGTCTTGTGATTTTACCAAGGAGTTGGGGATTGTTCCAGAAGCTGCAGTTCTAGTAAGAATGTTGGTTAAAGCCTTGAGCTTTATGAATTTGCTAACTTTAAAAAATATGATATTATAATCCAGGTGATGTTAAAAGCAATGAAAAAGTATTCTGTAACTCAAAAAGAACTATTAAAGGAATCTCACTATCTTTCATAGAATGTTTACAACAGGCTGTGTCTACGTAATTATGGGATCTTCTCAGGTAATGTAAAGAGGCTGGTCATTCATTGCTGTGGTGGAACTACATGATCTACCACATCTTTTTTTTTTTTTTTTTTAAAGATTTTATTTATGTATTTGACAGGCAGAGATCACAAGTAGGCAGAGAGAGAGAAAGAGAGAGAGAGAGAAGGTGGAAGCAGGCTCCCTGCTGAGCAGAGCTCCTGATGCGGGGCTGGATCCTGGAACCCTGGGATCATGACCTGAGTGGAAAGCAGAGGCTTTAACCCACTGAGCCACCCAGGTGCCCCTGATCTACCACATCTTGATGTTCGTAACAAACAACCTGTTTGGCATAGAGTGGGTCAGCCGTTCCTGAACTTTCTGTGGGGAGGAGTTACTTTTTGTTTACTAGAAGACTTATAGCTGGGGCGCCTGGGTGGCTCAGTCGTTAAGCATCTACCTTTGGCTCAGGTCATGATCCCAGGGTCCAGGGATCGAACCCTGCCTCCGGCTCCCTGCTCAGTGGGGAACCTGCTTCTCCCCCTCCCATTCCCCCTGCTTGTGTTCCCTCACTTGCTGTCTCTGTCTGTCAGAACAAGTAAAATCTTTAACAACAACAAAAAAGAACACTTAGAGCTATCAGTCAGATTGGAGCAGGGGCCAGGAGCTGGCATTCCGTGTTAGATCCCATCGTGTAAGACCAGGTTGCTTGAGTGAACGGGGTAGGGGCTCTTGCCTAGGCACCCTTCCAGATAGAAAGGGGCTTCTGATGTTCTGTTGCTGTCCTTGTGTATGTTGTCCATTGCTGAGGCAGAAATCTGTGTAAGCTTATCAAAAGCACAGGGTATGTCTAAGATAAACACTTCCAAGGCAACAATGATTGGAACTATATTTTGAGTACATACTATGTGTCGTGCACATTATGAGGGACTTTGCCTGCATACCCAGGAACCCTTCCGAGCATACTCTGGGGTTGACCCGGTTGTTCACATTCAGCAGATATGTAGATTGAGAGCTAGAGAAATTAAGTAACTTGGTAAAGATCATATTGTTTGCAGATGGTTGACCTTGGGTGTTGTCATGGAGTGTTTTTATTTTTAGGATTGAATCTTTTTTGAAAGGGACATGATTCTTATCATTTTCTTGCCTATTTTTTCCAAAAGCCTCTTTTAAAATGCAGGAACAGTTCTACCTTTCTGGTACTGCTTTCATCAGGGTGTGGTTTGAAAATGTTTCTAGATTAACATACAGTCATTTCTGTTTCCAGAAATGGCCCAGATTAAAAATACTTGAATGTCGCTGTGTTGCAACAGACACAATTGAAAAAATGTCATCCCTTTTGCCTTGTCTTTAAGTGTAATGATTAATGTACCATTGCAGGATGATCTATGTGCCCATAGATTACTGGCTGAATCACTGTGTCTACTTTATGACTTATTGTTTGCCTGAGATCACTGAACATTTTATTTAAAGATTAAGCGGAGGATTAAAGCACTTTTCTTTTTCTTGGCCAGAATTTCAAAAAAAAAAAAAGGAAAGAAAGAAAAAAAGAAGAAAAAGATTAGGTTAAAAAAAGGACTGTACCGATGGTCAGTTAAAATTAAACAACTGGAATCAAATCAGTCATTTGTCAGTGGGGCTTATGAAAAGTTTAACAGATGCTTAAAGGTAGCCAAACCCAAGAAATTGTGGTGTGATAAATAGTTGATATTATCAGACATCAATATTATTGTATACATCATCGGACCATAGATATGGGTGTCTTAGCAGCCTGTGTAATTTTGTAACACTCTTGAAAAACAACTGGAGAAGAAAAAAAAAACCTCAGATATCCAAATTAGTGGTATTTGGAAAGTATATATATTACTGATTGAGCTTCGTTTTATAATATTCTCGGTTCATGTCATTTTGCAGTTGTTTTTTTCCACTGTGGCAGAAGCAGGAAAAAGCAAACTGATCTTTTAAATTTATTACATTACATTAGTTGCACTATAAGATTCTTTGAAGATGATTGTCTTGTGGATTCTAGTTCCAGATCAGTGGACATTTGGCTGGAAGGATTTATATTGTGTGCTCAGAGAATTGGGCCTTAAATCAGTGTTACTGTAGGTTGCAGAGGGTTTGGTTTTTACAACTACAATAACTAACTCACTGGGGAAGTGTATGTGTGACCCTTTCCCGATATTCCAAGGGAAGTGTGTGTTTGGTCATCATTGCTTTAAATTGTAAAAAAGCAATACAACAGAAACATTAGCTTTCTTATCACCATGCATTTGTTTCACTTGTAAAAGAAAGTCTATATAGAGGGGAAATAGTTGCATTAGTGTGTAATTTGTGAGAGAATTGAACTTTTGATTCCATAGAGGAGAACACTTAGATTGAATTATACGAGGTTCAGGGGACATTTTAAGCAGAAGTCTGCCTAAGTCCACTCTACATTTTTCTTTTCCTTTTCTGGAAAAGGCTTTTTCTTCTATCTTTTTAAAAAAATTAACATATAATGTATTATTTGCTTCAGGGGTACAGGTCTGTGATTCATCAGTCTTACACAAGTCATAGCACTCCCCATAGCACATGCCCTCTTCAGTGTCCATCACCCCGCTGTCCTGTCCCTCCCACTACCCTCCCCTCCAGCAACCTCAGTTTGTTTCCTGAGATTAAGAGTCTCATAGTTTGTCTCCCTCCCCCGTCCCATCTTGTTTCATTGGAAAAGGCTTTTTCAAACAGTGATGGTAGAAATACCCTCTAAGAAAGACAGGAGAGTATAGATTTATGTTCATCCATTCATTTATTTGTTTCTTTATCTAACCATTTATTCTTCACACAAATGAGTACCCACAAGAGCCGGGTTCTGCCTTTTGGGGAGCTCCCTGTTTGGGGTTAGAAGGCAGAATGAGAACATGTGTTTTCCAGTCTGTGTGCTAAGAGATGGAGACAAGTACAAAGTGCTTTGGGAACAAAGAAGAGGGAGTGATGGTCTACCCAGAAGGAAGGTGCATCCTTATGGTGGGAAGAAAAGATGCTAGATCTTGGTCTTTGTGAGCTCCTAAAGTTTAGTCAGTGTTACTGGTCTGCGTGATTGGCATGCCTGGTAGGAGGGGTGGAATGTGAAGCAAGATACAGAAATTCGTCAGAATTTAGTATTGAAAGAGGCCCTAGGGATCATCTGGGCTCGTCTCCTCAATGCAAGAATCTCAAAGCCACCTTCTCAGGGTCTAGATTTGCTTCACTGATTTTTTTACTTTTTAGTCTATTGGTTCTATTACAGCTCCCTGGTACAAAACAGGGCAAATGTACTGTCTCACTCAACAGCCTTTTCAATGTTCCTAGTAAGCTTGTGGTCGCTTCAAACCCCTTGGCATTTTTAAAATATTACTCATACAAGGGTTTGTTAGCCTTTTCTGCATCCCATTTGTGCAATTGATTGTTTTGAATCTAAAAGGAGGACTCTGCATTTATTCCTTAAAAATTCTATTGATTTCGCTTTGCTTTAATGTTCCAGTTTAAAGATCATTCTAAACCTGCTTTCTGACATCTCTCATATTAGCTCTTCTGTCCCAGCCTATGCTATCTGTAAACTTGATTAATAGGCTGTCTATATCTTTACCCAGGTCATTGATAAAAATGCTAAAGAGATAGGAGGACAGAGCCCCAGGGGGATGGTACAGATCATCTCCTTTGGGCTATGATTGTTTAACTAGACAGAAGTCAACTTAGACACCGAAGCTCATTGCCTTGTTATAGGCAGGATAGCTATCTGGACTGGTGTGTGTAGGAGTGTCCCAGTTTACATGGTTATATTCTGGTTTACACCTGTTGTTTACCCCTAATTAAGGAGTATCTCCTTTCATGCTCAAAAGTATTCTGCTTTCACTGAAGAGTATTTTGGTTACCTTAATTGTCAGAGACCACACTAAAACGCTAGAAACATGATATTCACAGGGCTCCCTGGACCCTCCATTTTACTAGCTCTGTCATACAATGATATGAGAGTTATCTGCCAAATTGGTTCTTAAAATTTATATGCATGCATTTTTCTAAATGTCTTTTAAAAAGTGTTTTCAAATAACACAAGGTTTTTTGTAATTTTTTTCTTTTCCCCCTTGCCTGTTGGGAACTAAATTTAAAACTATGAGCCTGCAACAACAGTTTGGATTCTTGTGTACTTACTGTATGCTAGGTATTCATCCAGGTGTTTTAGAAGTTTTATCTCATTTAATTCTCATCGTAATTTTGTGAGGTAAGGATTGGCACTGCTCTTTATAGGTAAAGAAAATGAGCTATCATGGGTTAAGTAACTTTTCCAAAGCTTCAGAGCTAATAAGAGAGAATTCAAACCCAGGCATTTGGACTCCAGAGCCCTTACTCTGTCCCACTAACTTTCTGAATTTAGTTTTATCCTCATTTGAAAACCGTGACGTAAAAAAAAAAAAAAAAAAAAGTGGACACGAAAGAAGCTGAGTTCAAAAATACTCTGCTCCTCAAAAATCATTTAAAGTCAGGCCAGTTAGGCCATAAAGGAAAGGTAATATAAATGTTTGAGGGTGCTAGCAGAATTGATGGAATTACGCAATTGATAGGACAAAGTGAAGGGACATCTCTCAACGCTTCTGACAAATGGGCCGTAAAGTGCTCAAAGACCATTGTGGCTCAGAGACATTCTTCCGGCCCTTGAACTTCTCTGGCTTCTACATTAGCTTTCGACATTTGCTATCATTTTTCTGTGGTCCAGGGAGAGAGGGAGAAAAAGACCACAATGGGCCTAAAATGACCCTTCTGGGTCGCTTTTCCTACAAAAGTGATCAGTTTGATATCGCGAGAGCGTACAGTTGTGCGTGCCTGCACTGGCAACGTGCTTCAAAGTAAAACAAGCAAAAAAATTGTTCCTGCGTCATTTCATTCTTTTTATATTCTTATTTTCCCAATGGTTGGGGCAGAGTGGTGTTCAATAAATGTCGAATGAGTGAACACCCGCCCCACCTGTTTGTATTTTGGAGTCAGGGAGGAGAAAAGGGTGGGGTATATCTTCAAAAAGGCCCTTTGTCTTTTTTGCATTTTGGTTCAAAATGTTCAACTCTGCAGTTTCAGTCCCTTTTTTTCTTTTCTCTCTCTCTCTCTTTTTTTTTTTTTTTTTTTTTTTTTTTGCAGTTTCTTATACATGAGGCTTTTCGGGGATGTCAGTTACCGAGGGAGGGACGCCCCTTCCTCACCCTCTCCAAGCACGTTCTTCATTTCAAGACACATAACTTACTTATTACGTTATGTTAATGAAGGGACAGCCCGTGGTTTAGAATGTGCCGTGCTCTGTGAAAGGCAGAAAGAAAAGAAGCCTATAAATACAAGGAATCTGGACCAGAGAACATTTTATTACAAGACTCGCTCCTTTCTTAAAGACAGTAAACATGATGAATTTCTCTTTGCAACTGAATTTATGAAGATAGATGATTCTCTCTGTGGTTGTTTTAACTGGATTTGCCTTGCGGTCTGGAGCAGAGTTGCAAACCCACACAAATACATTTATTGCCATCCCTAATGACAGGATACGATGTCTTCTGTATGACTGAGGGGGACTTAGGAAAATGACATTGCGTTCTCCCATAGGGATGTGGAAGATTCATCTGATTTCCATGTTTTCACGGAAAGGCCCCCCAGTCTTTTCTGTCAGGGAACCCTCAGACCGCCTGAAATCCTGCTTCTCCTACAACTTTTCTGTAGTAGTACTCTTTTCAGGGTCAGACTGAAAAAAAAAAAAATCTTTTGTTGAGACTTTTTCAAATACCAATCCAGGAATTGGTGACAGAGCTCTGTGTTTGAGGCTCACGCGTTCAGCTCACACTGGCTTTCTGCTGAGCCGACATAGAAGGGAAAGTGAAAGGAAGGGGCGGAGGGGGGGGACCGGGGAGGGGAAATGGAAGGTTTCTGAGCTCAGTGTTTTAAGTGTCTTTTTCCCTCCACGCACCGTTCAAGCTCGAGTGCACACGCACGGCCACACGGGGGACCTGGCTCCACTCTGCTAATGATGGCGGAGCGCACCATTGGCTATGCACCTCACAGAAGAAAGCCATTCCGCTTAGCTCTAATTCCATCAGGATCATTTACCTTTTGAAGGATAGAAAAGAATGAATTGAAGATCAAAATCATCAGCCTTATTTGGCTTCATCTAAGATTTATGGCAGCTGCTTTCAAGGGCAACTGGAAAAAGCCAACTGCGGAATTCACATCTGTACCATTTCTTGTCTTTCAATATTTTATAAATGTTACGAGCAAAGTCAACCTCTGGGGACATTAAAATTAAACAACCTCTATCCCTCCCCTATATTGGAATGAGAGCATATATCAATAATCGGTATATTTAACTACTCTCATCTGTAACATACCTTTCAGGATTAGCTGTCTCGGAAGCCTACATTTAGTTTACTATTCATTTGCCAAAGGTTATTATAATGTGGGATCCGTGTCTTTGTGATGACAAAAGCATTAAACTTTGATTTAAATTGTTAATAATACAGTGCCCATTTTTGCCAGCTTTAGACTTGAATTCGCCTTTTTTTTAAAAGCAAACATTTAAAGGATATCAACCAATGTGTGAAATGAAGATATATTGTTCTTAATTTAAGTGCCTTGATGTGCAGCCAAAGAAAAAATTAACTTATATATATTAAAAAAAAAGAAAAACCCAGGAAGACATTTGCTTTGATCTCTGAGGAAGTAAATAAGGTTGCTTTGGTTTCTTTAGATGCTTTGATTAGTTTTGACAGCAAGAAATATATCTTGCATCCATATGATAAAAGACTACAATGTAAGTGAGGCTGATAGAGTGCCTCACAAATGATCCCAAGGATCAAGTACAGTGGACAAAATTGATAAGGCAAATTAGTTTTCTATTTGCAAGGTGTTCAAGAGCTCTAAACTTCTCTTTTCATAGTAAAATGCTTATTTTTAAACAAGTCCTAACTGGAGTAGCTCCTGTGGATCTTTTAGTGGCATCTTTACAAGAAATCTTTACATGATTTCCAGCAAACAAACTTAGTATCAGCCTTGCCCAACTGGGTCTGCCAGTGTCTTAGCTCTCAGCGGCGACGCTCCTGGTCCCAGGAAAGGTAAAATGTCAAACGTCCAAAGGGAAATGGATATGAACTGAGTAAATGAAACCTGTCATGGGAAGGGCTTAATCTTGAATGAATAACTATGACTGGAATGAATGGTAGAGCCAGAGAGATTTCTATTCAAATCCAAGTTCTGCCATGAGCTGGGCCATCTTGGGCAATTGACGTCACATCTCTGATGTTAAACTCAATATCTTTTCTTACAAAATGGAGATAATTTCCTTATTTAGCTGCTGTGAGAATGAGATGATTGAACCTATCTAGTAATAGTGCTTGATGCACAGAAGGGGCTGGATAAATGTCGGCTCTTTTCCCTAACCTCTTCTCATTCAAAATAAGATATTCACAAAATGGTCACAGATAATGTTTACCTTTAAGAGTGTATTATTTATTTAAGTAACTTACGTAGAAGGTAATAATATAATAAGGACTCCTGGGTGTGGTCCAGTAATATGGGTATTGCTGTCACATTAAGTAAATTGGAGAGGTGGGAAGGGAGAAGGGAGGTTGGGAGGGGGCCCTGCTCATCCGTAGTTAGGTCGTAGGGCCGTGGGACTTCATTGGGGTGCATCAGTATTGGGATGGAATCTTTTTTTTTTTTTTTAAGATTTTTTTAAAAAAATTCATTTATTTGCAGACAGATCACAAGTAGGCAGAGAGGCAGGCAGAGAGAGAGAGAAAGAGGAGGAAACAGGCTCCCTGCTGAGCAGAGAGCCAGATGCAGGCCTCCATCCCAGGACCCTGAGATCATGACCTGAGCCAAAGGTAGAGGCTTAACTCACTGAGCCACCCAGGCGCCCTGGGATGGAATCTTTAGCATTCCCTTCCTCTTGGCCTCCCTTCCAGCTTTTTTGGACTTTATTCTCCCTTTGGCTTCCTCGGCTTCAGTCACATAAGGCCTTTTTGACCATTCTTAGAACGTGCTCTGTTCCTCCCTCTCTGCTCCTGAAGTCTTTGCATTTACTGTTTCTTGGGCTGGAAATAAGCTTCGTCCTAGTGTTAGAACAATTGACTTCTCCTCTCTTAAATATTAATTCCTCGAGAGAGTTTCCCCCAGCATTCTCGTGAAGGCAGCCTCCTCATCACCATTTCCTGTACTGTAGCAACCTATTTATTTTCTTCCTTCCCTTGTCTACAGCTCTAATTATTGTTTTTGTTTGTTGGTTGTCTGTCTTCTTCCCTGCTCCAGCTACCGTGTGTGGCTTAGTGTGCGGCACAGAGCTCAGTAATGGCCATGGCGAAGTACTCAGGGCAGTAGCTTGTACTTAAATAGCTTATCTGAAGCCCAGCTGCTGTTCTTTGAATAGATGCCCTGCTGAATCCTCCCCGAAATCCCAACAGCCCGGAAACTGAGTGCAGAGCAGTTACGTGAGTTGCCTAAGGTTAGACAACTAGTTAACTGAATATGTGAGTGAATGCTCGAATTCTAACCAAGAGTGAACTTCTCTCCCACCTTGGCTTTTGCAGACTTTCTATGAGTCTGTACAGTGTACCAATTAGCTCTCTGTCTGTATTTGAATCTGCAAACGATCAGTTTCATCTTCATGGCCATGCCCTTCTCCTCTGCCTTCGTGCTCCCCTGCCCCCACTCCCCTTGCTGCCTTGTTTTTTTTTTTTTTTTTTTTTAAGAATTTATTTATTTGACAGAGAAAGATCACAAGTAGGCAGAGAGGCAGGGCAGAGAGAGAGAGAGAGGAGGAAGCAGGCTCGATTTATTTAGCTGCTGTGAGACTCGATGTGGGACTCGATCCCAGGACCCTGAGATCATGGCCTGAGCCGAAGGCAGTGGCTTAACCCACTGAGCCACCCAGGCGCCCACCCTTGCTGCCTTGTTAGTCGACAGTAGGTTTTCCCAGCTGGTAAGGAGAGATGGGGTCTGACCTGTATCTTCCTTAGGTCATTCGTGTTAGAAAATATTGTGATACCCTGAGGTGTGTTTTGGGGAATCACTCATAAGACTTTAGTGTGAAGGCTTTTGAGAGAGGGTGTGTAAACACAAATAATGGGTCCTAACCTCTGTCTTGTGAAAAGTGTGTACTCACCAAGGCCTCCCTTAAGCAAAGCAGTCACTGTTGGGGGGGCACATAGATATTTTCCATTTTCGGGAAGTTGACTTGCAGCTGAAATGGTTTTTATTTGCACCACAGCAGACACAGACATTGCTGGGATCTCGGACCACGTCCCTTTGTTTATCCTCTGAGTGTGTCAGTCGTGATTGCCCTTTATTGAAGACTCAGTGGCCTTCCTTGAACATCAGCTATGGCCCTCTGTGGTGACGCAGTGTCTCCCAGAGGCCGCTGGGAGTGTGGGGGCCGATGGCCTTCATGAAATACCTCAGAATGCTCTGCTGGAGAGCCAGCCTGCATTCCTACACTGCCTCCTTCTGCCTCTGTTGGCTGTCACTTCACCAGCTGTCAGGTGTCCCGCTGCTGTCATCCCCTGCCTTATATTACACCCAGTTGTCAGAATGATGGCTTGAGGGTGGAGTTAAATGTGTGGACTTTATGACCGTCATTTTCCACATGGTAGAAACTTTTTTTTACCTTCAAGTTCTGGATGGTTAGGATAACTCGAAGTATGGATTTGAGGTAATAAACAGGGTGCTGATTTTTCTTTGTGTAATTCTGAGTTTTAAAAATTGTATACTTCATGATTATATAAATAATTTTAATACTGCTATATTGATGCATTTAATCCACATTTAATCCACACATTTATTTCATGCCTACCAGGTGCTGGTTGTGGTGTGAAGGCCTGGGGTTCTCATAATGCTGAGCAAAACAGGCGGCTTTTATTTTACCTTCATGGGGCTACGGGCTGCGGGGGCAGGCAGACCATCCAAGTAGTGTGCAGATGGAAAACTGTGACTCAGATTAGGTGTGCTATGGGAGTCCAGTCTTGTCAGGGAGGAGGGCTTCCCGAAGGTAATGATGTTGAGCTAAGCTGTGAAAGATAAATAAGGAACAGCAAGGCTAGATATTTTTAAGATTTTATTTACTTATTTGAGAGAGAGAGAGAGAGAGAGAGAACAGAGGGAGAGTGAGAGAGAGAAGCAGACTCCCCACTGAGCAGAGAGCCTGATACGGGGCTCAATCCCAGGACCCTGAGATCATGACCTGAGCCGGGGTTAGACGCTTCAGTGACTGAGCCCCCCAGGTGCCCTGCAAGGCCAAAATTTATGAAGTGCTCGGGGCGCCTGGGTGGCTCAGTGGTTTAAGCCTCTGCCTTCGGCTCAGGTCATGATCTCAGGGTCCTGGGATCGAGCCTCACGTCGGGCTCTCTGCTCAGCAGGGAGCCTGCTTCCCCCTTCTCTCTCTCTGCCTGCCTCTCTGCCTACTTGTGATCTCTGTCTGTCAAATAAATAATCTATAAAAAATCATTAAAAAAATTTATGAAGTGCTCTATCCTTTTTTCAAATAGGTTTTCTACCCATCATTTCCTTTTACTCTCCCACCAACCCAGTGAGTCCTTTTGCCAGATGATGGATGACAGACGACTCAGGGGTCAAGAGAGCTTTTGTGACTAGCCCCAGATCCCACAACTAGCCAGCGATGGAATTGGGACAAGATGCCTGTCTTTTCACTCATAAGAAGTGGGGGGCAACAGGATGAGGCTGCGATCGTCCCCCCCTAGTTATTATTTGGTCTTTGGCATTGCCCACTGTGAAATGGTGGCTGTTGGTGCCTGGTGCACAGAGCTGGTGAGTGGGCGAGGCGGATGGCAGAATTCGCAAATGTCCATTCTTTTCCCTTAGTGTCCTTCCGTTGTGACCACTTTCTGTGTCACTCTTGCACACTTGGCCTGCTCTGCAGGGTGGAGGCATTGTGCAAGGAAGGCGGGTTTTTATAAATCACCCCAATAGTCTATGTGAATATTAGTCCTGCAGACTTTACACAGATGCATGTTCTTAAAGTAAACACATCTTTCCTCATGTATCAGAACAGGACATTGCACATTTATTCCTAGGTATCTTAAAAACTGAATCTGCCCAGGGCAGAAAGTTGGCTTCCTAGGCAGCTGTTGGAAGCTGGGTCTCCCATAAGACCATGCCAGGTTTGATGATTTGTGCTCTAAGTGGTTTGCAGAAAGTCACAGTTAAAGTAATACTCAGTTCTAGTCCCTAACTCATCCCAGCTATCTGTGTACGTCTACATTTTTCATTGAAATATGTTTTTGAACATGACCTTGTATGGTTTTGCATATTGTAGGACAGTTTACTTTTGGGAAGCAGGCAGCTTCTAGAAGAGAAAGCATGGGTGGCAGAGTCGGAGTCCTGATTTTGAGTCCATCCTGCGACACTTACAGATGGGTGGCCTCGCTTATTCAGTCGTTCCGTTTCCTTGCTCCTCAGTTGCCTTGTCCAAACAATGTGGTCAGTAATAGCTTCTTTGCATAGTTGTGCTAGGTAAACAAGAGAAATAAGTGAGAGAGAGAAACCTGGGCAAGCACCCTCTCCTGTAGAACGGAGATAATAAGTTGTACTCAAAGTGTGGTTGGGAGGGTTAAGTGGGGTCCTGTTTATAAAAATGCTTAGTGCAGGGTCTGTTAGATGGTAAGTGTCAGCTGTAATTATGATGGGCCAGATATTATGCTGAGGGTGAGAGGGCTAGAAGGGGAGCAAGATAAATGTGTTTATCGGTGTGTGTGTATGTATGTATATCTGGAGGGTGTGTACTCATGGATTTGTGTATGTATATCCATGGGGATATTCATGGGGGGTATGTATGTGTGGGTGTACTCATGGGTCTATGTGTGTGTACCTGTGGGTGAGTGTGTGTGTATCTGTGGGGCTGTGCATGTGTACTATGGGTGTGTGTACACCCATGGGACTGTGTATCTGTATATGTGCACCCATGCATGGGGGTGTGTACCATGGGTGTGTGTATACCTGTGGGTGTATGTGTATATACCCGTGTGTGTGTGTGTGTGTGTCTGTGTGTGTACTCACGGTTGCGTGGGGTGTGTGTACCATGGGTGTGAGTATATCTGTAGGGGTGTGTGTACTCATGGGTGTGTGTGTGTCTACCTGTGAATGGGGGTGTGTGTACCATGGCTGTGTGTGTACCTCTGGGTGTGTGTATACGCATGGGTGTGTGGGGGTTTGTGTACTATGGGTGTGTGTGTATACCCATGCATGGGGGTGTGTTTACTGTGGCCGTGTGTGTACCTATGGGTGTATGTGTATTCATGGGTGTGTGGGGGTTTGTGTACTATGGATTTGTGTGTGTATATCTCTGTGTGTGTGTGTGTGTATGTCTGTAGGGGTGTGCCTGTGTACTATGGGTATATGTATACCAATGGGTACATGTGTGTACCCATGGGTGAGTGTGTATGTGTGTGTATACTTTGGGAGTGTATATAACAGGAATATAGAATGTGTGGAGAAAGCAGTGCAAGAACCACAGTTCAAGGACAGCCCTGAGTTCTGAGCCACTATTTACTATCTCTTGGGTAAAGAATGTCAACCTTGAGCAGTGTCTTCCATCTAGAATATCACCAGGCAATGTCAAATCTTTTCTGGCAGGCATTCCTTCCCTTTCCTGATTAGACTTTGGGACTGAATCGGAAACCATTTTTCTTCTTTCATCTCACCTCAGATACTCTACATGGTTAGTTTTCTTGTAAAACCAAAATGAGTGCAAATCGTTCTGCAGAGCTGGGACGCGCCAATGGGCTTTTGATGGATGGCGTTGGAACATGGGGCTCTGATCACTTGCAGCGTTGCTGAGGCAGGCTCTGAGGTGGGTGGAACCTGGGGGAGAAGATGAGGACTTGTCACTTCTAGTGCCCTGTGGTGAAAAATGATGGTGGGGGCAATGTGGCATGCATGGGAGGGCGCCGGTGAGGGGCAGGGTAGAAGCTCCTTTGATGAGAACAGGGGAATTGAAGTAGAGACAGTGACTGGACACTATGGAGAAGGTGGGGGATGAAAGCAGAAAACTCATTTGGTACAAGAAAAATATATTATAGACTTGTAGGGGGAGAGTATCATGGTAACAGTTTTCTGTACGTGGAAAATACTCAGGTATGTTTTCCTGAGGTCCAACAGTACATGGGAGACCTCTAGCCAGTCAGTGATCACCTGAAGCCTGTGTCTTTTTATTAAAAAATAGTGACATAAGCGATGACAGATGAGGTCTAAAAGAACGAAAAGAATTGTAGTTGTTTCTGAGTCCTTGTTTACTTGAACCAAAAAGGCTGAACGGTATATAAAGACTCTGATATATCATGGATTTAGATAAAAATCCATCCATCCACCCATCCACCCATGCATTTATTCAACAAATAGTTATCATGTCAAATGAGGGTGTGTATTTGTTTCATTTTGCCAGGAAACTGGGAACGCCAAGATCCAATGCATGAAAAATGAGGCAGGCAGTTTTCAGTTGAGGGATCGAAGGCACAGCCTGTCTTGGGAGAAAGTGAATTCCTCATCATTTATTCCTTCCTTCGTTCAGTAAAGATTTCTGAATTCCCTCCTTTTGTGCCAGGTATTTTTCTGGGCACTGGAAATTTGGCAGTGGATCAGAAACACCCAGTTATACTCCAGGAGAGTTTCTATGCTAGTGGGGCAAAATTGAAGTAAAAACAAACCAATCGAGTTCTTGAAAAGTGCTATAAATATAAAGTCAGATAAGGGAGTACGGTGATGGGGGAAACTGGGGAGCTATTTTAAAAAGAGGGATCCTCGAACTCTCTCTAAGGAGGTGGCATGGAGTAGAATCCTAAATGCAGGGCAGGAGTAGCCCATGGAGAAAAGTGTTCAGGCAAAGGGAATAGCAGGTTTAACAGTCTGAGGATGGGAAGACCTGGACGGTTGTGAGAAATAAGGACAGCACGGTTGAGAGGTGGAAGGGGAAAGTGAGAAGATCTGGAGAGAACTCCAGGGCAAGATATGGTAAGGCCCTGCTGGTCATAGAAAGGAGTTTGGATTGGGGGATGAAAAATCTAAGTTCTGTTTTAGAGGATTGTTCTGGTTGTTGTATGGACAGTGGTGTAATAGGGAAAAGCGGTCCTTTTGATTCAGTTCTGTTCATTTTCTTAAATGTTAAAGGAACAGACATTCCTATTTTTTTTTTTTAAGTGAGACACGAGCTAATACAGATACTGCATTATGTTCTGTCCTCTTGAATCCTGAAACGTTTCAAAAACACTTTCTAACTTGAAGTAAAGTTTTTTTTTTTTTTTTTTTTTTTATCAGTTTGGCTGTTCATAGGTCAGGCACCAAACTATGTATTTAATACAGTTAGAGTATAGAAAAATGATAGTTCAGCCCTTTGTCAGCATTAACTAAACTGTCCTGGAACCCATCATCATCATCATCATCATCATTATTATTTTAGTTGTGAGAGTAACCACTCTGGACAACAGATAATACTAATAGTTGGGAGCACCCCGGTTCTTGTGCCAGGCATGGTTCCAAACATTTTGGCTTACTTCATTCCTACAACAGTCCTCTGACTTAGGTACTGATAGAGTCTTCATTTTATGATGAGGAACCCGAGGCTCAGAGAGGTCAGGCATCTTGCCCAAGAATACTACAGCCAGCCAGGAGGAAATCCTGGCATGGTGGGCCAGGGACCTGCTCTCTCTACTGACCCTGTACATGAGGAGCACCACTGGCCAAGAAAGATGCCGAACTGCAGGTCCCTCCAGGAGGATTGCTTTGAAATTTCTCTGCCATGCCCAGGCTCAAGTCAAAGCCTGGCTTCTTCACCTGGGTTTTAGTCCTGCCCTGCTGCTCTAAGAGTCTGAAGAAAAAAGGCTGCAGGCCCCACACCCATTTCCATTGCTCTGACGCTCGGGGTTCTTTTGCCACCGTTTCTGGCCCTGTTCATAGATGTCAGTTTCAAGCTAGTTTCCTCCTGCTCCCAGCATTGGCCAGCACTGTCATCTGGATGCCTGGGAAGAAGTGGGACGGCCTGGCTTGCCTCTGTGGTGCTGACTCTTCTGCCAGGGACAGGGAGGTGGAAATCCTTTCGCATGACTGCTGAGAGACCAGCGGAAGGGATCCTGGTGCCATGGGACCCTGAGTCCGGGGATCCTATCAAGTTCCATCTAATGGTGGTAGCCTCTGCTGTCATGGTGATCACTGGGGTTTTCAGCTTCACTCCAGACTCTGCAGTCCTCAGAGACCGATGTCTTTTGGGGATGCACTCATCTTACCCCCTTCTCTTGCTTTTACTCATATATATAGACTAGGGCACATATACAAGTGTGCATGTAGGCAGCTTAAAATGGTGAATCATGATTTCACTCATAATTTTCCTACTTACCATCACAGGACAAAAAACAACTGTGAGCTTAAGAGCAACTTTTTGTATTAATGGGCTATACATGCTTGTCCTGCCACCCAGGACAGACCCAAGTCTCCTGCAACACCCCTCCCCCAATCCCTGGACTCCTTCATGTAGAGATAAGGGAAGTGTATCCTCCAAGGGAACAGAGAATGAGGGTGGGATGGGGCAGTCTTTGCCAGCATTTCTTGGTGCTTCCCTCGTGTGACTTTGGGGAGGGTGTAATTGCTCCTCACAAAGCCTGTGCTGCTCATGAGATTTGCTTGCCTTTCCTTGCAACCCTGTACCGAGGATGAGGATGGTGGTTGTGGGTGGTGGTTGATTGGTCTGTCCCAGTGCCTCATGGGAAGCCCTGGAGGGACAGGTGATCTGAAGAGGTGAACACTTTCAGAATATAAGGTGTTTGCTTTTTTGGGTTCTCAGCTTTGGGCCTTATTTGTAATATAAGGACAATGGAAAACAAACAAACCTCTCTTCTGACATCCTGATAAAGACCTTTGCCCACAGATGTTTCTTTTTTTCCTTTTTCATACCTTTTTTTTTTTTAAACTAAAAAGTCCAATTTATTTTCTTAAAGGTATTCAGTAAGAGGAGAGCAGATCTAGAGCTGGAGGAAAATTTATTCTGGGATCTTTTTATCATTGTTACTATAGTGTTCTATTTTTTTCCCCATAAAATGTGAAAACTTCCTGTTTTTCATGTCTGCTATCTGTAAGGTAAATCATGGAGTGTGTGATTAAAACAGAGACTCTGCTTTCCTTTGGATTATAGCCTGGGTCACCAGCTCCAAGAGGCACCAGAGATTGTGGTATTTTGTGGTATTTTTGTGAATTTCTGCTTTTTCCTAAAGAATTCATACAGTGTCTTCTTAATTTATGTTTACCATAATTACCATGTATTTGTACCATGTTGCCCCTCAGATTGGAGATCTGTGGGTTACCACAGGTACCAGTATGACCACATGCTGACATGACTGTCAACAGCCAAACGTGGTCCCTGAATGTAGACACTGGGGCCAAGAATGGAGGGATAGGAGATGATTCTCCTACACTCGAATCAATCCAGGCAAATAGTAGAGAGTGATCCATGTCTTACCCTAAATTGTAGGTCTCCTCCTTCCTGAACCACCTCTCCTCCACCCTGTGTGATTCTCTTGTGACAATCTTTTGTGGTGTTGGGGGCTGACGTGTAACACAAATGAGGCTAGAGTAGCTTTTCCTGAGACTGCTCTGCTCGACTGACCATGGAAGACTATTTCCTGCTTTTTGAGGTCAAGGTGCTAGGAGTGGAGGTGTGAGTATCCCACTGCTGACTGTCATTATTCCTGCTACGTGGAGATAGCCTGTCTTCAGAATAAAGCCACATACAAAAGGATAGCTGAGAGGCAAAGAGAAAGACATACTCAGTGGCATTGTTTAAGACCCTGGATCCAGAAGTGCCTGAAACCCCCCAGAATTCAAGTTGTGTGAGTCAATCTATTTCTTGTTCTCTATTCTCAGGTTATCAGAGTTGTATTTCTGTCATGTACATCCCAAAGTCCTATAAGGATACTCTGTAAATTATGCCTAAAAATTTAGAAAAGTTAAAAATCTAAGGAAAATTAATGAAGTGATCATTCAAATCTGAAGAGATTTTCTCTTCATGTCCACTCAGTGCAGAAAGCAGAAGTTGAGGTATAAATAAATGTTCAACATAAGAATGTATTTCTGCAAGTGAATGATTACTCTATATTAAGTCTCTGGGAATGGTTGGAAAAAAGGCCTTGAAAATGGGATTGCCATTCTTATGTCTGGCCTGCTCTGTGTGGTGTTGCTTGAAGACAAATGACAGATGACTTTCTAAATCCCTTACAACCATCATTTCCTCAAAATAGTACTGTTTGTGGCAGCACTTGACTTAAAAGCCCTCCCCACACACCATCTATTTGTTGCACACAGTGAAGCTAATCCTGGGCTAGCCCTCAGGTTTCTGCCCGCCTCATCAGCTTTCTGTGACAGGTAAAAGATGGAGAAAAACAGCTGGGTGTGTGTGTGTGGGGAGGGGGGCGGACAAAGGGGTTTTGCTGCACAGAGGGGCCCCCTCTAGCCATGAGCAGGTGGAATCTTTATGTCCCATGATTAAAGAGGCCGACTTAAAGCCTATCTCACCACACGCAGCTCTGCTGGGAAGGAAAATGGTGAAGGCAGGGATGTTTTTCTTATTCTTGAGTCCTGTTTTTGAAAGAAAAGAGTATTGGAGTTCTGAGACATACTCGGAGGAGCTGGGTAGGTCGGGGGAATGTGCGGTGGGGAAGGCTTGCTTCTGGGGGTGGGGAGAGGGAGGACACCACTGGACCTGGTGTTGGTTGATCTTTCCACAAGATGGCGCCCCAACTTCTTCATCTTTGCTTTTAGTTTCAGGCTTGAGGAAGAACTTGTTCAAATCATCACAGAACAAATGCAATCTTGACTTAGGTTTCATAATTTATAAAGCTGACTTCATGTCCTGTCTTGAATCATGTGTTACCGTGTTTCAGACAGAGCTGTTTTTATTATGGTATCATTATTACTAATGTGGGTGTGCCTCTGCCTCCCCCTTTATTCCCGGTGCTGCTTCTGCCTCCGAGGCTCCGCTCACTCCCCCAGGCACCGGGGAGGCAGTCTGGGGGTAGAGCTGTGATTCTCAATCTTATGGCCAGTGCTGGACGAAGTTTGTTAAAATTCCCAATCTGTTGTGGGCTGACATTATCATCAAACGAGATAAAAAAGAATAACTAGAAAAATTAAGTGAAAAAGACATACAAAATACAAGCCTGATTTGAATACTTATAGTTCTAATAGGCATAAAATGACATTTTAATAAATGTTATGAATAAACAATGTTGGAAAAAGGTTTATTAAAACCCGTATGGTTTTCTTAAAAGTGCATGTAGGGGAGATTAATATAAAGAATTACTATTATACTTGTAAATTTTTGTGTCTTACAATCATAACTAAGTAATAGCAGTTTCCTCATATTGAGCAACCAATGTGCATGCTTGGAACTAACCATGTACATAATATAAAGCTTTTTTTATGTGAACACACTTGCTTGCTTCTTGCTCAATTTATCTAATCTAGGGGCGCCTGGGTGGCTCAGTTAGGTAAGCCATTGCCTTTGGCTCAGGTCGTGATCCCAGGGTCCTGGGATCAAGCCCCACATTGGGCTCCCTGCTCAGCGGGGAGCCTGCGTCTCCCTCTCACTCTGCAGCTCTGCCTGCTCGTGCTCTCTTGCTCTGTCAAATAAATAAATAAAATATTTAAAAAAATTATCTAATCTAGGTTGGATTGATGCAACGTCACTAATAGGGGATAATGTATGTGTCAACTGTGTCTATGTTTTGTATTCATAACATTCATAATAGAAAAACTGGGGTATAATGAAAGAAAAAATTGCTTTGGAATAATTGAGAGGAAAGCTAACTGTTTCTAACTTTATTTGTTCTCTCTTCCTTTCCCTCCTCCATGAAAAGTGATCTCTTCCTATTGTGACGGGCCTTTCCCCCAGCGTCCTTGTGCTTTTGCTGCCAATGGCCAGCACTTGTGACTCTTGTTGGCCAATTGCTCCAAAGGGCAGGAAGTGTCTGAAAGGTTATGTCTTCTCTCCCAGGTGGCCCTGGCCAATGACCAGCAGGTGCAGCTGTAAGAAGGTTCAAGCTTTCTTTAAGCTGGGACCACTCTGAGTTAAATTAAACCTCCAGAGTTCTCCTGCAGGACCTGGTCCAAGTTGTCCTCCTTCGAAAAAGCCTTGCTTGCTTTCTTTCCCTTCTCTGTCCTGCTTCCCCTCTTCCTAACTGGTTCTTTTTCTGGGAGCCCTTCCTTAATAAAACACATGCACATGAATCGTTGTCTCAGTGTCTACTTCCAGGGAAGCCAGCCTAAGGCAGTATCAGATTTAGAGTATTTTAGAAATAGGCATGGCAGACCATAAAAATGTCTTTATATATTTTAAGTCTTTTGCTTTCAGAGATACTAATGTCCCATTACGGGTAGCATAATCCAAATGACCACTTTGGGAGATAAATCAACCTAATTTAACTTCCGTGGCTTTTTAGAAACTAGACAAGCCAGAGATGTTTAATGTACCAATTTTCTTTACCACATATTTGAAAACACTTGTCATAGACATAACTCTGTTTTACATAGATCTCTGTGTTTTTTTTTCCTCCTTGTTTCCCTAAACCCAATCGTTTATCCTTAGAGAAGATAAACATAAAAGCTTCCACCTTCTACAGGTTTGAGGTGTGGCTAAAAGGGGTTTTAGAATCCACCCCTCACAGATATTTTCAGAGAGCCATGTTTACATTAATCTGTTTTAGAGGACATGCACCCCCAGAATCATTCTGACATGATCACTTGTCATTTAGCTTTACTTGGAATTAAACAATATGACCAAAAGTAACAAATTCAGATTAATTTGGAGGAATGCTGTTATGAATTAGTGAAAACAATGAAAGAGTATTAAAAATGGAGAGTGGTTTTATTGCCGTGAGGTAAATGTGCGTTGTCCTGTCAGCGCACCTGTATTGTAGACACCCTCTTATGCACCAGGTGGTTGCATTACCTCAGTTAGTTCTCACAACCTTTCTGCAAATGAGGTATTTTTCTTCTTACTTTTTAAAGACCAGATGAGGCATAGAGAGATTAAACACCTTTCCTAAGGCCTGCAATTAGTAAACAATAGAGCTAGCATTTGGATCTAGGTCCTTCTACCAAGCCATGTTGCCTCTGCAGTTGAACAAAATTAGCTAACTAAATATTAGTGTACCTCATCAGCTTTAAGGAAGGGTCAATAACTGTGTGTAATTGACATGCTCATTCAGTATGCAAACAGTATTGTTTAAGTACTTGTAATGCTTTAAAGAAAAATAACAGAAATCTCCCCGGCCATCTTGTTTAACAGCAATAGCTACCATTTATCAATTGTTTCAGGCACCTCACATTCATGTCTACTTCAGTCAGCACAAGAATTCCAAGGTGAGTATTGGTAACATTATTTTATCTCTGAACAGATGGCGAAGCACAAAGACTTTAGATACTTTGTGCAATATCACACGGATAACCAAATGTGGGCTTTGGGCCCAGCAACCCATGAACTCAATTACTATATCGTTCGCTGCTAATGCTTAGCTTATGCTTCCTTAGGGAGAAGGCAAAGGTGACTACTAGGTCAGCTGAACCAGTGGGTGGGAATAAGTAGGCATGAAGTTAAGACTTCCTTAAGCATTTTGGTGCTCGTTGATGCCAAGTGGGTCTAGAAAAAGAGAAGGCAAAGCCAGAGATACGACAACATCTTGGCTTGATGTTAAAGGGATGCTTTTGTTCTGACTCCACCAATGCAGTTTTCTCAGTGGCTTTGATTCTTTTCCTACTGTTCACCTGTAAACAAAACCACTGTTCCCCTTTTTGGGAGTGGGTTACCCAGAAACTCACAGGGTTCATCAGAGCCAGGTGTTTCTCTGCACCTGGTGTGTCTGATCTGCAGAGCAAAGGGATTCATAGACAAACACAACAAGACTCATAGTAGACTACACAATTAATCATTCTGGGTTTCTGATTTGCTCTTGAAACTTGCTATGTTCCTGTAATGGGAAAAAGACAGCTCCATTTATCACACCGCACCTCACGCTGTTCCTTGGCACCTTCCCCTGGGTCCCTCACCATCCCCAAACTTCTGAAACATCTGCTGTGGGTACCATGGCAGGGATTTCTTCACATTCCCTGCTTCACTTGCCTTCTCAGCATCCTGGTTTAAGCTCTCCTTTTGTGACCAAAGACTGAACGGTCAGTATTCTCTATGGAGATGAACAATTAGCAAGTTCATTACTTAGGGTGGCACTCATTGTTCTTAGCCAAAGATAACCTTTTTGTGTGTGACATATTCCCTGATGTTGTCAAAAGAGCACTGGACTGTGAATTTGCTTTGCTGGGTTTTTGTCTTGGTTTTTCCATTAATGATTTTTCTGGGTTTGGTTGAGCTGCGACACCTCTCTTGACTTTTGTTACCTCACTAATGATGAATCTAGGTTAGATCAGTGCTTCTCTCCCTGGGATGCACCTTGTAATCACATCAGATGCACAAAATGCTAATGCCCGGGTGATAGCCCACACCAACTACATCAGAATCTCTGGGATGGGGGCAGGAACCCTGGCCTTGATGTTCTTGTTCAAGCTCCCCAGGGGATTCTAACGTTGACTTCGGTTTGAGAACCACTAGCTTCAGTGTAAGGATCCCTTAGTCTCTAAAAGATGGATAATCTTTGCCCTAAGATAGGAGAGTTAAGATCGTATTTGTACAAAAAGGGAAAAACCCAGTAGAGAGCAGCGTCATATAGCATACAGAAGAGGGTGTGTGAATTGCTTGTTCCATATCTTTGAGGAGGCAAAAGACTGCTCAGATGGATAGTTTATAGTTTTATGCAGGTACATGGAGAGTATGCTCACAGATGGAAAACCCATACTATGAGTGTGGAAATTGGTAGGTAGGTGGATGCAGAAAACCTTCACAGAGGTTTTCTTCTGGTTACTTCAAGTTTTTTAAATGAAGAAGAAGCAAAGTCATCAGAATGGATGAGAAAGAAGGTGTTAGAGGGTTTTTAAAAGAGGTAAGGTGTGAAAAGTCGTCTATAAGGTTGGAGTGAATGTACTAGAGACATGTGGTATGACCGCCAGAAATAGGAAGAATGTATCTGAGGTTGGTCAGCGTGGTTGTGTGCATTTTGCTAACTAGGGTCTAGCTGAGTTTGGACTGTCTTTCTTTGACTGCCATAATCCCAACTGTTGGTTTTTTCTTGCATCCTACCTGCTGTGTTCTGTCTAATCTTGGGTGAGTTGTTACATTTGCCTATCTGGGATAGCCACGTGTTTTGTTTAGGTTATGCAACTTTATTGAGATATAATTGACATATAACATTGTATAAGTTTAAGGTGTACAGCGTGTTGATTTTATATATTTATATATTACAATATGATTACCTCTACAGCATTAGCTAAATTATCATATCACAGAATTCCTGTGTGTGTGTGTGTGTGTGTGTGTGTGTGTGTGGTGAGAACATTTAAGATCTACTCTCTTACAGCTTTTAAGTACAAAACGCAGTATTGTTAACTATATTCACAATGTTATGTATTAAGTCCTCAGAACTTATTCATCTCCTAACTAGAAGTTTATATCCTTTAATCAATATCTCTCCATTACTCCCTCCTCCCCAGTCCTTCTGGTAACTACAGTTCTACTCTACTTCTACAAATTCAGCTTTTTTGTGGAATCTCATACAGTACTTACTTTTCTAGGTCTGACTGATTTCACATAGCATGATGCCTTCAAGTTCCACCCATGTTGTAGTAAATGACAGGATTTTCTTCTTTCTAATGGCTGAGTAATACTCCATTGTATATATGTAGCACATTGTCTTTTTCCATTCATCTGCTAACAAGAAATTAGGTTGTTTCTGTATCTTGGCTTTGTGAATAATGCTGCAATGAACATGGTAATGCAGGTATCTTTTCAATGTCCTCTTTTTGTTTTCTTTGGATACATGCCCCAAAGAGGAATTGATGGATCATTTAATAGTTGTAATTTAATTTTTAATTACTTATTTAAAAAAAGATTTATTGATTTATTGGTGGGGGAGCAAGAGTAAGCACACAGAGGTAGAGGGAGAAGCAGACTTCCCACTGAGCAAGGAGCCCAGTGCGGGGCTCAGTCCCAGGACCCTGGGATCATGACTTGAGCTGAAGGCTTAATCCACTGAGCCACACAGATGCCCCAATAGTTGTATTTTTAACTTTTTGAGAAACCTCTGTAGCACTTTTTGCAGTGGCTATACCAATTTACATTCCTACTGACAGCGCACAAATGTTCCTTTTCTCAGCGTCCTTGCCAACATTTGTTATCCCTTGTCTTTTCAGTGATAGCTTTTCTAATAGGTGTGAAGGATATCTCATTGTGGTTTTGATTTGCATGTCCTTGATGATGAGTGATGTTGAGGGATTTTTCAGGTATCCGTTGGTTTCCCATGGTTTCTTCCCACTTTCCTTAGACATGCAAGTGACATACATACAAATAGTAAAATCATACCTCTAAGATTAGAAAATGTTTAGTTAGATTAGCACAAGTGGCTTTTGATCATCTAAAAGTCACTTTAGTCACACTAAGAGTGTTAAGTGATAAACTCAGTCATCTAAACTTTCGGACCAGGCAGCAGCAAGTGGCAAATTTCAGAAAAACTCAGGGTCCATGACAGCATTTTTTTCTGAGATAGTGGAGACTGAATAAATAAATTTTTTTAAACCATATTCATTTTAGCCTCAATTCAAAGGGAGAAGTAAGAGCCAGCAGGTGATTAAGTGGGAGTATTCAGAGAGAATAAAATGGACTTTGTGCTCTTCTTGTTGAATAGGTTCTACATAATATCTCTAGATTTTGGCATTGAAAAGTAGAAGGAAAGAGGCCCCACCATTAGTTTGGTAGATACATCAAGCTGAGCTGTGTCAGTTGTATTCTGCTGTTTCCAAGAAGACAGTAGAGCTTGTGAAATTTAACAGTGTCTGTCACCACTTGACATATTGGCTAAAACAAAAGCAGATTGAGGAAATGACTCACAATAGTTAATTGTTTCAATAGTCAGTCTTTCCCATCTGCACAGTGTGTTGAATTTGATGACATCTGATGGGAACTTTGTGGAAAATTAATGCACCAAACTGTTTTCAAGAACCAGCCCTCTCTTTGCTTCTTTAGTAGCTACATGTCAGTATCTGAAATCTACATTTTATCTCCTTTTTGGTTTAGGGAAGACTACCGACTATCTTGACTTATGGAATAAGAAAAGAAAAACCTAAGTATTTGTTAAAAAAAAAATCAGCCAATAATAAATCAAACTCTGTTTCTTCACTTAAGGAATGGATTAGGTATTTGGCTTTGATAAACTCAAAAACAAAGGGATAAATTGTTCACAAAGAACCGAATTCAGGATGATATTTTCAGTAAACATTCATCTTCCATTATCACATGAATACACAGTGCATCTGGCTTCAGAACCTCTGATGCCACTCTATAAAATTTATCATGTTTTATGGGAAACCATTAATTTCCAACAGTTGCATTAATGTATAACTCTGTGGTTGAAGTTCACCCTTGATAGATCTAAGTCTTTTATTACATTGAATTCCTTTGTAGACCCCACTTAAAAATCCAGCGTATGATTACTAACCTACTGACTTATCCGGTCTGAAGAATAGCTTTATATTCTGAAGGTGTGAATGTCAAGTAAGAATAGGAAGTTTACTTTTTGGATATCTGCCAGTGGGAAGAAAGCTTAACTTCATGAAAGTTGATTCTTCGAGAGAGTGTTTGTAGTATTTGTGTTCTTGTTGGACATCTTCAAATGAGTCTACATTTCAGGTGCACTGGAAACCAATATTTATACAGAAGAAAGGATTAAGGCTGCCTATTTCCTGCAGATAGATTTCCTTGGTGCAGCTCAAGATATCAGTGCCATTATTTTGGTAGTTGCACAGAACTGTGATGTTTTTTGAATGGATTAGTTGTAAGGAATGAAAGTGTCCTATTTAGTAAAAAGCAAAATAAACCTAGGAGGAGCCTTTAAGACTTTCAAGAGCCGTGATAAGGAAGAAAGACACTTTTTTCTACAGCTCAACTGGGCAAAACCCAAACTGGTAGCCCAAATCCTCAGCCGGCTAGGGCTTTCAATAACAGAGGACATTTCAGTAGGACATTCGAAGGAAATAGCTACTCTGGGAGGAGATAATCTCACCATCCTTTCTACTGGAATTCTGTTGGGTGTTGACATCTGGGAAAGTTCCTAGTTCCTAGTCCGAGGCAACCCTTCCCATTCTAACGATATCTATTCCAAACTCAGGGAAGAGTACTGTAGAATTAGACGTGTATTGACTTTTAAATTAGTTTGAACCATCAAAGAAGGTGGGTGGAGGGGTGGAAGGCAGAGTGTGGTGAGGAAGATGTCCAGCATCCTTTTTGAGTGCCTTGCCTCACTCGGGCATGTTAGTATTCCCTGAACTGAGAACTCAAAGATCTAAAGTAGAGTGATACACAACACTTAGTAGGTAGAATCTGCACGTTCCCTTTCTTCTTTGCAGAGATCTCAAAATTTGTTGGTTCCACCCTACCCTGAGAGGGCCAGCATTAAGGGTCAAACTTGCAAACTCCTAACATCCCTTCGGAGACACTGGTGACTCAAGCATCATTCTTCAGCCTTATCTGAAGAGCCTGTTGCTTGTTCTCTCCTGGTGCAAAAGAGACCTTTTAGTTTTTGCGATCTCCATCCAAAACTGTCATAAAATAGAAACCGTGAATCAGAAGAAACATGAGAAAATAATTTTGCTCATGTAGACAGATGAGAGTTGAACTTTTTTCTTGCTGTATCTATGAATTCCAGTTCATATTTCTTCATGTGAAAGTCGCTTTTTTCCCCCTCTGGATTTATGTTAAGCTGAGCAAGCAGTTCTGGTGAAATTAAGCCCACGTATAAACAATAGATTCGGACAGCTCAATTTTGGTTCCTGAATACCATTACAATTTTTCCCCCTCCTCTACTTTATTACAATTTCTGATTCGTTGCTTCTTATAACCCACTTTTTATATTGAATATCACATTGTGCACGGGTATGCCAAATTGGTATTGGTATATACTGATTGCCTTGCGTGGTAAAAGTGCTGAATTCAAGTTTGAAATGTTTGCACTTGACCGAACTTTTGGAAAAGAAGTAAAAGAACAAAATACTTCAAACCCGGAACCCATGATTGTGTTTCTTTGTAGGGGTGAGTCTTAACCAGCAGGAAGACAGCTTTATAATCGGCGTGAGATGTATCAGTGAGATGAAGTTAGGGAGGACTAATAGTACATCCTGAGCATTTTCCCAAGAGTTACAGGAAGCATGAGTGACTTAACCCCTGAAGTGTGTGATCAGCGATAAAAAATAGTTAGCTAAAAACTTATGAGAGCAAAGGAAAGGTGAAGCAGGCACTCGAGACATGCCAGGATGCGTATTGCTGTCTTTCTAGGTGCAGTCTCCTGGCATTGTTGCAGTGGCACTCTGAGGTCCGCCCTGGGACCCCCATCCTAAAGGTGAGGACAGAGAGGTTCAGAAGGGCTCTTTGGCTTGCTAGTGCTTTAGAACCACGATCTGAATCCAGATCTTTCAGGTTCCCAAACCATTTGTACTGCTTCATAATCTGTGAAGAAAGGGACTTGCCTGGGTTCCGTGTGTATTCTCTTCACAAGGAGATTTCATTCTTTTTTTTTTTTTTTTAAAGATTTTATTTATTTATTTGACAGACAGAGATCACATGTAGACAGAGAGGCAGGTGGGGGGTGGGGAGCAGGCTCCCTGCTGAGCAGAGAGCCCTATGTGGGGCTCAATCCCAGGACCCCGGGATCATGACCTGAGCCGAAGGCAGAGGCTTTAACCCACGGAACCACCCAGGTGCCCCTTCACACGGAGATTTCAAGGAGCATTGAGAAGAAGGCAGTAGTACCAACAAATGAAAACTGAAACTGACACGTGGATACTGAGGAAGGGGGGGGTTCCTCTGTAGGGTTGGAAAAGATCGTGAAGCCAAGGAGAAGTCGTAGTTAGGCAAAGAAGGAAGAAACTTGGACATTCTGATTAAAAAAAAAAAGAAATCACGGTGTCAGAAGGGTGCAAAACTTTGAAGGGATGTGTAACATGGCTCTTTGCCTCCGGAACAGAAAAATGACATCAGTCATGGCCAGGAGGAAAACTACACAGAGATGTTTAGAAGACTGAACAGTGACTTGTAAAGATACTGAAGGGGACGAGGGCTTAGGTGGTCTGGGTCCAGTGATTTGCAGGATAGGTAGGATGTATTAATGTTTCTCAGTCACTGTTAATTATATAATACCTTTACTTCATGGAACTCAATATTTATTCCATGTACACAGTACTTCAGTTTTCGAGTCTGAGTGAAGCACAGGGGAAAAGATAGATTTTCCTGGGTGGAAATCAGAATATAATTAGAGTTCATAGCTTTGAGGCTAGGACCTTTGAAATTTCATACTGCAGATAACCCTTTTTTTCAACGCCAGCACATTTATCCTTTCTTCATTTTATTTTTAGAAACCACAACTTAATTGTCTCAATGTGACATTTTCCTCCCCAAATCCCTAATGAATTTAGCTATTTTAAAAGAAAGGCTCTGGCAAAGCAGGCTTAGATATGTGGAGGACTCTTGGTGAAAGCCAGAGAGCATTGATGGGAGCGTAGGCTGGGCTTATTCTGTGCTTGGGGAACGGGCTGGCCCACAAGGAAGGAGGAGGCACAGTTAAAATAATGCCTTTAATATATTACAAACAGGGAACTTTTCCTTAGTGTATCTTTTATTGTTCCATTTCTTTCTCTTGCTCAATAAATACAAGGCAAAAAAAAAAAAGAATTGCTTTTATGTTTTAATTTCCCAGTGCCACTCTGTATTGGAGACAATAATTAATGAAAATTATAGGCTAAACATTTTACAGTTTGTATTAAGTCCTTTATCCATGTTTTGTCAAAGAATCTCATTCTACCTAGAGATATGGGAGTGCATGTGTGAGTGTGTATTGGGGGTGGAACACACATGCTAACATCTTTCTTGAAGTTGTCCCCCACTGGCCCTGTATGGTGATGTCTAAAATATGGGACTCTATATCAAAGAGATTGTTTCCCTAGTCTTGTAACACGACTTTAAATATAATAGTCACCTTCTAAGATGCCTTAACTACCAGATCTATCTACATTTCAAAAAAGAAATAATCCAGACCATATGTTCTCCTAACAAAATTAAATATTGCCAAGCTATTAAAAAATATTGAAAACATGAATAGGAGGATGTGGTAAACAATATTTAATAACCTGGCTCATGTTATTATGTTATATAATAAAATTGTGTTTTCTTCCAATTTTTCCATTTTATAATTGAGCATAACAACAAAGAATATTGAATTGGGCTAGTTTGACCTAGGAAAATGAAATTCGTATCCTTATTTAGAAGTGAATACACTTTCTAAAGAGTAGAGGATATTTTGCTGAGATAAATTACATGGGAGGCAGAGAACAAATAAATAGTGATTTCCCACACTTTTCCCAGACTAATTCAAATCTTGGAGTCTTAGGCTGAAACAAGTTAGAGACCTTATGATCACTGTCTCATGAAATAAAATAAAGTTATTTGCTAGAAGCTATTAAAATAAATGAAAAGATTTGTGGTGCAAGAAAAAGGAAAGTAGAGGCAGGTAGGGGAAGGAGTGGGTCATAAAATATACAGCCATAATGACATAGATGTACTATTTCTAGCAGGCCCTCAAATTAATTTAAAGATGTAGTGATCAACTTAATGCAGCGAAGGCTTTGAGGCATCTGTTGGCAATGGCACGATAGAGCCTCTGTCTCATCTGAGGGCAACTGTCGTCTAGGGCGTGTCTCTGTGTGTATGTGCCCATGGAGTAGGATGTGGGCAGACCACAGGGTGAGTGAGTGGAGACTGGGAAGATTGCTATAAACCCAGGAAGAGTATATTATAAGCCAGCAAAACAACGGCTGCTAGAGGTCGTCCCACATATCTTAGAAAGGCACATACCAGTGTCAGAACTGAGAAAAGATGCCAAATCCTGGGAGAACAGGAGCCGTCTGGAGCCACGATCAGGCAGTTGGAGCTCTCTAGGTTATCAGGCAGTCTGGAGAATGAAGTACGTCCTTTGCGGAAGGCTTTATTGGGTCCAATGTCTACGTGCTGGCTTGTTCCAGGCAGTGTCTTCTGTGCCGTCCTCCAAGAATGGTTTTCATCAGAATGAACTTGAGATTGTGGTACACAGCACACACGTACATCATCAAGGGCAGTGTGGAAGTGGCTAAATACACACGGCTGCAAGAAATGTTTTAAAACTCAGCATGGAGACCAACGTATGATATTATCGGGGTTATTGATACAGGAAACACTGAATCACAGGCTGGTAAATGGAAGTGTTCATCTGGTAACCACTTCTTACTGGCAGGACTTCTTGACAAGTAACTTAATCTCTCTGAATTTAGTTTCTTCATCTGTAAAACTATCATCTAGAGCTTTTATAAAGATCACATAACATCTTTTATGTGAAAGGCTTTGGCAAGCCATGCCTTTCTATACAAAGGTAGGTTGTGGAGAAGAGATGAGTGGGCCCAAAAGGTGTTTTCGACAGAGAAACGCCGTCCCTGTGTACAAGCTGTGCTGGAGAGGACAGAGGCACACGGCTCGGAGGTAGGTCTGTCAAACAAGGACCAATAACTTGGCCAGCAAACGATCTTGCTACAAAAATAGATCCTACACAAAAATACTTCCTGGGAAGGGAATTCCTTCCCACCTCCTTTCCTTACTTCTGTTTCTTACACTCAGAAATGGCTTATATTACTCAAAGGCTTAGGGGGATTTATTACAAATGGTGTTAATGAGACACATTTAAATGGTTGGATTGGTACAGTTTTCTGCATGTGTTGGGTTACTATATATATATATATATATATATATATATATATATTCCTTTCAGATAATTGTTGAGGCTATGCTATATTTCAAAAGCAAAGTTAATTTAGGTCAATGAAAAGAGAATTTATTTCCAGTCTATTACCATCTAATCCCTAATTAAATCAAAGAATAAGGAACTAAGTGATCCACTCAGATCATTTGTCTTTTGGCAGAAGTTAATTCAGTCAGTATAAAGGAAAGAGAAATGATGGTTTCCAATACCTAGTAGATTTTTGTGGTCCTTTATTGCCTAGGCATGGAGGAATATAGATTTTATTGAGAGAAGCTCTGAGCTTTAAAGAAAAGCTTTGAAATCCAAGCTGTCAGGCATTTTATGGTAAGAGATGGAAGGACTGGCCATCTCAGCATTCGAGCAAGAAAAAATATCCCCGGAAGTATGGAGGGAATAAATGCTCCATGGCATACATATCATCCCCACCGGTTTCTTCCCTTCAAGTCATGGCCTATTTCATGGCCCATTTCCCTTTTGAGGTTTTTTTTTTTTCCCCTTGATTACAAAAAATTTCAAAGATAATTGGAAAATATAGAAAAGCACAAAAAAGGAAATACAATATCATTTAAAATTATTTAGCTTCTCCACCTAGAGATAATAGTAATAACCTCTCAAGTTCTTTTTTCTTTTTTTTTTTTAAAGATTTTATTTATTTATTTGACAGAGAGAGATAGATCACAAGTAGAGAGGCAGGCAGAGAGAGATAGGGGGAAGCAGGCTCCCCGCTGAGCAGAGAGCCCGATGTGGGGCTCAATCCCAGGACCCTGAGATCATGACCTGAGCCGAAAGCAGAGGTTTAACCCACTGAGCCATCCAGGTGCCCCCGCCAAGTTATTTTTCTTTAGATATGTGTCTGTATGTATGTGTTATGTTTATATATATATAAGGCCTGTGTGTGTGTGTGTGTGTGTGTGTGACAAAATGAAGAAGAAAGTTACATGTAGTTCTATTATCTTTTTTCACTAATTAGAATGTATTTCAGATATTTTCCCATGCCATCAAAATGTCTTTACAATATCTTAAATGTCTGTATAATACTCTCTTATGTGGATATGTGGCAGTTTATTGAAATACTCCTTTGTTTTGCATTCAGAAGGTCCCTGCATTTTCTTTTTTTTCCCCCAATCTAAAGACAGAGGCCTCAACAGATACCTTTGCAGCCATTTATTTGTGTACACTTCTGATGATCTCCTTGGTAGACATTTCTATAATTGTTGGATCAAAGGAAAGGCATGCATTACATTTTTTTGATCTCTATAAACTGGGGGCTATTTGAGGGATTCCCCTTCCTCATTTGTAGTGAGCATGCTCGGTGTCTGAGGTGGCCGGCAGGAGGTTGGGGGTTCCACAGGAAGCAGATTCTCGCTGGGCCTGGCTGACAGTTACTGGTTCAGAATGTGGAAGTACCACCCTCCAAGTGTAACGGACCAGGCTGCCTTGCTCTGCCTGGGCAGCTTCGGAGGACAGTTGGATGTTTGTAGTCTTGGAGGAATGGTCAAGAGAAACACAAGCTATCCTAGGCTTAAGTCATTTTTAACTTTTGAAATCAAGTAGCGCCAATAAAAACGATGTATAGGGAGTGTACGTCTTCTCAGTGGTGCATGCTGTTTGCCTAGGTCTAGCAAACGTAGTGAATTGTTCAACCTACCCTTGACCTTTTTGTCAAGTCAAGAGGGTGGGGGGTGAGGAAGTGAGGAAGAAGACCCAGTAGGCTTGTGAAAGAGGAGGCTGCTGGACTTTGAGATTGGTGGCAGTTGCCTGTAAGTCTGCAGAGGCTGATTTCTCCCACTTCCCAGACCAGTTACCCCATTTCTGTCAGTGTCTCTCTCTCCTTAGCTAGGAATTTGGATCAACATTCAGTATTTTCCAGCCCTCAGGTCTGCAATTCTGGAATCACTCTACACTTAGAGTTTCTTCCCTGCTGTTCCCAGTCTGCTCTTCCCCAAACCACTTAACCATTTCCCTCAAAAAACTTATCTGTAGACGGTGAGCTCGTTTCAAGATTGGGGCTGTATCTTACTCATCTTTGTAGCTCCGTGTTTAGGAAAATGGCGATCGCCCAAACCAATTTTAGCCTGGCAACAACTCCCAGGAAGATTTTGAAAGCGATACTGCAGCACAGGGACAGAAAATAATCTGCCTGAGACTACATAGCTAGTAAGTGTCAGAGTGAGGATTCAGTAGTAGGCAGGCCTGTTTTCCCCTAAAACTACGTGAACTAAGCTGTCTCACTGTATTTCTAGCACTTTTCTGCACTGACTGCTATGTCATGGGGTCTCACCTGCCATGAGAAATATATGTGAGCAGGTTTAGGAGTAGAGACAAGAGGGGGAGACCAGGTTGATGAAGACCAAGAGAACTTTTTGGGAGAAGGTCCCTCTTAAGCTAAGCATTGGAGATTGAAATTGGGTTTCATCTCAGTAAGAGACCAGGGCAGAGGGCATCCCATGTTATGAGAGCAAACAGCAAAGGCCTTGAGACAGAAATGAATCAGTAGTGCTCTGAACAATGAAGAAATTGGCCTATTTGTGCAAAGATTTCATGTAGTCTTTCTTTTTGGAAACAACCTTCCATCAACGTAATGGTTTCATTAGTGCCCTGGAAATAAACCCCATGATTTCGTAGATTGAGGTGTTAAGTATTGTAGAGGAATTGCCCTCTTTCTGTATGGGGGGAATGGAGAGAAGAAAGCTCCTTCGGGTATGGCATTGCTTCACTTTAGATTTGAACGTGAACTTGGATCATGAGAGAATTTTTGTACCAAGTCAGAGCACAAGAGCCAGAGTTGTATCTTATTAACATGGCATCTGTTTTTATGATAACTTTAATCTTCAGAAACATTTTGCCCGCAAGTTTAGGAAACCTGAAGCATGAAATGGATCGGGAGGAGTTTGAACATATTTACAAGGAGAATATTTTTTTATTGGCCAGTAAACTCCTCTGTGTCCGAAAGCATTTTGTTGAAAGGGACCTGACTGATAGCAAACAGTAACATGAGGGAAACTGAAACTCTTACCTGAAAATGATTATCAACTGTAAATCAATGTCAGGACTATTTCAGAAGTATTAGTCAAGTTAAAAAAAAAAAAAGATGCCGAGAAGATAAAATTACATTTTAGTAAAAAAAAAATTATTAGAAATCTCATTTTTGTTTGGTATTTGCCTTTTAAAACTTAGACTAAAGAACCAAGGAAAGCAGATTTCTTGGCCTTCAAGTTACCCTATGTAGACGTGTCTGTGCCCACAGAGAAAGCAAGTAGTTGTAGTGGATTGAGACCGTATTTTGAATTTCTGCTTCTGGGAACATCTATAGGAGAATGTTGTGTTTCTTCCCCTCCCCAGCCTGTTCCTTTATGCCTCCCTTTTGTAGCGTCCTCGCTCTAGGATTCCAGCCGTACCATTTATTTCAGCTGTTTAGCTCTGTCCTCCCAATTTTTTTTTTTTAAAGATTTTCTTTATTTATTTGACAGACAGAGGTCACAAGTAGGCAGAGAGGCAAGCAGAGAGAGAGAGAGGGGGAAGCAGGCTCCCCGCTGAGCAGAGAGCCTGATGTGGGGCTTGATCCCAGGACCCTGAGATCATGACCTGAGCTGAAGGCAAAGGATTAACCCACTGAGCCACCCAGGCACCCCTGTCCTCCAAATTTTTAACAGACAAAGTGAAAGCAGAATATACAGAAAGTGGGTTTCTTGGTCCTAAACCTCAGTCTCCTCCTGAGGGGGGCCCAGCTGATTAGCTGCCACATCACACAGGTCACTAATAGGCCCAGAGACCATAGTTTCCCAACTCAGATATTGACCAAGGAGCCAGGTCTTTGCTGAGAAAGGCTCTTTCCTAAGGGCCCTTACTGCAGTTGGCTTAGAATCTTTGGGGCTAAAGAGGTTCCAAATGAGGAGAGAGGCCAACTGCCGAGACCTTGGTTGAATGTTCCACGTGGCTTTGCTTTTCCAAAGAAGCTGACCTTTCTGAGCTCGTCTTCCCTGTCAGCTATCCTGGAAGCATCCTTCCCAGCATGATGAGCACATGACTTACTCTGCATTCTTGACCCAGTCCTGGCCCATCTTTTGTGCCTTCTCTGCCCTGGTGCAGGAACCAGTTTGTACCTAACCGACCCTTGCCAGCCGATGCCCATTTCCCACCTGCGAGACTGGTTAGGACATGCCTCATCCTGACAGGGCTCGAAGCTTCTCCAAACAGTGATGACAGAGATTAGATGATGGCTGTCTTCTCTTCAGGGCTCCTGGTTTACGCCCTTATGCTCTCAAAGCTTTACTCAAGAGAAGGAGCCGAGATTAGAGTCTGGTGTAGAGATTCCTTTCCTCTTTCCTAAAGGAGCAGCATCACGTGGAAAATGTCCTGCCTCCTAAGCAGCAGGGACAGTAATGGGGGCCGGTGTTAGGAAGTTCACATCAGAGACACAACAGAAATGAAGGAGTCACTAGCTGCCTCCTTCCTTAGATGGTCAAGAGTAGGGTTTGTGTCTTGTTCGGGGTCAAATCTACCCCTTCTACCCCACTACCACATCATCTGATGCATAGAAGGACTTCAGTAAATATTTGTGGCCTATAACATTGAAAAGGTGCCTGAGGCACATGGCAGGGGGGACTACCTTGGTGATTATGATCTGGGCACTTTTCAGTGCACAGTGCTATTAATTATGCAGTCATTATTTTAGTACCCCCTTAAATGCCCTTCATTCAGCCTTGGGCATTAAGCCTGGAACTAGTGAGTGTTTTGGAGTTCAAGGTTGATAGCTCAGGCTCAAGTGAGCTACTGCTCAGAGTAGGTGGTTCACTGTGTTCCTCCTGTTATGCCTTGCATCCACATTCCAATAACAGGTCACTGACTTATTCCCTAATCCTTGTGTACCCCTCATGTTCCCATTACCATGCAGTCTGCCAGGATCTCCTTACACTGTTGGGCTATGGAAGTCTTGACCCTGGGACTCAGTGGCCATAACTGAGTGTGCACCCCTTGATACTAGGCTGCTAGTCTCCCATGATGCAGTGCTCTGCCCCCATGCTGGCTGGTTTAGCTGCACTTGACCAGTGAGCCTCTCATATGGTTCTGTCTCTGCCTACTGTCTACAGCTGGGAATTTCCTATCTTGTATTTTCTTCCCATGGCTGGTCTGGCTCCCACATCCTGGCTTCCTTATCGGATCCACTCTGCTGCTGACTGAGTCTTATTCCTGAGAAAGGGCATATTTCCTGTGTCCCTCTGCACGTCTTTTAGTATCTTTTAGTATTCTAATTCAGAAGCCTCTTGGTCCCTTTTTTCAAGTTGATTTCACACTTGGTTCTGGATCAGTAAGAAATACTATTTTCCCAGAGGCTGATCCTAACTTGGGCAGAAATTTCAGGTTTTTTTTTTTTTTTTTAAAGATTTTATCTATTTACTTGACAGAGATCACAAGTAGGCAGAGAGGCAGGCTGAGAGAGAGAGGAGGAAGCAGGCTCCCCGCTGAGCAGAGAGCCTGATGTGGGGCTTGATCCCAGGACCCTGAGATCATGACCCGAGCTGAAGGCAGAGGCTTTAACCCACTGAGCCACCCAGGCGCCCCCAAATTTCAGGTTTTGAATGAAGTTTAAGTTTTTGTATGGGGATGTATGTGTTTTTGTGGAGGTCACATGTCTTTGGGTACAGGCTTATATCATGTGCTCTGTGTGTGTGTGTGTGTGTGTGTGATTATGAGGTGGGAACAAGAGAGAGACTCCTTTTGTAGTGCTCTCTGAAAAACATTTCTCTAAATAGAACTAGGAGAGAGAACCAGAATGGATAGGAATAAGACCAACCTTTATTTATATCCTCCAGTTATGGGAAGAAACATCATGTGTCATGTTGTTTAGATGGTCCACCTTTCCAATGTGATATTTTTCTGGCTTCCTAGTGAACTCAAGGTCAGAATAAAAATGGTGGTCATCACAACTGTATAAAATTTGAGAGCAGTAGGAAAACAGGAATTTAAAAAGATAATGTAGTGTGGTATCTGATGAAGAGAACTTAAGAGTGATTCCATTTGGGTATTACATGTTGTGTGTCTACAAAAATATACGGCAGAGGACTTAAAAAACTTGCTGTCCCTTATTAGGAAGAAAACTTTTTCTTTTTTGCTATTCTTCATTTTCAGGTGGAGAGAAAGGAATTGATTTAGTTCAGTACAACATTTGGTTACTCCTCCTAACCTTAAATTTGAGTTAAATAATAGCTGTAGGAATATGACATTGCAGCTGACCTTTTGGGATTGATTTTCCTTAGTGAATATTTTTTTTCTAATTTTCTTTATGTGAGTACTAAGCAGATCCGTAGGAGGGATGGAATTGAATTGTTCTATTTGTATTTTATTCATTTACTTTTTATGTTTAGGGGAAAGGAGGTATATTTTGAATAAATCTAGGAGGTCATTTACAACTACTGCTGATAGTGATGAAACACACACATGGAGCGCGTGCACCCGTGTGTGAGTATGCCCACAGAAGGGATTGACGCACCCACGTGGGAGTGTTGGTATGAATGCGTCTCCCTTCTTCTTTAGCCCTCTTGGCTATATTCAAAATCTTGCATTGGGATTTCCTCTCCTTTTCTGCATTTTAAGAATAGCTGATGAGGGTCTTGGAAGCTGTACAGTCCTAGTATTTGCTTCAGTTCTTGTCATTTACATCACCGTTTAACTGCAAATGTGGAGTGCGTTTTCTTTTTTTTTTAAGCGGGGAAAGCTTGATGGATGGAAGAATGGCTTTTTAGGTCCTCTGAAGATGTGCTTTCAGGGTAATCACTAAGATGCAAAAATCCTTGCTCCTTTGTTGGGAGTAATGGCGATCATGCTGGAGAGGAAGGTTCATTGGTCCACTTTTGCTGACTTCCCTGCCAGGGGCCTGCACAGCTTTACTACCGTGGAGACGGTTGCAAGCAGAAATCACCCTGTTGAACGTATGGTCACTCCTCTGATGCATGAGCTTGAAAGCACTTCAGTAATTTATTTTTTAAAATTCACACAACACATTACTGAGTTCAGCTCAGATGAAAAAAATAGCTACATCTGTTGTCTGGGGCTGGCAGGGGTGGGAGGTGGGCAGAAAAATCACAGAGCTCAGAACTCCGCAGTTGTGGAGTCTGAGATAGACTCTTGCCCTATGGGATATAGGGCAGGGAGCAAAACAGTGGCAAAATAGGTGGCAAGATAGCAAAGGTAGAGTGTGGATCTCTTTGGACATGGGTTTAAAGGTTGGAGAAGGCATAGAGGCATTGTTTTTGAAGTCTGTCACTGTTAAAAATAACCTCACAGAAGGCTAGACAGCAATGTCCTTTGGTTGACATTCTGGGTTAGAAACTTGAACAGACTTTTCTCTGTGAGATTTGAGTGGTTTTATTTTGGTTGTTGGCGGGAGACCAATAATGCAATACAGTTAAATGTGGACTAACTTGTTCTAGGTCTTTCCAGCACAGTTTTGGAAACCAGTGGTCTAAGAAATGGATGTCCCAAACTCTTCCTGCCCCCCAGCACCCATTGAATAACTTACTAAATAAAAAATTATGGACATAACCTTGTGTTAAAGAAGAACCGTTCCTAAGGATGTGTGGTGCCCAAAGCCAACCTTTGTTTTGAGTGGGCTTGTTTCCATGACCAGATGGAATAATTCCTCTCCGTGACTTTACTGACTAGATTGGGCTTTTCATGGGGATGAAGTGAGGTGATGTTCCTCTTGGGGAGCCACTCTGATTTAGCCATGTATAAAATAGAATGTGCCACCACAAATATTTGGCATTTCTTCTATGGATGAGTGGGGCTGTGGATACCACCTTGTCTCAATGCATCCAGGGAAGGATCACCTTTTCCACATCCCACCCTGAAGTATGACAATGGGGTCAGTACTAGCTGGAGCGTTTGGACAGATTCAGAGCACAACCTAAGTGGGCTGAGTGAAGAGAGAACATATCCATTCTCACCTCAGTCCAGCTCTTTGCTGTGGGGGGACCGCCCCCCGCCGAGGAAAGAACAGGAGAATGGCTCTTCAAACTGAGTGTGCCAGATTTGGTGGTATCATTGAATTGCTCAGGGAAATCAGAGGAGGAAAGGTGGAGTATGGATTTGGATAGTCCACGTTGGTCTGGGTGGAGGGAAAGGCCCCATTGGGACTTACTGCGGTAAGGAGTTTGGCTAGCAAGGAAAAGGAAAAGAGGAAATGTATTTTGCTTCAGCAACAAGATAAAGATGTGCAAATAAAGGGACAGGGAGGTCCAAGGAGAGCAGGGGTCACTGGGAGGAAATGGGATTCAGAGTCAAAGGAAGTTAAACCTGAGTCTTGAGTGTTAGGGACCCCTGCAGGTGTCTGAATACGGGTCCTCGTATTCTGAACACGGTATTCTGTAAACAAAATACTAACTTTCTGCAAAGATACCTTGGATGATGTTTGTTACTTGGTGACTTTTGTTTCAATATACGTGTTAAAAACATAGTAAGCAAGAAGAAAACTTATTGTGTGACATGTTGATTGTTGTCCAAGTGAAACTGAGGAGAAAACATTTTCTAAGCCCCCAGATTTCCTTTTTTCTCAGCCTCTCTTCTCTGTACTCTCTTCCTTTCCAGGCAGGTCATGTTCTTATGGCCTCACTCGTCTCTTGCCTGTCACATTCTCCTCCCTGGAAAGGGACTCACACCTGCCACTGAAACATGAATGTGTTTGACCAAGGGCCAGGAGCCCCAGAAGCTTGATCTCTCATGGAAGAATAACAAGCCTTGTCATGTGTCAGGGAGTGCCACTCAGTGGGAATGCGGGGAGATAGAGATGTTGGAGGGTCAGAGCCCTTTTCCAGAAGCATCATCCCAAGTGAATGGCCTTTTCACCTGTACTCCCTGCTCCTATTCTTCCCACTCCCAGTGTGCTCTTATAAGTGGATTTGTCCTCCTTTTTTCTTCCAAAGCTGAGACTTTAGGTTTGAGGGTGAAATCCATTTCCTGCCAAGGCTGTAAGAATCAGAAACTTCTTTGGGGCTCTTTCACTGAAAACTGCTTCTCTTCACAGTCTAGGCTCAGGCACGAAATAGCTGGGCCCCTTTAGTCACAACAGTCCTTTGAGAAGCATCTTTCAATGGCCTGTCTGCTGGATGCACAATCATGAACAGATTAATGGAAACATTTCAAGAACTGTACTAGCAGCTGATGAATAACATATGGTCTATGCCCACAAGGGTTTAGCAGTGCAGATCTTGGACACAGAAATCAAGAGCCTAATGCAGAAATCCCTCTCTTGGCATCCCTGATACCCTGATATTGGTTACCGATCTTGCAATCCATGACCCTTTCTTCTTTGGCTGTTCAGTCTTTTGTAGATGAGATCCAGCCCTGGCAAATTCCCTCCTGAGATACTGAACTAAAAGCCAGTTCCTTGTAACTCCCTCCCATGATGGAAATACATCCCATTCTACCAACAGAATCTCTCGGGGTCAAAGGAGAACCTGGAGGTGCCATTATATACTGGCATCCAAAAGGTCCTCAGTCACGGGCTTGGCTGCTATAGAAGCCTGGATCTCTGGGTTACGGCTGGGCAGGATTCTAGGACAGGTGCTGCAGAAAGTCCATGTATCAGCTCGTTCCTCTGCATCTGTCCCAGTTGTGGTGTAGCTCAGGATTTTTAGAGGGAGTGGGTCACCTAAGAAGAGAGAAGAGTAGAAGGGTTCGGCTATGGTGTTTTTTAGTGTGTCTGTGATGGTAATCTGGCCTGGGATGGCGAGATGTAGCAACTCCTCAGGAAGATGGATGGCACTTTAGCAATCTTGAGGGCCCAGAATGGGAAAAAAAATGTCTAAAGTGGTTAAGAGCTCAATCTTATAGGCCAACTGTGGATACACATATACGTCAAGGCCCTCATGTTGACATTGTATTCAACATTGAATCTCTGGACCTCCCCTGCTCTCTCTGTGTGATGCTGTAGATATTTAGAAGAGATGGAGTTCAGTAAAAGAAGGATGACATGATTTCTTTTTAGCCCCCTCCAGGCTTTTGACCTCTCACATTCATGTACACATATTGTACATGAATAGCTAGCCCAAGTCAGGTGTTGTCTTTGAGAACAGAATAGATGTCCTAGTTTGGTGCCCACACCAAGGGACTGGTTCTTAATTTTTCCCTTTTCAGTTATCTTATTTGTCAACAGAGGTCAAAGTCTCATGTGGGTTAAAGTTAGCGCTTTCCAGGTTCCCCTCCTATAGGTGATGCAACTATCACTCCTAGTTTTGATACCAAGAGGACAAAAGGGATTTGAGAAATTTGTATGTTTCCTAGACCAACCCTGCTGAGTGAAAAGTCTCCACTGATGGTCCCTCTCACTCCTAACATAGTTGGCACTTTGGGGGGAACTAGTCTCTGTTGATTTCAAGTTTATATCCTGTGGTAAGTGTCCACAGAAATAGTGGTCTCCATTAAATAGGTGAGGCTTTGGGACCACACACCACACACTCCTTAGTGCTGGGAGGACTGGGTCTGATGCAATATGAGCCTCCTAGGCTAACCTTATTCTGAGAGCTAGCTGAGAATGGATCTTCCATGAGGGACTGTGTCTTATTCTTTGGGGGTGGTGCTTTCTCCCTCTGTTCTGCTTAACTCTTGTGCAGAAGTCTCTTTCCCCCTCTTCAGTCACACCAGTTCCTGAGTTTGGGAAAAAAGAGTTGTCATTCATTCATTCACTACCATTTGGTTTCCCATCCTAGAGGAAATTCCCCATTATATATTCCCCATTATATTAGGAGAAGCCCAAAATCTCACTTCATCTTGAGGAGGTCTTTTGATCCTTGGTTTTCTGTTCAGAGGTTGGGAGCATTAACTGCGGGCTCTGTTGACCTTGGAGAGGTCAGGAGGTTCTAATCTATTTTGAGCTTGGGCTGTCTTGCTCCTGTGAGGAGCCCATGTACCTGCTGGAGAATTGCTTTCCCCTTCTGTTTATTTTCTGCCTTCTCTTCATTACTCCTTTCTTCTCTCCCTCCAGATGCAAGTCCATGATTTGGAAAAATCTGGGAATTTTATGTTTCAGCAAGCTGTCTGCAATACATTTACCACAATTTGAACTTTTACAGAATATCACCAAAATCATGTTGAATACTTGTGGTTCTAGAATCCATCCCTTGATAGGTACTCCATAGAGATATTTGGCTAGGCCTTAACTCTGGTTGGACTGCAGCCCCATCAGGGGGTGGGGATTCTGAGCAGAGGAGGGAGTACCTCTGGGACCTTGCTCTCAGGAGAATGCCTCTATCCCAGGCAGTGAGCTATAGAGTACTATATAAATGTTCATTTCCTGTCCTCCTCCCTGTAGCCCTTATGACCTTCAACATTTCTCCTTGGATTCTGTCACAGAAGCTTAGACTTATCCCAAGAAATTCTGAAGTTGACTTCTTGACTGCTCCTTTCCTTCCTTCCTTCCCTCTGATAAAATCACTATGTTTCTGCTTCTCTCCTCCTACTTTGGTTCCTTTTCTTTATGCTGCTCTTAATGCAGTTATAACCTCTATTCTTGGTGGTTGGGATTGGGTATCTTCTCTTCTGTTTCCTGCTGCTGCTAATAGACTTAGTAGGAATCCCTTAGAACTTGAATGAGGGACATCTCTTCATTGTACCTCATGACTCATTCTGTAGTCACTGTCTCTGAGACAAACTGACCTATTTCTTTTTTTGTCTCTGTCAACTGGAGCACCGTTTCATGTCTCTAATCCTAGATTCTTTTGCCTTTGAAAGCTGCCAATCACTAGGTGGAAATTCAAGAATACAACCAATTGGGGAGAAGGAGCTGTTCTTTCTAGCTGGTGTTAATGATAAAGCAGTGAGGTTACAGATAGACGGTCCATAATGTTTAGCATCCTCCAAGGAAAGCATATAAAGCAGTTGCTCAGCATGTCTCAGAGCCCCTTGAGCTGTTGATTGTTTTTAATAATTTCCCCACCCCTGCTTTTAAGATTGGCTTTAATAATACCAGCAAGTTAGTTTACCTTTACCAACACAAGATTTGGCATTGATCTTGTAAGAGAGGAAGCAGGTAGATATGAAGAAGCCCTGACTGCTTTTGTGAATTCTACTGACAATGCAGGTGTTGGAAGAGTTTTAGCCTTGATTCTGAGATACAGGGACCCATTATTGTCATCTGTTAAGACTGCCCAGATTTATTGTTCATTACTTCCTTTGTTAGAGTCCAACCTTGGGATCTAGTCTTGATCCCTTTATATAAAATTGTATATCTGAGACTGGATTCTGAGTCAGATTATTCTATCTCAGATGCTGGCTTCATGTCTGAGAGCAAAGGACATCACTCCAAATACCAAACTTCATCACTCCAAATTCCTCTGTTGATAACCTCCTCCTGTTTGCTGTCTTGGTAGAGGCAAGAGGAATGACCCATATCCATTTGTGAAATATTTTCTTTTCAGGCTGACATGCATGTATTTATATGAATTATAAAGTTTGGATTCCCAGTTTTCCAGAATTAACAATCTGGGGGGAGAAAATCCTCTAGAACCAGAACCAGAATGAGTAGCTCTCATCAATGAGTAGATTCCTGGGCACTTAGGACATAGAGGAAATCTCTAGTATAGTTTTCTGTCTCTGGAATCACTCTTCTTATTCTCACCAATGGCAGTCTTCTCTCTGCACTAGGCGTGGAGGTGGTGCCTATGGTCTTGGAAGAGGAGGGCATACTACAAGATCTGGACTCCACAAATTTTTTCTTTTCTTTTTCTTTTTTTCTTTTCTTTTCTTTTTTTTTTTTTTTTTTACTTCAAAATACTGTGTCTTAGACATGGAGTCATTTCAGTTTTGTTATGTTTGGTCTGACCATTTGGTATAGGGGAGGTTATTGTTCTGTGGCAACCAGGGTGGGAAACTAGAAAGTCTGGTCTCCATTCTCTGACAGAATTACCTCTACTTCATGAGCTACCCTGAGGAACCTCATACAAAGAGGACCAATACTCACAGTGGTCATTGTGTGGCACTGGCCTTCTGACCTCGTGTTAAAGGTCTCGATCTTGTAAGTCCTTCTTTCTGGTCTATCTGATCTGTCACTTAAATGGGGTGAATTTCAGAACAGGCAAAGTCCTCACTGACTAGGAACTGAGAGGGCACCAGAAATGCCTTCAGCATGGAAGACTCATTGGTGGCAGCAAGGCATGCAGGAGGGGATCAATGTTCAGGGTAACCAGTCAGGGTCAGGGCAGTGTTTTCACAGGTGCTCTTACCTCGATGTCTTCCTCTTCCTTGTGGGGCTCCCTGGCTTTAAGGAAGTTTGTGGTGGAATTTTCCTCCTTTGGAGGAAAATCTGTGGTGGTCCCCCTTGTAAAGTGACTTGATATATTCTAGGCCACACCATTGTCTGTCTTTGACTGACCTGTAATGCATAGCTGGGTCTTTTACTCTTGGAATATAACTAGAAAGGATTTGCAGAGGCCAAACCTGAGAAGCAGGAACAATCAGAAAATCAAATTCCCCTTCCCTCCTGACCTTGAGTTCTGTCTACATTCTGTACTCCTAGAGGGTCAAGATTGGGACCATATTCTAGTCTCTGGGTTCCTAAGTAAAAGAAGGACCAATATGAGTTTTTTAATGTAACAACTCAAATCTAATGAGTGTTCCTATTTACAAGTCATGATATTAAGGAGTTATGACATGGAAATGTGAACATTGGCCTCCCTCTGCCTCTCCTGGAGTGTGAGGCATTCAGACAATCACTCTTTTCCCTCCTGGCCACTGTCCTTCAACCAGGGTAATATCTTCACCTAAGTAAGTGCAGAAGACTCACCTGGCCACTATATTCCTCACCTTGATCTCCATCAGCTTTGGGTTTCTCATAATTACATTTTATGTACTCCAAATATGGGAATCCCCCAAACTGGGGACATGAGAATGTCAGTCAGTAAGGGGAGAAGAAGTAGGCTTTATGCTTTCATTTGACACATTTTATGAGCACTTTTGAAGAGTCAGTGAGAACAATTTACTAAAGAATGATGTCAAGACCCCTGAAGAGGTTCTGTCCCACATAGCCATTGCTCATCTTCTTTCTACTGATAACCTCATCCCATTTCTCTTGTACTGACGGAAGTGAAGAATCAGAAAGAGCCCCTGTGGAGAGAGACATTTCTGATGTATTTGTGAAACATTTCCTCATTAGAATGGTATGAGTATATTTTCTAGTCATAAATGAACCCCATGTATGTGGCATTCTTAACATGGGAAGAAACTCAGCTGGGTCTTAGGGCAAATGGACCATCTCTACTGATGGTCATACTGACATGAACGTGAAGGAAACTCCACTGGAGGTTTTGACTGCTAGGTCTTTAATGCCTATGAAATTGGTGGCCCAGGGGTCATTGTGAAGGGTCCCTGTTGCTCCTACAATACTCTATTCCTGTCCTCAACCATGGCAGCCTTCTCATTTCTTGGCACTGTGAGATGGAGATGGTGCCTGTAGTCTTGGAGAGAAGATGTGCTTCTCCACATTATGATCTGGATGCCAGATCTTTTATGTTCTTTCATGGTAGATATTCTATGGATTGGATCTTCAGGCATTTCAGTCTTAGTATAGTTAGTTTTTCTATTTGATGTGGAGGAAAATATTTTGTGCCAACTGGGCTGGGAGACTAGAAAGTCAGCCATTCTCTGACAGTCACCTCTACTTCATGAGCTACCCTGGGGAGCCCATACAAAGAGGACCAACACTCAATAGTGGTCATTGCGTGGCACTGGCCTTCTGACCTCCTGTTAAAGGTCTTGATCTTGTAAGTCCTTCTTTCTGGTCACTTAAGTGGGGTGAATTACGGAGCAGACAAAGCCCTTACTTACCAGGAACTGAGAGGGCTGCAGAAATGCCTTCAGCATGAAAGACCCATTGGTGGCAGCCAGGCATGCAAGAGGGGATCGCTGTTCAGGGAGACTAGCCAGGGTCAGGGCACTGTTTTCACAGATACTCTTACCTCGATGTCTTCCTCTTCCTTGTGGGGCTCACAGGCTTTAAGGAAGTTTGTGGTAGAATCTCCCTCCTTCCATGGAGGAAAATCTATGGTGGTCCCCCTCATAATGTGATTTGATCTACTCTGGGCCATACTACCTGTCATCATCTGTCCTCAACTAACCTGTAATGCGTCACTGGGTCTTTCCCTCTTGGAATATAACTAGAAAGGATTTGCAGAGGCCATCACTTGAGAAGAAATAATAGATTAATTCTTCTTCTCTTCTGGATTTGGATCCTGAGTATATGCTGAACTCTCTAAAGAGTCTAGGGATCTTTCTCCAAGTTTCTGAGGAAGGGAATAGCTAGTCTTTGATTTCTATATATGCCCATAAACTGTTCATATTATTTGAGTGCCTATTATGTACTAGGTACTATGTTTTATTATTTCACTTCTGGTGATCCCCTCACGCCTTAGAATTTCAGAGATTTCTGGGGAGATGGGACATTCTCTTCCATTCCCTGTCTTTAGCTTTCCACTATGGTAGTCTCTGCCCTGGGAGTTTGGAACATTCTACTTGGCAAGGCTGGTATCACCACTGCTCTCCTTCAGCTAATGAAAAAGCAGAATGAAAAAGCAGAATTCAACAGGAACCCTTAAATATGCCTTATTCTCACCCAAGACCACTCCCTTCTCCCCTGCCTGTCCTTTCTCCAACCATCAGTTATAAGATCATTTTTAATGATTTAGACATTTTTCACTGACCCATGGGAATGCTTTGACCCTTATGACCATTTCTTTTAGCTACTGTCCCTGTGTCTTGGATTCTTCATTATCTATCACAATCTCATTCTTTCTCTTGCTCATCCTCACTTATTACATATACCCTGGGATCCTGCCAGCTATCTACTCACAAACTAGAGTCATCCATGTGTCCTTTCTCCCAAGAGAATATTGATCCCGTGAACTCCTCTCAGGCCAGTGCCCCATATCCGTCTGTCCTCGCTAATTATCCCCTGTGAAAACCTATGTTTTGATCAGGAAACATGGAGCTGCCAGAGCCTGTCTGTGAGATTCACAGTGGCATCGGTCACCACAGACTAGAATGCCCCACTGAGTTCTTACTGTCAAAGAGAAAGCAGTTTTTGGTCTCTTTGTTTCCTTGTTTAAATCTTCAGGGCTTCTTATAATGGGTCTTGGTTTCATCCTTTGGAAAATGCAGGACTAGACTTAGATTATTTATCTCCCTGTTTGCTTCCCAGGTGGTCTCTGGTGGTGACTGACTGTAAGGAAGCAGCTGCAGGAGCATGACCTTAGTTTCAGCTCAGGCAACAGCACCGTGCTGGCCATGGGTGTTAGGCGTAAGCCCCTCAAGGAGCAGGTACTGGAGGCTTTGTAAGCTCTGGAAATCCTCAAGCACAGTTGGAGGCTTTCTGAGGGACACTAATAGTCACCCATATGGCCACATTCACCTACTATGAATGCCAAGATCTCCCCACTCCACTCTTTTCTTGGATAGCATGATCCAGCCCCTGACCCAGGGGTGTCTCGAGCACCCCCCCCCACCCCGCTTTCTGGCTTGTGGCTCAGCTTATTTCACAGCATCATTTTTCTGAGGCTCCTCCTCTTGGTGAAGCTCTGTGGGCAGTGACATGAATGGCTTCTGGGAAGTCTCCTCATATGAGGGACCACCTGTCCCTGTAGCTGGTGTGTTCTTGACTTTCAGACAATTAGTTTGTAATGATCTGCCTCCAACTGAGATGATTCTCACTTGCTGCACAGGTGTAGCAATCTCCACAGGGATGAAACTGTGTTCTGGGGCACAGAGAGTTCCTTTTATCAACAGAAAACCTTCCATGGTTTTCTGAACACTTCCATTTTCTGAGACGTTGCTGAATGTGGACATGGCATCGTGACATTAGGAAAGAAAGATCTGTGACTTCCCCACTCTCCACTTTCCTTCCAGTCCTTTGAGCCAGGTTCTATGTGTGTTGCACTTCAGATGCCCCTCCTGTCCACTCTTGCCTCCCAGGAGCTTAAACTCAAGAGGGTGTGGTTATTCCCCTTCTCTGCCGTAATTCCTTCAACTTTTGTGGTTTTGTTTTTAAAATCTTTATTGCATCAACATTATAACAATAAAAATGCTTTGCAAGTGAGATCTAAATCCAATAAGCCCAGAAGTCTTTTTTTTTTCATTTTTTTAATGTCCTCTTCCTCATAAGTGGATGAGATATTTATGTAGTTTTCATACCTGAATACAATTTTTATAGTCCTGTATAATCTGTTGCTGCTGGGATCAGTTTCAGGGGTTGCCAAGGGTGTTGTTAATATTGATGATCAGATATTTGGCCCTTCTCTATCTATGGTCACTTAAGGGTATTTTTAATACAACTAAGAGTGGGACTTGCCTCTTAAACTCTTTCTTTGGGCCTTAGTCTTACTCCTCCTGTGTCTTAACCACCACAAATGCAAATCAATGAGACAGCATTTGATTTAAGCTTTATCAAATTGTCTCTCTCAGGGAGAATGAGTCTCTTGAAAGGGTAAGGCGTTTCCTTCTTCTTTTATGGGCTCTGCAAACCCTTTCTAATTATATTCTAAGAGAAAATGTCCCAGAGAGCATATTCCACAAGAGTTCGGATGATGGAGGCTAAGAGGGAATTAGGATCACATTTATTTATAAGCATGTATTCAGCTATGGCTCTGTTGATTCTGGCTAGAAGATGGAGAGTACCAGTGGGGTGGAGTCCAATTAAGAACAAGAAATTGTCCCACAATCAAGAACTTAGAAGCTACAATAATAACATTTTGGGGAACATTGGTTTCTAGGATACTACTCTGTTCCAGATTTTCTCCTGGGTCTTCATTCCTACTCAGTGCCTCCAGTTGCCCACAGATCTATTCACAGCTCTCATCTTGCCCTGCACACACTTTCTGCGTTGCCATAGGCACAACCACCGTGGCTTCTACATACTTGATACTCAGTATCCTCAGGTCTGTGTCTTTTAGATTGGGGAATGATAATTCTTTTTATTTTTAAAATTCCAAGCCGTGTTTTTTTATTGTGGGAGTAAAACATGGTTATTGTGGAGAGACCAGTAGATGGAGATGAGCAAAAAGAATCCTGGCAGGGAGTTAGTCACTGTTAGCATCTACATCTATATGCCCTTCTAAACCCTGGTCCTCTCTCGAATGGTCTTTCTACAGATTTTTAGTGCAAATAAGCATACTGTTTTTGCAGAAATGTGATCACAACCATTTACATTCTCCACAGAAGGCACCTTGAGCACCTCACCCGAGCAGTCTGCATCCAAAATCCTGCTCCATTCACCCTCTGCTCAACATCACCCACCTCCTCTATTATGAATGACATCACCTAATAAGTGTTTTAAGTCTGAGCAGCCTGGGTCTACGGCTGGAATCAAATTGGTACACCCCTCCCCCCGTTTCACTGTGGCTGTCCAGGTTTGCCAATTCTATGTCACAAACATCCGCTGAGTTTGCTCAGTAGTCCATTGCCGTTGCCTTAATTCAGGCCTTCACTAAATCTTGCCCCGCTCACTTTGATTCCAAGGCCTTCCTCCAGACTATCAATCTTTCACACCTAGTGAAAGCCTAAAACCCTTCGCTGGCTCCCCATTGCTTACAGGATAAGAATCCAGACTCCTAAGCAACGCCTTGAATGAACTGACTCCTGCATAGCACTCATTTCTTACCGCGTGGCCCATCATTGCTCTTTCCATAGACTTGGGAGCCACACTCACTGTACAGTGTCTCCAAATTTTTGTACCTTCTTTGCCCTTTCATTGGGATGTCCATTATCTTTTTCCATCCTCTGCTAACTTCCACATGTCCTGCAGTCACTATCCCTCAGTTACTCAGAACTCTTCTAGGTCCATCGCATATCTGGCCCTCTTCTTGAGCATCTGGCCTGGGACCCCTTCTGCTGAAGGTTCGAAAGACCTTTAGAGAATTAGTGATGCAACCAATAAGTAAGGGAGACCGGGACAGGTTATCTCAGCCCCTGCTTGCAAAAGCCACTGCCTCATACAGAGCAAATACATGGGCCCTGCATTACTGGAACAAAGTAGGTGAATGAGCATCACCCTTTCCATGTGCCCTCAGACTGGATGTTGGGCTTTATTTTATGACTTCTTAAAAAGAATACCATTGCCGGGGTACCTGGGTGGCTCAGTGGGTTAAGCCTCTGCCTTTGGCACAGGTTGGGATCCCAGGATCACGACCTCGGGCTCTCTGCTCAGCAGGGAGCCTGCTTCCTCCTGTCTCTCTGCCTGCCTCTCTGCTCACTTGTGGTCTCTGTCTGTCAAATAAATAAAATCCTAAAAAAACAAACAAACAAACATTGCCTTGTTCTAAAAAGGATCAAAAGTATCCTACATAGATGAGATACTATAGGAGAATAAGATACGTGAAATTAAAACAAAACAGGTAAAGAACCTGTGCCAAAGGGAAAACAAAGGTCATAGTAACCTGAAGCTAAGAGCACTATATTGAGTGATACTGTTAATTCATTATGTTTTTTGTAGATGGGAGCCGCAGATTTAGCTCCACACATTAAGTTATCCCATTTAAAAGAGGGAGGTGTGATTATTAGGACAGACCTGTGACTCAGGAGCAGCATAGTCATTCCTGGGACTGAGACCTAAGTGGCATTTCTCTTGGACCTGTCTTCACAGGACTTTTGGGTTCTTTCCCTCTGGGACTATCTGATATGTTAATATCAATCAAATTTCATGCATGCCAGTTATGTGGAGCTGGGCATTATAGGAGGAGAAATTTGAGGGGTTTGTTCTGGATCTTCAAAGCCTTTTAGGTGCATGGTTCCTATTGATTGGATGATGTGCTTAGGCCCGGCAATCTCCCATGTCTAGATTTTAGTTATTCTTGAATGTATATTCTGTCCTGCTCTAAAGTGCTCCCAGTTATATCCTAAGACCTGGTTTCTATCATCCTTCAGGGGATATAGAAATCAGAGCCAAACTTGGTGTGGATTTCATTTATTCAACTCTGTGCCAGTGACCATGATATATACCAAAGATGGCATACAAGGGCTCACGAGGGAAGGGTATGTGTCTGAGTAGGTGTCCTGCCCTGTAGCCCTGTGTGCATACTCCTTTCTGTTGCAAACTTCATCCCCATCTTCTCATGGTACACAGATAGAAACAAAATCCCCAAAGGTGGTGCTGATCCATTGTGGAATGTTTCCTCTTGGACTTGTACATAGCCTTTTGGATTATAAAGGAAACCCTAGGTGTTTGGGATTCCAGACCCAAGATGTGAATCTGGTAGCCCTTAGGGCAGGTCGACTCGTTCTTGCTGGTGGGTGACCCCAGATAACCTGCATGAACCTCAATGAAGCCTCCTGCTGATGGGTCCCCCTAGATGGGGCCCGGGGGCCTGTGTGGAATGTTTCTTCTTGCTCCTGGTGCTTTTTTGTCTCTTGCCCCCAGAGTAGGCAATAAGATGGGCCCCTCAGCAATGGAGATGGAAATGGTGACTAGGGTTCTTATGAAAAAGGACCCTGTGAAGGGTTTGCTTCTCTCCAGGACGATCTGGTCATTTCACCTTTTGTGGGGGCACGTGGGTGGTCTGAATGGAGATATTTCAATCCTGGCATCACTGATGTGGCTGTTGGATATTGGTGGGGGTGTTGTGGGGAGAGGAGAGGCTGGGTTGTAAGAGCCATTCTTCATTTCAGAGCTCTCCCTGTTTAGTCTGCTCTGTATGAGCTCAAGCACATAGCAATGACACTTCCTGAAGACTCCTCCAGGAATTGGTCTCTTGGGTAGAGCTGTTCTACTCATCTTCACCATACTCTTTGCCTTGATGGGGCCCAAGCTTCTGTGCTGCACAGTTAAGCCTCGCCTCACCTTGTCTTATAGGCTCCAGGAAGGGCTGGACTGTGCTTCGGGTTGGAGAACAGAAGCCTGCAGGTCCTGCTAAGAGGGTCACTCTCCCTGGGAATTAGAGAGTTGGAGGTCTGGGTCCTGGATCTCTTTGGCACATTATCGGTCATTAAGTGGACTCCTCTGATTATCTCTTATTCCATAGCTTTCAGTCTTCATTATTGGCCTGAAGTCTGTGGCGGGCACTGAGAAATCAGATGGTAATTACCACAGTCTCTTCAGTGTAAGTGAATTACCACAGTCTCTTGTAAACCTGTTCAAGTTGTCCCTTCTCACTGTTTACAAATGCATGTAACACATCTGCAGGCCCCATTCTTGGGAGACGGGTTAAACGTGAACCACAAGTCTTCTCTGAAGTAAAGGAAGGATTTTTGAAGCCTAGGAATTCCTCTTTCTATCTTGGCTCTGAGTTCCAGTCCTCTCTGAGAGTCTTGGCTTGGGGGGATGGTGGTATTTATGATTTATGTTTTTCACCCTCAGGATCCCCGAGAACTAAATCAAATACATACATGTGTGTGTGCACATGCACACACACATACACACACACTTTTTGAGTGCTTTTATATAGTGGGCTTTATGATTGGTGATTGGGGAATCACCTCGGTAATTTCACTTCTGAACAAGAGGCATTAGCCACCTACTACTCTGATGCTGTCTTCTGATTGTCCAAAAGAATCCTCTGGGTGGGTTTGTCTTTCTCCTGCTCTACCTTTTCCATTTCCCTGAGGGAAGGATTCAGCCTTGTCCCTGGAATTGGAGTCTATCTGGAGTTTGGAGCTTGCCTGATTCTTTATCTCCACTCATGGTCACTGGGTGGGGGTGGCTTTCTTGGTCTCCATTGTCACTGCCTAGCCCTACTTCGCTCTCCTTTGGCCCCTGCCTCCTTGTTCTTCTTAGCTCCACCCACTGCATCTGTATCTCTTCTTCCAGTTTCTCCTGGGATCACGAATCTAGGAGGCTCCTTGACATGGTGGAGCTACAATGAACAATTTCCTTGCAAGAAGATGGAGATCGCCATAATATCATTATATCTGGAGCTCCGGATAAGGACATTTACCCATTTTCTGTTTTTTTTTTTTTTTTCCTAAAAAAACCCAAAAAACAAAAAACCCCACTATATATAGATATATAAAGAACCCTGACTTAGCATTTGAAATTAGCATTCTGAGAGGCTGCGGGCATCCGTCAGACTGTTCGCAGTCCCCACCAGAGGCAGACGACTCTTGGGCCACGCTCCTTTGACCTGGCCAGTTGGCTTTAGTGCTCTTTTTCAAAGAGCAGTTTCCCTTTCTGTGCTTCAGTTTCTTCTTTAAACACAAGGAAATGAGATCAATTGGTATCTAGTTAGGCATTCTTCTCCCCTCCTTGCCACCTCATTAAGATACAGCTCTTGTTTCTGTTGCAAGAGTCACTCTTTGTGGTGTATGTATAAGCGTGGATTGCAGATCCAGGTGACATTAGGGAGATGAGTCTGGAGGCTAGCATGGAGTCCTTTGTGAGATCTGTGCTTCCTCAGTTTGATCCCCTACTGAAGATCAGTAACAGCAGAGCTCCCTATGGCTCTTATATGCTCTTTGAAGTTTGCAATTGTGGATTCTCATTACTGTTTTCTTTGGAGGGTAAAACTCAATCTATTCATCTCTGGCCTTCCATGCTTTCCCTCACCCTATTGGACAGCTGCTTTGATCTCCTCATGATCCAGACACTTCTTTAAGTATCTTTTTGTGTTCATGACCGAGTATATCCTGGATGATCCCTTAAGGCTGGGTACTCTTCTGTCTTTCCTTGTGGTGTTCAGGAAAGGTGTCTTTCCTTTCCTTTTGGTGTTCAGACACTTGGTTGACATTGAGATGTACTCAGCAAATTATCAGAGATGGCACTCCCCCCTTCCCTGAACCAGGCAGCATTAGCCCTCAGGAGGACCACTCTGTCTGGTCCTTTCTCAAGAGTGTTAATCCTTCTCTGGAGCTCCAGGGTAAACTCAGAAATATAAAGTAAGGTCCTCACTTCATAACTTCTCCAGATAACTTCATTCCCCCACCCCCATTGGCCCATTTTTAATGTTTTTTGTTATACAATTGCATTTAGGATAAGTATTTTCCTCTTTTGGGAATACCAATCTGTCATTTTTCTACTTTCAATGTTGTCCCAATATTTTTTTTTTTTTTTTTTGCCAGAGAAGGCATCAGGGCAGAGGTTATCCCCATTCAGTACACTTCCCAGTTAACTGATTCACAAATGAGCATTTATTTCATATCCTCCCAGCACTAATTTTTTAAATTCTAACTTAAGAAGAAGAACAAGACAGCCAAATAATTCATGAAAAGCTTTCTGCTGTCATTTTCTATAGTCTTTTATGATATTTGATGGTATGTAGGTATGACCCTTATGTAGTTACAGTCAAAGTTTAGATACAATTTTGCTGTTTAAATAGACCTCATTAAATATTTTCTGTTTTGTTATGGACTTTGAATGATTGTTTCCGGCCACTGTATAGGATTTTATTGATTTCATAAACCATAACATTGTTCAGTTTCTTCCACTGCTTATTGCCCCCCTTTTCTTTTCCTACTTATTTATTAAAAATAAATATATTTATATATAATGCTTCAATTTGATTACATTTCCTAGAATTTGATTACTGGGTCTGAGAGAATGAATGTTTTTATGGCTTTGGAATATTTACCCAAGTTATTTTCCAAAGTGGTGGGTCTGTCCTCTATTTCGGTTATCACGAATGCTAAGTATATGTCCCTGGCCATGAAGGAGAATTGAGTAGAGGATAGAATATGTGGAGTGGTCTAGAGCAGAATGGCCGAGCAAATGGTTTCTTTCCCAGACAAAGTCAGGTTCACAAACATGGAACTAAGCTGAGTGATTGGGTGATTAATTTCCCTGATTTTTATCCCCCATATGCCACCTTATCTCCTTCCCAATTTGGTCTTGGGCAACACATATCTTCCCTGTATGCATCCAGGAAATCTTTGGAAATGCCCTTATTATCTTTCTCCTACCAATGGCTTAACAGGAGATAATAGTTTCAATAATTGCATTCACAAAAGCAAGTATTTCTGCCCTTATCTTATTTCCTTGGCAACTTCTCTTTTAAATAACAAATCCAATATTCAAATAACATGTTTTTACTAATATTTTGAAAATTCTTTGAAAAAATAGAAACACACAAGTCACTGAGCTCCATGTGGCATGCGATACTTTGGCTGAGTAGGAGAGAACAGAAGTCTGGTTCAACTTAAAATTCTAGGTCGAACTTGGACGACAGGGTGAGAGAGGGAGGTGGTAAGAGCCCAAAGACTGAGGGCAGGTTGCGCAGACCCAGGCTGGCACCAAAATACAGAGTACAGTGGAGTCCTGCATGGAGATAAAGGGAGATAAAGGAACGACAGACAGCCCCAGGGGGTGTTGCAGAGAGCCCTTGGCAATGGGGAGGTCTCTGGCAGAGTCCGAATAAAGGCAGAGGAATTGCAGGTCTCACTCGAGGCTCTTAAGTTTTCCTTCACCCGCACATCTGTTTAAATAAGAGGAGGAGGAGTAATGGGGGTAATAGGAAAGGAGAAAGCGAATCTGTACGAGAAAGTCCACCTGTAATCCTGCTCCCCCAAAGCTAGGTCAGTATGTGGGAATCAGCCATGACATTTAGCCCTTCAGGGCTCTTGGAATTTCCATTAAACAGAGATGCCCATCCAGTTATTCTGGAAAAGAATAATGGATCTAGGGGATGAGAACAATGATTAAGGAAATACTAAATGACAGGAGCAAGGAACACCAGGGGGGTTTCCTCATCACCCTTCAACAAAATGAATTTTAAAATACCAAGGCAGTTCTGAATTTTCTGGGACGACTCTGTGGATGGGACCTTGGCAAGAAGGCCCACAGTTGGGTACTGGAATTTTTCTAAGTCTGTTTGGATTGTTGTAATGGCACCAACCAATCCACTTTTCCTCAAAGCTGGATGCTAGGAAGATTTTCTTCAGTGATGTCTATACCTGTACAAAGGAAAGCTGGCCCCAGGATTGCCCTCAGTTGAACCTTTTATAGGGGGTCACCATTCCAGGACAGACTTTGTTCGTCTAATTGACACAGCACAATTTTCCCATCCCCACTGCGTAGGTATTTACATACAAACTAGATATGTATATATATCTAAATATATTATCTACGTAAAACTGATAGACGGTATCGTTAGTAAAAGGTGATTACCTTCATAATAGGACCAAGAGGACCAGGTTGTTTTAAGTGATGAGCTGTAACAAAAGAATCACACTGTAAACCACTTTCTCTTGATTAAAGAACTTTTATTTCTGCTACCTTAAAGGAGAGGATTTACCTGTTAGCAGCAGTTAATGTACCAACCAGAAACAATCCCGTCTGGTTGTAGCATAGACTCTTAACTATGTATCTCTTAATAGAAGATACTATTTAATGAGTGCTTACTGAGTGCCATCTTTGAGCTAAGTCCTTACTACTTGCAAATCTTAGTCTTCACAGTAACCCAACATGATACTTTTGTTATCCCCACTTTACAGATGGAAGGCAGGGTTGTTGGAAAGGTTAAGTAGCTAACTTATTCGAGTCCCACAGATGCTAAGCGGTAGATGCAGATTAAATGTAGGACAGTTGGAATTCCAGAATTTGCCTTCTTAAGTCAATGTGAGAATGCTCAGAAAATTCAAAACAAGGTAAGCAGGATATAGAAGAAGTCATACAACATGCAAAGCTCAGAACCAGGAAAATTTTGCTTGAAAGAAGGCTGTCATTTTGAGCAGCTTTTCAGTGTATGTGGGACTTGTGGGGTGAGCCAACTAGACCTACCCGGGAGTCAGCGAGATCCCCTTCTTGGCCACAGTAACTTGGTAGCAATTCTAAAAGGAGGACCCATAGAGATGCTGAGCAGGTTTACTAGTGATAATAATCATAGCTAGCTCTATGGGCTACGAATGGTACCAGAAACCTTTCTTGAAGAATTTTAATTTTCCTGTTGGTATGTAAGGCCATTGCTATTACATATCAGAAAACAAACCCAGAGGATCAATAACTTTGCTGTCATCCCTTAGCCAAGTTGTGGCAGAAGCAATCTAACTCCATTGTTTCAAATTAACCACCACTTGGGGAAAAAGGGGGGGAGACTATGGCTCATTCACACTGACTGCCAGTTGGAAGAGTTGACCGTGGTAGGTGGGTAGCTGATCTCTGTAGAAGACTAGCACCTTTGAAAATACAGAGGGGTCCTACTGGCAAGAAAAGCTAAGGTCTAACATGTTTCCAGTGTACATTGAATCAAGTGAAGTTCTCTCAAAACACTTTGTTTGATATGGGAGTAGTTTATCCTCAAACTGATACAGGTTTGTTATCTGATATTGGAATAATTAATGTCCAGGCACTTAAATTAAGAAAGAAAGAAAAACTCAAAAGCACCAAGTGAAATTGAATTTATTTTTACAGAATAGATTCCTGCAGTATATTTATCTTTACCGAGTTCAGTGTCATTATAACCATGTTATCAGAACACACTCATTTTTTTTAAAATATTTTATTTATTTATTTGACAGAGAGAGATCACAAGTACGCAGAGAGGCAGGCAGAGAGAGAGGAGGAAGCAGGCTCCCTGCCGAGCAGAGAGCCCGATGCGGGACTCGATCCCAGGACCCTGAGATCATGACCTAAACCGAAGGCAGCGGCTTAACCCACTGAGCCAACCCAGGCGCCCAGAACACACTCATCTTTTATATAAATGAGATTTCTTACCTTATTAATACAAAAAAGTTTTATCCAAAAAGGAAAATGTACAGACTCTACCTTTATTGCCCTTTGAAACCCAAATATGCCACCAAAAACCAGCCTATTGGTGCCTATTCAGTATACCTCTAAGTTGAAAAAGGATTCATAATCTAGCATACTGTTTTTTTTTTTTCAAGAAAAATGTTTATTTAAAAAAATTTTAATTTTTTATTAGCATATAATGTATTATTAGCCCCAGGGGTACAGGTCTGTGAATCTCCAGGTTTACACACTTCACAGCACTCACCATAGCACACACCCTCCCCAATGTCCAAGACACAATAGCATGCTGTTTTTTACCCTCATCGATCTCCTAAGGCATATTAAGTCTTTTAATTGTGCCGATAAGTGAAAAATAATATCTGGGCTACTGTAGGTGATCTTTGCCTTCAAGAGTTTCTTGTACTGTGTATGTGGAAAGTACTCATTTCCACTTGTCACTCATTGAAAGGTTTTATGAGAATTGCAGTTATTCGGACAGAGAAGGTACCAGATTCTTGCTTCATTGTAGATAACAAGCCAGGAAACATTGATTTCATATATTAAAATTGCTTTATATTTCTAGAGTACTTTATAGCTTATATAGCACTAGAATCAAATCATTCATTTTGAGCCAGCAACTCCAGGGAGTCTAAGTGACACGTTCAAGGGCTTTTAACTGAATAAAAAACGTCAAACTGAGGGTTCATATCCATGATTCCTGCACATGACTAATGTCATTCTTATAAAATCCCAATTTTAAATATTATTGGTGGAAATGCTAATGGGAAAAACAAACAAGCAAAAACCAAGCTAGTGTTGCACTCAACCACATGGATGGAACAGACCTAGTGTTCAGTCAATGAAGTAAGATACAGAAGAAAACCTATAATAGGATTGCATGTAAATGAAGTTCAATAATAGGAAAAGGAAGGATTTCCACTTCTGGCCAAAATGGAGTAAGAGGGGTTAGATTAGATTACCCTCCTGCTGAAACAACTAAAATCCAGAAAAATACGTGAAACCGTGTTTTTTTTAAGATGCTAAACATCAAGCAACAAAGGACAGTGATCGTTGAGAGATGGAAAAGAGAATACATGGACCCCCGCCTGTTCCAGGAGAGTTTCCAGTTTGCAGCCCTGGGAGGGAGACTGCTGGTGAGCCACATGGAGCAGAATCTGGATGTCACAGTGGCTTGAACTTGTAGGCCAAGCACGAGGAGGAGAAAGCTGGTCTGAGAAAGACATCCAAGATTTGCAGAGGTCCCCTTTGAGTTGTTAGCTGAGGACCAATGAATTCTCTGCATGTAAGGAAGGAAGCCAAAGGTTCTAATCCTTTCCCAAAAGGATTAGTGAGAACAATTGTTGGAGCTCACTCAGGACCAGAATGGTTCTTGTTCCCACCACCCAGGATGTAAAACTTCATAATTCACAGGGCTTTGGGTAGAGTACTAACTCAGAACTCCAGAGCTGAGAAAAACTGCCATAGACCAAATTCAGCTCTGGTCCCACCTAATAAAGCTTAACAGCAAGACCCAAAATAATCAAACTGTTTCCAATCATGTCCCAGAACAAAGCTTAGGAATATACATAGGAAAATAAAAATATCCAACATGCAAAGGTAAAATCACAATATCTGGCATCTGATGAAAAATTATCAGGCATGGAAAGAAACAGGAAAACATATAACCCATAATGAGAAAAGTCAATCAATTAAAACGGATTCAAAAATTACACAGATGATAGAATTCATAGACAAGGAAATGAGAACAGTTATTATAACCATATTCTGTATGCTTAAAAAGATATATAAAAGATTGAACAAGTTAAGTAGAGACATGGATAATATATAAAAGACCCCATAGTAGGCAAAACTAATCTGAAATGATAGAGGCCAGAATAGTATTTACTCTTAGGGAATATTAATAGGGGAGGGGCATAAGGATGCCTTCTGAGATGCTAGAAATTTTTTAAATTTTTATTTGGTTGATTCTCTATGTATATGCACATATGTAAAAATCAGTTGAGCTCTATGCTTATGATATGTGTGCTTTATGTAAGCTAAACCTAAAAACCCATACTCTGGGTACTGTTTGCAAAGCAAGTCAGCCTGTGTAAGTAAGCACATCTTTTATTCCATTGGGGGGGTCAAAGTGAATGCATGTCCTCAAGATTCTATAAAAATGGACAGAAATTAGCTGTCATGGAGGAGCTTGAAATTAACCACATCATAGAGATTAGTCTACCATTTTAGTAAAATTAGTCCCAACTGGTCAATGAGGGCAGGACTCTTACTAGGTGCCCACTAAATATTGTTGGTTCCTATTAACTTCTGCCAGTTTTTGTCCACTAAGGTATAAGATGGAGACAGAAGGAAAGAGATCAGTTGTTTCATTGTGCATTTAAGAGAGGAGATATGCAGAGAGGGTCTAGCTTATAAAATAAAGATTGATAACAGCTGTTTCACCTGGAAGTTCATACGTGTGGTAGAGACTAAATCAGCCACTTCCAAGAGGTAGATTATGTGTGGACAAAGGGACAAGAATGGGGTCAAGACCAGTAGACTTGAGATGGGAGTCCAAGCTCTCAATAAAAGTAGATTTCTCTTCTGATGGCTGCATAGTATTCCCTTGTGTATATATACCACATCTTCTTGATCCATTCATCTGTTGATGGACATCTAGGTTCTTTCCATAGTTTGGCTATTGTGGACATTGCTGCTATAAACATTCGGGTGCACGTGCTCCTTTGAACTAGAGCGTATCATGCTTAGCGAAATAAGTCAAGCGGAGAAAGACAAATATCATATGATCTCCCTGATATGAGGGAGTGGTGATGCAACATGGGGCCTTAAGTGGGTAGGAGAAGAATCCATGAAACAAGATGGGATAGGGAGGGAGACAAACCATAAGTGACTCTTAATCTCACGAAACAAACTGTGGGTTGCTGGGGGGAGGGGGGTTGGGAGAAGGGGGGTAGGGTTATGGACATTGGGGAGGGTATGTGCTTTGGGGTAAATTGGAAGGGGAGGTAAACCATGAGAGACTATGGACTCTGAAAAACAATCTGAGGGGTTTGCAGTGGTGGGGGGGTGGGAGGTTGGGGTACCAGGTGGTGGGTATTATAGAGGGCACAGCTTGCATGGAGCACTGGGTGTGGTGAAAAAATAATGAATACTGTTTTTCTGAAAATAAATAAATTGGGAAAAAAAATTCTGAAAACAAAAAACAAACAAACAAACAAAAAAAGTAGATTTCTCTTATTTCTTTCAACACCATTCCCACCAAGTACTAAATGCAGGTCACCGAGTATATAGTTCTCCATAGATAATCCTCCTCCTATAGCCAGTCAGATCAAATGCTGCTTCTCAATTGAAATGTATCTGTCACCTGATACTCCAGTAGGTCAAGTTATGGGTCTGAGAGCCCGAGGCCACATTTGTTTTTCTGTAAAGGAGGGACACATTGGATGGAGAAATCTCTCAGAGGGATTTCTTGGACACAGCATGAGTTATTTCTGAATATTGTCACAAATTAAAATAATAGTCGTCACTCGTATCCTCTTATGGGAGTGGGTACAAGTCTTGTTGGTCCTCCTGAGTTTTTTTGTCTTTTCCTTTTAAATTAATTGCCAGCCAGAATTTTCATTAGTATCCAACAAATTTTCTCTGTGGACTGTGCTTTTTGGCACATGGCAGTAGAGTCACATTTGTGACCAAAAGGGAAGAAATGAAAAACATCAGAAGATTGTATTTAAACTTTTTCTCTGTGCACCAGCCAGAGCTCTGAAGCATTGATGGTGGTCATTGCTGTGGATGCTTAATTTTCCTGAGTAACCTTGGGAAATGCTCTGATCTAACACTGGGAAGATCTCTGGGCCTCTAGTTTTGTAGGACTCATAGTGAAAGGGTCACTATTGTTTCCGGAGTTATCTGGACAGGGTAAAATAGGATTGGAACAGTGGAGATGAGGATTTCGCCGATTCTGCCCATCCCTCTCTCACTGCCCGTGTTCTGCAGTCATCTTGTTTCTGCCTGTCTCCCATGCATTTAGGAGATTTCTCAGTGTATTTCTGGGTGATTGTTTCAACTTACCACACCTGTTCACTCTTCTCCTTTCCTGTTCTGATTGTCTTATACTTAATATAACGGAAGTTGTAGTGGTGGATGGATTACATTGATGACCCCACTTAATGCCTGTGGTGCCCCTACCACCCCCACCATCCCCTAAACCACTGCATTTTGTGGTTGGTTGGTTGGTTTGCAATGTTATGGTAGTGATATGGAACTGATACACGTGCCGGTGCCATGCATTGCGGGTCTGGCTTATGGCTGAAGTTACTGTTTGTTTGTTTCTGAGTTCCTATAGTCACCTGAGTTGGAAAAGTATCCTTTGGCCTATCCCTCCAAACACTGCTGTCCTGTGTTCTCACTGTTGTATGTTATCTAGAGCTGACTTTTTAAACATTATGAATTACCTCAAAAGTAAAAGTGCAGGCAATCCTATGTGCATCGGTTCTGTATTTCTGCAACCCAGATTTATCAAATTCTTTTCTCACTTTGCAATTTATATTAGCTCCTAGGGCTGCTGTAGCAAACAAACACACGAGGTACTTAAAACAGCAGAAATTTATTATCTCTCCACTTTGGAGGCTAGAAGTCTGAAATACAGGTGTTGGCAAGGCCAAGTATTTTGGAAGCCTCCACGAGAACATCTGTTTCATGCCCTTTTCTTAGCTTATGGTGTTGCTTGCAATCGTTGGCATTCCTTGGCCTGCAGCTGCTCAACTCCACAATCTCCATCTCCTATTGGACTGGGATCCACCCTACTCTCCGGTGTGTCCTCATCAAAAGTAATTACATTTACAGACAACCTTATGTCCAAGCTTTCTGAGACACCGGGGTTAGGACTTTGACGTATCTTTTCTGGAGGCACAGTTCAACCTATAATACCAACCATTTGTTGGTATTTAAGATTTTTGCCTCTGTTTTTCTAAGTGAGCTTTTTCTACAATTGTACTATTCTTTTTTTTTTAAGATTTTATTTATTTATTTAACACAGAGAAAGAGAGATCACAAGTAGACAGAGAGGCAGGTGGAGAGAGAGGGGGAAGCAGACTCCCTGCTGAGCAGAGAGCCCGATGCGGGGCTTGATCCCAGGACCCTGAGATGGTGACCGGAGCCGAAAGCAGAGTCTTAACCCACTGAGCCACCCAGGCACCCACACTTGTACTATTCTTGTCCGGTTTTGGTCTCAAGGTTATTTAGGAAATAACTTGGAAATAATTTGGGAAAGTTCTCTCTTTTATTAGTTCTGAAATAACTTAGGCGGGATAGGTACCGTCTGTAACATAAAAGTTAAATCATATTCATCTGCAAAACTATATAAGCCTATTATTTTGGGGGAGGAGAGGTGATTTTTGACTCTTGACTCAGTCATTATAATGGCTATTGTTTTCTTCAGCTTTTCAGTTATTTCTGGAGTCAATTTTTATAATTTACACTTTTTTCTAGAGACTTTACTGCCGTAAAATCATTTATAGTATTTATTGAAAAATTTAAAAAAATCTACACTCTCTCTAGTTATATTCCCCTTTTGGTCCTAATATTAGCGATTTATGCTGCCTGTACCATTTTTTCTGTTTGTTTTTCTGCTTTATTCATGTGATTAGTCTTACTATTTGTCTATTTTATTAGTATTTTCATGGAATACTTTCTCTAGTTTTATACTGTTGTTTCTTTTCTAGCTTGTTAAATTGAACATTTAATTAATTGAGTTTTAATCTTTTCTTTTGTAAGCAGTTAATTTAGGACTATAAATTTAATTCTAAGTAACTGCTTTTGCCTGATTATGCAAGTCTTGATATGTCGTTCCTTCACTATCACTTAATTTTAAATTCTGGAAATTGCAATCTTCCTCTAAAGTTGTTTAGAAGTGTGTTATTAGATTCTCAAACCTAGATTAGTTTAAGAAATAACTTCAAAAATTGTATTGTGGTCAGAGGATGTAGTAAAATATTGATTCTTTAATGTTTATTGAGAATTTCCTTATACATAGCACGTAGTGAATTTTCATGTGTCCTGGGAATGAATATATTATCTTTAATTATTGAGTGTAGAGTTCTGTGTATCCATTCTTAGAACAAGATTGTTAATTATATTTCTTAAAGAATTCTACATGATATATCAGTTCGGCATGTTACATCAGTTTCTATAGTAGGTCCAGTAAACTCTCTTGCCATTATGATTGACTTGCCATTCTCTTTTTGTAACTTTGGCATTGTACTATTATATTTAGGGATATAGTGATAGGTACAATATCTCATCGTTTCACAACTTTTTGACAAAGCTTTATTATTTAACGTCTTGCTTGACACATACTAACGATTTTTGTCTTCAAATTCTATTTTGCCAAATACTCTTTTTTATCCCATTTGTCCTTAAAAATAAAAATCCGTGGAACCTTTATTAACCGGTGAGTTTAGTTTGTTTTCATTAATGGTTTACATTACTGCTGTATTTAGGGCTGTTTCTGTTGTCTTCTTGTAGTCAAAAAAGTCCATCTTTTTATCGATTGTTTTATTTAGCTTTTCTGCCTTATTTGGATTAATGCCATTTTCTCTATTTCCTTTTTGGTTTTCTTTGCTGGGTTGGAAGCTATGGATTGTATTACATATGTATTGAATGCATATGTACAGTTTATGCATTTAGTGTGTAATATATTAAATGTATACATTAAAACATACATACTTACGTATTAACACAGAATATGTTTTCTTGTATTAAATATATTATATTGTATATGACATATACTTCATGGCATATTTTTCTGAAATGTTAAACACACACACTTACCTATAAATTTCTCTAACAAGATAGCAAGGCATTCAGTGTTGCTCTTCTGCTCCTTAGTAGTACAAGAATTTCAGTGTGCTCTATAGGGATTGAAAAATCTTCACTTATTCTTTGTTGTTGTCTGGAGTTTTAGTGTTGCATGATTTTAATGCAAAAATTTATCATTTTAATAGTAAAAGTTACCTGATTTTAACAATTTTACTAACTTCTGTGCACTTCGTATCTCATTCCTCTTCCTCTTCCCCTCTGGACTTTCTTTTCTTTTTGCTCAAGTACTTCCTTTAGTAGTTTTTAAGCAAGAGACTTAGTTTTATTTATATAAATATATATAATTTTGTGAATACTAGCTTAACTGCATAGAGAATTCTTGGTAGACAGCTATTTTCTCTTAGTACATTGGAGATTTTGCTCTTTTGTCTTTTGCTGTCTATTGTTACTGATGAGAAGTCTGTGTTCAGTCCACTGGTCATTAGTTTGTCAGGCCATTTCTTCCCAACGGGCTTTAAAGTTTTCTTATCCTGCCCTTAATGTTTTATATTGTACTAGATGTGCTAATGTGGGTTTATCTGCTCACTTGTCAGATTTTTAATCTTTCAATGTTGTTTCTCTGCCATTCCCTTTGTTCTTTTCTTCTTGATCTCTCATTGAATATATGTGGATTCATGTTGGATTTTTAACATTTAATTAATTTTTTTAAGCATTTCTGATTGGCTCTTTTTAAAAACAGGCATCTGTTTCATTTTCTTTTCTTTGCAAAATGTCTTGTTCTTAATGGATTTATTCTGTCTTTTTTATATCTTTAAGATTGTAAAATCTTATTTTAAAATCATTTTGTAATTGCTCCATTACTTTCACTTGGTAGGATGGAGCAGGGGAATTAACAGCCTATTGCTGATTTTCTAGGCACTCTCTTGGCCTTAGTTTTCTCAAATGTTTTGGACTGTTGTTGGCAGGTTTTCTTTGAGTTAGTGTTCTTTCCTGCTTTCTCTACTAAGCTCACCCTGAATAGGGTTGTCTATGTTTTCCCCCACTGGGTGGGTTGGGTTCTCCAGTTCAGTGCTAGATCTTACATTAAGGACTTAAAGCTCGTGTCCTCTTGGGTATTGAGAATGTTATATATCCAGTCTATTTTGGGGGTCCTCAAGACCTTGATTGCCTGAAAGGCTTTATTGGACTCAGTGTATGGTGGTGCTCAGGTCTAAGGTGTCTTATCACCAGTGGATACCTGGCAGGATCAGTAAGGGGTAAAGACATGGGAGGCGTCAGGAGAAACACATGTACAGACTTCGTAATACTGTCTCCTGTGAAGAGATGTTTCTGGCATATTTCTTTCTCTTGTGGTAAAAAACCACACAGAAAGGTGTGTGTAATATTCTGTGCCCTTTACAGGCTCAGTTGTCTATATTGGTTTCCTAAGGGTACCATAACAAGTTACTACAGCTTGATGGCTTATAACAACAGAAATGTATCCTCTCATATTCTGAAAGCCAGAAATCTGGAATCAGGGTGTTGGGGGCATTGGTTCCTAAGAGTGACTGACAAGGAAGTCATTCCATTCCTCTCTCCTAGCTTCTGGTGGCCATTGACAAACCTTTGCATTCCTTGACTTGTAGACACATCAACCTCGGCCTCCACCTTCACATGGCCTTTGTGTCTTTCTTTGTTTCAAATTTCCTTCTGCTTTTTTTCTAATTAATAATAACACCTACCTTTGGATTTAGGGAACACCTTAACTCTAGGTGATCTCTTCTCAAGATGTTTTAACTTAATTCCATCTACAAAGAGCCCCCCCCTTTTTTTCTCCAAATAAATTATATTTATAGGTTCTGGGTATTAGGATTTGGACATGAACTTTGGAGGGCCACTATTCAACCCTACTATAGTGCCAGAGGTTTTTATTGGGGGCTGATTACCTAGGTACCCTCTGCCTGGCATGTACCCAAATTCTAGACTCCCACTAAAAAAGCAAGTGTTCACAAAAACTTGCGCTGTCCAGGTACCTGAACAGTCCAGGTACAGTGAGACTCCCTTGTAAGTAAGGGAACTATTTGAATGCCAAGTTCCCAGATGCCACGTTAGGGCCAGTCTTGGAAACAGGCCCTTCAAAAGATGACAACCCAAGTTCTACTAGATTAGTTCTTTTCTGTAAAGTCTACTCCCTTCAACCTTATCCTAGGTATCTTTATAGCAAAATTATTTCATTAGGAACCCATGATGCAGGGATCTGCCTGCAATATTGATATTAGTCATGTCTTCCAGAGTCCTAGATTTAGCCGTGGAAACAAATCCCGTTTACCATGAAGATCTATCTTAGAAAGCTTAGTTGCTTCCTCAAGTGATAGGCTTCCCTCGACCTGTGGCTTGGGCAGAAACCACAAGTTATGAAGGCAAGCAGCCTCTGTATCAATGGTATAGAGCCAGTCAGCTCAATATCAGATGGTCCCATCAGAGAACAAATCCCTTTCCATGGGCATCTGTATATAACTCAGGCCAACAAACATCTACAATGATTTTACAGTTTACAGCCCACAGAGGGCTGTTGTAAATTTGCAACGGCCCCAGGGTTTGAATCTTGTTAGGTGAGTGGAGAGATCTCATCTGATTTCAGTTCACCACAGCTAAGGCCACAGTAGCCCATAGCAGATAGTGTTACGATTTCAGCTTAGAGTCAGGTTCAGGTAATTAGGATTTTGAATTCAGGATTTCCAAAATGCCATCAACCAATTTTCCTCTGTCGTGGCAAACCCAAGACGCTGTAGGGCCAGACAGCTGTGTTCAAAGTCCAAGTAACAAGGCTTTCCCAGGGCCTTTTTACCTTGTCTGAGAATCCAAATTGACCCACTCTAAAGTATGCACATTAGGCAGGAAAAAATCATCAGCCTTTAAGGGTCAGGCATTTGATTTCAACAAGAACTCATTAGCAAACTAGACACTGCTTTTTAAAACTCATAAAAAGCATACTTCCATTTGGAGATTCCTTTAAAAGAAGCTCCAATGAGCAAAAATTAGAGCCAAAATCGTTAGTTAAGGAGATTTGTTCTGTATTTGATACCCAGAGTTTAAATTTTAATTCGCCCACTCATGGCAAAAATAAAAACAGTTGTATGCCACTAACAGTATTTTTTTTTCTTAGTGGCTTTCCCTGATCCCTCTCTAGCTTTTATGAAATTATAAGCATAGGATAATTTTTAAATAAATATTAATCATATAGAGATGAAATAGCTGTAGAACACAATGGCATTTATATGGTTTCTTTTTTGTTTTCTTCCCATGGCAAGTTTTGCTCCAAGTCCTAGCAGTAAATTCAGCATTTACAGGTTACAACTACAGTTACTGGGAGATCCCAGTGGAATACAAGGAGTTGGGGTGCTGTGCTGGGCTGCAGAAAAGGCTTGAGTGCCCCTCCCCCTTTTTTCTTCTGCCTGAAGGTAAGGCAAGAGCAGCTAAGCTGCTCATTTTTACAGTCTTTGGACTTTTGCGAGCCCGCCACTGGGAGTGTTTGATCTCTCTTTCCTCCCACCAGGTGGTGAGCCCAAAAAACAAAGGCATCAGCTGGGCTTCTCTTTTTTTCTTCATTTCAGCTAGCAGGGCCTAAAGGAGCCAGGAAGGTCCAATGAGTCAAATCCCCTGGGCTTGAATCTATTTTCAAATTCCATGGGTAAGTTTTACCTTTCACAACAGAAGTTCAGCTGCTCTTTTGTACCCTGGGTAACTCCATAATCACCCAGGCACCAGGATTTTGTTATCCCCTACCCTTCTTCTCCCCTGCCCCCCAATAATACTGTGGCCATTTCTTCGGGAATGGGAGCTGGGCTAGTGAATCTCATGGCCGGCACTGCTTTGGGGATCCTCAAGGCCCAGACATTTGGGAGAATTTTTAGAAGCACCGAGGGAACTCAGCCCATAGTTAGACTCATGACTAGGGTCTGTCACAGTGAAAGCCCACGGGACAGGGTCGTCAAGGGAAAAAAAGACACAAGAGGATCCTGGAGAAATCTATGAACAGACTTCCTTATGCTCTTTTCCTCTCATAAGGAGAAGTACCAAAGGTGGTTGTCCTGTTTTGGTTTTTTTCAACAGCAAACAGAGGTGGAGGTATGTGTGCAGTACTTCTTCCGCTCAGGAGAGCCTATTAGAGCATCAGAGTTCAAGACTTGTTTTGGGGGCTGATGACATCAGCATCGCTGCTTAGCATGCCTCGACGTTCCAGACTCCAGAAGGGAAGCAGCCACGAAGCCTAAATCACATCGTTTGTGTAGTGTAGGTGACGTTAGCCTCCCTCATTGGTTAGTGAGTGCTTTGGGTGCCAAATTCCCAGATGCCAGTCAGGGGCCAACCTTGCACATGGGCCCTTCTCAAGTTGGCAGCCTCCGATCTGCTGTTAACTCTTCTGTTGGCGGTCCCTGAACCGGGAGGTTGGCCAAGAGCCTGACAGAGAGGCTGCGTTGGTCTCACCCTCTCTCCCTTTCTTGGTTCTGCGGTTGTGTTTGCTGTAATGCACAGGCCGACGCAGCACAGAGCAGCTGGGTGGAGTGTTTTCGCCTCTGTTTTATGATGAGAGAGTCCCACGGCAGCCATTAGTTTCAAGCAGGGAGATCAGCTTAGGACGAGGTGGTGGTGGGTGAGTGGGGGTCTGTTATCCTAACTCTCCTCAGCCTCTCACAGGCTTCAGACCTGGAACCCGGAGGCTCTGGGGCTTCAGCCTCACTCACTGCTTTGTGTTGTACTTCCTTTTTCCCCTCCACAGAAACAGCACTGTGTGCTTTGGAGTTTCTTTCCTTTCTTTCTTTCTTTTTTTTTTTTAATTATTATTTTTTAAATTTTTTAAATTTTTAAATTTTTTATAAACATATAATGTATTATTAGCCCCAGGGATACAGGTACCCTCCCCAATGTCCATAACCCCACCACCCTCTCCCTATGCCCCTCCCCCCAGCAACCCTCAGTTTGTTTTGTGAGATTAAGAGTCTCTCATGGTTTGTCTCCCTCCCTTCCTACCCCCAAACCCCCCACGTTGCATCTCCACTTTCTCATATCAGGGAAATCATATGATAGTTGTCTATCATATAGTTGACTTGTTTCGCTAAGCATAATACCCTTTAGTTCCATCCACATTGTCGCAAATGGCAAGATTTCATTTCTTTTGATGGCTGCGTAGTATTCCATTGTATATATATACCACCTCTTCTTTATCCATTCATCTGTTGATAGACATCTAGGTTCTTTCCATAGTTTGGCTATTGTGGGCATTGCTGCTATAAACATTTGGGTGCATGTGCCCCTTTGGATCACTACATTTGTATCTTTAGGGTAAATACCCAGTAGGGCAATTGCTGGGTCATAAGGTAGCCCTATTTTCAACTTTTTGAGGAGCCTCCATGCTGTTTTCTAGAGTGGTTGCAACAGCTTTGCGTTCCCACCAACAGTGTAGGGGGGTTCCCCTTTCTCCACATCTTCGCCAGCATCTGTCATTTCCTGACTTGTTAATTTTAGCCATTCTGATTGGTGTGAGGTGGTATCTTATTGTGGTTTTGATTTCTATTTCCCTGATGCCGAGTGATGTGGAGCACTTTTTCATATATCTGTTGGCCACCTGGATGTCTTCTTTGTAGAAATGTCTGTTCATGTCCTCTGCCCATTTCTTGATTGGATTATTTGTTCTTTGGGTGTTGAGTTTGCTAAGCTCTTTTTTTTTTTTTTTAATTTTTTTTTTAAGAGTTTGCTAAGCTCTTTATAGATTTTGGATACTAGCCCTTTATCTGATATGTCATTGGCAAATATCTTCTCCCATTTTGTCAGTTGTCTTTTGGTTTTGTTAACTGTTTTGCTGTGCAAAAGCTTTTGATCTTGATAAAGTCCCAATAGTTCATTTTTGCCCTTGCTTTTCTTGCCTTTGGCCATGTTCCTAGGAAGAAGTTGCTGCAGCTGAGGTCGAAGAGGTTGCTGCCTGTGTTCTCCTCAAGGATTTTGATGGATTCGTTTCTCACATTGAGGTCCTTCATCCATTTTGAGTCTTATTTTCATGTGTGGTATAAGGAAATGGTCCAATTTCATTTTTCTGCCTGTGGCTGTCCAATTTTCCCAACACCATTTGTTGAGGGGGCTGTCTTTTCTCCACTGGACATTCTTTCCTGCTTTGTCAAAGATTAGTTGACCATAGAGTTGAGGGTCTATTTCTGGGCTCTCTATTCTGTTCCATTGATCTATGTGTCTGTTTTTGTGCCAGTACCATGCTGTCTTGATGATGACAGCTTTGTAATAGAGCTTGAAATCTGGAATTGTGATGCCACCAGCTTTGGTTTTCTTTTTCCACATTCCTCTGGCTATTCGGGGTCTTCTCTGGTTCCATATAAATTTTCAGATTATTTTTTCCATTTCTTTGAAAAAAAATGGATGGGATTTTGATAGGGATTGCATTAAAGATTGCTTTAAGTAGTATAGACATTTTCACAATATTTCTTCCAATCCATGAGCATGGAACATTTTTCTATTTCTTTGTGTCTTCCTCAATTTCTTTCATGAGTACTTTATAGTTTTCTGAGCATAGATTCTTTGCCTCTTTGGTTAGGTTTATTCCTAGGTATCTTATGGTTTTGGGTTTAATTGTAAATGGGATTGATTCTTTAATTTATCTTTCTTCTGTCTTGTTGTTGATGTAAAGAAATGCAACTGATTTCTGTGCATTGATTTTATATCCTGACACTTTACTGAATTCCTGTACAAGTTCTAGCAGATTTGGAGTGGAGTCTTTTGGGTTTTCCACATATAGTATCATATCATTTGCAAAGAGTGATAGTTTGACTTCTTCTTTGCCGATTTGGATGCCTTTAATTTCTTTTTGTTGTCTGATTGCTGAGGCTAGGACTTCTAGTACTGTGTTGAATAGCAGTGGTGATAAAGGACATCCCTGCCGTGTTCCTGACCTTAGCAGAAAAGCTCTCAGTTTTTCTCCATTGAGAATGATATTTGTGGTGGGTTTTTCATAGATGGCTTTGATAATATTGAGGTATGTGCCCTCTATCCCTGCACTTTGAAGAGTTTTGATCAGGAACGGGTGCTGTACTTTATCAAATGCTTTTTCAGCATCTATTGAGAGTATCATATGGTTCTTGTTCTTTCTTTTATTAATGTGTTGTATCACATTGATTTGCAGATGTTGAACCAACCTTACAGCCCTGGAATAAATCCTACTTGGTTGTGGTGAATAATCCTTTTAATGTACTGTTGGATCCTATTGGCTAGTATTTTGGTGAGAATTTTCACATCTGTGTTCATCAAGGATATTGCTCTGTAATTCTCTTTTTTGATGGGATCCTTGTCTGGTTTTGGGATCAAGGTGATGCTGGCCTCATAAAATGAGTTTGGAAGTTTTCCTTCCATTTCTATTTTTTGGAACAGTTTCAGGAGAATAGGAATTATTTTTTCTTTAAATGTTTGGTAGAATTCCCCTGGGAAGCCATCTGGCCCTAGGCTTTTGTTTGTTTGGAGATTTTTGGTGACTGTTTCAATCTCCTTACTGGTTATGGGTCTGTTCGGGTTTTCTATTTCTTCCTGGTTCAGTTGTGGTAGTTTTTATGTCTCTAGGAATTCATTCATTTCTTCCAGATTGTCAAATTTGTTGGCACAGAGTTGTTCATAATATGTTCTTATAATTGTATGTATTTCTTTGGTGTTGGTTATGATCTCTCCTATTTCATTCATGATTTTATTTATTTGGGTTCTTTCTCTTTTCTTTTTCTCTTTTCTTTTGGGTTCTTTTTCTTTTCCTTTTTTGGGTTCTTCTTTTCTTTCTGGCCAGGGGTTTATCAATCTTATTAATTCTTTCAAAGAACCAGTCCTAGTTTCGTTGATTTGTTCTGTTGTTTTTTTGGTTTCTATTTCATTAGTTTTTGCTCTGATCTTTATTTCTCTTCTCCTGTGGGTTTAGGCTTTCTTTGTTTCTTTCTCTATCTCCTTTGGGTGTAGGGTTAGGTTGTGTATTTGAGAACTTTCTTGTTTCTTGTGGAGTTTCTTTTAAGGAATGTGGTTTATTTATCATTGTTATTTGTTTGGGGCAAAGCATGGTGCCGACTGTGAGGCCCAAGACCAAACTTACACTGTTGTAGTCAGAGGGGCTTTTACCTTTATATACACTGCAGCTTTTTCTGCTAAGACTCAGGACTGAGCCCCAGCAGCCGAGCTGGGCTGCGGGACAACATTAGTGATGGATACTGTGTTTTACTCAAAGTTGTCTTTCACTGATGTTTCTGGCCTGTTGTCCTTGTTTCTCTTGACTCTCTCTTCCTTTGGGATGAATTCTAACCAAAAGGCTCATTGATGGGCCTGCCCAGCAGTGTCTGTCCTTGTGGGGGGGAACCTAGTGCAGGTGCTCAGGCCAAGATTCCCCTACAGCTCCTGCATTTCAGTCAAAAACCTAGGACTTAAAAGAAAAAAAAAAAATCAGTGTTTGGGCAGTTTACCAAAAAGCCATTCTGTTCACTAGAAAGACAAATGACTAACCTTTGAGTCAACTACTAGTTCATTTTCCTTATATTCACCTAAATGATTCTTGTTACATTTATTAGCAGCATATGTTCTGATGACTCAAATCCGCTCCCTCCATTTCTTTCTGAGAACTTATCTCTTCTCAATTAAGTAACATGATCAATTCAGATGTGTGTGCACTTTTGCTACAGAAGGCAAGGAGTTTGGAGACTCTCCCCTGGCCTCCCCTGAATCCTTTTGGTTAACCACTCTGGCCCACCTAAAGGATGGTGAAGGAATCTCAGCTCAGTCAATGAGTTGCTTTCTCCAAAGATATTCACTCCTGGGTGGGCTGAGCCAAGAACTAAAGAAGAGAGTTGCTTATTTCTGCAGCTGTGCTAGTCAGCAGTGAAGCACTGCTTTCCACAGTGATCTATCTTAGTCTATGTTATTTGAAAATCTGGCATGGAGCACCGAACATGGCACTTAAGATGTAGCTGGTGTATGCTTAGTGATTTCTGCTGGGGTGTCCATGAGACCTACACTACCCGTATTTTTTTTTAATGTAGGGTCATCTTTACCTTTTACCCGTAGCTGTTTAAACTATGTTGTTTCAGACTGTTGTTACAGATCCACATCTCTCTCTTTCTTTGTTGTTAAGAAGAGTTGCTGAGCATTTATACTGGAGTGCTTGACATTTGAAATCCCAACTCAGATTTAGAATATTTGGAAATTATTGTTATTACCTCTTTTTTAACTTGTAGAAACTTATTTCATGCTGACAAGATGGTTTTTGATCTTTGATTCTATGACTGGTCGTCTTGGCCAGCTTTGTGTCGTCTGAAATCTTGCCAGAGTTTACCAATCTCGGGTGTCCTATTGATCTGAAGTTGCTAGCATGTGGCAGAGGTTTCTCAATCCCGCACGCCTGGAGGATTTTCTTTAGAAATACAGAAACATCATTGGTGATCTCTGGTCTTACGTTCTCCCTGTTTTTTTAAAAAAAATATTGTAAAGGTTTAATTTTTGTTTCTTCTGGTTTCCGTTTTTTGTGCTTTCAGTGTAGCTCTGTTCACCGGCATGAGCTGACCTCTGGCTTTTTGGATGCAGGAATAGTATGAAGTTCAAAATAGGAAAAAGTTCAAAACTGTCAGTGTACATTCTCAGTGGCGTTGTTCTATTGAAGGATAGGATTGCAAAATGCTATTTGTTTCAACCTCCAAAAGTGAGTATAATCTATTTTATTCCAGACTTTGGCTAGGAGTTGGCTCCAAGATTTAAGTTTACAAAAATATAAGATGATAATAGAAATTATCCCTCTTTCCCTTCTTCAGGTGGTTTGGTGTGCTTTTCTCCTCTATGCTCTTTATTATGTAGATTGTGGAACAGTATATTTTACACTTTCTCAAATTTTCTCAAACCAGGTGAAATATGGTATGAATAGGAGTAGTTTTCTGTGAGTAGGTCCTCTCTGGGATGGCAGCCCCTGAGAAGTGGAGTACTTGGGGTTACAGATGCTGAACAGGGTTGGGGGGTAGTTGATGAGGCTGAGAATCCTGGGCACCAGGGAGTCCAGCCTCCACCTGGAACTCTGCTCGGCACAGAAGCAGATACATCAGAACCTCAAGGGGTGTCTTGGTCAACTATGATTAGAGATTAAATGTTACTTTTTCCTGCTTTTTTGCGGCATCACAAAATGTCCTGGATTTCTTCTCTGGGCAATCTCAGTATTTACCAAGAATTTACCTTCAATCTGATGGGATGTGTGCCTGGGGTGTGAATTAAGTTGCTGTAAAGGAAATGAAGTGTTCATTATACACATGAGTTTGTGGACTCTGATACCAGGGAACCTGGCATAAACATCTCATGGTGTACTGCTTTACTAGAAGGAGGAGGACCTGCAAACAGTCTTTGCTGCAGGAAACTTGGGTCTAGGGGGAAAACCAGTATTTATTGTGTGCCTACTTTGTACCAAGCCTGATGTATTGCATTTCATTTATTTCAGGCCTTAGCAGATAGGCATTACTTGCATATTATAGTTGAGGAAGCAGGTTGTATTAGGGTTTTCTGGAGAGCCAGGATCTGTATCTATCTATCTATCTATCTATCTATCTATCTGTCTATCTATCATCTGTATGTATGTATATGTTAAAGAATTGGCTCAGTGATTATGGAGGCCGAGAACCAGGAGAACTCTAGGTATAAGTTTGTGTTTGAAGGCAAGGAGAAACCAAATGTCCCAGCTCATTAGCTGGGCAGGAAGAGAGTTGTTTTTACGTAGCCTTTTGTCATGTGCGTGTCTCCCCCACCCCGTACCCGACTTCAGTTGACTGGGTGAGGACCACCCATCTTAGGGAGGTCAAATGGGCTTTGCTCAGCCGGTGGATTTGAATGTAAATCTTGTTCCCAACGACCCTCATGGACATGCCCTGAAGAAGGTTCGCCCAAAAGACTGGGCACCCAATAGCCCAGTCAGGTTGACACATAAAATCAACCATCACACAGGGTAAGAATGAAGTATTTAGCACATACTTACACACTGGTAAGTGGTAAAGCGAGAGTGAAAAGCCCACCACTGGAGCATTCCAAAGCTTCCCTATGAAATGCGTATATTCTCTGCCTGGTACTTTGTAATTATTTAGGCTACTTTGAAGTCAACAAGCAGTTCACAAGTGCTGCTCTCTAATCTTCTCTTCCTACTTTGTGTCTCCAAATTGGAGAGAGACCCTGAACTCCTACTTATGGTTGAGAAAACCTGGGTTAACATCTTGGGGATGTTTGTGTTTTACCTCCTACTGTGATAGTCACCCAGGCAGGTCCCTGACTCCCGGTAATACATTTTATCTAACTGTCAGCCCTTCCCTTTTATCCCTTGCTGACCCCTAATAGGTACTTAGGACCAACTTTATTTGCAGATCAGATGGTTTCAGCTAAACTGAAGTCAATGTGGGAATAGGAGCTAAACTTTGCTGTGTTATACAGCAAATAGCTTCAATGAAAAGTCCCTTTTGCAAGAGGGAGAGGATAGAGGAAAATATAGCAGCAGGTTTCCCTTTTATCCTGGAGTGAGCGAGCTTGCCTCTTCCTGACAGCCATTTAAATTATGCTTTTTTTTTTTTTTTTTTTCCTTTTCTTGAGAAAGAGAGAAAGGGTGGCAGAGGGAGAGAGAATCTTAAGCAGGCTCCATGTCCGGTGCAGACCCCGACTCAGGATTCAATCCCAGGACCCTGAGATTGTGACCCGAGCTGAAACCAAGAGTCAGACACTCAACGGACTGAGCCAGACAGGCACCCCAGAAGTCCCTTTCTTGAAGAGCATGAATTTCAAGTGCAGGCAACAGGACTGGTGAAAAGACACCCTTCCAGCCTCACCCGCACCCTGGCACACACACCTGCTGAAAGCCCAGAGGTGTGATGTGCTGATGCCTTCGTAATACAAGCCTTAGGGCAACCAGGGAGGGCAGAGCACAGAGTTTCAATGTACTGTTTGAAGACAGAAGAAAAGGAAACAGGGGCTTCCTTAGAAGGCAGAAAGTACATAAAATGGGAAAACCTCCTGAGAGATGATTTCAAACATTCTAGATTGGGTTGACAAAGCTGCCTTGTTTTTGAGACCCAATTTTTTTCTTCTCTTTGACCATCACTTAGGGCTCTGTGCACTCGTGCCCTTTCAGACACAAGACATTAACTTTTCCTGCCACAGAAGCAATCACTTGACTCACTCTTCCCATTGTGACATTTCTGGTGCTGTTGTTGCCAGCACCTAACTCTCTTTGCTTGGCATTTGTACCCCTAGCCTCCAGGATGGTCCTCTGGAAGGAAGAGAAATGTGTATCCTCTTGATCTGGAGACTCTGGGAAATGAAATAAGAGGGAAACAGGAATGAGGAACTGGAGAGGAATTGTGTTATAAGATGACTTACAGGGGTGTGCACTTGAATATGCCACAGGTCAGTCTACTTTCTGGAAACAACCAGAGGTGGCCTAAAATGATCCTTTCTTTTACACTAAAATTATAAAGAGAATCCTTTTATTTTTCTAAAGGCTTTAAGAATTATTTCAGCATTACATGTCCAGTAAGAAAAAGAATATTCGGATAAGCAGGAAATCATAAAAAAGTCACTCCTTAGCCCCATATGTAGAGGTAACCTTGACACATATTTTGAAGTACAGATTTTAAGATTTTCCCCAGTGTAAATATGCACATCCACACACAAACACATGTCATAAAAATGGAATCATTATATGCATACTGCTTAAATATTACTATCTCAATATACTTTAATTGTTGCCTTTCAAAGAATGGCCCAGTATCACACTACTGTGCAGATGTACCATATATTATTTAAACAATACCAAATTATTGGGCACTTGGATTTTTAAATTAAAAAAAAAAAAAAATTTAGAGCCCGTGCGAGAAAGGGGCAGGGCAGAGAGAGAGAGAAAGAGAGAATCTCAAGCAGACTCCAGCCGAGTGCTCTGGGCTCCACCTCACGACCATGAGGTCATGACCTGAGCCGAAATCACAAATTGGATGCTTAACTGATGGGAGCCACCCAGGTGCCCCTTTAATTTTTTTTCTTTGATGTAAACAGTTTTGTAATAAACACCATTTTAAAAAATATTTACTTTGGCCCTTGTCTCAGAGTTTTACCTGGAGAAATTCCTGAAATTCATTATGTTTAAGACATATACTTGCTAGTTACCGAGACGAAGTATAGATTAGTTATTACCGCGTAACAAACTAGTCCATGATTTTGTGGGTTTAAGCAGACATTTATTTTGCTTGCAAATCTGCAAATTGGAAAGAGCTCAAGTTGCCTTTTCTCAGGCTTGTTTCTAACAGCATCAGCTGAGTAGCTTCACTCAGGGAATAAAGGATTTACTTTAAGATGCCTCAGTCACCCATCTGGCCGGTTGGTGTTGGTAGTCAGCTGGGAGCTCACAGGGAGCTATGGACCAGAGTCCTTAGTTCCTCTTACAGGCCTCTCCATCGACTGTTTGGGCTTCTTTATAGCATGGTGTCTGGATTCCCAAAAGTGAGTGTCCTAAGAAAACAAGGTAGAAATACATGGCATTTTTATGATCTACCCTTGAAAGTCACAAAGTGACTCAGTTGGTTTGGGCCGCTGCCTTCGGCTCAGGTCATGATCCCAGGGTCCTGGGATTGAGTCCCACATCGGGCTCCTTGCTCGGCGGGGAGCCTGCTTCTCTCGCTGCCTCTGCCTGCCTCCTGCCTCTCTGCCTGCTTGTGTGTACTCTATCTCTGGCAAATAAATAAAATCTTTTAAAAAAAAATAGCTTGTCTGTTTAAAAACAGGGGTCAGGGCAATATTCCTTTAAAAAAAAAAAAATCTCTAGTAGATTCTTCAGAAAGAGCTGAAGACTCCTGGCATTCTTTTCACCTGAAAGTCAATTTCACTGAATTTCTCTTTTGTTCTACTTTGTTGGATGAAGCAGTCAGAAAGTCCTACCCAGGTTCAAGAGAAGACTTTGACTCAACCACTTAATGGGAGAAGTTGCTATATTTTAAAAGATTATGTGGGATGGGAGAACTGCTACAGCTTTGGAAAATATAATCTGCCTGAAAGTATAATAAAAATAGACTGATTTAAGATTTGGAATTTTGAATCAATCTAGATCATCTACTGCTCTGTCTTTTATTATTGACCCCAGGTTTCTCAGATTTTATTCTGTCATAAAGATTTGTGGTTTCACTCAGTGGTCAGTAAAAAGGTTGGAATCTATAACTGGAATATGGTCAAGGTTTTCCCTGAGGGACCTTGTAAGGCAAGGAGAGTATGTGGGGCAAGAAAGGTCAAAGGCATTTGGGAAAGAAGGCAGTGAAATGCCAAGGAGACCAGTTTACAAATGCCATTTCCAAAGACTCCGGTGCAGCATCAACAGACTGCAGATCAAAGAATTCAAGATTTATTAGTTGGTCAAATGTGTGATGTGTGGATTATTATCAGAGCTCAGCTAGGTAAGGACATCCCAATCAAAGTGTTGGGCGGGGGGGACCCAGAAGGTTCCAGGCTTCAACATCATAAAACAATGTTACTTGCTCATGTCAATCCAAAACACAAATACCATCACATGGTCGTCTATGTAAGTCTCAGGATAGGGGTGCAGAAATAACCTTGGAAATCATTTAGACTCAGATGTCCTTCAACAACTTTTGGAGAAGAGGTAGTGTCAGAGAAAGCTGGAGAAGTGTGAAAGACTACTTCCTCCACAGACGCGGCCACTGAGGAACCTGTAATCCCATTCCAGTTTTTTCTGAACATCAAAATGTAACTACTGGTATTCGGTCATTTTGCAGGAGCCCCTCTCCACAAGCCATTTTTCATTAAAACCATATGACTGGGAGTTGATCACTATACATGACTCTGACATTAAGACAGTACCCCTGGCATTTTTCTTTTTTTCTCCATATTGAAAACTACTATGGAAGGCAATGTGGAGAACTTGTATGAATCAATAAATGATTATACCCAACTTTACATAGATTCAAAATCCTTGTAAGAGTGCAGACCCATCTCCTGTTAGCAGTCTGAATTACTTCCAGTAGTGAAGGAAACATTTGTCAGAATGACAAGGGTAGATTGTAATGCGTCTTAAAAAGTGAATGGAAGTATTTTCTTTCCAAATGTACACACTTTTTTTTTTTTTTTTTTTAAAGGCAAAAACAAATTCATGCATTTCTTTTGAGTTCACACATACTTTCATGGCAGGGAAATTTGGGGATTTTATTTCAACATTGATAGTTTAAATTTGACTTTAATGAACTGCCTGTAAGCAAATATGCAATGACATTTGCAAAAATCAAAGAACCCTTTGGAAATTTGATCTGAAGAGATTAATAAGGGCAAGAATTTAAATTTGAAAAGCTGCATGACCATCATGTGGAGTAGCAATTATCACCATTATGTGCTAGGCAATGTACAAATTAGATTTAGATTTAGTCAAAGTGTTTCTTAACCAGGGACAGTTCTGCTGCCTGTCTCCCTCCCCACACCCATCAAGACACTTTTCTTGGTACAACTCCATGTTCACGCACGCACACGTTTTTTTTCAGAGCTGCTGCTGAACCTAAGGTGCACAGGGGAGCTCCCCATGACAACAGTTCAAACAACAAAAGTGCCAAAGTGGAGAGCCTTGGCTTGATAGTTCACACACAAGAACTTCACTAGCACAGTATGAAAGACACTGTCTCCTCTATTGCTGTCAAGGCACCAAAGTCCGGTTCATATACATCTAGTTGAATTATGGAAGTATTTTTTTTTTTTTTTTTAGCGTTTCTACTCTCACAGCTCAATAAGATCCTTTACCTTTAACTCGAGACCATAGACACAAAGGAATTAAGTGAACCAAACTAGACCAACACAAAAGATGAGCTGTAAGCAGATTTTCTAAATAATTTATTTAGGGCTACTTTACAGGCATGACTCTTTTTTAGCTCCTGCTTTCCTTTATTGAAATCTGGTAACATCTTTGGTTCATAGGCTCGTAGGTTCCCAATATACTTATGCTTAATTTTTAACAAATTTTTTTAAAAAGATTTTATTTATTCATTTGTCACAGACAGAGATCACAAGTAGGCAGAGAGTCAGGCAGAGAGAGAGGAGGAAGCACGTTCCCAGCTGAGCAGAGAGCCGGATGTGGGGCTCCATCCCAGGACCCTGGGATCATGACCTGAGCTGAAGGCAGAGGCTTTAATCCACTGAGCCACCCAGGTGCCCCAACTTATGCTTAATTTTTTAAAAGTGAAGTCTCTCTGCTTTATCTCTTGCTGTGTTATTGATGTTGCTTTTACATTGTTCTTTTTTTCTTTTTTGTCTCTTTGTGATTTCACATTCCTATATTTCCTTACCTATCAACACGAACAACTTCCTTAGAGCGTCAAATACCTGAGCCCTCCAGTTTCCTGGAAGGGCTTTCTGATCTTTGTATTTCATTCCTGTGCACAGTGCTCGCTTCGGCAGCACATATACTAAAATTGGAACGATCATTCCTGTGCACAGCTTTGTGTGTTGATTTCAATAATGTTGCATGAGTTCGTTGACCATTTGCTTAGAAATCTCAGTTGTCTGTGGAAGCTGTGTTGTTTGGCTACATGGATATTGGGTTAATGACCTCACTGATCAAAATTTCTGGTATGGGGGCGCCTGGGTGGCTCAGTGGGTTAAGCCGCTGCCTTCGGCTCAGGTCATGATCTCGGGGTCCTGGGATTGAGACCCGCATCGGGCTCTCTGCTCAGCGGGGAGCCTGCTTCCTCCTCTCTCTCTCTCTCTGTCTCTGCCTGCCTCTCTGACTACTTCTGATCTGTCAAATAAAGAAAAATCTTAAAAAAAAAAATTAAAAAAAAATTTCTGGTATGTAATTAATTAATTAAATTATTATAGTCCATACTGTTCCAGAAAGGAGTTGATGCCATTTACCAAAATATGTTCTAGGACCTTCTGACTATTTTGGGTAGCCTGCCTAGTAGCCATTCTGACCACATTCTAGATAGATCGATGGGTAAGTTGTTTTTGATCTTTGAATTTTGATGACCTCTTAGTCTCAGGGTCCAGGGAAGGAGGATTTGTCTAGCCCTTGAGTGCTGAGGCAGAAGGAAGCTACATCTGGCAAAGTGCCACTCGGAAGCCTATTTCTCTAAAGATACTTTTCTATCAGCCTTTCTTGTGCCATAGTTGGAAAACTTCCCTTCATTCCAGAAAGTAGGAGAAGAGCTACACTTAATATGTCAAGTGTATGGCTCATCGTCCAGCCACTGTTATCCCAGAAGTAAAATTATTTTTATCTTCTGTAAATCTTTGAGCTTTTCCCTGATCTATTGAGTACAAAAGGATAGAAACACTGATAAAGTTTCTGGGTTATAGAGAAGCAAAAAGATCAGTTCTTACTGATTAATAATAATTTGAATGGTTAAAATGGTAGAAAAAAACCTACTCTTTTTATTTATCCTGGACTTTAGAGATGGGACATTTGGCAAGACTCCCAGAATACTCACCCCACCACCCTGAGAAGAACAATGAGTCTGGGCTGTACAGCCTTCATTGAATTTAAAGGTCAGTGGCATACTGTCCTGTTGGCATTGCGGACCCAGCTCTGAAGTCACTCCTGCAAGAATTTTCTCATTTTTAAAACCTCCTTTATGTAAAACTGCCCATTGGCTTTAATCATAAATTTAATTTATTCAGAGATAAGGCAAAGGAAGATTTTAACTTCTCTGATGTGAGGGATCTGAAGAAATTAGGAGTGAGCAAGATAAATATCAGAGCGTCAGCACTACACACATTTCCTAATGGATAAGATCTTTGCTTTTGTTATTTTAATTTTCTCTGCCTGGAATCAGATAGCCTACGTGCCTTCAATAATTATGATGCAAAGTTGTTAGCCTCCTAGGTCTCATCAGAAAGTGCTAAAGTAATTTTTCAGTTTCACTTGAGTCCAAAAGGAAGATAAACTTTTATTCCTTCCTTCCTTCCTTCCTTCCTTCCTTCCTTCCTTCCTTCCTTCCTTCACACACAGTTAGTGAAGGCATATGAAGAGGAAGGAAGGAAGATGGGAAGGAAGGAAGAAGGAAGGAAGGCAGGCTGCAGGTGAGTTGACTGGAAAAGTTTTGGGAGAGAAAAGGAGTTAAGAATAAGGAAAGTTAACACCCAGTATTTTGCTGGGATATTGACTGTCATATGTTCCCATTCGAAGGACAACAAAGGAAAGATCCAGGGGTTCCTATTCCAGCTTCAGGGATATTCATAAAGTCATGACCATACTAGCGGAGTTATATCATAGTCATAAGTGATGTTTTATATGTTTGGGCTGGCATGGGTTGACTTTGAAAACTGTTGTCATGAGGAGAAGAGAAGGAAGAGGAGGCTTGGTGCAGGGGTTAGTGAAAAGGGATTCAGAGGAGTCCTGTGGGTTGGTTACTGCTGCGTTCCACGCTTGGTGTGTGACCTCCAGTAAGTGAATTGAGTCTTCGTGCCTGATTTTCCCTATTTGGAGCAGGGGTAGAAATGATTCTCAGAAAAGTTAGAAGGATTCCTGTATCTAAAGAGTTTTTTACTGTATTGAGCTCAAGGGGACAAACAGACAGTCCTTTGACTGTTACTCTTTTGTACCCAAAATACTCTGCCCTCACTTTCATTGATCAGACAAGGCCTGGTTGCTCATTTGTAGTCTGTCTCTCCGTTTTACAGTCTGCCCAGTCTTGTTACTGTAAGGGCCTATTTAGCCAGAGCGATTCCATCCGGTTAAACAATGACTTTGTTGTTTATACAGTAAAACTTAAACTGTCTCTGCTCCCCTTCCCCCCAGGGACTTACTTAAAAACAAGTCCCGGAAACCAGTTCCAGGTAACAAAGCCCAAATACAAGGGTGGGTCAGGCCAGGTGGATGTATCCAATCAGCGGGGGCTCATACTGTCTCCTAGCTACCAAGGAGTATGGGCCCTGCCCTTTGGGCACCTTTTGGGCGCCAATTCTGACCAAGGTGATAGGCTAGTTCAAATATGTACTATAGGGTAAATTGTAATTCAGTTGATTCAGTTGGTCACTTATGTGTGACCTAGTGTGATTCTGCAAATTTCTCCCAACATGAGTTTTGCCCTTGGATTTTGCCCTTAAAAGCTATTCTGTAAGGCAGAGAGAGGTCACCTCTTTGTTAGGGGCGGCCCTGGCCTGTCGGTTTGATTCTGAATGCTTGGCGCGAAAATAAAGCTTTGCTTGACCTTCGCTTTGTATCAGTCTCGCTCCTTTGATTACAGACCCAACAGTTACCCCCAAACCTTTCTCACTTCCAGTTCCTAGCTCTGCCTGAGGCTCAGCTCAAGAGCTTCTTGACTTCTGAATCCTGCATGCATCCTTACTTGCACTGCGATGATTACGGTGCTGGTGGTTAGGGGGGTGGCATGGGGATTATCTTACCCCCTGCACATTTTTGGATCCCCTGCTCCTTTTCTGATCCTCTAAATTTCTCTCCTTTCAATTAAAAATAATTCCTTAGTTATTTTTGAACCCTTCCATTTCTCAAATATTTTTTTTAAAGATTTTATTTATTTATTTGATAGAGAGAGATTACAAGTAGACAGAGAGGCAGGCAGAGAGAGAGAGAGAGGGAAGCAGGCTTCCCGCTGAGCAGAGAGCCCCACGTGGGACTCGATCCCAGGACCCTGAGACCATGACCCGAGCCAAAGGCAGTGGCTCAACCCACTGAGCCACCCAGGCACCCCCATTTCTCAAATATTTTTATTCATTATCCTGATTAGGAAAATATGAGGTAGGCCCTGAGGACCAGCCGCAGACATGGCATATTCCTCCCAAACGAGGTACGTTGGAAAGGGCTATGAGGGAAACAAGCTACAGATTGCTTACCAACAGTGCTTTACCATGGGTGAGGGCAGGCAGCTTCTTCCCTTGTGCAGCAGTGAGGGGACCCATTGTCTCTATAAAATTGAAGAACAATGATAAGACTGACTAGAAGTTGGTCTTTTTTACAGTATCCCCATGTATCAGTGATTCTAAACAAAGTCCATGATAAAATACACCCACCTTTTGTACAGCACTGCTTATAAATGCATTGTTCTTGCTCCTGCCCTACATTGATATATTTTTTGCCCTTGTTATATTAAGTGACCTCTTCTCTTAGATCATGGGTTTTTCTTCTGCCATTTTATTCTGAACCAAGTTTGTCTGCCCGGCCCCCTCTCTGAAAGAGGAAAGCTGTGCGGCTGGGGGAACACTTTTCAAATAACGTGGAGTTTCCACCTCTTAACGCAATAACCACGGTGAAACTCTGGTTTTGTGATGGGAGAGGAAAAAGAAGCAAAAGTAGTCCGCCTTGTTATTATTCACACCGTCTGGGATCAATGGCACTTTGTAATGGTATTAACCAGTCAATTCCCATATACAAATGGGTTCTCTCCACCAGCTGCTGCTGAGTTCAGTGACAGTTGTTTGCCTTAACTACAAATGTACTCCATTCTCAGAAAGAAAATAATGACTTTTTACAAGCTCTTTAGGCCATTTTGCCTTTGGAATGTTCTTTCCAAAAAGAACATCTCCCTATAGTCAATTTTTACGTGGTCAGACACCAATCCAACTTGCATTGCTTAAGTGATTATGTATATGGGGGAGATAGCCAGAGCACTTAATTCTTGTTTTTGTTCAACGTCCAGACAGATTAACCTGAAAGATAAATATTGACTACCTCAAGGACTTACTGCCTTGATGTTTTGATTTGTAGAACTGCTGTCTCCTTGAAATCCACCTCACTAGCTTCCTGTGAAGGCCTGTTTCGCCCTTCCCTTAGTCCCATTTGCCATTCACTTTCCAGTGAATGCTAGAACTGCCTTCAGCAGATATGCACAGCTGCTCTGAGAGAGCTCAGTCTTGGAAGGAAAATTAAAGACCACCTTTTACAACCCTCACCTCGGTGCTTTAGCCCCCTTTAGCAACATCTTTTGATTTAATTTTTTAAAAATTTGATACACGATGTTACATCAGTTTCAGGTGCCCTTTTATTTTGTTTGATTTCATTTATTTGTTTATTTTATTTTATTTTTTTTTAACATTTTATGTATTTATTTGACAGACAGAGATCACAAGTACGCAGAGAGGCAGGCAGAGAGAGAGAGAGAGGGAAGCAGGCTGCCCGCTGAGCAGAGACCCCGATGCGGGGCTCCATCTCAGGACCCTGGGATCATGACCTGAGCCGAAGGCAGAGGCTTTAACCCACTGAGCCCCCCAGGTGCCCCTATTTGTTTATTTTTTTAACGTCTTAATTTTATTTTATTTTTTTCAGTGTTCCAAGATTCATTGTTTATTCAGGTGCCCTTTTAAATCTTGAACAACTGTTTTTATTGTCCCTACTTGAGTATTTCCAGTGATGGGGATAGCATCACTTTAAGGTACATCCCATTTCATATTTCATGGTATAATAGTATAGGTATTCTAATTCATTTTGAGTTGGAATCTACCCCTTGCCTTCTTGGGTGATACATACACACACACACACACACACACACACACACACACACACAAAGAAAGAAAGAAAGAATCAAAAAATGAATACTTGTTTTTACTGTTTGCCAGAAGTAGAAAGCTGTTTATTGGAATCTTCGCTATGTTATATATATTCCTTATACTTCAGGATACAATGTAAGGATGATGACTCTAGAAAGAGTGGAAAAATTCAGATCTGGGCTTCAGGAGGTTACAAAACATGGGCTATAGGATGGGAGTAAGATACTTGGAGGAAAGCACATTGTATCTTTATTTCCCCACACCACCCTCAGACTGACAGGTGTAAATATTTAGCAAAGTCACAGAACGGTAGTTGGCTAGGACAGCTGGGGTAATTGTTGTTATTGTGTGTGTATGTATGTGTGTGTTCAGGAGGATTGCAAAAGGAAGGGAGATGCCCTGACCATTTTATCTTTGTGACCGGGGAAGAGAAAATTCTGCTGCCACTACCCTCACTCCTTTCCTCCCTCCTCACAGTTCTGTTGGGCCAGCCAGAGTCATCTCTAGTCTTCCATTTCGGATACCCAGCTGCGGGCTGCTTTGGCAACATTTACATACCTCAGGACGGTTCTTTCTGAGTAAGAGCCACCAGAAGCAGTGGCTTGTCATTCAGCCTTAGCAGAAAACCCCCCCCACCTCCATCGCCAATGGCTCCTTCCTCTGAGAGAGGCTTGAAGAGGAGGGCTTTTCAGGTTTGAGGAAAAGAAACCAAAGTTGACCTCTTGTGGGAGAACATTAGTTGACTCTGAGTTACAGCCAGCAGCCAGGGAATCAGGAGAGACAGGTGCCTCAGTTTGAGGGCTACTGAAATCCCCAGTTTTCAAATCCTAGAACTATTTGGGAAATAAATCTTAAACATGTCAAACATATCAGGACCTGGGACAAATGCTTTTCTCTCTCTGGGTGTCTATCTCCTTGACTGTAAAACAAGTAGGTGGGATTGAGAAGGAAACAAAAGTTCTTTTCGGCTCATAGAGTCTAAGAATTTAAGCTTGGTGTTGAATTTAAAGAGTTCAAAATCAGGCTTGAGCTGAGGGTGGGGGAACAGAGGTCGTGTTGTCATTAAAACCCTTTGTAAAATCCTTTTGAAAATATTCACCCTGAACTTGAAAGTGATTTACTTTCTCAAATACTGGCAAAGCTTTCAAACCAAAGGACTTCCTTCTGGTATATAAGGTAGAGGAAGCAGTGTGTGACAGACTAAAGTGAATACTTTATGTTTAGGTGGGTTTGAACACATCTAAGTTAACTGTTACTTTGATAGAAAAGTGTTTCAGGGGGAGTTACGGAGATGAAAGCACAAATTTGTATAGCATAAGCTTATAGAGTGGGTTTCAGTAACTTGGATATTGTTACAGAGGCAATACTACACAAAGGAACCATGTTCACTTAAAACAAAACCCATAGAAGTTGCACAGTTGAGCCCTGAGGATATTAAAACATTACTAGTGACCAGGAAGGAGAAACCAAAGAATCATTGATCTTCTCGTTTGATGGATTTAACTTTTATTATGAAAGCCTTTGTTGTCTTCTAATTCCATGGCCTTTAACATATTCTTGTAATTTGTCTGTTCACTACCATTATTAATCCATAGATGATTTTGGTTCATCAAATATTGCAGTCAGTGGGGGGCTGCCATATATATCACTACAAAGATCATCAATTGAAAAGTATTTTTTTTTTTAAATACCGTGCTCACCGACAACTTATGTTCATTCAACAAAATTGGGATGCTGTTAACAAAAGAGGATACAATTGAGGTTAGATTGGAAGAAAAATGAAAAAAAAAAGGAAGGAAAAAAATAAACAACCCAAAACAAAAGATGTCCCTTGTAAGAGTTGAGACTGTAGATTTACTACAATCTATGGTAAATTACATTTGAATGGATACTGAAGGTTCAACCCAAGACAAGGGCAGTAGAAATGGAGGGGAAGAAAGTGATTTGAAAGATATTTAGGAAATGAGGTTCATTGGACCTAATAATGTGGTATAGAGGGCAGAGGAGGAGAGAAGAGAGAGGGGTCAGGATATTTCTTAATATTTTTGGCTTAGAAGACTGGGTGAATGTTAGTGCCCCTCACAAATGTAGGGACAATAGAAGGATACAGTTTGCTTTGGGGAACAAATAGCAAATCTACTTTGACACTTTGCATTCAAGACCTGTACGGGCATCCTTGAGGTGAGATGCCTAGGAGCCAGGTAAATATCTAGGTAGATGGATCTGCAGCACAGGGCTGACAGTGAAAGTTACAGGAATGGATGGGATTTCCAAGGGACATCAAAGAATGGGAAAACAGGATAGTGTCCCCATGAATACCCTCTTTAGGGAATAAAATAGGGCAAGCTGATGTAGCTGTCTCCAAGACTTTGGGATTGAAATTTAAAACAGAGCTTAGAAATGGGGCTTGGTTGGAGAGGGATAACTCTTCTTTGAGATAGAAAGGGCTATGGAAAGGACTTTTGGTTGAGATTACTTATGTGTGGTCTTTTGGGGAAGTTTTGGAGGCAAAAAAGCGAGTAATAGAGAGTTGAGGGAGTTAATACATCTCCACGAATCTCTGTCATAGAATTATAGGATGCAAAATTATAGCATCACGTTTGTAGAAGTTGCCATGTTATTGGTCTCAATTCTTCACTTCTTTCCTGTATTACATTCATGCTCTTCGCTATGTGACACTGCAGTGCCTTTCCATTGTGGGTGGAGTGTGTATTACATTGATATTAGACTTGGCCATGTGAATTGCTTTTGTCAGTATGATGTTGGTAAATGTGATGTGAGCGGGGAAAGGTCTTCTGTACTTGTATAGTTTGGCTGGATCACCACAAGGTGATCGTGTCTTGATTACGCACTTCATCTTCAGCCTGGGCTCCAGAATGAGCATATGCAAAAGCACAAGTGACCTTAACATGAAGGAGAAGATCCCAGTATACACTGCTTTAGGAAAATGAACTAAGACAGATCAAGTGTTCTAGCCTGCTCTCAGCTACTACTCAGGATAAGTCTAATTATTCTTTTGCAAGAAAGTCCTTTATATGTTTGAAGAGTCATTGCCTTTAAGACAATCTTTTTCAGATTCAATGTAGTCAACTAGCACTTGACTACTATTCCCACAGCCTTCCATATGTCTACTAATTTTTCAGGGGCTGAAAAGCTACTGACTACATTTCCAGACCTCTTGAAGCTAGGATTAGTTGCAAGGTGGATTGTTTCAGTGAGATGCACTAGTATGATATTTGGGAGGCAGAAGAGGGGTGGAAGCTATTTTCAGCTGGGAAGCAAGCTCATGCAGGTTTAGAGGCAATCGCATTGACCCGATCGGCATTCCTGTCTCTAGCCACCAGCTCCTAACATGCTAAGGAGCAGTAATGGCAGTGGCAGTAGTCATAACTTCCTGATCTGAATGGTTATGGTGGTACCTCTTCAGGTTGGATGTGTGGTACCTTCTTGACTTGCTGCCTGTGCTTCTCGCCTTCTGAAATTTCTGCAATTCTGGGCTGAATTCCCCGAGTTAAATCCCTTTCTGCTTGAAATTTCTAGAGTGATTTCTATTTCCCTGACTGATTCATAATCTAAACCTTTCTCTTTCCATTTCTTTTTTGGACCCAAGTGTGGTATCTGGTCATTCAACTGTTTGCAACCAATTTGCATTGGAATGCAAGTCAATTTAGTCAATAGTCACCCTTTTCAGCTCATCAGATTTATTTATTTTTGGTAGCAAGACGTTTCTGATAGAAGGAAGCAGTATGTTAATTTATATTCTGGCATGGGCCCTTGATCTTACAGTGGGTGGGTATTTTGAATATGACTGGTTTGCTCAAAAACCACAGGTCATGTACTTTGTGTTTTCTTCCTCTAGGCACTAAAACTGCTTCTTATTTTATTTTTATTGATAATTGCAGTTTTACCCCAGGGAGCATATGTCTCCTGGGGTTGCATTATCTATTTGTAATGGAAAATTTCTTAAAAAATTAGGTGACTTTTCCTAACTCATTTTTTGTTTCTTTTTCTGAAATAATCCTTTTTAAAAGTAATTACTTCTTTCATTAACAAAGCAATGTGTGCCTATGATAAAATAAAAGTTTTAGCACTTTCATTAAGTTTAAGCACAAATAATATAATACAAAAAATAAAAATTCCTTTATCTCTCCAACTCCTTTGCCAATGTCTCCAAAGTAAGTGTTGATAGTATTTTCATTAAAAAGTTATTTATTTTTCAGGGGAAAGAGCCTTAACTGAACCTCACAACTGTAGTTGTGCCATTACTTTCTTCACCCCGGGGTGGATAATGTGAACTTTTGTATTTATACCATTGCAACTCTGTCACAGTGACCTTTTCAAGAACCAACGCAGCCGGTAGATTTGGCGTTTATGCTATTGCCGCAGGATGGGGATTTAAGTTTAATGTCAGTTTTTTGATCAAATTATGGGTTATCTGTATTGACAAGATAAATATGAACCCATTAATTATAGAACCAAAAAGTAAAGCTAAATTTTTTTAGCTATTGTTTTTTCCAAAATCTTCAAAAAAAAAAAAAAACGTTTATTAAAAACAAAAGTCCAGGGGTACCTGGGTGGTTCAGTGGGTTAAAGCCTCTGCCTTCGGCTCAGGTCATGATGGTCCTGGGATCGAGCCCCTTGTCTGGCTCTCTGCTCAGCGGGGAACCTGCTTCCTCCTTTCTCTGCCTGCCTCTCTGCCTACTTGTGATCTGTCAAATAAATAAAATCTTAAAAAAACAAAACAAAACAAAACAAACAAACAAAAACAAAAGTCCACAGGGGGGAAAAAAAGAGAAGGAATGACTATGTATTAGAAAACCTCAAATTTAGAAAGCTGTTAAAGAGAATCTGCTTTTTCTGAAAGTAATTAAACAAGCCACTATATCTGTTCATTGTGATTGGTGTCATCAATGAGCCTGTCTTTGTGTCAAGTGTTTTTCCCCCTCTTAATAATTTCATATCTCATTCACACAGATTCATAAGTGAGAATTAAAGTGACACTGATTTAAATGTGCAGGTCGAACACGTAGGACACATTCTAATCCAATTTACCTGTCCAGAGACCAAGGTGTAATTGGAAAAGGAAGTTATTTAAAGTTAAGAGTAAACATTTCAGTGTTCTGAGTTTCCTTTCAAATCATATTACTGTTATTTCTGTTTCATCCTGAGTGAAAATGGGGACACCTAAGGCTAAATGGAGACTTCTGTTCCTCACTTGATATTTCCGGTGTGACTGTGGTTAATGATCTACAGGGAGGTAGGGTTTGTGTCTTCCTAAATGGGCTCTCTAGGACTGGCCATTTACACAAAGTGGCAAGAGCTCAGTGACCCTCTGAAACTGGATGAGAGTGGAGAGCAAGGATGGGAGTAAAATTGTCATGGGCCTGGCTTCACTAATGCCTGGAAGAGTGGAACTGGGGTGATATTGAGCTGGTATGCCCCAGGACAGCCATACATATTGTGAAAACAATTACAGATATTGTGAATGTTGCAAATATCTGTGATTTGAGCTCTTCCCTGCCCTGTGATCCTCCTCACGATCCAGAAACTGAAGAGTGAATTTATAGTGCTGTACGGAGACTAGAGATCCCTGAGTTAGTGTCCTGGCCAGTGTTATTTCTATGGGCTGCTGTCTGTACAGTACCATTTGCTAAATGCATTGAATATTGTCCGTGGGTTTGGACTCACCAGAACTGGATCTTTTAAGACCTTGGTCTTCCACCAGAGCCCTCAGAATTTATGTATTCCCAAATTGGGTTGTCCATTGGTCCTGTCATTCCATCCAACCACCCTAGTAGTTTTAGGATATTAATTTATGACCTTTAATCCGAGCAGGGGGTTTTGTAAGTCTCCTATGGTTTTATAGTTTTAATGGGGGTCTTGGGGGGGTGCAGAAAAAGAAAAGAAATAAATTTGGTGTGTTTTTTTTTAAATGTATCTTATTTATTTTTATTTGATAGACAGAGATCACAAATAGGCAGAGAGGCAGGCAGAGACAGAGAGAGAAGAAGCAGGCTCCCCGCTGAGCAGAGAGCCTGACATGGGGCTCCATCTCAGGACCCTGGGATCATGACCTGAGCCGAAGGCAGAGGCTTTAACCCACTGAGCCACCCAGGCGCCCCATTAAATGTATCATTTTTAAGTAAAAGATCATTTGAGAAAGAGGGAGCAAGTGACCTTGCCTTTGCATGTGAATGGGAGGAGAGGCAGAGGGAGAGAATTTCAGACTCCCTGCTGAGGGCAGAGCCCAACTCTGGGCTCAGTCTCATGACCCAGAGATCAAGACCTGAGCCAAAACCCAAGAGTCAATGCTTAACTGACTGAGCCACCCGGGCACCCCAAGAATTTTGATTGATTTACTCCAAGCCACCTATGATTTTGTTTTTTCCCTTATAACTAGGGTGAGGATGAGGAGGAATAATTTGAAGAAACTTCACTTTAAAATCTTTACCCTCCTATTCTTGTCACCAGGCATCAGCAGGCAGATTTAAAGATAGCATCTTTCATCAGCAGTTCTCTTTGATTTGTGACTTCATACTTCAAATAAACCTCAGATATTAACTAAGACTTTCAGACTCAAGGTACCATCATAATGGTTTTTCTTTGCAGTGGTTGTGATTTCTAAGGAGTATTTAGTTTGATACCGCCAGCTAAAACCCTGTGTGGAAAATGAACAAACAAACAAATAGTAGTTGGAAACTGTTGTCATGGTCTCTTTTCTAGTTGAATTTATTATGATTATTATTTTTTTACCATAATAATTGGTCTATTCTCTTACTAGTCAGTAGTAAATGTGGCCTACAAGGATGATCTTAATTGTGGTCTGGAATTCTCTCCCCGCTTCTCCCCTGCCCCCCAGCAGTGATAAAACATCTTGGGCTACAGGCGGTAGTTATGGACAAGTTGAGTCATTTGGAGGGGTGAGGAGTGGGAGAGGGCTGGTAGAGGCATTCACTCCGTTAGTCCCAGTCACTACCAGTCTGACAGATCCCCAGAGTGTGGAGAATAAGAACATGGAGATGGCCAACTTCCCGAGCTCCAGTTGTCTTTGCTAGGGAATTTTTTTTTTTTTTTAATGGAAAAAAGGAAAACAAAACCAGACACCTAAATATAGAAAACAAACTGGTGGTTGTCAGAGGAGAGATGGGTGTGGGGAATGGGTAAATAGGTGATGGGGATTAAGAGGCATGAACTTCAAACAAAACAAAACAGCAAAAAACAAGAAGGAAAGGAAAATGGGACAAAGGAAAAAAATCTGATTGTGGGAGTAGTTCCTTTGGGGAAGTATGATTCCACCCCTAGTATTAACAACCTCCAGACTCCTTAAAAACTGTGAATTAAAAATAAAATTTAAAAATTATTTTGTTTTATTTTATTTACTTATTTGACAGACGAGATCACAAGTAGGCAGAGAGGCAGGCAGAGAGAGAGGAGGAAGAGGCTCCCCACTGAGCAGAGAACCCGATGCAGGCCTCCATCCCAGGACCCTGAGATCATGACCCGAGCTGAAGGCAGAGACTTTATCCCACGGAGCCACCCAGGTGCCCTAAAATTAAAAATTTAAAATAAAATTAGCCACCTATATTTTGTATTTCTCTGTTACTTAGAGCCAAACTAATTCTAACTAACTGAGCTTCTGGTATTACTTCCACCTTAAGGATCTAGGCCTTTACCATGTCCTTCTGTTGCTCTGTAGTATTACATCCTTATCTATCTATCTATCTATCTATCTATTTATTTATTTATTTAATAAGTGCTCCTTGAATACCTACCATCCACCAGGCACCAGATTAGGCACTATATACTCAGTGGTTAGCAAAACAAATGTCGTCTCTATCATTTAGAGCTCACAGTCTAGTGAAGGAGACAGACAATAAAATGTGAGAAATAATCTTTTATTTCCTGCTTGTGCTATATTTTCCCCTCTCTTGAATTATTCTTTAATTTGTATCTTAAACTCAGAGGAAAGGGCCTTATAACTTCATCATTTCCTGAAATATAAAAACGTTGGCACATAGGACTTTCAAAATAAGAACTCTTCTGAATCCAGCTACTTTCTTTCCACGTAAGATTTTAGAAATCCTGTATCACATTCCAGTCTTTAGTAGCCAGTAGGTCTTCAATTGGAGTATTGTGTTCCCTCCCATAGTGAGGGTGTGTGTATGTGGGTGTGTGTGTATGTGCGTGCACACACATGAGTTCTGGCTTCTTGCCTCCCTTTGCGATTTTACAGATGCTAGGCTTTCTTTCTGTCTTTATCCTGCCTCTGCTAAAATTTGTATTTGTTCCATAATTGCCTTTTTAATGGCCTTCAACCACTTTATTATAGCTTTCCTAATTAGGTATTATCTAACCCACAAATTGTCAGAATGTTGGCCAAGACCACTCTCTCCCTCAGGGGTTCTGTTAGGACTATAGCAGAAGCTGTAGACCCCATCTTCTTTATTGATTTCATTGGCTATGTGGATCTTTAGAGCCACAAAAGATAGCTGTGCCCAACACTTAGATCTGTTTCCTTGTTTTCTTTCACTGATACTGTAACTGACTTGTATGGGTATCTGGTCTGTAACTCTTCATGCTTTTGGTGTACACATTCCATCACTGATCTGTGTTTTGGTTTCAGTCTTCCTTTACTTCCTCCCTCCTCCACGGTGCTGCAGCTCCTCTTTGCTCTGCCATGTGTGATTGTAATGACTTTTCAGCTGGGCCTAAAAGCAGCCAAGGTGTCCAATGCATGATTTCCTTTGACCAACTTCTTTACCAAAAGAGCAGTATTTTAATAGGCACTGCGTCTTTGTGTGGTATTTTTCATTTAGCTAAGAAGTCTGTTTGGTCTGTCACTGTATCCTTATTTTTGGACCCCTGGCTTTGGTAATTCTTTTATCACACAGCTCTTTTTCAGAGATTCAGTTATGGCTGCATGAGTAAAATCCAAAGAACATTCCTTTTTCCAAAAGCAAGTATCTAGAGTTGAGAAGCAATATTTTGGCCCTGGAAACAGCTAAGAGAGAACAGTTGGACTTTATGTTAAAGACAGGAAATGGTTTATTGACTTCAAAAAGTTTAGTTCGTTCTGAAACAATCCGAAAGAAGCAGTGACACTGGGTCTATTAAACTCAAGAAACAATAAATTTCAGTTATTGGCACAAACATTAAGTATCTTGATATGTAGAGCTGCAGTCTGATAATATTGCTAAATTTGGGTTCATATGACAAGATATTGAGAAATCCAGGAAATTTATGACATGTTAGGGCAACATGCTATGTCATTTAATTGATGAAAAATCCATCCTCTTTGAATCATGTTATGAAAACTGCTAGCAAAGAAAAAAAGAGTCTAAAATTCAGGATAGATGGCTGGAATTTTTTGGAGGCAAATACTAATGAGGCTATAGCAATTCTTTCAAAATCCCAGTCTCTTCCCTTTGAGCAATGGGAGTTGCATTCTTGAGTTTGTGGAAGTTCTCAGAGGTACTGATGACTTGACCATCCAAAATAGAAAATCTCAGGCTGTGTGTATTGAAGCACAGTCCTCTTTGTACACACATCTCAATGTTTTCGGTCCTTATAAGAGCACAAATGAACAAAAGGGAACCAGTTGTTTTGAAAATAGGGTTCTGAGTTAGGTTTACCTAGCAAAAGTTGGAGATGGTTTGCCAGTCTGGGTGTTTGTTTTAGTGTATATACCCGATTTTCTCTCTAATGATATTGTTAGAAAATTCTCTGCCAGAATTTCATTTTGTTTCTTCTCTCAGATACTATCTCTCCCATTGCTATTTTCTCTTCATTATGGGTTTAGATGTTCTTGCTTTTTACATGCCTAATTATTTTTATTGGGTGTGAGATATTGCGAGGTTTATCTTGTTGAGTGCTGAGTTATTTTTGTATTTCCATAAATACTGTTGGGCTTTGTTAGAGTACACAGTTAAGTTACTTAAAAAATGGTTTGGTCTGAATACTGTTTTTCTGAAAATAAATAAATTGGAAAAAAAAAATAAAGAGGGAACCATTTGAGTAAAAAAAAAAAAAAATGGTTTGGTCTTTTGGATATGGTGAGATGAGACCTATTTTCTGCCACTACTGAGGCATTACCTTCCTCATGAAATTTGAAGACTTTTTGTTTCAACCTGTGAGGGCAGGAATAATTCATAGTCCTGTATGAGCAGTCTGGATTGTTCCCTCTTCTCCCTTTAGGTAATTGCTTTCTGTGGCTTCACGTAGTTTCTTCACTTACACGGACTCAGCTGAAGACTGAAGGAGGACCCTTGGCAGATCTCCAGCGTTCTCTTTCTGCGTGGCTCTCTCTTCTCTAGTACACTGGCTGTCATGACCTTCCCAGACGATGAGCTCCTTCTCCTTCACTGTGTTAGATGAGGTCATTATGTGGTTGGGACGGCCAGCTGACTCTCGAGGCGACTGGGGACTCCTCACCCTCTCTACTGTGCTTGGAATGCATGTTCCTGTCACACTGTTGCCACTTCATGGACACAGCCTTGAGAGACTAATGTGTTGTTGAGACCATCTGGACTGTGTACATGACTGAATGCTGTTAAGGCCTCCATATAGGCTCTTCAGGTGGGTGGGTGTGGAGACATCTGCTTATCTTGAGGCTGCCCAAGACAAGTCTCCTGTGTATGTACCCTTGCTTGTTAAAACCTGCAGCCTATGAATCTGGGAGTGGTCTGGCTCTTTCTTCACTCTCTCTTTGCCTTCTGTATGTGAGGGCTGATTTTATAATTTATCTGAGATTATGAACTAACAAATTCAGAATATCAGTACTTCCTGGGTTCTTCCTTCCTGTCCTGCAGCCTGAAAACTCTTTCAAGGCAAAGGATGGGGGATGAATGGGGCTAGTCGAGTTAACCTTATTTGTTGCCCCATCTTACGGATCACTGTCCTACGCTGCCTGATATTCAGTGTCTAAAAAGCATATTTTGGGGGGATTTTTTTTTTTTTTTTTTAGTTGTTTCAAGTGGAGGGGGGAAATCCAGTCCCTGGGACTCCATCTTGCCAGAAGCTTTGTGTATCATGATCACACCAGGTAAGTTCCCTGAGCAGAGTCTCCACACAAAAGGGGTCTTGCCTCAGCATCCTGGTGTCTGAGAAATAGAATCAAAGGGATATAAGCTCATCCCAGCTCTTATTCATTCAGTTACACTGCTACAGTAGTTCCATCTCTTCAGTCAGTCATGGTTCCAGATGGCATCGCTGAGAGGGTTTGTTCTTTGGTCATTCACCCGTCCAGCTATCCACTAACTATTGGATTAAATATAGTAAGACTCAATTGTTGGAGAACAGAGAGAAGACCAACTCCTTCTGGGATCCTACATTGTAGTTGGGGAAAATAGCTGATAATGATCCATATGGTTAATTGTAATAGATGCTAAGAAGTAAGAACAAAGGAGACCGTGAGGGAACCTAAGTAGGGCACTAACGTGATCTGGAGAATTAGGAAGGTTTCCCTGTGGAGGTGACAGAGAAACTGGGACTTGTAAAGAGGTGATTATAAGATAAGGCTCTTTTTCTCAAAAGGACCTGAACTAGGCCAAAGATATTTTATTGAGCATTTAACATGAACTTTAGTGTCTGATTATGAAAATGCTCTTATTATCCAATGGTGCAGAGAAAGACAGTAAAATGGAAAATGCATATTAAAAGTTTACTAAATCATTAGCCTTGGATTAGAAATTTGAGGTTAAAGCATTAGTTGTGATTTAGCTTGGGTTGTGGAACTCCAGATGATTTTTCTTATTTTAACATTTCTGTTTTCTCCTTAGTCTTTGATGTTTGTTGCGTTGCTTGTATAATTAGAAAAAAAGGGAGGCAGCAGAGGAAAAGAAAAAGGGATTTTATGCAGTACAATAGAGGTGGGCTGCTTTTTTTTTTTAAGATTTTTTATTTATTTACTTGACAGACAGAGATCACAAGTAGACAGAGAGGCAGGCAGAGAGAGAGGGGGAAGCAGGCTCCCTGCTGAGCAGAGAGCCAGACACGGGGCTCGATCCCAGGACCCTGGGTTTAAAGTGGGTTAAAGCCCAAGGCAGAGGCTTTAACCCACTGAGCTACCCAGGTACCCTGAGGTGCTGCTCTTTAATGGTATATCATGGCCTGATCCTTTAAGTAGCACACTGTGTAGTCACATGTCTGTGGCAAAACATCAATGTTGTTTCTTTCTTTTTTTTTTAATCAATGTTGTTTCTAAAGACGCATTGTCAAGCTGACCAAATTAAGCTATTTTACTGAGCATTTAGAAAACAAGTTCAAAAGAGGATTTTGTCTTCGATTTCTGTAAACTGTGAAGCTTGCCTTTGAGACTGGTCTTGAAGGGCACAGGCAGATGTGCTCGGCGAGCTGGTGGTGAGCCTGTGTCTTTTCCCATCCGGGCTGTTGTTTGGCATGTGTAAGTCATGGCAGCTCTGCTCCTAGAATCGTGTGGCAAGATCACAGGGAAGGAGAGTGGGTAAAGCTCTACGTCTGCTCCTATTTTTAGGCAAAACTCTTTTTGCAGTCAGAAGCGTGACTTTTCTATGTTTGGAGCTTTTAATCGACATGTACTTTTTTTTAGAACTTGGCATGCAGACCACTTGTGGGTTCACCTGGCAGGATATGGGACCAATTTGGAGTTCTGGACTATTTACTGACTGTGTTTGTGAAGAAAGTGATGGGTTTCTTGGATCATTTTAATTTAATTTTTAACCTTATACCAACATGACTGAAATTCATAGAATATAGCATTTGTAATCCCTGTAGGAGGATTGGCTGGAATTACTCAGCTCAGGAACAGTTTTTCAAATTCATGCATATGAGTGCATAATAAGAATTATTGGTAGCAGGGTTGGATATTTTGAGATTTTGGTGGCTGTCATGATATCAAGGGCCACATCTTAAAGCTCAGAAGGCCACGGGCACGGGGGGAGGATCACTCAGCCCTGTCTACAGTTCTTCCCATCAGTTTTCATAGATTTATGAAAGCCCTTATTTGGTATCAAGGTCTATTTTTGGTAAAGATCATTGTCTACCTTTAAGAAATAGAACCCATAGAATATAAAGGATCAGAGGAAAATTCACAGCATATAAAATCCAACCTTTTGGGGCGCCTGGGTGGCTCAGTGGGTTAAGCCGCTGCCTTCGGCTCAGGTCATGATCCCGGGGTCCTGGGATCGAGCCCCGCATCAGGCTCTCTGCTCATTGGTGAGCCTGCTTCCTCCTCTCTCTCTGCCTGCCTCTCTGCCTACTTGTGATCTCTCTCTGTCAATTAAATAAATAAAATCTTAAAAAAAAAAAAATCCAACCTTTTAAAGTGTATGATTCAGTGGCATTTAGTACATTCGACGTCCTGTGCTGCCATCACCTCTACCCAGATTTAAAAAATTGTCATCATCCTGAAAAGAAACTGTGCAGCCACTAAAGCAGTCACTCCTTGTTCTGTCTTTCTCACTAATCTGCTTTCCATCTCTGTGGATTTAGCTGTTCTGGGTATTTTGTATAAATGGAATCCTACAATACCCGGCCTGTACGTATGGTGAGTTTGGTGTAGTATAATGCTTGTGAGGTTCCCCCGTGTTGTAGCATGTATCAGTCCTTTATTCCTTTTTATGACCGAATACAATTCTCCTGTATGGCTAGAACCACCTCTTGTATGTCCCCTCATCGGTGGGCTTGTTTCCGCCTTTGTTGGTTATGAACAGTGCTTCTGTAAACACTCACGTCCAAGTTTTGCCTGAACGTTGGTTCCAGTTCTCTGGGGTATAGAAGTCGGAGCGCACTTGCTGAGTCATCTGGTCATGAATTCTGTGTCTAACTCTTTGAGGAAGGCCCACGCCTTTTCCACAGCAGGTGCTCCCTGTATGTTTTCACTGTCGTTTTAAAGCGTACGATTTCTTTACATGTTTTTTGCTCAGCCAGATGTTTGACCTCTTCTCCACAGGAAGTAGCATGGTGTGATTGAAGTGTTAGTCCCAAGTAATAGTCATAGAACACATGGATACAGAAGAAGAGGGAAAGAAAGGCACAGCCGTAAGGAAACGCTTCTCAAACATGCGAACTTGATGGCATAGCACCTAGAATTGGTACGTGTCTCAGAGACCATCTACTCTGCACATGTGACGGCAAGGTCACTCGAGGTGGACTGATTTGGGGGGATTGAAGAAGAGGTCACTCTGCCAGTGATTGTCTGAGTTGAGACTCCAATGGTGATTTTGCCACTCTGAGCCCTCCCCCCGCCCCACCCTGCCCTTAACTCATTCATTTCCTGGTGGGCCCGATTCTCAGATTAGGGTTCTGTTCTCTTGCTCAGAAATCCTAGGAAAGTGATGGATATATCATAGAATCACGGACAGCTTTAGTTATCTATTTGTTTCTTCATCCATTTGTGGTACAAATACTTAAGGACTGCTAATATATACCAGGGAGTGTGCAGAGAGTTAAGGATCTGGTAACAAACAAGCAGTCATGGGCCCATCTTCAGAGCTAACAGTCTTGTAGTAAAGATGACCACTTGACAAACAGTTGCACAAAGAATGTGTTATAATTGGGCTAAGTGCTGTCAAGGAGAAGGGGCACTGTGCTCTGAGACTTTATAGCAAGGAGACCTGCACTATTTCAGTGGTTGAGTGTGTCAGGAAAAGCACTTAGGTTTATAAAGTCTAATGTGGTTTGATTTCAAGGTCACCTGGAAGACTCTCTTCAGCCTCAAAATTCTTCTTCCATCTGTTCATTTATGTCAGAATTTCAAGCTTTGATGTGCCAGTTCTATTTTTCTTACATACATTTAAATAAAAACATCTATTAAAATTTAAAAATTCATTTGTGGGCTCCCTAAAATGACCTCCTCTGCCACCACAGGCCCAGCAACCCCACTTGGAACACTGCTGCGCTCGGGGTGGGTGTCTCTCCCTGGCATTCTGAATCCATGAAACAGGAACGTTCCCACTCAGAGCGGAGGTGTGTTGTCCGTGTAGCAGCAGGGAAGGGAAAGGGAACAGTACGAGCTAGAGGAAAGAAATGGGAATGAGGTCAGTGATTGAGAAAATAGAGGTGATGCAAACTGAGATGAGGGGAGAGACACAAAGAGTAAGGATGGGCTCAGATGGAGAGAAATACACGGGTCCTCAGGAAAGCTGGACTCTGAGGATGTACAGCTCTATGCTTCTAGCGGAGAAGGAAGTAAATACCCTCTTCTTTCATTTTTATCCATTGATTGCTTTTGTCAATGATCTGGACACAAAGGACAAACCGTGGAATGAGAAGGGGCGACTTAAACGAAGTTCAGCTCTTCCCCAATGGGTCAAATATGGACCCGGTTGTGATTTTGAAGTTTTAACTGTTTTTCTCTTCGTGAAGAGGAAGAGATTTGAATTCCTCCTTGGGGCGTATCATACCTTTGTTATATTTTACATATTTGTAAGGATTCTTGTTGAAAATCATGAGGCAGATTTTTTTTTTTTCCCCATGAAAAGCTTAGTGTTTTGTCTAGGAATATAAATGACTGTTTGTGGCTGAGCCAGAAATCTATATTGGAGAATTTACTGGCTTTTATTTTCTTGGTGGAGGTGGAGAAGGGGTTTAGGAGAATGATCTTTTTTTTTTCTATATATAAATTTTAGATTCGGGGTTCTTTGAGTCTCTGAAAGAGGCGCAAAATTCTTGTGGAAAATTTCATTTTCCTGTTAGTAGTCATTGACCAAAAAAATGTGATACTACTGAGACTCAAAGCTTTATCTTCTACCTACCAATGGAAGAAAGACCAAAAGGAAACTGGACTTAACATGACACAATTCAAATTTAATGTCTGTATCAATTTGCTAGGGCTGTTGTAACAAAGTACTACAGACTGGTGGCTTAAACTACAGAAATCTATTTTCTCACAATTGTAGAGTGCACAAGTCTGAGATCAAGGTGTTGGCAGGGTTGTTTCCTTCTGAGGGCCTTGAGAAAAGAATCTGTTCCGGGTTGGTCTCCTTGGCATGTAGATGGCTATCTCCTCTCTCTGTCTTCACATCATCTTCCCTTTGTACATGACTGTATCCAAACTTCCTCTTCTTATAAGGACACTAGTCGTATTGAATTAGGATGTACCTTATGACCTCACTTAACTTAATTGTCTCTGTACATACTAAATCTTTAAATCCAGTCATACTCTGAAGTAATAGGGTGCTTAGGACTTCAGTATATGAATTTGGGGCTGGCAACACAATTCAGCCCATAGCAATATCTTACACAGTATTTCAGATATGATAACCTGGAATTTGCTAAGATTTCAGGGCATGTTATTTTGCAATTATTCTCTTGGAGTTATAGGTTAAGACTATGGTCATGGTTTCTCATGTGTCATGTCCCACTTTTCTGGAAGAAACTGATCCACAGACAAAAAAGAACATTGAGAAGTCATGCCAAGGATGAAGAAATGGAGAATCTTTAGGGCAGATGGTCCTGAACTTTGGAATGTAGAGAATATGGAACATGTAGTGGTGGAAATGAGGTGGAGTTAGTCCTTTGGAGGCAGGCTGGAAGCTAGGCAGGGTGAGAGTTTAGGAGACATCACTGAGCCAAGAGCTCTCAGAATATCCCATATGAATACATGACTAGTTGTAATATTATTTCCTTATTTTATGCCTAAACTTCCAATATTTCATAAAAAAAATTCAAGCTGGGTCTCAGTGATGCTATAGAGAATCAAGAGAAGATTCTCTTGCAGGTTTGGGATTGAGTGACATAGGGAGACCAACACAACTTCCAAAACCTCCTGTATGGTCCCAGAGTTGCAGCAGATCCTGTCCAGGGGCCATAGCACTGGGGGCTGATGAAGAGCTAGAACAGGAAGAACATAGACTCAGAAGCAGAGTTGGGTGATTTTGAGCTGCCATAAAGCAGGTAGAGGTGCTAAGCGTTGTAATTTGGGTGTTAACATAAATGTGACCCCACTTTATTATCAATCACAGTGAGGGTTTGGGATAATGTTCTCAGAAACAATAATTTTGAGATCAGATGTGTCAGTTAAACATGCTTTATTGGCTCTTCTTCTATGTAAAGACAATAAATGTTTGGGGAAAAATGAAAGTTTTGTAAAGGGACTTCTGCAAGTGCTGAAAACAGTTGAGTGAAATGTCTTATAGTTTTAAATCTTTAAATAGCAACTCAGGGGTACTTATTAAGGTCAAACATCCCAAGGATGCATCTTGCTTCTTTCTGGTCCAGGATCCCATCCAAGAGCATGTTTGCATTGAGTTGTTTTGTCTCATCAGTCTCCTTCAGTTTGGAACAGTTCCTCAGTCTTCTCCTGTCTCCATGTCCTCAGTGGTCTTAGAGGATAGAGGTCTTCCCTTTTACGGTATGACTCTTCATTTTGGCCTGCCTCATGTTTCCCTATGACCAGACTCAAGTGGAGGATGGAATTTAGAAACCACCGTCTGGATAGTCAGTGTGATCCTTGGCACCAGCGTGTTCCTGCCTCTAGACCCTTTCAGAGGACAAAGTTAAAAAATGTATAAATGCGTGTATCTATGTGTACATGTACACATCTCTATCAAATGCTGTTTCCATATTTATCTGAATCTGAATATGGAGAAGTCTGTAAGTTCATAGGGAGGCTTAAAATCCTTGTCTAATAATTCTTCAAGGTTCTTTCTAGCCTTACCTTTTCAATGCTTGTAAAATACCTTCCCAGAGAGTAAGAAACTGGGTTCCATGATCCTCAATGTATTTCCTTATTTGCTCTATCAGTTAACTTATTTGCTCAGTTTTCTCTTTCTTTCTTTTTTTTTTTTTTTAAGATTTTATATATTTATTTGAGAGAGAGAGAGGCAGAGATAGCAAGGGGGAGCACAAGTAGGGAGGAGAGGGAGAAGCAGGCTCCCTGATGAGCACAGACTGCGAGATCGTGACCTGAGCCGAAGGCAGATGCTTGACAGACTGAGCCACCAGGTGCCCCAGTTTGCTCAGTTTTCAAGTACTCCGTTCATCTTTTCCCTCTGTCCCTTCCATGCTGCACCCACTTATTCCCTTGCTTCTTCACATTCTAGCACCTCTGCCTGGGTGTGAGAAGTGAGGGGAACATGAGGATGGAAGGGAAATGGGGAAAGGAAATAAAGACAGGAAGGGCAGGGAAATTTCTTTGTTCCTCAAGTATATTTCTAAACCTCTGTGTTACTTATAGCCTACAGCATGCTAAATGATGCAACGGATAAGATATGATTGTGTTTATTTGTTTACAAATATGTCAGCCCCACTTGGTGATGAGCTAGGGAACATAATCATCTCTATATCTCTGTATCTCCAGTGGTTTCCACAGCGCTCGTCACATGGTAGGTGCTTGGTAATTGCATTTGGTGCCAGTGACACAAAAACAATTAAGACATAATTGTTGTCCTCAAGGAGTGAGTAGAAATAATTAATGCAATCAGATAGTCTCTGTAACAGATGCATCTAGAAAGTTCTATGGGCATATAGGAAGAATGATTAAGTCTAAATGGGACTTTGCTAATATAAATAGAAATCAGAGGTGTCTTCAGATAAATATATATCTTTTAAACAAATTTTTTGCTGTTTGCCTAGAAATTAGAATTTGAATTTTTGTAGAATAAGAATTAGAAGCTGGTTGCTTGTTCTGAGTGAGAGGGTTAGAATTAGTATTAGAAGCTGGAAGAGTGGTTAAATCAAGTCCCTGAACATTGCAAGACTGGTCACATGGCACGTGGGCAACAGCAAGACCTATTTTAGTAGCATGAATTTAAAAACCTCAAAAGAATTAAGTATTTTCTCACAGGAAGAATTCAGACTGATCTTGTTTCCACAATACCAATAATAGTGGTCATAACTTGTGTCTTCTCTCTTTGACATTATAAAGTCTCTGACTCTGAGAACCAAGAGGGTGGGGAGTGTGTCTGCCCTGTTTATCAAAGTATCCTCAGCACCCAGCTAAATAAAACTCCTTCCCGTTTAACTTTTGTCCAGTTCTCTGAATGCACAGAGAATGGCAGACGTGACCCCCAAGATCAACAGATGCCTATTTTCTTTCAATAGAGCTATGATCCCTTTGCATCTAAATTAAGCCACTTCTTATTGCTTGTTCCCACTCCAGTTTCTTGAACTGTCTTTCCCTGGATTTTTAAGACTCCCTATGGGTTCCTATGGGTTCCTCTCTCTTCTTACTACTTACCTGATCCCTCTCTTTGTGGACTGACCGGGTTTTCTTGATTCACCTTTCCAAAAAACGACAATGACTCTTCTCCTTAGGAGGCATCCTCAGGGAATTCCAGCATCAGGCAACAGACAAAAAGCAAAGTTAGAGGATCGAGCCTAAGCACAGAATGTGAAAGTAGCAGATCCAGGACTAGATCTCTCACACTGCAAGGAATTGCCAGGAGATTACACTAAAAAGGAAGGCTGCAAGGGCAATTTTTACATTCCTGTGGAATTTTTGAAGACTTTTTGGGACCAAAGTCGGTCCAATTAACTCACATTTATGTGCCTCTAGGAGCAGTCTCATGCCCCTAGGTTAAAACTGTAGTCGGCAAGTAAATCAGTTCACTTGAGTCACTCCTGTCTCTATAACCTCAGCAGTAAGGTAGGTGGCAGCGATCAGGGCTAACAGCAAACACGGAAAGGATCGCTCCAAATAAAATATTAACTAATGCAGATCTGCTGTGTAAGTGGCTTGATGCATGGTAAATTGCATTTGCAGTTGGCCAAATGGAAAGTGATGTATGTCGGGCACAAGAATAATAAATACAAGGAACGATCAATGGAACTGAACTAAAGTGGGATGGTTTTGAGAGACGACTTAGAGTTATATCTTCCAAACATGGCTAAAAAAAAAGGACTCAATTAAAAAGTAAATTGGAAAACTATAAAGTAGCTGACACAAATACAAGGTTAAGTTTATGGAAGTTATAAATGCTAAACAGTTTCCCTCTACGATTCCAATTTCTGCCCACTCTCTGATTCTTCTTGTGCCTTCCATTTCTTTTTATGAGTATTATTACTCAACGGGAGAACAATCAGTTATATCAGAGCCATTCATTGTAAAGTTTGTGTCAATAATTTTTATTGAAATAGGACAAAAACAGAGGAGTTTGTGTCCATAAGCATGCATAAATAGGAAAGAAAAGTAAATTATTATGCTATCAGGATACCAGGAGGCGTCTTTGAACTGAAGGAGAAAAAAGAAAAAACTCTCCTTGTGGAGAGAATAGAATGTGCTTCATTTCAATATCTATTACAATTATGAAAGAGCCAGAGTGTTCTATGGCTTTGAACAGCCTTTGTGAACAGAGCTTTGTGATCAGGACCATGGTTCTGATTTCCAGGCCCTGAGGCTGGTAGTTCAATAACCAGCGGAAACAGTCAGGGCTTTGGGGACGGAGAGTGAAGTGAGGGGTAAGAACCAGGCTGCTCTAGACAAGGCGATCACAAGAAACCTTTCTGGGGATTTTTATCTTAAATATAGTGGGTTTTTTAATTTATTTTTTATTTTTATTTTTATTTTTTTTGGTATGTGTGTCTTTATGGAATCCAAACGCCCTGGGGCATGGTGGGGAGGCAAACAGTAAATTATATTTCCAGTTTCAGGGTTTGAAAATTACAGACATATAAGTTAATACCCGGTATGGTGCTATGGAAGGTTCTGATTGGAGGGACGTAGAAACCGGGGAAGAACGAGGCGGGAGAGGAAAATCTCTCTCTGTTGGCATGCTTACATGGATACTGCCGTTAGAATGTAAGCTATTCTAGATGGGAGAGAGTCTTCATTATTTTTGGATCTCCAGATATCCAGTGTCTGGTACACATTGGCATTTGGTGAGTGGGTCCTTTTTTTTTTTTTTAAAAAAAAGAGCAGTTTATTATTTCCTTGGCGGGGAGGGGCAGAGGAAGAGGCTGAGATATTATTTCCTTGGCGGGGAGGGGCAGAGGAAGAGGCTGAGAGAAAATCCCAAACAGGCTCCATGCCCAGCACAGAGCCCAACGTGGGGCTCCATCTCATGACCCTGAGATCCTGACCTGAGCCGAAATTCAGAGTCGGATGCTTAACTGACTGAACCACCCAGGCACCCTACATGGGTCCATTCCTCTGCTGGTTTGGTCACCTCCAAGTTCACAGCCAGCTATATTAACGGCAATCACATATTTGTTAAGCTGGGTTAGAATCTATTGTAAATATCTAGCGAAAGGGTTGGGATGAATAGCCAGGTAAGAGTGGTTTTGAATAGCAAATAGTAATGGTTATCAGCAGGGTCATCATTGTTCACAGGCCCGAAGCAAAGCACAAGGGAAAAGCAAGGTAGGCGGTTAGGACTCTGTTCATGTTGCCTCTGAGGCCTCAGGAGGTTGCCCTGTCATCTCCTGCCCTGCCATTTCCCTGTCTAGCTGTCCACGAGGAGGCTCAGGCTTACAGTGCCCAGCAGGAGCCCCTCCCTGCTCTCTCTCCCAGAAGTTCAATTAAAAGAGCCCTTTGGTGAACTGTCAAGGTGGCAAGTTCTTCTCTATTATAAGACTTGGTCTTTTTTGTGTCATATGCAAAGTAGCTAGCCCATTGTGTGGATCTCAGTAGAGATAACCATTTACATAAAAATAAATGCCAACCCCACTAGGCTAACTGAGTTGGAGCAAAGCATGTTTACAAGGTAATTTCTTTATCTGCGCGGTACACTCTGTGTTTATTGCCAATGCATTTTTCTGTCATGGTCTTTGTTCCTCTGCTTTCCATCCTCTTGCTCTTGCTAACAGCTTTGACTTGGCTTTTGAATTCTAATATTAAAGACCAAACTGATTCTAACTTATTTTTTGTGGTCAGTTCAACAAACGTTAGCACATAAAGACAATAGTAGCCATAGATTTAAAGTTCACTGGTTAGAAATCACTGATCTAGGGACGTCTAAGTGGCTCAGTTTGTTAAGCACATATCTTCAGCTCAGGTCACGATCCCAGGGTCCTGGGATCGAATCCCACATCAGATTCCTTACTCGGTGGGGAGCCTGCTTCTCCCTCTGCCTGCCGCTCCCCCTGCTTGGCCTCGCTCGCTCGCTCTCTCTCTGCCAAATAAATAAATGAATAAAATCTTAAAAAAAAGAGAGAGAGAGAGAGAGAGAAATCACTGGTCTAAAGCTAAGCCACACAACCTGGCCTGCCCCAGGGTATACAGAGAACTGTTTAGCCCCAAGACAAGTGAGTTTTGTTGGGTCTGCATAGTAGTGTATGTAGTATGTGTGTGTGTGTGTATGTGTATGTGTGTGTGTGTGTCTTTGTGTGTGTGTGTCTATGTATTCAGTGAATTAGCTGCTAACTTTTAAAAAAGCGAGTAATTTCACATAAAACCAATCCTTACATCCACTTCTTTAGAAACTGAGAAAGCATGGGTATCGAACTGTAGCAGTCTCATTAACTCTGGAGGTGTGTTTTCCCTGTTTCCTGTTTGCCTACTTCATTCATTCACGCTTCCTGCCTGGTGCTGGTAGGCTTTTCAATTTGCCACCTTCCACTGGAGAACAGCAGTCCTGCTCTCTTGCCTGACTTTTGAGATCGCTTGCTAGGCAGTCTCGCCTCTGACCCCTGGCCCGTTGGTAATGATCATAACTGATAGCGATGGTCCCTTGAAGACAGGGCAGGTTCAGAGTCAACAGCAGTTATCAAACATGTGCTATGGGTCGGTTACTGAGTTCTCATAGACACTGGCTTTTCCCAGCTCAAGCTTATTGTATAATCACCGAAGGGGAAATGAGTTCTTACTTGGTATTCTTTTTTTTTTTTTTTAATAGGAGAGAATCAAATTTCATGGGTGTCCGTATAGGAAATCCACACATATGTGAAAATCCAAAGACAGTGAGGCAACATGAAGTTTATATGAGCTCAAGAGAGAGGTAGGGACCTGAGGACACAAAGGGAAGAAAGCTCGTTAGCATTTACTTGGTATTCTTAAAATTTGGGGTTAATATAGACCTTCCATGGCCATTGCCAGCTGGTGTCAACCTATCCCCCCACCCCCCACCAACCCCCTAATCCCCAACAATTTATGCGTATGAGAAGCTGTGACCATTGCTGGTAAAGTTTGGGTTAGATAAGTCACCCTTGAACTCCCTGAGTTTAACTGCTGACAGTACTCTAAGCTAAGGCCGGAGGAAGGACCTTCCCATGAGCACACCATAGATCTCCTACATTAGGACATTTCTGTTAGCAGGAGTGGGCTTCTGGGAGCTATGAACAGTGTTGATAAGGAAAGAGCAGATGCAGTGTTGGGCAGTTTGTAGGGAATGATTGCCTTTTGGGGGGACTGGGGATATTGCCCAACACAGGAAAATGATCATGTCATGGTAGTTTTCTGGACAGGGAACACTCAGCAACGTGAGGTGACAGCCCATGCTATACTGTGTATCTGTCTTCCATGCTTCCCCATGCTTGCCCTTCTTTTCTGAAAGGATTAAAAAATCTTCCTTTCTACAATTAAAGACCAAACAAGACAAAAAAATTCTAACACCTGAAATCCTAGGCAGATGGCCTCTATATATTAAGATAAAACCTTTTCCTAAGAAGATAATATAAAAGAGAGGAGGGTGTTGCAGAGGAATGGTGGAAGGTGAGGAAGAGGAAGAACAGCTCGAGAACTCAGCATGAGTGCATGGGAGGCAGAGAGATCTTTGAAAAATATGAAGTTAATCATATCACTTCCTGCCTTGAAGCCCCCATACCAACCCTGTCCCATAGAAATGTAATACGATTGAGCGCCTGGGTGGCTCAGTTGGTTAAGCAACCGCCTTCAGCCCAGGTTGTGATCTAGGAGTTTCCGGGTTGAGTCCTGCATGGGGTTCCTGGCTCCATGGGGGAGTCTGTTCTCCCTCTGACCTTCTCCCCTCTCATACTCTCTCTCACTGTCTCTCCCTCAAATAAATAAATAAAATCTTAAAAAAAAAAAAAGAAATACAATATGATCCATAAATGTGAGTCATATGTACAATTTAAAATTTTCAAGTAGTGACATTTGAAAGTAAAAAAAGAGGTGAAATTAATTTTAACAATATATTTAATGCAACATAGCCAAAATATTGTGGTTTTAACTATCAGTATAAAAATATTAATGCATTTTTAGTATACTTTTAAATATGAAAAATTAAAAAGTTTGGTGGGTGTTTTATATTTGCAGCATTTCTTAATTCAGACTAATTACATTTGAAGTACAGGATGGACACATGGGGTTAGTGACCACCATGATAGACAGCACAGCCGTAGATGGTTTCCCATTGCCATTAGGACAAAATCCAAAATTTCTTCTATGTTTCAGCACCTGTATAGTTCAGTAGGCTCTGTCAATGACTACCTCTTTTGTCATATCTCAAGGTAAAGTGTATCTCAAGGTATTTGCCCAAGGTAAAATAAATTTCAGTTTGTTGAATTGTTTCCTCTCAAACATCAGGGCCCTTGAACATATGAATTCTTTTGCTGGAAAACTCTTATGTCTCACTTTTGCATGAGCAACTCTTATTTATACTTATGTATTTATATACGTATTGATTTGAGTCCATTTTGAGCTTTCTGTTTGTCTTAATCTGTTTTATTTTGTTAGCAACCCTATATTGTATGACTTATTGTAGCTCCTCAGTGTGTTTTAATATCTATATTCTAAAAAATTTGAATTTTTTAAAATTATTTTTCTTTTTCAGAGACTTTAAAAAATGTTTTTCACTTGTTTATCTTCCAGTTAGGTCAATTGTTTTTTCCTCTTCCAAATAATACCCACATTAACTTGATGAAAATTTACATTTTTGCAATTACTGAGAATTTCCACCAAGAATTATGTTATGATTTCTCCTTTTTAAAAATATTTTATTTATTTATTTAGAGAGAGAAAGCAAGAGAGCACACACAAGCAGCGGGGAGGGGTAAAGGGAGAGGGAGATAGAGAATCTTAAGCCGGCTCCATGCTGGACATGGGGCTCAATCTCATGACACTGAGATCATGACCTGAGGTGAAATCTAAGAGTTAGGTGCCCAACCGACTGAGTCACCCAGGTGCCCTTATGACTTTCCAGTATCCTTCCCTTTCTCCCAGAAGCATCTTCCCCTCTTGCCTTCTGAAATACTACATTACACAGGGTAAGTTTCCCAGGAAAATGCCTTGAGACTTAGAGCTGATTTCTATCAACATGGAGGAAATTGATGAGGGAGATCTTTCGGGATCAACACCTGTGGGGAAAGGAAGGTAGTTGGATGGAGCAGAAAGAGAAGCCAGGTTCTACAAAGATTTTGGCCAGCCTCCTGGCCAACCTTTAGAATTGTCCTGAGTTGTGGTGAAGGAAAGGGCCTTTAGACACTCTGGACAATCATTAGATATGGATGTCATGGGATATGTCTGCCTCCCTGAGGAGGGAGTGTGGCCCTGGGTAAGGAGCTCTCTCCAGCTGAGGCCAGTTTTCTGAGTAGAGGGATAGATCCTTTAGTCATGAAGGGGGTTCTAGGTGGCATATTACAATATTTAACTCCACTCTGCTCTTCTGGTTTACCTTCTAGCTGCTCAATCTTTGCAAACTTTCCACAAGGTCTCAACTCTAAATATTCAAGTTCTTCTACTCGGTCCTAGATTTTCTTACATTCCTTCTCAGTGTTTTCTCTTCTACCTGTCATTATTCCCTGAGTTGTGATATGTATTTTCCCGGAATCAAAGTTAATTTTTAATGCTTGTCAAACTAGAATGTAACTATCATATTAAATAGGAGATATCACAGATATTATTACTTTGAAAGAGATTACAGTGGGTATTTCAGTGAACATTTGAGTTAATTTTTAGAAAAATTATTAAGTAAATAGTAGCACACAGATGTGCTACTATACAGGTACAGCAATGTCGTGACTTGGCTTGGAGCCCCTGTCTAAACCGTTCATTCTTTTCCTGGGGTAAACCATTGATATGCTGACAGCGCCATTTATATTTTTATCTTAAACCTCTCCTTGGAATTCAGACTCTTAAGCTGACTTCCTACTTGACAGCTCCTCTAGGATGTCTCACGACTTCTTTAAATTTATTATGTTCAAAACTGAACTCTTGAGCTCCCTTCCCCTAAACACTTTCTTAGCCATTTCACCACCACCTGTGTTGTTCAAGCCAGAAACCTGGAAGCCTTCCTTGATTTCCTTTCCTCTTTCACCTTGCACACGTAATCCCAAATAAGTCTTTTTGATTGTATTTCTGGTGTATGTCCTGAATCTCTCCTCTTCCATCTCCATTGCTAGTGCTTTCGTTCAGGCCATGATCATTTCTCTCCTACACGCTATTAATACTCTCCTTAGTGGTCTCCAATCCATCATTTATGTGGCATCAAAATATATTTTTCAGTGAATGAATGAGTAGATGGAATAAATATATTTACTGAGCTATTCTTTAATACCCCACAGAAAAATTATTCTTCTCCTTAGTGGAGGGCTTGCAGTTTACTTGAGAGGAGGGACAAAAGCTTTGTCCCCTGTGTGGCCTTAGAGGCAGTCTTGTGACTCTTTTTGTTGGCTTTGCTATGAGCCATCATAAATAAGTGAAGTGATGGGCACAGGGGCTCTTTCCTGGAGCACCGCCCAGCCTAACATGGTACCCGTTGGGAGATCAGATGGATTCCACTTACTCTGCTTACATGCCTTTATACTTAGCACAGCAAATTGTTAGGTAGATTACAAGAAATTGATATTTGTCATTTCATTATTAATAGGATCATTTTCCATTGTATATTCTAATTGCTTGCTACTGATATTTGGGCAACTTATTGATTTTCTACATTTTTTATACTTGGCTATCTTCCTAAACTCTTATTAGTTTAAATAGCTTCAGTTGATTTGTTTGGGATTCTGGGTAAAAATATAAATCATATCATCTGCAAATAAGGGCTTGTTACCTCTTTCTTATCATTATGCATCTTATTTTTTAATTGTCATATTTCAATCTCCAGGATTTACAGAATAATGTCAGACAATGGTGCTAACAATAAGCATGGTTTTTTTAAATTTCTGATTTGAATGGGAAGGCCTCTAGTGTTTTAAGTGGGATGTTGGCTGATGGTATATAGTCTTTCTACATCAAGCGTGACTTCCAGTTTTCCTACTTTACTAAATACAGTTTTTTTCAATAGGTTATTTTCAAGTGTTAGAAAAGATGTCTAATTTCAGGCTCAATCTGCTTCCTTTGGACTTCTTCCTTTTGGTCTTATTTTATAGGTAAGTGTGTTTCTTGCCCATGTTTCTGATATTTGAAACTTTCAATCCTGCTAAGCTTCCCTCTTCTCAAGATTCCTCGAACTGTCCCATATGGGGGCACCTGGGTGACTCAGTGGGTTACAGCCTCTGCCTTCAGCTTGGGTCGTGATCCCAGGGTCCTGGGATCAAGGCCCACATCGGGCTCTCTGATTAGTAGGGAACCTGCTTCCCTACACCGCCCCACCCCCGCCTGCTTCTCTGCCTACTTGTGATCTCTGTCTGTCAGATAAATAAAATAAAATCTTAAAAAAACAAACAAACAAAAAAAATGTCCCATATGCACTTGATTTTAGATTTTTCACCATATGAGTTACTCTCTGTTGTTACTCTCATGTTGCCAGTGCTTCTTTTAACTTGTGACTTGTCAACTCTGGAAGTCCATTATCTTCCTTCCTAGAAAGAACGTACGGATTTGTCTCTGGAGACCTAAACTCTTAGTTCATAGAAATACAATGAGGAGTCCTTTAGGAGTATAAGGTTAAACTTGAGGACAGTATTGACCTTTATTCGGAGGGTGTGACACTCCGGCACAGAGTGGGGGTACCCATGCTTTCCAGGTACCATGAAATCCCAGAAGGGTTCTGTTTCTCTAAAGAAATTCTGTAATTTCAGAGTCATGAAAATAAATATGTTTCCTGACAGAGCATAAGCGCTTGGATATGAAGTTTGTTTTAAAGACATTGCTATAGGGGATTTCGAATGTTCATAGGCTCAAAATCATGAAACAAAATGTCAGCTCCAAAATCCGACAGGGGGAAAATATGAACAGCCCATAGGCATCAGTGGCAAAGCTACTAAGCAAGCCTGGGAGAAGGTTCTTACCTGTAAACCTTGTGAATAACTCTGTGTTTTTGACAATCATAATGTAATAATTTCTGTTGTGGGTTTATTGTCATGCCAACAAATTTCTCTCTGGATGGAATAAATAGGCTACTTTCAGAACCTCAAAGGTTTATTTCATGACAACCGAGCAGGAGGGAAGGAATGTAAGCTTCTTACATGTGTCTTTACATCTCTCTCCTCAGCTCTGGAGATATGTCTCCAACTGCCTACTGGATATTTCTTGCTTAACGTCCTTAGGCTCAATTTTTATTTTTCCCTCCGTAAAACTTGCTTCCCCTATTCCATTCCCTGTTTGAATTGTGGCAGAGATTGCTTCTTATTCCCCAAGATCTTTGGATCCTTCTAACGTAGTAACAGAATCTCTGTTAACAGGGCAAAAGGCCACCCAAAATAATATCCACATACCTTTCAACCTCCTTTGCTCATTCTTTCTAAGATGAGATAAATGAAAGGGTCATGTGACAGTTTCTGGGAACTAACTTCCTTCCTTCCTTCTTTCCTTAGATTTATTTGTTTATTTTAGAAAGTGAGAGAGACAGAGCATGAGCCGGAGGAGCAGAGAGAGAGGGGGAGAGAGAAAGTCAAGCAGAATGCACGCTCAGTGCAGAGCCCAACATGGGGCTTGCTCTCATGACCCTGAGATCACAACCTGAACTGAAACCAAGAGCTGGATGCTCAACTGACTGAGCCATGCAGGTACCCCTGGGAACCTTCTTGAAATGACTGCCATTGAAAATGCTCTATCTTCTTTATCCATGTCCTCCTTGCTTATGGCCGGAACAAGAAGGTGATGGTTGGAACTGGGGTTAGTGCAGCAACTTGAATCATGAGGTGACTGTGGGAAGAGAGTCCTTGCAGGAGATCAACAGGATAAAAATGAGGCTTGGTCCTTGCGCCCTGGGGCATCATTTCAGTCCTCAGTTGCCTGGCTCTGGACTACTGCTCCTGGAGAGAAGCAAACCTCTGTGTTGCTAATGCCTGCTATTTCCGGTTTTCTGTTATTTGTAGCTGCTCCCTAAGCCTGGTAGAAGCTTCACCATCGTCATTCTTGTCACCCTGGACAGGAAACTTATTGTCATCCTGTTACTGAAGCCTAGCGTTTCTAACCCAGCGACGTCTCTTAAATCAGGTATGCCTCTCTTTATCACTAACATTATTCTTTTGACCATCATCTTCTGCCAAGATCGTGACAACACACTCCTAATAGTTTACTCTGCTTCCGGGCTCTTCTCACTCTGTTCCACTTTTGACGCTTCCTGAGAAATTGAGATCCTCCCAGTACTCCTTTGTATCCTCATCCTCATCCCTGTTGTCCTTAAGACAAAACAGAAGCTTCTGAGTATGTCCCAGGCCTTTCGCTGCTTTCCCCAAACCTCCTTGGACAGCATCTTTCACCGGCCACCCTCCCTTCGCCGTGACTATTGTGAGTGCCTTCTCCATTCCCCAGTCTCGGTGCCTGCCTTCTCGTGTTCCCTGGCCTGTGCAGACACTTACCACTGCCAGGAATAATTGTCAGCTTTCCTCTCACTGGAAAACACTCTCTTATCATTCAAAATTTAGCTCATATAATAGGTATCATTTTTGAGGGCTTCCTGGGTTTCGGGCACTGGGCTGTAAATGTCACCTGTGTCATTTAGCTCTCGTGACAGCCCCCTGAGATGGGCCTTTTATGATCATCCCCACTCTAAAGATGAAGCAAAGAAAGGTGAAGTACTTTGCATAAAGTTGTTCAGGGGGAAAAAAAATTGTAGAGGGCAGGTACCAGATGGAGGAACTGGTTTATTCAAGGACGAGCAGCCTGACTCCAGAGCGCGCTCTGAACCATCGCGTTACAGGGCCCCCCTCTTATCGTGTATTGTCCCATTGCCCAGTTGTAACCGCCTCTCGGAAGCGTTCTCGTGTTGGCCCAGCCAGGATTTAGTAATTCTTGCCCGCCTCTGTGGTTTTACAGTACTTGTTTATGCCGAATAGATGGTCTGCTAATGATCTCTTTGTCTACCTTCTCCTGGAAGGGTCTGTATGCTTTCTAGGGCTGGAGTTATGCCTTCTTTATTTTTTTGTAACCCAGAATGGAGTACAGTTACTCCTCGTAGTAACAATCACCGTCAAACCTGTGATATTCCAATGTTCCAGCCTCAAAAACCATCTAACGTGAATCTAAAATCTCATTTAATATATATTAAAGCATTTCTTTTTTTTCTCTTAGCTCCCCCACAACGCACTTGCGAATCTGTCTTTAAAACAGCTTCGTAATTAATCTTGGCCTGTAGACTGTCCCCTTCGAACCACTGTCCCCTCAGCCATCCACGTGACCTTTCCACAATACGTGTGATCACGCTGCTCTCTCGTGCATAATCCTCCATGAGTCCTCGCGACGTTCGTGATGAAATGCAAACTCCCAGGGTAACAGATGGTGCCTCACCCCAAAATCTGAACCCGTCCAGGCTCACCACCCCCCACTCCCAAATTTGCGCTTCTCCCTCCAGTTTCCCCGGACGGTAGGCGAATGAAAGCCGCCTCCAGGCATTCCTTCTCCCCTCCTTGCACACTCACTTACTGTTTCCAGGAGAGTTTGTCAAGCTTTCATGAGCTCGGGAAGCACGTGGGGACCTTGTTAACTGGCAGAGTCCAATTCACTGGAGCTGTATTCAGGTCTGACACTCCGCATTTCCAACAAGCTCCCTGGTGATGATGAGGCTGCTGGTCCAAAAACCACGCTTTGAGGATCGTAGATCTAGAGTGCCCTTTCCTTCTTCTGCATCCCCAACTCCTAAGCCTGCACACCGAATACAGCCTCCCCTCTTCCAGGCATCACTAGTTGAATCTCTCTCTAGTGAGGAGATACGGTAGTGTTAATCCACATGTTCTCAAGGTCTGGCTCCCTACATAGAACGGAGTGGGAACTAACAAATTGTCGCCAGGTGAATGCTGATGGCTTGTTTAGTGGGCAGAGTGTTTATGGAACGGCAGCCCAGCCTAAAGAAACATGCATATGCCACGAGACACTATCCAATCCAGAAACAAACATCTTGGAATCCTTTTCTGTGCAGAACTATGATTGATGTTTGGGGTGCAGAAGAGAGAAAGATGCAGTCCCTGCCCACAGGGTCCTGCAGAGACACTGGGGAGACAGAACAGCATCTAGGTCATGTATAACATAGCATGGTGTAATGCACGGCAAACACGATTTACCAGTGGTGGCCAAGCTGAAGAGGAGCTGTTCTTCATGGGTGTTTGGGGTTGTGTTCATGACTGTATGAATTAGACGAGAGGAAATAGTAGACGTCCAACAGGAGACTGGTGAAGAGAGATGTTTCAGACAAAGGGACCAGGGTGAGGAAGCTTCTCAGGCTTTCTGCCCCACTGGAATGTACCTATTCAGTGGTGCTTCCATATTCTAGGTATGACATCTGTTGTCACTGCAGCTTTTCCCTCCTTCTTTCTCCTATGACTAAGAACTCAAGTAAGTGAGCATTGTGTTCTTGTAGGGATAATCTTGAATCTGCTCTGATTTATTTAGAAGGCAATTTGACGTAACCCTCATTAGTAGTAGTAATAAGCACCATCTGGAATTTCTCATAATTGATTGGAATATAACAATGACTTAGCACTGCACGTGAGAACTATCAGTAGGTGCAAAGAGGGGTGAGAGTGGCTACTTTGGGGAACACTGTCAAGAAACAGAGTAGTGGTAGAGCAGAGTGGTTATGAGTATAGGTCTAAATTCGGATTGCCTGGGAACCAGCATCAACTCTGTTGCTCACTATCTGTTTGCCCTTGGGCACACTGGGGATAAAGCTGGTGTTTTATCCATAGATCTTTGTGAGAATTAAATGAATAAATACAAGTTAAATGCTTAGAATAGTTCCTAACTTGTGGTATACATGCGAAGGTTGTTCACAGTTATTATTCCAGCATGCTTGGTGTGTGGATAAGCCAACCATACTGTTGATTGTCTAACTGAGGTCCCTTTGGGAGCAAAAGGAGGAAAATAGTTAAAATTACAGGGGGGCAACAGGTATAAACCAAGACATGTTGGGAAATCTGTGTGTGTCATTATCCTAAGAATAAGGTATGTTGGGCGCCTGGGTGGCTCAGTGGGTTAAAGCCTCTGCCTCCGCCTCAGGTCATGATCTCAGGGTCCTGGGATCGAGTCCTGTATCGGGCTCTCTGCTCAGTGGGGAACCTGCTTCCTCCTCTCTCTCTGCCTGCCTCTCTGCCTACTTGTGATCTCTGTCTGTCAAATAAATAAATAAATAAATAACATATTTTTAAAAAAAAAGAACAAGGTATGTTATAGAAAATAAAGCTGGAGAGGTGAATTGGGTCATTCGTTGATTCTTCATCTCTTGGAAGCATGAAAAAAAATAGACCTAGTCTGTTAATATTTAGGACTTTGACACTTAACTGTGTACTATGTAGTGAGGAAATAGTAATAATAATAATAATAATACTAGCAGTTACTATTTACTGAGTGACTACTTTGTTCTAGGTTCTATACCTACTTTCTCATTGATCCTCAGTTGACCTAGCAAGGTGGCTTTTATCTCTGTACTCATTTCCTGTGGCTGATGTCACAATTACCACAGACTTGGTGGCCGAAAATAACAGAAATTTTATTGTCTCATAATTCTGGCCACTGAAAACCAAGGTGTCAGTAGAGCTACCCTTCCTCTAATGGCTCCATGAGAGAATCCATTCCTTGCCTCTTCCAGCTTCTAGTGGATCTCGGAGTTCCTCGCTTTATGGCCACATCCCTCTAGTCTCTGCCTCCGTGTACATTGACTCCTCCTCTTCCGTGTGTCTTCTCCTCTGTGATCTGCTACCCAAACTCCCTCTGCCTCTCTCTCATAAGGATAAATGCAATTATAGGTAGGGCCCACCTACGTTATCCATGATAAGCTCACCCTCGAGATCTTTAACCTAGTCACATTATTATCATTATTATTGCCACATAAGGCAATAGTCACTCTTTTTCCATAAGAGGTGATATTCATAGGTTCTAGAGGTTAGGGCAAAGACATTTCTTGGGGGGCCACATTCAACTTACTAAAATTTCACATTTTATTGAAGAGTAAACTAAATTTCAGAGAGTTTTATTCACTGGCCCAAGTTTGCCCACATAGCGAGGGGATGCGCCACAACCATGATATTTGCAAGTGCATGTTGCCTAGTGTGGCTTTGAGTCTCTTGGACTATATAGATGTTGGATAGGAATAGGTCACCCAGCTCCAACCAGTGATGGCTCAGTCCTCAGGAGAAAAGGAAACTGTCTGAAATTTGTAACAGACAGATCGACACTTGCACTGTCTTCTACTTCAGTGTAATAGACTAGAATCATGTGGCATTAAAGATCAAAGAAGGGGAGAAACTTTCCATGTGGCATTTCTCACAGGTTAAGTTATAAATCCTAACCACAGGGACAGAGGCAATGAGATTTGGCTGTTTTTCCTATTTTATTTTAACTGATTTGATGAAAACAATCCAAGTGGTTTTATTTTATTTTTTTCTGAGTTTCTGTCCAACACAGTGTTCTGTCAGCCTGGAAGGTGACATAAGAGAAGAACCCAGAAGAACAGGTACTCATATTGCTGGAGATGAAAGGAATGGGGGTGTGAGATAGAAGAGAACACCATGGTATGTTTGAGTTTATCAGATTTCTTTAGAACAAGAGCATCCCAGTATAAAATGTTCCATTCCCCTGTAAACAGGTACTTGGAAAATAGACATACCATAAATTTGGCTGAGCCACAGTGAAAGAAATACACCTGTTCTCCATGGCTATCTCTCAGTCTGCTCAGATCCCACATCCATTCTGTGTCCTCCAAAACACACCATTCTTAGTGGCTTAGTGTAGCATCACTTATCTTCTGGTTTGCTTCTCTTTCCTATCAGACTATAAAAGATCTCTAGGATATTGAAACTGTGTCTGGCACACACATGTTTGTTGAAATAAACAGTTTATTGTTTATTCTCAATGCCCAGTGCTGATGTAGAGAAGGCAAAAAATAAATGTTTGCTGAAGGAGAGACTCAGTCAACCAGAAAGACCTAGCGAAGAGAGTGACAGTATCTAGAGGAACTCATTTAGGGAGAATTGATCATGGTTGTTGATAGGAGAGGCTGTGAACAGAGGAAAATGGATTGAGAAACACAGAATCCTAGGTTCTGATCATATTCCTTTGGCTGCCAATTCAGACATATACAGAGCCCAAGCAAGTAGGCATTTCTCCAAGGAACAATGTGTAAGTGAAGAAAAAAAAAAATGATCCAGGTAGCAAGGAGCAAAAGGTCTTTATTTTATTGGAAATGTACGTGAGCAACCTTGCCTACAAAGTAGGTTGATCTGCTTTCTTTCTCAAAGCTGCTGCCAATGTAAGCTCAAAAGGCTTGTACATGATGAGAATATTTGATAAAGGGAACATTTTCCTGAACTTTGAGTCTGTCAAAAAGTATGAGTACAAGAATTTTGTTTTCTTTCCATCTTGCCCTCAACCCAGAACAGTTCAGAACACAGAGTCTGAACTTGCTAATAATAACTTCAATGTGGTCTAGTCCTAGGTTCTGGGCACCAATTCCATGACTCCGTAGGGTGTGGTCAGTGGGACAGGTGAGTGAGCACAGGGACCTCTGGAGAACATTTACCGCCTATCCCTGTGATTCAGACTCTTAGCTGAATAGGCACTTCCTAGTCAAGATGATTTTCTTGGAGAACTACATCAAATGAATGACTAGTGAATGAGCTAGAGAAGGTGCTTCAAGTCCTCTGATGGCCTCCCCATCTCTGTCACCTTAGCATATCAACAGCATTGAGCAAATAATGCTGAGCTGCATTTGCAATGGTGACTGGAAATCTTACCTCCAAATGAGTACTTTGACCCGTGCCAATGGTCTCTTGGGAATCTGTGCATTGGATCCCATGAGGATTCCATTGTACAAAAACACTTGTGGAAGTTCTTCTTTGGGCCAGATTTCAGAGTCTTTGAAAATCACATTCATGTTTGGGGCCCCAAACTGATTTTTGGTGGGCTCATGTTGATGGCTCATTGCTTACCTTCTATCCCCTCTCATCTCCCAACAGTAACCTACTTTTCATTTGGGAAAGTACCCCATCCCCATTTCAAGTTGTCCCTCAAAAAACTCCTCCACCTTGGCTGGCCGGTCAGAGAATTCCGTTTCCCTGGCCACAGTGATTCAGTGATGGCAAAGGTTTTATCAACAACTAGGATCACACAAAGATAAACACCCAAATCTGTGAGGTGGTGTGTGCTATGTAACCAGAAATGAACATTAGAACTGGGATGAGGACAGCAGAATCAGTCAATTCGGAGAATTGTCTAGAGAGCAACACATCAATTTAAGACCTAGAATCCTATCTGGCCCACTTTGCCTATGGAAGGGTTTGATCCAAACTAAATAGAGCAAATCCCCAGGATACTGGCAGACACCTTTCACTACTTCTTCGTAATCCTTTAAGTCAATGTTTGATGAGAACATTCTGGTAAAATGGGTACTTTTGCTCCATCCCTGAGGAAAAAGTTAATTGTCTTGTAGATTACCAGGAAAGCTAAAGCAAGAGGATCTCCCTTATGAAACAGGATAGGAAAAAAAAAATGCACAGTTTGATTTTTTTCATTTGCTACATTTGCTACTATGTTAACAGTTGCTTCTTGGCAGAGAGTAAAGAGTAGAAAGAAAGCCCAAGGTTTGTTTCTCAAGAAATCCTACAAGAAACAAAAGAAAGCTGTTCTCAGAGTCTAGAGTGGTTTTGCCAACAATTATGTTTCCTGAAAAATAAATAATGCATTCTGTTTCCAAAAGGCCCTGACAAACTATGATAGGAAAAAAAAAAAAAATCAAATCTTCTCCTTTGGTTTTAGGGTGGCGAATTTCATGACGGAAATAAAGTGAGTCTGTGTTCTCTAAGTAATTTATTAGCGCATCTTGGCACAGCAGCACTAATGGGCTTGCTGCCAGGTATTCCAAGCAGCAGTTTGTCATGTCTGACTCTTTAGTTCTTTCAAGCAATTGAAGAAATGGCCTTCTGCAGGCTGTCAGTGACAGATTCTAGCTCACTCACATAGATAAAGCTCAATTAGCTCCTGGAAAAAACATCTTTTAAAAATGCAATGAGCTGCACCATGAAAGATAGGTAGACAACCGCACCCGAAACAAAATAAAATGTTACTGTTGAGGGAAGGACGTGTCCACAATGCGCAAGTGTAGAGCTGTTTTACTGGGTCGTTCTCTCCACTGAACACAATGGAACGGTCATTTTTAATTACTGTCCTGTGGTAGGTAGGGTAGATCTTTGCCCTAAAAGCATGATAAGGTTGGCGGTCCTGAAGAGTTAGCATGTCCTTCCTTCCTACCTTCCTCCCTCTCTTCCTCCCTCCTTCCCTTCCTTCCTTCCTGACTAGGGCCCATACTCTATAACCTGTAAGGAATTCTGGTGTAGAATAGAGGTATCGAAGTTTCATCTCTGGTGAAATTGTAGCCTGCAAATGTGTGGTTTAATCGGCATAGTTTTTTAAATGTTAGGTAAACATGTTAAAAACCAGAGTATTTTGCACACACAAAAATTCAGGCTGTTGGCCTCTCTTAAATATTGAAATACCTGGAAACTGGATATATATTTCTTCAGGGCAAAAACTGACTTATGCCAAGTACCTAGTGAGCCCTGAAGGAGAAGTATGGCTTTCTCTGTTCACCATGGTCTCCCCATCAAGCTTGATTCACTCATTGCTGGTGCTTGCCTTGCCCTGGTCTAGACAGAAGCCTAGTTTGTGAGCCTACGATCTCCAAGTAATTCTGAGGTCCTTCTGCATCCTCATCGAAAGTACTGGAGATTCTTATTAAAAATGGAGACTCCTAGGTTCCTGCCCTGGACTAGAAAAACAGAACTGTGAGACTCTGAGGCATGGTGATTCTTTTGCAAACTACAGTTGTTGGAATCACTGGTATCAATGACTAGATAGAATTATAGTCCTTAAAAAATAGATGCAAATGTCGGAGTGCCTGGGTAGCCAAGTTGTTAAGCCACGTTAAGCGTCTGCCTTCGGCTCAAGTCATGATCCCAGGGTCTTGGGATCGAGCTCTGCATTGGGTTCCCTACTTGGCAGGAAGCTTGCTTCTCCCTCTCCCTCTCCTCCTGCTTGTGTTCCCTCACTCGCTGTCTCTCTCTCTGTCAAATAAATAAATAAAATCTTTAAAAAAATGAAGCAAACATTAACACTATAAATGGACTCATTTTGACATTCCATAGGAATATATTTTTCTCCTAATTATGTTACCTTAGTCTTAATGGTTACTCTTCCTCTGAAAATGCCAGCTAACCAAAATTACCCTGCTGAGAAAAAAAAAAAAAAATGGCAGTGCCTATTACTGACTTGGGCCAAATTTTCAATTTGGAGATAGAATCTACTATGTTTTATGAACTAATTTGTTCTCTATATAACTGGTTGAACTTGTTAGCTATATTTGTTTCTGGCACTCCTAAATCATAATTACAGGAAATAGTTCCAGAGTTAGAATTCAGTTGGCACAAAGCCTCAGTGAATTCATAAAAACTCTGTACTCCTGCCCCCCGCCCCCCGCCCCCAGATAACTCTTCTCTGACTTTTAAAGATTATAGCTAGGAAAGGTCAATATTATCTATTATAACAACCGCAGTGATGATCCCTTCTGCCTGTATGGTGTTTTAGAGTTTATGGGGCGTCCTCAGATGTCTTATCCCCGCTGGTCCTCTCAGCTACCCTGTGCGATGGGGGCAGGTGAAGAACTAAAGCCGGAGTTCTTACTGCCGATGGTTGTGGAGCGACAAGATTCTTAGGTTTCACAAAGTCAGGATTGCTTTTGTTCTATTGCGTTGGGCCCAGATTTGTAATCCAAATACCCTGTAGGTTTATTCCCACGTAGCTGTCACACCTTGTCAGTCGGGATCATAACTGAATCCTTTCAGTTGCCTCAGGGAGCCCCGATACTTGCTGTTCTTCACCTGGGAGATCCTGCGAACACCACTGTTACCGTGTTGTTTGGGGAGCTGCGTGACTGGCACTGTTGATTTAAGGTTCTAACCCCTCTGTGCACAGTGTTTTTTAAAAATTGCCCCATTTCCTTTTTTCCTCTAGGCAGACAAAGAATCCAGCAAAGAAAAACAAAACAAAAACAAAAACAAAAAACAAACGTCTGACAAATTCTTTTATTTACTTATTTATTTGACAGGCAGAGATCACAAGTAGGCAGAGAGGCAGGCAGAGTGAGAGGAGGAAGCAGGCTCCCCCCTGAGCAGAGAGCCCGACAAGGGGCTCGATCCCAGGACCCTGGGATCATGACCTGAGCTGAAGGCAGAGGCTTTAACCCACTGAACCACCCAGGCGCCCCGGATAAATTCTTTGCGATCTCATCATTTAACATCCTCCCAACATCCTCCCAGCGTTCAGGGCCACATGGCCCTCTTTAAGCCAAGACTATTGGAATTGTCAGAAGTTCTTGGTGGCATTGATTTTCCTCTCAGTTTCTTTTTCTTTTTCTTTTTTTAAGATTTTATTTACTTATTTGATAGAGAGAGCACAAGTAGGCAGAGCAGCGGGCAGAGGGAGAGGGAGAAACAGGCTTCCTGCTGAGCAGAGAGCCCGATGCAAGCCTCGATCCCAGGACCCTGAGATCATGACCTGAGCCAAGGGCAGACACTTAACAGACCGAGCCACCCAGGTGCCCCTCTTTTCTCTCAGTGTTTATCTTCAAAAAACATTAATTTGGGGAGCATACTACTTGAGTTAATATTTGAGAATGAGGAGGAAATAACCAAACAAAAACCTGAACAATAGTTATGATAAAACACGAACTTGAAAACTGCCCCGACTGGTGAGTGTGTGAGCTGTAAACATGAGCCAGGAAATCATCCCTCCCATCCCTGCCTCCCAAACAACACTGGCTCCTGTCTAACTTCTGACTGGCACCTCAAGAAGAAGAGCAAAATATTCATTTAGTTTGGTTTTTGGAGGCAGGCAGTCCCGGACAATTCTGGAGTACCAGTCACGAACTTTGTGACTTTCCGTAAGTTAAATAAACATAGTTTCATCATGTGTACAATGGTTTTGTGAGAACCGAGTGCACACGTGGTAAGCCCTGAGAATATGCCCATTTTAAGTAGAAGGACATGTTAGCTCTTCTTCTTAATATTCCAGGAGGGTTAAAATTAGGGTATTCATGTCTGTTAACACTCTAGAGAAAATGAATTTATTCTTTCCTCAAGGAAGGATGTAGGAAGGAGAAGAGAACTCTGGGCAGAAGAGTAGAGATGGGCTATAAGGGATGCAAATCAAGTCTAGGTCCCTGGCACAGGACCCAGTCTCAGGTTAGCCACGAGACTGCATGAAGGAGAGGGCTTGGAGATGGGTGAGGGCTTCAGAAGCAGGACAGGAGCACAGGAGACGGATGGCACTGAATGCATACAGTGTGATGATGAAGTGGAAATCACATGGATTGTGTAGTGAGACTGGCCCGAGTTGGCATTTGGCCCCTAACACCTAGGATCACTATGACTTTCTGTGGATTTGGTTTCTGCTGTTGTGAAATTTAAATGATTTTGAATTGCAGGATCGTTGAGAGAATTTGTAGTAATATATGCAAAGAACCTGTTACATGGTGAGTACCCCCAAAATAGTAACTGTAAAAACAGATGTGGTTTTTGTTGGTGGTGGTCATGGTATTTTTTTTCTTTTTTTTTGCATTTTTGCTAAAGAAGTGCTTTTGTTCAGAGAAAATGTATATTGGAATTGCCAGGATCTTCTGAATTTCTGTGTCTGCTTCTAAGGATAATCACCGTAGAGGACACTGCTTTAAATGGAACCTCAGCTGTCAGTGGGCTTGTAGAATAAAAGGACTGGTAAAGAATTTGGCCCAGGCTTTGGGAGACATGAAGATATGTTAATATATAAGATATATATATATATATATATATATATATTATATATATATAATATGTGCTGATAATATATATATATATATATATATAATATGTGCTGATGACAGCTAACACTTGTCAGGTACTTCCTATGTGCCTAGAAATAAGCTAATCAATATATATTCATTTGGCCCTTCGCATGTTATTTTTATTTGAGCCTCAAAACAATCCTAGCCTGACTTATAGAGAAAGAAACAGATACAGAGAGGTTTCCTAAGTTGTCTAAAGTCACACAGATTTTAAGTGGCCAATGTGGAATTCGAAACGAGACAGCCTGACTCTGGATCCTGGTCTCTAAATATTAGTTTTTGGTAAGAGAGGCATTTGAGCCAAAGAGGACTACCTTTTGCATTGTTAAGATTCTAGCTGAATTGCTTGAGTCAGCAATTTCTTTTTTTTTTTTTTTTTTGGCCAGTGAAAGCTGCTCTGCGGATGTCAGGAGGAAAATGAGGTTATAGATCTCTTCCTGTCTGGAGTGTATATTTATTGTACAGTAGGATGTAATCTAAATTATTCACATTTTATATTTTATGGAAATTTTAGCTTCTGTAAATCTGAGATTTCAGGACTAGAGTTATGTGTAATAAAGTTCTTATAAAATCCATTTAAAAGATTAATGATAGATATATTCATAGAAAATTAAATCCTGATATTTTATTTTCTCAAGCTTCCAGATCTTCCAATTTCACTCGCAGAGATTGTCTTTGTGACAGAATCTTTTCTTTATGTCTCCTGGTCAAAGCCAAGAGCAAAGTGGCTTTCTGTGCTGTCCTGTGGATGCCAACACTTCCCTTGGGAAAAAGATATCAGCTCATTCTCAGAATAGGTTGCTTGCAAGATTTCTTTATAAATTTTCCTTTGCAGACTTGGGATCAAACGCTTGGTTAAAATCTGGTTCCTACCACTGAAGAGCTAAATGAATTGAAATTACAAAACTCTCCAAGCCTCTGTTTCCTCAGCTGCAAAATGAGGGCAATGCATCTCATCTCACAGCTGGTCATTAGAATTAAATAAATACCAGTTGAATGGGAATGGCAGAGGTGAGTCTTAAAATACACACAGGTCAATAGGTAGAGAAACAAATGAACACCGCCAGCTTTAGGCTTGTGAAATCACATTATTGGTTGATGGGGACCACCCACGGAGAGTTTACCAGAAAGGGCGCCTTCTTCTGCTTCATTTAATCAAACCATGCATCCGAAACAAAGGGAATATACAACTATTTATTCATTTGATCTCCTTTGGCATTTATTAGATTCTTCCTCTGTATTAGGCACTGGGTGAGGTGCTGAAATTCCTCCAGCGAGGAAGGCTTCCAGCCACAGGTGGACATTCCTGAGCTCCTTGGAGCCACATCTTGGCCCTCGTGGGAATGGGGCTCTGTAGTGACCTCAGTTGAAAAATCGGTTGTCTGTGGTTAATATCAGTGGATATCTGTTGAAGCTTAAAGGAGATTATATTTTCCTTCCGTACAACTTACTGTAATGATAAAGGTCTCTTTGCCATCTGTAATTATTCTGAAAAAGATGTTTTCATTGCTGATGAGATGCAGGCGAGTTGAGAGAATCAGGGAATCAGGGCAGGAAAAGCACAGTGAAAGGAATCAGTGAACAGCACAGAACCCATCTGGTCTATGGGGGAGAGAACATGGACTTTGGACTCAGACAGACCTAGATTCAAATCCTGGCTCTGCTCTTTGTCAGGGATGTGTCCTTGGCCATCTTCCTCTCCTTGCTTGCAATCGTTTCCCCTGCTGTTAATTGGTGATAGTAGTGTCTTTCTGGCAAGATTATTGTGAAGATTAAATCAGCTGACACCTGAACGGTAGCTAAACCCCAATTTAAGCAGCACAGGCTAGGATGGTATGTGATGTACGGAGATGACCAAGTTACGAAACAGCTCTTCTGTGTCCGTTAGCTCCCACCACCTCCACCTTTTGAAAACCTAATCCTCCTCAAAAGCTTAGCGCAGATCTCATCTCTGTCTTGACTTTTCCTGGTCAGCTAGGTCACAAGTGATTTCCTGTGCATCCACAGAGTATTTTCTATCCCATTTCTTGTGAGTTTTCTCATATTCTGTCTTAATTGTCGCCCTGTACCTACATATCTCACTGCTTCAGCTAGAGGGTGAGCTCCAGAGGCACAGGCCTAGCCCTCACTTAGCTCGATGTCCAGCACATTGTAGGACATTGAAGAACGCGGAATGAATGTGGCAGAACTACTCATGAGGGGAACACTGGCCATCAGTCAGGACTTTCCTCATATTCTGAGCTTTTCCCCTCTCTGTTCAAACCTCCTCCCCATAAAACCGAACATGTCTTTTCTTTCATGGTAGTGGGTAAGGCTTTACTCCTCCGGCTGAGGCTAGTCCTTCTCCTGTGCCCAGGACCACACTCATCCTCCTCAGGAACCACACTCCATCAGTTAATCTCTATTTCTCCTTTCCCCTTGGTCTTTAATTTCTTTATGTCCATCACAGTGCAAAGAACAGAGTCTCATACACAGAAGATACTCAGTAAGTGTTTGCATAAGAGAAGAAAACAATTCATTTGTTTAAGGGAGGATTTGCAGAAGGTTTCCTTTAAATTGTTCCTTCAGTGCAGATTTCCTAATTTTTCAGCTGTATAATCCTTTGCTCAAACGTGATCTTATGGGAGGACTCCATTTACAAAATGTGAAAGCCAGCTGCTCCGGTTAGGTAGGGATGGGCAGGAGGAGGGGAGGCTCGAAGCTCGGCAACTTCGCTCCCTGTCTTTTCCCACTTTAGAGAGGGAGTTTCCAGGCAGTGCTCTTGGCATAACATGGGCACATTTCAAAATGAGACTTAGATGTACACACTTTTTAACCACAACTTTTGAGGCTCACGTCATTTACACTTAGAGAGCTTGAACATCATAGCCTGTTGCTCATTTTAAGAGTTGTTTCCAGGGTTGACTTTTACTGCCATCAGTGGGTAGTTTTTCTATTTTGGTCAACTTCATTCAGCAGGAGGAATAGAATAATCACTCACAAAGTGGTGCCTGAACTCTTCTCTCCCTTGAAAGTGTTGGCAGAGCAACGGGATGGAGCTCTTCTCACTGGGTCTCAGGATGTAAGCCAAGTGATAACTACCTTGTCATACATGAGAAAGAAGAGTTGCTTTCATGAATTCCACACTTTGAATGATGAAGGAACACCAAATGCTCTGTACATGTTGTTTCCTGAACTCTCAAAGACATTTTGTTAAGCCACAAGCTTCATCAAACCTAGTTTTCTGTGCATCCTTATTAAGCCACTAGTGACTGCATGGGATGAATTTGGATGATATTTGCTAGTTGCTAAGATGTCCTATACCCCCCCCCCCCGTCGTTGTCCCTCATTGTTCCCTTGCTTTTTGCTCTGGGTGCGTTTCCTTTGTTGGAATGCCTGGTGAAAACTCGTGGTCCTCATGTCAGATTCACCACAGCCTGAGTTATTCCTCAGAACTCCGCAACAATAGAAACCAATAGAAATTCACCTAAATCCCCTCCCAGGAAGCTAAGAAAACACATCTGTTGGACATTCGAACTCCCCTCATTGAAGGCAGGTTGGTCACAGTGAATTGAAAAAGATGCCTTATTGAAACTGAAACAACCTCTCCTGGTGCCCACAGTAACTTTTTCAAAAATTTACCAGTTTCCTTTAGCTTTCCATTTTCCTGTCTCCGAAGAAAGGCTTGCCGTTCCTGCTTCAAAAGGGAAGGACAGTGACAGGCGTGGACACATGCCTGAAACTGTCATCCCTGTCACCTCCAGACTTGTGTCTGTTGCTATTTGCTTTTATTTGTTCTATTTCTTTTCAGAGGAGAAATGTTCTTACTTTTCCATCACCTTAAACCTGTCTTTTCCTGTTTCTTTATGGACCTTGATCTACCAGTATTTTTTTTTTTTTTGACAATTTGCAATTTGATTTGCAATCTCTGTTCTGCCTTGATCTCTTTCTTTCTCTGTCAAACCCTAAACTGAATTTCAGAGTGTTCTGGTAGATAATTAGCTCACTTTAGGTGACCGGTTGAAACAGGGTCGCGTACTTCTCCGCCATCTTCAAACCCTAAACTGAAAAGTGTGTGTGTGTGTATGTGTGTCTCTGTGTGTGTGTGTCTGTGTGTGTGTATGTGTTGTGGTGTGTATACATATTGGCTCTATGACCTCGAAGTACTAGTCAACCCTATACCTTCCTTTCACAGCCAAACTTCTTGAAAAGAAGGCTGTACCAGGATTAACTCCACTTTCTTGCGTCCTCTAGACATCGCTTCTAACCCCACTGTTAGGCAAAAACTTACCCTACTAATCAAGGTCATCAGTTACCTGTTTATTACTATGTTCATTGTCTCCTTCTCAGCCCCAAACTTACACAATCTCTGCAGTATTTGGCACTTTGGCCACTCTTCTTGCTCTTTCTAAAACCAATTTTCTCCATGACATATTGCATAGTTATACAGATCCGGGGCCTGCAAGGAAACAGATGATGCTGTCATGTAGAGTTACTAAGGGGGGTTAATGGGAGACTATTTACAAAGGTGTGAGCAGGGTTCAGAGAAAACAACAAAGGGTGGCAAAGCTCGCTGGGGCTGCAACGTCCTTGAATCATTGCCCACGCCTCTGCCCCACCAAGACCCCAAAAGGCAGGGAACATCTATTAGAAGGTACAAGCCATAGGGGAGGGTCTCCTGACCTGGGTTGTGGTCTTTGGCAGAGGAACTCAGCCCACTCACGGCTACCTGGTGGGGAAAGACCTGCAGCAGTACATACCTACTTCAACCTTATTCTCTTCCCCCGACCCCTTGCTGCTACCATGGCCAAACTCAGAAGCTGTAGGGAGGACAGCGGTTCGATGCTGTCCCCAAAGACCAGCCTCCTCAGGGCACAGAGCATCCTAGAGGAAGGTGGAGAGGGCCCCTGAAGTGACACATTGGAAATACCCGGCAGAGTAAACAAGAATGCATGCTTACCGGATAAGCGTAGAACAGAATGTGAGGAAAAACCACCCAACAAAGGCCTTTCTGCCATTTATCTTACCCTCTGGGTGACAGCTGCCTTGCGCGCTCTGTTTACCTGGATTTCCTCTTTCACTTAACCTTTGGCTCTTGAGAATTTCTTAATTTTTTTGCCAGCTCACTGATAGAGGTTATTTTTTTTTTAATTTTAAAAAAGATTTTTATTTATTTATTTGAGAGAGCGAGAGAGAGAGAGATCACCAGTAGACAGAGAAGCAGGCAGAGAGACAGAGAGAGAGGGAAGCGGGCTCCCTGCTGAGCAGAGAGACTGATGCAGGGCTCAGATTCTAGGATCCTGGGATCATGACCTAAGCCAAAGGCAGAGGCTTAACCCACTGAGCCACCCAGGTGCCTGGTAGAGGTTACTTTTGCTCAGCATTTTCACTGTCTTCAGTGGAAGAGTCAACGTAGATGGAGTGGGAATCTGCTGGAAACAGAAGTTCCTTGTTTCTTTTCCAAATGCGTTCCCCTTGCCTTCTTAGTGTTGCAGGATGCAGTTTTTCCCTTGCTCTGTGTTGCCTTTGCTACTCCCCCAGGTAGAAGTCTTTGGCTTTTAAAAAGACAGAGGAAAGAGATTTTTATAAACCTATCATCTATCAAAATCCTGCTTTGTGAGGCTCTCAAAGCAAGAGAGAGGCTTCTTTGTCCTCAGACCTCTTCACCCTCTTGAGCCTCGATCCTGTACTTTCCCTCACCTAATGGAGATCGCTGTGTATATTAGCGATGTTCCAGACTAACCTCTTCTCCCCCATCTGGTTCTGCTGCTCTTCCAGTCTTCTCTTCTTTGTTTCGGGGTACCACTGTCCAGCCAGTCATTAAACTAGACACACGAGGTTAGGAGTGGAACTCCTTTTTCAGGTATTGGGCATGTCCCTGGGGCTTCTTGACCACAGGTTGCCATTTCAAAGGCTCAGCGCACTGTGGATCTTCTTTCCCATGCGCCTTGGCACAGTCGTATGGACTGGAGCTCACTGTAGTGACTGTTGGGCTTCTCAGAAGTAAGGTTAGGCTTTCTGAACTCCAAGTCCTCCCACTCTTTTTCTCACCCTGTACTTGTGCTTCCTACTACATCTTTGATAAATCCTGGCACAGCCTATATATTTGATCCCTATTCACTTTCCCAGCAAATACAGAGAGAAGCCTGGGTAGGTGTATCAGCAGGACTCTTATGACCCTGTGTTCGTTTTGGTGTCATGCTTTCTCTATGAACTCTGTATAACTTAATCTAACTGTTCTCTTTCAGCCTTGTTTTCACCCGGCTTTGGGATGAAATGTACTTTACCTGTGCAGCCTGATTTTGTCTACTTGCACTCATGGATAACCCGGATACTTTAACCTCTTAGGTTTAGAGTTTTCCTTAATTCTCTCTTTTCCCTCACCCCTAGCCCACACCCAGTGACACACCAGTTCCTGTCAGTTCTTTCCCCTAAATCTCTCTGAATTATACCTCCAATTCACTTCAACTGCAACTTGCTTATGTAGGCTCTCATTGTGTCCCCCCTTGATCTTCTACAGGAGACTCCTAACTGAGCAGTTTCCAGGAGATCTCCACTCAACCTCAAATAGTGCATGTAGCATCCAGAAGGATCTTTCCAAGGTGTAAATCAGACCACCTCAGAGATCTGTGTAGATTGCTGGGGTAGAGCTATACTACTAAAAGGTGATATCTCCTTCCATAGCTAGCGTCTGAGATTGGCATCTGTACTTGATGCTGAAGATAGTTACTGGGAACATTCCAAGTGGTCTCCATGTCCACTGGAATTCCCAAGTTGCCTTGTGGTTTTCGCACATATGTGGTCTGATATTTGCAGGTCTCAGATACTCCTCAAACCTTGCCCCTAGCATTAAATTGCAGAAATTTCAGCCAACTTAATGATGGCAACATTTCTTGTGCATATGAGCCTAGACACAGAAGCGAGTCCTGGGGAACAACATTTTTTCTCCTTTGTACAGAGACAGCTCCCTTTATGCAAGATGTATTTCTCTCCTCAAGTACAGAGAAGTGTTTAGGCTTATTACTGCTAATCCATTTATCTTCAAAGCAAGCTAATCTGTACTCTTTTCATGAAGGTGGAGAGAGTTGGAGGGTAACTCCTAGAAAGCCCTTTAAGAGAGCCCTTCCCTTAGCTATCCCTGAGCCTAACTGACTCTCATTCTGCAATCTAGAAGTAGCTGAGGATTATTTTTCAAGCCTAATAAACATTTGCTTAATTTCCTTTTTGTTATTCTGAATTTCTTTCAAATTCTCTTTCTCAGAAATGCTTCATTGCTTCATATTTCCAACTCAGTTTCATCCTCACTTCAAAGACTTCCTGTCAATGTACTCTAACTATATACTCCTTTTTCAAGTCTTAGCTTATTGATGTCTTGTTTCACGCCTAGAACAACTCCAGGTGGTAGGTAGAAGACAGGGACACTGGTGTTAGCTTTGTTTAAGAAGACAACAAAAAAGGAAGCATTGAGTGCATGTATGCCCAAGGTTAAATAGATATCTGAGTGAGTTTCAAATGTTTTGACTGAGAAAGTATAGAAAAACTGTCCATACAATTAAGAGAAAAAAAAAAAAGAGCAGCAACAATCATCTATAAGGTTAATAGAAATTTTTAAAATGCCTTTAATATGTGTTTCTAAAACAACCCAGCAAATGTACGAATTTAGATACATGTGGCTAGGTCTCCGAATGCCCATGTTAGTTTTGTGTGCTTTAGGCCAATTGCTTCCATTTGTAAGCCCAAATTGTCCCATCTTACCATTTCTTAAAAATATCAGATATGTTTTAGGTTAAAAAAAAGGAAAAAAAAAAAAACCCACCACCAGCAACTCACAGAAATGTTACTTTTGAATTCCAAGCCAGAGTGCAATTTAATCGCCGAGTTATAAACCCTCCAAGCGAGGGTCTATCTGGAATTGCCCACATAACCGCAAGTTCAGCAATGCAAATGACACTGCTATAATAAAGGAAATAAGAAAGCTTTCAGTATGTTGTCTAAGAACTTGAGCACATTGAAAGTGATTTATGAGAGAGCAGACTAAACATTTAAATGCCTTTTCTACCAATGGTGTATTTTTCAATACAACAAGCGCTCTCGTATATGATTCTGCATTCCACAACGGCACTGCGCCTGACAATATAAGCCCTTTCCGATAGGGTAACATTTCCAATCCAAGATTAAAATCTTGGAAACTTGTCAACAGAAAAGGATGATAATATGAGTGAAACTGCAGCTATCAAAGAAAAATGCCTTGCAAGTAATTTCTGTAATGGTCAACTTCTAGTAAATTTCTCTTCCCCCTTTACTTGTAAGTAAAGGGGTTGGCCTGAAGGTCATTTTAATATTTTGGATAAGTACAGTTACAAACCAGAAACTCACGAACACAGGAAATAGCGAGTCATTTAATGCCATGAAGATCAACTTTTTACATTGCCTTTCTTAGCTCCATTTCTAATGCAGATTGTGGGGAATATTTTTCTTTTGATGAATAAGGGTTTAAGCAATGAGTTGACAATAAACCCTTGAACTTCATGAGGCACTAAAAATTAAAGGATCAGAGAGTCTTAAGTTCTCTTGAGTCTATTTCCATAATTTTTCTTTGCAACTTTATTTAATCTTCTACTCCTCCAGAGACTAGGACTGAATGACCTACTAGGTCTTTTCCATTTTTTTCTCCTTACAGTTCTCTTTTTCTGTTTAGGATGTGGGTGATCTCTCTAATCTCTGGTGTGCCCTTGGCTATACTGCAGGTAAATTGGGGTGATTCTCAGTTTTACCAGCTACACAGGATGGAGTATTAAAAAGCATCTGTGGGCCAGAGAGCATATCTGACAAAGTTGAAACCATTTGTACATTTGTATTACTGTGATCTTTTGAAAATATTTTATTCCCGTCATACACTATAGTCGCCAAAGTGAATTTCAAATTCTAACTTCTCATTTTTTTCTTGGGTTAGACATATCTTGCCTCTTTAAAGTTGTCTTCTTTGAATATGTAGCATTTTCCTTGTCACTGCTCTGCGTTCTTCAAAGCACAAAAACATATACATGTACACACACACACACATACATTCTTTTTCTTCTTCAAAATTTACATTTTCATTTATTCAGCAATCAATCAAGTGTCTTTCAACACACAATTATTAACCATCGACTACTTTCTGCCATCCAGACCTGGTGCTATGCCCTGAGGGGTGCAGTCCTAATTAGACATGCACGTGCTTCAGGTAGCTCAAGGTCTGCTAGAGGAGCTAGATGTGTTCTTGGTTAGCCCTCCTGCTTCAAAATAATAACCCTAGGAGAGGGAAAAACAGAGGGGAGTGAGGCACATAGACAACCAATATGTCCAGTCTCAGGGGTCAGAGAAATCTTCCTAGAGCAGTGCCTCTCAAAGTGTGGTCTCTGCATTTTAGCATCATCATCACCTGGGATCTTGTTGGCAATGCAGATTATCAGGTCTCATCCCAGACTTACTAAATCTAAAACTCGAGGAGGGGTGTTCTGTCTGTTTTGAAACAAACTCTCTGAGTGATTACACGCTCAAGTTTAGTAATCACTGCCTCAGGGGCACCTGGGTGGCTCAGTGGGTTAAAGCCCCTGCCTTCAGCTCAGGTCATGATCACAGGGTCTTGGAATCGAGCCCTGCATCAGGCTCTCTGCTCAGCGGGGAGCCTGCTTCCTCCTCTCTCTGCCTGTCTTTCTGCCTACTTGTGATCTCTGTCAAATAAATAAATAAAATCTTTAAAAAAATAATAATCACTGCCTCAGAGGAAGTAACAACTTTGCAAGGAAGAGATGCTTTATTTACCATTATTACCTTTATTACCATCTCATTTACATAATTGACACCTCTTGATCATGAATTCATGTAAGATCTCCCATTGTTCTCTTTGGCTCTAAACTGTACCAAAAACCCCCAAAAAACTGGAAAAGAAAAAAAAAACAGCTTTCATATTTATCCTTTGTCTATCTGCACACATTTAAATGGTTTAGAGGTAAAAGTCAAATAACTAATTAGAGTTATGTAATTCAAAACAACATCATTAACAACAACCTGGATTCTTTTGAAAACTAAATAGGCTGAACTGACCAGATGAATTAAATGAGTGCTCCTGGAAATCTAGTTTGGTTTGTGAATGTAAGAACATCTGTGTCCTAGTACCCAAATATTTTGGAGCTGTCTTTTGAGCTATTTCTAGGAGATGATAGAGCAAATTTCCATTTTTATCCCTATGGAATAGGAGTAGAATTTGTGATTTTTTTTTTTTATCCCAAACCTGCTTCTCTCTGGAAACGAAGGCAAATGAAAGAAAAGGAAATAAGTCAAACAATAAGAGGTGGACTAATTAAGTGATGCTTTTAATTATAGTTCTACATTGCAAGTAAAACTTGATAGACCTTATTTTTTGCAGTTATGTAGATTACAGAACCTATGAATACAAAAGAAAAACTTAAGGTTATGAGGTATGGGTTCAACCACTCTTTCTATTTGTGTTTCAGCCTACCCTTGAGCATCTCCATTTATAGGAAACCCATGCCTTTTAATAAAGGAAGCCCACTTTGAATTACTGCTTTGTCCCACTTGTGCTTCTTAGAGGACATCGAGGTAGCTGTGGATTCTCTTTGTTCAACATTTCATTCTGTCTTCTCCCTAAGACCTTATTGATGGTTTTTCATCATCCTGATCACTCTTTTCAGGATAAGATCCAGAGTCTCTTAGCACACAGAAATGAACACAATCTGCAGAGAGAAGAGCAGAAACATTGCCTCACTCACTCTGGACACTTTACTGGTCTGACATAGTCTCAGGTGTATATTGATGCTTTCTCAAAGTCGAATCACACAAATGGATCATTTGAAAGTTGCTGCTGTCAAGTCTGGTTGCCTCCATTCTGTATGTGTACAGTTGAATCCCTAGCCCTTCACAAAGGGGCTAGCATAAGAGTCTGGAAACAAATTGTTGGTTGAATTTAAATACTTTGTTGAATTTATCATGGCTTATTAGTTCTTTTTGGGTACTAATGTTCCACTGGCTAGGAGTCTGTGCAATTTAATATCATTCAGGCTGCTTTCCCCGCCATGTGCCTTCAAAGGGTATCATGAGAGAACTTACCAAAAGCTCCTCTGAAATCTAGATACATAATTTCTACTCGGTTTCCCTGATCTCTGTCACTAGGAAATGATGTTGTATATTACATATATGTATATATATATTTATTACATATATTTTTATATACAATATATTTATTATATACAACATATTTATTATATATTTATCCTTATATATGCTTAGTGAGTTCATGCTGAGTCACTACTTCCTTCTCTAAGTACTCAGAAGCCATAGTTTAAAAAAAAAAAAAAAATTGTTCTGGAGTCTCGTTCCAGATCAGTGTCAAACTCAGTGCTCCATAGTCCACAAATACATGTTATTTCTCTTTTTATAAATCCAAATGACACTTACCTATATCTGGTTTCCCAGGAGCTCTTTTCCACTGTAGTGTTCCTCAAGTTCACTGATAATAATTCAGTCATATCTGCAAGTTCTCTGATTACTTTGAGACGTATTCCTGGACCAAGAGACTAGGATTTATTTGGAATAGCACCTTTTAATTTTACCTGATTAAGAATACATCTATCATCTATTTGCGAAGGGAATAGAGGATTAATTAGACCAAACTATAGTTGAGGTCCTATTTGGTTTGATGGCCAATATCAAAGCGAATCAAGTCAAGAGAACAAAGTGTTATTAAAGGGCTTGAAGCATGTGCTGTACTGTGTTAGGTGCTTAGAGAATACAGCAAAATTAAAGATAAAGCCCTGCACTTATAAATCTGATAGTAGAGATGGGGGTAATAAGACTTATTATGCCATAACCCATATAGTTCAATGTGGGAGCAAAGCTGAGCTTCAAAGAACACAATCCTTGATACCACAGAAATTAAAAAATAACTCGGGTTTTCTGCTTACATTCTTGAATTTTATCAGTTGTACCCAGACACCCTAGAAAACTCTTTAAAGTTCCCTTTGTTCTATTCCTCTCATATTATCTACTCCCTACTCTTCTCTTTTTGCCACTCCTGAAAATCTCCTCCAACCCTTCAGAAGTGTTTCCCTATACTGCTCTCGTGTGTTTCCTCATCTCTCCTTTATTTCTGTTTATCCATCTCAAAAGCCTCAGAACTGGTCTGCAAAGAAGACTCCTCTCGGAGGGAAAGAACAGAGAAGAGATTGAAGGAGGCCATGCCAAAAGTTCTCAGTGGCATAGAGGGAATGTTAAGAACATTCTGAGGTTAATAACTTTCATTCTGCCCTGATTATATTTTAGATATGATAAAAATACGGCATCAGATAATACAAATAAAGACTGGATTGTGTGACAGGCAGTAATTTGCAGAAAAATGAAAAATCAACCCAGGCTCAAGAAGTCAAGGCATTCTGCATGGAAGTGAAATTTAATCAGGGTTCTGAATTGGCAAAGATAAGGAAGAAGGTGCATTAAAAATATTCTTTTAAGGGTTGTGCTATAGTATGGTGTGTCTTGGTTGCTTCAGTGGCCAGAGACTGTTTACAAATTCTAAGCCTGGGTGTATGTTAAGATGAGCCTTCATTTGTGGTAAAAACTGTATTTGAGCTGATCTATCTATAGCTAGATAGATAGTTAGAGATAGATAGAAATATTGAGTTGGTCATATTTTGATATGCTGGTTGGAGAAGGATAGGGTTATGGTTCTGCTGCTGAACCACTCACTCACGCTAACCAGACTTGCTGGGGGGGCATAGGGTGGGAGTGGAAAGCAGGATGGCGGGAAGAACAGTTGATAAAGAGAGGAACAGTGCCTTGGTCCTTGTGGTCTTTCCTATGTGTTATCTCCTGTGTGAAGGGGCTCTCACTCATTGAATACCATCCTTATGCCAGGAATGCCATTAGCTACTTTGTGGACTGCACCTTCTTCTTTCCTCCACGATCCTGTAAGAGAGTCAATAGTGCCTTCATTTTCCAGGCAAGGAAACTGAGCTCAGAGAGGCAAAGTCATTTGTTGAGGGGTCACACCGCTGATCAAAGGCAGAAATAGGATTTGAACTCAGATGCGTTAGGTTTCAAAGCTATTCCATTTCTACTGCGTGACACCCTCTACATGAAAACAAATCAGAACTCAAAGAGACTTTTCTTCTTGTCCTTATAAAATATCTTGTCACTGAAAGACAAGGGAGACAGAAGTCTATGTCAACTTTCAAATAGATTTCTATATTTTGTGAGTTCTATTAAGTATACTTTTTCCTTTTTATGTTCTAGAATCAGTGTAGTATAATTGTTCCAAAGAAGCAATGTCATTCTGTTATCCTGTACAGATGAATGTATTTTCACAGACCTCTCTCTAATCAGGAGTTAATAATATCAGGAAAGTGAAATGTGCAAAGATAATTTTCGCTACTTGATTATTTACTACATGAGAACAATGCTTGGTGAATGTCTGGCCCTTGGCTGAACTGAATTTTCTAGTTATTAATGCAACAGGTGCTGCAAAATGAAGTCTGTGAACTGAAGGCCAATTTTGGTGCAGAGGATAAAATGTGGAGCAATAGAGAGCTCAGGAAAGGACATGGTATATGGGGATACAGTGTCCCTGTAAGCGACAGACTATATTGCCGAGCAAGGGCTTCTCTAAAGTGCCCCGGCTGTTAATCCAATTGGAACCCTGAACTATAAATTAAAGCAGGAAAAGAACAGCAGAAAGACAGAGCACCCACAACCTAGAGCAGAACCGTCCTGGGACAGAACACCACGGGAGCAGAAAGCTGCTTTATCTGTACTCCTTGTTTCCATTTTGTTACGAAGATTTGGCATGCCTGGGTGGAAAGATCTGGGTTAAAAATGCAGATGTGTGAGTGGCGATCACATTTTGGGAGAGCGGCTGTCTGGAGAGCAGCGGTGATGCTAGGATATTCCTGTGCACGTAAAAGGGGTTGTCGTTGTAAACATTTACGTTAAAGAAGCTCCCCTGGGAAACACTGTATTCGACTACCTTTTAAAATGATATTTTTAAAAATGATAGTTAAATTGATTTCCTTTGGTTGTTTGGTTTTGCTTTTTTGTTTTGTTTGTGTTTTTACGGCGGGAGGGGCCGAGCTATAACTTTTCTAATTAGAAAATAAACTTAGGGGCACCGGTGGGGCTCGGTTAGGTTCGCCTTCCCTGACGCGTCAGGCAGAATGAATCGAGCTCCAAGCACTTTATTGAGTTTTCTGTTCTGTTACTTTCCACACTCCGTTGTAGTTGCTTGCCTTCCCTGTTTTCCTCACCTAGCGAGCCACTCTTTATTCTGATGCATCCATTCTGATTCAAGCCGGTTGTCCCGTCCTCTTTTCGGCTTCCTACGGCTGCCTTACATGTCTCTCCCATCTGCCCCTGCACTCATCACATCACGACTTGGTGAACACGCCTTCCTTCCCCACCAGGATTCCAGAATGTCTTGTTCAGCTTTGTCTTCCCAGCCCCTAGACTAAGGCAGGCACTTAAGACTGTGGACCTGGGAAAACTGCTTTTGTTCATTTAAAAAAGGCATAATGATGAGGAAGCACCCATAAGAGTGGAACATCTTATGCTTGCCAGGAAGAACGGAAGCGCTAAAACAGAGAAGCAGTCTGATTTTCCAGCCCAGGTGCAGAACTTCAAATAGGGTTTTCAGATAGAACTCTCTGCATTTATATGAACTGGTTGCATCCAAGGAAACAGGACCCTGAGTCTGTTATTGAACACAGGCCTCATGTCAATCATTTATACATAGTCCTCCTTGGCTCTGAGCCTATCAAAAGCCTATCGGTTGGGGTGCCTGGGTGACTTAGTTCACTATGTATCTGCCTTCGGCTCAGTCATGATCTCAGCATCCTGGGATAGTGCCCAGAGTTGGGCTCCTTGTTCAGTGGGGAGTCTGCTTCTCCCTCTGCCCCTCCCCCTGCTCATGCTCTCTCTCTCTCAAATAAATAAATAAAGTCTTTAAGAAGGAAAAAACCCATCAATTGTTTGCTTTTTAACTGCTTCTGTGCTTTCCCCAAATCCGATAATAGCCCTACCTTTTCCTGGGACTGGTGAGATGCCCCACGGTTCCTCTTCATGTATGCTCTCCTTGCTGCCGCACATTCATAAGCAGCGTCCTTGCTGGGGTTTGATGTATAGTCCTGCAGACACAGGAATCAGAAAACGTGGATTCTGGGCCTGTCTGCATGCTGAAAGACCTCAAGCAGTAGAGCAGATGGTTGAAAATGTGGGTTCTGTCCTGCATGGATGTTTCTGAATGGTGCAACCTTAGACAAGTCCCCTGAAATCTTTAAGCCCTCAGCGTTCTCCTCTGTAAAATGTGGTAAGGATAATCCCAATTTCATAAGGAAGTTACTAGGACTAAAGATGATACAAGGGGTATGATGATTATGTACATCATTTATGTATCAACCTCACCAGGCCATGGTGCCCACTTGTTTGGTCAAACCGCTGTCTAGGTGTTGCTGGAAAGGTCTTTTCTTAGATGTGCAGACTTTGTGTAAAGCAGGTTACTCTCCCTAATGCGGCCGAGCTTCATTCAATCAGGTGAAGACCATAAGAGCAAAACACCGAGATATCTCAAAGAAAAAGCAATTCTGCCTGAAAATTGCAGCAGAGAAAACTGCCTGAGTTTTAAGCATGCAGCTTTCAGATCAAAACTATAATATCAACTCTTACCTGAATTTCCAGCTTGCCAGCCTGCTTTGTACATTTCAGACTTGCCAATTCCTTAAAACACACACACACACCCTATTATAGGAAATAAAGCATTTGGTCCACTTCCAGGCACACAGGCCTCCATTAACATGAGCAACGATTATTATTAAACCTTCTGGACCTCCAGTTCTCACTTATACAGTGAGGGTATTGAGTTGCTAATCTCTGGGGTATTATTCAACTCCACACTCAAAAAATGTAATATAGAGTCCTGCGTGATAAAAGCTATCCTTATGGGGAGGGAGAACAAATTAAAATGCCTAAATCTTTTTCTATTGATTTTTGTGACTCAGTGGCAATGCTATTTATGCACTGTTACTGGTTTTAAGTTTCAAGGTGTGTTTAAAAGTATGTCCAATGTGTTCTTCATAAGTTGAATATAAGGAATTTTGTAACATCCCCAAAGACTTTCACATTCAAGGAGAGCTGTGCTCTGATGCTTGTTCTATCATAGGCTAGGAATTGCTGGCCCAGTGGGAAAATTCAGATAAAGAAGAGGTTGGGAAGGAAGTCTCATTCTCCAAGAACCTCAGTGCTAGCAGATTTCACAGGGGGAAAGCGTAATGGGAGATGGGGATTATGAAAGTAAAGGCAGAGTCTTCCGAGCTTCCTTTGTGTTTTTGAGCTTGTTTTATTTATTTTTGTTGCTTTTCTTTAAAAGAGAATAAAGCAGTAGTTTTGTTTTGGGAACTGAGGTATATGTTCTTTTACCAGAGATCTCCTTATCTCCATCAGCACACTCCCCTTCCCCACTGAGGTTCTATTCTGTTTTAGTCCACTTTTTCTACTTCATTTTTTTTCTAATAGAATCTACTACCTTCTGACATATAGTTATTTATCATTTTGTTTATTGTTGGTGATTCTCACTAGAATAGAAGATCCGTGAGAGTGGATATTTTGTCCACTGTATTTAGTGCTGTATCCTTACTGTCTAGAACTGTATTGAGGATATAGTAGGTGTTGAGTAAATATGTTTGCAATATGTAAAATATACCTGGAAACAAATTTCCTATTCTCTGCCACTCTGATAATACGTATTGCCATGCACCGAGGGTAATCTCCATGGTTGCACTGCCTTTTCTTTTTCTTTGCAAGGCAGAGGTCTTCGTGGAGAACCTGGCATATCTGGTTTCATCCTCCCTGAGCCGAGACTTCAAACACTTCTGAAACGCAGATCTTGGGAATGATGAGCAGCTTTTTTTTCTAGGTTGGTGCCATGGTGATAGTAAAGTTGTTTTTTTAGTATTTTCATGTGATGAGTAACAAATCTTAGTAATCCCGACCTGAAATTAACTGGACAGTCGTGAGATTTGTAATTAGGTGACTCAGACGTTGGTCCCGTCCTAGGTAAATCCTCAGGATGTCTCTCTTTTTCTCCACTTTCCCATATACCCCAAGGCATATTATATGAGGCAGGTATAGAAACGCTCAGCAGAAGGTAAACTCACTTTTGCAAATGTTCATCACTGTAATACGAGAATACAAAGATTCTCTAAAGAAAGGGAACTTAAAATTTCTGAACATCTGTTATATCCTTCCATGTGATTTAACTTAGCCCTCATGTCCGTCTTGCAACTATGACATGATTTCCCCCTATTTTAAAGAGAAGGAACCTAAAGCTCAGAGAGGTACTTAAATTTCTCCAGGTCAGACAACTGTAAGCGGCTCAGTGGGATTTCACTGAAGGTTCTGAGGACTCCCCAGCTGGGGTGCTTTTTACCCTGTCACACTAACCAACAGGAAGGAGGAGAACCATCCCTGCTTTGAAGCCCCATCTGTCTGACTTATACATAAGGGCCACTTCTGGGTGGTCACAGTCCTGACAGAGTAAAGCTTGGTCAGCACACAAGCTTGGTCAGCACATCTTCTTCTTTTGGGAAGATGTGCCCCCCACTGGGTGGGGGTGACCACACACCAGGCACACAGACCTTTGGCACACACAGCATGAGCTGTGTTCCGCCCAGCATTCCCCAGCTCCAGAACCCTACACGTAGCCCTGAACACAGACGTGATCCCTGTAATGATTCCAGATAACTCTGCAACAGCTTGCCCATTCAAGTTAAATGTCATATTCACAAGTGGGAGGAGAACCCAAAGTTGTAACCACCACACTTCAGCGGAGAGTAGCTGGAATTATCCAGCATCTCTGAAAAGCTAATCTATATTTCTTTCTATCAAAAACCAAGTTAGGCAATATGTGTGAGTCTGTTTCTGGGCCCCTCTTTTCCATTGATCACTTTCTCTCGTCATGCGTCCGTTCCACACTATATTAATTCTTTTGCTTTATGTAAGTTTTGTTATCTGTTAGTTCCTCTTTGGGAGTTGTCTTTGCTTTTTCATATGAATTTTGGTCTTAACTGTTAAGTTCCACCAAAAAAGTGGCAATTGATTAGAACTGCTTTGAATTTATTGATAAATTCCAGGCAAATTGACATCTTTTATGGTACTGAGTAAACACTGACAATGATATACCTTTCTACTTTAGGTCTTCTTGAATGTGTTTCAATAAAATTTTATAATGTTCTTCAGGAAGATCTTATACATCCTTTGTTAGTTATTCAAAGTTTATTCCAAATATATTTTTATATTATCTAAGTGGGATCTTTTTAAAAACTGCATTTTGAAACTTCTTAGAGGTGAAATAAATGAGCTGATTTTTGTACATTGATTCTGAATGTAGCAAACTTGGGATCGTCATTTACTTTGTCTTTTCAGCGTGAAAAATAACATTTTACTTCCTTCTTTCCAATTCTTATATTTTTATCTGCCATAACACACTGTCTAGGACACTGGGTTCAGTGATGAATAGAAGTGGTCATGGCACACAGTATTCCTGGTCTTCAAAGCAAAACTTGTAATCCATTCAGGGTGATGTTTATTATAAGTATTTTGTAAGTAAGTTAGTTATGAATGGATGTTGACTTATATTGAGTGCATTTTCTCTGTCTATTGAGATAATGATTTATCACCTTTATAACTTTTAATATGGTGAATTCCATTAATTTTTTTTCTACTGTTAAAATAACTAACATTCTAAGATAAAGCCCTCTTGGTTAAAATGTATTATCTTATTTATACACTGATGGATTTGCTTTGTTGATTTTTTTTTTAGGGTTTTTCTATCCAGATGCATGAATGACATTTATTTGTAATTTTATTGTCTTTTATGGTTCCTGTCAGATTTTAGTATCGAAGTTATGTTAGCATCACAAAATGAGTTAGAGGATGTTTGTTCTTTTACCTACTTGAAGTCTTCTTCTTCTTCTTTTTTTTTTTTTAAATGATTGGAAATCCTTGATTGTTTTGCATAACCCATGGGCAAATTGTCTGATGTTGGTATTTGCTTTGTGGTAAGACTTTAAAGTACTGTTTCAATTACTTTTAATGGCTGCAGTGTTACTCAGATTTTTAAAGTTTCTTTTCAATCAGTTTCGGGGGGTGCCTGGGTGGCTCAGTGGGTTAAAGCCTCTGTCTTCGGCTCAGGTCATGATCCCAGGGTCCTGGGATCAAGCCCCACATCGGGCTCTCGGCTCCGCAGAGAGCCTGCTTCCTCCTCTCTCTCCCTGCCTGCCTCTCTTGCCTACTTGTAATCTCTGTCTGTCAAATAAATAAATAAAATCTTAAAAAAAAAAATCAGTTTGGGTATGCTATATTTTCTCAGGATTTTTTGATCTCATCCAGGTTTTCATATTTATTGGTGTTGAGTTGGTCCTATTGTCCTTTTATTATATTTTTAATCTTTGCAGCATCTCTAGTTTTATATTTATTTGTTCATGATGTGCTTTATTTGATCAGTCTTTTTTTCTTGATCAATCTTACCAGAAATTGGTCCATTGTATTTTTTTTTTTTCAGTTAACAGCTTTTCAGTTTGTCATATTCTATTTCATTGATATCTGCCGCTATCTGTATGATTTCCTACTTTTTGCTTTTTTTGCTTTATTTCTGTCTCCCTCCACTAATACCTTAGGTCTGATGCTTTGGACATTCATTATTAGACTCTTTTCTTATCCAGTGTAAGCACTTACATGCTTATCTTTCTTTCTTGCCCCTATAGCTGTACCCCCACAAGTTTGGAAGCAATATGTTTATTACCATTCAGTTATGAATATTATTTTATTTCAGTAAGAAATGCTTCTTTGACCCATGAGTTATTAAGAAGTATATTTATTAACTCTAAATCTTTAGATTTTTCTAGTAACATTTTGGTTATTAATTTCTAACTTAAATGGTGACTAGAAGAGGATCTATTTGACTTTAACATTTGAAATTTGTTGAAATTTACTGGCCAGGTATAGGGTCATTTTTTGGTAAATTTTCTGTACACACTTGAAAAGAAAGCATGTTTTTCTGTTTTTAGGTACAGTGTTTTATATATGTATATAGCCAGTGATCAAACATAATTCTATTTTCAAAACTGCTATATCCTTAGCGATTCTTGTTTGTTGGACAGAATTACTCAGGTAGCTGTATTAATTAAAATTTGTCACTATGATGCAGGATTGGTGTATTTCTTTTTATAATTCTGTCAACTTTTGTTTAATATACATTAAGGTGGTTTTTGTCAGTATTTACAAATTTGGACTTGTTACATCTTTCTGGTCAATTGCAACTCATCACTATGTGACTACATTTTTTTTTTTTAAATCTGTAGCAAGACTTTGTTAGATGTCTACTTTGTCCAATATTAATATGGATATATTAACTATCTTTTGATTTAGTATCATATCCTTTTGCTTTTGTTTTTTTGTGGGACCTGTACTTTGGTTAAATGTCTCATCAGCAGCATACATTGTAGATCAAGCAACCTAACAATTTTGCTAAGTAAATTTTCATTTACATTTATTATAATTACTGATATGTTGGATATTTTTTCTAGCAATTTATTTTGTGCTTACCATTTGTCTCACCTTGTTTGTTTCTCTTTCTCCCCTTTCTTGACTTTTTCAGGGGTGATTCTTTTTTTCTTCTCATTTCCCTCCACACTTTTGGTGTAAAGGTGACCCACTGTATTTCTTTCCATTGAATTGTTATCTTGTAAATATTGCTATGTATACTTCTCAAAGGCTAAAGTAGCCCAGTATTTTTACTCTTCTGCAGAATAATATGATGGCCATTCCAAATGAAAGTCCCGTTGCCTGCCTCTCTGATCACCTCTTTGTGGCTGACATGCTATTGCTGTTATGTATATTTGTGCCACTTCTTTTTTTCCTAACTGCATAAGACATTATTGTTTGTGTTTTATGCCATCCATGTCTGTTTAGATTATTGCACATATTTATTTCTGCCTTTGCCCTTAAATCCTTCTTTAACCTCAGAGTTTCCATCTGGGATCACTTTACTTCTGCCCAAAGTACTTCTTTTACTGTTGTCTGGTGTCACCATTCCTGTTGGGTTCCATCTTCTTGACCCTTTGTTGGAAACCTATTTCTGTTGTTTGTGTGATCAGGGAAATACAAATCAAAACCACAATGAGATATCATCTCACACCAGTCAGAATGGCTAAAATCAACAAGTCAGGAAATGACAGATGCTGGCGAGGATGCGGAGAAAGGGGAACCCTCCGACACTGTTGGTGGGAATGCAAGCTGGTGCAACCACTCTGGAAAACAGCATGGAGGTTCCTCAAAATGTTGAAAATAGAACTGCCCTATGACCCAGCAATTGCACTACTGGGAATTTACCCTAAAGATACAAATGTAGTGATCCAAAGGGGCACGTGCACCCGAATGTTTATAGCAGCAATGTCCACAATAGCCAAACTATGGAAAGAACCTAGATGTCCATCAACAGATGAATGGATCAAGAAGATGTGGTATATATACACAATGGAATACTATGCAGCCATCAAAAGAAACGAAATCTTGCCATTTGCGACAACATGGATGGAACTAGAGCGTATCATGCTTAGCGAAATAAGTCAAGCGGAGAAAGACAACTATCATATGATCTCCCTGATATGAGGGAGTGGTGATGCAACATGGGGGCTTAAGTGGGTAGGAGAAGACTCCATGAAACAAGATGGGATAGGGAGAGAGACAAACCGTAAGTGACTCTTAATCTCACGAAACAAACTGTGGGTTGCTGGGGGGAGGGAGGTTGGGAGAAGGGGGGTAGGGTTATGGACATTGGGGAGGGTATGTGCTTTTGGGTAAATTGGAAGGGGAGATGAACCATGAGAGACTGTGGACTCTGAAAAACAATCTGAGGGGTTTGAAGTGGCGGGGGGGTGGGAGGTTGGGGTACCAGGTGGTGGGTATTATAGAGGGCACAGCTTGCATGGAGCACTGGGTGTGGTGAAAAAATAATGAATACTGTTTTTCTGAAAATAAATAAATTGGAAAAAAAAAGATGATTTTATTGTCTTTGGTGTTTTTGATTAAATCATGATGTGTCTAGGTATGGTGTTCTTCTTATTTATTCTGTTTAGGATTTGTTGACCTTCCTCAACCTGCAGTAGGATGACTTCAGCCATTCTTGAAAATTATCAACCATTTTTTTTTAATACACTCCCTCTCTTTTCCTCTGGAACTTTAATTTAGATAATATATATAAAACTGCCTCACTCTAGCCTCAATGTTTCTTCACTTACCTTTCAAATGTTCCATACCTCTGTCTGGATGTCCAGTATTCTGACAATATTTTTCCTTCTATCTTTTAACTCATTCTGTCTTCAGCTGTGTCTAAGTTATCCATCACTGTGTAACCAATTATTCCAAAACTTAGGACTCTAAGATAACAAAACATTTTCTTTCAATTTCTGAGAGGCCGAAGTCCAGGAGCTGTGCTTTCGCCCATGGTCTCTCATGAGATTGCCTTCAAGCTGTAGGCCAGAGAAGCAGTAACCTAGAGATGCTGGGAGATCTGCTTCCAGGTTCCCTCATGTGACTTTTGGCCGGAGCTCATCATGTGGCAGGTTGGCTTCCAACAGATTGATGATGATGATAGAGAGAGAGAAAGAGTGGGAGAGAGGGAGATAGAAACCTAAAATAGAAGCTACAGTATCTTTTAAAACCTACTCTCGGAAGTACATACCATCTCTTGTGCCATTTTCTATTGATATGTACTTCTGAGAGTAGGTTCCACACATGTTGTAGGATTGTACCCTACAAGGGTGTGAGGATCAGGATGGTGGGGTATTTGGGGCCATTTCAGAGGTTGGCTACTTGGTAGCGAAACAGGTCCATTCTTGAGAGCTTGTTTGGAGGTTCTAGCAGGGGAGCGCAGCTACTCGTATACCCTTGACCGAAGAATGGTCCTCTCCTCTATCGGGGAAGGTCGTCCTCTTCGACCGAGCGCTCAGCTTCGGGAGGGATGCACATGGAGCGGTGAGGGAGGAAGGGGACACCCGCCTAGCCAGCCAGATCAGCTGAATCAACCCTGGCGATCAATGGGGTGACAGATGTCGCAGCCAGATCGCCCTCACATCTGAAACAGGTCCATTCTTAATGGGAATGATTTTATTTTCCATTTCTGGATACCTATTTTTTTTTTTTTGTTTCTTTTGCAAACATGTCTGCTTCTTCTCTCCTTATGATTTGAATTTCTTTCCTATTTTTAAAATACATCAAATACATTTATTTCATGTTTTATGTCTGATAACTCCAATATTTGAAAATTTTTCTGATCTGAATTCACTGCTTGTTGTTTCTTCTGGATGTTACTCAAGGTACTTTGATCCCCAATCTGTTTTTTCCTTTTAAATGCAACTTTGTATTTCTTAGACTTCATCTATAGAAATTCTTTGAGAACAGATTTGGGGCATATTCTTTCAAAGAGGAATTGCACTTGATTCTGTCGGGTGCTGGGGGCACTTTTAGCCTAGAACCACTTTAAACGAAAGTCCTGGCTTGCGGTTTTTTATATGACCCAGATAACGTTAAATGTAGGCTGCAAAACTTCATGAGGATTAGCTTATGTTTATAAATTATGAGAGAAAACTTCCCCCTCTCGATCAGGGTCAAATTTGAGATTAATAAAAAAAACCTTGAGCTAGTTTACCCTTATACTCAGGTTAAATGCATTTGGAATTAACGTAACTCAGAGGACTCCTCCCTTAGACTGCTGACCTTGGGTGGGGCCATGCCCTCGTCTGTCCTCTCTGCCCTTCAGTAGGGTGGAAACTGAAGCTCAAGTTCATTCACAGTATATGGGTTCCCTGCCTGGGTTCCTAATTTTGCCAAGTTTTTGGCCTCTGAAATAACTGATAAACTCATCAATGCATTTTTAAAAACATATTCTTAAACACTTATGTTTCCCAGTGCTTCTGATTATTTTCAGTTCTGATTATCTCTAATTATTTAAAATATTTCTAATGACTGTCAGTGTAGGTTGGTCAAGAAACCTCTTCTCCCATGCTGCTGGAAATGAGTGTTCTCCTCTTCCTAACTTTCCAAGTTCTGTTGGACTTTATTATATGCAGCCCAGAATTGGAATGTAGTGATGGCCTGATTTTTTGCTAACTTTGGAGGATTATGTTGCATAACAATAGGCAAAGATCTCGTAGCTTCTTGGTTTGCGGTCTCAGTAGATATTCAAAAAGGACGTCCAAATTTTGTGGGATTTAGTAAGATTTCTGCAGCAGGATCTGATTCACTGGAGAAAACGAACTTCTTTGTTTTAGCAAGTGTATATTCTGAAGGTTTGAAATTTTTAGAATAGGCAATGATGTGTGTAGAAATCTCAACTATCATTCTTTCCAAACACAGAAGAATGGTCTAATGATGACAGAGAACCTTTTAGACCTATGATTTCTCATTTTTTCTTGATACTGTACTTTCTCTTTCTTGGTTCCATCTTTCACATTAAATATCCAATTTTAAATTCTGTTGTCTAATTGATTTAATGATTAAGAAAATGTTCCTGATATCCAGCCTAAATTTTTCTTCCTAATTTATTCCCATTACTCCTGGTTAAATCTTGAATAACTAGGATTGATGAGGCACCAAGAACTAATTAACTGACTGCCAAAGCATTGTGGTATTTTCCAACTCTGCAGTGAATTCTCTTAGTTTTAGAAACCCTTTTAGCAGTAAACTTCATTGTAAGGCTGTTCGTTTGTTGTATTTCTGGGTGTTTTTCACAGGCAAGTTAGGTTTAATGTTTTCCCCAAAGATGTCACATGTAGGCATAAACTAATGCAAAGCTAAATTTATACTTAGACATTTTTACTTGCTCTTCTGTAGTAGAGTTAATCATCTTTGCAGAAAAGGCTTTCGACCCTAAGAGACCCTTGGAGAACTACATTATGGAGTACTGCATTCTTAGGGATACCCTTTGAACATTATATGACTCTCCCCGAGCATGCTGCCCACTCCTGGGCCATAGCTTCCTCTTTTGCTTCCTTCTGTAAACTCTTTGCTCACTCTACATTGTAACACCCAGGACAGCTCTAGGCGTGGTTTTCTTTGGTGAGTTTCATAGGCCCAGTGTGATTATAGCTCCCTCAATGAGAATCTCCTGACATCCTCCATTTTCTAAGGCCTGTGATGGAAAATGCAATACTAAGTTTTTAGTATTTAGTTTGGGGCACCGTGTGCCCTTAGTATTCAGAAGGGTGATAGTAATTTACATTCTAAAATCTGGAAGGACTCCTTCAGGGCATGGGGTTTGACCTGAATCTAGATGATTGAGTAGGAGTTAGGTAAGAGGAAAAGTGAAGACCGGGTCTTTTAAAATTAATTAATTAGCTTATTTTTAAGTAGGCTCCATGCCCAGCAGGGAGCCCAACGCAGGGCTTGAACTCACAGTTCTGAGCCTGCAATCAAGAGTTAAACACTTAACCAACTGAGCCACCCGGCCGCCCCAGAAGTGAAGACAGGCTTTTCACATAGAGGGCACTGACTGCGGAAATCCACCAAGGCAAGGGCTGTTTGAGAAATTGGTAGTTCTGGACCAAAGGGTGTGTGGGTGAGGCAGGCAGGGTCAAGTCACAGAGCATCTTGTGTGCCATAGTTAGAACACTGAATTCATCTTGAGTGAGATGAGGACTCTGTAACTGGAAGAGGCTCCATAAGTACTCGTTTTTGATGATGATAGTGATGTTTTATATTCTTGTTTAAAATGAGTGGTTTGAGTGGAAGAAAATCATTGGATCTTTTATTTACTACATGTATTTGGTTTGCAAGTTGCTGCAGGATTCTACATCAGATGCATTGTTTTACTGCTCCCCACTCAGGTATTTTTAATGTCCAGTTCATGAGAGAAGCTCATCTGGGATAAGAATGCAGGATGACTTAGGAAAAATAAACACCCAACAAAACAGTGTGAATTTGACAGTTCTGATATGTACAATCTTAGATACTTAGTTGACCTAGAGGGACTGTTAGGGATTGCTTTTCACATCTGTTTGACAGATGGGTGAGGCATATCCTTGCTCTAAGGAAGGGGGATAGCATGGAAGGGTAGAACTTTGTTCTGGAACTTAAATGTTATTACTGGTAGGATGGAAATGCGATTTTTTTTTTTATTATTTATCGACTTCTTTTTTCGTTTTCTTTATTAATCCTTAGAAAATACCTTTCCTTCTTTTTTCTCTTTTAAAGTATTGTGTGGTACTCAAGTCTGTCTTTTTTATAGCCTTCTAGAATTTTAAGTATTCTCTCTTCATTCTCATGAGATCTGGGAAATGCTGCCTTGTAAGTGCCTTATCTTGGCACAGTATTGTATTTAAACATGACTGTGGCATTTAGAGAATTACCTCAGAGCAGTGCCCAAAGGATTCTTACGGTGTTCGCCTTTCCCCACTAATGAGCACTGTGTGGGAAGTGAGGAGGGTCAAGGTCATTCAGTAATGTTTTGTGTATAGCTTTTGCTGCTCAATGTGGGATTTAGCTTGATACCCTCAGAATGTATTGGTTGGTTGGTAACTACATTAATAAAGAAAAATAATTTTTTCCCGTCCGGGATTTCTGTTAGAATCACCGTGAGTTCTTTAACGTGCTGTTGATTTCGTTTTGGACTGGAGGGTCCCAGATGTTCCACACCTTCTTCACCTCCAGTTCTTCCTGACTGCTTACCCAGGTGTGCTAGGGAGGAAAGAGAGAAGGCATCCGAGGAGACTGAAAGAGGAAGATGGGAGCAGGGGGAGGTAGAAGAGAGGAGGGTGACATTGGAAGGAAAGGGGGGCACGTGAAAAACGGGAACTGAGTGGGGGGAAAGAAGATGAGAAAAGAGATTCTCTTTTCCCTCTTTCCATATTTCATTTACTAGATACAGACTCATTGAGCAGTGCCTTGGGAGTGTAGAGGAGTAAAGGTTGACTTGTCACTAAGCAAGGAAATTCAAACTAACTCATGGCCTCTGAAACTATTTGAGACAGCAGCTGTAAAGAAAAGTAATAGGACAAAAATACATCGGACACGTGGTGGTAACATTCATGTGTATGAAGGTAAAATGTATTCATGATTTATGTCCTTTTTGATTAACACCTTGAGATGTATATGTGTAGGGGCATAGTTTATTTATAACTTTGTTTTGGCAGCCCTTTGGCATCTAAACCATCTTTTGAAATACTGTGTAAGGTCAAAGAGACAGTTCTAAGGTTGGTAATGATAGAAATTAAAAGGTAAAGAAAATAGAGGAAGGCAGTTCACCACGGAGACATCAAATTTTATTTTAATTTTTCAACCTGAAGTTTAACACAAAAGATAAATCTTTCCCGACAGGGAAAGGAAAAAAGATAAATAAATAAATAAAGATAAATAAATAAATAAAGATAAATAAAGATAAATCTTTTCCCGACAGGCTAAGGAATATATCACATCAACTTGCAAGTTATTAACTGGGCTTTGTGTGTGTGTGTGTGTGTGTGTGTGTGTGTTTCTGACAGATATCACCTCAGTAACTGCTCCAAATGCATTTACTTTATTTTAAAGGTTGTTCTTTCCATTATTAATGCCATCCTGAATCACAGAGCCGTTTATGATGAAATGTGCTACTCTAAAAATCCTGTAAATGCATCTGCAATGGTTGCTGATATTTCGACTCATCCTAAAATATACAGTAAATTTTTGCAAGATGTTTTTATCTTACTGTATATTCTCTGCAGACTGTTAGAATCCAGTTTATTAACTCTCTGGAAGTTGAAAGCTATGCTTGAATAAAGTGATACCAATATTTATCAGGATTGGCTCAAATTATGTATTTTGTGAAGTAACAGCAAAATCCCAGACTTTGAATGTTTTACATCAGTAATGATTCTGACAGGGGTAGTGTGGACGGGTTTTAATGAGCTTCAGAAGGTTTTTGTTGTTGTTGTTATTATTTATTGGTTTGTTTGCTTATTAAAGCCAGAAGGTATTTCTCCTACAGTGTTTGCAGTGTTGCCACTAAAATGCAGAAATTCTGCTTAAAGTAAAACAAACAAACAAGCCTTTAATCAACCTCATAAATTCCCAACTTACCCAGTTGTAAAGATATAGGGAAAAGTGGTGTGAGAAACGTAAGCTGAGATGCCTGAGACCTGAGTTTAAGAACCATTTTATTTTTTTTTCTCATCCTGACTGGACAGCTTAGGCTGGCAGTTAACCTTTCAGAGACTTGGTTGCCTCAAGTATAAAATAAGGAAGCCAAATATGCTGGTCTTTGCTTTAGGATTTTTCGTCTGGACTGATCATCTTTCTAGACCGATCATCTTTCTAAGCCAAATCAGGTTCCCCGTGGCTCTCAGAGTAACAAGATTATGACTAGAGATGGTCATGTAGTGAGCCATGTTTGCCTGTGTGCTTCCAAGACCACTCAAACAAAACAAAGAAGTAGAAGATGTTAATCTAATTGCAGATTTTGATTCTAGGGCCATGAAATGCAAGTCCCGGTCTTGGGGTCCTTTCCCAAATCACCTAGATTAGATTTTAATTCCTGCTTCTCACTTGACAGATGAGGAAGCTGAGTCCTAGAAGGAACTAGGGGCTTGGAAGTCTCACAGATCTACTGTTAGCAAGACCTGGGCCTGGACTTTGAAACCCCTTGAGGATCTTCTTTGGCAACCCACCTTCCCTTTTCTGCTCCCCTTTGAAAATTTGCTGTCAGGAGAGGACAGCATAGCCTCATTTTAGGTGCAGCTATAAAAGACTGATGAGTCTTCAATTGTATGTGGTGTGTGTGTGGGGGGAGCATAATAATGCAGTCTGTTTCCTGACAGCAATAAACTGAGAGGGGGCTGGTTTTTGGAGGACACATGAACCTGTTTTTAGCATCTCTCAGATTAGCCCCTCATGCTTGCTTTCTTCATCATTATTTCCCCCCCTCCTCTTTCTATTTAAGTAAACACAAATTTCTGCTCAAGCATTGAAAGTGTCACAGGCTGTGGTCTCTGTGTTTTCAGAATAAGAAAACCAATTATTTATTAATTTAATAAGGATTTATTGAAGATCTGTTATCTGCCTGAGTCTTGAGGTTAGTAACAATGAGCAAGACTGGGTTCCTGACCTGTTTTCAATCCAGTGATAGATACCTTCTTGGTCCCTTGGCCTAACAGAAGAGAAATCAGTTAGGAGATAGGTGGTCAGGAGTTCCTGGAAGAGTCTTTGTCACCTTTTTTTCCCTCATCTGCTCTTTCAGAGACTGAAGTTCTTTTAGGAGGTATAAAATAAAAGTAGTGGCAGAATTCTTTCTCACTGTCCTTTTTCTTGAGGTGTATTCTAAATAGCAAAGGTTTTTCTAAAAAGAAGGGACTTAATGCATTCTTCCTGATTTTTTGCAGTGTATGTTGAACCTAAACTGAGGATCACAAAAGTGAGCATCTTAGGAATCTTAAGACTAAAAAGGGATATGTAAATATTCCATATGCAAAGGAAAGCACAAAACAGACTGCATCTGGGATACTTTCAAAACCCACAGCCCACAATCTTTGTTACTGCAATATTTTGGTACTGTTTCAAACAATTTCTTCCACCTTGTATAATCATGGCACTGAATAAATGTTCAACATTAAAACAGTTACTGCTTTTCAGCTCCAGGATGGCTGTGTTTCAGAACTCAGAGAAGCATGTGCCTCCTGGATGAAAGGTGTAGTATCAATGCAACTTATTACCATTTTAGGCAGAATTCCCAGGCTGGCATTTAGCAATTAAAAAAGCAAAGCTAAACAAGCCCGGGAGATCAACATTTCCTTTTCTTCCAACCTACGAAGCTCAGTTATTGTGGACAAAGAAGTAGAAGGCTCTGCTGTCCTTTGTTGACTCTCTTTGGGGTTTCTAAAGCCGCACAAGCGGCAAGTGAGAGAATTATTTTTTCGTTTCCATTAATCAACAGAGAGTCTAAATGAAGAGGTACAAATGGCTCTTTCAAGAATTTGTCAAAGCAGAATTCGCATTAGAAAAGATTTACTGATTTTCTCCTCCCAATTGAATACTCTCTCTTGATATTTCCAGGTCTTTATCTTCTCTTCAAAGAGTACTCTGACCTGGGCTTAGATTTGCAAGGTGCATGGTTGAGTGGGAGATTACCTTCATAAGAAAATGTCGATTTAGAAAAATATACCCCTGGGAGAGCATGGTTTAGTAAAGTAGACATTTCCCTAACTCAAAGAAAAGAAACTCAACATTTTTAAAATATCATATACTCGTGGTTTCTGAGTGATGGATGAAAAGTACTTTCCTCAGAGATATACATTCTTCTCTGGATTCAGGACTTGGCTGTGAGTATAAATTATTCTCCCAAATGTTGTTGCCTTTAAATATTCAGTATTGATTTCTGCCTATTCTCTCTCCCGAGTTCAAAGTTATGCACCCTTCGACTAGTTTGTAAGGTATCTGTACTTACAAGGAAATGTGAGGTCTCCTTTCCAGGGACTGCTGTAATCTTCTCTCTGCTTCTGTCGATATAATGCATCTAAGAACTCTAACCTTAAGGCCAAGTAATTTACCATTAGTGGGGTCTGTGTTTGTTGAAAACACACAGAGAGATGACGATAATTGTTGTCATCAAAACTAGTGCTTTGATTATAAGTATATGGACCTAATTTCTCTCAAACACATTTTAAAACTTTTTATCTATCAATTTTCTCAGCAATAAACAACAAAATGGAAATATTAAGCCGAAGGAAAAAAATCTTTCAGATAAAGACCCTGTTGTTCTCTTTTTAACATTTTTATTCTTTCTGTGATGTACTAGGTACCATAAACGTGAACTTGGTTTCAATTCTCCCCCCATTCTCAAGCCCAGGGGCATTACTTGATATTCTTCCTGGAGGGCAGCAACGCAGCGCACCACGTTGGAGAGTTACATCCCCAGAGAAAGGCACAGACAGATATTTGGTTACAACTGTTACCTCCCAAGTCAATAGTTGTTATTTGTCTTTTGCTCTGAGGCTTAATGACAATTAGATTGAACAAAGCAGCCACTGGAGGACACTGCACCCACTAAAGCCGCTGCCTGATGCAAAAGCACACAATCCTAAGGCTAGCTAGAGCCATTCTCTATGACACTGTAAGGATGAACACATGACACTGCATATCTGTCAGAAGCCTGCAGAACCTCACTGCACAAAGGATGATCCTTCACGTATGCAAATCTGAACAGATCATTTAGGAGGCTCGAGGATCCCAGGATGGGATGGAGTATGGGACAAAAGAACCTAACAGTGTTACATGTGTATGCAACAACATCACTAAAGGGGCAGTTGGGGAGTGGGGTAGGGATGGTGATGGGGAAAATGTTGCCAACACCCACGTCAAGTACTTCTCCTGTGACTGTGGGCACCATGGACATACACAGTGTCTTTTGAGCAACACCTGTATTGAAATCACCTATGTCACGTTTCAGTTCTATTTTGAAAATAAACATGAAGCTGTCTTCGTATGGAGAGATTCTGAGTCAGTAGGCATTGTGTGGGTCATTTGTTGAATAGGTCAATGAATGTTGTCATAACAAGAACCTAGTAATAATCACACAGAGGCTTAATATTCAAACAGGGGTGGGATGAATTATGCAGCAAGAGTTTAAATCTGTTTCTTCTCCTTTTTTCAGCTGGCTTTCAATCAGAAATCTGTGTGAGCTACACGTTCCCTAAGGCTGAATTGACTTGTTTATGTAATTGCCCTTTTTCTTCTCCAAGTTAAAATTTTTATGATGGAAAATACCTTTCTCCTTATTCTGTATTTTTCCTTCTATCAGGGCAAATTTCTGCATTAGATTGCAATAATTGTGGAACAGGAAAAGAATGTATGTTTTCCATTTTTGTTGTAAAAGCTATATTAAAAAGGCTGTTTGATATATATATGGGTGCCGATCCTTATAAATAATATATGAGAAATTAAAATATTCAGACACACCGGGAATTTGGAGTAGTTAGAAATGTGAAGTATGTAGGGCTCCATTGAGTGATTTTTGCAGTGCTAGGAGGTCATAAAGATGATAGGACTGCTGACAATGCGAGCTTCCCAAGCCTCCCCCTCCTGGTTCTGGTGTTAATGATTCTAGTTATTGGCAGTGGAATTTATGTTGTTTTAGTGATGAGGTCAAGGGGGAGTTGGGAGGTGAAGGTCAAAAGTACTGTAACATTGGGCAGTGCCTCTTCCATAAAATCTTCCTGGAATTTTTCCTGCCCTCAGTGGTCTTGAGGTGGGGTTTTAATTGCAGCACAGGTAAGGCATCATGAGATCAATTAAACCTCCAAAACTCTGTGCGTCCAACTGGCCTGTCATCATCCCTGTGATCCGTAGTAGCCCTAAGGGACCAAAGGAGAAGAGCTCTGGTTTTAGCCTCAAAACCATCTCTGACCTGTCCTAGGAGATACCTAAACAGCAGTTTGAGTCTTCTGAGAACTTTTCATTTATTGACAACTTAGCGTATTATGTGAAATTGCTTTCATGTGACGCTAGCTATCTCCATGAAATTGCTGTAGAGTTGTGTTGTTGGCAAGGAACACATTTTTCATAAATACACATACACACATGCACACAGTACAGTAGTGAAGAGTCACAAGTGTTTTATGCTACATTTTAACTTCTACATATGGCAGTGACTTTAGGAAATCTATTAGGGAAATCTAATTATACAGTGAGGAAATCGAGATTCCAGCTACAACACAAGGACAATTCTTCCCATTAGAATATGGGAGGGCAGGGGTTGAACCCCAAGCACAGTACTCTTTCTGTGGCTTTATGGATACAGACAAAGATACAGATACATACCTGTAACACAAAACTCGTTAGAAACACAGTATCCGACAAATCTAGTATGAAAGAAAACTCACTAATTCTAGCTAGAGTCTAAGTTGTTTTTTTCTTTAAGATTTTATTTATTCATCTGAGAGAGAATGAGAGAGCGCGCAAGATGGGAGAGGGTCAGAAGGAGAAGCAGACTCCCTGCTGAGCAGGGAACCCAAGGTGGGACTCGATCCTGGGACTCCAGGATCATGACCTGAGCCAAAGGCAGTTGCTTAACCAACTGAGCCACCCAGGTACCCTAAGTATTTTTTTCTTTTTTTTTCATCATTTTTCTATACTGAACTCATACATTCCATAAATAAAAATACTCATTTTTTTTAGTAAAATTACTTTAAAGACCAGATACTCTTGATTGCTTGACGTCATAAATGACAAAAGGAGTCTTGAGCTAATGCCTTCATTTCATACATTTTTTCTAAGAACACTTTGTGACCTTTATCATACCTACCGTCGAACTTTGCCTGTGAATAGTGCTCTCAGTAAATCTGTGTTCGTTAATCAAAGAGATGAGATGCAGGCATCTCTCAATTTATTGTCAATGAGTGAAAAATTGTTCTCATTTCATCACAGAATTATATGGAGCCGCTATGTGGATGATTGCATCTCCATTGTTTAAAGGAAAGCGTAAAGAAGGTATATCATAATGAATGCTTATCAAATGCTAGTGACTTTATTATGGATTATCTCATTTAATTCTAAGCACATCCTCGCACCATAAGAATATAATCTCTGCTTACAGGTCAGAAAGTTGACCGGTGTTATGTGACCTCAGGTCACATAACAAGAAGGAGTATGATCAGGGTTGGAACCAAATTCTGTACGACCACAAAGCCCATCATTTCTCATTCTATAGTCAAATCTCGTACAAAAAAGAGATGGTGTTTCCTATAGCTATTTTCAAATGTCTAAGTGCCTGGGTGGGACATGAGGAGAAGGGGAGGTGGGAAGCAGAGTCAAATTCCCCACAAATCAGTTTTTCATTCCAAATAGTACATGCTATTCTTTCTCTTTGCCTGACTTCACAGTGCATCCCGATGCTGTGCAACTCTGTTTGTCTGGAGACATATGGAAAGAGTTTTATGTTTTAAACAATTAGACTTGACAGTGCTATTGTTTCTTTCTTATTTAATATCCTTCAGCCCTGGAGCCCAGCCAGAATCTGTATTCTCTCTCCAAATTTAATTCCCATTCCTCGTACATATCGCTTAGTTGTCGAGAGACAGTGACTTAATAGCATTTGTTCCTGTGGCTTAAGAACATCTGGGTTATGTCACTTTTTTAACTGACCTGCTTAACTCAGAGGGAATAAAGTTCTTTGTCTAATGATCTTTCAGGGCCCTTATAATTGTTGATTTTGCTTTCCAGATCCTATATTGTTCTATAAATGTCATGAGATGACAAGATTTTTAGGTATTAATCTGTTTCTGCTCAGAGAAGGATGGTAGTTATAAATACGGAAGGAGCAAGGATATTAATAGAGGAGAAGCTAGCAAAATCATAGTTGTTGGTGTATAACTTGCTGGTTTGGCAAGCTTAAAACTCCAGGGGAAATGAAAACAAGGGTAGTGCAAAAGAAAAGCATCTCTACATTTTCTGTGATTTCAGTTCAACTCAATTCAATTCAATCAGTTCAGTTGAGTTCATGAACAATTTCTCTGAGCCTTCAGTGAAGAGCAGGTACCATCCTAGATGCTGAAACAAATTAGATTTCTTTGTGGTTCTGTGTGGCCAGGCAAAATAGAACTAATAATGTGGGTAGCTTTGAGAAAGTCACTTTACCCCTAGGTTTCAGTTTCCTCATCTGTTCAATGGTGACCTCTTGCAAATCATTCACATTTGGTGACCCTCCTTATGGCAAGGTTATGCTATAATTAAAAGAGCACTTTTTAAAAAAATTATTTTTTTTTACAGGTCTATGAATCATCAGGCTTATACATTTCATAGCCCTCACCACAGCACATACCCTCCCTGATGTCCATAAACCAGCCACCCTATCCCAACCCCCCCACCCCCAGCAACCCTCTGTTTGGTGAGATTAAGATTCTCTTATGGTTTGTCTCCCTCCCGATCCCTTCTTGTTTCATATTTTCCTTCCCTACACTCCATAGCACCCCCCGTCCTGCCTCTCAAATTCCTTGTATCAGAGAGATCATATGCTAATTGTCTTTCTCTGATTGACTTATTTCAAAAGAGCACTTGTTTTAAAACTGGCAATTCGTATTTTAATCCTGGCTGTGCTACTGTTCAGCTCTTTTTTGCGTGTTACCTAAGGGGTTAGAGGAACTGATCTCCAAGTTTCCTTTTTCACTGGATAGCCCCGTGAGACTGGATGTTACCTCATCTGTCTGTATGACTAACTTGCACAGAGTAAGCAAACAAATTATGGGGACGGTGTGGATGCTGTTGAATCTAATTATCCTTCTTTCCTCCAATGTGGCGTACTGGTATGACCTGTAAACTGTGACCACAGACATAGGCAGCCGGTGCCTGTGGCAGAAAACATGGCCCCATGACTGAAAGGAGAGTGATTTTTAAAGTCAAAAATTTCAAGAAATAAGTATCTCTTTGAATAACAGAGAAGTTTCTGGCAAGATGTTAGTTGGTGTGGGGTTTAGGTTTGTCAGCTTGAAGCAAAGAAACATTTCATTGAACTAACCTTCATTGAGCTCAGTTTTAGCATCTATAACCATTTACTGAATATTGTAGGGTCCCTGTTTGTTGTGCATTTTCCACACAAGGATGCCCCCCCCAATTGACGTAAGTTAGTTAGGCTTTGCCATGTGACTTGCCCTGGCCAATAAAATGTGAGGGGGAATCCGATGTGCCACTGCTGCTGGGGAGTTTTACGAGGATTATTGTGTTCCCTTTCTCTCTACCACGAGATCAGCAATGTTCCAGGGGGTGGGGCGTCCATCAGTTTGGCTCTCAGCATGAAAACACGGTGGAGTCATCCTGTGATTATTTCAGTGTGATCAAGGACTAGTCTTTTGTCATTGTAATCCAATGAGATTTCTTTGTCCATTGCATTATAATCTAATCCCCCCCACTTGTGCTTGCTACTGAAAAAGTGGGGAGCAAGGCGAATCTAACCTTGGGTCCTTTATAGATCTTTCAGTCAGGCAAAATGTTACAGTAATGTATGGTGTGTATTACTGTAGAGGAAATGTGCATTGCATGCATATATTGGGTAAGCAAACCTGACCTTACGGTCAGGGAAGGCCATCTTGATAATATGCATTTAAGCTGACAGCTTGTAAATTATTAGCAATAAAACTGGCCAAAGGCCAGGAGGAGAAAGAGGGTGTTGCAAACAGAAAGAGAACCGCAGGTCAAGGCATAAAGGCAAGAAAGCCCATGGGAGTTGAGGAACTCATTGTTGAGTATGGCTGTCAGGGTGAAGGGGAAACTGAAAAGGAACATGGCCGGTGAGATAATATCAATAATAATAATAATAGTGAGCATTTATTAACTTTGTGCTAAGTGCCTTACATATATTTTCTTCACGATTATTATCACCATTTTATACAAGAGGAAATTGAGCCACAAAGAGGTTTAATAACTTGCCTGTAGCCACACAGCAGGGATGTGATTTTATCTGAAGGGCAGTAGGAAATCACTGAATGGTGTTACACAGGGGAGCCTCATGATCGGGTTCACATTTTAGAAAGATTGTCCAGCTGCAGTGGGTTCCCAACTCAAAATCCCACTCTGGTGGGAGGAAGCATGGACCTCCATCTCTGCCATTCTTATCAGCGTGACTCCATTGACTAAGGCAGTCAGCAGGAGGGACGACAATTGCTAAAGCACTGCAGAACAAGTTATTTTTAAAATACTTTCTTAGGGCGCCTGGGTGGCTCCGTTAAGTGTCTGCCTTCGGCTCCGGTCATGATCCCAGGGTCCTGGGACTGAGTCCCACATCAGGCTCCCTGCTCTGCAGCTTCTCCCTTTCCCACTCCCCCTGCTTGTGTTCCCTCTCTGGCTGTCTCTCTCTGTCAAATTAATAAATAAAATCTTAGAAAAAATACTTTAAAAAAAAATTCAGGCACCTGGGTGGCTCAGCTGATTAAGTGTCCGACTTTTGGTCTTGGCTCAGGTCTTGATCTTACTGTGTGAGATCAAGCCCTGCGCTGGGCTCCACACTGGGCATGGAGCCTACTTAAAAAAAAAAAAAAAATTAAAATACCTTCTAAAAAGATTAATAAACCTTATTATTTGTTTAGTTGAAAAAGTATGGAATGTTTCACGAATTTGCACAAGGGCCACGCTAATCTTCTCTGTATATTATTTCCAATTTTAGTATATGTGCTGCTGAAGAGAGCATAGAAAAGGTCATGTTTGGAAGGAGTAAGAATGGTATATGCAAGAAAAAACATATTGTGGGCCTCCAGAGCATTAAGATTTGGGTAATAGCTTTAATAACAATATAATATAATAAACAGTATTATATGCCCCAGTGAGCTCTTGTACCTAATTCAAATAATGGATATGAAATCACATCAATATTTTGAGCATTTCAATTTACTTTTGACCATAAAACAGACAATTTGGTGGGTAAATTAAAGATAGAACCAAAAATCTTTTATTTTTTTTTTTAAGTAGGCTCTACACCCAGTGTGGGGCTTGAACTCAGGACCCTGATAAAAAGTCACATGCTCTACTGACTGAGCCAGCCAGGTGCCCCAAATTCAAAAATCTTTCAAGCAGATGGCTTTAGGGGTCCGGAGTATTCCTCCCCCCTTGTTTACCAAGGTTGAATAAGAGTGATCACAATTTGCATTTCTCTTTGTCATGAATAGAAAGACATATAGACCAAGAGGGGAAAGAGCCCTTTCTAAGTGACAGTGACAGCTCTGACAGTTGTTCTCTGTGAGTTGTTTGGTGTCCATCAGAAGCCTCCGGAGACCTGGGCCTGACTGAAGAGGTCCCCAAGTCAAGATCCAGGGACTGTAATAAATATGAACACTCTTTAGTCTTTGTTGGGTCCTTTCTGTTTCAGCAGAATTCAAAGGAAGGATTGCGGGTAATTTTGACACTTCCCGCATTACGTCCTTTAACCTTCTCTATAGACGATCCCCAGAACCCCGACTCATTCTCTTTTTCCTTTCCTTTCTTACCTTTCTTCTTTCCCTTCCCTGCTGACTCCCCTTACAAGTCTTTTTCCTCTTTTAAAATAGCCTCTGCAGAAAATAACATGCTAGAAATGAGCTGACTGCCAATATGCATCAGAAGATTTATTGCAACCGAGAAAGGATGTTAGGAGACATCGCATATATTAATCTTTCCGTTTTGGTCTATAAAGACCCGAGTTTGGCTACTTTCACTTATATGCTTTTAAGGAGATAACGTTTGGTCGGAACAGGAGATCTGGGAGGTGATAGGCAGAGACTTACAGCCTAAGTGCCCCGGAACACAGGTGGGCTCAGCGGCTGTGGCTTCTCGCATTCAGGCATCACGGGCGGCAGAGGTTTTTGACGCCGCTCCTGACGCGGCTCCTTGCAAACCAACTGCCCAGCCCAGGGAAGTTGTCAGAAAAGATCTGTGCAGGTTTGGGGATGGGTTTTTTGAAGTTTTCCTGAAATAACCAATAATGAGTTGCAGGCTTTGATAGCTCTTTTTATAGATCTTGCAGCAGCTGGATCAAAATCTAATGAAGATGTTTGCATCTGACAATGGCAGGCCTGCACATTTCTATCCTATTTCTTGAGTGCGCAAATGCATTTCATTTGGGAACATGAAAGGCATATTTAGTGACAACTGATGGTTCTTTGTTTTTTAATTCCCAATAATGTCTTCAGTAAGTGCTTTTGTTAACATTTTTGCATTATACAATAGGTGACACAGGAAGATAATCGGTGTGCTGAAAGCAATTAAAGAGTTTATATCCAACTTGTTCTGCCTATTAAATGGATCCATTCGGCATAGAAGCACATTAACATCTTTACAGTGGAATGATTGTGGAAATAGGTTATTCACGGGGCCCGTGCGTCTTCCTCCTGCTGCAATAAGACGTATCTTCAAGATTGGAGAGAAGGAATGAGCCATTTTTCTCCCCTTGGAACTGTAAACAGAAGTAAAACTATTAATAGATGCTGTAGCTAATCCCAAGAAGCTGCAGCCGAGAGATTAAATAATGTCGTGAGGAGAGAAAGCCAGAAAGAAGGGAGGGGAGGGAGGGAGGAGGAGGAGGAGGGAGGCGCATTCCCTGATTACCATGCTGCATTCGACAAGGACAGACTGAAGGACTCTGGCTGATCGAGGTGTTGACAGTTGGTCTAACAGGGGAATCCTGTTTTCAGCAAAGTAAATATCGCTTTACCTATTGCTTGAGAGCTGTTCTCATGGGAAGATTTATGTTTTATTTTTAAAGTAGTAGTTAAGATGATTGGAGATAGGGTTTGGACGCCATGGAGATGCAGCTGAGCCTAAAGGGGCGAATGGAATTTGTGACCAAAAAGATGTGTTCTGTGTTTAAAAAACAAAACAAAACCCAGAGAAGTGTCCTTAGGGTCAGTTCACCTTTGGAGACTGGGACCCCATTTGTATTGCTGCATAGAATGGATTGTAACAATGGGGATTGGGATATAATTAAATCCTGTACCTGGCATGTTTGGAATGATTAAATGTCCCCAAGTTTTATTCCTACTTATACTCTTGGACTTCTGTTCATCTTCTCTTCGATATATGCATGCTGATGGAAAGGCATTGTGAGTCAGCAGCTCTGCTGAAGATCAGCACATCTCTTCCTATTTTCACATGAACCGTGAGCTTGGCATTACTGATAAAACTTATTACTATTCAGACTGTGGTCCGTGGACATCATGATCGTCACCATGACTTGGAAACTTACGAGACATGCAAATTCTCAGCCTCTACACCAGACCTAATATATCAGAATCTCCAAGGGAGGGCCCCTGGAACGGGTTTTAACCAAATAGCGATTGAGTTATATTTCCTTGAGCTTGACAAGCCCTACAGGTAATTGTTCAGCCCACTAACATTTGAGAAGCAATGTTTTCTTGTTGGGAAATCTGCAGCTCAGAGTGTTTGGCTGTTTTGCTAAGGTCACACACGCTCAGAGAAATGGAATCGAATTCTGATTTAGGATTCTTGTTGTGTCCCAAGCTGGGAGCTTTCACAGAATCACCAAAATACCTGGTTATCCCCTCCTGGGGTCAGGAACATACTTGGTCTCTGAGGATGGTCTTTCATTAGGCATCGTGACTAAGGATGCTTGGCACCTATGACTAGTTTGAGCTATTGTTTCTCTGCTAAAAGAGAAATTCTATTATCTCTACCAATGCAGTTAGCTTCTGAACTAGGCCCGACTGGCCACCCTTCTGGTGTTTAAGAGACAAGGGAAGCTCAGACAGTGACTGGAAGGGGGGGGCAAAGGATGGGCATGGGTACCCATCATTTTCACCTAGAGAAACATTATAGAGAGACCTGAGTGTTGAGCATCTCTCTACATTTTTATATCTATTCAGTTCTTTTTTGGGGGGGGTGGTGAGGAGAATAGCTCCTGGCATGTTCTAGGAATAATTCAAATTTATTTGTGATCGCAGATCACTAAATATCAGCAGCAAGTTGATCTAGATCAAGGAATTCATTGGGTGCATGAGAATATAGAGCAGCACATGGAGAAGGTGGCTTATTAACGTCCGCCCCACTGACGGTCCTTCTCCATGCTTGAATAAGCCTTAGCTTAGTCCACTGGTATTCAGGGTGTTGTGTCTCAGAAAGAACTGGACGCTCATTAGGATAAGACTGCCTTTCATGGTGTCATTTTGCTTTCTCATCACCCATTTTTGCCCTCTTTTTTGATAGCATTTGGAAGCCATGACCTAGAACTTGAAACATGGTATTCACTCAATAAAGGCAGGGTTTCAAAACAAAATTAATGCTGTTATTTGGCAGCTGATATTGTGATGCAAGGGTTTCAAGGAGGGGGAGTCTGTTCAAGGGAAGGAGCTCTGGCATTTTACAGGCTGGGGTTTTGACCGTGGGTCTGCCCCTTGGTAGTTTGAATGTCCTTGGGTCTTTACTTTTAACCACTCTGTATCAGTGTCCTTCTGTGAAATGGGGAATGTTTTTCTATGTCATAGAGTGATTACGTCGATTAAACATGGGGCAGCCACACAATTGGCTTGCCCAGGACCATCCAGGTTTACACTTGCTGCCTAGATGTAATTATTTACAACATTCCCTTTGACTCTGAAAGGGTCCTGATTCGGATGATAAACTATATAGTTACACTCATTAAATAAGATAATGTATGTAATGTGTCATGTCCCATCGGTATTCAGTAAATGAGAACCATCATTTGAAATACTGCCTCTGGAAGCCTGTTGTATCTTCCCACTAAACTAGACTTCATTTTCCTCCCTGGAGAATGAACGGCGATACACACTCAGGGCTGTGCCTAACTGTGCTGTGCTGGGTCTGTGCTTCCCTGTTCCCCTCCTTTAGTCTGTGCCACCGCTTAGGTCAGGAACAGCAACAGCCTGGGGCAAAACTCACTGGTCACTTCTGCAGAACCAAATGTTGCTGTCACCTCTGGGTCATTGGTACTGTGTTTTGGAGGTTTTAGAAGAAAACTTACGACATGACAGGCAGTATATTACAGTTAGGATTAATCCCTAACGCCAGGTGCTCTAAATCTTTTGAGCTCAAGGTGGGCAGTATTAGTCCCATCTTACAAATGAGGAGTCCCAGACTCAGAGAAGTGAAGAAGTTAAACTCCTTTTTTTTTTTTTTTGTCTCCTAAGCTCTTTCCACAATGATGCTCAAATGCTATTAATGAGGAGCAATTCTAACACCACATAAAACGATGAGTAATACCGATCAATTCAATATCATTCTTGGCTTCCTCTCATTGGCAGGTGGAATGGAAACACTCTGCTGCAAGGAGGGAGAACATTTCTAAAATCAACCTGCTACTTCTTTGATCTTAGTGTTTTCCCTCCATATGCCCATCATAGATATAGCTTTTCATAGATCATTGAACATCCCAGAATATTAATTGCTGCTATCCTGCTGCCTCTGCCAAACATCCCCACATTAAGATTATTAGAAAGCAGAAGGTCTGATTTGGGCTTGATGCGGGAGACACTAATGGATGAAACGAGAAGAAGAGGAGAAAGAGGAAGAAAGGCAGGGATGACTGTCAGACCACACTCCCCTTTCTATAAGCAGATGGAGACTTTTCGGAGAAACCCATTTTTTCCTACTTCCCTAACCATTTTAGGTTAATTCTGACCTGCTTTAGGTAGATAAAGATAAATGTGAATTTTAAATTATATTTAATCTTCATTAAAGTAATTATCTCTCTTAATGAAGAATTTGCTGGGTTGTGGTTGTGCAATGGAGTATAAAATCCTAAGTGAATAAAATCAATTTCATTTTCAGGCTGGCTTTTCTGTCCATTAATAAACAAGGCACAGAAAATAGATTTGCTCAGAATCATGCAAACGGCTCCTAGCTTACGCAGAGCCAATACCACTTACAAAAGCAGGAAAGTTGGCTCTCCATTTCTCGCCTTTCATTTTTCAACCTAAAGGAGAGCATCCACTCTAGGATAGGAAAGTTCCCTGAGTTTCCATATTGGGGCTGTTTACTGGGTTCAGCCGCGAGACCACTGTGGGTAATATCTCACACTCCAACGGCTGCTCTAATGGGATAGTGTTTGTGTGGTGCGCTGTGTTTCATCTAAGTGCTCTGGTTTATTAATCACATAAGTATGAATTAGACGCTGGCATGCTTATGTTTCCTAATGTATGAAAATTGCTTATTTATTTCCATGCTGTTACAATGGAAAGAAACAGACTGGTTCTAAATAGCAGTGTACTGTAGTGTGAAGCAATTAAGTGAGTTATGCATGCCCTTCAGGAAGAGGGTAATGGGGACTCGGTGCCAGCAACTCCTCACTGCTGCTGGTAAAAGGGAAAAGGACATGTCATGGAGGAACAGAGACTTGTCCATATTCCAAGGCAAGCCTCTGAGCTTAGGATTGTAGTGAAATCTTAAGATTTAGCTCCTCTGTACTTGTTGATCGGCTTAGTTGAAACTTCTAAAAAAAAACACAAAGAGCTAAGAAGAGCATTACCCATAGGAAGGTAAGAATTAAAGATGTTGCTGATGCTTTATCTTTATGCCTCTTTCTTTTAGGCACCACTCTTCTCCTAACACTTGGTAAGAGATGCACCCCCCAGCACCCCCCCCCCCAAAACCAGAGTGTCCACATACGACCGCCCCTGCTGGCTGAGGCAGCTGGAGGGCAGGGCAAAGAGCAACTCCACATGTCCTGTCGTGGAGTATGAATTTTCCGTATAGCGAGTGTGTGACTTATTTGTTACCGATTATTAATGAAATTACACGGTGCTTCTTATATGTCGGGTTGTTCCAAATACTTGATTATAAAATCTTCATAACATTCCTAGGACATAGTTACCCTAAGAATTCTCATTTTACATACGGGGGAAACTAAGGCGCAGAGACATTAAACAACCTGCCTACGGTTACTCAGCTGATAGGTGGCAGAGCTGGGATTTGAACCCCAGATAGCCTGGCTCTACAGTTCATGCTCTTAATTGCTGTGCCTCCTTGATTCTGTTATTTTTGTGTGGCCAAGGTCACATCACTGAACCCCTCAGAACTTTGGTCTCTTCGTCTATAAAATGGGGAGGTAACATTCACGGAGGTCCTACTTAGGTACCATGCTAGGCTCCTCCTAGATGCTATTTCGTTTGACCTTTACCATTACCTGAAAGGCAGGCAAATTCTCTTTGTTTTATATATGAGAAAACTGGATCAGAGATATTTCGTAGCTCCAAGGTCCCAAGGAGTGTATGGGATGGAGCAAAGTTTCGGACTCTGATTCACCTGTTCTAAAGCTTGCCTTTCTTTTATTATGTCCTGCTATAGGGGCTCTGAGGAGGTCATATAAGACAATGGTTGTGAAAGCACCTAACACTTCCTGGCGCATTAAACGCCCAGTAAAAGTTAGCTCTGCAAGTGCCTGGCAAATTGTCTAGAAATGTTTGTTATTATTGTCATTACCTTGTTTGGATGCTGGCAGAGGAAAGTGTTCTTAATGGGAGGATGTGCCTGTAGGAGGCTGAGCTATTAATAGGCAATAGTGGTGTTTACTGCACTTCCTTATGAGTCTGTAGTTCAGAAAGTCTGAAATAGAAAGAGCTGATCTAAATTGCTTGATCACAACATGATGGACCACATTCCTCCTGAATTATCTCCTAGAGATATGACTTCTGTGGTTATCAAGGAGCAGGATAGGTAAATTGCTTTTTGAAATCCTTGTTTTCAATCGAGAAGATAAACAGAACTATTTAAAGGACACTGCGACAGACATCATGTACTCACTACCCAAGATGAGGGCATTATAGGTAATACTTTTTTTTCAAATAATTAAAAAAAACAAGTAACCGCATAAAAATTCCCCTGTATTCCCCTTGTATTAGGAAATATTACCTTTCTCTTTTCATCCGTGTTCCCTTCTCTTCAACTGCCATCATGAATTTTGTGACTATCCAGTCCCTATCTTTTACTTTGTAATAAGATGTAGGCAACCACAAACAGTGGATGATATTGTTTTAAGTATTTTCATCAAAAGTAACGTACTTCAACTTGTTATTTTCATGATCCATCTCCCGTTAGTGAGACTTAACCATGCCAATACACACGTCTGGTTTATTCACTAGTTGCTCTATAATATTTCGTTTTCTGAACATACTGAACATTTTTAGTATCCATGTTTCTGGACATTTGAATTATTTATGATTTTAGTGACACAAAATTGAATGCTAGTTTTTAGCTAACATTAGAATTATGTAAATATTGCTTATAGTTGAGCCATTGAGTTTTCATTTTTTTTTTTTTCTCTCAGTGATATCATTGCTACTTTTCTTGGCCCTCTTCCTTTGATCTGTAGTGGACCTGCTGTTTTGCTGTCCCCTAGACACTCCCTCTGTGAGAATCTGGGAATCCCCCTCCCTTCTCTCCCACTGGCCTGTCTCAGTTCCATGTCTTCCTCTTCCTGTAACAGAGTCTCTTTCGTATGGGAAATGTCACTGTCATCTTTTTTAATATTTTCCCCTGCATTGCATGGCAGGAGCTTGAAACTCCATTTTCCAGAAAGCTTTTTCTCATAATTTTGGGTTAGACTCTACCAAAGAGAGTATTCTCAGGAAATTTTGAAAGGCAAAATAGAAGACATAATTCTCTGATGGCAGTTCCGTGCAGACTGTAGGTAGAAGTGGGAAGCTCTTGAGAATTACCCTGGGGTCTGCAAGCAACTGAGATGGAATTCAACACTTTCGCTGAACCCAGTTCCCAAGCATTTCTCTCAGTTATGTAATTTTCCTTTTAAAAAAGTTTTATTTATTTATTTTAGAGAAAGAGAAGCATGCATGTGAGAAAGCAGGGGTGGGAGCTGGAAGGGTAAAGACAGAGGGAGAGAGAGAATCTCAAGCAGACTCCCCACTGAGTGGGGACCCACCCCCTGCAGTGGGGCTCAATCTTACGACCCTGAGATCATATCCAGAGCCAAAATCAAAAGTCAGAAGCTTAGCCGACTGAGCCACTGGGCACCCCATCCATTGGTTGTGTAGTTTTCTAATTCCCTTTATTAAAACCTTTCTTTTTTTTTATTTTTAAGATTTTATTTATTTGTCAGAGAGAGAGAGAGCACAAGCAGGCAGAGTGGCAGGCAGAGGAGGCAGAGAGAAAAGCAAGCTCTCCACTGAGCAAGGAGGCCAATGTGGGACTTGATCCCAGGTCCCTGGGATCATGACCTGAGCCAAAGGCAGACGCTTAACAGACTGAGCCACCCAGGCGTCCCTATGAAAGCATTTCTACTTGGAATATCTACAGTGATCTTTGACTGACTACCATATTTTGTTTGAATACATCCTCCAGTGGCTAACCTCATCACTGAATCAGAAATATTTTTACTTTGGAATGTGTAAGGTATCCATATACTGTCTTTAAGATTTCATTTTGTTATTGTTAACAAGCCTGAGCCTCATATTCTGATTCTTGATTTTTTACATGTGAAATTGAGCCTCTGCACTCCCGCAGAAGCTTACAAAGTTTCTCATAATCTCTGATTTCTGTAATACTGAGGAGTTGTGTTTTCTTTTTTAAAGATTTTTTTTTTTTAATTTGACAGAGAGATCACAAGTAGGCAGAGAGGCATAGAGGAGGAAGCAGGCTCCCTGCCGAGCAGAGAGCCCAATGTGGGACTCGATTCCAGGACCTTGAGATCACGACCGGAGTTGAAGGCAGAGGCTTAACCCACTGAGCCACCCAGGCACCCTAGGAGTTGTGTTTTCATGTGAGCCTTTCAAGCATTGTGTGAGATAAATCAGTGGTCTTACTCTGTTTGGAAACTTCCTTCAGTGTTGGGACTCTTTCCATTTTCGTTTTCTTTTTGATAACTTTCTTCCTTCCCTTGCTTTTGCTCTTTCTGTCACTTCTGTTAACCAGATGTTTATGATCCTGGCTTGATCCCTATACTTATTCACTTTTCTCCTATAAAAAGTAATTTTTTCTTTCTTTTTTAATTTTTGAGAGTTATATTTTATCTTAAAATGTTTATTTGATTTAAAAAATCAATAATTGGGAATATACAACACAATATTTTTGTATTGATGGGATACTTAGCAATTTTATAGAACAATTTCTAGTAGTTTCTATGAAGTTTCTTGGATTTTTTTTATATATATAGTTTTTTTTTTGTTTGTTTGTTTTTTTGCCTGCAAATAATGACTCTGTTTTCTCTTTTTCTGCCCTCAATTTTTATCTTTTCTTCCTTTTTTTTATTGTTTAGGAATTTTAATTCATGTTGACTACTGATTGTAAACAAACATCCTTGCTTATCTTACTGTTTGTGGGATAAGGTATATATTCTCATCATTTAATATGTGGTTACTCTTTGTTCTGTTTGATTGAGACCACTTGTAAATTTAAGGATATTTCATTTCAGGCCTAACTTATTATTTATGTCAGCAGTTTTTTTTTTTTTCCATTTACTGTAATGATTAGTTTTCCTTCTTTGTGTTCATGTTGTGATTCTTGTTTTTCCATTTTTTTGGAATTGATTTTTTGGAATAAAGATGACCTATCCTGAGATACTATTTTAGGCCTATTGGCTTTTTGTTAAAAGATATTTTTTACTTATACTTCGTTCTTTGTGATTTTTAAAAATCGGGTTTTAAAATATTTTAATTTATATAATCTATATTTTTATTGAAAATTATCAAGTTTTTAATTTTCTTTTCTTTTTTTTTTTAAAGATTTTATTTTTTTATTTGACAGAGAGAGGTCACAAGCAGGCAGAGAGGCAGGCAGAGAGAGAGGAGGAAGCAGGCTCCCTGCTGAGCAGAGAGCCCGATGGGGGACTCGATCCCAGGACCCTGAGATCATGACCTGAGCCGAAGGAAGTGGCTCAACCCACTGAGCCACCCAGGCGCCCCAAGTTTTTAATTTTCTTGATCGAAAGTTTTTGTAGTAATACTGTTATTAAATATCTTTTAAAAATTATTAAATAATTTATGACCCCCTTTTTCTTTAAGATTTTTTAAAAAAATTATTTATTTATTTGACAGAGATCACAAGTAGGCAGAGAGAGAGAGAGAGAGGAGGAAGCAGGCTCCCTGCTAAGCAGAAAGCCTAAAGTGGAGCTCTATCCCAGGACACTGGGATCATGACCCGAGCAGAAGGCAGAGGCTTTAACCCACTGAGCCACCCAGGTGCCCCTAAGATTTTTATCTTGAAAACTTCAAGGGGCTTGAATTTACAGCCTTGAGATTAAGAGTTGCATATTCTACTGACTGAACCAGCTCCCTTAACTTATGGCTCTTTTTAAGACCCTACTATATTTTTACCTTTTTTTTTTTTTTTAAGCCATTGATCAACCTTCCCAGAGATTGCACATTCTATTGGTCTTGATCAAGAAAGAAATTAAAAAAAAAAAAAGGTTAAAAAAAGGTTATTTTCTTGAATTTGTTGTTTTTCTAATTTCTTTTTTTTCTAAATTTACTAGATTAGCTTTTAATTTCTTTTCTTGGTAGTTGATTTAAATGTTAAATTGATTTACTGTCACTATCTTTTTTAAAGGAATACATTTAGAGCTACATATTTTCTCCAAGAATTTCTTTGGCTGCCTTGTAGAATTTTCAAGTAGAGGCTTTCTTTTTTTAAACTAATTTCAGAATATTTAAAAATTTTTTCCTTGTAATTTACCTTTAACTGATGAATTAGACTATTTCTTTAAATTGGAAACCATATTTATTTTAAAGAAAATTTGAACATGAAGACTTCAGAGCTTAAATTATACTAGAGTGGGTCATTATAGGTGATTTTCCTCCCTTGACAAATCTTTCTGCAAATATATATGTACATATCTATAATGTACACAAACAAACAAAAAGCACACTGACAGCTATTGCTATGGGACTTAACATTAGCAACTGCTGATCTGCTGACAGGCTTTGTAATTTTTTAAAATTAACATATAATGTATTATTTGTTTCAGGGGTACATGTCTGTGATTGATCAGTCTTACACAATTCATAGCACTCACCATAGCACATACCTTCCCCAATGTCCATTGCCCAGCTGCCCCATCCCTCCCACCATCCTCTCCTCTTGTAACCCTCAGTTTGTTTCCTGAGATTAAAAGTCTCTTATGGTTTGTCTCACTCTCTTGTTTTGTCTTGTTTTATTTTCCCCTGTGATCCTCTGTCTCGTTTCTCAAATTCCTCATATCAGTGAGATCATATGATAATTGTCTTTCTCTGATTGACTTATTTCTCTTAACATAATACCCTCTAGTTCCATCTACATTGTTGCAAATGGCAAGATTTCATTTTTTGATGGCTGCATAGTATTCCATTGAATATATATACCACATCTTCTTTGTCCATTCATCTCTTCATGGACATCTAGGTTCTTTCCATAGTTTAGCTATTGTGGACATTGCTGCTATAAACGTTGGGGTACATGTGCCCCTTTGGATCACTACATTTGTATCTTTAGGGTAAATACTCAGTAGTTTGATTGCTGGGTCATAGGGTAGCTCTATTTTCAACTTTTTGAGGAAACTTTACCCTGTTTTCCAGAGTGGCTGCACCAGCTTACATTCCCACCAACAGTATAGGAGAGTTCCCCTTTCTCTGCATCCTCACCAATACCTGTTGTTTCCTGACTTGGTGATTTTAGCCATTCTGGTGTGAGGTGGTATCTCACTGTGGTTTGAATTGTATTTCCCTGATACTAAGTGATATTGAGCACTTTTTCATGTGTCTTTTGGCCATCTGGATGTCTTCTTTGCAGAAATGTCTGTTCCTGTCTACTGCCCATTTCTTGACTGCATTCTTTGTTCTTTGGGTGTTGAGTTTGATAAGTTCTTTATAGATTTTGGATACTAGCCCTTTATCTGTTATGTCGTTTGCAAATATCTTCTCCCATTCTGTAAGTTGTCTTTTGATTTTGTTGACTTGTTTCCTTTGCTGTGCAAAAGCTTTTGATCTTGACGAAGTCCCAATAGTTCATTTTTGCCCTTGCTTCCCTTGCCTTTGGCGATGTTTCTAGGAAGAAGTTGCTGTAGCTGAGGTTGAAGAGCTTGCTGCCTGTATTGAGGTCTTTCGTATATTTTGAGTCTATTTTTGTATGTGGTGTAAGGAAATGGTCTAGTTTCATTCTTCTGCATGTGGCTGTCCAATTTTCCCAACACCATTTGTATTTTTCAATATCTAAAAGTTAATTTATCTTTTCTAAAAGTATGTTTTTATGAAGAAACATTTAGAATTAGAAAACATCAGTGATATTTTTGTTTTGGTTGAGTTTTTCTATGTATGATTTATTATCTGATCTATTTTTATAAATGTGTTCTAAATAAAATTTTAGATTAATTAATAATTGATCTATTAGTTTCTGGTATGAATTTAAAATTGTCCCAGTATATTTGTGAATTTAATAATTTCTTCTAGTAATTCAGTTTATGCTTTAAATATTTAGAATTATGTTCTTAGGTGCATATCAGTCTGTGACTGTATGTTTAGTTTGTGAGTTTCTATCTTATTTTTTTGTCGTACTACTCTAGATCTCTGTTAATGCATTTTGCCTTTGTTTTACCTGACAATAATATTGCACTGCCAATGTATTATCCATCTATCTACCTATCTACCCAACTATCTAGCTATTATTTATTTACTCTTTCATTTATTAGTAGTTTTAATGAAGTAAAATACACATAAAATAAATTGCATTTATTTATAGTTTATAGTTTGACATACGAATAGATCTCTGAAACTATTACCTCAAATAAGAAAATAAACATATCTATCATTTCCCTGAATTTTCTTGTGCCCCTTGGTAATCCTTCCCTCCTGGACCTTACTGCTTTCTCCCTAGGCAACTATTGATCTGCTCTCACCATAGATTCAGCTTACTTTTTAGACTTTCATAAATGTTATCATATATTATGTATTCTAATTTGAATGGCTTCTTCTATAGAGTTTAATTATTCTGAGATTCTTAGTATTGGCATTTAATCTTAATCTTGCTTTTTTAAAAAAGATTTTATTAATTTATTTGACAGAGAGAGACACAGTGGGAGAGGGAACACAAGCAGGGGAAGTGGGAAAGGGAGAAGCAGGCTTCCTGCTGAGGAAGGATCCTGATGTGGGACTTGATCCCAGGACCCTGGGATCATGACCCGAGCCAAAGGCAGACCCTTAAGGACTGAGCCACCCAGGCGCCTTTAATCTTGCTTTTTTCTGCAATCTGATGATCTTTGTCTTACTTGGGTTGTTTAGACCATTTACATTTAATGTAAATATTTAAATGGCTGAGTTTAACTCTACCAATTGGCTGTTTGTTTTCTCTTTGTCTCATCTATTTTTAATTTCCCTTTTTTCTCTTTCACTGCTTTATTTTGAATTAATTGAATATTATTTATCATTTTATTTTTTTGGCTCATTAGATTTATTATTTTAAAAGTTGCTTTAGAATTTACAGTATACAGGGTTGCCTGGGTGGCTCAGTTGGTTCTGTCTGCCTTCAGCTCAGGTCATGATCTCAGGGTCCTGGGATGGAGCCCTGCATCAGGCTCTCTGCTCAGCAGGAAGCCTGCTTCTCCCTCTCCCACTTTCCCTGCTTCTCCCTCTCCCTCTTCCCTCTGCTCAGCAGGCAGCCTGCTTTTCCCTCTCCTACTCTCCCCTGCTACTGTGCTCACTCTTTTTATCTCTCTCTCTGTCAAATAAATAAATCAATAAAATATATATATATATAAAAGAATTTACAGTGTGCAGTTTAAACTTCACAGTGTACCTTGAAGTGATACTACTATACTTGATGTGTAGGATAAATACCTAGAATTTATTTCCTTCATTAAGTTTTCAAAATATACTAATAGTGAGTTTTCTAATGGTCTAATATTTATATCTGTCTATTCTTGATTACCATCTCTCTGTTTTCAGTTTATAATTTTTGTAATTTGTATATATTCTTTTTTTGATTTATTTGAAGATCTTAATCATAATTTGTAAATGTTTTTCTGAGATTTCTCTGTTATTTCTGTTTTACTGGGGCTGAATTTATCTCTCTTATTGTTAAGTTTGGGGCTGTCTTTCTACATGCTTTTTTTATTCTTTTCTTTTAAAATTTTTTTTCTGCTCCAACTATGTACCCTTCCCTTATCTTGCAGGTGGCTATTTACATCCACCTAGTTTTCTAGTTCCCCATTCTCATAGTGATGGTTCAGCTTCCTATTCTGTTTTGATGTTGGTCTTAGCCACTAGACCCAAAAGCAGTTTGGTTTTGTTACTCTTTATATCTGTTTGTGTGTGTGTGTGTGTATGTGTGAGTGAGTTTTAACACAGTAGTTTTCAACCATCTTTAATCCTAGAACCACTGGGAATGTCTATCAGGCCTTTATGAAGTGAGCCTTCTTTAGCCCTCAGTGAAGTCATTGATTCTGTTTTTCCCCGTTACTTTGCAGCAATTTGGGAATCAAATGTATACTTACTTCTGTCAACTTACAGACCTTGAGCCCAGCAGGCTCTTGGTTTCAGCCCTGCTTAGCATTTGTATTCTATTTCTGATGAATGTACTATACATCTTTTTTGAGGGACCTTAAATTTTAAGTATTTTATTTTTCATTTTCATTTTCAAGCAGTACAAGGATCTCAAAACATAAACTCACAGAGTCATATTTATTTGGAGTATCCTCTCCTTTCTTTTTCCAAGACATTGATGACAAATAACTTCATTCTTATTACACAGGGGAAAAAAAAATCTAAAAGTGGGTGGATCCTTTTTACTTTGTTTTTAAAAATTCTTTTTTTGTTATTTGGATATGCTTCATTCTTTTCTCAACTCCATAGAAATTTTCCTTTTAGTGTAAGAATTTGAGAAGCAGAAAATTAGTTATAGGCCTGGAATGACCTATACTGTAGGGTATTTAAGGACGATGGGTAGTTTTTTTTTTTTGTTTGTTTGTTTTTTCCTTGTAAAAAGTAATATTTTATTCTATTCTATTTTATTTTTTTAAGATTTTATTTATTTATTTGACGGACAGAGATCACAAGTAGGCAGAGAGGCAGGCAGAGAGAGAAAGAGAGAAGAGGAAGCAGGGTCCCTGCAGAGCAGAGAGCCCGATGTGGGGCTCGATCCCCGGGTCCTGGGATCATGACCTGAGCTGAAGGCAGAGGCTTTAACCCACTGAGCCGCCCAGGCGCCCCTTTATTTTAAACTTAAATTAGAACTAAACTGGAAAAACAGATTACAAAGACATGCCATTCTCTGTGTGAGGTGAACCTTTTAATAAGGTAAGAAACAAATCCAAGTCTTTGGGGGATGTTCTGGTTCTCTCTCTCTAGAATTAGCATCTTATGATTTTACATCTTATTTTTTTTTCTTTTTTTTTTAATTTTACATCTTATGATTCGCATTGCCCATCTCTGCTTTCCTCTATCAATAAGGGCTCTTGTAATTATGCAAAGTTTTCTTTTTAACTTAGAAGGAACAGTTTATTGTCTACTTCTGTCACCTGTATTACTGTAAAGTGGCTTTTTTTTTTTCGCCTTAGATAAGCTCGAGATGGAAGGAAAGAAACACCTCATTTTTGTTATTCTCTTTCCCAGTAAACTTTCCCATCCTCATTAGAGCTCCACAAACATGACAACACCTGCACCAGGCCACCTGCTTCTGTTTGTATGACGCAAATAAATTCCTCTCAGAGGTGACATTGGCGTTACTTGAAGCATCTGAAGTTATGAAGGATTCTTGATCTGCTTTCTTTTGGAAAGGAGATTGCTTTCCTTGGTAGAAGTTCGGTTTTGATACTTGAATTTCTAATAACTTAAGAAAATAAAACACTGAACTATTTAACAAGGATTAAGAAGTGATTTTTAACGATGATCTGGATATTTAGCTGTTCTCTTTGTGGAAGTTTCTAAGAGTGTGGATTCTGGAACCGGACTACCTGAACTCATGACTTGGCCTTTCATTAGCTGTGTGACCTTGAACAATTTCCTTAAACCTTCTGTGCCTTGTTTTCCTCATCTGTTGAAAAGAGGTTTGAGGTGGTAGCTACTTCATGTGGGTGAGGCACGTAGTTAATGGTATAAACACACCCACCCACCCACACACACATACACACGTATGATATGCAAAATACATATAACAATGTCTAGAGTATAATGAGCCTTTAATAAATAAAGTGGTTTTATTTTTACTTTTTTTTTTATCATCTATAATGTGTTAAACTTTATTCTAGGCCCCAGGGATACATGAACATGATATGAACGTTCTCTGTTCTCAAAGAGCTTCCGTTTTAGTGGGAAAACACAGTAAATTAGTACAGCCTGTACTTGAGATAATTTCGAAGTAGTAGTAAGTGCCATGAAGAAAGTAAAGTAAGGTTCATGGGGTGCCTGGGTGGCTTAGTCAGTTAAGTTCTTGGCTCTTGATTTCAGCTCGGGTTGTGGTCTTGGGGTTGTGAGATCGAGCCCTGCATCAGGCTCCCCAGCTCAGTGCCGAGCCTGCTTGACATTCTTTGCTTCTCCCTCTGCCCTCCTCCCACTCACACACACTCTTTGTCTTTCTAAAATGAATAATAAATAAATAAATAAATAAATAAAATTTTTTAAAAGACAAGAAAAGAAGGTTCATAATTCCTAATATTGAGGTGCCTGAATGGCTTTGCCTTCAGCTCAGGTCATGATCCCCAGGTCCTAAGATTGAGCCTCACTTTGGTCTCCCTGCTCAGTGGGGAGTCTGCATTTCCCTCTCCCTTTGCTCCTTTCCTGCTCATGCTCTCTGTCTCTCCCAAATAAATAAATAAAATATTTTTAAAAAATTCCTAATATTGGAACTGAAATTGCTAACTGAACGTTTACTTGGAGGTTGAACAAAATATGTCAGCTCTTTTCCCTAGCTTGTATCACAAATTCTCAGAAATGTACATAATTTCACCTGGGGCCATATAAAATGTATGGATAATGGTTCTAGAACTTGAACCTAATTTGGTATATGCCATCCTTTTATGAATGGTGGAGAATTGTGTCTTCATAATCCTCTTCTCTCTCTATGAACCACTCTCCCTGTAAGGAATTCCTCTTAGACCACTGACTCTGATCATCTTTCTTTGCCTTTTCTTTTTTGTTTTGTTTTGTTTTAAGTAGGCTCTACATCCAGTGTAAAGCTCAAACTTTGAACTCTAAGATCAAGAGCACATTCTCTACGGACTGAGCCCGACAGATGTCCTGTGAGATCACTTGCTTCCAAATTCACTGTTGTGATGGACTGCCATCTAGATGAGGCCTGATTAGTATTTTATCTCTTCTTTTACCTTGGATGATGCTTGATTTCAATAGGTATATGTCATAACTAGCCCATGTCATGATTAGCCCATGTATAGAAATAAATAGAAATGGAATTACTTTAGGAGCCTATTAACTATATAGAAATCTGTAACTAACAAATCATGCATAGTTTATTTTGCTTGTTGTGCAAATGGCAAACTCCTAAGACCCCAAAGGATAATACATCTGAATCTACAGTTTCTTGTCGGAAGAGGACATCCGATAGCAATAGCATATTGTATCAGGACAGCAGTAAGTATATTCATTGGAGTCAGAGGCTGCTTTACAGGAAAAGGTTTAGAGAAGCCAGGAGTCCTCTTCTGTTCTCCCACTGCAGGGTCATACCAGAAAGCCCAGGATGGAGTCTCAGTGGGGCTTCTACACCCATGCTGGGTAAGTGGGTATGTTCTTATTATATGATGAGACCCAGTGTGACAGTCCTCTAGGAGTCCCACCAAAACTGCGTGCAAACCATCAATCTTGTGCTCATTAATAAGCATTAATAAGCAATGTTAACAGACTGCCCCCCAGACTTGCTCCAAAATGATATTCTTAAAGACTTCATTTCATGTCTTGACCAAACTCAGGCCAATTCTAGGCCTGCTGGAATGAACCCTCTTAGCACACCTGTTTTAATGATGTGTTAGATCTAATCCCTTCAATGTTTCCACAGCTGCCTCTCTATTCAATATAGAAACACTTACTACAGATGTCTAAGTAAGAGTGTTTTATTATTTCTATTTAAGATTTATTTATTTGCCAGAGAGAGAGAGAGAGAGAGATTACAAGTAGGCAGAGAGGCAGGCACAGACAGAGAGAGAAGCAGGCTCCTGCTGAGAAAGGAGCCCAGTGTGGGACTCGATCCCAGAACCCTGGGATCATGACCTGAGCTCAAGGCAGCCACTCAACCGAGTGAGCCACCCAGGTGTCCCTTGAGCAAGAGTATTTTAAAGAATATCAATGTAGCTCTGCTCTGAGGACTATGGACAGTGGACGTATAGAGTGCTGGATTTTCACTGACCTTATTAAATTTCACAGAGTATTAAGAGATTTGGAAAGATTTAAAAAGAAAAAGCAATGATCTCCAGACATCATTGAGGGATCATTAGAACAAGTCATGCCACAAAACTTGATTTCATTTTCTGATATCTAAAAATCAAATCAAATCAAATCAAATCTCTATTTTTAATTTGCAGAGCATTTGACAAAGAATTTTGTGTTCATTTTTTCATGTGTGGATAAGATAGAGTAATAGAATACAGACAACTGGGACTTATATCTGGTGGGAAGATTGTGCCCAAATGATTAATGAGTTGGCACTGATTGGGGGGGGGGATCTCTAGTAGATGACACAAGCCATAGGAAGACAGAAATATGGAAGAGGTGGCTAATATGACCCATAGAGGCCAAGATGGTGATTATCTATGAAGATGGGCCAAAATGAGGAAAACTGAACGTACGTGGCATTCGCCTCTCCTTTAACAATAGCTCCTATTTATCAAATACTTACTAATACTTACTAGATGTCAGACATTCTATTGGGCCTTTCCCTGCGTTAACTCACTATGTCCTTCCAACCTCATGAGGTAGGTGTACTGCTGTGTGTGGCACTTAAATGTGCTCACCAAGGCTCAGGGAGCTTAAAGAATTTGCTCAAGGGTACACAGCTTGGAAATGCCGAGGACAGATTTCAAACTCAAGCAATTCGATTCCAAGTCTTGGGGGTCTCAGTTGGATTCAAGGGAAAGATTGGGGGAAACCTGACTGATAATCCTAACGCTATTTTGCATATACAGCACGCTCCGTCCAAGGTCTATGAAACAGCTTTATACCGACTGGAAAACAGGCTGCCTCAATTTCCCTTCTTTCCTCTCCATGCATTCACATTGTTTTCAGAGCAGGTAGTAAGTTCTGGTTCTGACTGTGCTGTTCCTTCACTGGAGAGCTTTTGCTAGCCCTCCACTGCTTAACTTCTTTTGCTCAGGTTTTTTTTTTTTTTTAAGATTATTTATTTATTTGACAGACAGAGATCACAAGCAGGCAGAGGCAGGCAGAGAGAGAGAGGGAAGCAGGCTCCCTGCTGAGCAGAGAGCCCGATGTGGGACTCGATCCCAGGACCCTGAGATCATGACCCGAGCCGAAGGCAGCGGCTTAACCGACTGAGCCACCCAGGCGCCCCTGCTCAGGTTTTTTCTAGTCTTGTCTCCCACTACCCTCCACGCACCACCCATGAGTCTCTTCAGGCTGTTTCTACCTGGGTAACCTTGTCCTGAATGTCCCTGTTCTCTTGCAAATTAAATTATTGATACCGCGTCCTTATGTAATGTCCCAGGTCAAATGCTCTCTCCTCTAGGGGTAGCTGAGAGGCCGAGGGATCTGTGTAACAAGAGTAGGAATTATTGTCATGATTATTACGTATTAATTATTCATGTGCCAAAGAAAACCACACACTGTTTTTTCACTTCAGCCACCCACTGAGTCTCAGCCCTGCTTTCTCTTGAGAGAAATTGGACTCATGTATGCTAGCCTTTTGTATAAAAGTGCATAAAGCAGGAGCACAGCCTGCCTGAGGCTGTTCTAAGAAAGCCACCAGGAGTAGCTCTTTGTGCTCCACAAAGCTTCCCAGAGTGCTCCTGCTTCCTAGTCCTCTGTGATGTCCTCAGGGATTCAGATGGTGGATAGATGGAATGTCCCAGAAGCCTATCGAAGTTTTCAATAACCTGCTTCTGGAGATTCTCCACAAGCATTTCCCCCAAGAGCTTTCTTAATTTTGCTCCTGCTGTCCCATCTCTGTAAATTATTTTTGTCTTCTGCTTCTTAGATGCTTCAAAATGTGTAGTTATCTATAAAGTTAACACTTGACACTTTTTTTTAACTTATAGAAAATACTGTATCTCAATTCAAAAAGAGATGTGATTCTCTCTCTCTCTCTTTTTTTTTTTTTTTGCTGCAACACCCACCAGGGATTGACTTAGAATGAAGGAGGTGTTCAGAGTCAGCAGACCCTCCTAGGCTCCCCCTCCTCCCAACATCAGTCTAATCAGAGGGTATAGGACAAAGCCATAGCCAGGGTCCTTGCAGCAGTCTACACAGCTGCCACGATCCACTCACTTACAAGCAATGGAATCCACATTGGACAGCTGCCTTGACTTAAAAGCCTCATGCCTGACAGGCACCGGGATCTCTTGTGACATCTCCATATGTTTAGCTTCCAGAGTCCCCACAGGCGACAGACTAGAGTCACCACGTTCAGAGAAGCCCAAAGTTTGGCATCACACCAGGGATTTATCGTGCTCCCAGATTCGATTCGATTTCTCTTGGACATTGTTATTTGTCCTAACCACTGTTGTCTAATAACGTAGGTGACACTTAGCATCTTTATTCATTTCCAAGGGAACAACTAGGCAGTGAATCAAAGATCAGACCCTCACACAGGTAGGGGAAGTTTTAATCCTTTGCTCAAACCTACCAACATTGTGATTTTTTTTTTAAAGATTTTATATATTTATTTTGTCAGAGAGAGAGAGAGAGAGCGAGAGTGAGCACAGGCAGACAGAGTGGCAGGCAGAGACAGAGGGAGAAGTAGACTCCCTGCGGAGCAAGGAGCCCGATGTGGGACTCGATCCCAGGACGCCGGGATCATGACCTGAGCCGAAGGCAGCTGCTTAACCAACTGAGCCACCCAGGCGTTCCAACATTGTGAATTTTTATTTAACTGGGTTGATTGCTAGGAAATTTGAAGCATTGTGAGTAGAATGTCTGGTACAGAGTGAGGGATTTATGGTCACCCAGCTTTAATTTGCTTTGATGATATTTGGATAGCTGTGGTTATCACCTACCATTTTCTGAGGTAGTGTAAAAGTAGTAGTTTTACAACTTTAAGGAAATTTTTGAAAGATAAATACTTAATCTTCCCTAATTATACCAGATTGGTTGATCAATGACGATGAGCCAAATCACTTTCATTATGTTATCTCATGGAGTCTTCAGAAGGACAGGAAGTAACCCCATTTTGTTAATGAGACATTAGGATAAAGAAAGGGTAAACCATTTGTCTAATTCCTAAGACAAACCCAAAGACCTTATTAATCCGATGATTTAAAGTATTGCCTCTTGAATTTACCAGTAAGTATGCAAGGTTTTCAAAAGCTGTGCAATTTGTCATATTTTGTTTAACGTTATATCATAAACATTCTCTGTAATTTCTCCTACCCTTAATGATCATCATTTACAAATACCTGCACACAGTGCTAACACAATGAAATATAACAGTTTACTTAATAATACCTCGTTCTCACACAAACACATTTTCTTTTCTTTTTTTTTTTTTTAAAGATTTTATTTATTTATTTGACAGAGAGAGAGATCACAAGCAGGCAGGCAGAGAGAGAGGAGGAAGCAGGCTCCCTGCTGAGTAGAGAGCCCGATGTGGGGCTCGATCCCAGGACCCTGAGATCATGACCTGAGCTGAAGGTAGAGGCTTAGCCCTCTGAGCCACCCAGGTGCCCCCACATTTTATTTTCAGTAATTTATTTCCACAGTTAATGTTGCCAAGGCATCTTCTTGCGTGTACCTTTTTTTTTTTTTTTTGAATCTCCAGCTATTTCTTTTGCAATTTCTTCTGTCATAATGTGAAGAAAATTATCATCTCTCCTGAGATCTGATAAATCATAGCACATTATAGGATGCTAATTTTATGATGGTTTGATTTTTTTATATTTAAATTTTTTCTCCATATGGAGATGATTTTGCTTTTCATTGAAAGATATGATCCAATTTGTTCACTTTCATATTGCTAACCAATAGTCTCCATTCCACATTTAAAATAATTATTTTCTATTGTTTTTAAAGTATAATTGTAATAAAGTTCTTATATCTGTTTGGGCCAATTTCTGATCTCTCTCCTCTAATCCATTCAACCATACATCTATTTGGTCATTAGAAACATGGAGTCTTAATTATTATTTCTGTGTAACACTTTCTATTGTCTGCTATGGTATGCCTTTCCTTTCCTTTACACATTTTCAGTATTATTTTAGTATATTCCTAGGTATTTTCAATTGCTTATTTTTCAAAATAAATTCTAGAATCTTTGGGCTAAGTTTCACACAGAAAGAAAAAAAATTCTGATGAGATTTTAATTGGATTCCATTAACTCTATAAATTAGCTAGACTAGACATGTTTCCAACATTTAGGCTTCCTTTTCTGGAATATACTTATAGACATGTTTCTCCCCTCACCTCCCTTCCCCACCCCCTCCATCTGTCTCTCTATCTTAATCTTTATTTTGCCTTTTTCTTCAGCTGGGTTATACATATCCCTTTAGTTATTTCTTTTCTTCTCTCTCTCTCTCTGTCTCTCTCTCTCTCTCTTTTTAAGCTATTCTGAGTGAAACATATTTTTTTCATTTTGTTTGATTTCTGGCTGTACAAATGTACTAAGTATAGTTTTGTGGTGTAATCATCTTACGTCCATGTACTTATTTTTTTGTTATTTCAAAAATTTTAACAGTTTCAAAATAATTTTTAGGTATATTACAATTATTTTTTTTAAGGACTTTATTTATTTATTTTGAGAGAGAAAGCCTGTGCACGTGCATGCATGTGCACATGTGCTTGTTGCAGGGACGGGTAGGAGAGCAAAACCAAGCAGACTCTAGGCTGAGTAGAGGAGCCCAAGCAGGGCTCGATCTCAGGACCCTGAGAGCATGGCCTGAGCTGAAACCAAGATTTGGATGCTCAACCAACCACTCAGGTGCCTCAGTATAATTTAAACGATAATTAACTTTCTAATGCTTAATGTGATAATACTAGTTTTCATCCTTACTGAATTTCCCAGAATCCTCCAAATAGCACTACACAATAATAACGTACTTATTTTGTCCTTGGTTAAAAATTATTCACTTTATTATTTATTTATTTGAGAGAGAGAGAGAGAGAGCCCATGCATGCATATGAACAGGGGGTAGGGGCAGTGGGAGAGAGAGAATCTTAAGCAAGCTCCACCCCCAGGGCAGAGCCTGACTGGACGCTTCATCTCAGGATCCTGAGATCATGACCTGAGCCCAAATCATGTGTCAGATGCTTAAACCAACTGAGTAACCTAGGCACCCCTAAAATTATTTACTTTAAAAGTGAATTACGGGGTATGTATTCTTTGTTCAATAAAAAGTATATTTTTAATAATGTAAATAATATTTTACTATTGAATTTGTTTTACTTCAGAAAAAGATGTTCTTCAACCTATAAAGATGAATTATTTTTTTTCCTCTGTATATATCAAATGGGAAATATTTTTTGTATCTATTAAAACATCACGAGATTTATTTAGCCTTTTATATTATATATTATAGTTATAGATCTCCTTTTATTGAGCTACTCTGCATTAATATTCCTGATGTACTATTACTTGGTCACAGTATAAGAACCATGTTTTAAGAGGTTTTTAACAACTGGGGGGTAAATTTATAGATGGGTGACTAAGATGGTAAAAGATGTGGAAATGATACCAGATGAGAACTAGCATGGAGAAGTGAATACTTCATTTATCCTTCTTAAGAGAAAGAATGGGGATTGATTTTTAAGTTCAAAGGACTTTTGTCTGAAAGGATTGTTTTCAATTCAAAACTTTTCTATGGGGAAGAACTAAATGAGGAATTATAGAAATACAGATTTATGAGAATCTTCTATATTAATTACAGAGCTTTAAAATTTAAATGTCTTGGTTCATAAACAAGTGAGCCTTATCATTAATATAAATGTTAATGTTGAAGCAGAGACTGGATGACTTTTGATCTATAGAAAAGCTCCTGCATTGGTTGGGGGTTGTTTTGGTGGACCTTTGAGGTACTTACCAATTATAAAACTATAAATCTATGACTCTGTGGTTAAAGAATACATTATGCTACATTATCCCTATTCTATAAATGATCTTTTTAACTGATGTGGTAGGCAGAATTCCAGTATGACTCCCCAAATTCCTCACTCTTGATGTATTTAAGTAGGAGGGTAGACCTCTCACTAGTAAGGCAGTTTAAAGCCCCCAAAAGATCAGAGGGAGAGAAAGATCTAGAAACTTAGATATCTGGAGAGAGCAAATAATTTTAAAATATTAGGGAAAAAAATGAGGACTAAAGTAGTCTTAAAGAGACCACTAGAATGGGGAAAGGTAATTTTCAGTAGGGCTTAATAACTGTATTGTAACCAGAAGCAAAAGTCTGAATAGAAGGGGATAGAAATTAAATTCAACTGAGAGCATGGGACCAGAAACTGTAGCCGCTCAGTAGGGGAAAAGGGAATGGCAGATGGATAAACAAAGAAACTGGACTCCTAAATTCATGAAGAAGACCTTAAATGTATTTTAGGAAACATTATTTTGTCTGCTCTCACAGGATTGTTGTGACTTATAAATAGCAGCTGAAGCCAAGTAATATATGTCTTGTTTTCATAAATATGTATTAATGTACATTTTATCATAGGTACAATATAAAAATAAAATAGGTATACATTTTTTTTTAAGTGCTTGTGAAAGCATGGAGTGTGATAACACTGCTTCCTTTAGTTACTCATGCCTGTTGAATGAATAACCACAGTAACTTAAAATAGGTCATTTAGGTCATCTAATAAAAGCTTCATTAGCAGAAGTCTTTATCTCTTGAAGGTAACTGGAAAAATATTTCAGAATTTGCTATGAGATCTTGTTGGTTCACACTGTGGGGAATTTCCTGGGAAAAATCTAAAACTGGCATCCATTTTTGGAGGGCTGGGAGGAACTGCAAGAAGGGGCGGGCCACTTCAATTTGGTAGGTGGCAGGTTTTAAGGAGGAAGGAAACTTACAAGACTTCTTTTGGGCGGCTGTGAGACTAGATCTCCGAACCTGCCTACCAGAGTCTTAGAAGTTTATATAGGCCTTAACTGGGTTCAGCCACGTCTACCATTGTCTACCATTCAAGTGATCTCACCAACACGTTGCTCTCTCAAGGTTGCATCCTTGGAAATGGCTCCAGCTATGGGAAAGAAGTAATGGAATGTACATTCCAAGGACAGAGAGGGAGTGAGGAACCTCAAATTGCCTGGGCCCAAGTCGTAGGTCAACCTGCTGTCATAACCTCTCAGTTATGTCCTCCAACAGATCTTAGGATGTTTTTAGGGATGGAAGCATCACCATGGCGTGTAATAGCTCATTCCACTTACTACCGTTAATTGGATTGTGTGGTAGTGAGCATTCCTTCGTAGTTTTCTTTCTTTCCTGTCCTGGGCACAAATTCCCCTGTGAGTGGGATACACTTCCTGCCACACCGACTTTGGTGTTGCCCAAGTGGCTTGTGATCGCAATGGAAAGAGGAGAGAAGTGAGGTATGTGAGGTCCGAGTAAATTTCCTCCAGCCATCTTGAACTTCCGCTCCCCACAATGAGGAGAGCTTGCCTGAGGTAGGCATTGTTCTTTCACCCTGAATTCTGGATACAGAGACTCACGGAGCGGATCTGAAACCCAACTGCTTACTGGAGCCAAGAGCAACTTAACTGGCCAGGTGAGCTTAACCCATTCAGCAGAGCCACAGACAACATGAAGATTCCTGAATGAGAAACGAATGTTTGCTGTTGTAAACCACTGAGATTTTGAGATAGTTGTAGCTTCCTTACTGAAGGAAATCTGACTAACACAAAGGTACTATGCTAGGGGCCTGTGTTATTTCAATCTTACAGAAATATTATACTAAACTAGTCTAACAATATAATTAATAAAACAAAATAGATAATTATTAGATTAATTATCCTGTGTTATAATATTAATAGCTCAAAGATATAAATAAAGAGACAGGGCTTAGCAAGATTTAAAAATTTAACCCATATCATGCAGGTAACCAGTAGTTTAACTGAATTTGGAGTCCAAATTATGTCTGAATCTAATAGCAGTGTTCTTTCCACTCCTTCCAATATATTAAGGAAGTGTATGTGTGGAGTTTTAATTGCTTTTTCTTGTGTCCATTAAAAACCCATGATCAGATATGTTTCGTGCCTTGAGGACTAGAAGTTTTTCTATATTTGGAAAAAGAGATTTTAGCTTTTTGAATCAAACAGCACTTTCTGAGTATGGCTGTACATACGAAGGTGTGTGCAAATGCATAAATTTTGGCTCCTGATGAATTATAAAATAAAAATGTGCATTCAAGTTACTTTAAAAATGCAATCCGTGTTCGAGAATAATGTGTGGTAACCATATGCAGTAAGTAGAGATGAGATGAGAACATCATTCTGTTACACTTACATTAACTCTAATCACACTTGGTAGTTGATGCTCTTATGAGAGCTGCCAACTAACATTTTAGGTAAATGAATAGTGAGGATATATAGCCTTCAGAAAGCGGGCCCCTCTCCTGTCAAATAGGTAATTACAGAGGCTATGACTCCATTAGGAAAATGGTGGCCAATCAATGTAAACCCTAAGAGCTCAGATCTTTTGTAATTGATTGAGAGATTCAGTGACTTCAGTGCAATTGCGTTTCAAATGCAAGAAACCAGTATTTGGCCAGATGGCTGCCATGAATTCCGGAGGGAATTTATGAATTTTAATGAGAGCAGTGGCTACACAGTTTCAGTCATATGTGTTAATACTGAATGAAATATGCAGATCAATACTGAAACTGCACCCTGGGGTATCGAAGCTTTCTTTTGTTATATCCTAATATTCATATTTGTTTCTGCAGGTATGCAATTCCTTACCATACCAAGGTTTGGAGAAACTTGTTAATGCAAATCACAGTTGATATTTGGAATTATAATCTACTTCTTATTTCTTCTGAGATGACCATTACATAGTTCAGGGTAATTTAGAGGTTCTATTTCAGAGGTGTTCAGTTTGTGCAAATGAGAGACTTGAAGTTTATTCATCCACTCAACAGATTCCGTAAGGTTAATGTGAATAAGGTGCAGGAATTTGGGATAATTCATAGATCAAGTAGACATGTTTGTGTCCTCAAAGAGCTTAAAAATCGAATAGAGGCAGAGAGAAATACATGTATATTTTTAATGATTACAGTCCTAGGATGGAACTGATAGGTATCCTAAGAGAGGCACAGATAAAGCAGTAGTTCTATTTGGTAACTAGGTTAACCTATTGGGGTAAATAAGTACATGCTAATAAGGGCAAAGTCCTTCACTTCTATAATGTCACTCTAGGTAATCCTAACCAACATTCTGAACAGAATTCCAAGAACAGTTGGACACTATTTTTTGTAAAGATTTATTTATTGATGTGAGAGAGAGAGAGAGCATGGGGGAAGGGGAGGAACGATAGGGAAAGAGGGAATCCCAAGTGGATTGAGCACAGAGCCGAACTTGGGGCTTGGTCTCATGACCTGAAGTTCATGACCTGAGCCGAAATCAGGAGTGGGCTGCTTAACCGACTGAGCCACCCAGGCACCCCTCCAGTTGCACACCATTAAAGAAACATGTTTGTGAAGGTATAGAAGAGCCAGTAATATCTTAAAGGGTTGTGGGGCCAAGAGTCAGGTGAGGGCTGATATCCAGAGAAATAAGCACAGCATTCAGGCAGTTTGCAAAGATTTGCAGGTTATTGAAGAGATGATCAAAATGCTAAGCATTTTTGACAGCCTTGTGGGGCTAGGAGGACAATAGTGGGGCTCCAGGGTCTGTCAAGAGTAGAGGCTGTGGTAAAAACCTCCCACTTTTTGCTTTAGGTTTGGACCTTGATGGGCACCACATTCCAGGAGTAAGGATGACAGGGAAACAGGTCAGTCCAGCCTTGAGTCTAGTGGGAGACCCAGAAGACTCAAATCCTAGTAGAGGAAGGCTATTTCTGGTGCCTCAAGGTATGTGGTATAAGCAACAAAGATTCCTTTCTGAAGGAATCTTCAGACTGGAGGCTTAAAATGATTAAAACAAAACAAAACAAAACAAACCAATGTCTGTCACATGGTAACATTTGACCTGGAAACTGGGCAACAAACTGATATGAGTGAGACAAGGCAGGATTAGCAAATATTTAACAATAACTAAGCTTAGTGTATTCCAAATATAAAAGGCAAGCTTGAAAATTTTCAGAGTTGGAAATGATAGAAAGATATGGAGAAATTTTAAAAAGAAAATTTCTTTTTTAAGATTAAAAAAATATATTGTTTATTTATTTATTTGAGAGAGAAAGCGAGCGCGAGAGAGCATATGAGCAGGGAAGAAGGGTAGAAGGAGAGGGAAAGCAGGCTCCCTACTGAGCAGGGAACCTAATGTGGGACTTGATCCCAGGAACCTGGGATCATGACCTGAATGGGAGGCAGCTGCTTAACTGACTAAGCCACTCAGGGAAAAAGAAAAGTTCTAAAACTATGAATTAAAAATCTGAGTGGTGATATTTGCTTTAAAATAATCTATTCAAAAATAATTTAATTAGCTATGCATTTATATTTGATATAATCTTCTCATTATGTACTATATTTCACAATAAAAAGTATAAAAGACATAGAAGAGCTAACAGCATATGTTTTTGTCAGATTCCAAAGAATATGTTAAATCTATGAACTTACTGTTTTCGTTAAACTTTTGCAGCAGTCTTAACAGACAGATGATATTATTTCACCACCCAGATGGGAAAACAAGACAGCTAGAAGAGTTTAAGGTCACATAGCTGGGAAATAGCAGAGCCAGGTTGCAAGCCTAGATTTGCCTGACTTCACCCTGAGCTCTTAGCTCTATGTTAGTAAAGGCTTAAGAAGCCCCTTGGAGGGATGCCTGGGTGGCTCAGTCGATTAAAGCGCCTGCCTTCAGCTCAGGTGATGATCCTGGGGTCCTGGGATCGAGTCCCGAATGGGGCTCCCTGCTTCTGCCTCTGCCTGCTGTTCCCCCTGCTTGTGCTTTCTCTCTGACAAATAAATAAATAAATAAAATCTTAAAAAAAGGAAGTCCCTTTGATGAGGAATTGTTTCCGATGATTATGCTCAAAACAAGGTTGCTATGGCTAAATCTTCTGCTCCAGTTACTGATGCTAGTAATTCTTGAAGAGATGGTAATCCTATTCTGTTGGTATTATTCTCAGCCGAGAGATTTCCACTACAAATTGGGCATTCTAAACAGTTTCTTAGGTTTATCGGCAGAGTCCCCTCTTTAGGGCCTAAGCATGTCCCTGGGGTGGGGATAGAGGGCAGTAGGTCCCAATTGATGGAAAGTTCCATTTTTCTTTTTCTCCTTTGATTCCAAGGAGGAACTAGCCCTCTTTCTGGATTGCTCTCTAGCTCCATGGTTATTTTTTTTCAGGTGCCTGGTTGCTTTGTTCCGCCATTAGGTACTTTGTCTCTCAGAAGGCATTCCTCCCACCCCCACCTCTTAATTCACAGTGCTCCTTCTCCACTCCCCATCAGAGCTTGGAACTCCAGGGGATTGTGGGAGAAACAGATTTTGCCAACCTATAGAAAAAAAAAAAGTGTTTTCTAGTTTTCTCCAGGGTGATGGTCACCTTACAGTTTTAGAACTGATGCCATCCACATGATCATTCCAGAAAATAAAGTTGTATTCAGAAATCATTTGAATTTTTTAGTTCTAGATATAGAAGAAGCTGGTATTTTTAGTTCTCACCTCTCTGGTTTAAAAAAAAAAAAAGTTTTCCTTGCTAGGCACTCTGCCACACATCATGAACAATGAGGCTCTGCTCTAACCCACATAAGTTCCATCGACAGCTGTTTGGGTCTTTCAGTGACTTAGTATTCAGTAAAACAAAATAAAACCACACTGTCCAGGCCATGGTAATCAGTGCCCTACTGTGCTAGCCACATGCATCTGATTCCTTCCAGCTGTGCACATCACATTACACAAATGACGTTAAAAATGAAATGGGGCATATTCAGGGACATGGGGGCTGGAATCCACATGAGAAGAATTGATTTGAGGAACTGGGCATATGTACAGTGGAGAAGCGAAAACAAAAGGAGCAGGATGGCCCTCTCAGCTATGATGGGGCATCTGCCAGGTGGTAGGTGGAGGGAGATTGTAGCTGACTGTGATTAGATTGTAGCACATGTACAGAGGGAGATGCCCTGCACAGGGAGTGGGCTGCCTTCAGAGCCGTGGGCTCTGTCAGTCAAGGTATTGAATCACTGGACAGTTAAGGACGTTGGACACAGGGTTCTTGCGTTTGATCATTCGTGGACTCCTTCCAGAAGTCGGCAGCTACTGTTTCCAAAGGAAATGTCTTCTGAACTTTAATCAGTTGACAGGCAACTTTTTAGACCATGGCCCACTCGTAAGTGGGAGTTGATCATAAAAACTTTTGTGTTTCCTTTGATTAAGAAATACTGGGAAGAATTTTGTGGGGGCTAACCGTATATAATTCTACATCACTGTCATAGCAAAGAAATCTAAGGCTGGACTGGTGTTCGAAGTTTCCAAGCATTGCAAAACTTGAGGCCCGCTGGGAAAGAGCATGGAGTTTCAATGTATTTATTTCCTTGTCCTTGTTAGACAGGTATCTTTATTTTTTGTTACTTCTCTTGCTAAGCTGTGTAGGTGTCATGGATGCCATGCGGGGTGTGTAAGAAGTCACTTTGCAGTCAAGTCAATAAATGATGTGGCATGGATCACTTTAACCCAGAATTTGATCAAGAATTTGTTGTGCTTTGAGTGTTGTGTGGGGAAAGGAGAGACAAGATGCTTTGAGGCATTGTTTTCTGAAAACTAGTATTGAGTAAAAAAGGCTTTCACTTACCAGAGTAAGTCTTTTAATAATGCAGAAGTGGGAAGAGCTCCGAGCTCTCTGATTTCTGCTTTTCTGATCTCTTTGGTGGTGGAGGTTAGAGAGGCTTAGTTTTCCCAATCAGTTTTGTCTCAGTAATCTCTGACTTCAGAGACAGCAGTAACAGAACTAACTGGGCAAAAATGAATTCCCCTGAGAACCATTTCAATTTGTAAACCTTTGGTAAGCAGTTTAGCACTCGGATCTTCAACCCTGGAGGAATCATATCAGGGTTTATTAAACCTAAGCCACAAAAGAGAGTCTTAGATCTGCAAGGTTTTATTTGAAGGCAAAAGCGAAGATGGTGGGAGAGAATAGACCTCTGATTCCTACTGTAGAACAAACACCATTGAAGGTTTTATTTTTAACCTTAATCACAGCATAAAAGAGAGATAATTCATCTTAAGTTTTGGGATTTTATTTTATTTTATTTTTACATTTCTCTTACCTGAAGACTTGAGCTCCTTGCCATCTTAACCATATGCCCCTGAATAGGTAGATTTGCACAATGGAAGAGTAATTATTTTTTCCAGGACAGGAAAAAAAGAGTTAGACAGGGAAATGTGGCTTCCTTTGACTATATTACTCTTGCTCTCCTGATTGAAAGATCCACATTTTGCATTTGTAATGTGCAAAACACAAAGGTTTCAGATCAAAGTTTCTGGTAGTTGAAAATATTTCTTGTGTCTGATCTCTTGGCTTTCTTTTTTTCCCTTTTGAAATTTCCACCATTTACAGTGTAGCTTCAATGATGACAGGCTCTAGAATGACTACTTTTATACTCAGGTTTTGGATATATTTTTTCCTACTTGTATATGTACTAAGCAACACAAGCAATTCAGAATCTTGGCAAAGGTTCCTCCTTAAAATTATTCCCCAGAAGTATAAAGGGGGGAGGAGAGGAGGACGGGAGAGAGAGAGGGAAGAGGGTGATGGATAAATCCAAGGGGAAAGATCGAGGTTTTCAAAAATAAATTGCAATAAACTGCAAATTTGGGGGCTCCGTTTAGTATTGTTAAACTTCTTGTTGAGGCCTATAGCCATATCATTGTCTACATTTTCAGCAGGTCTGTCAGCTGGGAGCCTACATTTCATAAACAATGTAGAGTGGTAACCATTTCCTTTGAGATGGTTTTGTAGACTCCAGGAGTGATCAGATGCAGGGGTATTTTTTTTTTTTAAGGCTCATTTATATAGATGAGGCAAGTCAAAATGACAGGGATATATGAACACAATGAAAAACGATCCTCTCTTGTAAGCACTAGATGGTCCTTTATAAAAGAAGTTTCTGATAGTGAATTTATAGCTGACCTGCTCAGTCCCATCTAATCACTTTAATGCTTTTCAAAAATGTCTCCTCCTTTCTATAGTTTGGAATAATTTCTGGCCTACGTTTAAGGGCTCAAAGACTACCGCTGAGTTCTTACGACCCACCAGCCAGTAAGATAAGCACGTTGACATGAATCACATCATTTAATCCTAAGAGGATCACCATTTCATCACATGTCATGGGTTCTGGTATTATGTTGACTTTATAGATGAAGTCACGGAGAGCTGGAAGGGCGAAGTCGCTTAGGAGCCCAGGGACGGACGCCTACGCTGGCACGTTCAGGAGCGGGGACGGGGAACTAGCCAGCGGGACTTCGGAGCACGAGCGAACGCTTCATCTCTCTGCTCCACCGCCTCGTGGTCCTTTGTTTCACTGACCCCTTCATGGACACTGGGGAGGGTAGAGTATATATTCTATACTTGTATATGTGTGTGCAGTATATACACAGGCATAAATAATACATTTTTTAATGGTATTTCCTCTCACATCTTATGAATTGGTCTTTTGGAGAATGATTTTTCTTCTTTAGTTATAGGCTAGGTGCACTTTTTAATGAAACTAGACAAATAAATGTCTAGATTTCCTTTCTGGCAAGTGGACTTTATAAGCATCCTTCAGTGCCAAAGAAGAAGAGTTGTCTCATCTTCCCTTTATGGCCTTCGTGTTACCCCAGCAGATCCTTGGGCTCGCTCCCCTCGCTGGCAGACACGAGCTGGAAGACTTCACTAAACACAAACAAGGACAGCATTTAATTTTGAGATCACTTGTGGCTGGAAACTAGGATTAGACTGTGCTCTGGCACACGCTTTGGTGTTAGCTTATGCATGCCTGTGTGTGTGTGTACGTACTTATGTGTTTTTCACAGAGCAGACATTTTGCGTATTTTCTTGGTTCCAGACAGATGCAAGTGTGTGTACACAGTCAAGCATGCTTACTCCTTTCTTCAAGAAGCTCGTCGATAATATGCAGTCTCTTTGTTATCTGTATTCTCTTGAACAATACAAACTCAAAAAAAAAATGATCATTTTACTTTCCAGTCTTAAATCTAAATTCTTCCTAGTGGATTTTTGTTTGTCTCCCTAATGTGACCTCAGTTTTCCCACCTTCCATCTCCTAGAATTTTTATTGTTTTCTGCTTGAATTTCCCGGTATTTGTTTCTTTTTATTTAATGTTACTCTCTCCCTCTCCCCAGGCCATTTCATAGTACTTTGAGTCTCTTCTTCCTCTTCCCTCCCCCTTGGTAACTCCTGTTTATTTTTTAAAACTCAGCTTGGGCAATCTCTTTTCTAGAGAACCTTGTACCATTTCGCTCCTACCAGCTTTGCTCAGACTAAGCTGGGTGGCTGTCCCTTCTGGGCCCTACAGTAACCCACATATAGAATAGCTACCTCTGTCGTAGTTATTCTTTTTTTTTTTTTTTTTAAAGATTTTATTTATTTATTTGACGGAGAGAGATCACAAGTAGGCAGAGTGACAGGCAGAGAGAGAGAGAGAGAGAGGAGGAAGCAGACTCTGCTGAGCAGAGAGCCTGATGTGGGACTCGATACCAGGACCGTAAGATCATGACCTGAGCCGAAGGCAGAGGCTTAACCCACTGAGCCACCCAGGCGCCCCTGTCGTAGTTATTCTAATGCCATTTGATTTCCCCTCCAGACTCTTGACTTCTTGAGTGCACTACTCTGTTTTTCTAATGTCCATAGTCCCAGCGCATAGCAAAGTTAGGAACAGTAGGTGTTGGTGAATGTTTTTTGCACGAATGAATGTTTATAAACACAGCTCTCGTGTCCCCTAATCCTCTCGTCTCTCAGAAGTCCTTTCTTTTCTGACCTCCTATGGCATGTGCAAATGGTACCATTTACTCGGGAATTAATCAGATGTTCCTTTGGAAATCGCGCTACCATTACTGCTCTTTGAAACCTATAGTGTTATTTAATGTTTTCCCTCTGTTTTCAACCAGCTTTTGAGCTCCTTGGTTGTGAAGAAAGGATTTTATAATTCTGGATGTCCTCATACCCCCCCATACTGCTTTATATATGTTATCTTCTTTTCTAAAAAAAAAGATTTATTTATTTATTTATGGGAGTGAGCGAGTGTGAGTGTGAGCAGGGCTAGGGACAGAGGGAGAGGCAGAGAATAACAAGCGTGTTCTGGGCTGAGCTCAGAGCTTGATGTGGGGCTCAGTCCCACAACCCTGAGATCATGACCTGAGTTGAAATCAAGAGTCAGATGCTCAATGACTGAGCTGCCCAGGTGCCCCTGTGTATATTATCTTCCTGATAATACTGGTTCATGAATTGCTAAAGGCTTCAAAAAGCAGTGAACAAGAGCTCCCTCCAAGACACAGATGTCATGGCCATTGCCTTTCCAACCTCCGTTTCCTCCAGCATTGGGTACATTGGGTAATAACGGGGACTTCAAAGAAGCCCTTTTATTTCTCAAAGGAATCAGGAAATTCACAGTGAGAGATTGTAGTTGCTTTCGTAGAGAAAGATTAAATACAGTGACTGTGGAAATCTCCATTTTTAAGCCTCAGTTTCTTTCATGGTAAAGCTGGTATAATAGATGATCTATTTCCCTGATAGGGTTGTGGTGAAGGGCCTTAAGATAATGTGTGCAGAGCAAGTGACAGTGCCTGGAACGTGGAGATTCGTCAGTAAACGCTGGCCGTTATTATGGTGAGCATTCACTTGGGTGCGATCACTTGGAGTTCCGTGGAAAATAGCCACATGGAGCTTATTCAGTGGGCCCATCTGTTATTGTTGTTATTATTATTATTACAAATAATAAGAAACACACACAATGCTTTCTATGTTCTGTTATTGTTCTAAGTGCTTTACGTATATTGACTCCTCAAAAACTTTAAACAGCCCTATTAAGTACATTTCACTATCTTCATTTTAGAGATGAAGCCATTAAAGCACCAGATATCGTCCAGTCACACAGCAACAAAGTGGCAGAGCTGGAACTTGACCCCACGCTCTTTGGTTACCCAGTCTGTGCATTTAACTCTTATGAAGTAGAGGGCCTCTTATAGAAATAACTCCTCAACGTCTAATCTGTGTCGGGTAGAGAGATGACTAAACACAGTCCCTGCCGTGATGGCTTTCACACTTAGGATGGGAGACAGGCAAGCAAGGATGCCATGACTGGTTAATATAACAGGGGCTATAATTAGGGCAATCTGATGTTCCAGTTTGCCTGGGAGAGTCCTGGCTGATACCTGTCACCTATTATGACTGTTGTTTTCTTTTACATTCAACAGTGTGTTTGTTGGGATAGGTACATTATAGGTCTCTGTCAGCTCTGTTCAGGGGAGGCATGAGGTGTTCTGGGGTCTCGAAATGGGGAGAACTGACTAGGGCAGGGCTTCAGCCACCTGACTCTTACAGGATGAGAAGAACTTTGCCAGGTAGGAGGGGGACTTTGGCAGCAAAAAGAAAGAGACTAGAAGTGTGCGAATGCTGGATGTGTTCAGGAGAGAGCAAGGGGATGGCGGCTGTTGTGAGCTGTGGGGAGGGGCTCAGTGGGGGGTGCTGGTTGCACATGAGAGGTCCCTGGGGAGCTCTCCAAACTCTGCCTGCCCAAGCTGCACCAATTACTCCAGACTCTCTGGAGCTGATGTTTAAAGCTCTCCAGGTGATTGCATTGGGGCTTGAGAGCCTTGGAGGTGGAACAATCTTTGGGGGTAGGAGAGAGGTGGCGGGTGGGTGGGGGCGGGGAACTAGGCAAGGCCTGACTTGTGAAGGGTTTGGTCATAACCCAAGGTGCTGCTGCTTGTCTCTGAATGTCCCTGAAGGCCGAGCCCTTCTGCAGAGCCTCAGTCTGCTTGAGGCTGGTATGTGAGGCTTTTCACCACTGTCTCTGTGCTGTTAGCAACAGGAGCTGATAACAAGCTGTGGACAGTAGCTTGTAGCCTTTATTGACAACCCTCGAGAAGTGAGCATGATGACCTAAGGACAACTGGCAAAAATTCTCTTCATGGCCCAGGAAATCTTTCAGTGGTGCTAGGGGTGCCAAGGACTAGTGGGTGAGGCAGACCATACATTTATAGAATACGGATGGGCCTGGAAACACCTTAGAACAATTATTTCTGTGAGGGAGGCAGGAGAAATCCCCAAGGTACATTATGGATATAAAGAAACTCTGCATAGTTTTCTTTGAAGGAAATCAAAGGTTAATTAGCTTTTCCTGTCTTTTGATTATTTCCCAGTCTAGCTAATTGTTTAGAAGGTGGAACCTGCTGATTATCCAGACTTATTTAATGCGTAAAGTGACATTAAGAAGGTTAATAATAATGTCCACACTTCCCACTGTAGAGGGACGTGAGAATTGGAGCATCCACAGGCTTACATATGCAAATGCCATCGCATAGTAGGACAGAGCCTGGTGAGAAGGGAAGGACGGAGAGCTGGCTGCCATGTTCTAGCATAGAAGTCCAAGGGGGCTCAGGGTTATAAATGAGAATCTAGCCTTCCAGTTTATTACTAAGTTGCTTTTGTCTAGGTAAGGGGATAGAAACTATTGTATTTAATTTTGTTAACTGTTTCATACGTTTTACATATTGAAGTCTATGGGTGTACAGTTGATCTCTTGCCCTGGGTCCTGACAAGATTAAGGCTGAGCCTGGAGCCAGGTCATATAAACGGTACATAGAGCAACTTGGGTCACCTGAGAGCTGAATGACGGGACACATACTTGCTTGTTTCTAATGAGTGCAACCTCATTTGCCCAATATTCTGTATAACACCAAATTAAACAACTCCTCCAACGACCGAACCAGCACAGGATGTAGGTGGAAAAAAAAAAAAACCAAAAAAACCACATCAAAATTTGTGACTGGGTCAGACCCTGGCATCTCAACCAGGAAAAGGGGTCCCATTTGTGCACCTTAGCACTTTCCAGGGAATCCACCAAAGGGTAGAATCCATAGAAATTGAGTAATTACCAAGTGTCAAGTACTGTATTCACCACTTTGCTGTTGTTATCTTTTTATTCCTTGCGAATCAGGTATTATCGTTTCCATTTTAAAGATGTAGAAACTTGTGTTTGGAAGGTTAAACAACTTCCCTAGCATTCTGTAACAAATAACCGTATTGATTTGCCTGGTTCCACTAAGACTCATTTTCTGGGAAGAGTCATGCTATTTTCTAACCCTGGTTTCCTACCATCAGAGTGGGAGATGTCTTTCTAGTCAAAATTATATTAAGACTTGAGTTTGGTTTTCTCAAAAATGACTTGTATTTTCTTCATCCTGGTTCAACTTCCACCCAGCTGTCTCCTTTCCTCCTCCCCACCCCCTCTGCTTTTTGAGTAAATCACCCTAATTATTAACTTTGTAAATGAAGCTCTAAATAAGCTATTTAAGTTTATTCCTATTAGATGGGACAACAGATTAGAAATCCAGTGCCACCTGGGGTGGGAACGTGTTAGATTTCCATGCTAATGCCTCATGCATGTTTTATGCCTTAGATTAGTAGCTAATGTGGTCATTGATCATCTTGTGTCATATGAGGTACAGACCCGCTGCTTTGAGCTAATTCTTTTAAAAACTTGGTTCCAAATCAGTATTCAAAGTCTAGACCAAAGCTTCGGGTTTGGAAACAAGGTCATATTTGCCTTTGGTAGGGGTCAAAAACATTTTTCTGACTATTTGTGCTCTTTGTAGATAATAAACAGGACGTAATCTATCATTGGAGGAAGTTAGGTTTATGAAATAGCCAAAGGAAAAAATATTTCCTAAAACCTAGGCTGGAAATCCTTTTTTGTGTCAAATACAGTTTCTTTCTGTGCTATTTATACGTCAAACATATGTTAAAAGTTATCATTTGAAAGCCTATTCAATTTGTGCTTGAATTACCTAAGCATTTACTCCATTAAGTAGGAAATTGAGGGCATTTTTACTTCAAGTTATATGGCTCTGCCATTTAGTGAGGTCTAGTTCAAATTCTGGTCTGTTCACTTAGTAACTATGTGGCCTTAAACAGAATTCTTTTTTAAAAAAATTTTTTATTTTTTTTTATAAACGTATAATGTATTATTAGCCCCAGGGGTACAGGTCTGTGAATCACCAGGTTTACACACTTCACAGCACTCACCATAGCACATACCCTCCCTAATGTCCATAACCCCTCCACCCTCTCCTTACCCCCCTCCCCCCAGCAACCCTCAGTTTGTTTTGTGAGATTAAGAGTCTCTTATGGTTTGTCTCCCTCCCAATCCATCTTGTTTCATTTATTCTTTTCCTACCCCCCAAACCCCACACATTGCATCTCCACTTCCTCATATCAGAGAAATCATATAATAACTGTCTTTCTCTGATTGGCTTATTTCACGAAGCATGATGCCCTCTAGTTCCATCCACTCATTGCAAATGGCAGATTTCATTTCTTTTGATGGCTGCATAGTACTCTATTGTATATATACCACATCTTCTTTATCCATTCATCTGTTGATGGACATCTAGGTTCTTTCCATAGTTTGGCTATTGTGGACATTGCTGCTACAAACATTTGGGTGCACATGCCCCTTCGGATCACTATGTTTGTATCTTTAGGGTAAATACCCAGTAATGCAATTGCTGGGTCATAGGGTAGTTCTATTTTCAACTTTTTGAGGAACCTCCATGCTGTTAAACAGAATTCTTATCATCCCTTAGTTTCAGTTTTTTTTTTATTGGAAACACGAGGCTCCTGATAGTACTTACCTCTTAGGGCGGTTTTGAGGATTGGCCAAAGCAATGAATGGATAGTAACATGTCTGGCACTTAGTAAGTACTCATGCAAATATTTGTGATTATTTAATTACTCTTTCATATAGAAAGTCATCTTGGCTAAAATATGATAAATGGAAATTTCACGGATGAAATGAGGGGAGAGCTCACCTCTCCATATTTCTGGACAGGTATAGAAATGGACCACCACTCAGACCTGTGCATTGGAAGAACTTGTGATGTGTTGACAAAGAATTATGTTTATACCTCAAGAAGAAGAAACCCTTTTGGTTTCTTCAGAATTAGATCTGGACCTCCAGCTCAGTCAGCAGTAGAGGGATTATTAGAAGACATCCAACAAACTCAAACTCTGGTGGAACCCTCTCAACACGGAGCAGGGGCACTGCCCCTACAACCTAGAAAGAGGTCAAGTTCCAATCGTGATTTATGCAGTTCATTGTGGAGAATGATGGCTCACCATGCTGCACCCACCTATTAATGGTAGCTGATGCTGACTTCCTTCCTTATCTCGTGATCTACTCCTCTCTCTACGCATATATCTTTGCAGACCTTGAAATTAATGCATTCCTGAGGAAAATGGCCAGGGATAGGAATTGTCGTGCATTTCTGGGGAATTTGTCCAGGAGCCCACATAGGGAGCTAGGGCTGCTCTGGGGCTGGCAGAGTACGGAGAAGGTATGCTGGGCTCTGGTATGCTGGGCTCTGGTATGCTGGGCTCTGGGCCTGGCTTGCAGCTCTGTCTCTTGCAGCTGCACTGGAAGAGCCTAGGGAGCGCTAGGCAGCCATCTGAAGCTCTGGATGATTCTCTGGCTACCAATAACCCCACACATTTGAGGCTGAAGAGCAGAAGTTTTGGCGATTAGGGAATATTTGATTCAACAGCAAAGTCCCCGAAGTGTCGTGCAAGTAGTCATGAGTCGTGGCAGGGCTGTGTGGTCTGTGTGAGACAGTTCTTTCTGAACGTGTTTGCTGGGCACGGTTTCCTGGATAGCCTGCTTTTTGTTTGCTTTTCGATATATTATTTTGATGATTGAGGGGATTTGGATGAAGTTGTGCCGCCAAATCTGCAAACGTACTGCAGAAATCACTTAATAAGATTTGCTCCTTCCCTTTCTGAACCTTGGTAGTCTCCTTTAAATTATAACAGAATATTTCAACGGCAATTACGAAATAGTTTCCTCACAGGAAATGTAGGGTTTTCCTATCCATTTTATTTCTTTATACAGTAAGAGTGACTTTAAACATACAACTATGTATGTGTTTGTGGGGAAGCTCTTTTAAGTAGGAACCCAGTATACAACTTCATAATTCATTGAGAACACTTTTGTTTAGCTATCTTGTCCTCCCTGCTGAATGTCTAATTAAGATCTCTGTTAACAAATCAAACACTTTTCCCGCTTAGACATGCTGCCCAAGCTCTTACCATAATTCTGAGAACATGGTATGTACTTACTGCATTGACAAATGAACAAGGTTGGAGGTCACTGAAGAAAAATGAAAGGTATTCAACTTGAGAAACAAGAAATATTCAGAGACTCAAGACTTACTGGGTCATAGAGTTGAAGAAAATGCTCTAGAAATGTTAAACTGCAAGCATAGATCAGAATAAAACTATGGTTGCCGTTGTTAATGGGAACAAATATGGAGGCTTGCCTTCTGTGCTAAGGATAGAACAACAGTGTATGGAATGTTGTAGAATACAGGCCCTGGTGAGAGACTGCTCTTTTCATCTCTGGGATCAAGTAGCTTAGTTTCCTCATCTGTAAAATAGCCATAATATTAATATCTACCTTAGAGGTAGATCTACCTCTAATATCTACCTCAAGTGACTTCTCTGGAGCCAGCTGCTGCATTAGTGGCATAGCCAGGACTATAAGACCCAGCTGGACCTAGTTTCCCCCTTTTCTATCACTCCTTGAAAATGATAAAGGTAGGGGCACCTGGGTGGCTCAGTTGGTTAAGCAACTGCCTTCTGCTCACGTCATGATCCTGGAGTCCCGAGATCGAGTTCCACATCAGGCTCCCTGCTTGGCGGGGAGTCTGCTCGCTCTGACCTCTCCCCTCTCATTCTCTCTCTCTCTCTCAAAAAAAATAAAATCTTTGAAAAATAAAAGAAAGAGAGAGAAAAAAAGAAAATGATTAAGGTAGTATCCTTAAGAAATCGGAGGATAACACTGTTCTGAGGGGAAGAGCTAATGTTCTGGATAACCGAGCCAGGATTCATAGTTCACAACTCATCTAAAAGACAAATTCTGCTAAAGATAAATACATAGCCTGCTGTGTAGATTAAAATTAAAATAAAAACTATTCAGGTAGGAACTTTAGAAGAATGACTCGATTATCTAGAGAATTGTCTTCATTTCAAGAGCCCGATGAGACGGTAGTATGACTTGGTGCCTGCTTGCTCTACTCCATACAGTTGACCATTGCCATGCATAAAGTTGGCCTGAGCTTGTCTGGTCCCTTGGGCTAAGGTGACAGTTACCAGCCCAGGAAGACTGAGCAGCTAGCTAGGTTCCCTGATTAGGGAATTAGCTGGCTGCTAAGCACGGGTCTTAAAGTGTATGAGCTGTAATTTGAGCCACACATTTTATCTTCATTATATGATTTAATCGAAGGAGCTAGTAAAATACGTAACCATATCCTTATTCTAGTATACATGTCCTGAACCTGCTGGTCTGCTTTTAAAAAAGTCAGAAGAAGTAACATTCAATCAAAATGCTCCGGTTCTCTGGTCTACCATTCTGGATAAAGGAGGGTGGAGGCCAGGACAACCTCTAATGGTCAGCACATATCTGAAATATTGTTCTTCAGTTTTGATGCTACAACTTAAAATGGTTGTTGACACACACCTGTAGTCAGGGGAGATCAGTCAGAATGTAGCAAGGCTAGGGATTTAAGGAAGCGAAAAGAAAAAAATGTATTTTTTTTTAAAAAGGCGGTTTGGTGGAAATGTGATTGCCTTTTTCATTGCTTGAATGTGTGTCATGGATAGAGGCATTTGACTTATTTTGTGCTACTCCAAAGGATTGAGCCGGGACAAAGAGGTCTAAGTATCATTTATATAGATTCAATATGAGGAAGGACTTCTTGAGCTGGAGATGTCCAAAATGCTGTAGGTGGGCTAGAGAGAAAATGAGCGTTCTTTCTTCAGAATTGCTTAAGTAGAGACTGTGTAACAACAGATGCTGAAAGACTGTCAAGTGTAATAGATAAGCACAGGAAATCTGCCACTGGAAAGTCTGGATGCTATTCCTGGCTCTGTCTGTCACTTACTAGCTCAGAGATCATGGATAAGTTCTGTTAGGACTCTGTGTCTCAGCACCTCCCTCAAACATCCTTATGGATGTTCATGGATGTAAAGTAAGGTGTCACAACAGCTCAGAATGTTAGCTTTTCTTATGATTATTATCTAGGCATGCTGTAGAGAGATTGCTGTAAGCATGAAAAGGTTTGCTAGAGCTCTTTACCACTAAGACTATTGCTACAATTACTTGCAATAATACAATCAAACTCTGTTAATTTTGTGGATGAACCATGGAGTTTCTAAAATAACATAAATCGGGGCACCTGGGTGGCTCAGTGGGTTAAGCCACTGCCTTCGGCTCAGGTCATGATCTCAGGGTCCTGGGATCAAGTCCTGCATCGGGCTCTCTGCTCAGCGGGGAGCCTGCTTCCCTCTCTCTCTCTCTGCCTGCCTCTCTGTCTACTTGTAATCTCTCTCTGTCAAATAAATAAATAAAATCTTTTAAAAAAATAAAAATAAAATACCATAAATCCTTAAATAGGGTCAAAATGACATAATTCAGCTCAACACTGTTAAACACATCCCACGTACAAATGGAGACGTACAGATAGAAGAGATGGGCATCCATTTTATATAGGCTGATACATTGATAGCTGTTCTGAAGAGACTGGCTGAAATGTTAATTTTGGCAATTTCTAATACCCATTCTGTCTATGAGTTACAGCGTCTGTAAACAACATAAGGTGTTTTATGTTAATTCTTGAGAGTGGTTTTTTAAATTTCGTGTGAGTAAACCAGACATATTGTTAACAATATAATTTGGGCTAAATTAAGCTCCTAGTAAATTGTGAATGGTTTATTATTATTCACTGGAATCCATTTACCCTGCTAATGCCGTACTGCTGCTTTATTGTATGTTAATAGTTTAACAGCCAAAGTTAAACGCCATTAATAAAATAGTAAAACTAAAAGATCTCATTTGTAGTATTCCACAGTTTTCTTCAACATTTTATTAGTAAAGGTGAAAAATGAGATGTAACAAAAAGAATGCAAAACAAAAGCAATTATTGGACTCAGTATAAATGATGGAAAACTTAAGTTGTGTGCTCTCAGCTAAAAGAAAGCAAGATGTGACACAGTGCCTGGTTCCGTCCACTGCTCAGCAGCCGAATGTGTACTGGTTGATCAAGAAACAATTCCTTTGACAGCGTCATTCCCTTAGATTAGAATTCTTGTTCAAGCTATGTCTATACAGGTAAAAGATAATGGATAATTCATTTGCTATAGTAAACCGAAAGAAAAGAGAACGAATAACACATTTCATCTCTCCGATTTCTCCTGTAAGGGAAGATTTGTCTCCAATAGTTACATGATTTCTACTATTTTTAAATTTAATTTTATCTGTGAAGGAGATGATGGGATCACAGTATATAAAAGAGTAGGAATATGGGAGTTGACAAATTTTTCCTCCCATGTGTAGGGTGTTCTTGAGTAATGAGTATATCCCTATTAAAAATAGTTGGGATAAATCTAGATTCCTGTACTTATGTCTAAAAACAGCAATATAATTACAGAGGGGAGCTAGGACTTCTTGAGAATAAATAAAACATGGGAAGGGATTTCCTCAACTCAGTTTAATATCACTCCATTATGTGATTACACCTCCAGGAACATGAACATTCTCCTACTGCTCTAGTACCCAGAGGAAAGGCCGTGAATCCTGCTTTACTCAGTACTACTGAGAGAAGAGCTGAGAGGATTGGGTCATATACTGGAAAAGGTACTGTATGAAAGATGTAGACCAATGACCAGAATGGAGAGGAGTCTCAAACTGTGTCAAATGAGTAATGATGGGGAAACCTGCAGTGGGAGACAATCAGGGAACAATGATAGCTATGGTCAAACACTTTAAGAGCTATAATTAAGAAGATGGAATGCATTTGATTTGTCTGACTTCTTCAAGGACAGCCAGTAAGAAAGGCATATGTGTGAAAGCCATTACAAATTTATAATAAGGAAAACATGTTGATAATACAATATGATATGCTCCCTTTCTAGTGACAAGTTCTACTGTTTACGGCTCTTTTTTGAAGATCTGGTCAACAATTGGAAAGCATTCTATAGAAGGTTTTAAACCTAAATTGAGTAGTTCAACAGGTTTCTGTTGTGATTCTGTGAGTCTACAAGTTAAATTACCAAATTTTCTATAAATATGACATAATCTCAGAGAACTAAGGAACTATTGATATAATAGTTGTTGTTAAATAGTTTGAATTTCTTAAATGAAAAATTCTATAAATATAGAAAATATCACTTTCATACAGAGTTCGAGAGAAAAGATAAACAGAGCCATCACTAGCCATTACAGAGCCATTTCCCTATTTTCAACATGGTGAACTATAAAAGTAATGACCTATTTTTAAGAACTAGTATGTTTTCACTACTTTATGTGAAGATAATATTATAAGCATAGAAATACCTTCACTAATTAAAATTCTAGGGCACTGTTTTTAGTTAGCTTCTTCATACCACACACCCCTCAGATGAGTTACTCTATTATTGAAATAAGCACCATCTAAAGTAATGAACTTTGTGGTCATGAAAGTTCACACTGATTTGTGTAATTTGGGGGTGTAAAAGGGAGGTAAGTAGAGGCTCTTGGAACTCATTCAAAGTTTTCCATGAAAACACACACAATTATATACATGTAGAAAATTATGTGAATGTCATCACTGGATACCAAATATAAAATACCAACCAAATACCAGAAGGTGGTATGAATTTCTACCAACTAAACCAGCAATATAACTTAAGGCCGTGCTTGTGTTTGTTACTGTTTTCCTCTGGAATTGCTTTTCTTCATGCCTTTGTGCTTATATAAACTGGGTGTTAGTCCACCAAGTGCATTTTAATATCATATAAGCCCTGTATGCAAAATATTTTCTCATTGAGAATTTGACCTAGATTCTCTTTCACCTGAGAGTTTAAGGGTTCACTTAACATTGTTGCACTAAACAAAAAACTTTTGGTCTCCCTTGGCTACTCAGTGGAATTTTTCTGGCCTATGCTGTGTGAGCTTGGGTTTGTTTCGTTGATCCATCTGAGAGTTTCCATATCTAATTGGAAGTTTCTATTAAAAAAATAAAACAGCCTTAACTGTGGACAAGTCCAAGGCATGTGTAGGTTTTCAGAATTTTCTAATGTGGGTATGTGTCGACAAGACCTCCGGACTGTCTAGGCTATGGTAATATGACAATTAAAACCGTGAAAATCAGGAGATTCCTACCTTTTTTTTTTTCTTTAAAGATTTTATTTATTTATTTGAGAGAGAGTGAGCACAAGCAGTGGTGGGGGAAGAGGCAGAGGTATAGGGAGAAGGAGACTCCCCACTGAGCTTGATCCCTGGACGCTGGGATCATGACCTGAGCCAAAGGCAGCCGCTTAACCAACTGAGCCACCCAGATGGCCCAGTTACATTTTCAGTTAACCTTTTCCATTCATTCTTCTTGTCTTCTGTTTCTCTCAATATGTTATTAAACATCCCTTGGATTCTTAACTTCAGGTACTATATTTTTCAGTTCTAGAATGTCCATTTGAGTATTTTAAAAAAAATTAATTCTCTTTTGCAATTCTTTATGCTTTGACTTATTCTGCTCATCTTTTCAGCTATTTCTTGGTCAAATTAATTACAGCTGTTTTAAAGTTCTTTTCTGTTAACTTCTTTATCAGGATTATCTGTGGGTCACCTTCTGCTGTTTTTTTTTTTTTCTCTTTGTTATTGGTCATATGATCCTCTGTTCTGATCCATATGCCCAGAAGTTTTTGTCCCATGTTGGACACTATAAAATCCATAGAGGCTCCAGATGATACTATTTCCCATGAGAGATTTTTTTTTTTCTTTTGCTAGGCAGAGAAAAGGGAAGGGAGCCATTCATGACTTTAATCCAGTTAGGAGCTGAACTGCATTGAAACTGGGTTGCAGTTTCAGACTCACTCTACCTCTGTTATACCTAAATTCTAGGATCACGCTGCCGATGAAAAACTGGACAGGTTTTTCTCTTCTCTGCACCAGCTCTGACAGAAATGTCTGTTCTGCTTTGCAGTGTCTTTCAGCTCCGCTTTTTAAGTCTCAAGTCATGTGTGGTTTAATAATTTGGCACAAGTCTTTAGGGGGAAACCAGAAGTGTGTTTGAGCTACCTGAATTTACCGCTCCAACCCTATTCAACCACCAGATTCTTCACTGGTTTCTTTGGGACCTCTGCAGTGGCCTTTGACCAGAGAAAAATCTGGATTTCTACCCCGAGCCCAGAACAGGAAAAAGGCAGCTTCCGATCTTCGGCTTACCTCTGAAGGTTGACTGCCTTAGAGTTTGCCTCTTTGATATTAAGAAATTTTGACTTTTGAAATTTTACTTTTCCTATATGTTGTTTTCACATTTTGTGGTTTAATACCATAATTCTTCTACTTTGCCTGGCTTTTCTGGTTGTCCTCATTGGAGCATTTGCCTATGGCAGATTACTTTATCATACATAAAAGAAGAAATTTGTATTCCTCTTCCAAAGTAGCAATATAGGTACATATCTCCCCCTCTGCACCAAATATGTGAGATAATAAAATCAAGCCCAGGTTTTTATTTCTATCAGACTGAACCTCAGCAGAATTGTAATCTTGGCTGTGCTACTTTTTCTATTATTCTTTTCACCTTTTTCATTTCATACTTCTTTTCTGGCTACCCCATAAGATTGGAAATGTGGGACTCTAATGTCTCCCCGCCTCCCACCCCAGAGATTCCCACTGTTTGTCTTTTTAAGTGTACTAGGCTTCTTCTGCCTTGCATCCTGTCCCATCAAAACCTGCTTGAATTATGTTTATTCTTTCAGGATGCTCCCTGGGGAACTGGCTAATTACTTGCAGGAATTAATTACAACCAAAGAGTTGGTGACTTATAACCTGCTGTATCAAAATGACAGTTCTATTTTAATGGGATTTACCCTTAGCAAAGTGTGCATAACATGGGGCTTTGTCACACTGGAGTAGGGACCATGGGTGAGATGTGTAGGCAAGTGTTCTTCCAATCACTCCTATAATATAAACATGGGAAAGTTCACATTCTTTTATTCATTGATTATTTTTATTCCATCCACAAACATTTATCAAGCCTCCAGCACTCGCAAGTCATTTTGAAAGCCCCTACAGGAAGTATGTTCCGCTCCTGAGTAAGAAAGAGCCCTTCTTTTAAGAAAAGTACAGTGTAGTAAAAGAGATAGGACAAATATACCCCTAATAATAGTTCTAGGCATAATGGGCTAAGGAACACAGAAGAAAGAAAATGAGTTAAAGAGAAGAGTCTTGTGTCAGTCTGACCTATTTGATAGTCCTTTATTTTTAAGGCAGCTTTCCATTGAGTTTTGTAAGGTGGATGGGATTTCTAATGCAGGTCTATATGAAGGTGTGGAAGGGCATTCCGGATGGAGAGAAGAGCATAATGAGCAAATGTAGGAAATGTGAAAGACAGGGAGAACTTCTGTCAAAGGTATTGCTCTCTTTAAGGAGAGAGGGATGATGAGTGGCCTTGCAATGGGTTCTTCCTGGAGTGTTTCCGACTGAATCCTTGAATCTACAGTGAGTTGCAAAACCTGGACGGCTGATGAGTATCAGTAGGCACTGTGGTAGGAACTGAGGATGCACTAGTTCTTCACATTTTGGAACCCCACTGTGTGGTGATGTTTTGTTAAGGTGTTTTATTTTATTTGCTGCAAAGTAAAGAGAGAAACGTACTAAGAGGAGCATGAAGCAAGTGCTATTGCACCATGCCCGTGGAGTTTTCCTCCTATTCTCAGACCATAAAAATCATAAAATTTTTCTAGCATTATACAAGTATTTATAGCCTCTTCTGAGTTTATCAATGCTCCCAGCCAAAATTTGCAATTTACATTGAGGTATTCATTTAGTGTATCTTAACTTTTATTGATTTGTCCATTATTTATTTACTCCTTTTCCCTCCTTTGCCCCTTCCCTCTTTTCTTCGCACCTTCTTTTCCCTCCTTCCACTAATATTTACCAAATGAACCTGTGTGCTAGGTACGACGATGGAGGCTGAGGATTCGGTCATGTATGAGAGACAGTCCCTGGTTTCTGATACCACCAGCCGAGACAAAGCTGATGAGTGCCTTATCCTAAAAAATGCAGCAAATACATAAGGAGGATCACAGCATTCATTCTTCTCAAGCAAGCGATGCTTGATTCTAGGGCCCGTGTAGCATCCACATTGTTTCTCTGAATGTGGACCTTCTGGGAGGGCTTCCCAAAATGTCTATTAAATCCTCTTTCTGCTTTTTGATTGGCCACGCCCTGTACCTGTCAACAAGGAGAATCTTTATGAGACTGATGCGCTGTCTACTGCACTAAGAGGACAGCTTAACAAAGAGAATATTTAAAAGCAGAACCCTCCGTCCTCTTATCTGGACTGTGAGGGCTCATTCCAAAGTGCAGCCTTGTGGTACTACCTCTAGTTTGAACTGCGTTTCTTCTCATGTCTTCTTAACCCAGGCACAATTAAAAGCCAGGGTTCTTCACTGAAGCTTTATTTGTGCTAGCCCAAACCAGAAACAACCCAAAGATCCATCACATATGAATAGAAACGTGGATTGTGGTGTATTCAAGCAATGACGTACCATCCAATGACAAAAAGCACGGTGTATACACGTAGCAGTGTGGGTGAATCTTAATTATACTGAGTGAAAGAAGCCCTATAAGAATCTATACCGTATGATTTCCTTTTTATAAAACTCCAGAAAATGCAAACTTAACCCATATGACAAAAAGCAGAACATGTTGTCCATGGAGAGGGGGCTTGTGCGGAGGGTCAAGAGGGAAGGATTGTAAAGAAGACTTTTCAGGGTGATGGATCTGTTCACTATCCTAAGTGTGGTGATGTTTTCATTAGTATATCTTTATGCCCACACTTACCAAATTGTATACTCTAAATATGGACAGTTTATCGAATGGCAGTTAGACCCCAGTAAAGCTGCTATTATTGTTAAAACACAAGTTCCTATTTGTAATTATTTGTTTAATCTCTGACTCCTCTAATAGATTAAGTGATGTGATGAGAGTTAAAAGAACTTTTTCAGTCAGTGGTCTGTGCCCCAATGGTCTGTGCCCCAATGACTGGTCCAAGGTGGGCTTTCAGTAAACACATGGAGGATGAAAAAGAAGTGCTTAAGATATACTGCCATTGAAATATGTTATATTTCAGCTTTGCTTTGATTGACATATTAAATAGCTGATCAGTCTGTAGTGTTAGTCATTGACTATTTCCCTTGTGGTAAAGCCAGCTATATATAAATGTTCTCAAAGTATGTGTTTGTTTTTAAAAGCAACTCCATTCCCAACTTGAAATAAGCCCAAACTCAACTACCAATTTTAATGGGAATTTATGTTAGAAATGAAAGCCATGAAAGGTTAGTAAACATCAAGAGACAGCTAAACATCTTGCATGTAATAATCAGAGATAAGTTAGCTTCTAAAGGAATCCCACAGTGTGTAATCCCATCTGGATAGGTGAATTAACGTCATAATGAAATGAGTAACTTCTGCTTTGCCAAATGTTTATGACTACAAATGATGTCCATCACAGTGCTGGGGAGACTTATGGAGCTTTCCTAGGTCTGTGATTATAGTCTCTGAACACTGATGTAAAGCAAAACTCAGTGAAGACTCTGCACATCCCTTTCAATTGCTTCCAGTGTCATCATTTTTAAATTCTGATTTTTTTTTTTAAGACTTCGAGGTTGTTAGTTATTCAGAAGTCCCTTCTGCAAAAATCTCAACTCTGAGCCTTTTGAAAAATGATGAGGGAGTTAAACCTGGAGTCTGTCTTGGAAACTGGTCTATCAATTTCTTCCCAGTCCCCTCAATGGGGACACCACCGGCATGCATTAAAATGGTAAAAACCCACATTACTACAATCCCATAAACAGCCTTCTGTAGAGATGTAAACGCAGGCATTGAATTGCCTCAGAAGTCACAGCTCTTCTCTTTATCAGTGTTTTATATTCTCCATACTTATTCATTTCCCTGCCTCCCTCCTGCAGTATCCCCTCTGCCTGCCAGCTTCCCTCACCTTAAAATAGTTGTTCGAGCAGCTGCAGATGATCTCGATGACAATTGCTTTTGTGATTTACTCAAAATCCTGACAATTTCTAGGTCTGGGAGAATAAAAAGCCTAAGATCTCCGGGGATATCACTGTTCAAGATCATATTTAATCTTCCTGTACTATCTTCCCTCAGTACTTTTCTGTTTCACTACATTGCCACAGGAGTTGTGGAAGACATCCTCTGCTCTTCTCCCTCTTCTGACAGGTATTATCTTGCAACTCCTTTACTTTTTTTATTTTTTATTTTTGTTCAGGGACCACAAATGTCTGGAAACTTTCTTTGACTGCATCCTACCAAGAATAATAGACATGCTTAGCATGCAGTGTGTAATTTGTCCTCTTGCGTTTGTGTTCTAAGTGGACATTAGCCTACCTGATGAATATTTGAGGATTTTCAAAAAACTAAGGGTCATGAATCCTGGCTCATCGCTGGTTGGAGCAAGAAACTGAGAAAATTAAGTAAGAATAGTCGGTGCTGTGTCTTGGGAGTCTGCATTCCTTCTAAATATAGAGGGACTCCTGATTCACCAAGTTTGTCAGTATGGTCTTATAACCTCTTGGCAAGAAATAATTGCATTGTGTAACTTAAAAAAGTCACTGCTTTTCCACAGGCAGATTAGTAAAGAAAGAAGTGTAATATGATTTGGTTTAAAAGTCCACAAGATACACAGATGTCAGATATTTAACGTTAGCCTAAAGGTAGAAAGATCTGGGTCCACACTGGTCAAGTGTGTGTTTCCTCCTGTGCATGATAATAAACATTCCTTGTATTTTTCAAAGTGTTTATATAGGTTCCTTTTCCTTAGGAGTTATGAGAGCTTTGTAAATCTTTTAGGATGATTCTCAGTTAAGTCCTATAAAAACACGACTGATGGTGGGTAGAGTTACCCTAAAAAAGCTGGAGGAAATAATATCTACAATTTGTTCTAAGTGCTTGCAGATTTTACTGTATTACCAAAGGAAGCCTATTGAATTTCTACTTTGATGATTCTTATTTTACAAATGAGAAAGTGAAAGCTTGGAAAATTTGTAAACCTTTCCCAAGGATGCGTGCCCCAGAACTGAAAAACTAGGCCGAACCGGGTCTGTAAGCACCGAAGCCTGTATCCACGTAGCTACCTTGCTCTGCTGACTTCCCTTCAGACGCTGCAGAAGGAGGAAATGATGGGATCCCTCTCCTGTTTGGATGCTTGCTAGGAAATAAGCCATGAAATGGTAGAACTGGTTTAATAGTGAGTTTAAGCATGAAATCGGAGTGGGAGAAATGTGGTGAATTATTGTTGCATTTTCAAGTTTAACCATGAACAAGAATAACTTAGGCATCTCTGGAAAAATCTTACTCAGCCTCATGTTCAAAGATGATGAGTCACTAGGTCTTAGGACTCAAAAAAGTGAGAGGCAGCTTAGAATCTTCCCCAGGTGGTTCTCTTACTGCCTGAGATTGGGAGCCATCTGGTTTGATGTCTTCCAAGGGACCATTTGAACTTGTGATTTTATTCACGTAACTCAAAAGATCCTAGGAACTCGTTTCATCGCCCTAATTTGGACCTCCACCATTATTTCCCAACCTCAGAAAAGCATTCCTTTCTTATTTGACCCTTTCTCTTATTGAGATATAGAAATTTGGGGAATGGTCATGCTTGGAGCCTGATCGCTCATGCATAATGAGTGAAGGCTGAAGGAGATTTCTCTGTGAAACTGGCATATTTAAACCTACTGTCATCAACATTTGTTCAACAAGCATTTTGGGGGAGGACCCTGCTATGATGTACAGATCAGCAGACACTGTGCTAGATCCTCAGGATAATTTGGTGAGCAACTCGATTCAGCCCTTGCTCTGACAGCACACATAACCCAATGAAGCAAGCACACTAATCGAATAATCCAGAAAGGCAGATTTACAAACTGAATTTCCCTATCAGGTGTTGGGTTTGTATAAGAGACTGCTAGTTGTCCCTTACTATTTTTCTTGTCTTCCACAGTGATAGAATTTGTAGCTATCCATATACTACTGTTAATGAAACTTTTACCAATATTGTTTTTTATTATTTTAAAATTCTATTTATTTATTTAGAGCACATGTGGTGGGGTGAGGCGGAGGGAAAGGGAGAGAATCTCGAGCAGACTCTCCGCCAAGCGCAGAGCCCGACACGGGGCTCAATCCCATGACCCCAAGATCGTAACCTGAGCCAAAACCAAGAGTCAGGTGCTTAGCCAAGTGACTCACCCAGGAGCTCCACCAAAAAAAAAATTTTTTTTAAGTGAAGGTAGCCGTGTAACAAAGTTCTGATCAATAGACTAAATATTAAAATATGTGGCAGTTTCTAGCAATTCCCAAGGAGCAGCTGATGGGCATCCTTTGCTACTTGTGTTTGTCCCTTCCCTTTTTCTTGCTGATTGGAATGTGGATATTGGTCAGAGCTGCATCTTGGATCATGCGAATGAGAGAGACTCCCTTGGAATAGTAGAGTGAAAGTCTGGAGGAGGCCCGAGTCCCTAAGAAGTTTGGGGAACAGAGCCACCATACCATCTCTAGATTGCCTTCCTTAGGAGTTTTACAAGGAATTCTGAGAAGAAATGGATGTATAGAGATTTGATCAGGATCAATCCTGATCTAGAGTCAGGAAGGGCTTTGCCAGAGGAAGTCGTATTTCAGCATATGTTTGAAGGTTAGGGGGGCGATGTCTGAAGGGTGAGGTGAAGCAGGAGATGAAGGGGTCATGGAGGATTTCAATCTACAGAGACAAGGTTACTGGGAAGAATTAATGCATACAAAACTCATTTGAAAGTGACATTGCTCTAACCGTAAGACATTCTTGTGATGAAGCCCGTGTTTCTCAGCACATGGTTCAAGGCCTGTTGGAATTAATTATCTGTCCACGTCTCACTATTACTCCTTGCCAAGGATTTCAGACTAGGCTCATCAAGTTATGGTTGCCTTCTTGCATTCTTCTTTGCCAACTGATGCCATTTTCAGAGGACTCTTAACTCTGCCTCCTCCTCCACGCATTTTCTGAATAACTCTTGCCCCCCTCCAGAGCTGTGTTCAATAGGGTTCTTTCACTCATTTCCATGTGTACTCGCTCCTAGGCCTCATGACTTTCCCTGTTCTTACTTTTCTTCAGTTAATCTACTCCCCGTCTGGGTTGCTCAAAACCCAGGACTATGTTCTATATTTTCTTTTATATCTGGGAATGACTAGCTCAAAGCTTTCTGCTCCAGGGTGTTTTGGGGACTGAATGGCTTGAATCCAGGTTGGAAGCTCCTTCTAGTTCTGTCTTGCCTCTAGGTGTGGCCTGTTCAATGATGAGATTCTTTGAAGACCAGTCAACTATAATCATTTCTCATTTTGAAAGCTCCAATATTAAGAGTGGCCCTGAAAAATTCATCAGGGGAATAAAGTTTTCCTCATCAGTTCTGGTGCCCTACAGGCCTTTGGGTAAATGATGGCGGATGGATTGGAGCTGGAATGGCCAAATGCAATATTAAATCTACTTTCTGTCTCTGGTCAGCCTGGTGAGGTTTAATGTATTGAATTTTACTTTTAGGAGCCAATTTCCTTTTGATAAATTCATGCTTCAGGCTATATATAACACTGACCACCACATTAGGGACATTCTGACAAATGAACAGGTATGTAGGCAGAGTATGTCACCCACGATGTGGGTGGCTTCTCCTGGGGTTCTTGATCCTGGGGAGATTTTGATTCTTACTCACTGCAGGCTGTCAGGACAGATACAGAGAGTTTGCCACCTTTGGGACTTTATTCCTCACGACTGGACAGTTGCACTTGAGTCCTTCCATAAAAATGCAGTGTTAATACTGAGAAGTGAAATCTTGGCTATGTGGAGCCATAAGGAGAAGGTCCTACTGCAGATAGTTGACCTTCCACATTATCAAGAGCCGAGAAGGCCAATATAACCTATTTCTACTTAAACATTTTTCGAGAAAATTTTTCTAAATTTTATTGTTTGCCTCTTTGTCTTTTTACCTAGAAAATACACAACATATTTCTATTTTTAATTTATTTATTCAACTAACATTTGTTGAGTATCTATTAAATGCTAAATACTCCAAACAAAAGTATAGAGTATATATTTCCTCTGACCTTATAGTCTAGAAGGAAATTGGTGAACATTTTCTGTAAAGGGGCAGATAGTAAATATTTTTAGTTTTGCAGGCCATAGGATCTCTGTCACAACTGTTCTGCCATTGTAGTGTAAAAGCAGCCATAAACCTAAATCCAATTTTATCTGTCTGTCAAAACACTTCCATGTCATTAAGGCTCTGTGCAAAGGAAACATTTTAAGTGAAAGCTTTCCTGAGCAAGACAAATGGAAAGACTTAACTCCGTCTTTTGCATTCTGCTGTATTCTGTCTAGCTCTTTCTCAGGGCACCTTTAACAGATCACTGACCCATTTCGTTCCTATTTGTGAAAGGCAGTCCAGGCAGAGGGAACGGTGTCAGCAAGGGCATGTAGGCACGGACTGTCTTGGAACGTTTGCTAAGCTCTCTGCCTGGATCAGAAGTTGTGAGGAATGGCATGAAGGCAGAAGGTACATGTGTGTGAAGAACAGTGCGAGGAGGGGATGTGATCACGAGAGTTCAGTGTTGGCCAGACTACTAGTAGTTGATTCTCTGTAGAATAAGGTCTACGGAAGAGCTGTCGAAAGGGAATGCACGATCGGATTAACATCAGGAAGATCGTTCTGGCAGCTTTGTGAAGTGGGTTAAGGACAGAGGCAGGGGGACCAGATGGATGGACACCAGCTTCTCAGGATGGTAGTTGAGGAAGCCCAGCCAGTGTTTTTGGTTGTGAAGTCTAGGTTGCAAACCTCTTGGAAGCTTAAATCGCACAAGAGAGCCATGCCTACTGTGGTCTCTGAATTAGGAATCAGAAAAAGTCCTTGTCGATCTAGTCTCGGTTTTCCTAAATGTAAAACTCTGGAAGAGCCATTTATTTTTACTCTCACTTGAGTTTATATCCTTGATTGCAACATGAGGAAGATAATTTAAGTGGTTTCTAGGCCCTTTTCTAGCTCTGTATGCCTGGGAATTAATTGCATTATTCCTTGTTATCATTTTCTATAGGAGAATTAGTCTTTATGCCCTGTTGTTAAATTTGGGTAACCCTAATATCATCCTACTTTTTAAAGTGTGCAGTTTAGGGCTTAATTTTATGAATGTCATGTTGAAGACATGTTGAAGGTATATAGAATATGTTGTGTTTCTTTTCCTCTACCCTTACCCCCCATAGGTTCTCCATGGGAAACTGTTTAGGGATGTACCTCACCTTTCACCACACCTCCATTCCACATCCAGATCCTGAGTCATTAGTTTATAACCCTAGCTTTTGTGGTCCCATACCCTGGCATTAAGCTATCTTTTCATGCTTCTTTTCTCTTTTCCCCATGCCTCCAATAAGAAGGGCTCCCTGCCTCGACCCTTCTTCTTTTGGCATAGATCACGTAGCCTTAGAGTACTTAATTTACTTGTCTGTCTCCTCCATGAGGCTGTGACTTCTACTCATTTATCCTGTATCTTCAGAGACTAGCACAGTGCCTGGTACATACAATGAACCCAGTTCGTGCATGAACCTAGCGAAGGTTTCTGTTTATAACAGTTCTCCCCTCTTCCCAGAGTGTTTTTCTCCTCTCTCCTCCTCAGCTCATGCCCAAGCTACTTTTCTACAGGCTGCAGAAACAACCCTCATCTAGTTGCAAATACAACCCTTTCCTGCATGATGCTTTTTCTGAGCTCAGGTCTCCCTTCTCAGAGTTTCTTGTAGCATAGTTTTTTACTACTCCTTTGCATTTATCTCATTCTTGCTTATATTTTATTTTATTTTATTTATATATATTATTTTTATTATATAACATGGTCTCTTCTCTCTGTAAGACAGGATTGTCTATGATACACAAGACCTGTATCTTCCTTTCCTTCCTCTGAAGCATCTGTGGTAACGTTTGTAATTAATAGGTGCTCAAGTAAGGCATTCGTGGGACAAATAAGGGATCAAACTTCCTGCAACAAAGACACTATCAGCATCAGACCGTCTGCTTTGTGCCAGACAAACATGCTTTTTGTAGAAATGAACAGCTTCAGCTGCCCTCTCCCATTGTGGTCTGGTTCTGATAACCTGGGAACAATGGAAAATAGACTTTCTGAAGAAATAAAGAGAGAGCCCACAACCTCTGCATTCTAAATGCTAGAAGGGATTTACCTGTGGGGTCTGTAGGCAACGATTTGCATCTTGGTTTATGTGAAGGAGACAAAGCTTGAGCATCTGAAGGGGGGGCTGCTGACACAGCAGGGATGCACGAGGGAGCAGGAGCAGGGGCTCGGGGCCAGGATGAAGAAATTAATAATCCACTTATTATTCAGAACAGTGAATGGCTGCAGGCTATTGGCAAGAGGCTCAGCAATTATCTGATTAACTGCTAATGTTTCACCAAGAAACCTCTTCAAGAGCGCACTTTTTTGGTTAAATGACACGGAATGGCAAGAAGCTGCTATTTTGTGCAAAAATCTGTGAGCCGCAGGTAGGTGGGCCAAACAGAGGCCCTGGTGGGCCGTCACTCTTTCAAAGTTGGAAGCAAATGGCCCTTTTTGCTGCTGTTATAACTCTTCCTGGAAATACCAGCTTCTCTATAGCACCATAACTCAAATTTAATATGAGAGCTGAAGTTGTTTTCCTTTTCATTTTGAGCCCTTGCTTAGAACAGGAGGGCCAGGTGTCTGTCTTTTCAGTGGGAACTTAGAAAACAGCCTTGCATATCTCTTCTGGTGACACTAAAGCCCTACCAGGTCAGGGAGATCACTCCCCACCCACTTTGTAAAGTAGATCCAAAGCTCACCAGCCTCTATGCCCGAGTTTTAAGGCCGAATGCCACCATTGTCACTGGCAAGTCTTTTCTTTACCCCCCTCCCCTGTCTTTCTTTAGGACACTGACCTCTTGAAATAGTTACCAAAAGACTTGGGAAGCTCACTCTGGCTTGAGAGAACTTGATTAAGATTCATCAAGACTAGACTCTGGGTTGATAGTAAACCACCTTTTCCAATATCTCAAAATAAACTCGGTGGTTCTCAGTGGCACAAAAATAAATGTGAAGGTATTTATTTCTAACTGGCAGTGATAACCAGAATCACAATCACAGTTGACCCCCCATTCCCGCCGCTTTAGTTTGTGTTCCTGATGATTCAGGAATCTGTAGGATATCTCTGTAATAGTGTCGAAAAGCAATTTCCTATTTCTACTGATAATATCCTGAGTTTTCTCAGTGAATCCTGCTCTACTTTTCAATTCCCATTGTAAACTCCTCCCACTCTCCCCTAGAACATGCTACTAGGGGGAAATGACTTCTCAAACGCAGGCATTTGATGTAACTTTTTAGTGGGATAAAAATTGAAGCCAGTATCAGGCAAAAGTTAACCATGAGAATGTTCACATAAAAATCTTTTACTTTGTCACAGTTCATGAAACAGAGGTGCTTTGAAAGCAAAGGCATTTTTGCAGCTGAAAAGGCCTTTAAGTAAGAAAATCAAATCCTGTCTAGAAGTATTACAATAGTGTTATTTCCAAAATTGGTCAATGGGAAGCCTTTTATGTGGATATCAATTATACCATGGCTAAAAAGTCAATTAAGTAGTAATTGGAGGATAAAATAATGGATTTACCTTAGGTAAACTCAAAGTCATGTCTGAAATATAGCTCTTCATTGTTGCATCCTTGATGTCTGAAATTAATTTTGTCTCTGGGATGGCATTCATTAAATGTAAAGGTTGACTAATGAATGTCTTACACAAATTCAAAAACCACAATATAAAAACAAAGAAGGGATTGAATTATGAACTGCTTCTACTTTTTTTTTTTTTCCAGTTACTTATCTTACTTGTTAACCTCCTTCTCATCAGTTGCCCAAAATGAATCTGGTGATCAGGTTTTGAATGTCCATTTTCTTAACAAAATGCTTTGAGTAAACTATTGATTCCTACTTTGTCATTACACAGGCTTCAGTAAGAACAAAAAAAAGCAAGCTTTAGCTGAGAACCTATATTGTTCTCCATTTATCTGTCTGCGGTCTTGCTCTGGCACTTTGTTCCCGTCTCCGTGTAAGCACGCTGTCTCGTTACAGAGGCAGCCATGATATCGTCAGAACAGGAAGCTCAGGGAGGGCTGTGTCCTGTGGTACTTCGCACTGAAGAGAGTCCCTGCTAGTATCCCAAGTAGGAGATATTTCTAAGAAATCAGGAGGTGATCTCAAGGACTCTTTCCAGTGCTTTGGACAGATTGGACTGACCGCCTGATAGCGGAGTACATCTTCTTCTGAGACCCACTAAGTTTGTGTTCCATCCCCATTTCCACCTTTCTGTTAATCCCTGAAATCCAGAACCTAGGACTTATTCCAACTGCCATTGATTATCCTTAAAATTAAAATAAACTTCCAGGTTTGGAGTTATAATTCCAAATTCATACTCAGTTATTTATTCCATTAAACAAATAGTGATTCCATGTCTACCTAATGTGTTTCAGACACATTATTACCCTTGGGAAAATATTGAAATTAACTTCTCTATGTAGAAGATTAAAATGTAAATATTTGAAATATTCTCTGTAGTAGATATCTGATATCATTTACTGACTGATCTTAAAATGAGATAAAAATAGAAAAGAAAACCACACAAAACATATTAGGTATTAACGGCATAATCAATTTCTAATGTCTGAGCTGCAGTTTCAATTATAAAAGGTTTTGCAGCCAGTGACATATTAGAGCTCTTTTTGTCTGTTTCCCCTTCTAGGTTGTAAGCGCCTTCATTCACGTCAGAGAGATTGTTAATTGTTACTATCATAAGCTCGGCAGTACCTAAGGAAGTACTTTGCACACCATAGGAAGAATATAATGCTTACTGAATTGAGTGGGAAAGATTTTACAGATGTGCCACTGGGCTTTAGTTCTCTTCAAGGTATCCTTGTGCTAAGCCCTTCCCCAGTGTTAACTGTTAAAGAAAAAGAAAGGCAATAGAAAGTCTCTGTGCATGGAGAATGTGACCTGGGTCAGTAGGACAGGACTCGTGGTATGGAATGATTAAAGATACGTACTGATCAACTTGTAAATGAAAAGAGAAGACAGAGTGATGTCCCATCTTGTTGCCCAAACTTGAAATTTCGTGGATGTAAGAAGTGCTCAATTGCTTTACTTCTGACATTTTCTCTGATGTTCAATTACTATACTGTTTATAAAGACAAAACTATATAGTGAGAATTTGCAATTTATAAACATGTTAATAAAATATAACTACTGTTTCTCAAGTCGGAAATTTTTGTAATAGAAAACCTGCAGAGTTGGAGAATATGATTGAGAAGTATAGAAAGCATTTTACTGGGCTGTGCTCTAAACAAATTCTGCTATTGATTGGCTTCCAGATCTATTGGGCAGATCTCTGACACCTCTGTCATTTCTCCACCTGTAAAGCGAATAGCCCGTATCTGGGGCTAGTCACTGTTTGAAATTAACTGGTTCTTCTCATTTGTGTATATGGATTGAGGATTTATTGAGGCGGGCTGAGGCCAATATGGGAAATCATTTATCTATTCTCCAGAACACTCCTCCAAATAATCAATAAAGGCTGATATTCCATGCAGGGATAGTGGGGTACTGAATATTTCAGGACAGTCAAATACCAAAAGTGTTGTATATGCCTGTGATAGTAAGTTAAACCTCTCTTTCAATCAATCCCTCTCTGGAATCAATCCAGATTCGCTATGTCTCTAAGTATCTTTGTGTGTGTGTCTAAGATTACATGTTTTAAAGAAGGTTGGGAAAACTTCTAGTGTTGAATGCTAAAGTGCCAAAATGTAGCAAATTGACTATGTGAGGTGCTTCCAGGTGTGTTATATAAACCTGGAAAAATAGTTGCTTTGTAATTATAGAAGTCATATTTTGTACTAAACAGAATATAATTATTTTCCTGGTCAAGAACTCTCTCCAATTTTTCAAAGTGATATGCATTTGGCTAAAAAGTTGTTGATGGAAAGTATGGAGTTTGCTCTTATTAATTTTGTGAGCCAATATTTCAGTAATTCATGGTTCAGTATATAATTATTTCATTTGATAAAAATTGGGCATATACTTGAAGTTTAAATGTCCAAAGCAGTTTATCTGTAATACTAAGTATTACAGATAAAACACTCAGAATAATTGCAATAATAAACATAAAGCACTTAAATGGTAAGAATGCCCAGCTCCTCTAGAAAATATAGTTGCGCAGAACTGGTATTTTGATTGGAGACTGAAATATCTGAAAGTATCTTCATTATTCATTCAGTCGTTCAGCAGTAATGCCTCACTTTGTGTCAGGCACTATTCTAGGTGCTAAAAACAGAGCAATGAAGAAAAAAAATAACTACCTATAGAAAACCCAAAAGACTCCACCAAAAAAACTGCTAGAACAGATACATGAATTCAGTAAAGTCATAGGATACAAAATCAATGTACAGAAATCTGTTGCATTTCTATAAATGAATTGGGAAGCAGTAGAAAGAGAAATTTAAAAAAAGACCCAATTTACATTTGCATCCAAAAATAATAAGATGCCTAGAAATATAAATAACCAAAGACATGAAGGACCTGGACTCCAAAAACTCTAGAACACTGATGAAGAAATTGAAGATGACAAAAGAGATGGAAAGACATTCCAGGGAAAGACATGGATTGGAAGAACAAATATTGTTAAAATGTCTATATTGCCCAAAGCAAACTATGTATTTAATATAGTATCTGTCAAAATACCCATAGCATTGCTCACAGAACTAGAATAAACAATTCTAATATTTGTATGAAACCATAAATACCTCAAGTAGCCAAAGCAATCTTGAAAAAGAAAAGCAAAGCTGGAGGCATCACAGTTCTGGACTTCAAGTTATATTACAAAGGTGTAGTGATCAAAAAAGTATGGTGTTGTCACAAAATAGACAAAGAGATCAATGAAACGAATAGAAAACCCAGAAATAAACCCACAACAATGCAGTTAATATTAAACAAAACAGGAAAGAATATCCAGTGGGAAAATGACAGTCTCTTCAACAAATGGTGTTGAGAAAACTGGATATCAATGTGCCGAAGAAAGAATCTACACCACCTTCCTACACCACACACAAAAATAAATTCAAAATGGATTAAAGACCTAACTGTGAAACCTGAAACCATAAAAATCCTAGAAGAGAACATAGACAGTAATGTCTTTGACATTGGCTGTAGCAGCTCCATTCTAGATATGTCTCCTGAGACCAGGAAACAAAAGGAAAAATAAACTATCAGGACTACATCAAAATAAAAAAAAAAAATGTCTGTACAGTGAAGGAAATAATCAACAAAACTAAAAGGCCAACTGTGGAATGGGATCAGATATTTGCAAATGACATATTCAATAAAGGGTTAGTATCCAATATATAGAAAGAACTTATGAAACTTAACAACCAAAAACCAAATAATTCAATTAAAATGGGAAGAAGACACGAATAGACATCTCTACAAAGATGACATATCATTGGCCAATAGATGCATGAAAAGATACTCAATTTCACTCATCATCAGGGAAATGCAAATCAAAAGCACAATGAGATATCACCTCACACCTGTCAGAATGGCTAACATCAAAAACACAAGAACAGCAGGTGTTGACAAGGATTTGGAGAAAAAGGAACCTTCATGCACTATTAGTGGGAGTGCAAGCTAGTATATCCACTGTGGAAAATAGTGTGGTTCCTCAAAAAGTTAAAAATAGGGGCACCTGGGTGGCTCAGTTGGTTAAGTGTCTGACTCTTGACTTCAGCTCAGGTCATGATCTCGGGGTCATGGGATTGACCCCATATCTGGCTCTGTGCTCAGTGAGGAGTCTGCATGGGATTAAAAAAGTTAAAAATAGAACTATACTATGATTCAGCAATTGTACTATGGGAATTTACCCAAAGAATACAAAAACACTAGTCAAAGGAACACATGCCCATCTGTGTTTATAGCAGCATTATTTACAATAGCTAAGATATGGAGTAACCCAAGTGTCTATTGATTGATGAATGGATAAATAATACACATACCACATACCACTTCGTGTGTATACACACACACACACACACACACACAATGGGATATTATTCAGCCATAAAAAATGAAATATTGCCATTTGCAGTGACATGAAGGAAGCTAGAGATATAATGCTAAGCAAAATAAGTCAGTCAGAGAAAGACAGATACCATATGATTTCATTCATATGTGGAACTTGAAAAACAAAACAAACAGTGAAGGGAAAAAAAGAGAGATAGAGGTGAAATAAGAAACAGAATAAATGATAGTGAACAAAGTGATAGTTACCACAGGGGAGTGGGTAGGGGAATGGATGAAATAGGTGGTGGGGATTAAAGAGTGCACTTGTGATGAGCATCGGGTGAAAGATGGAGTTGTTGAATCACAATATTGTACACCTAAATCTAATATAACACTGTATGTTAACATACAGTTAAATATTAAATGGAATTAAAAGGAAAGAAAAAGGGAAAAAACCCTCTTAAGAGAATAAAAAAATTCCATAAGTATAATTGATGAGTATAGAATAAGAGCTGTTACAATATCTAATAAATTAAGTAGATTAATTAGTTAAAATGAGAAAAAACATTAAATTCACAGAACACATAGAGAGAGGAAAAGGAAAATAAAAATAAAAAGAAATATGTAATATACTAAGCAGTGATAAGTACTGTGGTTAAAAATAAATCAACATAATAGGAGTTAGTTACTATACAGACCCACAGGAGAGGTCTCTTGATTTTGGTGGCTTTGGAAATATGAAGGAAATGAGGGGATGCTGTATGCAGATGCCTGGGTGAAGTATTTCAGGCAAAAGGATAGCAAATGCAGGCCCTGAGATAGGGCTATTAGAAAGAACTTGTCTATTTGTGCTTTCTGAATGAAATAGGAAGCAAAGTCACTGGGATGTGGGTGAGGTAGGAAATATTAGGGATTTGAGAAGAGAGAAGATGTGAAGGTCTTCTAAGATCTTGGGGTAAATAATGGAACATCTGAAAGCATATCGCAACACAGGATTTCTTGTGAATAGTTGATCAAGGAAAGGGTCACAGGGGAAACTGGTAAAGAAGTTGGGGAAACAGGACAGATAGGAGAAGACATCCAGTAAGAAGGGGATGTCAGCCAAAGTTCCTTTGGACTGTCTCTCAAGGAAATTCAGGACCGTGATGTAAGTCTCAGGACTGTCTTGACCCTAGGAAGTGAGCCAGAGCTTTCACACTCATATTCCTCAATCATTGGTTAACAATTTTCCCAGGAGCATGTGCATTCCCAGGCTCTGAACTGTCCATACCTGCAAGCCAGGTGGCTTGAAGTGTAGCTGGAGAGCAAAACCAAAAAGAAAACAAAAACAAAGAAGCCCCTCACCCTCCCAAAAACACTCACAGTCCTGGCTCTTGGAAGCAGAAGTACACCAAAAAGGAGGCAAGAGTTGCACACAAAACTGTTTGAAAGGATCCACAGGGATCTGAGTGGAGCAACTATCCATTCTTCCCTAAGTTTCATCCACAGGATCCAATTTATCAATAAAAATTGTCAATTTTAACTCTAAATACGTATTCATTCTCAACTCATCAGAAAGATGGTCTCAGGGGCACCTGGGTGGCTCAGTTGGTAACCATCTGTCTTCAGCTCAGGTTCTGGGATCGAGTCCCCCCCATCAGGCTTCCTGCTCAGTGGGGAGCCTGCTTCTCCATCTCCCACTCCCCCTGCTTATGTTCCCTCTCTTGCTATCACTCTCTGTCATAAATAAATGAAATCTTTTCTTTAAAAAAGATGTTCTTAGAGTATAAATCATATTGTGTCATTCCTCAGCTTAGAATACAATCCAAATTCCTCATAAAACTCTTCAAGTTCTGCCCTCTTCTCTTCAATGTCAATGTCTCACTCACCCCTTCTTTTCTCTAGCAGAATTTAAGTTCTTTGAGTCTTTAAGTTCTTTTTGCCTCAGGCCTTCCCTGAGAACTCTTCCCATCCCCTTCTGCACAGACACTGCCCACTGCCACCATTCCAGTCATTAAGGGATTGTTTTTATTTGTTAGTGTGTTCAATGTACAATGTAAGCCTCATGAGGACAGTGACTACTGTATCACTAATGCTGGGTGCACAGTTAACACTCAATAGACAGGGATACCTAGGTACCTCAGTCAGTTGAGTGTCTGTCTCTTGATTTCAGCTCAGGTCTTGGTCTCAGGGTTGTGAGATGGAGCCCCTTGTGGGGCTCTCTGCTCAGAGGAGAGTCTGCTTGAGATTCTTCCTCTCCCTCCCCATCTCCCTCTCCTTCCCCTCCTTCTCTTTCTCAAATAAATAAATAAATAAATAAATAAATATTAAAAAAAAAATCCCACAGAATGTAAGCTGATGCAGCCACTCTGAAAAACATTATGGAGGTTCCTCAAAAAGTTGAAAATAGAGATACCCTATGACTCAGCAGTTGGACTACTGGGTATTTACACTAATGATACGAATGTAGTGATCTGAAGGGGCACGTACACCCAATTGTTTATAGCAGTGATGTCCACAATAGCCAAACTATGAAAAGAACCTAGATGTCCGTCAACAGATGAATGGATAAAGAAGATGTGGTGTATCTATACAATGGAATACTATGCAGCCATCAAAAAACAAAATCTTGCCATTTGCAACAACGTGGGTTGGAACTAGAAGATATTAAGCTAAGTGAAATAAGCCAATCAGAGAAAGACAATTATATTATTTCTCTGATATGAGGAACTTGAAAGGCAGGGCGGGGGGTTGTCGGGGGAAGGGAGGGAAAAAATGAAATAAGATGGAAACGGGAAGGTAGACAAACCAGAAGAGACTCTGGTTTCTCTTCAAATCGCATACATCTTTCGCCTTTTACTAAAGAGACTCTTAATCTCAGGAAACAACCTGAGGGTTGCTGGAGCGGAGGAGGGTGGAAGGGATGGAGTGGCCGGGGAATGGGCATAGGGGAAGATGTGTACTATGGTGAGTGCTGTGAATTGTGTAAGACTGATGATTCGATTCACAGACCTGTACCTCTGAAGCAGGTTTTATGTTAATAAAAAAAGAAAAAAGAATCCTATGATACTCCATAAATAATTTTTGGACTAGCGAGTTGATGTCTGGGTAGACTGGCTGTTGGCGGTTGTTTCTTGTCCTAGCATAATTAAATAGGAAGACTTACTTCCTGCTAGATATTCCTGAAATACATTCCGCTTTTCTCATTTTGGTTGAGGCTGAGTTTAAATCCTGATGCTTTCTGGAGGTGCAAAACACTAAACCCACCAGTCACTGTGATCTTTGCATAACTGGCCATGAAGTGACAAGGCAGTAGGTGTTTGAGGATTTTGATACATTTCATTATTGTGTTAAGTATATAATTGCTACTCAGTGGGCAGTGTTGTTACCATAAACACATCATTATTTGTTTGCATATGCACTTTTTAATATTAATAATTTTTATGGTATGCTTATTTGTGGTTGCTATATAAGTGATTTAAGCATTGGGAATTTGGAAATACAAACCACTACCCTTGTAATCTGAGCTCATAAAGAGATCCTTAGAGAGAATTCTTTGGAGACCACATCACAATTCACTCAGATTCCTTTAGATGGATACTTACAGATGATTTCCTAACCATGGAAATGAGCCAACGTGTTTTAAAATATACTTTAAAATAATTAGAATTGTTATGTTTATTAAAAAAATATACATTTAAGCCTTACATGGAACTTCCAGATCTTACCTGTGGTGATGAATGAGTTGTATCTGTTCTCTTGCATGAAATATATATTTACCAGTGGCTGATGCATAGACTGTCCTTAAAGCACAATTTTATTTTAAATATCTAGAGGGAAACATTGATCCCACATTTTTCATTTTATACTCATGAAGCTGATTGATTTCTAAATTACTTTGCTACAGGGATCCAGTTTAGGATTTAAAATCCCACAAAGACAAGATTTTCAGGTTACGAGGAGATTTTAATGCTCAATGCCCAAGACACTCTTTATTATTAAGCTAGACACTCGGGGTGGGGGACCATCAGCTCTTTTCACTGCCAAAAAACCACTGGCGCATTGCAGTTGCACTCAATCTCACTGTGGTCTGACCTCGCTGGAAATTTCAAGAATCCTGGTTTTTGATATGGAAGCAATATGTTTGTTTATGACTCTGAGAGCGAGGCATAGGCCCAGAGGGCCTGTTCTCTCCTATTGGACTGCTCAAGGTTTTAGCAGCATTAACACCTCTGAGAAGCTGACATCAGAAAAAGAAACCCAAATTCCACTGAGCAAGCAAGTTTTTCAAGCTTTATTGAGGTATAATTTACATATCATAAAATTCCCTCATTTTAAGCGTACAATTCAATGATTTTTAGTAAATTTACTGAATTGTGTAACATTTTTATCACTCCCATAAGATCCCTTGTGCTCATTTATAGTTCAACCCCATTCCCACCCCCACCCTGGGCAACTACTAATGTACTTTTTATCTCTAAACGTCTGGCTTTTTTGAACATTCCTTATAAAGGGAATCATATATACACTATGTCATCTTTTGTGTCTGGCTGCTTTTGTGCTGCATAATGTTTGTGAGTTTCATCGATATTACAGTATACATCACTGCTTTGTTTCTTTTTATTGTCGAATAGCATTCCATTGTATGGATATACGACATTTTAGTTACCCACTCACGACTTGATGAACATTTGGGTTGTTTCCAATTTTTGACTATTAAGAATAATTTTGCTGTAAACATTCACGTGCAGCTCTTTGTGCAGACATAATGTCTTCATTTCTCGAGGAGTGGGGTAGCTGGGTCTCATGGTAGGTTTTATGTTAAGTTGAACTCTTTAGAAGCTAAAAAAAAGAAAGTTTTGAGTGCACGGCTTGGTGAGCCACAGGGTTTACAACGATAAATGTGAAGTAACAATTCTTTCTTCAAGAAGCTATGATTCATAAAAAGATAAAACAATTTTATGAATCGTTAGACTTCTAGAAATCACCGGACTAAGAGAGAATGTGAATACCACTGAAAAGGCATAAGAGTTTCTTAAAAAAAAAAGAGCTCCTCTCAACTGTAAGTAGAGAATATGTTCTGCAAAGTCCTCTGAGAGATGTCTTTGGGAATAGTTTAAAGATTTTAGGTTGATGACAAAATAATCAAAGTAAGAAGAAAGGAAAATACACAGAGTGCTGAGCAAACTGTAGGCAGCCTGGTATGGCAGGAAATTCAAGGGGGACTTCTCGGTCTCTTTTGGTTGAGTTCCAAGGCTTGCATCACTGCCATAAAGGCCCGTCTCCAACATTCTAAATCAAGTTGCCATGGACCTACAGAGGATGTGCTAAGAAATTTATGAAAGCTATTATGCCAGAGACCAGCTATCGAAGCATAGGATCTGAAACTTGGAAAAAAAATGAAATAGTTGGATGAGGAAGAATTGTCTCCACTGTAATTGTCGTCGAGCTTTCCACGTCTCACATCGGCTCGGTCTCAGAGGAAAAGGGGGATGATTTTTTCAAGTGCAGGTCCATTACAGGTACTTCAAGGAGGCGGTATGATTGCCTTGATGTGTGTCTCCTGGGGTTCCAGCTTGAGGGAACAGAGCAAAAATAAAGAGGGCTATTTGGGTTGCCAACTGGACTTGTGCTGCCCGTGAGGGAGTGATGTGTGAGATTTCCGTGGGCTGCCTGGGTGGGTGAGTTGGCCAGGGGTTATTTTCAAAAAGGATCTTGCCCAATAGGACTGTCTGGTAGAGCAAAGGACTGTGATGGGGTACATGGCTGGGATGAAATGCCTGAATGTCAGAGTCTAAGGCTTGGGGTCTTAAGAAGCAAGCAGGAAAAGGGGCATTGCTCTTGTCATGGGTTCTCCCCCCAAATCCCACAGAGCCCCCTGCAAGAGAAAGAACCAGTCCTGGTGTCTCCATCACTTTCAAAGAGAGCCTGCCCCACATCATCTCAGTGTGAGACTGAGTTGGGTTCTCCTCCATGAACCCCCTATGTAGATGGCCCAGTCCCGAGGTTGGGGGTAAGAGGCCATGGTTATTTAGTAGGAGAAGGTAGAACTAACAGACAGGATGGAAGTGGTCCACATTTCCCTTCTCTCACTGTAGGCTTTGGAGCCTGAAGCCCACATGGCCTGAGAAACAAGAGAAGCTTTTGGTTGAAGGAAGGGGCTGGATGGAAGTTTTATTATCACCGTGGATGGTGCTTTTATTTATTAAAATAAAACCATTGTTGAGATTGAAGGAAACTGGAGGAGTATTTATTATTCACAAATGACTCTGTGAGCTCCGAGGCCTGCTTGAGATTTCACACAAGAGTAGAGAAAGCACTCTTGGCAGCATATTTAATGGCAGAGCGGTAGGAAAGAGGCGTTCTCTGCTGCACCCTCTGTCCCTACCACTTCCAGCTCATTCAGTATAATGATTTATGAGGGGATGGAGGATGGATGAAGTAGGCGAGGGGGATTAGGTGAACACATGAGGAAGTACAGTCTAACAGTTGTAAAATAAGACAAAAGGACCGAGTGGTACAACATTGGGAATATAGTCAACAATATTGTTAACAGCTTTGTACGGTGACAGATGGTAACTAGACTTATTGTGGTGACCATTTTGTGATGTAGAAAAGTATCGAATCACTATGTTGTACTCCCAAAATGAATATAATATCATATGCCAATTATTCTCTAATTAAAACATTAATTAAAAATTTAAAAAAATCACATTAAACAATATAATGATTCTAGGACTTGTGCAGAATTTAGTGAGCCACAAAGACAAATTGGGACCAAATGAGAAAGATATTATAGGCCACTTGGAGAAAGTTGCATTGGCCAAGAGCAAATATTTAACAGCAGTTTTATGTTCAGAAGATCAATTGGGAAGCTGGATGCAGGGCACTTTGATAAGATAAGAGTTCAAAATCCACAAATTTCTGAAGATCATATACTAGTCGGAAACACATGATGAAACTATGTGGTGGTGATTAAAAAAAAAAAAAGTTGGGTCCTTAAAAGTGTCACATATAAGACAACTTTGCCTTGGGGCACCTGGGTGGCTCAGTCAGCTTAACTTCTGACTCTTAATTTCAGCTCAGGTCTTGATCTTAGGGTTATGGGTTCAAGCCCCGTGGTGGGCTCCATGCCCAGTTTAAAAAACAAACAAAAAACCAAAAAACCAAAAAAACACTTTGTCTTTTAAAGTAAGCAGAAAGTTACACAACCATGTTTTTTTTTTTCCTTGTTGTATTTAACATCTTAGTTCCCCAGAGAATCTCCTGGCAGCTTGAAACAGTTAATATACCATCCTAAGCACCTCAGCACAAGGGACTTCTTAAAATGGGGGTTAAGGAAGAGAGAATCGAGTCCATTTGTTTACTGAGCTCCCACAAGGCTGTCAGTAAACTAAGCAGAAAAGCAAACAAACAAAAAACAAACCCAAGGAGGGGAGGAAGATGGGTATATATTACCTCACTGCCAAAATTTGAAACCAAACAGCGTGTTTCTACACATCTTGACTCCCCCAAAGACCAAGAGGAAATGAAAAAGTTCAGACTGTAAATGTCAGTGAACCGCTAGATTATAGAGTGAGTAGCAAAATATATTTGCAACCCTTAATGCAGTTGAGCAAAGCTTCAGGGAGATGCTGGAAATTTCTAAAGGAAGTTTTGATTTGCAATCAGTATGCTCAGGCCCTTATTAGGAAAATAGACTTGATGTAGGCGTGGGTCGGGGAGGGATAGCAGTTTTCACTTTCACTTTTTAAAGGAACATTCGGGCCGGCTTGCTAACTATCTACTTTTTGGGAGGGAGATTTGGATACTCTGAATGATTAGGCCTATAGGATGTGTATGTCCCTGTCTTCAGGGCTCCTTTAAATCCGTGAACCTCAAACCCTTCTATCTCTCCCTTCAGTTTCTTCATTCGAAAAATTAAGTTCTTGCACTTCTGGCACGAGGCTGTTCATAGTCTAGCCGCCGTTCATGGAGTGCAGGACAAAACCTGACCTACGCTCTCTCATTGGGTTCTGGGAGAATCCAGCGAGAGGTGCTTCACACATGAGGAAACAGACTCTTAGACTTGCCTTAAAGCACAGAAGTTAGACAGATGATGGCTTGGGATTAACACCAGGGCTGTCTGACAATGAAGGCAGCTCTGTCTACAACGGAAATAAAACCCTGAGGACCTCAGGGATACAGAAGTGATAGTCAGGGCTGGAGCCAGTCACTGCCACCCTAACCTAATATTCAAAGACTTTTCTCTTCTGTTTGGACAAATGCATCTTACGGGCATTTTCTTGTGGCAGTCAACACCCCGCCTATTTACATCCTACCTGTAAGTGTTTCCAAGAATCCCTAATAATACATCAATATTCTTCCCTTATCCTTCTTCTAAGATGCTTATCTTTGATCCCTAAGGAATTAATTTTGTCTTCCATGTTCTAAAGTTACTGCAGTGTGTCCTTTTATTTCAGGGGTATTTAATTTGTACGTATCAAAGTGAAAGCTCCCCTTAGTGTCCTCATTTATACATTTTTTTCTACGTCTTCTACCTCTAGTCTTTCATTTCTGTTTCTTGCAGTTTTTCTTGATTGCTTCCTGTGCTGCATTTGTCAAAGTCCTTTTCTTTGCCCTTTATCTATTTTAATGTCACAGGGCACTCTCTTCTACCTACATTTTTCCTTCTGAACATCAGAGAATGTCCCTTTCTCTGAAGGAAGCTCATTCTGTCTCTTTCTCTCCTTTCCCAGCTTCTCTGGCTTTTAGCATCAGTCAAGCCTGGAGTGAAATCATCACCACTGGAATTGAAATCCTATTCACTATTGGATATGGGATAGGTTACGTGGTATCTTTCAGTCAAGCCTGGAGTGAAATCATCACCACTGGAATTGAAATCCTATTCACTATTGGATATGGGAAAGGTTACGTGGTATCTTTAACCAAAGTTATCCCAGGAATAAGATGAGTTTATTTTCTTCATAGTGTTGTTGATAATAATAAAACAGATAATGTATGTAAAGTTTCTGGTTTATAGAAAGTTTTTCTCTTTTGTTCTTTTTTTGGGGGGGCATTATTTGCACTTTCCTTTTTTTTTAATTTAAATTTTGCTTTGTTAACATATAATACTGGTTTCTGGAGTAGAATTCAGTCATTTATCACTTACATACAACATCCAGTGCTCCTCGTAAAAAGTGCCCCCCTTCACCTGGGTGGCTTAGTCAGCTAAGCGTCTGCCTTCAGCTTGGGTTGTGATCTCAGGGTCCTGGGATCAAACCCCACATTGGACTCCCTGATCAGCGGGGAGTCTGCTTTCCCTCTGGTCATGCTCTCTCTCTCTGAAATAAATAAATAAAATATGTAAAAAAATAAAAATAAATAAAAAGTGCCCTCCTTCATAGTCTTCACCCATCTATCACATCCTCCCACCTGCCTTCCTCCATAAACCTCCATCAATCCTCAGTTTGTCTTCTAGCATTAAGAGTCTCTTATGGTTTATTTCCTTCTCTCCCTGCCTCCCTCACCCCATTCCCATATGTTCATCTATTTTCTTTCTTAAATTCCACATATGAGTGAGATCATATGATATTTATCTTTCTCTAACTAATTTATGTCACGTAGCATAATACACTCTAGTTCCATCTACATCATTGCAGATGGCAAGGTTTCATTCTTTTTGATGGCTGAGTAATAGTCCATTGTGTATATGTAGTATATATATACTACATCTTCTTTTTCCATTTGTCAGTTGGTGGATATTTGGACTCTTTCCATAGTTTAGCTATTGTTGATAATGCTGTTAACATCAGGGAGCAGGTATCCCTTTGAATCTGTATTTTTGTATCCTTTGGATAAATACCTAGCAGTGAAATTGCTGGGTTGTAGGGTAGGTCTGTTTAGCTTTCTGAGGAACCTCTGTACTGTTCTCCAGAGTGGCTGCAACAGTTTACATTCCCACCAAGAGTGCATGAGGGTTCCCTTTTCTCCAAATCCTTGCTAACACTTCTTATTTCTTGTGTTGTTGATTTTAGCCATTCTGACAAGTGTGAGGTGGTATCTTATTGTGATTTTGATTTGTATTTCCTTGTTGATGAGTGATGTTGAGCATCTGATCATGTGTCTGTTAGCCATCTGGGTGTCATCTTTGGAAAAGTGACTATTCATGTCTTCTGCCCATTTCTTAACTGGATTATTTGTTTTTGGGTGTTAAGTTTGAGAAACTCTTTATAGATTTTTGAAAACTAACCCTTCATTGGATATATCATTTGCATTTTCCACTCCATAGGATGGCTTTTAGTTTCGTTGATTGTTTCCTTCACTGTGCAGAAGCTTTTTATCTTGATGAAGTCCCAATAGTTCATTTTTGCTTTTGTTTCCCTTATCTCTAGCGACATGTCTAGTAGGAAATTGCTGTGGCTGAGGTCAGAGAGGTTACTGCCTATATTCTCCTCTAGGATTTTGATGGTTTCCTGTCTCACATTTAGGTTTTTCATCCATTTTGAATTTATTTTTGTGTATAATGTAAGAAAGTGGTCCAGTTTCATTCTTCTGCATGTTACTGTCCAGTTTTCCCAAAATCATTTTTTGAAGAGACCATCTTTTTTTCCATTGGATAGTCCTTCCTGCTTTGTCAAAGATTAGTTGACTATATGGTTGTGGTTCCAATTCTGGGTTCTCTGTTCTGTTCCATTTATCTCTGTTTCTATGTTTATGCCAGTACCATACCATCTTGATGACTATAGCTTTGTAATTTAACTTGAAATCTGAAATGTGATGCTTCCAGTTTTATTTTTCTTTTATAGGATTGCTTTGGCTACTTGGAGTGTTTTGTGGTTCCATACAGATTTTAGGATTATTTGTTCCAGCTCTGTGAGGAATGCTGGTGCTATTCTGGTAGGGATTGCCTTAAATATGTAGGTTACTTTGGGTAGTATAGACATTTTAACAATGTTTGTTCTTCCAATCCATGAGTGTGGAATGCTTTTCCTATTCCCTTGGAATTTAAAGAATTGGTAGAATTGGTAGAATTCCCTTGGAAGCCATCCAGCCCTGAAGTCTTGTTTGTTGGGAGATTTTTGATTACTGATTCAGTTTCTTTGCTGGTTATGGATCTGTTCAAATTTTCTATTTCTTCCTGTTTCAGTTTTGGTAGTTTATATGTTTCTAGGAATGCATACATTTCTTCCAGATTGCCTAACTCGTTGACATATAATTGCTCATAATATTCTCTTATGTTTGTATTTCTGTTCTGTTGGTTGTGATTTCTCCCCTTTCGTTCATGATTTTATTTATTTATGTCCTTTCTCTTTTCTTTTTGAGAAGTGGCTAGGGGTTTATCAATTTTGTTAATTCTTCAAAGAACCAGCTTCTTGTTTCATTGATCTGCTCTATTGTTTTTTTTTTTTTTAAATTCTATAACATTTCTTTCTGCTACAGTCCTTATTATCTCCCTTCTCCAGCTGGATTTAGGTTTTATTTGTTGTTCTTTTCCTTCTCCTTTAGGTGTAAGGTTAGGTTGTGTATTTGATATTCTTCTTGCTTCTTGAGGTAGGCCTGTATTGCAATAAACTTTCCTCTTAGGGCTGCTTTTGCTGTGTCCAAAATGATCTGGATTGTCATATTTTCATTTTCATTTGTTTCATGTTTTTTTTTAAAAGATTTTAATTAATTTATTTATTTGACAGAGAGAGAGAGAGATCACAAGTAGGCAGAGAGGCAGGCAGAGAGAGAGAGAGGGAAGCAGGTTCCCCATTGAGCAAATAGCCCAATGCAGGACTCTATCCCAGGACCCTGAGATCATGATCATGGATCCCTGAGCCAAAGGCAGAGGCTTAACCCACTGAGCCACGCAGGTGCCCCTCATGTATTTTTTTTTTTAAATTTCTGCTTTAATTTCCTGGTTAACCCATTAGTTCTTTAGTAGGATATTCTTTAACCTCCATGTATTTGAGGTCTTTCAAAATTTTTTCCTGTGTTTGACTTCAAGTTTCATAGTGTTGTGGTCTCAAAATATGCACGATATGATCTCAGCCTTTTTGTACCAGTTGAGTCCTGATTTGTGACCCAGTATGTGATCTGTTCTGGATAATATTCCATGTGCACTTGAAAAGAACATGTACTCTGCTACTTTAGGATGAAGTGTTCTGCATATATCTGTTACACATCCATTCAGTCCAGTGTGTCATTCATTGCCATTGCTTCTGCTGAAGTGATCTGTCCATTGCTGTGAGTAGTATGTTGAAGTCCCCTACTATTGTATTACTATCAATATATTCCTTTATGTTTATTATTAATTAACATTTTGGATATTCCCAAGTTGGGGGCCATAGATCTTTACAACTGTTGGATTTTTTGATGGATAGATCCCTTAATTATGATATACTGCCCTTCTTCATCTCTTGTTATAGTCTTTGAAATCTAGTTTATCTAAGTATGGCACTCTGACTTTCTTTTGATGTCTATTTGCATAATAGATGGTTCTCCATCTCTTCACTTTCAGTCTGTAGGTACCGTTAGATCTAAAATGAGTTTCTTGTAGGCAACATATAGATGGATCTTGGTTCTTTTTTAAATCCATTCTGATACCCAGTGTCTTTTGATTGGAGCATTTTTCCCATTGACAGATGATTATTGAAAGATATGACTTTAGTGTCATTGTATTATATGTAGAGTTGGTGTTTTGGTGATGTGTTCCGGTCCTATCTAGTCTTTGTTGCTTTAGGTTTTTTTTCTCCCACTCATAAAGTTCTCCTTAATATTTCTTGCAGAGCTGGTTTAGTAATCATGAACTCCTAGTTTTTGTTTGTCTGGGGAACTCTTTTTTCCTCCTATTCTGAATGATAGACTTGCTGATAAAGAATTTTTGGTTGCATATGTTCCCCATTCAATACTTTGAATATATCCTGCCACTTTCTTCTGGCCTGCCAAGTTTCCATGGACAAATCTGCTGCAAATCTGATCTGACTTTCTGGTAGGTTAAGGACTCTTTTTCACTTGCTGCTTTCAGGATTCCTTCCATGTCAGTGTATGTTGTGATTTCAACTATGATATACCTTGGGTATGGTTGATTTTGTTGAATTTAACAGGAGTTTTCTATGCTTCCTGGATTTTGATACCTGTGTCCTTCCCCAGATTAGGGAGCTTTTGGGATGTTGAATACATCAAGGTACTGAAAGATGATGGACCTTGAAGAAGGTATGGAAACTCCATGCCACTCTACCTTGCCCTATGCATCTCTTCCCTTTGGCAAAAAAACAAATTTACACGTAGAACTCATACCTTCACAAAAACTAATTCAGAAAGAATCATAAATCTAAATATAAAATGAAAAATTATAAGACTTCTAGAAGATAACACTGGAGAAAATCTAGATGACTTTGGGTCTTTTGGTATGTTTTTAGATAGAACCACCAAATACATGATCCATGAAAGGAATAATAAGTTGGACTTCATTATAATTACTTCTGCTCTGTAAAAGACACTGTCAAGAGAAGAGATGATAAGACACAGAGAGAGAAAATATTTGCAAAATTTATACCTGATAAAGGACTGTTACTCAAAATATACAAAGAACCCTTAAAACTCAACAAGAAGAAAACAAACAACCTGACTTAAAAATGGGCAAAATATCTGAACAGACTCCTTAACAAAGATATATAGCTGATAAATAAACATATGAAAAGTTTCTCAATATCATATACCTCAGGGAACCACAAATTAAAACAATGAGGTATCACTACATACCTATGAGAGTGGCAAAAATTGAAAACACTGAGCACATCAAATGCTAGTGAACCTGTGGAGCAACAAGAACCCTCATTCATTGCTGATGGGAATGTCAAATAGAATAGCCACTTTAGAAGATAATTTGGCAGTTTCTTATAAGTCTAAGCACATTCTTACCATATGATTCAACAATCACTATCTTTGGTATTTCATTAAATGAGTTGAACGTGTATGTCCACCCAGAAACCTGAACACTCTTGTTTATAGAAACTTTATCATAATTGCCAAAACTTAAAATCAACCAAGATGTCCTCCAGTGGATAACTGAACTGGATAAATAAACTGTGTTACATAAATGTAATGGAATATTATTCAGTGCTAAAAAGAAATAAGCTACCAAGTTACAAAGACACATGGAGGAAACTTAAAAGCATGTTGCTTAGTGAAGGAAGCCAATATGAAAAGGCAGCATATTATATAATCCCAACTGTAATACATTCTTGAAAAGGTGGAACTATGGAGACAATCTTTTTACTGTCGGTGCTTGTCAGATGTTATGGGAGGTGAGAGATAAATAGTCAGAGCACAGAGGCTTTTTAGAGCAGTGGAACTATTGTATTGTATGATCCAATAATGGTGGATACATGTCATTATGCATTTGTCCAAATGTACAGAATGTAAAATGTGAATGAACTCTAATGTAAACTATGGGCTGTGGGTGATAATGATGTGTCACTGTAGGTTCATCAGTTGTTACAGATGTACTGCCTAGGTATGAGATGTTCATATTGGGGGAGGTTGTTCATCTCAAACAGAGAGACAGGTGATATAAGGTACCTCTCAGTTCTTTCCACTCAATTTTGCTGTGAACCTAAAACTGCTCTGACATACAAAGTCAGTTTTCAAATACAAATTGCATATTTTCTGCATGTCTTCTGACCATATTCTAATCTCACCTATTTTTTTGGCTTGTTGGCATGAGTGACTATGGAGTGTCTATACCCTACCATTTTGTTGCCAGTAACAGAAATAGCCCAATGTTTTCCTTCTTGGCAATGATATTCTCTCAACTTAACCAGTGAATGATTTTGTAAGATGTATTTAGGTCTCATAGTAACTCAACAAGGCAGGTAGAACATCTGATCTTTTCTCTGTCTGATGAAAAGAAACTGGTTTGCAGAGAAGTTAAGTGACTTGTAGGTCACAGAGACTGTTGGAGGCAGAGTCAAATTCGATCTCTGATCCTCTTATTCCAGTGCTGGCCTCTTTCTCTAAGATTATACACTAAGAAAACTTATAGTAAATAAATCTGTTTCTTACATTCCCATAAAATTTGGTATAATTTATAAAGTGTTTTTGTTGTACACCAAAGAGTTGGAATGTTTAACAAAAACTACATTCAGAGGAACGGGATGGTAGAAGTACCAGAAGGTATTGAGACCCATGTGACTTTTATGCAGGAGATGAGTCTTGAGTCTTCTTGGGTCCAATCTGATATTTATATTGCACTGTTTTGAAAAGCTAACATTTCCTTCTCTTGAAGGACAACAGGAATTCTCAGCGTACTGAAAACAGAGGAAGCACAGCAGGGATACATGGGGAGAGATGGGACATTCCCATACAACCATCCATAATACACAATTTGAAGACTAAAGTTTGAGCAATTGCTGACAAAGGAAGAGTATTTGATGCAACCAAGAAATGAAGAAACACTAAGTGATACACAACTCCTAAAACAATGGCCCAACAGAATATCAATTGGATCAAACTAGAAACAATTCTCTTAGCAACACCAGCTAAGGGTTTTCACTGTTTTTTTTTTTCCTCCAATGTGTCAGAATTGACACTTGCAGGAGAATATCCAGTCTTCCTTAATAATAGGATATTGATTAGGTACAGTTACCTGATTAAAGATGGTATTTCCCAGCCTTCTTGGAAGTTTTGTGTGACCATGTGCCTAAAGTTTAGTCAGTGGAAGGCAAGGGGTACCTGGGTTGCTCAGTTGGTTGAGCCTCTGACTCTTGGTTTCATCTCGGGTCATGATCTCAGGTTTGTGCGGTTGAGACCCACATGGGGCTCCCTGCTCAGCAGGGAGTTTGCTTAAGATTCTCTCCCTCTCTCTCTACCCCTTTCTCCCTCCGTCCCTGCCCCCACTTTCTGTCTCTCTTTCTAAAATAACAAGTAAATAAATCTTTAAAAAAAAATCAAGTCTGGCAGGTGGGTTGTTATTGGCAGTAATATGTGCACGTTTCCCGTTATGCATAAAAAGGAAGGGCTTGACTTCACTTTCCCAACTAGAAAGAAAAGGTGATAATTGGAACTGGAGGAGCCATGTTGGACTTCAAGGCGAAGCCAGATGTTAAGGATGGCAGAACAATAAGATAGGAGTCTATGCACCTGTCTTTTATATGAGGGAGAAACAAACTTCTGTCTTCTTTAAGCCAGTATCATTTTGGGGCTATTATATCAGCTGAAGCAGTTCCTAACTACAATAGAAGTCGATGTGAATTGTATTCAATTTTTAACTTGTTACATATTACTTTTCTAAAACTAACAATGGTAACCAGACATATTGTTCTCTCTCCAGAGTATTATTTCATGCATCCTCTTTCTTTTTTGATGTTTTTATAATGTTAGAGTAATAGGACCTTCTATGTATTGTCGTAGATCATCATTTAGATTGAGTGGACCTCCAAACAAGAAAGAGGGTGAAAGCAAACACTCTTAAATGGTAATCATAGTAAAAATCTGGCTGCTCGGATGAACACATTAGATTCTAGTGCTCTGTAGTATGGGGTGTCCCCAGGCCTGTTTTATTTAAGTGATCATTTTCAGGAATTTCCTCATTTAATTAAATCCTTGTTGTGTTATGCACATAATTTAAATTTTAATGACATTTCTTAAATTTTATTTCCTTATATTTAAAATAAAGATAATACCTTTCAAAGTTCCTTCAAGCTCTGCTAGGTCCATCTTGGGTTCTCCAGTAATGTTAGGGTCTTGTCATGAGCTTACAAATATTCAGCACCCAATGGTAATACAAACAAAACAAAACAAAACAAAACAAAAATAACCAACATTTTTTTTTCCATTAAAGAATAGAGTCAATTTACAGAAAAAGAACGCCAGGGAGAAGAGAAATGCTGGCTGCCAATACACAAATGCACTTGCATTTACACTTTAGCTGACCTTCAGCCAGCGTCCTTACCACAGTAGACTTTAATTTAGGCTGCCAGTTCCACGAAAGGGAAGTAGGCACATTGTGGAAAAACTTTCCCATTTAACCTGCATCTATTTTGAATGTGTTAGTTAGAGCTAAAAGGAGTAAGTAGCTAAGCTGAGAATCTATTGATTTAGGCAGTACCATTCTCATATGTTCCTTTTCTTCCTACTGCTTTCTCATTATTCTTGCCTTTTTATTTGCTCTTCAGACCTCTGTTACTTAATGAGCTCACATCTTCATTGAATTCTCCACCAGGATGCTTATTTCCTGATCCTGGAAAGTTCATTAACATGTACAAATAATAGAGACTCGAGGTAGAAATGTCCATAGCAATGGATTGGCTCCTTGTCATGTTTCACAGTCTTTTCTGCCCCTGACCTCTGTACTTCTTTTTGTCTTTAGGGAATGTTTGAGAAGTAGTCTGGAAAGTAACAAAGGAAAAAAGAGCTAGAAGGTATTGTGTGAAGGTATGGGGTCCATCTGAATTTAAGAATGGAATTAAAGTTGCAGCTTGAAAATCTTGATACATCTAATTTTTTTTTTTTTAAAGTATGTGTCCCACATTTGGAGATTTCATGTATCAGCAAAACTTAAAAAAATATTTGAGGGCTGGCACATAGTCGTCAACCTTTTCTTTTCTTTCTCCAAATGACTACAAAACTGTGATGAGAATGTACAATAAACCTCCTTCATCTGGAGGCCCAGAAATTTCAGATTAGTTATAGCAGAGAGGAGAGAACAGTAGTGTCTTACCAACGGAAACTAATGTAACTAACCAAAAAAGCAAGAGAAAGATATAATCATAGCATAATAAAGGACAGTCTTTTGAGTTGAGCAAATTTATCTCTATAGAAACTCCAGATGTGGGTCTTATTTATTTATTAAAAAATTTTAACCAGAGGTTGATGAAACATCCCCATTAACCTATAACAAGTTTATGGACAAACATTGTAGATTGTAGGTATGTAAACCACTCTTACTGAGACTTACTTGAACCTGCTTTTCTTACTGGATCTTTTGGCCCAGTTACCCCAGATTTGCATTCTTTCTGAGGCCCCACACTTCTTCTTGGGCTGATCTTTGATTGGTCGCACATTTTGCCTCCCTACTTTCCAGACTCCTTCTCTGTCCTTGGGATGCTAATAACGATGTTGATCACCATCATGTTGTAGTTCAAGTGATCCATCTCTTTAACCTTGCATCTCCCAAGAACCTCTCCCAAGATACAGCCCCACTGAACATGGGCTTAAAGTCAGTTTTTACAAATCACTGTGATCGGTTACTTGCTAAGGTGGGGGAAACTTGACAGCTGTGACAGAATGCTTCTGTGGCTAAAATACAGTGGGGGAAATGGCTGAAGCCATCCTTTTAAACAGAATCATTGTTTGTCAGCTCCTTCACCATCTCGTACCAACTTTACATTGGTACCTAGAACTCAGGTAGTTCGTGATAAATACCTCTCCCAGGACCCCTCTCCTCCTGCAGATATGTTAAGGTAACATGAGAATGATAATACCAATGAACATTATTACTCAATAATGGAAATGTCATTTTGAAACTCTTTTTATGTTTATCCCAAATAGGTAGCTGAAATTCCTTGTTGGAAAGTGATAACAAACAAAATTTAAGAAAATATTTGTTGTGATTTTGTTGCTAAAGAAATTAACATAACACATGTATAATCATGACATGATATCTACACACTTTATTTACAATGCGCCTTTTTTTTTTTAACCCAACAAGTGGCATCGCACCATACTCTCTTTTCTTGCTGTTCTCTTTGATGTTAATCATTTGAATATTGTAAAAGCAGACTATTAGGGGCTTTGTGACTTTCCATTATAAGAATTGTAATAACTAAAACAGAAAAACAATTGTGATCATGACAGACAAACACATCAAGACAAATCTCAGGGTGAATTCCAGAAGCATCAGGGAACATGTGTATTGTTGCTCTTGGAAACTTTATTCAGATGAAAAGTAATTCAGAAATTAGCCCTCCTTCAATCTTCCCTTAAAAGCAAAACAGTAGTAAAAATGATGGCATGGGAAATACCAGACAAAATTTCCTTCTTGTGCCCAACTTAGAAATTTCTCATACCCTTGCTTGCTGTTTTGCATCTTACAGTTAGGAAGTAATTAACAATGTTGATTTCAAAGAAAATACTTCAAACATTATTCTTTCCTAACTATGGGGTTATAAAATTGAAGTAGTGATGGCGACAAAGATATTATTTAAACAGAAGGAGATACAATTTAAAAGATTTTATATTAATTTAGTTAAAAATTATTTATTGAGCAACTCAGATACTGTTTTCATGGTTAATGGAGAGATGGATACAGCTAATATTACCACTCCCCTCATGAGCATGGACTGTTTTAGGGTTAATGATATTTTGCCTTATTACTCAAATGACATGTATTTATTGAGTATAGTTCCTACATTCTTCTAGATTTTATAGGAGTGGCTTAGTTTGGGTGACTCAAAAGCAGAGCTTGAAACAAAGACTTATGCAGTTAGATTATTTGGGGATTGATCTGGAGGATCAAGAGTGAAAAAATAATGAATACTGTTATGCTGAAAATAAATAAATTTAATTTTAAAAAAAGAGTGGATGGAATAGGGGAGAAGGGAACACTATAAGGATGCTTACTGCTGTAGGCAGCCACTAAGATACCCAATACAAAGGATATAGAGGAAGGAGATGTGGCTTTTATAGTCAAGTACCGAGGACGTAAAATTACTACTCTAAAACTACACTGAGGAATGGGCAGCATATGACTGAGGAGAACATTGTTCCATGTAGACCAGCGATTTTCAACTGGGGTTGATTTGCACCCCTACAGGTGATATTTGACCATACCTGGAGACATTTTTTATCAAGATGGTGGAGAGAGGTGGGTAGAGGAGGGCGGTGGAGGGCTGGGGTGAGAGAGTACACTACTGGCATCTAGTGGATAGGGGCCAGGGATATTGCTAAACATTCTACAATGCACAGGACCACTGCCCTAATAAAAAAATGCCAATTATGCTGTTGCTGGGAGACCCCTCTCAAGTGCTAAAATGCCCCTGTCCCCTGGGAATCTACTTAAAATGTAGACTGTGTTCAGTAGGTTTGGGTGGGCGGAGCCTGACATTCTGCTTTTTCTAATGAGCTCCCAGGTGATGTTGATGTTGCTGGCCTGTGGGCCATACTTTGAGTAACAGGGCTATAGATGGTGGGTATGGTGGAAAAAGTGAGAGATTAATGACAAGTAGAACAACTTTTCTAAGGTGACATTCATGGTGGCTGAGATTGCTTGATGGGTAATGTAGTGAGAAGAAAAAAAAAAGCAAAGCAACATGAGTGAAGAAGTTAGGGTAACAATTTTTAGCATAAGTAAATATGCCTTAGGAAGAGACTGGAAAGAGAGATTAGGGTAAAACAAACAAACAAACAAACAAACCTGGGTGGGAAGGCTTTTTTCATCCTTAATGTTGCTTTCTGACTATATAATGACACATCCTTTTGGGCTTCTTTTTCCTCACCGTAGAAAGACTACTTCACAGTATTGTGTTATACAGGTTCGAGCCAGGTGAAATCATGTATATGTTTTGCACTTTCCAGATGTAATTTCTGTGGCCAACCTGCCTAGGTTGGAATCTTAGCTCTACTTCTTACTCCGTGACCTGCAACAATGTTTTTCTAGTTTTTACCATTTTGTCAAACACAAGTTTTGTAAAACATGAGTTTCCACATGGGATGGTATTTTACGGAAGTATTGCTTGGAGAGAGTTAGCGTGTATTCATTTCTTACTATGTGTCACTCTTCCAAGTACTTTACGTTTTAAAGTTTCCCTACATTACCGGATGCAGGTAATGACTGTGATCCCCGTTTTATAGACAAGAAACTAAGGTTATAGAACTTGCCCAAGAGCACACAGTTAATAAATGGCACTGCTGAGATTCAAACATAGGCCCCTTCTGTCACAGAGTGGGTTTCTAGCACTATATTACTGGGGTTTTCTTTTTTTTTTTTTTAAGATTTTTTATTTATTTATTTGTCATAGAGAGAGAAGCGAGAGCAAGCACAGGCAGACAGAGTGACAGACAGAGGCAGAGGGAGAAGCAGGCTCCCACCAAGCAAGGAGCCCGATGCGGGACTCGATCCCAGGACGCTGGGATCATGACCTGAGCCGAAGGCAGCCGCTTAACCAACTGAGCCACCCAGGGGTCCCTTACTGGGGTTTTCTTAAACATAAGTATTCCATGCCTCCATTTCTAGTGTTTGTTTCCTACAAGAATTTTGCTGTGAGCATTGATATTTTCATATTTTCAGTTTACGAGAGAGGATTCAGCCAAGGGACTTCTTAACTTGTTGGAGTTTTGAAGTTTTTCTGTGTATGGGGGAGGGACCTCTCCCTGGACTCTTCTAGACTGATTGCTTTTTACGTGTATTTTTCACAATCTTTAAGAGTCCACAGAAGTAGGAGTAGGTATGTACAACCTCACCTCAATACTTCAGAATGCCCAATATATGCCATATTTTACCCCATAATAATATAGCCACCAGGGGTGCCTGGGGTCTGTCTTCAGTTCAGATCATGCTGACTGAGCCCCACGTGGGGAGCAGGGAGCCTTCTTCTCCCTCTCCTCTTACTGCTCCCCCACTGTGCTCTCTCCCTCTCTTTGTCAAATAAATAAATAAAATCTTTTAAAAAATATAGCCATCAGACTGCAAAAATATGAAGATTGCATGTTTTTGAATGTTATTATACAATAGGCTCCCAATATGTATATCCCATATAATTAATATAATAATAATGATGATGATGATGATGATGATAGTAATAATTCTTATAGAAAGTTCAGGAATCATTGACCTATAATATTGTCCACCCCAGTTATGACTAGGTCAAACCCATTCACATATATAATGTTTCACTCTATGAAAATCTGTACTTTCATTAAACAGAATCTCCAGTTTTCCTGCCTCTTAGGCACCTTTTCGGCTCATCTGAGAAAACCACTCAAGTTGACAACCTCTTTTAACTTGAGCTCTGTCACACACCGCATGCCTCCATCTCTACCTTCCCGGAAATGAGGAGTTTCTTGTCAGCAGCAGTGCTTGTATTTGGGCAGAATGTGACATTGCTGATTTTGCATTTTTGATGTTCTCTGAGGGGAATGTGAGTAGTACTAGAACATACCCCAGATTTATTATTATTATTTTTCTTAATGAACATGTCGTAAAACCTGTTGTGACAACTTTTAAACAGGTCCCTCTAAGAGGATGGAATGAAATGACAACAAAGGAAGACTGGACAGAAACACATCAGCCCCATGAATTTCTTTCTATTGGTTGCCTTTGTCTTTCCCTTGGAGTTGAACTGTTTCTCCCACGGAGTCTGTGATGCTTGCTGAGCAGAAGGTCTCTGGCACTCCAAAGCAATACCCTCCAACAGCCTCCAGTCCCCAAAGAAGAGCCAATTACAACCCCTCTTTCCTGGGAGGTGTCAGTCATAAAGGCAAAGGAGCCTCTGGAGATGGGTTGGAGTGTGTCAGTCATTCAAAGAGTAAACTCTGGCACTGAACAAGTGGTGCGATCCTATATGCGGTGCCAGTAGGCAGCTCCTGGCTACAAACTCTTTTGCAGAGATAAAAGTCTTCCTAGCGGAGTTCTAGCAGTTCTAAATATTTCATGCCTGTGCTCGAACAAAAAGTTGCCGTGGGAAGGCTGGCTTGAAGATGTATTACTGGCTTGGTATTTTCCAAATTAAAGTTTCTCATTAGCTTGTCCTTTTCTGTCCCATTTTCACCCAAGTCAGGAACTCCAACTGCAAGCTTTCTTTAGAAATTACAGTTCCTATCTTAGGTATCTTCACTATTGAAATCTGTCAGCTCTGCTTTCTGAGTCCTGCTAAAGATATGTCACACGCCAATGGGAAAGGAAGCAGAAGCTACTGTATCTTATGATGGGTTTAGAAGTATTTGTGGAAACAAGTTGTATTAATGATCTGTTATTGTGTAATTACCCCAAATCTAAGTGGCTTCAAAAATATAATCTTTATTATATAAAAATGAATTTTTCTTATCTCTCACACTTCCTGGGGGTCAGTTTTTCAGATAGGGTGCACTAGGGATATCTTTGTGTCTGGCCACAGGAGGAATATTTGAAGACTGAAGACTGGAATCAGCTGAAGGCTTATTGACTTACCTGTCCAGCAGTTGATGCTGGCTTTTGGCTGAGAAGTTGGCTAGACTGAACATATGGCTTCAGCTTTCTCCCAAAAAGATGGCTGTATTTCAAGGGCAAGAGTCTCAAGAGAGACACTGATTTTTATAACCTGTGGAAGTCATACAGGGTCACTGCTCTCACATCCTTTTAGTTAATACAGTTATAAAATTCAGCCCAAGTTCAAGGGAACCTTGACATGAAGATATGTCAATAACACGTTGTAAGAAGAACGTGTGGGAAGACCACACGTTACTGGTGAACTCTTTGTTATCGGTGATCTGTTTCTCAAGTGCAGTTGAGAGAAGTTTAAACTAACTAGTACTTCTGGAGTATTATCTATGCTTCCTAGTTGTTTGGCCACACAAATCATAAACTGATGGAAGCTGCTCAGTTGCTATGATCTATTATATCTACGTAATGATATGTAACATCTCAGTTGCTTCTATACTTAATATTGTTTTAAGTATCATTTGAAGTTGCTAAGTCAGGAATACTTACCTCCATATTACGAATAAAGATACTGAGGCTCAAAGAAACACAAATATCTTAAAATCAGCCAGGTATTTAAGTGGCAGATTTGGGATCAGAACACAGCTTCTCTAACTCCTTGACCATGTTTTTTTTTGTTTTTTTTTTTTTAAGATTTTATTTATTTGACACAGAGAGAGAAATCACAAGTAGGCAGAGAGGCAGGCAGAGAGAAAGAGAGAGAGAGGGGAGGAAGCAGGCTCCCCGCGGAGCAGAGAGCCAATGTGGGGCTCGATCCCAGGACCCTGGGATCATGACCTGAGCCGAAGGCAGAGGCTTTAACCCACTGAGCCACCTAGGCGCCCCGATCATGGTTCTTTTCATCAGAATTTATAACATCTCCAATTTGTAACATCCTGCAAGAAGTGAACATTTACTGAGTACTTTCCATAATGGAGGCACAGTGGTAGATAACTGAGTGTATCAAGGTGGATATGACATAGTGTTTCACTTTAGAGAACACATGGTCCCGTAGGGAAGGTAAATACATAAACATATACATTCAAAAGAATGGGGCAGTTGTGGAGGTGAAAGTAAGCAAAGGTGCTGTTTGAACACAGAGAGAACCACTTAGTTCATTTGGGATTCAGGGGTGACTTTCAGGGGGATAAAATATTTAAGCTTAAATTTTCATTTCTCTCAGCTCACTAAACTAGACCGCTATCGGAAAAGGGGCACATTGTGTACTTAAATTTCAACATGTATACTCTAGAATAATATTCATCTTACATGATCTATATGGTAAGGCAATTGCCTTTTCCTGTTGTCCTTCAATAAAATTTATACATTAGTAATTTCTCGATTATAGGTATGTCTTACTGTTCTTGCTACTTTGAACAGTATTTTTAAAAATATTGTGGTTTCTACTTGGTTCTTGTTAGTTTATAAAACTTCCAATGTTTTTCTTCTACACTCTTTTATACAATATTCCTGTTGAGATTTTTCTACCTTCTTAAATAAGATGCTTAGCTTATTGATTTTCAGCTTTCTGCTTTTCTTAATGTATGCATTTAATGCTATGTGTTTCCCTTTTATTATTGCTTTAGTTACATCCCACAAGTCAGATATTTAGTGATTATACTTTTATTCAGTTCTGTATATTATAATTTCCATTATGATCTCTTCCTGAAAACAATGTTTTTAAGAAGAGTTTCTTTTAATGCCACACACACACACACACAATTATAATATTGGTTCTGTTTCTCTAGAGAACTTTGACTAATACATTTGATAATAATGTTTATTATATTTTTACAATGCTAGATCCAATATCCTCATATTTTGGTGAGAATTTCTATGTTTATGCTTATGAAGGATGGTGTGTGGTTTGTAATTTTGGTCTGTAATTTTGTTCTTTTTAATGTTTTTGTGAGGTTTTGTTATCAGGGTTATACTGGTCTCATGGAATGAGTTGAGGAATGTTCTCTCCTGTATTGCTTGAAAAGTTTAGTCTAATGTTAGGAGTTCTTGAAATATTTGATAGCACTCCTAAGTAAATTCATCTGAACATGGAGATTTTTTGTTGGAAAATTTTTTATTACAAAGTCATTTTTTTTAAAACAGTATAATGGCTGTTCAGATCTTTTATTTGTTTTTGTGTCAGTTTTGGTAAATTGAATTTTTTTAAGGAAATATTTCCATTTTATCTAACTTCCTCTATAGACTGTCATAAAGTCATATTATCCCCTTATTTTCCACTTAATGTCTGTAGGGTCTGTGTTTATAATCTGTAAATCATTCATCATATTGATAATTCATGTTTTTTCTTTTCTTCTCTTGATCAGTGTTTCTTGGGGTTTATCAGTTTTATTAATCTCTTTTTTGAGAACCAGCTAGTATGATTCTGTTGTTATCTTTATTATTTCCTCCTGTATATTTTCTTTTTGTCACTGTTGCCCCTTTTTCTTCTTGAGCTAGACATTTTGATAATTAATCTTAAACTTTTCTCTTTTCTAATATAAACATTTAAACACAAAAATTAAGTGAAATAGGTGAAGGGGATTAAAAGTACACTTACGTGATGAGAACTGAGTAATGTATAGAATTGTTGAATCACTGTGTTATACATCAGAAACGAATGTAACACTGCATATTAACTACACTGGAAGTAAAATAGAAAAAAGCAAACATTTTCCTGTAAGGGCTTTAGCTGCATTCTCAAAATTTTGACACACTGTGTTTTCATTATGATCCAAGTTGAAATATTTTCTTATTTCCTTCATCATTTCTTCTTTGACCGGTGTGTATTTAGAAGGGCGTTGCTTGACTTCTAAATGTTTGGTGATTTTCTAGATATTTTATGTTTTTCTTTTTACTTAATTATAATTATTGTGATTAGAGAATATATTCTAGATGATTTTAATTCTTTGGAAGTTTTTTGAGATTTACTCTATGGCCCCAATATGGTCTTGGTGAACATTTCATTTGCCTGAAAATAATATACAGTTGACCTTTGAACAACACAAGGTTAGGGGTGCTGACAGCTCCAATCCTTCACCTTTGAAAATCTAGGTATAATTTTTGACTCTCCAAAAAGTTAATTTCTAATAGCCTACTGATGACTGGAAGGCTTACCGATAAGTAAATGATGAGTAACGCATATTTTTTATATGCATTATATACCACATTCTTACAATAAAGTAAGCTAGAGAAAAGAAAATCATAGGGGTATAAAGAAAATCATAGGGGTATAGTACTATACTGTATCTGTTTAAAAATTCCATATATAAGTGGACCCACACAGTGTAAACCTGTGCTGTTCAAGGGTCAATAGTATATTCTTCAGTGTTTTGGGTGTAATGTTTTATTTTTTTAAAGATTTTATTTATTTATTTGACAGACAGAGATCACAGGTAGGCAGAGAGGCAGGCAGAGAGAGAGGGGGAGGCAGGCTCCCTGCTGAGCAGAGAGCCGGATGTGGGGCTTGATCCCAGGACCCTGGGATCATGACCTGAGCCAAAGGCAGAGGCATTTAACTCACTGAGCCACCCAGGTGCCCCGTGTGTGATATTTTATAAACCTCAATTTTGTTGGGTTGGTTGAAAGTATTTAGATATTTTACATTATTTTGTCTCTTTCAGGATGTTAAAATCTCTAACTATGATTGTGGGTTTTTCTGTTTTTTTCTTTGAATTCTGTCAGTTTTCCTAGTATAATTCCCTGTTACCATATGGATACTGTATAATAGAGGCTGCTGGGTGTCTTGCCTCTGAAATGAATTTTATTCTCACCACCACCCCATTGCTAAACCTATACTAATAATCTGTTTTGTTATGAAATTATTACATGTCAAGGTACCAATTTCTCTATGAGCCCAAGTAGGCTAAGTGCCTTTGCACTCCAAAAATTGCAGTGATTTAAGGTTTATTTTGTGTTCATGTCACAATCCAGTATGTGTTGCCAAGAAAAGTATTCTTGTCCACACATACAGTCATTCAGGACATTGGCTTTTTCTTTGAGTATCTTCCCACTTCCTCATTACCTCAGAGTCACCAGCGGATTTCTTGAATCTGGCTAACAAAAGAGAGAAGAGAATGAGTTGTATTGCAGACAAGGTGTTTGAGGTCTGGGCCTTGAAAGAGTGTTTTTCCCTTTACCTGTATTCCATTGGAACTCATTTACCCAGGCACTCCAGTTGAAGGAAAAAGCTGAGGAACGTGGGCTGGTTGTGTGATCAGGAAGAGAAGGAAACGCATTTTGGTGCTATGTGGCATTACCTCCACAACATACTCCAGTTCCACTGAGATCAGCTCCATATTGTGTCTAAGTTACGTAACGTAACATTTTATTTCATTCTAAGTACTGAAACAAAAATAAAGTTTAGTATAGTGGGTTACATAATATATTGAATTTCTGCTCACATAAAATGCCATGTCTTCTGTTACCTTGGTTGAAAATGATTCTTCTCATCTCTCATTTTATGGCTTTGGCTTTGAAACTTGGTTAAAATATTTAGTATGGTCCTTCAAACAGTAAGGAAGCTGAGGATTCATTTTTCTCTTTCCCTCTAGGCAGTAAACTCCTTGAGGTAACTGAATTATGTGTTATTAATCTTTTTATCCCCACAGGTGCCTAGCACAGGGTTTCACATTTGGTTCATAGGCAAGAATACATGTCTGTTGAACTGAATTGAGAGAAAATTATATTCAAAGAGCTTTGAAGAAGTTTGCAGACTTTCCATTTTTATTGTTCTAGAAACCGAGGATCAGAGAAATTATATGCTATACTCATGTTTATATAGCTAGTGAAATATTTAAATGGGAACTATAACCCAGCATTTCTGATTGGTGGTTGGAGTTTTTTTTTTTTTTTTAAAGATTTTATTTATTTATTTGACAGAGAGAGAGATCACAAGTAGGCAGAGAGGCAGGCGGGGGCTAGGGGGGGAAGCAGGTTCCTCGCTGAGCAGAGAGCCTGATGTGGGGCTTGATCCCAGGACCCTGAGATCATGACCTGAGCCAAAGGCAGAGGCTTAACCCACTGAGCCATCCAGGTGCCCCTGGAGTTGTTTTTTAACTAACCATGATTGACCATGATTATTGCTTCTCATTTGAGGCATAACAATAAACAAACAATAAACATTACATATTTAAAAAAAATAAAACTTTTATTGAAAACTCCTCTGTTAAAGAAAACTGTTATAGCATTTTCATGATAGTGTTCATTAATGTCACTTGTATGTCCCCAAAGTATGTTTCTGTACAGCTTTTTGAAGATTATTTTCATTTTGACACACTGGTAGGTAGGAAAAATATGTGCCAGAAAGGGGCAGCATGATATAATCTTGGAAACAAAGAAGAATAAGTTGTGTGCATCAGACATAAACTGAAGCTTAATTTTTACACTTGAGAAAAAGATATATTACATGAATTATTAAAATAATTTCCTTATCTGGTTATCAGAGTTAGAACTGAATCTCATGTTATTGTCATTTTTCTTTAATACAAGAATAATGGACAGAAATTGCTGAAATAAGGTAGCCATTTCACTTTCACTTAATGTGATGGTTAATTCTATGTGTCAACTTGACTGGACCACAAGGTGCCCAGATATTTGATCAAATATTTTTCTGAGTATGTCTGCGAAGTTATTTCCAGATGAGATTAAAATTTGAATCCCTAGACTGAGTAAAGCAGATTGCTCCTTCTAATGTGGAAGGTTTCTATTCAGTCAGTTGAAGGTTCCCATCCAAGCAGTTGAAGGCCAGTTCCCATCCAATCAGTTGAATAAAAAGGCTGACCCTTCTGTGAGTAGCAGGGAATTTCTCCTACTTGACTATTTTCAGGCTGGGACATACATTTCCCCCTGTTTTTGGACTTGAAATGAAACACTGGCTCTTCCTGGGTCTTAAGCCTACTGGACTCTTGACCAGATCTACACCACTGGCCTTCTGTGTTCTCAGGCCCTTTGACTTGGACAGGACTATACTACCAGGTGTTCTGGGTCTCCACCTTGCCAAATGTAGATCTTGGAACTTTTAGCCTCCATAATTACATGGGCCAATCCTATCATCTACCATCTATCTATCTGTCTGTCTGTCTATCTATCTATCTATCTCAGGGTCTCAGGGTTCGCCAGAGAAACAGAACCAACAGGATGTGTGTGAGTGTGTGTGTCTGTGTGTGTATCAATTATAATTCATAATTATAGCTTTGAACACTTTGTTCTAAAACATGTTTATCCACCAAACAATGCCTCAAGAGGGGCACCAAATCTAGGTTTGCTCAGATAACAAAGGGTTAATTGAACCTTTTTAGATAAATACATATGGAGAAATTATGATTGGGGTGCTTCCAAAATTAGCAATGCTCATGTTTAGAATTCTAAATAAAAATATAATTACTAAGTAACTCCTCTTGATTAGCACCTCTGTTCTCATGATGAGCTAGGATTCTGTGATAATGTTAGAAGAACGATATTTAGTCAAAAGTTCAAGTGATATGCCACAACTTTAAGCAGTACAATCCGGATCTCTTCAATTAAGTGTGTTTAACAGCAGAGGGGAGGTTATTTTTCTCAACAGAAATAGACTAAAGGCTTTCCTGATGATAAAACTGATTGTTTTCTTAACATTGCATCCAAAACAAAAACCTTACACCAATGGCCCTAATGTCTAATGTTTTATTCTTCCATATATCATGTTGAGAAAGTTATTGATAAATAACTCCTTTCCAATAAGAAGACTAGATTGTTCTTGTGTATTATAGCAAGAAGTTATGCTATTAACTCAGGAGCAACAAATATTACAAATATTCTCAGTCCATTAAGAGAAAATCACCATGTCAAGCTGTGTTGTTGAATTTGTGTGTGTGTATTTCCCGACTCCAAGTGACTGTGACTTGGATTAACACTGACATTATCATTTTAGCATAGATAGACCTGACCAAAATGGAGAATCTATTGATTAGCCTGAGGGTATGGCTGAAATTTTTTTAAAGCCTCGGTTAGTGCTAGGTTTATTGCATCCTGTTATGGACAGAATGAAGAGACTCAGCATTCTGTTTCAAAGGTCATCTGATTTCAGTACATCTTTACCTCTGACAGATAATGGAATCTTAATAGAAAAGAGCTTTCCCTTTTCTTTTTTTTTCCCCTTCCCCTTCCCCTTTACCCTCCGCTTCCCATTCCTTCCCTTCCCTTCCCACCCCTTTCCGTCCTGTCCCTTCCCTTCTTCACTTAGATAGATGCACCATAGGAAGTTTATGGCTGTGAAACACATACCTTCCAAGTTACTAGGTACCTTTAGTGACCCAAATCCTGTCTACTTTTCTGAGCTTTCCTGAGAATCAAACACAGTGCTGTCTCTGGTCATTTCTTCCTAAAAATCTTGTTCATGTGAAACAATACATGTATGATTATTTATAAATGACTTATTACAAATTCAAACAAATAACCATAAGCCTAGAAGTCAAGATAAAATATTCAATCCACATACATTTATTGATCAGCTAATATATGGCAGGAAACAACTTTGGCCCTGGGAATACCACGTTGAAGAAGACTTGTTCCTTGATTTTTAAAAAAATGGCAGAATGTTTTGTGATTACTACTTTAAATAATGGTGAAGTGATTTGGTTAGACTAATCCTCCCAGAGATAAGATTTCTCAAACCTGGAAAAAACACATTTGTATGTATATGTGTATTTATATCTATATATCTGTATTTATATCTCTATATATTTATGTCTATATCTACTAAACAACTTGAAGGCAACAGATAATAACTAACACCAGGTCGAAATTACAGAGAATGTTACCTTTGAAAGATGAAATGTAACAGGTGAGATTGGCTATTCTGAAAGTCTTTGCTCGTGTGCACGCTCAAGCCCACAGAAGCTTCTGAAGGGAAAAAGCCAGTGTCTTACGACCTTGAGGAATCAGGAAACAGAGTCTGAGGCTAGAAAAACAGCCTTAAAATTAGGGAGAAGTTCTGGAAGGAAAAGATACAAAGTGACTTGGGCCCCAAAACTGCATTGAAAATCCACTAAAATACTTAGTGCTAAACTGACTAAATGGCATTCTTCGGAGAAATTCCGTGGGGCCCAACAAAACAACAAACAACCAACAAACAAATGAAAAAAACACAGCATCTGGAAGTTGAAAGAAGTATGCAGAAATATGACTATGGTCTCCCTCAGCAGACAGAATTTAGAGTTTGAATTTAGGCAATTTACTGGTTCTAGAAGAAAAAATGATCACTCATCACAGTGATATAGCAATATCTACAATGTTTCTACAATGTATTTTCCATGATATCTAGTATATGAAGAAAATACATGGGAAGAAACAAAAAATGTGACCCATACTCAAGAAAAAAACAGGTAATATAAATTGATCTTTCAATAACCTGGATGATAGATTAGCAGAAAATGACTTTAAAGAAGCTAGTATAAATATTTTTAAGGACATAAAAGAAGATATATGTGTAATGAGTAAAATGATGAAGAATCTCACCAAAGGAATAAAAACTAAATAAAAAGGATATTCTACAGCTTAAATATACAACTTCAATATATAATAACTACACTTTGAAGATGACAAAGAAAAAGAGTACCTATATTTGAAGATGGATTAGTAGAAAGTATCAAAGTGAAGAATAGAGAGAAAAAGGATTGAGGTAAAATGAACAGAGCCTTAGAGATATGTAATCAATACTAAGTGGTTTGACATATGGGAAATTGGAGTTCCGGAAGGAGAGGAGAAGGATAATAGGATTAAAAAATAGAATCTGGAAAAAAAAAAAAGAATCTGAGTCCTACATTGTAGGGCCTGAGTCTATCTTGTTCTCAATTGTACCCTTAGTACCCAAGATACTGTAACTATTGTGCAAGTTCATATTTAATGATTACTAACACTTTCATGAATACATATATAACTTCAGGGACTAAGCAAATACATTATCTAAGTACTTGCTTTATAAAATCATGGTGAATAATTAGGTGAATATATATGGATCCTGGGGTGGTTGGTGTGGTCTGTTAATGTCTGACTCTTCAGAATATAAAAGTGGAAATATTAGGTGCTATGGAGCATACTTTTGATTAATTTCATGGTTCTAAATCATTAATTCCTCTGTTTTTATCCTGATTTTCCAGTGACCAGCTTTATTTTTTCTCTCATGTTCTATTTCTGAGGCCTCTTCTGGGTGCCAAAATAGAAGTGTACCATTAATTATTGAGTAGCCTCAGCTATCTGGCCAATAGAGTGACATTCAAATTGCACCAAGTTGACATGCTTGACGCTTGGGTCAAGGACTTACAAAACAAGATGAGTTAAATGTGGAGCAGGGAAACTGTGTAAGAACAGAGACTGTCCTTTCCTGATAGGAAAAGGAACCAAATATGATGACTCACTATCTTTACAGTAACAACCTGGGATCCTTACTTAGATAAATTTCAGGAGTTATTGTTTAAGCTCAGGATATTTCAAGGTGCAGGCATGTGAGCCCTGGAAAGATATGGTGAATCTGAAAGTCTTGTTTTTCTAACTCTGGGCAAAACCAAAACTGAGAGTAATGAGAGACCATATAAACATATGGTTTTTTTGAATGGCGCTCAGATGAATGTAGCATAACTGAAAGTTCTGGAGGGAGGGCTCATACTTGTAAGAAAGAAGAGGAATAATAATTTTGTGAAAAGAAGTGCTTTTGTTTTGTTTTTGATGAGTTCATACATCTATGGTGTAGTTCTTTTCAGATCCACTCTGATGAAGAAATAAACTCCAGTATTTTGTGAGGCATTTTGTGTGCAGGGAAGAAAGTGAGGGAAACAAAAATTTCACCCATTGTAGAGTGAAAATAACACTTAAAGCCAAGTGACCTAGCCACAATAGCAGTTTTTCCCCTAATCAAAAACCTTGAATAGGATTTTGGGTAATCATGTCCTTTCTCTAAACTTATATTCCTCATGTATAACATAAGAGTTTCTTTAGTCTCTTTTGGTTTACTGAAAGAGACAAAAAGAAAAACATATTATACATGTTGGCATTATTTTCCTTAGAGAGAACCTTGCAATTACCCCAAGGACTGCTTCAGCTGTTATGTGCCCACCAGTGCTGCTTATATATATGCTTATATATGTAAGCAAAACATATATGGGTAAGGCATAGATGTCTTTGGGTAATTCTGAATTATCTGGTAAACTGAAAATTTGAGGAAGAAGTAAAAGTGCTTTTAATAACAGGAAGCCTAAGGAATTTGAGGAGTTACTGGGGGATTTCTTCTCCCCTTCATTCTATTGCTGTGTTGTTTCTTTAAAGGCATGAGTCCTTATTTATTCATTCTACAAATATTTATCAATCACTTACTACATACTAGGCACTGTTTTAGGAGGTATAAATAGAACAGAAATCCCTGCCCTCATGACACTTGTAGTTTGAGACTTATTCCCTTTTGTGACCAGTCCCTGTGTACGTTAGTAGGTGATCCTCAAACAAAATGGGAGGAAATGTTCAGTGTTGGAGAAAGAAAGGTTATGCCTAGGAAACAAGATGGCGGCAGACAAATGTGCCTGCGAGGTACCTGAGAGGACAGGATTCCACAAGTCCTGCATCACATTTTGTCCCTGTAGGTGGCAAGAGCCAACACGTTCAAAGCCAGATCCACCCAAAGTCACCCATTTTTATATAAAGCCATCTAGCCAGGCATAGCCATCATATGTTACAGTTTTCCCTGCCAAAAAAACTAATTGGCTTGGGCTGACTTTGAATTCATCCCAGATTTACACAAAACTTGCTGTAAGACTTGTCTACCTCAAGAAAACTTTTGATAAACCCAGTTCCAGGTTTCAGAGTTTTACAAAAACCTGAAACCAAGCAAGATTTTCTTGGTTTCCTGTTTGGTCAGGAGGTACTGCAAGCTCTAATTATGAGGTCTCAAGGGAACACAAGGAAAAGACAGACACACAAGGAAAACTCCTGGAGACAGGTAACTAAGGAGAAAAAGACACATCAGGAAAACAATTACGAATGAGTAGCTTGGCTGAATTGTAAAATTATTGATAATATTCTTACATTAAAAATGTCTGTATGGTTTAATGCCATGCCCCCACTCCCCGTCCTGCTGTAACCCCGAGTTTATTTCCTAGAGTCCAGAGTCTCTCATGGTTTGTTTTGTTTATCTTTTAAAGAATCAGGTATGATATTGGGGCACCTGGATGGCTCAGTCAGTTGAGCGTCTGACTCTTGGTTTCGGCTGGGGTCATGATCTCAGGGTCCTTAGATCGATCCTCAAGTCTCCAGTGGAGCTCAGCACTCATCCTAGATTCTTTCCCTTTCCCTCCCCACCCCCCATCCCTGTGCTCTCTTTGTCTCAAGCAAATAAATAAATAAATCTTAAAAAAATAAAAATTATGGGGGCACCTGGGTGGCTCAGTTGTTAAGTGTCTGCTTTCACTCAGGTCATGATCCCAGGGTCCTGGGATCGAGGCTCACATTGGGCTCCCTGCTCAGTGGGGAGCCTGCTTCTCCCTCTCCCACTCCTCCTGCTTGTGTTGCCCTTCTCTCTCTCTCTGTCAAAAAATGAATAAAATCTTAAAAATAAAACATAAATAAATAAAAATTATGTGTGATTTTTGATGATAAATACCAAAGAGAGACAGATGGAGGCAGAAGAGAAATGTAACAGGCAGTAAAGAGCACTGTCCACATCTAGTATGTATATAATGACTGTGTGACCACAGACATTTCTTTTTATCCTTCATATGAAAGCATGGACATAATAGTGGCACAAACGTCATTGGATTTTTTTTTTTAATGAGGAATGAAGTTGTTAATAGATGTACAATCCTATATTTTGTGTTTATAGAATGTACCTATATCTTACTTATTGTAATTAAATCCTTATCTTGAATCAACTAACTTGGTTTTAGTTGTTACAGCTCTCTGCCCTTGAGCAAGTCACTTAACCTCTTGATCTCTTCTCTCAACGGTAAAATAAGGATGGTAGGAATTAATGTACAGTGGCAGCGCACTGTAAATGAGAAATCACTATACCAGTATGCGTTATCCACTGCTATTCACTTATTGACCCTGGCATCTATAACTTCCTCTTGGGTAGTGGGAAAGAGGAAGGTAAATGGATTAAATAAGAATAAGACAACAAAAAGTTATAAAGTTATATATATATATATATATATATAGACACACACACACACACACACACACACACACATATATATATATATATATATATATATTAATGGTATTCGGCTATGAGAAAGGACATCCTACCATTTGCAACACCATGGGTAAAAACTTGAGGGCATTATGCTATGAGAAACAAGCCAGACCAAGGAAGACAAACACTCTGCATGGCATCACTTACATGTGGAAACTTTTTTTAAAAGTCGAAATCATAGAAGTAGTGCAGAAGAGATAGAAAAATTGTTGCCAGAGGGTGGGGGAAATAGGGTGAGGTTGGTAAAAGGATACAAATTTTCAGCTCTAAAATGAATAAGGTCTTAGGATCTAATGTATAACATGGTGACTGTAGTTAACACCTTACTATATAATTGAAATTTTCTAAAAGAATAGAAATGGAAATGTTCTTGTATATATACACGTATATCGTACATGTTCTTGTATATATACGTATTTATGTATATGTGTTACAGGATGTGTTAACTAGATGGGAGTATGGGAGGAATCCTTTCACAGTGTATACAAATCTCAAATCATCACGGAGAACACCTCAAATATTTTATCATTTTATATGTCAACTATAGGGTGCCTGGGTGGCTCAGTGAGTTAAGCCGCTGCCTTCGGCTCAGGTCATGATCTCAGGGTCCTGGGATCACGTCCCACGTCGGGCTCTCTGCTCGGCAGGGGGCCTGCTTCCTCCTCTCGCTCTTTCTGCCTGCCTCTCTGCCTACTTGTGATCTCTCTCTGTCAAATAAATAAATAAAACTTTTAAAAAATTCTATATGTCAACTATACCTTAATAAACCTGGAAAAATAAATTATTAAGGATAAATGCCACAAGAACAAATCTTGAAACACACCAAAGTTTAATACAGTTGAGATAAAGTTATAGTGTAGTGATCCAAAGTAATGAGCCAATATCAGTGTTAGCAATTTATAGATGTATCTCTCCCATTTGATCATAAAATTCTTGAGGACAGAGACCGTTGTTTTTTCTCAGTTTTGTTTCCCAAAGTTCAATCCAAGGCCTGGCATGTAATGAAGATTCTATAGTTATTGAATGGCTAAAATATAAACTATGAAAGAATGAAGATAATTCATTTTTCAGTACATATTAATAGATGTTTTGGCAGTATGACTAAATAATCTTATTTTCTTTCCTTTTTTAATGAAAATCATAAATTAATCAATTTTATAGATTAGTTTTTAAGGAACCTCCCACAAACTACCTTGAGGAATGAGGTGCACTCATTCTTCAGCAATAAAGGATGGTGTTCTGCACTGTTTGTTTGTTTGTTTTCTCTTCCCACCTTTTTGTATATTGCCTAGCCTTAGGTGATAGATCCTGATGCAGAGTTGGGCCTCAGTTCATATTTTTTTTGTCAGAATATTCATAATTTTTATTACGTAGTTAATCATTTTTTCCTGCAGAAAATATGGAGACCCATGTATAATAAAAATAAATTAGCAGTGTTTATTTTCTATACCATTTCAACTTAAAAAATTTTAAGGTTTTTTTTTTATTTATCACACTAAAGACATTAATATTTTAAAAGAAGCACCACTTTCCATCAAAGGGACAAATCTGGAATTATTTTCTTTACTAGATGTTTTTGTTTTGTTTTGCTTATAACTATGTCCTCTTTAATAATGGAATTATATGACACGCCCTCACCTCATATCTCATTTTGAAGGTGAGCCTCACTTGATTCCTCTAGTCAGTGCTGCAGATGGCTACTTCTGGCCTTGTTACTGCAGTTGCTGGGGTATTTTTAACCTGGCTTTTATTTTCCGTGTATAGTAACGATGATAATATAAAATGTTCACATTGTGCTTACTGTGTATCTGCCACAGTTTTAATCACTTACATTTACTCATTTACACTTCATAAGAAGCTCATCATATAGATATTCTTAACTTCCCCATTTTTAGTTAAGGTAGCTAGTCTATAGGGAGGATAATAATTTGTCTTAGATCACATAGTAAGTGGTGGAGCAGAGATCAAGACCCAGTTAGTCTTCCTCTAGAATCTGCTCTTTTCTCATTATGGGAACCTGAAGTTTCAAAATCCCAAATTAAGACGTGAATCAGCCTGTGTTAATTTACTCATAGGCGCAGTAGGGAAGCATATTGGCGCTCAGTACTGTCCCTCCAAATTAGGAATACAGGGTCACTATGACTAGGGTGTCTTTTCTTCCTCAACACCAAGGCCTAATTCCAATGTCTGCCGTGGTATGTCTTTCTTAATTGAGCAGACAGACATGATAAAAGATGGATGAAGAGAGTCTGTCTTGGATGTAGCAAAAATCATTTCAGTTTTTAAAATCATATTAGGTATCTAGTGATTTTGAAAAGTAGAGTGTTATTTCAAATAAAAAAATTACCAAGAGATTTAAAAAAGACAGCCAAGAGCACAGATAGTGCTACTGTATAAAAACTATGCATTTTAGATCTGAGATGCTCTCAGTTGGGGACTAAATAATTCAAAGGACTTCCCTTTTCCGTGTTTAATACATGTTTCTGCCAATTTACTAAGCAGAGATAAGCAACTCTTTATTTGCATGTGATTATTTGGGGTTAAAATTTCAACTAAAATTGAGGTATTCAAATTTAGCTCATCTGCAATGACATCCCAGAGTCAGGTTTTTGTTATCAAAATGCTTGCAGGAAAGCTTCAGGTATGGAAAAGAATGTCTGATATCCCTATTTTATAGTATCTAGTATTTTTTCTTTGTTTTGTTTTTTCTTTTGCCCGCAGATAACTTTCTATCTTCAATATAATTAATGAAAAATATTGAGTGATAATCTTCTTCAGACTGGGGATTGAATAATAATAGCATAGAAAGAGAGTAGTTTCAAGTTGAGCATAAAATGAAGCACAAGCCCATTTGAAGTAACACTTGTTCTCTACACTAAGTTGTTCTTCCTTTTTGTGTATGTACAAGCTTGATGTTATGAGAAGGATGTAAAAAGTTTCCAAGTTTCGCTCCTTTCTACACTGCTACATTCTCTCTTCTTTGCTGGTTCACATTTACTTGTGCTTTAAATTTTTGTTTCACGTGTCGTCCCTAGCAGGACTTCCTTGATTCTGTTTTGTCACTTTTCTCCAAGCTTCCAAAACACCCTGACAGCTCTATCATTGTATTTATATCCCATTGACTTGGAATCATCCGCTTACCCAATATACTCTCATATACTTGAAACTTTGTTCTTCAAGGTTGAAGGTTAAGTCTTATTTATCTTTGTAGCACAATGTTTAGTATGACAGGCACATTCTATAAATGTTGAAATAAATGTAGAAGCTACATTGGTACTGTTAGTCATGCAGCAATGGTCAAAATCAAGTTATATTTCTTTTTAGACTTTATTTTCATCAACAAATTATTTATTACTTATCAGGCTTTTTAGAGCATGATGGAACTTGTTTAGCCTGGTTCCCTGGTGTGAAATTCAGAGCTTGGGCAATTTAAGCATATCTTTGCAAATATAAACTTATTTGCATAAGTTTATGTAACAAATGACGAATGGCTTTGGATGATAAAAATGAAAAACTCAATTCATCTATTTTTTCCATATAGGCATTAAATAAAACTAAAAAATTGAGATGTATACACATGTGGCAAGGCTTATATTATATGGATATTTATGTATAATGCATGTAAATAAGTGTTTATAAACTACATAGATACACAATTTTAATATAGTGGGGTAAGGAAGTCACTAATTTGGTAAAATATGATATGCCCCATTTTTTTTTTCTTTTTAATGCATAGGATTTGCATTCAGACAGACATGGATTTGCATTCTGAGTCCATAACTCATGAGCTATGTGGCTTTGGACAAGGTATTTAAACTGTCCCATCCTAAATATTCCTTATGTGGCACTAATAATGCATATCTTGCAAAATTCTGATTAGGATCAAATGAGATATTGTATTTCAAGGGTTTACCATCATTTCTGCCATCTAGGTCAATAAATGATGGGCTTGTTTTTGTGGTTATTGTCCTAGCGTAAAAACAAGGGGTTTCTTTTCTTTTTTTGTAAAATATTTTATTTATTTATTTGACAGAGAGAGTGAGAGAGCATAAGCAGTAGAGGGAGGGAGAAGCAAGCTCCCCGCTGGGCACAGAGCCCGATGCAGGCCTTGATTCCAGGACCCTGGGATCATGACCTGAGCTGAAGGTAGATGCTTAACCATCTGAGCCACATAGGTGCTCCAAAATAAGGGATTTCAGTAATTTTTATTTTCTTCCTTGACTTTAGTTTCCTCATCTTTCCAATGGTAATTCCACTCTCTACTTCATTGGTGGTTATGGAAGTCAAATGCGATGTATCTCTGAGGGTACTTTCTAAAATAGAACAAAATAAACTAACAGCTAAAGCTATTTTGTGTTTATTTTAGAGAGTGCAATCCTGGCATGACACAATGTAAAAGGTTACTGAACTGCAGTTCTATATGTTACAGAACAACCCCTCTCAATTTCCTGCTTGACTTCTTTTTCATTTTCTACTATCTGGTCACCAAGACTCCTTTGGTTTTCTTTGCTTCTCACTGTGTGGGAGACCTAATCAGTACGGAAGCAGTCTCCACCAATTAATTGGAAGAAGCAATTGTCTATTTTTCGGATGGTGTACAAAACCCTAGGCTCCGTTTTATCAGTTTAAACAGGTTTGTTACATGAGTGCATCCTCAAAGATGCCAATAAGTGCTTTCGGGCTTTAAAAAAATTAGGTCTAAGTGAAGTTTTGTTTATTCCCATTAAACATTCTTTCCAAGTCTGCCTCTGTCCCTTTTTGTCACGTTTGTAATGTTTCAGTCAAACTTGGATTGGTATTGAAACCTTTCTCAAATTCATTCTGCTTTCCAGTATTGGCATTGATGTAGTCCCACTAAGCCTGAGCATGTCAGCTTGACAAAATCTGCCCTAAAACACGATAACCCTACTTATTTTGGGGGAGCTATTTCTTTTTCTTGGAATTTAATAGCACAATTTAGTGTCCTTTAAAGGTTTGTTGAAAACATTGTATAGCAAAAATCCAATAGATGTTATATTTGCACTTATTTCTAAGGAAGAAAATTCTCAAAAACTTGAAAATAGCTGTAAAATTATTATTTGTTGATAATGCGCCTCCAGAAGACTCAAGATACCATAACAGTTTTTATTTTTCAGTTTCCAAATGCTTCCTTTTTCTATTTATTTCCACGTGGGGTATAAAATCAACAAGATCTTGATTTGACTTCCTTGACTGTTATTGCTTACTCCTCTCTGGAATTGCCAGGCTGTGCTCTTATGCCCTTACTCTTCAGTAGTAGATCTTCGTTGGTCAAAATTTTATACCTTTCCAAGGTACTAAGTCCAAAGTGGACCATGGGAAATTACTAAGTGTGAATTCCAAGCAGTTTAGCAAAACATTCATGAAAAGACCTCTTACTCTTAGAGGGGCCATGGTTAAAAGCATGAACTTTCTTATTAGATTAAAAATCAGTTCAAAATCTAATGTTAGGTTTTAAAAGCTGGATGACCTTGTGCAAATTATTTTACTTCTCTGAGTTTCAGTTTCACTTTCTATGAAACAAGAATAGTAGTGCCCATTTTATGAGGTAAAGTTGAAATGAAATAAGATAGTGTAGTGCTATTATAATTACTATCATTTGTGTTTGCCATTAAAACCAAAACAGAGCCAGAACACAGTGGAGAAGTGAGATTCCCCTATGTTCTTCCTCTTCTTCTTCTTCTTTTTCTTTTAAAGATTTATTTATTTCACAGAGATAGATGGATAGAGAGAGAGATCACACGTAGGCAGAGAGGCAGGCAGAGAAAGAGGGGGTAGCAGGCTCCCTGCTGTCAGGGAGCCCAATGCAGGGCTCCATCCCAGGCCTGATGTGGGGCTCGATGCAGGGCTCGATCCTGGGACCCTGAGACCATACCCTTGAGCCTAAGGCAGAGGCTTAACCCACTGAGCCACCCAGGTGTCCCGAGATTCCCCTGTGTTCTTGGGTAGTTCTAAAATACAGCATTTCCCACATGGCATTTGAATCCAGGAGGCTTTTAACTTTAAGTAACGGGAATCCCAATTGTTATGGTTTATACAAACAAGGGTTTACTTATTATTTATCTTCACAAACCAGTGCAGAGGTAGACAATTATTGTTCTGAGTTTAGAAACTTTATGATATCAGAATTAATATCTCTGAAAAATCTCTTGTAGTTTACCTCATGGTTACAACAATATTGCTGTAGCCCAGCAATCACAGAGATGCAAAAATCCTTAACAGAACATTACAAAGATGAGTCAAGTACTATATAGGAAGGATAAAATATCATGACTAAGTGATTTTGTTTAGCAAGGTTTTCATATGATGTACATACACAAAGATAACTAATAAAAGCATATTAGATGTTTTTGAAAGTGTTAAAAAAATCTATAGGATCATCTTAATAGATGTGGGAGAAACATTTTATGAACTTAAATATCCAGCAAACCAGGGAATAAAAGGGAACTTCCTCAATGAATGGCACCTATGAAAACCTATAGCTGACATCATACTTAATATGAAAACACTGAATGCTTTCCCCCAACATTGTGAATAAGGCAAGGATGTTCATTCTTACAATTCCTGATAAACATTGTAATGGAGATCATAGCTCATGCAGTAATGGAAAAAAGGCATAAAAGGCATATTGATTGGAAAGGATGAAATAAATTGTCACTCTTTACAGATTATATACAGATTATATAATTCTTTATGTAGAAAGTTCTAAGAAATCAACCGAAAAGCTGCTAGAATAAGTGAATTTACAAAGATCACAGGATACAAAACCATACAAAAAAATCAGTTGGATCTCTGTATACTAGTAAGAACAATTGGAAAAACAACACCATTTATGATTTAATCAAAACAAAATACTTAGAGACAAACTTAACAAATATGTATGCAAGAAAAATGAAAATAGGAAGAAATATCCATGCAAAGACTATCATATTTATAATAGTCCCAAACTAGAAACAACCCAAATGTTCATGTGAGTAGGTAAACAAATTATGACATATCCAAACAATGTAATGTGATCTAGCAAGAAAAAGCAAGGAACTATTGAGATACTCAGCAACATGAATAAATCTCACAGACATTTTCCTAAATAAGTCCTACCCAACAGAGCACATACTGTACGGATGGATCCTTATTTCAGGAAGTAGATCGGCCATTGTCTGGGATGAGGCATCTGGAGAGTGTGGATGGTGAAGTGGTACAAGAAAACTTACTGGGACGACAGAAATATTCTGTATTTTGATTAAGGTCATATTTGTCAAAATTCATGGAAAAGTTGACATGATATGGGTACTTTTTTTCTGTGTGTAGATTATACCTTGAAAAGATTGATTTATTAAAAAAGGAACATTAACCTTTCAAATCACAATTATTCATGGAAGATGTTCTATGTAAAAAGGGCGGGATGGTGATGCATCATTGACTGATACAACTGTCCTCAGAAGGTGGGGAGTTAACACTGGTGCCTACGTGGTAATCGCAACCTGTTGAGTCGCTTCAGGGGAGAAAACACTGAGCAGCAAAATTCTCAAGTGAATGAAAATAAGTCCAATTTACAATCAAATAAAAATGCTGTGGGCATAAAGCCAAAGAATATTCTTAGATTAGACTTTGTTTTGCACTCTAATTTTAACCAGCTAGAATTCTTTAAGTACATTTCTATTCAACATTTTGAAGTAAAATATTTAGATTTGAGAAACTACACTTCCTCTGAAAGACAGAAGAAGGTCCATTTTTCTTTGTAATAAAGAATGGGGTGGTTTATTACAGCTTTAATATAGAGTGAGCACAAACTGCAAACATCTCCCCACCCCTACACACACACACACACACACACACACACACACACACTGGGGCAAATTTGAGTCAAGGCTGGTGAAAAGCTAGAGGACGTAAGTTGAGCTGAACTTATGGAAGTGATATTGGTAATTTCCACCTTGTGACTAGAGATATATATCAGATCAACAGAAGAAAGACCTTAATGATATGTGATATAAAATTGTTGATCATGAACTAATATCTATGATTTGGGAAGTTTCCCAATAGTACATTACTCTATAATACATCTTTAATTTTAATAAGCCTGGAAAGTTCTTTTATTATTTTTTTCTGTTTTCCAAAACCAAAACTTTCTTCCAAATAAATGGAAGGTATATTTAAAAAACATAAAATTACCCACTTACTATCTCAACACTCATTTTGTCATGCAGATTTGTTCATAAATTATCCAGACGATGAAAATTCTTTTCACTTTAACATTTGACATAACAATTAAAGCAGAATATTGAACTAGTTTTAACAAATTTGGGGAAGTAATTTATTTTCTTTATCAGGAGATGTTGTTCCCTTTAGGGAATTGAAAATTATATCCAAGATACTAATTTCCTCATAAAGAGATTTGGAGGGATTATTTTTCCCATAGAGCCAATATTCCAATTAATTCATCCAAAGAAGGAGATTTCTCAAGTTGAGCCAAACTCAAAGCACCAGAGTATGATGTCATGAATTTTAAAAAGGAAAACACTCTGCCAGATACTTGAGGTTCCAGAACACATACTCCATGATTCACAATTAGGCTGATTGATTACATGATTTGTTGAATAGTCTTTCCACTAGGTAAACATCTCTTAACACCAAAAGCTTGCTGTTTTCCTTTTCTCAAAAATCTCTTTGGGACAACTTTTAATAAAATTCTTATTCTTTAGAATATCCAATCTTTTCAAAAATGCTCCTAAATATTCTTTGCTCAGAAAGAGTACCAAGAAATGAAAGACATTTGAAAAGACAAAATGAAAGCTAGATGATGCAGAAAATGGTTCTTGCTTCCCATGCTTATAAACACTTGCACTAACCCGGATCTGACATGTGGTTGGGTAGTTTCTAGCAATTCAGCCAGACTGATTATTGTTCTGGTTTTGTCTCTTCAGTGTAGGAGCCTCTGTATGGACAGAAAGCGCTACATCATCATAGCTTTGACTAAAATAAAGCAAGAACCTATGCATCTAAGTGAGAAGGATAGAAATCATTAAAAAAAAGAAAAAAAAGAGGGCAAAGGTATTCCCACTTGATCTATTGAGTATTTCCTCACTTTAGTTTCCAGACAGAAGTTGAAATATGAAGCTATCTGTCTCAAAATTTGGCACTTGGGGGCACTAAGTGACCTTGTGCCTAGGGGATAAATCTACTATACACTTAAGTAATATTAAAAAGGAAGAGGAAAATTATTTATTTCTAAAACAAGAATGAACAGTGTTAATAAGGAATTTATGACACATGTTTTCAAGAATCTTCTTTTGTGTGTGTCACAAGACAAAAGCATAGTCCATGTTTGTTCACGAACGCTCAGAAATGGAAGAGTTCCTGTGGTAGAATGTATGGGAGGGAGAAATACATATGGTTGCTGGTTCTCAAAACATATTTCATGGAAAAAAAAAAAACATAAAGCAACCAACTTAACAGAGCTTCCAGGCTGAAGGGAGGTTTATACGGCCATATAGCCTGCCTTAGCATTGCTGTGCTTACAGAGGGTGTGTATGACCTGTTTCGCAGTCGCCAGTTAGTAAACACTCAGGGTGACAGAAGGCATCGCTTCAGTGATCTATTTGAACTCTAAGATGATGTGCTGAATTTTAAAGAAATTGTAAGGGAGAAGGGAAATGAATGGGGGCAATTAATGGTCTGGATATATTACCTAGTTTATTTAACAGACTGAAAAGACAATGTCTAGATATTAATGAGACTTGCATTGAGGGTATAAAAAGTGATCTGTGCGGGGCGCCTGGGTGGCTCAGTGGGTTAAGCCTCTGCCTTCGGCTCAGGTCATGATCCCAGGGTGCTGGGATCGAGCCCCACATTGGGCCCTCTGCTCAGCGAGGAGCCTGCTTCCTCCTCTCTCTCTGCCTGCCTCTCTGCCTACTTGTGATCTCTCTCTCTGTCCAATAAATAAATAAAAATCTTAAAAAAAAAAGTGATCTGTGCTCCTTTATGAGCACAGGTTGTAACTGTTAGTGAACCAACTACATGTTTTAAAGAATAATTTCATGTAAATATGGTGATAATTGCATACAGAGAGGTTTGAAGAACAAGTATAAGGCTCTCATCCTGTAACAACTTTACAAGTTTTGCAGGTATCTAGACATTTAGGTATCAATGTCATGGACAAATGGTAGCTCGGATGCCAAGAACACTGAAAGAATTCTAAGGTCAACCAGAACTAACTGCATGAGTACACAGTTGAGTGAGTGAAATAATGAACTAGTATCTCCCTGGTTTTCTCTATGTGGATAGTGCAGAGAACTGCTTAATAGTGTTAAACAGAGAATATCTTCAGCTGAAATGATTTCCACAAAGGTTGGGAAGAGGCACTTTTTGGATCAGACGTAACCAAACAAGAACAACAAACACTCTCCCAACAAGAGCCAGAGTGGTATAAAACATCTCCCATAAGAGTGAAATACCTCATAGAACATTCAAACAGGGAAAGAATGGAAAATTATGGAAATACATAAATAGAGAGATACCTTGAGCAAGGGAGTCTAGAATTTTACAAAGTTTATTAGAAGCATAGGTGACTTCCTAAATTATTTTTCTTTCCTTTTTTTTTTTTTTTTTAATTATTTATTTTACAGAGAGAGATCGCAAGTAGGCAGAGAGAGAGGAAGGGAAGCAGGCTCCCCGGGGAGCAGAAAGCCCAATGCAGGCTCGATCCTGGGACCTTGGGATCATGACCTGAGCTGAAGGCAGAGGCTTTAACCCACTGAGCCTCCCAGGTGCCCCTCAGATTTGTTTCTAAAGGGTAAAAAATTTCTATCCCTTAAAGAATGAAGCTTAGATTGAAGAAGACACAAAAAGATGGAAGACCATTCCATGCTCTTGGATCGGAAGAATAAACATTGTTAAAATGTCTATACTGCCTAGAGCAATCTATACTTTTAATGCCATTCCGATCAAAATTCCACTGGTATTCTTCAAAGAGCTGGAGCAAATAATCCAAAAATTTGTATGGAACCAGAAGAGACCCCGAATCGCTAAGGAAATGTTGAGAAACAAAAATAAAACTGGGGGCATCACATTACCTGATTTCAAGCTTTACTACAAAGCTGTGATCACCAAGACAGCATGGTACTGACATAAAAACAGACACATAGACCAGTGGAACAGAGTAGAGAGCCCAGATACAGACCCTCAACTCTATGGGCAAATAATCTTCGACAAAACAGGAAAAAATATACAGTTGAAAAAGGACAGTCTCTTCAATAAATGGTGCTGGGAAAACTGGGCAGCTATATGTAGAAGAATGAAACTCGACCACTCTCTTACAACGTACACAAAGATAAACTTAAAATGGATAAAAGACCTCAACGTGAGACAGGAATCCATCAGAATCCTAGAGGAGAACATTGGCAGTAATCTCTTCGATATCAGCCACAGCAACTTCTTTCAAGATATGTCTCCAAAGGCAAAGGAAACAAAAGTGAAAATAAACTTTTGGGACTTCATCAAAATCAAAAGCTTCTGCACAGCAAAGGAAACAGTCAAGAAAACAAAGAGGCAACCCACGGAATGGGAGAAGATATTTGCAAATGACAGTACAGACAAAAGGTTGCTATCCAGGATCTATAAAGAACTCCTCAAACTCAACACACACAAAACAGACAATCATATCAAAAAATGGGCAGAAGATATGAACAGACACTTCTCCAACGAAGACATACAAATGGCTATCAGACACATGAAAAAATGTTCATCATCACTAGCCCTTAGGGAGATTCAAATTAAAACCACATTGAGATACCACCTTACACGTTAGAATGGCCAAAATTAGCAAGACAGGAAACAACATGTGTTGGAGGGGATGTGGAGAAAGGGGAACCCTCTTCCACTGTTGGTGGGAATGCAAGTTGGTGCAGCCTCTTTGGAGAACAGTGTGGAGATTCTTCAAGAAATTAAAAATAGAGCTTCCCTATGACCCTGCCATTGCACTACTGGGTATTTACCCCAAAGATACAGATGTAGTGAAAAGAAGGGCCATCTGTACCCCAATGTTTATAGCAGCAATGGCCACAGTCGCCAAACTGTGGAAAGAACCAAGATGCCCTTCAACAGACAGTGGATAAGGAAGATGTGGTCCTTATACACTATGGAGTATTATGCCTCCATCAGAAAGGACGAATACCCAACTTTTGTAGCAACATGGGCGGGACTGGAAGAGATTCTGCTGAGTGAAATAAGTCAAGCAGAGAGAGTCAATTATCATATGGTTTCACTTATTTGTGGAGCCTAACAAATAGCATGGAGGACATGGGGAGTTAGAGAGGAGAAGGGAGTTGGGGGAAATTGGGGGGGGGTGAACCATGAGAGACTATGGACTCTGAAAAACAATCTGAGGGTTTTGAAGGGGCGGGGGGTGGGAGGTTGGGGTACCAGGTGGTGGGTATTATAGAGGGCATGGATTGCATGGAGCACTGGGCATGGTGCAAAAGTAATGAATACTGTTATGCTAAAAATAAATAAAAAATTAAAAAAAAAAAGAACGAAGCTTAGAGGAGGTTAAGAATGTGTTCCAAGGATGACAGTAACCCCAAAGAGGACTCCCCCCACCCCAGACAGCTCTTCTCTCCTAAAACAAGATGTGAAACAATCACAGCATTTTTTTTTAAGATTTTATTTATGTATTTGGCAGGCAGAAAGAGAGAGAGAGGAGGAAGCAGGGTCCCCGCTGAGCAGAGAGCCCGATAGGGGACTTGATCCCAAGACCCTCAAATCATGACCTGAGCCGAAGGCAGAGGCTTTAACCCACTGAGCCACCCAGGCACCCCTAAAGTTTTTTTAATTAAGAGTAGACTTCAGTTACAGAAAGTACTATGGGGGATTTGCTTGTTTATATTTGAGTGTGAATTAATTTCCTATGGGGAGATTGAAAATTGTCTCAGCATTAACGGACATTACAGAAGAAGTGTGCATGTGCGTGCGTGCACGCGCGCACACACACACACAGACAATATTAGTTTTGTTGTGGTCACATATAACCTCTAAATTTCAGTAGCTTTAAATAGTTTTTAGTTTTTGTTGCCAAGTGTGCAAATAGACTGCAACTGTGTTTTGTTATGGTCATCTCCAGGTCTTGAACCCAGCATGACAGAGCAGTTTCTATCTGGACTATATTGTTCTCATAGCCTAGGGCAGGAATGCAAGAAACAAAAACAAAAAAATTAAAATGAAATATTAAGGAATGCAAGCTCATTTAAAGCTTCCATTTGAATATGGCATGTACCATGTCTGCTCATTTTCCACTTCAAAGAAAGTTGCATGGCTAGTCCTGGAAAGGAAGTACTTCCCTAAAATGAAGATGAAAATGAAGATACTTCCCTCAGTATCCTCCACCTGCTTTGATGCATAGCATCAAAAAGGACGTGGATCTTTCTTTCCTTCTCTCTTCCCTTTTCATACCTTGCCTTACCTTACTTTATCTTACCTTTCCTTTTCACAGAGGATTAAGAAAGAGTTGGAGAATTTTATCAACCCCGATACATATCCTGTATATATGTTAACTCTCTAGTAAAGTGTATACTTCTCATTACAACTGTGGTTTTAGTTTGTCAAAATAATTGATTTGTTTTATATATATATATTTATTCATAAATTGTCATGCTCAGATTAGATAGATGGAACCCGTTTGGGAAGATTGCCTTAAGATCTTCAAGGTATGACAGACTACACACAGAAAGTTTTTAAAGAGGGAACTAAAAGTGTGTTTAATAGACTATGATACCAAGTTGAAATTTCAGAATACTGCTCAAAAAATTTTTTTAATACAAATAACAGCATACTGTTGTTGACTTTATTCATCTCAACTCTAGAAATTTTACAGACATGCCTCTTCATAGGCCTGATTTTTTTTTTTTACTAACTTTTACTAACCTTTTAAACTTAGAGAATAAGCAGGATGTGAGAGCCAAAACTGGAAAATTAGGATGTCAAAGACATTATTAGGGTAACAGACATATGCCGAAAAGGCAAAACTAAAACAAAAACAAATAATAAACAAAAACAAAAACAAAAAAATAATAAAACACAAATTCAGTTTTTTCCCCTCATGTTGAAACCCCCACACAGTAACTTCAAGGGCAAAGTTCTCTCAGAGTTTCTATATTGAGAAAGGCAATTTTATTCCTATGAAATTCTGTTTTCCCTGGTCAGGGATAGGCTCTTTGGTGGCAATATTGGCCCTTTCATGACTTTTGAACATGAATCTCCTTTGTACTGTCTGGCCTTTCCTGCTACTTTGAGAGCAAAGTGGCAGAGTGTTGGGGGCACAGTCACTGAGCCAACAAGGAAGAAGTGAGAAGGAAGAGAGGAAGCAGGTGGGGAAGGGAATTAACAGCTTTGTAGAGTCGACTTGATATGTGAAATACACTGTGACTTCTGATAGAGACCATAAAATGCTGAGATTCACAAATTATATATTGACTGTAAAGTGTGAAGATAAATATAGAATATTTGCCTAATAAGCTGTTTTTATGTCTTCCATCTGGTTGCTTTTGAAAAATATTACATCAAAAATATACTTAAGAATGTAAACCAATCAAAGCAAAGGCATAGGAGATGACTTTTTTTTTTTCCCCCTGCAGATCTGGGCTTTCATCTGGTATCTTTTCCCTTCAAGCCTGAATAAATTCTTTTATCACTTTTTATACTACAGTCCTGCTAGAGATGTATTATCTCAGTTTTTGTCTCTCTAAAAAAAAAAAAAATTCTTTATTTTGCCTTCACTTTGTAAGATCGTTTTTGCCAGAGTGGAATTATATGCAGTCAGTTTTTTTTTTCTTTTCTGCTCTTTAAAATTGTTGTTTCATTGTCTTTTGGCTTCCATTGCTTGTAATGAGAAGTCAGCCATAATTCTTATTGTTCCCACTCTATACATAGTATGTCTCGTCCCACTCTAGCTTTAGAAAGTTCTCCTCTTTGATTTTCAGCATTTTCATAAGAAGTGGCTACCTGTGATTTTTATTTTTAGCTCTATTTAATCTTGCTTGAGGCTCCATGGCATTTTTGGTGCCATAAAGGTGGCTTTATCTATTCATTTATTTCTTGACAATTTTGGGACATTCCCAGCCATTATCTCTTCAAATATATATATAATTTGTTTTATTCTCTTTCTCCTCTTCTTTCAGTTAGACCGTGAGATACTTGTCATCCTGCTCTGGGATGTGGTGTTTTGGGCCCTAGTTTTCCTCCTTGAAAATTAGGTTGAATTAGATAATTGTTTTCAACATTCTTGACTCTTAGTACACTGTGATTTAAACTCAAATTTTAATCCAGGAGTTTTGTGTGGGGACATAGTGGGTGCGGGTCTGTCTGATCAGTTCCTTCCCTGAAAGGGTGAGTGTAAGTTTTTCCTGGTTGCTAATCAAAGGTTGGAAAATAGAGGGGACAGACTAAAGGTATAAACCACTCACCTTATCACTTATTTTTGAATGCAAATTGTAGGTAAAATTAGTTAGCCAGGAAATGGAGAAGTGAAGAAAAATTTAAAGCATAGCATAAGGTTGGCAAGCTTACTCATGGGTACTCTATGAAATGGGTAATTGACCCTTAGACTTTGCAAAGTAGCTTATAAATAGACAGCTGTCTGCATTCCAAAGAGTGGAGAAAGAAAATTATACATGAACTTTCACTACTTTCATTGGTTAACTTACAGTGAGGATGTATAGACAAGACAGCTGAATGGATTAGTTATGTATCCCAAATAGAGTGGAAATCATGGAAAGAACCTAAATAGCTATATTTGTTCTTGCTTTTATCTACTTCTTGGCTGAATTAATTGCTAGGCTCAGTCCAATCTCCACAGTTTCTGCTAGTTTTTGTGGTAAGCCTCTAGGATGGCCCAAGTGGTCTATCTCCTGGCATTTACAGCCTTAAGTAATCTCACTTGAGTGAGAGCTAAACTCAATAACATGCTTTGACAGTAGAATGCATGGTAATGGTATATTACCATTACAAAATGATCATGGTTTTCTCTTGGCTAGTCTTTCTTGCTTTCTCTTGGACACCTCACCCTGGGAGAAGTCCCCTGCCATGCAGGAAGGTAGCTCTGTAAGGAAGACCATGTGAGTAAAGATGGAAACATAAAGATGCGTCTTCTGAGGCGCAGTCACACAAGGGAGCATTGAAAGTGGATCTTCTGCCAACTTCCTTATGAATGAGCTTGGAAGCAGATCCCGTCCTAGTTGAACCTTGAGATCACCCCAGCCAACACCTCTGTCACAGCCTCCATGAGGGTCCCTCAGCCAGAATTACATAGCCAAGCCCAGCACCAGATTCTTGACCCTAGAATGTGTGACATAATAAATGTTTGTTGTTTCCAGATGTGAACCTTGAGAATAATTTTTAACATGGCATTAGATAGGATAATTTTTAATAATGATGATTCTTTGTATTATGTGTCTTTTTATAGTTAACGCACGTCTTCTGACATCAAGTGATTTGCATAGTGGCTCTGTGGTATCATCACACTTTATAGTAAAAGAACTGAAATTTGGACTCCTGTTCAAGGTTTCAAAGGTAGAATAACTTGGATGAACCTGTGGCTTTATACCTTGACTTTAAATGTAATGCTTTTGCAACTATGACCCTGTTCTTCACTTTTCATTGAATACTGACAAAAAAAGGGATAGCAATGAATCTAAATAATAACTTTGCTGAATATATTAGTAGGTTGTGATTTTCTATCCTCAGTGTCCAGTGGTTGTTATAAGATCTAATAGTGGCCCCTATATAATATTAACCAGTTAGTATATTATAATACATAGGATTCTGGGCTAAGAGGTTATGTCATATATGGTAGTTAAATGTATAGTTGAATCCCTAAATTACTTGGGAAATATGTACACCCCTTGATTTTGTTTAAATTAGCTCTTCCTTCTCTATTTCAACAAGTTAAGTGGCCCCATTTTAAAGGACTGCAGTTTGCCTATCAGTATTAAAATAGTTGTCTGCATGAAGGTGACATTTTGTGCTGTCTCTGTGGGTTCCTCTGGCCATTGACTTCCATCGTAATGTCCCCAGTGCTTTTCATCTCTTCATTCTAATTGCTACACTTTTGGAGGCTGGCCCTGATTGGGACAGGCGGTTGAAATGGCAGATACCCTGTGACTGACACAGCCTGTATAAATACCTGTTCTCTTAAGCCCACACCATGTCACAGGCTGTCAGAGCTAGTCTACTGCCAGGGCCTTTTCAAAATCATAATTAAAGCATGATGCCCATAGTCAATTACAAGTTCATAAATTAGGCTCTGTGGAAAAAAAAATCTATTCTCGGGACTCTACATATGAATTGAACACTCTTTTCCTCTCTGTTTTTGAATGGAGTTGATGTTTAAGCCCATGGTTTCTGGGTAAGATTGTTACTTGAATTCATCATATTTGAGTTGCTATAAAGCCTACTAGAGTGTCAAGTATTTTGCTCTTTCCCCACCAAATAGTGTTGATGGATGGACAGCTATTTTATATAAAGAGGAGGAGGCTTATATAGCTCATATGCATTTTACTTGGTGTAAAAGATGAACAGGATGGACAGGAATCAGGTGTGGCAGATAAATTTGTGAACAGTTCTGAAATTCTCAGTATGTATCACAACTATTGTATCCTAAGAAGTCAGTAGTGAAAGGGAAGGGCATATTTCTAAATGCAAAGTAATCATACATAAGTTAAATTGATTACAAGATGGCTTAATTTTCAGAATTTCTAATTAAAGAGAGATTTCTAGAAAGTCTTGTGGTTGGATTTTTATTTTCTTCCTCCCTATTACTTCTCAACTCTTTCTTCCTTTACTCTGTGACCAAGCATTAATGAGCTTGAGTCTCAATTTCCTTATTTGTAACATCAGTAATTTCACTACTCCAAGATTGTGAAAACTAAAAGAATTATATAAGTAATACACTTGCTGCAGAACTCTAGAAAGGACTCAGTAAGTAAGAGTTACTACTGATCACCTTTTAAGAACACCAATCCTACCTCAGAACTTCTAGCTCTTAATCTTGACTTACACATCTATCAAAAGCTATGGTAGAATTCAATGGGTAGTGGAAAAATTTAAATTAAAAATGGAACAACCATAGGATCTATATATTCAATATTCTGGGCATTTATCAAAAAAAATTGAAATTGAAATTTAGAAGAGATGGTAGCACTACCATGTTCATCGCAGCATTATTCAGAATAGCCAAGAGAGGGAAACAATCCAAATGTCCATCGACTATGAATGGATGAAGGAAGTGCAGTGTATATACACAATGGAATATTATTTACTCTTAAAAAAAGAGGAAATCCTAGTAAAAGGAGAAAAAAAGAAAAAAAAAGATAAATAAATAAAAAAATCTTTAAAAAAAAATGAACATTAGGTGCTAGGACTACTGGATTCTTTCTTTCTTTCTTTCTTTCTTTCTTTCTTTCTTTCTTTCAGAGAGAGAGAGAGAGAGAGAGAGCACGAGAGGAGAGAGGTCAGAGGGAGAAGCAGACTCCCTGTTGAGCAGGGAGCCTGATGTGGGACTCGATCCTGGGACTCCAGGATCATGCTAAGCCGAAAGCAGTTGCTTAACCAACTGAGCCACCCAGGCGCCCCTGGATATTTTTTTGATTGTCTTGTTTATCTGTATATTCTAAAGTATTAAAGTAAAATGTATTCATGTTTTATGGAAAAAAAAAAGAGGAAATATTGCCATATGTAACAACATGGAGGAACCTGGAGGGCATGATACTAAGTAAAATAGGCTAGTCACAGAAGGACAAATATTGCATGATTCCACTTATATGAGGTACTTAAAATACGCAGACTCCTGGAAACAGTAGAAAAACATTTGTCAGGGGAAAGAAGAAATGGGTGATTGCCATTCAACAGGTATAAAATTTCAGTAGTGTAAGATGAGTTCTAGAGATGTTCCGTACAGCTTTGTGCCTGTAGTAATACCGTACTGTGCACTTAAAAATTTGTTGGACGAGTACATATAAAATAACTACATGATAAAATAACTTACAGCAATATAGTTATTTTAATATTTACCTCCAACATTGAACTTTCCAATATCCCCAAAATATATTATTATTCTAAGAAGCATGATGTATATTCAAAACATTTGACCTGAAGGCACATTTTTAGAGTTAGAAGAATTTTGAGAATTGTCTGGTAGTTTGGTGAAATTTTTTATTCACCTCCATATCTGAAATCAGACTTAAAAACATTTGTTTTTAGTAAATGCCTTTTAGATTGGTTATAACAGTAGAATGTCTTTCTAGGGTGGGTTGACTTACGCAGTTAACGTTTATGAAGTACTCAACTGAGCACCCACTTTAGAGAAATGCTGTGGATTTTTAGAAAAGGTTCATTTACTGTGCACTGACTATATGCCCAAAATGTTACTCATTTTTTTTTAAAGATTTTATTTATTTATTTGACAGACAGAGATCACAAGCAGGCAGAGAGGCCGGCAAAGAGAGGGGAGGGGGAGAAGCAGGCTCCCTGCTGAACAGAGAGCTCGACTCAGGGCTCAATCCCAGGACCCTGGGATCACGACCTGAGCCGAAGGTAGAGGCTTTAACCCGCTGAGCCACCCAGGCACCCTGAAATGTTACCCATTGTTAAATAATCATCAAATTCTGCAAGACAGATGTTACTATCACCATTTAACAGATGAGGAAACAGAAAAAGGGAGTTGTAGCGACTTGTCTGAGGTCACATGTGTGGCAAGCAAAATAACTAGAATTTCAGGGTGGGTCAGTTTTACTTCAAGACACACACACTTCCTTCTATATTTTACTGTCCTCCTGGAGCTCATTTCCCTGCAACTGGAAGGATTTCTGTCTTTGGTAGGGTAGGGTTTCTGAGCCTGAGACAAGGGTTTGGGTACACATGATTTATGGAAGAAGTTCTCCAAGGAAAAGAGTGTAATAAGAGGAGGAAGGAGCAACGGAGAGAGCTAAGTAATGATGTCCTCCAAGCTGGAGTCTGGAGCTTGAGAGCAGGACCTACACCACAGCACTGATAGCTCCTTGAACTCACCCTTAAGGGTACTCCCTGTATCTCTTAGTCTCCAGGAGAGGGAGATGGGAAAGATAAACCATTTCCGCATGCTGGAGACTAAGAAGTTTTCTGAGGTGCAGAACTTTCAGGTCTGAACCTGGGAGTGTCTCAGACAAACCAGGATGGTTATTCCTGAATGCGGTGTCCCAGTTACAACCAAGAGAAATTCTCCAGAGAAGGGGAAAGCTGTGAGCAGCTAGCGGCCATCACTCAACGGCCTTTGGAAGGTGAATTTGTGGCCTGGCAAAGAGGATCTGACTTTTGCACCACCCGCAACCATGGAGTTGCCTTCCTTGGAGCTGCCTTCCTTGATTCTCGGTCATGGAGTCAGGCATGAAGGCTGTGTGGTGAGAGTACAGGCCCTCTTCAGATCCCATCAATGAGCTTTGGAGAAACCTTTATGGTGAGAGTGTGAGGACTGATCTAGTCAGGTTTCAGACGGTGAAGCCACCCAGTGACTAACAATGTCGTTATGGAATGGATTCTGTCTGGGAGAGATTTCTTGCTCCTGAACAAGGCCCTAGTGCTATCATATGAGATGGCCACCAGCAGGAGGCTGACAGCACATTTTCTGCTTCTTCTTCTTCTTTTTTTAAAAGATTTTATTTATTCCTTTGAGAGAGAGAGATACAGAGAGCGCAAGTAGGCAGAGCAGCAGGCAGAGGGAGGGGGAGAAGCAGGCTCTCTGCTGAGCAGGGAGTCCAATGTGGGGCTTGATCCCAGGGCCCTGGGATGATGACCTGAGCTGAAGGCAGACCCTTCACTGACTGAGCCTCCCAGGCACCCCTCACTTTCTATTTCTTTAGCAACTTTCCCGTTCATTTACTTACGTATGTCTTGTACGGCAAGGACGATGCTGGTGATGAAATTAGGAGGAATGTCTCTCGCTAACAAATGTTATGTGAAGGAAGACTGTTGTCAGGGCACCTGGGTGGCTCAGTCGGTTAATCCTCTGCCTTCAGTTCAGATCTTGATCTCCGGGTCCTGGGATAGAGTCCCATATCGTGCTCCCTGCTCAATGCGGAGCCTGCGTCTCCCTCTCCCTCTGCCCCACCCCTTGTTCGTTCTCTCTCTCTTTAACAAATAAATAAAATCTTTAAAAAAGATTCATTGTTTTTGCTGATAGAATCACCAAAACCCCTGTTTGGGATTGTATCCATAAAATAACCCTGCCGGGAGAGAGAAACTAATGTAGGGTGAGGAGGGATAAGTGTTAAGTAATACTGATCGTCATCATCACCAACACCAAAGTTGTTTCAGATACAAAATAAGAAGTCCAAAACAATTAAAATGATGCAGGTAATGATTTCTAATTGTTTGTGCACTCAGAACAGAAATATTAAGTCTTTGCAAAGCATAATCCAAAAGGTGGAAGCTTCAGTTTGAGAAACTAAGTGATTTTTTTTTCTCCAAATTTCAAAGAAAATTATATTTGATTGAAAGTTATTCTCTAGGCTCCTATTATTGAAGTCACTCTACTGGGTAATAAGAGGCTTAAATTCAGATTAAAATATGTGAGTGGGGAAAACAGCAACATTCATGTGGGAGGCCATCAAAGTTCAGTCTCGGATGTCCTGCCCTTTAAGTTTGCTTCCCTAGAATCATACTCAGGGCAGAATTTCAGGGTCAGTTCTGCCACCCCATGTCCTGTCCTTCCCAGAGCTCCTTCTTGGAGGCTTGCTGCTGTCAGTTTCTTGAGGGTACATGTGTAGAGATTATTACCTAGTAGATGGAGAACCCATTGTCACGGGGTCTATAATTTTCCTCACGTGAACTCTAATCTTGTTCTGAGATACTTATCTCTTCAAGCGTGTTCGCCAGGTGTGGAGTAGGGCAAGACGTAACTTGAGTGTCCCTTGCTGACTCACCTAGGAATATATTCTGTCCTGTTCACATTTACAACAGTAAAAATCTCTGAGCAGCATTTCCCAAAGTGTGTTCTGTAGGTGACCAACCCCCAAGGTCCTTGGCCACAATATGTGGGCACCAATATTTGATCCTCCAAAGGGGGATGCACAGATGCACCACAATGCACAGAAGCATATTAAATTCTTTGCTTAATCCAGTATTATTCTAACCTATCGACAACCAAGTCCTTTTCATGTTGAAACACTTATTCACCCTCCTCGGCACGTATGCATTCTCTAGAAAAACGTTTTCAGAAATGTCAGGCAATGACGAGTCTTTGTGAAAAAGGACAAACAGGATCATTTGCTTAATACCCTGTGATTTCCCATATCACCCTATTGTCCCCTCTGATCTCCATTGTCCCTTGCCCTTGTATCATCTCCATCCTTCTGAATAAAGAAAATGATATGGGAGAATGATGGCATTTTCCAGAAATACACTGAGATACTGTTTTGAGATACAAATAAGAGGACATCTATTTTCCCTGTATCGGAGACTTTATCTGCATATCTTCCTTTGCATTTTACAAGTGAACATCTTAGGTACCAACAGGGATAGAGGACGAGAAAGAAAAATAATATTTAACATATTTTCTTTTCCTTTTAAACAATATATATGCATATATATATATATATATATAACCAAACAATCCTAGGAGAGATAAAGTGGTATATTTAAACATTTGAACATCAAAATCTATTAAATGAAGTCTGCGATGGAGAAATACCCAAAACATTCAATAAAGCTTTTCAACCTGAATCTAGGGTTACCATGACAACGAAACTCAAAAACCCCTCTTCTTCATATAAAGTTGCTGAAAAAAATGCCCATGGTAGAAGCAGCATGGAGTCCTCAAATTTATAACTACTGAACGAAGGTACAAAGAATCTCCAAAACATTTGATAAAGCTTCAGGGTGAACATTTTAATATCCTCCTTTAAAAAAAAATAATAAAAAGACCCAAGCTATTTCCACACTACTTCCTTTTTCTTTCATCTAAACCATTTTGAGGATTTCATGCTATTTCAAAATCATTCTCTAGAAAGAAAACAGTTTCAGTGACAATGGCCTAATGAGGAATATTAATAACATTGATCTTAAAATAGGTTTAAGGAACACCAAGTGTGGCAGGGAAGAGGAGGGTGTGTGTGTGTGTGTGTGTGTGTGTGTGTTGGATTGGTGCTGACTCAGCCCTGCCCATGTTACTCATGTAGATAACATGGTACCTGTTCTTGGGGAAACCTTAAAATCTGCAAGGACCTTCTCTTCTGGAGCAAACAGGAGCAAAACACTTGATTATCTTCTTTTCAACTCTCCATGAGTTTCTTAGAAGGACAATATGTATATGAATATGTAGGTATATCGGTATATTGTCATCTCATATATGTATCTACATGTATATATAAATTATATTACATACATGTATGTGTTGTTGTTTGCAAATATATTCAATGGGTCAACACAAAGGAATGATTTCACCCAGGAATGGTGGGCTTATTGGTACTTAAGATTTCCTTCCAAGGACATAGGGTCCCTGGATGGATTTGCTGATCTCTAGTTAAACATAGTTCACCCTATCTTCTCCATCGAAATGGGAAAAGGCAAAATTTAAAAAGAAAGCATTTCATCATGATGTTCTCACTAGGAGAGCTTCGGACTCAGGTCACTGGTATCTAAATGGTCCGAATCACATATATCCAGGAGGAATGTGTCAGATCTTGGATATCGTTCCTCACTTGCTGGAAGTATGTGACTAAGCAGTTGGACAAGGTGTTTTCTAACTTCTCATATAGTGCTGCTGGATTGATTTCACTTGTATGTTAGATTTTGTTTGCATGCTTTTTCCAGGCCAAGCCTGTTTTTCCGTGAACTCATCAAATTGGAGAACGTGCTGCTTTATTTCAGCCTGTTTTTATTCGGAGAGGGGACAAATCCTATAATCTCTTCTTAGAGTTATATCAAATTGCGTGCATGTAGTGGCAAGCAAAGATATTTTCCTCCCAAGTAGATTGATCTGCAAGATAGGTCAGGCAGAGTTTTCTAAAAACACATATGTATATCTCCTTATGATCCTTTAGGCCATGTGGGTTTTGGAGTGACGTGCCCATTTCTTTCCCACAGCAGGCTTGCTGATTACTTCCCACGGCGCTGTTCTAATTTTGTTTATGGGAATGCTCCATGCGCTGGGATTCAAAGTGTGAACTAGATGACCCCCATCATCATCACTTGGGAACATGTCAGACATGCATATTTTCAGGCCCTACACCAGACCGACAGGGTCAGACGTGCAGGGGACGGGGCTCAGAATCTACATTTCAGGAAGCCCTGCTGATGGTTTTTACATACACTGAATTTGAGAACCGCTGCTCTTGAGGAGGATTTGAGAGGATGACAGGGTTGATGATGCGGACAAGGACAGGGGGGATTAGGAAGAAGGGGAGGAGGCCAAGGGAAGAAATTCAGAACCTGAGAATTGAGAATTGAAAGGGACTCTCTGATGCTATCCCTTCATTTCTATGTAAGCCGCTGAGGAGTTCAGCGGCTTACCCTACCCGAGGTCTGAAGCACAGCGCACGAGAAAGAAATAATATTTTCTGAGGGATAAAAGTTAAATATCAAGCAAGAAACACAGAAGGAACTTTTCGTATTTGCAATGTGTAATGTGTCTTTGGCATTCTGGCTCTACCACAGGTAGCGTGCCTTTGGTTTCCAGGGAACACAGTTGACTCACCGAGACTCTACGCCCAAGACTCCATTTTGAAGCTGCAGTTTTGAATGACGATGTTGCTTTTCTGTTTCTGGAGAGCTCAAAAGCCATTGCTTCGGAGAAGAACCCCTTAAGACCCACACTAGAAAGGCCAACATCCTCGCATCACAGAGAAGGTAAAAACAATGTAAGAACTACCTGGAGTACAAATGCTGTATGTGGTAAAATAGGATCAGGCCTTCTGGAATACAAACCTTTGTAATAGTGGTTCTCAAAACTGGATGCACATTAGGTTCACCTGAGAAGTTTTACAAATCCTGACACCCAGACCAATTATGTTAGAACCTCTGGCTGTGGGACCCCTACATTGGTATTTTTACAAACTCTCCAAATGACTTTAAGGGGCAGCTACCTTGGGGAGCTACAGTTCTGTGGCCTTGACCCTATAGTGTGTTCCCCGGATGGGCAACATTAGCATCATCTGGTGGTTTTTTAGAAATGAAAAATCTCAGTTTCTACCCTGACCAGTAAATCAGATTCTACATTTTAACAAGATCACAAACTGATTTATATGCACAGTAAACTTCGAGGACCAGCTTTCCTATTTAAAATGTAAAGGAAATAACTCTCTGCTGATACAGATAATTTTTTAATGTATTGAAAATAAAAACAGGAGATCAAAATTATCCAGAATCTCACCATTGTTATTTTCTGCATATCTCTATAAATAACACTATTATACATGTGCTTTGTATTTTATGTACATTATTCAGGTCATACTTTTTATATAGTTCCATGCCCTATCTTTTTTTTTTTTCATGTTCTGTCTTTTAGTTATTTATTTTAGTCATTACTGTACCACAGAACATGATTTTGTGAAAAGTTTTTCATGATGGATTGAAAAACTCTTGGTAGAAAGTCCTACAATGTGTTTATTAGTCACATATAATAAAGATCAATCAGAATTTAAAATTTACTTTTAACACTCTATTTGAAGTCACCAGTATTACAATATATTTAAAAAATACCACTCATATCTGATCCTAGTGGGACATGCTACTGGTCTAAGCTTCTTGCTTAAGACAACAAAAATGCAGTGAGGACAAGTCTTCCATGATCAGTCCAAGACAAAGTAGCCTTACCCTGCAAATAACCATCATGGCAAAATAATTTCCATTTGTTATGTTTTGTTATTCCCAGGTGTCTTCATGTTTCCAAAAATTCTTCAATGCACACATAAAGTTTGTTCTAAAAATCAGTTAATGCTTCTGGAATGAAGGTGAAGGGGGTTAATATGAAGCAGTTGTGGTAAAAAGAGAGTTTTATCAAATCAACCTTTCTATTTTTATGGGCTGTTGAATTTTATGGGCTTATAATATGCATCTGAGGAATTATGAAATGAAAGAAAATTGTTTGGATAACACTTTAGACTGGCTGTCACTGTTTCTTTGTGCTGAGGTGAATGTGGACTCAGGACTGGCGACTTGATCCGTGAGAGATAAAGGGCCAAAAAAAAAAAAAAAAGAGAAAGAGAGAGAGAGATAAAGGGCCAGAGAATCACAGGATTTGGGGAAAGACCATTCGGGTTGTTGCCTGTTGCCGCGGAGTAATTTTATATGTTCTCTTTCACCTTTAAGAATGTGTTGATTTAGAAATAAAAGTATTTGCTGGGGCGCCTGGGTGGCTCAGTCATTAAGCGACTGCCTTCAGCTCAGGTCATGATCCCAGAGTCCTGGGATCGAGCCCCGAGTTGGGCCCTCTGCTCAGTGGGGAGCCTGCTTCCCCCTCTCCCTCTGCTGCTCTGCCTGCTTGTGTCTCTCACTCTCTCTGTCAAATAAATAAATAAAATCTTAAAAAAAAAAAAAAAAAAAAAAGGAAGAAAAGTATTTGCACACACAACACACCGAAACCAACTTTATCATTTTATAGAGGAGGGAATTCTGAAGGGATCCACCGTATTATTCCTTGCTCAAAACTACAAACAAAAAGTCCCAACTAACCGTCCAACCAACCAAAGAAAACAAAGCCTCACAACCACAAAGGAAACTTTAATGGCTCTTTACTGTCTTCCGATCAAGCTCAAGCGCTGCAGGGAAGAACTCAGAGGCTTCTGTGTTCTGGGGCCGGTTTACCTCTCCGTCTTCCCCATCTTTCTCTCTCACTTTTGCTCCTTTCAGCCCTTGTTCTCGCTTTCTGTCATACATTTACATGTACAAACTGAGCTGGTTAGTAGTGAGACACCTAGGAAACGGACTTAGTGCAAGTCACGCCATTTTTATAAAAAGTGGGCATTTTGTAACACAGTCATGTTACTATCCCCATGTCACTGCAACCCTAACTGAAAAACCGCAAAGTACTCCAGACATAACAATGTCAGGAAATGTACCCCTACCCTAAATGTCTGCTTCACCCGGCATTTTTGCTTCTGTACTGCGCTTGGCAATTTTAGAAACTGGCAACAGAAGGTGGTTTATGTCTTTATAAGTCTACCCCTGAGCTTGAGTCCCCTTGCAGCCGCCGGCTTTTTAATAAAGACCCCTCAATTTGGCCTGCTGAACGTGGTGTCTATCTGTACAACTCGCTGCTCTAGATACAACAGTAGTGCTATTTTCCACATATTTCAAGCTAGTCTGCTTTGTAGGTATTTGACAACATTGGACCTACAAGTTTCTAGGCGATGCCAGTTATCACACTGATGAGCAAGGGTGTGTGTTGCGGGGGTGGGGAGTGAAGGGGTGGGTTCTTTTTGAGCCAGGTGTCAAAAATGCAAAATAATTTCATTTTGAAGCTCATGTATTTCTACATACTGTATTTTCTCTAGGTTCATCTTATTTCCTTATTCTCATTTTTCTTTTAATTCCATTTGTCCTGAGGGGTCATTTTTCAGACTTCAAAGTTTTCTTAAATCTTTTTAAAGGTGAGGCATCAGTGAATATATGAATACCAAGCACAGCACTGAGCACTGAAGATCCAAGCATTCGTGGGACAGGGACCGTGCCTGAGAAACATTGAGATTTGGAGGGAAATTCCCAGCAGAAAACCAGAAGTTTCCCAAATTGTAGTAAATGTGACAAGGGCTCTTCCTTCTCCCCCTTCTCTAATTTTCATGAGAATGGATTTTCTCCAAGCAGATTCTATCCTCTCTCTTCTCCTTTACACACTCTGCCTGTGGAGAGATGGAATCACTTGTTACATTGGTAAATTTGGGAAGAAAAAAATATGTTATGCTTGGAGGCAGGCGAAGCCAGCACCTGTATCTAGGAGAAAGCTCTCTAATTCGGGGATTCAGTAGTAGGAAAACTGTGAGGCACTCAAGCTACGCTACATTTTCCAACTTGGCCTTCATCAGTAATAAAAGTCAGCTGTTTGGACCCCCTTTTGTCATTTCTTTGTTCAGACCCCGGGCAAGGAAGAGGTGAGCTATTTATTGGGAGCCTCTTAGAGACTCCTACTTCTGGTACACTAACTAGAACAGTGAGAACTAAAAACAAAAGACTTGAAATTAGGGAAGCAAAATATATTCTAGAAAGGCTTTTGGAGAGGGAAACCAGTGTGACCTTGACTGTTCACAGAGATTTCTATTAGGCCAGGGGTAGTTTGATAGTTGTGCTGCTTGATTGTAACTGCTGTGGCCTGGGCAAGGGGTTTTAAAGCAGTCACATGGTCTCCTGACCTTGGTGATTAATCTTAAGTGAGTGGCTTTCACAAAACTACTTGGCTGGGATAAAGGTGCGTAGGGGCCCACACGAGTATTGTGTGAATGGACTGAGCCCGAAGAAGTCCAAACTAGCAAAGGGACGTGGGCCTCAGAACTTTGATGCAGGAGGCTTTCAAGGCCAAGCCACGATGGGGCCTGAGGCAAAAATACAGGGAAAGAGTGCCTTCCTGCCCTTTGGCTGTGGGTGAACAGAACAGGATTTGCAGCTCTGAAAGGTGGCTACTGCAGGGCTTTGAGGCTCGAAATCATCAGTGGAAGGCCTGGGGAGTCAGGGCCTTTGCCTGCTAAATTCCATTTTGTATCCAGGGCCAAAGATACACATGGAGATACACAAAGATACACTTATTTCACTGGTTTCACGTGCACAAGAGGCGCCACCTCTGTGGGATCTCAAGTTGGCTCTGGATTGGTTAATTATCTAGAACAAGAGGAATCTTATTCAGGTGGCCTGTTTCTGAGATAAATAAAGCCGGGGCAGAAAGAGACCCTGAATATGTCTGCTCACACAGGAGCGTGGGGGCTGTGTTCCTGGAGAGAAGCCACATTCCTTTTGGCGCTACGGACGATAGAGTTGGAGCGGTTTTCATGAACTCCAGCGGAAGGAAAAGTAAGGCAAGGCCTGGTGAGTAAGACTGCTATGAGGTTTCTAAGTTTTACTGAAGTTTCTTCTAGAAGCAATACAATGCATCCATGGAATTACCCCCACCCCCAGTCCCATAAGTTAAATGGAAGAGTGTGCCAAAATTAATCTCTACAAAAACAAATTTGTGGAATTAAGTTCACAGGCTAAGAATCCTGAAAAACTGGCATTGACCATCCCCATGTGAGGCTGAAGTCAAGCTTTCCTCTGTCTATTCTCTTGGCTTCCTTTACTGACTGGGTTTCTGCTGTGGTTTCGGTCATGGCGCTGAGTTCCGGGAACATGCTTTTGAAATTGGTCAGATGGTTCAAAGGGTGTATTATTGGGAAAAAAAAAAAATATATATATATATATATATATGTGTGTGTGTGTGTGTGTGTGTGTGTGTGTGTGTACGTTTATGTAAACAGATTTGAAATTCTAGTTGTTAACTAAGACTTTTGAGTGGATTTATTTTGTTTGGAATTCCTGAAGAGTACTCCAACTCCGTGGCTACCAACACATCGCATTGTGGAAAGCTGTTGTCTAATTTGGAAGTCTGGCTTGCTCTTCCTGGAGTCAAAGCAATTGAACAAACTGAGAAGACAACCACATTACCATTACACATACAGTATAATAAAAAGCGTGCTGTGAGTTTATTTTAAAATTGAGTGTATGACTGCAGTCAAATTGCTCACTGAGGATTTTAACGTAGCTGAAAATCCATTCTCTAGAGAGATTCTTTTATATTTCCCTTGAACATTCTATGTCTGCTTCTTTGAGGATCTGAATGATATCTGCGTGCGTTCTGTTTCATTTTATCTTTGTTTACGGAATGCCTCCGCTCATGAATCCATAGGTTACGGTTGTCCCTTTACGACTTGGTTAAATGCTTCTCCATTTTTTTCTTTGTGTTCGAAAACGTGTTTCCACTTGCTCCTTGGTGTCGATAGAGGCTAGGGTTGGGACTGTATCTCTGGGTCTATTTAGGGGCTTGAAAGTGCTATTAGGAATTAAACGCTTACTATCATTTTGAAATTGTACTATTTAAGGCACTAAAGTGGCAACACTAGACGACATTATGGCAAATCTAAGCCTTCCAGTTCCTTGCTTTTACACTTTAATCAGAGGCATTTTAGTCCTTAAAAGCCAGCAGCTGAGCAGAGTATTTTTGGTGCATTTGCAAGCGGGAAGTGACCCTTTTCAGTCCTAGGAGAAAAATCGGGAAGGGGCATCCGCTACTTTTGGCAATTGCCCTAAGGGTTAAAACTACAAACCAACTAGGTTTCAAGGACGGACTTTTTGTTGTCACAAAATGTGCTTCTTTTGTTTCTTTGAAAAATCTCCCACAGTGTTGTATCTGGGAGAGACTTTGTAGCATTAGCCTTGGAGTCGCTGGGCTCTTGTTCATTTCTTTTGTTCTGACTAGGAGGGATGGGCCTCTGGAAGTTCCAGACAGGAAACTTACAATTTTCCACCAATTTTGCTTAATAAAGTGCTGCAGTTAATCCTTGGGTCGGTCTGGTCAGCAGAGTGCAAGTACGCCACGTTTCCAACAGAGGGCAGTGTGGCTTTGTTGAACAACACGGACTCTGGCTGCGTCCCAAGGATCGGAAAGCTGTCCTCTGCAAAGAGCGGAAAGGACACAAGGAAACAGTTTCTTTCTTTCAATTCTGCTTTTGTAGCTTTGACTACAGATGCCCCCCCCCCGCCCTTTTTTTGGTGAAAATTATTAAAAAAAAAAAACCAAAAAACTTTTTCCTTTCATGTGTCTCTGACATCCACAGAAGAAATGGAGAAAATAAAGGCAGAATGCGTAGAGCTCATGTTAGGCATTCTGACCAAGGTATTAGAGAGATTTGCTCATTGCTGTACCAGCCCCTCTTGATCCTTCAATGTACACTTTCAGCCTTGGGATAAGGGAAGAGTCCATGGTTGAACAGGCTCTATCTATGCTGGGATTCCTTTTGTACATTTTTCTGAGCATTTTGGATTATTTCCTTGACAGAGCAGCTTTGTGTAAATTATACAAAATTTGGTGTTGGTGGGCTTACGTCTAAGTTGCTTAAAAAATGCTCAGCTTGTCCACCTGAGATAAGTTCTAACACCACCTTCTTAGCCAGGAATCCTGGTTGATGTAACTAATAGGTATTGAATCTTTATTTTGGAATTACAAACTGTATATAATTCCATGTTATTTTTACAACATCTTCACAAGTTGGACATTATGAATATTGTTTTCTAGTGGAAAAAATAAGAGTCAGAGAGGTCAAGCAACCTCCTTAAATCACTTAACCAGCAAGTGGCAGAGCTAGGAATTAAACTCAGGAATTGAACTCGGATGGGAAAGGCTGGCTTTATTCCAAATCTCCCAAGTTTCTCAACTTTTTGACCCTCTGTTAAGGGACTGGCTCTGAAAATTCTGGAGTATCCAGGCTATTGAAAGTTGGAATCCCAGAAAATCTTGACTGCACATATTGATAGCCTAGACATACATATGTAGGGTGGGCAGTGATTCTCAGCTACTGGGGTTTGGTTTGGTTTTTCCTTAGAAAATGGGCTTTTTCATGACTTCTTTTTGGCTGTGCCTGGTTGAAAAGGCCTTATAGGCAAAGAAGGTTTTAACCTGGGAGTTTGAGGCTCAGCAAATGGGCCTAGAGGTCCCCTGCTCATATAGTTTGTGGTGTGATTTGAACCCATGTATGTCTGGCTGAAATTGAAAGGTTTCCTATCTTTTCAAGTTCCCGTTTAGATAGAGAAACATTAGAGGAAGCATACTAGAGGAAGAGGATATTTCCTGAAGGACTGCTTCTAAGGGAATATTATCTAGGCCACCTGGGGGAAACAGTCAGCCAAAGAGGAGGCCAGTAGTAGAACCACTGAAAATTCTTGAGAAGGAATGCAGGTGAGCAAGTGAGACACAGATTGGAGGTGGGGGGGGGGGGCTCAAGTTTCAGAAGAAAATTGACATGATCTCTGATGTCCTCTTCAGACCCCAGACCATTAGCCAGAATGGTGTAGATTACATTAGCCTCTCCATTAGTTGAATTTCTTTCCCCTAGATAGGACAACCTGCCTTTTAAGAGTGTTCCTATGGTCTCCGAGAGCCTCTTGTCTTTTCCTTTCCATTTTTTTTTTCCCCATAATGAGTAAACAGAGGTCCAGGCAGTCAGAGATGGAAGCCCCAACAGCAGTGTTTTCAAAAAGCATCTGAAATAAACCCTGAAGTACTGTATCTCAGCACCCGAGACAAACTGACAGTGGCCAGCTGTTGTCTGAGCTAAACACCATCCTAAAGAGGCAAGAGGCACCAGCGAAAAGGAAGAAAGTGGAAATAACTCCTCTCCTACTGAACCATAGATGACAGATCAGCCAAAAAGGACCCCGGAGGAAGCAAAAGTCAATGAGGCGAAAGTCCTCGAAAATGACCCCTGCTTGCTCCCCTTCGCCACTCCAGAAATCCTCTACCCAAATGGCCTTTTATTGGTGCAGCATCTGAATGTGGCTTTTTCCATTACACTTCGATGTACTTCCTCAGAATCCTGCAATCATAGCTCCATCACCAAATTTCTCAAGATTTTGGGCTTTTTCTTACGGCTTTTCTCTTACCCTATATTCTGTATTTGTATATCTCCGCTGTTTTTACTCTCCCAAAACATGGAAAGCAAGCAAAACTTAATTAAGACCTTTTTTTTTTTTTTTAAGATTTTATTTATTTGACAGAGACAGAGATCACAAGCAGGCAGAGAGGCAAGCAGAGAGAGGAGGAAGCAGGCTCCCTGCTGAGCAGAGAGTCTGATTTGGGGCTCCATCCAGGGACCCTGGGATCATGAACCAAGCTGAAGGCAGAGGCTTTAACCCACTGAGCCACCCAGGCGCCCCTTAAGACCTCTTCTTATCCTCATCCTAATGTTGCCTATGGTCAGAAAAAATTTGGGGGGCACGCAGAGGCTTTCTAAACTAACCTGTGAGCTCCTCTTTTCAGAAAACAGAAATTTACTATTATTTAAAATATGAATCCCGGTTGGTGATCGGGAGAACTCTAAGACTTCTGTTTGGCCCAAGGTTAAGAAAAATGAAACTTGAGGTTCTGTTTGATCTTCATGGTACTAAGAGTAGAGATTTATCCTAGGTAGCCATTTTATTTAGCAAAACACCATAAAGTTTATTTTGGTAGGGGGCTGTGTACAGAAAGGTACATGAGGGAGCTAATGTGAGAAAAGGCTTGAAAGCTACATTGTCCTAGGTAATAGGTAATAAAGTCACGCTATTGTGACTCATTTCTGTGAAGAGGAGACAGAGGCTTATTTGTCCATGAAATGTGGAAAAAAGCGAATAAGTCTTCAGAGGATGGGTCTACGGCATGGTAAGAGACGGGGGTTTAGGAAAAAGTATGACTCTGAAGCCATAACCTTGTGGTGACTCTGGCCACAGATATTCACCCATGTGATCTAACATTGACTTTCACGTAGGTTGCTCTTCTGTGATCTGGTACAGTCACCCTATGAAGTCTAACCCTGAAGTACAAATTCACTGTGTGTTTGATGTTGTAGCAGTGGTGATGTTTTGGGTGAAGATGAGGGACAAGAGCCAAATGTACGGAACAGTGTTGAAAAAGAGGAAAACAGACACAAGCACTGGGACAATGGGAAAGTACTGAGAAATTGGTGTATATAGAAATTCATGAAGAGGAGAGATGAGAACAATGAACCCCATCCTCCCTTCCATTTCACAGTTGCTCCGAGAGAATGTAGATCATACCACAGTATGTGGAAGAGAGGAATCATTTTATTTGATTACTAAGGACAGAGAGGACCATTGAGGACTGTCATTATGTAGTCATTTATTTGCTCTTTTATGTTGAACTCAAATGAGTTTTGTATGATCATTTTTTTTTTAATTTGACATGAAGTTGTTGATGAACTGTCTGTATTTGCTCTGGTGAATGCTGATCTAAACTAAGTTGGGGCTTCAACTTAGATGATTTTATTTTTATTTTTAAAAAAATTTTAAAGATTTTATTTGACAGAGATCAAAAGTAAGCAGAGAGGCAGGCAGAGGCGGGGTGGGGGAAGGGAAGCAGGCTCCCCCCTGAGCAGAGAGCCTGATGTGGGTCTTGATCCTAGGACCCTGAGACCAGCCAAAGGCAGAGGCTTTAACCCACTGAGCCACCCAGGTGCCCTAACTTTGGTGATTTTTAGTTTGATTATCAATTTCCAGGTAGACATTTTGCCCTTGTTTTGCATTTTTACTGAGAAATGTTGATGAGGTTTGGTCTGGGATATACACTTAAATTTACTTTTTAATTTCTAAATAAAGTACTTTCTGAACAAAACAGATCTAGTTGAGTTTATTTTTGTGTACAGTGTAAGAGAATGGTCGAGTTTCATTCTTCTACATATAGCTGTCCAGTTTTCCCAGCACCTTTTATTGAAGAAACTGTCTTTTTCCCACTGTATATTTTTTCCTGTTTTGTTGAAGATTATTTGACCATAGAGTTGAGGGTCCATATCTGTGCTCTCTACTCTGTTCCACTGGTCTGTGTGTCTGTTTTTATGCCAGTACCATGCTGTCTTGGTGATCACAGCTTTGTAGTAAAGCTTGAAATCAGGTAACATGATGCCCCCAGTTTTATTTTTGTTTTTCAACATTTCCTTAGTGATTCGGTGTCTCTTCTGATTCCATACAAATTTTTGGATTATTTGCTCCAGCTCTTTGAAGAATGCCAGTGGAATTTTGATCGGAATGGCATTAAAAGTATAGATTGCTCTAGGCAGAATAGACATTAAACTCAAAATGGATAAAAGACCTCAACATGAGACAGGAGTCCATCAGAATCCTGGAGGAGAATATAGGCAGTAACCTCTTCGATATCAGCCACAGCAACTTCTTTCAAGATCGGTCTCTAAAGGCAAAGGAAACAAAAGCAAAAGTGAACTTTTGGGACTTCATCAAAATCAAAAGCTTCTGCACAGCAAAGGAAACAGTCAAGAAAATAAAGAGGCAACCCACAGAATGGGAGAAGATATTTGTAAATGACAGTACAGACAAAAGGTTGCTATCCAGGATCTATAAAGAACTCCTCAAACTCAACACGCACAAAACAGACAATCCTATCAAAAAATGGGCAGAAGATATGAACAGACACTTCTCCAGTGAAGACATACAAATGGCTAACAGACACATGAAAAAATGTTCATCATCACTAGACATCAGGGAGATTCAAATTAAAACCACATTGAGATACCACCTTACACCAGTTACAATAGCCAAAATTAGCAAGACAGGAAACAACATGTGTTGGAGAGGATGTGGAGAAAGGGGAACCCACTTCCACTGTTGGTGGGAATGCAAGTTGGTGCAGCCTCTTTGGAGAACAGTGTGGAGATTCCTCAAGAAATTACAAATAGAACTTCCCTATGACCCTGCAATTGCACTCCTGGGTATTTACCCCATACATACAGATGTAGTGAAAAGAAGGGCCATCTGTACCCCCATTGTTTATAGCAGCAATGGCCACGGTCGCCAAACTGTGGAAAGAACCAAGATGCCCTTCAACAAACGAGTGGATAAGGAAGGTGTGGTCCATATACACTATGGAGTATTATGCCTCCATCAGAAAGGACGAATACCCAACTTTTGTAGCAACATGGTACGGGACTGGAAGAGATTCTGCTGAGTGAAATAAGTCAAGCAGAGAGAGTCAATTATCATATGGTTTCACTTATTTGTGGAGTGTAACAAAAAGCATGGAGGACATGGGGAGTTAGGAGAACAGAGTTGAGGGAAATTGGAAGGGCAGGAGAACCATGAGAGACTATGGACTCTGAAAAACAATTTGAGGGTTTTGAAGGGGCGGGTGGTGGGAGGTTGGGGGAACCAGGTGGTGGGTATTGGAGAGGGCACGGATTGCATGGAGCACTGGGTGTGGTGCAAAAACAATGAATACTGTTACGCTGAAAATAAATTTAAAAAATGTAACAAAACAAAACCCAGATCCAGTTGTCTATGTTTAGTTCAATACTGAAGACTTTTAAATTTCCATCCTTGTCCTCTCATCCGTTTCTTTTTAGGATGTGGATGCTTCCCATAATGGCAGGTGTTTTAACAAAAAACTTATTCCAATGGAGCAGTATTCAGTTTAACAGATAAAGGAGCTCTCAGGAGCCTACAGTGAAAGACTTACAGGAAGAAGGGAGTGCAAACATGAAGTTACACTAGGCAGACAGCGGGTTGGTTATTGCCTGGTTACTCTCTTCACGGGTTGGCAGGAGTCTACCAGGGAGATCAACTAACTCGTGCTGACCAGGCCATTCCTGCCTGACTGGTTTAAGATTCCATTTCTGAGAGAGGTGAAACTCTGTCTTGGTTTGTTGATGTGGGGCTTAGCACAAGCATTTTGGGGGCCTGTCTTCTTGTTCTTAAACACAGCCATGCATCATTTGCTATTACGATGAAAAACAACACTCAGTGCTGATTAGTGTAAAAACAAAAGTGATACAAGAAAACTGTTTTGTCGGGCTCCACAGGTCCTGCCATGATACTCTAAAAAAAGAATTTTATTTATTTATTTTTTTTTTTAGAAGAAGAAGCAGCAAATTTGATGTGCTCTTTGTTTATTCTGCAGGTCCTAACTCGTTTCTCCTCTTCATACCCTGACACCGTTATGAGCCCTGGTTCCTTTCCTTTCCCAGTTATGAGTCTGAAATCCATTGTTGACACCAGTCCTATGACTGTTTCCATCTGAACACATTCCACAAATCTGTTAGTTTTGTTTATTTTGCACTGAAATATTTACTTGCTCCAATCTTACCTAATCTTTCTTTAGGGTTTCTATTTTGGGTTTGATTTTCCTGGTATTTCCTTTTTGCCATCTGTCTGACTCCAGTTTTTAAACAATTCTGTTTTCCAGCTTCACTTCGGGTTGGCCGAGCATTCAGATTGTGATGACTGCTTACCCCTGCTTTGTAGAGCTCTCTGGGTGTCCTATTCCTGGCATGTGCACTTGAACAGATTCAGTATGTTCTTCTGTGCATTCTTTCTTTGGGCGGACATGCCAGGGGGAAGACTGCTCTCTGGTTGGGGAGGTTGATGTCATTTTCTGCATGTTGGCATTCCCACCGCTACGTCACTCAGCTCTGGCTGTGTGCACTCTGCCTGTGCGGCCTTTGGCTGGGTGGTTACTGGGCAGTTCTCACTCCTGCACCTGCCACTGGTCTCTTGTCCAGGCCATCCAGGTCACCTGTGCAGTGTTGGCAGTGACCTCCCATCTCATTGTGGGCAAAGTTGCCTAGCCTAAAAGGGTCAAGTTTGGCTCTCCGTTCTCTCCCTGCCATGAATTTGGGTAACCGTTCTTTCAGAGTAGGTAGAGAGGCAGAATCCCCCTAAATTAAATTGCTTACATTACCGGCTTGAGTGACCATACTTGCAGTTGGATAGTGCTGGGTTGGGGTCATGTATTAGAAAAGGAATGAACGAAGCAGATTCAAAGATGAATCCTTTGAATTCTCCATTCCACAGGCCTGTTTGACTAATAGGTAGAATAGGATTACCAGGGACTCAGTGGGTTGAAATCATCAGCTTGCTTTGTAGTTAGGCTAATCACATGTTCTGGTTTACCCAGGCTTTAATCTGTTGTCTTGGCATTTTGGCCATTTAGAACAGATCTTCTACTTTTAAATAAACCACTACCATTAGTATATTAAAATAAGCCATGCTAACACCCCCAATTCCTAGATACATGAAGAACCAGGAAAATGTGATGGTACTAAAAGGGATCAGTTATAGACCAGCAGCCCTCTCCAAAGGAGAAAGGCCACTTATGGCCATCATGTGAAATTCAAAATTAGGTGTTTGAGAAGGTTTCCACACGTCTATTTTTTTAAAATCAAGTAAGATATGCTCCTGTAAGGCTTTAGAAAACATAGCACCTCCCTGACATACCAGTCCTACCCTCAAGTCCTTTCCTTAGAGCCCATCTATTTCCTGTTTTAGCCATTTTTAAAAAATTATTAAGAAACTTTGGTATTTGCCTTCCATTTTTCTGTATAGATACGTTGTTTCTTAAGTTTTGAAATGTAGGTATTATCCTGAGCTGAGCCATTTTATGTCAACTATTGTAAAACACAGATAATAATTAATAGTTATTATTATAAAATAGAGTTAGTTATTATCACTTAATGTAGGATGAATGAATAAGTAAATATATCTAATTCCCTGCCAACTTCAAAATGCTATAATTAGGCAAAGAGGTGAGATATGAAAAATAATTATCAGCCATCATTATGATATTTGTAGAGTTGAATTTCTTGTAGGAGGCAAAATTTACAAATTTCTCTCACAAAACAGGTTTTCACTCTAGTTGTTTGATACTACAATTAACTAAGTCAACCCACAATCTGATTATTACATGTTTTTATCAGGTCAGCTTCTTTTTAAATCTTTTTTTTTTTTTTTTTTTTTTTTTTAAGATTTTATTTATTTGACAGAGAGAGATCACAAGCAGACGGAGAGGCAGGCAGAGAGGGAGATAGAGGGAAGCAGGCTCCCTGCAGAGCAGAGAGCCCGATGTGGGACTCGATCCCAGGACCCCGAGATCATGCAGGTCAGCTTCTTGATAATAGGAATTATCAATGGATCCAGATTTTAACTTCAGGGGGCTTTGAGGACTTAATGGCTTTTAATCCCTGTCTCTTCCATCAGAAATGACTTTAGCTTATTGTGGGCTTATATAGTCTTTGAATTCTGAACCCGGAAACTAGATTCAAGTCTCCGTTCTTTTTATTGACTCAGTAATTTTCAGCAAAATAATTATAATAAATTGTATTTTTTTTCCAGTGGATGAAACAGTACGAGGGTATTGTAAAGATTAAATGGGAAAGCACCTCTGAATTAAAACGTGATAAACCAGTTTTGATTAATGTATTATACACACAGACAGACACACACATACACATGTACTAGGAATTGCAAGTATGGCAGTAACAGATAATCCTGATTTCTTTTTAAAACCATAGTTTTTAAATGTGAAATTTCTCATTTTGGGGTTCCAATTGTGATTAAGGCCTGGGAGATTTCCCTTTGAAGGAATGACTGTTTCTAGAGGGTACCATGCTAGGAGACTATGCTTTGATGTAATTCCTATGTATATCAGCAGAACTGCCATTGCATGACTGCTCATAGGTGGTCTAGTAAGCACCTAGTTAAGTAAACACTGCCCAGGTGTAGGTTGAGCATGTAAAAGGGGCAGAGTGGTCGATGCTTAATAGTTCTGAATGAAAATAGTGGATTCCATCCATCTGTAATCCACATTCACTGGTAACACTTTAGGGCAGGATTTAGCTAAGCAGATTAGTAATAAAGTTGAATGTGAAAATAGGAGCCTTGTAACCCTATTGTTGAGGGAATTTGTTTTTAAAGCGATTTGATAATCCTCTGGTCAGACTGATGCAAGAGTGTGTTCTTATGAAGAGAAGATGCAATTTTCTCTTTATTCCTTAAATTATAAGAGTAGTCTATTAATGCATTAATGAAACAAAACATTCAAATAACATAAAAGCATATAGAATGAAATGTAGGCTATAGACAATATTTGCATCTCCCCAAAATTCATTCATTGAAATATAGAACCCTGAATGTAATAGTACTTGGTGGTGGGGCCCTTGGGATGTGGACTGGGTCAGGAGGGTGGAGCCCCCATGAGTGGGATTAGTGTTGCCTCTTCCTGTGTGCCACCTAAAGTTAGAGCCAGGATGTGGGCCCGCCCCAGAGGATGGATCTGCCGGTCCCTTGATCTTGGACTTCCCAGCCTCGAGACTGTGAGAGAGAAGTTGTTCACAAGCAACTCAGCCTGTGGTGTTTTGTTGTATCTGCCTCAATGGACTAAGACAATGTAGACATCGTCTTGTTAGCCTCCTCTCTCAATTCCTTTCCCCAGAGGTAACCACTGTTCATGTTTTTAGTATTCCAAACTCTTTTCTGTGAATTTATATAGACATATGTCCTATCCTTTGTTAACACCACTACTTCCAAGTAAAAGAAGGCTGCCCTCAGCTTGCTTCTTTTTTAAGAAGTAACTCAGGTTGTCAAGTCAAAGCATCCTTCGAATGAAATGGCTGTTTTACTACTTCTATCAGAACCTTAGCGTATTTCTTAAATTTTCTAATCTCACAATTTGCTCACTTGTGAAACTCAAAGAAAAATACTGTGTAAAGTTGTAAGGAGTCAATTAGGAGGGTATTTGCAGGTTACTGAAAAGAATAAATACATCCTCTACGGACTAGAATGATGGCAGTAACAGTGTTTAGTTCCCATCTCTTATTTTTGGCCCTCATCAGCTTTCTTTTTTTCCACTGTCAATTAGAATTACTTTAATAATGTGTTTCTATCTCCCTGAGGAAGATGTTGGATCTGTAGTATTAGAAATTATCAGGGTGGAATGGAAAGAAAGGTTTTAGTTTTTTAAGTCCTAAAAAATTGGAATTGGACAGATAGAAATACTGGATCATCTAGTGTAATACCCCTCCCTCCTTCCCTCCCTTTTTAAGGAAGAGTCCTTTAAATGAGATATAACTGGAGCAGGAGGTAGAGTGGGGGGTGGGGCTGTGAACAAAGTAGAGTCTTATTGCTCAGCCTCCATTTTGTTTTCTGAAAAATCTGAGGTGTCTCCCCCAAATCCTTTATGAATCTGGAAAATGACCCATCTCATCCAGACCTTTCTCTTATGTAAGAAGGAGAACATGTATTACGTTCTTCATTTCAAAGTCCGATGGTCATCTGAAGTTAGGGTGTTCAGCCTGACTAGAAGTTGCCACCTTTGACCTTTCAACTAGAATACACCCCACCTTGAAAAATGGGCCAGTCATTGCTGAAGCTGCAGGTGTTCATGGTCTGTGGGGCTGCAGTCCAAATTCTAGGACTCCGAGTAGCCAATGACCTCTCCAGTGGTTTATCAAAGACTCCTCAATTTTATTCTGACATTTAATCTTCCACAGACGCCATTTATTGCTTCATCTTCCTGAGTAACGTGGACACTGTCACTTAATTAACCCACCATTTGACTGCATGTTTAAAACTGTCAGGTGGGAAGTAAATTTAGTGCTGTCTTATGATTAATAAAATGCTAAAGTCTCATTTTGTGAGAGCCATGTAGCTGGCACCTGAACAAAAGCTCCCAGGTTTGTTGTTATTTGGCTTGAAATTGTATGGTCGGACAGGGGGAAAAAGCTCTCTTTGTTTTTATATATTTGTTTTATAAAAGCAAGTCAGTATATGTGTGTGTTGAGTGAGTGTTTTTGGCTAAACTTACAGAGATATGTCCTATCTTAAATGAATTATTGTTTTTTCATAGGAATGCTTTGATTCCTATGAAATGTTTTGGGGTTCTAAAATTGATATTTGCGTATTTATTGAGTGATTATTCATGCTAGGTACAGACCTAGGCTCATTTACACATACTCTTCCAATGAAACTTCACAATAATCTGAGAAATAAGTGTTGTTCTTCCCATATTACAGATACGGAGACAAGGCTCTGAGATGGGTTGTTAACACACTATCATGTGCCTTAATACTGACAGAGAGGAGAGGGAAATACAGAGGTTTTTATGTCTAAATTCAGTACTTCTCTTTATTCCAGTGGTGGGATTGCTTTAATACCAGTGAAATTATTATGCTTTGTAGCAAATATGGTTGGAGGCCTGGGTCACTGTTCATTTTTTTTCTCCTGCTTTATGCCTCCCTCTTACAAAGATATTGGTGTTGGTTAGCCCCAAGACCAGTTTTTTGTTCATTGACTTGCTAAGAGAACTCACAGGACTCAACATACATTTGCACACATGGCTAAGACTTACTACAGTGAAAAGTTGCAAAACAAGATCATCAAGATAAGCAAAGGATCACGGTATATGGGAAAAGTCTGCAGGAAGCCCGGTGCAAGCTTCTGAGGTCCTCTCCCAGTGGAGTCACAACAGATGCACTGAATTTTTCTAGTGATGTGTTGTGATGGTGTATCAAGGATTGTCTACTGGTGAATTAAGGGCTCAGCATCTACTATGTTTTGGGGGCTAGTTACAGATGCACTCTGACTAGCATGTAACAAAACTCCAGACTCCCAGAAAGGCAATGCATGTTCAGAATGAACCACATTGTTGACACAATCAATTTAGGCACAGTGAGTTCTTATTATCATTTAAAAGAGATTTTATATCTGAGTAGGGAACTACATACCAGTAAAGTTCTCAGATGACAGCCAAAGGTCAAGTGTAGTAGCAGGCCTTCTAAGGATAGCCGTCTCTGGGCTAATATTGCTCATCCCCACCACCCACCCTGAATGCAAATGATCTCATGGAATGATCTTAAGTTAAAATATTTTGTCATTTGTTGTTCTTGAAATTAAGTCAGAAAAGGAGTAAGACTCATGCCTTGGAGTGCTGAAAGGGATGAAATGCATGTCAGAAATATGCCAAAACCTCATTTACTTAGGTATTTTTCTCTTCTCTATCTTTCATTTATTTTACTCTCAAAGTGTTTACTGAGCACCTGTTAGGTTAGGAAACCACAGAGCATAGTAATTAAGATCCTAGGCTATGGATCCAAATGCCTAGGTTTAAATTCTCATTTTGCCATTTATGACTTACCTGAGTCTTAACTTTTCTGTGGTCGGGTGTTCACGTCTGTAAAATGGGGATTATAATAGCCCCTTCCTTAGAGGATTAGAAGAGATCCAATGAGTTAAGAGGCTGTTGGCTTAATGTTATGTGCATAATAAAGGTGAGCTCCTACTACCATATTCCACGATTGAGCTGGCTCTGGGTGTAGCATGATGAATAAGACACGTACGGTTCGTAATAGAACTGTTAGTCTAGAGGGTGATGGAGGCAAACACGCATGAAATAATCTTAGAGACTGATAACTTCTTCAGTTATCTGTAAAATTTTGTATATTAGGAGAGCACATTGAAGAAACAGAATCCAACTGGAAGATAAGTGGATGTCAGAAGGGAGAAGGAGAGGTGGGGAGTGGATGGAGATTGTCAGGCCAAAGGACATCCTATGCAAGAGGCATTCAAGGGGAGCACGGGGAGAGCGAGAATTGTGTATTTGAATAAATAATACATGGTATGGCTGGGGGAGAGACGGACTTGTAGGCTGAAGCAAGGACCATATAATAGGCCTTGTGGGTCCTCTTTGTGAGTTTTTACTTAGCCTGAGGATAATGAGGAGTCCTGCAGGGACCGAAGTTAGAGACTCAATCCTTTGGAAGCACAAGTTGAGATGCTCAGGAGGCAACTTTCTTCCACCTGTGTGACTCCCTTTCTGAGGATTGAATTGTCACCTCCTCTTAGCAAAGGATAGCAGTGACTCTCTCCCTTTGCACTTCCTTCCTGGGTGGAGATTGGGAGCATTCTGGGCCAGGGCTGAGGCAATTTTAGGGGCTGCCAACATTAGATCAGACGTGCTTCAGTTTGTCTCACACTATGAGAATTCTAGACATGAGCATAATAAAAGGACAGAATGGGGACACTTGGGTTTATTCATGTCTCGTGAAACTGGTGAAAGAAAGCACCTATCTACAGTACAGTCTGGCCCGGTAGACTGAAGCCCGGTGGATGGTATCTAGGCTTCAGGAGGACATTTGATTCTGTGGTTTCTTGACCTCTTGAATTTTTCGATTGATAGTTTCTTCCATTTTCTTCCCATATGCTCCCTTTGTAGTGGTCTGCCTTTATGCTTTGTTATTTGCTTTTAAAATCCTGCTCATACACGTAAGGAAATTGTTTGTTTTGAGTGCATCAACCATAATAATGGATATGTCATTATTTGTAGGTAAAGGGAAGTGAAAATTAGTATTTACTTGCTGTTTTTGGCTGCTTTTTACTTTGGTTATATTGCCACTTGTCTGTAAGATACATTTTTCCATTCGGTTCTAAGTAAAAATGTCATCTTAGGCTAATAATACAACATATAACCACTAAACTAAAATTTCTAATTGCTTTTTACATGAGGCCATTGTACTATTTTTTAGGCAAAAGGGTCCCCTCCCAAGTCCCCATGTTATAAAAAGGTTTTATGCCTGTCTGTGTCTGCCTGACTTTATCTTTCTGTCTGTCTGTCTCTGTCTCTGTCTCTCTCTCTCACACACACACACCCATATTCACATAAATACATCGACTGAGGGATTCACAGGCAACTCGGTTACTTTGGATCCAGCCCTCAGTTGGCACAGAGAAGCCCATAGTCTCAAGCATTTATTCTCACATTTTACACAGGCTAACCGGGGTAGAACTTCTTCCCATCTTTCCCCCTGTGTCTCTGAAATCAAAGGTGACTGAGCATAAACAGAGGGGATGTTTGTGGACTGGGCTGCTGCTGCTGGTACAGACAGGGGCTGCTTCAGAGTGAGGAGGATTGAGCAACAGAGGCACTTTGATAGATAAAAGACAAGTCAATTTAAGTGTCAAATCTTCTTCTGTGAGCATGAACATGAAAGATATTGCATCATGAAGTAATTTTATTCTCAGAAATATAAATGTCCATTTTCTTCTAATGCATGTTTCCAGAGGTTCTCATGAATTAGCCCAATTCTGACAACCGTTGCATAGGACAGCTGAGGAACCTGCTCCTAGGTCTGGATCTTGCTGTTGGCTAGGGTAGCCAATACCCATGGGGGCTATTAAAATTAATTAAGATTAAATAATGTTAAAATTTTGTTCCTCAGTTGCACTAGCCCCATTTCAAGTGCTCAGTCACTCCGTGTGGCTAGTGTCCCCGCTGACCCAGGTAGGGAATATTTCCATCAGTGCAGTGAGTTCTGTTGAGCCATACCTGTCTGGATGTAACGTGCGATATTTCACTTTATCAGGGCTGTATGCTGGCAACCATATCGACATTGAATACTAGAATTATGAGTGGCTATAATGAAATATTTAATTTGAATTTGTGAGTTTTAAATATTTAGTTGTTTCATCAGCCTCCATTTGTATTTTTCCCTGTACCCTGCAAATGGCAGCTGAGATTTAAAAGACTTTTGTCCTTTCTTACAGTGACCTGAGTGTTAGGAATACTGCTTTTTGTGAGCCTTGTCTTATTTGCACCATTGGTGTCCTTGACTGTGTATGAGCCCGACTCTTGCTAATGATGGATAGAAGGAAGCATTTGATACACAACTTGAAACTTTGTAATATGCTATTTTCTTACACAGTTCACCTCCTACATACTTTTAATGATTTGAATAAACTTCTATGAAATGTTTCTTAGTAATCAGCAAGCTAAGACATGATGGCTGTTGGCTCAAGAAGGCAGATATTAAGGTAGTTCCTTATGGGCCTCCAAATCTGATTCCATACTGTGGCCATTAGAGACAGAAAAATAGCTTTCTGCTCAGCTTTGATGGTAGTGCTATTGATGTTCCATGAAATTTAGAAGCGAATGAAAGGATATCCTTTTATCTCATGATTTGATTCTTTTCCCAGCACTATGCATACATACAAGTATGCACACATGGGAACACACACACTCACAGACACACACATACACCACGTGGATGGGTGCGCACTGGATTAGGTCTCTTTCTCTAATGGAACGAAAGATCCATGACTACAGGAATGGCTGACTGCTAATGTTGTGATCCCTTCTAGGTGTCTATCAAACGGTCTTTTGCTTGCTTTAAATGATGCTCTATGGTTTTTTCCCTAACTGAACATTTTAATATGTGAACTTCATAGGTCTTCGTGTAGGGGAAATATTAATACCAGCAAGTCTGAGATCTTTACATCATTAATGAGCCTTTTTACTTCCACTGAGGCCTTGAGGACTTGTAAAATAGGAAAACCTTGTTGTTAGAATCCTAACGCCTTCCAGGTGTTCCAGGAAACAGGTAGACTGTGATCCTCTTAAACATTTTTTAAAAAATTTTCTCCTACAAGTCTACTTTTAAGCTGGACTTTTAAAAGTGAAAGAGAATAAATAAAACTTCTGTGTTTTGGCAAAAAGATGTTCAGCTCTTTGAAAAGGATCATGGAAAGGCTGGAAGCTGCCAAAGTGGTCAGTATCTTTGGAAATCTGTATTGTATTGTTTACATTTATAACTCAGACTTTTGGTCTTGTTTATGGAACATTTCCGCACAAGGCTCATTGATTCTCAGATTGCTGAATCACAAAGCAGCTGCTCCTATCAGGAACACACTTATCTAACTTATTACTGATTACCTCATAAGCACATAATTTCTCAGTAGTAGTCTCTGAAAGATTGTTCTTGATCTTGAGGTCATTTTTAACAGGGCAGAAAAGCTGTTCCCATAACCTGCCCATCCATGTGGCAATATTTGGATGTCATTTGTCCCTGCTTATCATGTCTATCAGAAGAACATCTCTTTTAAGAGGAAAACAGGTATTTGGTTTATCTGTTCAAATCAGCACTGGACCAGTGTTCTCTTAATATTTAGGTTGGGGATAGACCGAATCAGAACTGCCATAGAATTGATTTTGGTGGTGGAGTGGGGTTGGGATAGGAAACTACAAACAAATCAAGTGCTTTAGTCCTTAATGATCACCGTAATAAAAATTATAAACATATTGCAGACACTCATTAGCTAGACAGGGCAACACTTTTGTAAAGCTATGATTCATCTCCTTGTTCTGAAGTGGTTACACAATGACAATGATTTTGAGTTAATTGTCCATTGTGAAACAAATCTGGGGTCTGTGGCTTCATTAATTATGAGCTTCTGTCTGTCAGATTGTCTCATGTTACACTTATTTGCATCAAATGAAGAGCACCTATGAAAGGTTTGCTTGCATTTTCTCGAATGTGGCGTGTAGGTCATTCAGTGTCCCTGTGGAAAAGATGAATGCAGATGGCACTGGCAGACAGCTGGGGAGTGGCTTCTGAAGTACTTTGGAGGGAATGTAGGGAAAGCTCAGGATAAGAAAGATGGGCTCTGAGTGATAAGGGACTCGGTATGTTCAAACTCCTCTACTTTAAGAAGAAATGAAATGTCCAAAAACAAGGCACCTTTGAAATCCAAGTAATCTAGGTTTGGTCTCTGCTCTGCTACCCAAGAGCCTGTGGATTTGTAGAACACAGATCCTGTGTAAAGACATCAGTCGATGGTGGTAGATGTTTTCATGGTTGTTGTCAGATGCTAACTCTATCATTATCTTCTCTTCAATAATATGCTGTGTCACCTTGGTGACTTAATCTTTTGAAACTTCCTACTTCTTTATTGAGGATAATATCCCCACCTAAAGGGTCAAGTTAATGAGAATTGAAATAGGGAGCCAGTAGGTGACATTCAGTGACTGGCTGACACTAGACTCAGCTGTGCTGTTGTTTATTATCAATTCCTGACTCTGGCCTCTTATCCCCAGACTCCTTGTTGTGCATATGTAAATAGACACATGTTGTTCAGCCACAACCTGTGGAAACATTGTGAAAAGGACAGTCTTGATGAAATAAGAATCCAAAGAATCCATTGAATGATTCTGGAAAAGTCTTACTGTGCTTTAGAATTCTTTTGGGGTTTGGTAAATAGAAGCTAGGATGGGAAATACAAAAGAGAAGAGCGAAAAACCTTAACCCTTCAAAAGCCAAAGACGAAAAATATCACACAAAGGCAAAGTGTTTCATTGTTATCAATTATTCATCGATTCTTTAAAGTAATACTAATAAACATCCTTGAGGCTGCTGTGCAGCTCGAGCTCAGAGCTCGGGCAACAGCAAAATAAAGACGCAGTAAATGTAATTGATATTCACCGATTCTGTGTTCCTAACGAAGCAACCTATATAACTGAGCAGAAAAATGGGACTGAAATTATCTCTTTGGGTTTGAAAAAGCATATTTCTCCCCATGGAAATTTGCTGTGAGCCAAAATAGCACAAACTAATAGTTATCATTTATGGAGGGCCCACTATGTAATGATGCTTTTTATTTCTAATCCCTATGGCAACCTTGCAAGGCGGTTTTCATTATCCCTACGTTCCTGATGAGGAAATTGAGCTTGGGAAGGGTCAAATAATCGTCCACGGAAACTTTTACAGAGCTGCTAGGAAGAGAAGTTGGGTTTGGAATGCCTTCGACGGCACTCTTACTGGGTCCCTTGTCGTTCTGCTAGTAAATGACCCGTACCTCCTCTCATTCACCAATTCAGAGAAGTTAGACTCAAGTCCTGTGTGTTTGCCTTTACAGGACCAGAAGAGGAGGAGTCTGGACTCCCGTGTGTGGAGTTAAAGATGAGGATGGGTGGTTCCCAACGTTTGTGTTTTCAGTGAACTTTTGTGTCACACTATGCTGGGCATTCAGAATGAATGAATAAAGCACATTTCATTACTTGCCAGGACTCCCTGGCTAGTTCGAGGCTAGAGCTGGTCCAGATCCTGTTCTCTCTCTTGCTTCCAGTTGTAGAGGTAGCTTGGATTGGATGCAGGTCAGGTAAGCTTTTCAACAATTCTTTCTAGAAAGTGATTCCAAACAATCTGTAACCATTGATTAAAATTAGCACACAACAGAAAGAAAACTCATTTGCCACTCCTGTCTTAGAGAACACATGTCATCAGTCACTTGCAATGCAGTGTGACCAGCTTGATAAGAGCTGTGAGTAGCTCAGTCTGTAGTACTGCGGATTACTACAGGTTCTTAGAGCAGAGGCTGATGGCTTCTGATTCTGGGGAGGAGAAAAAGCAGGCAAATTCACACAGACTCTTGATCTTAAAGAATGGGTGGGACTATGATCAGGGATGAGACTAGTGATTTGGGCAAGTGGCCAAAGAAGGGAGGAATTTGTAGGTCATTCTAAAAAGTTGAACATTTGCCCTAGGTCAAAGGGTTTTAAGGTTCTGGAAGATTTTTTTTAAAAGTTAAATTTATTTATTTTCAGCACAACAGTATTTATTATTTTTGCACCACACCCAGTGCTCCATGCAATCCGTGCCCTCTATAATACCCACCACCTGGTACCCCAACCTCCCACCCCCGCCCCCCGCCACTTCAAACCCCTCAGATTGTTTTTCAGAGTCCATAGTCTCTCATGATTCACCTCCCCTTCCAATTTCCCCCAACTCCCTTCTCCTCTCTAACTCCCCATGTCCTCCATGCTATTTGTTAGGCTCCACAAATAAGTGAAACCATATGATAATTGACTCTCTCTGATTGACTTATTTCACTCAGCAGAATCTCTTCCAGTCCCGTCCATGTTGCTACAAAAGTTGGGTATTCATCCTTTCTGATGGAAGCATAATATTCCATGGTTCTGGAAGATTTTACAGAAGGTGTAAATAAATCAGGAAAACATTTTAGGGGGAGGAGTTCATGGGATTATGGCTGAGAAGAAGACACTTGAAAGACTCCAATCCATGTTGGACAGGGGCATTAAAACCTGAATTAGAGCAATAATGGCAGCAGAGACCACAGCTCTGCTTGGAAAAAAGTTTGTAGAGTTGGTACAGAACTGGTGAATATTAGGACAGAGTGAAGGATGCTATGAATGAGAAAGGCTCTCTGGGATGACTTTCCAATTTTGAGCTTGGATTAATGGTTGATGATAGGAAGAAGAGTGAGTTGTAGAAGTGAGAGTTAATGATTTCAATGAGAACAAACTGCAAAGGCACCAATAGATGTTATACAGGAATATTTGGAAAACCTTTCATTTTTGCGGCCAAGTAGTTGTTTCTAAACTAAACTTCAGAATAGTCTCATGAGATAAGATTACCATCAAAATTATCTCCTTAGTTAAGTTTTGCATACCACTCATCTTTGCTTTTTATGTCTTCTGTTTTAAGAAAAGTTAGAATAAGTAGGGGCTTGAAGTTTATTCATCAAATCTCGAGTATGGAGTCCCATTAGAGGCAATGATTGTTGAAGAATCAATTGTATTCTTCCACATGGATATCAGGTTTTTTTTTTTTTTCCCCCATTTCTACTGTTGCATCAGGCTATAACACATTGGAATGACCATCATTCCAGCTGGTCAACTCCAATAAACTTTTCTTCCTGGAGCATTAATCCATGCTGAATCCACTGAGGGCTGTCCATAGAAATCTTTTTGTTAGTGAGTTATTATTTAAATCCCAGTTCACATACACTGTAATACTAGTTTCAGGTGTACCATGTAGTGATTCAGCACTTCCATACAACACCTGTTGCTCATCATAAGTACAAGCCTTAATCCCCATCAGCCATTTAACCCATCCCCCCACCTACCTCCCCTCTGGCAACCATCGGTTTGTTCTCTAGAGTTAAAAGTCTGTTTCTTAGTTTGCCTTCCTCTGTTTTCTCCCCTTTGCTCATCTGTTTGTTTGTTAAATTCCACATGCGTGTGAGATCATAGGGTATTTAACTCTGTCTGACTGATGTATTCCACTATGCATAATACTTTCTAGCTCCATCCATACCTTTGAAATGGCAAGAGTTCATTCTTTTTTTATGGTTTAGTAATAATCCGTTGTATATATAACACATCTTTGTCCATTCATCATCGATGGACCCTTGGGCTTAGAAATCTTATATTTGCTTTTAGTTGAAAAACCTTGAACGCTCAACTAGAAATCAACAGACTCTAGTCAAAAGTGAAAATACTATGTAATTGATGATTTCTGATTTATCGTGATCTGATCCCAAACAGATGTTCCAGGTACCTCCTAGAAAGCTCCATTATGTTGAATACACTGTGTGTAGAAGAAGTCATCTACTGGAAGGCAGTCTTTGAGTTATGTGGTAGTAAGACTAGGTAGTTTTATTTGTAGTTAAGAATTACTTGGTTTCCTCAAACTGTATTTGAATGTTTTTACCCTTTACGATGCTAAAACTGTCTGTGTGTGTGTGTGTGTATTAGAAGCAGTTCTCTAAAAAAGAAAATTCTATGTATTGATAATGAGAAAGGACCACCAAAAATGGCTCATGTGTGGAAAACATTTTCTCTACTATCATACTGAATTGAGGGCAAAAATGACACTGGGTAGTTTTAGAGATCCTTTTCTTCTGTGAAACCTTGTGTTAACATTTAGAACTGTTTGGTTTATTTATATGCTATTCTATTCCACTCTATTCTATTCTAGAATGTACTGTACAATACAGACACATTATTTAACAGAGAATGGCTTTAGTTCTTTTATTCATCCTTTGCTAGAATTATTTATTGAATATCTTCGTTTTAAGTAATAGTCTCCTACTTTCTAGGGTGACCAAAATAAGTAGTTTTTTTAATAGCCTGATCTCAACTTTGGATCCAATTGTTGAGACAAGAGACATAGTGTTAAATGTTAATATTAAAAAAATCTTTTATTTGGTTCTCCTTCCACTTGCTGACCCTGTAGATGAAGTCAGGTTTGGTTTTGTTGTTTTTAATTCTCTTAATTTATCACCATTAAACTGGGGGAGCTGGGCTAAGTAATTATGGACTAAATTATGTAAAATATTTCCTCATCAATAATAACAGCAATTCTTTGATTTTACTGTTAAGTGAATAAAAGAAAACAGTGTGACTTCAGAAATAGAAGGCATCACTGTGGTTAGACATGCCAAACAATTGATCAGACCTAGCTGTTGTCACTGTTGATAGAGTTCTATAGCAGACGATGTCTTCTGAGTTCAGGGGTTTGATTTCCCTTCCTGCTCTATTACTCTTGTGCAGAACTCATAAGCATATTTGGTATATGCTCTTTCAGACCAAGCATGCTTCAGGGCAACCTCAGCCGTAATGGGTGATGAGGGTGTCGCCCAACTTACTTTGACATGGGAAAGGGAAGAGTCTGGGCCATATGGCATGAAACTAAAAAGTTCTGGAAGAGATAAAGGGGTAGATTTTTTACTTTTTATTTGGAGTATAGTACTAGAATTTCGTGCAAATTCTGTCATACCAACTACCGACACACACAGTGAACAGAGATTAAATAGATGGTCCATATGACAATAAGAATGAGTGGATATGAATTTATCAGTGTCTTTTGCAGCCTGTGGCATGTTGACATTTATTAGCCGAGTATGTTGTTGTCTTACCATTTTCTAAATACTTAAGTTGTTTCCTTAGAATGATTGTATGAAAAATAGCAGCAGACTCATGGTCTGAAATTTGGAGCTATTATAAAAACATCTCCCAAATTATTTCCCTATGTATCTAGGACCCATTTCTCTGGCAGATGCTTTCAACTATTGTTTTCTTCTTTGCTGTACTATAACAGTGGGTGAGTGTGAATTCAGACACTTAATGTGGGACTGTTGATGACAGAGGTTTAGATACACCTCTTCTGACTAAAACACGCTTTGTTTCCATTAAATGCATATTCTTTTTGTTCATAGAGTCTGTATTTGTGTTTAAACTGTCCTTATAAATCTAGTGTGCATTTTTATATAGGTAAAAAATACATAGTAAGTCTGGCTAAGATTTTGGGATGAGTTTTGTTTTTTATTTTATACCATTGTTCTCTGTCTCAGAAATAACAAAAGCATATTGCTTTGTATCAGATTCCATCATGTTGTTGCACTCAGTAGACAAGACAGTGTTCCTATGTCTTAAATAGAGTTGAAACTACATGGCTATGTAATTTTACAGAGCCAATCCATTTTATGATGTCAAAACACTTTTATTTCTGCATGGGAGGTTTTCTACCTTGGTCTCATTAATATTGCACGTATTTTGTTAACTGTAGAATCACTATAAGGTGACAAATATATTTCAGAGATTCTTTATAAATATAATTAATGTGAACTGAACTAACTGAGAAGCTATGAATTATTTTAAATATTTGACCTGGACTTAAGGTAACTTTTGCACACTAAACCTCTATGAAACAATAAAAAAGGATCATAAGGTTATAGATGACTAAATGCTTTTTTTTCTTTATTTATAACTTTAAACTTTTCTTGATTGTAAAAGTAAATCATATTACTTATAAAACATTTAACTATGGAAAAAGCAAGAATAAACAATCATGTATAATTTTACCAAAGATAAAAGGCCACTCCTAAATGTTGAAACTCAAACCATTTTATTTTAAAACAACGGTAAACACTTTATATTAGTTGGAAATGCTATATTGTTTCATTTTTTTTTTCAACAGTCAAAAAGGCTGGGTCATTATATGTACCACAATTGAATCTGTTATTTTGTTGTAAGACACTTAAATTAGTTTCTAATTATTTATGATCATGAATAATTTTTAAATGAATCATTATATTTAATAAAAATAATACTCATTGAGCAGTTATTAAAGTCTATACATTCTTCTTTATTCTAATAATTTTGTCCTCCCAACAGTCCCGTGGGGTAAGTAATATAATTTTCTCCCTTTTAAAAAAAGGAGACAGAGATTGCTATAACTAGGCCATGGCAACACAGCTAGTCAGTGTGAATTTAACCCTTGGCTGTCAGACTCCAGAGTCCAGGTCTCACATTACTATACTCTATTGACTATAATACAGGAATGATTTTTCCTGAGGATAAATGTCTATAAATGCAAATGCTGGTTCAAAAAATACACACAAAGAGTTTTATACATTTTGACAAATGACCTTTTGGAAGGACATATTCTTAACAAGTAGTCTTAAGCAAAAAAAAAAAAAAAATTATTTTAGGTTTTTGTTTGTTTAACAAAACATTCTCATTCTCCTTATTGAAGTAGGCATGAAGGAGGTCTTGGTAACCTGAATGGTGTTGCTAACGATGATGATGATGATGATGATATCATTATAATAATATGCAGCAGCTGTAGTTAATATATTGCCTTTTATGTACAGGGTGTTCTGTAATGACATTTACCTGGGTTAGCTTACTTAATCCCTTGTAACAGTTAGGGAAGGCAGGAATTAGTATCTTTCTTTCATAAGAAAGTTTATGGAAGTTATGTGACTAGGTCCTATAGTTAGAAGGCAAAGGAGTAGGCATTGGAATGCCTGAACTCCAGATCTCCTACTAAACGATCACTTCTGAACTCATGGGGATTTTGCTTATTGCTGTTGACTGTAGCAATCATCATAGTAGCATGTATAATAGTTACACACCCACAGGGAACAGATGTTTTTATCAACTGTCTTTCCCTTACGGTTTCCCTGATGAGGACCCTATTCACTCCTCTATAGATATAACCATGCTTTTACCCTGAGTCTCAAAATATATTTGTTGATAGGGAGGATTACATATCTATAATTCACCACAGCTCTTTCCAGAGTAAAAAGGGGCTACTGTGGATAATTATGCTTTGCTGACAGGCATAACCCGGGTTGTGCTGAGCAAATTTGAACATATGTTCACCTGTCTCAAAATTGCCCTGCTCAGGGCTCCCCTGTGTCCCCAAAAGCCTGTCTGTTTACAGCTCTCCCTCTGTCCTCAGACCTCTCTCTCCAAAGTCCACAACCCACAGACAAAATGTATCCTGTTCATAAGGAAAAAATGACCATAGAAAAATGAAAAGCTGTTCTTGGGAAACTTAAATAAGGAAGCTCTCGGATAAAGTGAACTTCACCTCTTAAAAAAAAAAAATCATTCTAGTAAAGGTTTCCCTGAATTTCTTCCCTCACTGAGCCAGTTTTGCAGAGGATAAACAAAAAAACATTATGACCTGAAGTTACAGTTATGGCACCGTCCAGAAGTGGGCTAGGCCTTCCTCCCCATTCTAAAACAAGTGCCAGTGTCAAAACTGCTGACCCTGCACATGTAACAGAATATTAAAATTATTACAGAATGAGGCTTTCTGAGGAGGGCAGGGCAGGTTTCCCAAATAGGGAAGAGCGTCAGGACTGGAGACTGGCCTGGGGGGTCTGACGGTGGTTAGGCAGTGGGAATGAGGCGAGTGCTCTTTGCACTTCCTGTTGGTGCTGAGAGGAAAAAGGAAGGAGTGGGGTTGGAAACTTGCCAAGAGTCAAACATGGAAAATGGACAGACTCATGATTGCGGTTACCAAAACTGCCAGGAGTGGGGCGCCTGGGTGGCTCAGTGGGTTAAAGCCTCTGCCTTCAGCCCAGGGTCCTGGGATCAAGCCCCACATCGGGCTCTCTGCTCAGTGGGGAACCTGCTTCCCTTCCTCTCTCTCTCTGTCTGCCTCTCTGCCTACTTGTGATCTCTCTGTCAAATAAACAAATAAAATCTTAAAAACAAAAAACAAAAAACAAAAAATGCCAGCAGGGAGTTCTTTTTCTGTGCTCTTGGAGCTGTTAGGTATGGCTTCGCTGGCTGTTGGCTGCCTGCGTTTTTAGGGCGCCATTCCCACAGAGGAGAGCGCTAAAGCTCTTAGAGTCGCAGCACTGAGCCCCTGTGACTTGCCCCATTTCTTCTTCTACCCTTTACGTAGGAATGCTTTTTCTCCTCAATCCAAGCTAGTGGTATTTGATTATAATTCTATTTTCCAGATCACTAACATTGATCAGACGTTTACTTGCAAAATGGCTTTTAGTCCAAAATATAAAAATAGGATACATGTAATAACAAGGATGCCTGGCATTCGTCAAATGTATCTGCTATGCCAGGCGTGGTTTGGGGCACTCCATGCGTATTATCACAATTTATCTTCACAACATTTCTTCTTCACAATATCTCTATGGGGTTTGTACTGTAATCAGTCCCATTTTACAGATGTGACAAGTGAAATACTGAGAGGTTATGTAGATTTTTCCCAGGTAGTAGTGGGGTTGGAACATAGGCCATCTGACTTCAGAAGAATCTGTACTCTGAACCAGGGGGGAAAATGAAGATGGGTGCTCTTCCCTTACATTTCAGTGCAACACACTATTTGGACAATCGTTATGCAAAGGAAGGAGTCCTCAGTTTAGAATTGGAGGTTTGTTTTTTTCACTTACCCTGTGATTGTGGACATTTTTAAATCATTCTGAAGTTTAGTGTCTTTACTTGTCAAGACAGACTCCTAATGCTTCTTGGTGATTTGTAAGAATCTTTATCATGTTCTCTGCTTCAGGCTTCAGGAGCTGGGAACAGAGCTAGGTGTCATTAATGGAGTCATGAATGAGATGTACTTGGTGCCCAGATCTACATGTGCTAATTATTTCCTATCAGTCCATTTTCTTTGTTCTTTAAAGTTCAGAAATCCTGATATATCATATTTTTCTCCTCAACTATTTCGAGAAGAATCTTTGATTGCTTTGGTATCAGAATCTAGCAATCTTTTCTATAGAGAAAACAGTCCTGATTGCTCGGGGTCTGGTCCTTTGTCAGCATTAGTCAACGACTTCTTTTGAATTATTTTCTCCCTGTAGTAGCTCAACAAACTCGTTGGACTCAATCTTTTCTGCTTTAAAAGACTTGAAAAGGTCTATCATTGAACCAGTATGGTCTTGCTTAATCTTCTCATTTCTAAGATAGAAATGTTGAATCAGGCTAATCTTCTTCATAATTCATACTCTTAATACCTGAAGTCCTTTGGGGGCATTGGTTCATCTTCTGCAGCTTTAGCAATATCCCTGCAATTTGTATGCTCGGGCTTAGCATGAAGTGATCGGGTCTTAAGAGTATTAGGAAGGGGGTGTTAGCAATAGGTTTGCTTTTTTGAACATGTATCTTGAGTGTGAAATATAAGAAAAATGGAATTTGAACAGTAAAGATTCACAGAACTTTTTAAAAAGACACATTTAGTCTTGATAAGAGCACATCAAGCTGACTAGAGAAAGATGAATTTGCTTTAAGAGAAAAAAGCTTTATTAAGCAAGTTGTCAGCTTTTATGTGTCTTTCAATCCCGGGAAATAATGACTATGAGACTTGATCTCCCTAGCAACTCTGTGAAGTGAACTCTGTGGAAGATTATGGACTTCAAGGGATGTTAGGTCCAGAAGAAACATAGGATTTAAGTTGTATGAGGTACTTTTACAGCGTTCTTCCACTGTATAACATTATCTAAAGGTCTGTATTAAGTTGCTCTAGATGTTGTATAAGGCAGATTTCCAGATCCAATGTCTATTGTTGGATATTTTGAGGCTAAGCGAAGTAATGCTGATGGAGAATGAAGAAAAGGCAGAAAGGTAGAGACAGAAAGATGGCTGTTGGGTGTGTTGTCGATCTCCAAGAGGTGGGAAGTTCTGTTGGTGTTTGTGTGTAATGGAATCAGCAATGAACATTTTAGGATAGTTGTTAGGCTAAACATAAATGTCATTTTATTTTTAATCTAGGAAGTAGCTTCGATTATCCCTATTTTTTGAATAAAGAAATATGTTTAGAGACGTTAAATACCTTGCCTAAATGCATGCAGACATTTTTGCTGGGTTTAAATACGTCTATCTGACTAGAAACTATGCTCTTAACCACTCTTCTTTATTACTCTTTAGATAAAAGTGTTTCTCAGAGTAGGATCCAGGGGTCAGGGTGTGTGTGTGGGGGGGGCAGGTATTAGGGGGCTTCCAGAAGTCTCTAATAGTCTAGAATAGGATTCTACAAATCAGGTCTTTATTTGACTTCTTACAGCCTTAAAATTGTGATATTTCATAGATCTTATTTTTGTGTACTACTAAGGATCATAATCTACAAAATTTTATAATTTGGAACCCCCCGCCACTTCAAACCCCTCAGACTGTTTTTCAGAGTCCATAGTCTCTCATGGTTTGAAATGGCGGGGGGTGGGAGGTTCGGGTACCAGGTGGTGGGTATTATAGAGGGCACAGCTTGCATGGAGCACTGGGTGTGGTGAAAAAATAATGAATACTGTTTTTCTGAAAATAAATAAATTGGAAAAAAAAAGTAAAAAAAAATAAAAGGACAAAAAAATTTTATAATTTGGTCTTTATAAAATAAGTATGTATCTATAGATGTCTGGGAGTTTCTGTCAGAAGAAAATCTTAGATGTACAGAGTTATGATGGGATTAAAATTTGAACCAAGGTGATTGGCTTCTCAGTTTCTCCTGTTAGTGACCTTGCCACACATACTGAGTGCACCCTTGCTAGTCCACTGCACCCTTTCCCTGTACCCTTACATGACCTCATTGGGTGAGTGTTTGTTCCTTGTAACCAAGGCATTCTTGTTTAGAGCAGACATGCTATCTTTATTGCCTCAGGTCGATGGGGGTATGATGGAGCATTTCCTAAACCAGATTCCAGGAGGAGAGGCAGAGAAAGGTTTTGAATAAACAACTTCACCTTGTTAGAAGTCTCAAATTTTTAAAAGCAAGTTAAAAAAACTTGTCACCTTGGCAATTTTGTCATTCAGAAAACAGGGGAAACAAGTTTAGGAATGGAGAGTCTGGAATGAATTCTGACCATGGGAGGGAAATAATAAGGCAGAAATGAAGGGAATCTTTGGACCAAGTGACCAAGTCACCTTAATTAGCTTCCTGAGAGTGAAGGAAACTTAAATACCAAGCATATAGTTCCAGCATTTATTCTTAACATTCACAAGTGAGATTACAAAATCACAATCAAAACAAATGAAAACAAGAACAATGGAATATTCTGCCTCCATCAGAAAGGATGAATACGAAACTTTTGTAACAGCATGGATGGGACTGGAGGAGATTATGCTGAGTGGAATAAGTCAAGCAGAGAGAGTCTGTTATCATATGGTTTCACTTACTTGTGGAGCATAAGGAATAACATGGAGGACATTAGGAGAAGGAAATTAAAAGTGAATTGGGGGAAGTCGGAGGGGGAGATGAACCATGAGCGACTGTGGACTCTGAGAAACAAACTGAGGGTTTTGGAGGAAAGGGGGACAGGGGATTGGGTAAGCCTGGTGGTGGGTATTAAGGAGGGCAGGTACTCCATGGAGCACTGGGTGTGGTGCATAAACAAGGAGTCTTGGAACACTGAAAAAATAAAATAAAAAAAAAAGTAAAAACAAGAATAATGGAGAAAAAGTGGCTGTGTGTGTATGTATCACAGTAATTTCATAAATTGATTTTATTTCAGAGAACTGTAGCTGTTTAAAAAATAATGTTGATCATACTCACGAATAAGCCCACAGAGGAAAGAAAGAGTAGATCGTTTAAAAGACTCAGTATCATATTTACAAAAATGAATGTTGCGAGATTCCTTTATAGTTCAGAAGCTAGTAGGCGAAATAGATTCTTACCTGTTAACTTGGGAATCTAACTTCTCTTTGTAAAGTTAAACTCAGGATGAATCTCTTTTGAACCAAAAAAAGATACATTAAAAAATAAACCTCAGTTATGAAATAGTCTTAAATTGGAGTTTGCATCTGGGTAAGTATAAGCCTATAACTTCTGAGCACATATGATAATACATGATTACAGGTATTCTGTATAAAAGGAATTCTATAAATACTGAGCATAACTTCAGTATCTGACATATGCTAGACTGCATAGATGTAAAGATAATTAAACCATGATAGCTGTAGATGTTCCTTTGGGCTTGCCCTTATTATATGAAGATAGAGCTATTTCTAAGTAAAGTTGTGAAATATAAAAAAAAGTACTTGGCTGAAGTGTGCAGGCAAAAATCAGCTTAATTCACTTATTTACTGGCAATTGTGTTTTGAGAGCCGACTAAATGCCAGGCACTGTTTCAGGCACTAGGGGTGTTGTGGGAAATGATGATAAAATGAGGCCCTGAATCTCATGGGATTTACGTAGTTCGAGAAAACAGACAATAAACCCATAAATGCAAATAGATCAGAAAATTACAAGAGCTATAAAATAATATGAACGGGGACATGTGCTAAGAGTGTCTTGGGCAGCTACTGTGGATCTCATGCTCACAGAAGACGGTTAGAGGAGGTGCTGGTAAGGTTGAGCGAGCCAAGTGCAGATTTGGAAGCAGAGTTTCAGACTGAGAAGATGGTCAGTTAAGTGGCCTCGTTGGAAAGTGAGCTGCGTGTCCCAGGACTTCTGAGGCTGAGGCAGAATGAGCAAAAGTGAAGGAGGGAGTTGGTGAGGTTGGAGACATGTGCAGGAACATTCTTCTTAATAGAAATTATATCTCCAAGGCCAGGAAAGGGAGTTTGAATTTAATTCTAAGTGCTTGTGCAAAACCACTGGAGTAATTGAATCTGGGAAAGGCCATGTTCTAATTTATGCTCTGAGAAGATCTGTCTGGCTGCTATGTGGAGAATGGATCGGAGGGGGTGGTGCAGAGTGGAAGCAATTATTAGAGGCATGCAGTCAGGGAGCCGTAAAAAGGAATCCCTGTCGCAACAGAATAGATACAGGTTTCACTCCCTTTATTCTAGGTAATCAGGGAGGGCTCTGTCTAGGAGACAGAAATTCAGATCTTTATTTATGAAGTTGTGTGTGCCGCTGGTATATGGACCGTATTGGGCAACACATTGTAGAATCAGGGGGAAAAAATTGACATGCCTTTGCCCTCAAGGAGTTTACAGGACGGCAGGAGAGAAATATCGTTTGACAAGTCATTCTATTACAGAGAAATGTGAAGTAGAAGAGAATTTCCCCTCAGATGGACAACCAAGGGTATGGCTCTGCTGTTGTTTAAAGGGCAGAAGAAAGAGTTCGTGTGGCGAGACTGTACCTGCCTCAGAGTGGAGCATAGGTCCTTGGATGACAGACCTGGGGGCTGGAGGAAATGGGGGAGGGAGTCAGGAAGCACAGCCTCTTGCTACGGGATTTTTCTGTGGAGTCGAGATCCAACATAGATTAGTACACGAACAGCATATTGAGGCATGGCCGTTTTAGAAAGTACATTCTGCACCGAGGGCTAAGTAGAAAAGTGATTATCTGCAGTGAGAGTTTGTCAAGGGGAAGTTTACCGAATCCCTGCATCCACTCAACTGCTGTATCTGATTGTTTATGGGCTAATGTTGTATGTTTTCTCATTCTGGAAGATCTTACTAAAATTTCTTTATGAAAATATATTTGGCAGTTTTATCATCTGTAATATGTACTTGTTAGAGGGAAAAAATGGATGAATTGTTAGAAACAATCACAATTTTTTCGGTACTGGATGGTGACAGGGTTGGCATAGAAATGGATCATCCTTTCATTCATTTTCAAAGCACTCAGAGGTAACCGTAATCTTCAGAATAACCCATGAGGAAGGTAGGAAATCACCGCCATTCTGGAGCTGAGAATGAGCTCCAGAAAGTGTTTCTTCCAACAAATTGGTGGCTGACAGAATAGGTTTTAGATCCTTGTCTAATTCCAAAATATATTACTTAAAGCTTTGACAAGTCATAGGCAATATATCACATGGCTCCCTGAAGTGTGGTGATTATGTTAATACTTTTCACTATTATAGACATTTGGGCAATCCACAAAACTTTTTTTTTAAATCCACAAAACTTTTAAGGGTATTTGATAAGTATTTGTCTCCACTGTTTTTTATTATCATCTATAAAATTTTGCCTTTGTCAGTAATTTTTATTCTATTCTGTGGTTGGAATCTGTTCCTTTCTTTTCCTTTTACCTCTTTTTTTTTTAAATAAAAGACAGGATTGAGTTAAGCCCTAAGGACAGTGCTCACATAAGATGGTATTTTACCTGTTAAAGCCTCTGTAGTAGCATTTTCCTCAGCATCATTCTCCCCGAGAAAATAGCAAGCATTGAGGATCCAAACCTCTATGTACTTTTTTTTTTTTTAAAGATTTTATTTATTTATTTGACAGAGAGATCACAAGCAGGCAGGCAGAGAGAGAGGGGAAGCAGGCTCCCTGCCGAGCAGAGCGCCCAATGCGGGGCTCCATCCCAGGACCTTGAGATCATGACCTGAGCAGAAGCCAGAGGCTTAACCCACTGAGTCACCCAGGTGCCCCCTCTATGTATTTTATAAGGTAGAGAGTGTTGTCTGATATTTTACACTTCAGAAATGAGAAACTGCTTTCAGTTAAGCCTACTGGGCAAGAAATTTCTAACCATTCCCCAAAATGTCTTCTAATTTCTAAGCCTAGAAATCTAAACTTCATTTTGACTGATATCTTCAAGACTTCTGTGTTTGTGTTTGCATCACAACTTCAAAGACCTATATTTCAGTGAAGTTTTACTGTCAATATTTTCAATCTGTGTTTTCTTACAGCAGGCCATGGTTTTCAATGACAGTTCTAAAAACCCCCTTGCTGTTTTCTCTGGGTGTATACTTGAAATGTAGCTTGTATCATCATCACTGCGGTGTGTCATGGAAGAAGGTAACTAATGAAGGTTCCACGGCATTCCAGAAGATAGAATGGGCAGGACAGGGGCAAAGGGGAATAAAACAGCCAGGAGTGTTCCATGAAATTCTCTGTGACAACCAGAATGTTCTTGACTTGGGGCTTTTCTACACAGGTTCCGTGACCTACTCCTCTTGGGTGCTCCAAAGTCTTAAACAACAATTGGTCAATTATAGGTATTTTAGAATTGGTTCAATTTATAAAAGAAGAAATGAATGGCTCTTCCATATTGAAAGATAATAAAAATGCAAATGCTACCTGATACTGTGGTTGAAGCTCAGAGTTATTTCCCCCAGAAATAGGACCTGGGTAGTAGAGCCATATACTATATTTTCTTATCTAGCATTATTTAATTATTTAATGAATGCTGATGACACATTGTCTTTGTGGTAGGGTCTGTTACAAACAGGATTCTTGTTCTCGTTGGAGATCTGTTTACACGGGGCTGATAGACCACTCAGAAACAATATTTAGGAAGAAAATAAAAGGGTTTTAGAGAGTGTAAGCACAAGCCAGATGCTCTGAATTGGTGGCCTTAACATTTGAATCCTAATGGATGATACGGAGCGAAGTAGATGAAGGTACAGAAGGGGAGCATTCCAGTCTGGGGATGCGGTGTGTTGGTGAGGTTTCATAGTTAATAAGAATTATAAAAGAGCTTATGGATATTTCGCCATCTCCTTCCTTACTTGATTTGCAACCTCTAATATTTTAAAATTCAAAACGCAGGACTAAACCCAGAAAATCCCTTTTAAAGTGCTCCTTAAGAACAAAGAATGTGCAGATGCTCTCTAGGGTTAGAGAGACCTGTGAATGAACAAGGATACTTCCAAGTACAAGTCAAGTACCTACCTGGGGAACATGTGGGTTTCGGACTAAGTTGGATTTGGTCTAAATTGGAAGATTGCATTTGCTTTTGGGTTCTTGAGGATACGGAGCAGAAATCGGTATTGATTTGATTGTGTAATAGTTTGGCAATGAGGCACAGTTCTGCCTCCTAAACAGTAGTGTGAAAGGCTTGCCCCAAACTGATTACCCATACAATCAGATTCAGTTTACATTTCCCAATACGCTCCTTATTGAAGTTTTTCTCCTGTCTTTACAGTGTGACGCCTCCCGAGACATTAAAATTCCCTCTTCTTTTCCTTTCTGGCCCCACTGCTATGCAGTCGTCTTCCCTTGCCTTCACTCCCTTGGTTTTCACAGTCCTTGTGTCTCCAGAGAGTACTTCTCCTGTGGGCTTTAATAGCCCAAGATGCTGTTAGGGAAGGAATAGGCTTCCGCATCCCACGGAAACCCAGGGGAACATGTGCTCGCCGTAGGCCTCTATGTGGGAGGATAGAGCCGTGCTGCTGCTTGGTTTTGCTTTCATAATAAAGTGGCTTAAAACAATCATGACCATATAGAGCACCAATCTCAAGAGGCTCAACTTGACTTTATAAATGTGGGAATGCAAAAGTGAAAAAAGAAAGTGCAACTGGGATCTCTTGAAAACCACACAGTCTCAGTGCTAAACTCTGCAGCAGGGGTGATAGGAACGTACTAACCTCATTTAAGGGTTGTCCCCTTAGTTATTGCTATTTTTTTCATAAACTATTTTTTAGGGGTTTTTGTTTGGTTGTTTGTTTTGTTTTATTTTTTAAATAGTGTAGTTTTAAGAAGACCCTACATGGGGAAGTATATTTTTTCCTTTATCAACTGTAGACAGAAAGGAAATTCAGGCACGAGGACTAGACCAGGAGAAATCTGCTAGACCCGCCGAAGTGTGGACTTCTTGAGTGTGTTGTTCTTGAGGTAACCAGGCATTTTCCTTCCTACCCAAATGCACTCCTGTGCCTTTCCTCCTCCTCACTTAGGGCATTAAGCACGAGAAAGGCATCACTTGAGTGCCAGTTTATAAAGGCATCCCTCCATAGCCAGTTTTTATGCCCATCCTCTGGAGAGCACCACAGCGAGACTTATAAGCTGTGATGGGGTGATTGAAATAGTAGTTGGTGGGTTCAACCCAGAACAATGGGTGTTTCTGTTATTTAAAGTACTATGGATTCGGACATTTTCTTTGTTCCAGAAACACATAAAGCTCTACTGCAGCAGGTTCAATCCTGGGTAACTCACGACAGTGCTGTGGAGGGAGTGCCATTCTTTTGCAGGTATAGAGGACACTTTCTTGTTAGTTGGCCTGTGTTTGAAAAGTGGATACGTGGTAGATTACCAACACGGATTTTGAGCTCTTCCCAGGGTGGTAGTTGCTGCTGCTGCTGCTGCTGGTGGTAGTTTGTTTGTTTGTTTATTTTTATTTATTTATTTATTTTAAAAATTTCTTTGTTTGATTTTTTTAATGAATTGATTGGACAAATTCTGTAGAGGATGTCTCCTGGGGGGTGGTCCACCACTGATGTTTCTATTCATTCTTTTTATTTGGGCCTGGCTTCATAGATGTTGCTTCCTTCCTGGTTATCATAGCTTGAAAGTCAGCCGATGATTGATTAGTGGTTATGCTTAGACATTTGGAGCTCCTGGGCTTCCAGTTTTTGTGCTCAGAGGATCCATGTTTGCTTTGGGGCATGCAGTCAAAGTTTACTTACAGGTCCTCCCCAGCTTTTATTTCTGCTTGTTAGGGCCTCAGATTAGGCTAAGGAGGAATATGCAACTGAGGCTCTTCCTGGTCTCTTCTGAATTTACATGCAACGTTTTCATCCCCCTTCTCCCAAAGTATCTAGGAGCTTATCGAAGTCCATTATGGCCCTCTCATTCCCTAGATCTATTAAATTTTTTTGGTTGAGTATTAACATTTCAGGCAGTGGTAATATTGGCCTTTCTTGTTTGTCTCTGTGGCTGAGATTGCTATTATTTTCAACAAAGTTGCTGGGCATGAGGCTTTTATGTAGAGCTCTACATCCGATCATCCCAATACATAGCTGGAGAAGAACTTTTGGCATAGTAGAGCATGGATCCCCTAAGAAGGCTTCATATTCATAAAACGTTGCCAGCTATTTCAGAATTCTAAAAATTAACGTAAGGCTTAAAGCAGTCTGAGGAACTTAGATTGAGATAGACCATAGAATGGCAAAATTAACTATTTTCCTAAGGTTTGCCTATATTTTCAAAATCACTGGGAAACTGGCATCTCAAACACTTCTCTTGAATTTCCTCCTATGTAAAGTTCCTATCATGCCAGACTTCTGTGACAAAGAATAATGCACTGGAATGGCTCTGGACCTACATTTATTGTTCCATAAATATAAGCTCTTTTGTACCAACGTTTGGTGAAAGATGGAATTGGTAGATAAGGAGATGTTAAATCATGGGGGAGGAGCAAGCAAGGTCTTGGGTGGATAAGTGCTGTGTATGTAACTGAAAGTGTACTTACTAGTAAAGAAGAATAACTTTTGCTAACGGTTATATTGGAAGTCAATATGAAGGACAGTCATGATAGTTCCTTTTCCATCCACTTTGGAAGTGTCTGTTCATTGCATCACTGGAAGGACTTTGAAGCTTGAGAGAAATTTGTGGATGACTCCGCTCATGGGACTCACTTAGCCATAGTCAGCTGTCCAAGAATAGATTGGAGCCATGGCATACTACCGTCTATTTGGTATCTCCAAGGATCTTAGTGTGGTCTTTAAACAGGAGATGGCACTGGCCCAAAACTGGTGTCTTGGAGAAAATTTTCATATGGGGAGAAAGATTTATATTATGGATGAAGTGGGTCATTGTACTTAGGTACTCACATAGCTGCCATTTAATTATTGCAGAACAGGATTTATTTGGATCACAAAGTCTCCCCATATGGGGAGAATATTCAGGAAAATGACTCTTGGAGAAGTTAAGGTCATCTATTACAGGGATTATAAGCTGATTTTTAAGTAGATGTTAGAAAAGATGTGTATCCTTCTCCGCTAGGCTTTACTAACTTGATGTATGCTCAGAAAAGCAACTTTGAGTCTGACAGGCTCAGGGATATTCCTGTAGTTTTGCTTCCCTGCTGGATGCAGACCAGCCTGGATCCCTGTCAAGTCCCTTCTCATTCTCCTGTTCGGTTCTAGCATCGATGCTCTTGTCCACGTTTTATTTTTATGTGCCTTAAATGAGAAGCTTACCTTTCTCTACTTGTGCCCTTTCTGCTACAAAAACCATGAAATAGTGCTTTTTTTGACTTTTAGTGACTTAAGATCCAGCTCTTTATTTTTCCTGTTTTGTTTCTTTGGCTTTTGGCACAAGTTTCCAGCAAAAAAGTTCAAACCGGAGAACATGTGCAGGACAATGTTATTAGCCAAAATGACCTACCCTTGGATATGGACTTACTCTCCATTCAGGCTTGGATTTCTTCTTCCCACTGCTGTTTTATTCTCTCTTACAAAAAGAACAGAGCAGAAAAAAACAAAACAAAACAAAACAAAATCAACAAACAAAGTCCTTGTTGAAGATTCTTCTGCAGAAAGCCTGGTAGATCTAGACATTTGCACTCTAAGATGATCAAGTATTGGGCAATTTCCATTATGTGGTATCTAATAATATTGTGTTAAAGTAGGTCTTTGCCTAATGACACATTCTAACTTTAATTTTACATAAATAAAGGTTTGATAAAGCCCTTTACCAAGAATGAATTACTCTGTTTTAACAAGTATTTTCAACACGGAGAAAGCTATCCCAAGACATATCTTATGGAATCTGGGTGAAGGGAAGAAGATATTTCTGATGGTGCAGGAAGTAAACCAAATCTGCAAATTGCAAGCATAGTGGAAGGATGGTATGTTTATAAAAGTTCTACATGTAATAAACCAAATGTTTAGCTGTGAGATGAAGTCTGAATTTCAAATTGCGTACCTTCCAACAGCAGTTTCTGCACGGCGTTTTGGAAAGCTCTGGCTTGCTGTGAACCACTTCATTAATAAATGCAATTCAATTTTCCTTTCAATGAGAAGGCAAAGGCATTAGATGTCTGTGGCACGCAGAGCAATGAACAACACGTCCCCAAATTTTAATGGGAACAATGCCATTTTTACTAGAATCATTAATTCCTTATCTTGCGAGTGCATGCCTGCTAAGTAGTCCTTTGTATTTGCTTCAAATCCATCAGGTTGAGATGCTGCTGTAGTCCATTCTTACAGACAAAAAAACCATCTTTACTGAGGAAAAAAAACAAAAACAAAAACGAACCCACCTCCTTCTAGTTTCAGATGCTGCCACGTCATTCTCAAGTAGATTTTACTTTCTGTCCGGGGCTTCAACTTTGGGAAGGTGGATGAGGGATGCGAAGCTTACTTAGACATCGTGGAAAGGGTTATGTACCCATGACAGTAGTGGGCTTGTTTGTTTTTTAAACACTGAACTTGCACATTAAAGCTGGGCTATTGTGGGTGGCATATTTTTCGCAGCGTCCCTGGTGGGTCTCCCCCATGGGTTGGGCCAGAGGGCCCTACTTCACCAGACGGCCTCACCCCTTTAGAGCTAGGCTAGTTAATGAAATTAATGAGGTGAGCATCCAGTTTGTTTGCCTCTCTTTGAGATCTTTGTCTAGGAGTGTGAGTGGTGATTTCTTACACTGATTTTGTATGTACATTTAGAGCTGGGGAGGGGGGAGATCTATTCTTCCTCCCCGCTCTTCAGCTGTCATCTACCCCTAGCATCTTACTTACAAAGCAGGCCAAGGGGGCTCAGACTAGCCCAGGATCACATGGCTGCATCATGTCAGAGGGAGGCCTGGGACCAGATCTTTTGGCTCCTAGTCAAGGGCCATTTTATCAAGAATTCTGAAATAACTGGTTTAATGTGGCCCCGTAGTAGATTATATAATAGTTAATACATTTTATGTAAAAATACACAGGCATACGAGTAATGGGAACTTAGGTAAATAGGAGCATGGTGATGAGGAGCCTGACTTTTAGATGGGTAAGGATCTGGAATAAGTCAACCAACATTTCTAATTAGGAATATTTGGACTGATGTCATGTATTTTTTTTTTTTTAAAGATTTCCCTTGTTTATTTGACAGGCAGAGATCACAGGTAGGCAGAGAGGCAGGCAGAGAGAGGAGGAAGCAGGCTCCCCACTGAGCAGAGAGCCCATTGCGGGGCTCAATCCCAGGACCCTGAGATCATGACCTAAGCCGAAGGCAGAGGCTTAACCCACTGAGCCACCCAGGCGCCCTGATGCCATGTATTTACAAAGGCAGCAGTTCCTGAAAGTATCCGTGTATGCAAAATAATACCTCTAGACACCTATAGTAACTGATTTTGATTAATTCAAGTCTAGATTTACATATCAGAGTTCTTTTACCTAAGGGGTACTTGCCATGGCTTTGCACTAATGCTGCCAGGGAAGAGTCAAAGACTCCCAGTGATGCTTCATAATCAATTCTTCCATCCCTCCTCCTTCCCTCCTTCATCCCTCCTTCTTGTCATCCTAAAACCCACCACTTGACTCAAAGCTCCTTCTTTTGTGGATACTTCGCTTATTTGAGAGGTAGCACAAGCTCCTTCTATCGGTGACCCTGCCAGACCTATGTGTCTTCTGGAGAGTCAACACAAAACATTTTTTTTTAAATGAGGCCTACTTCAGAGTCCTTGTTCCATTACCTACTTTACAGACTTAATAAATCATTTGAACAGCACCTCAGGTGATGCTGCTTTCATAGTTATTTCTTCACGACATGGCATACCTATAAGATTTCTCTCCCTCCTCAGCAACCTGTAATCTCCTTCAGCACTTGGCAGGAAACAGTGGAACAACCTGAAGAATGGCCACACTTTGGGTCTCTTGCTTTCTAACCAAGGTCAAACTATCTTTTGAAAAAGGGTGGGTTGAAGGATCAGCTGTAAAAAAAAAAAAAAAAAAAAAAGTCAAAACCAAACTATTTCTCTAGGAATGGTTTTTATGCTTTAGGTCACATTTTCATTGTCTTTCATTTTTTCTTGATAAGTATAGATTTTTATATTCAATAGACATGGTTTTTAAGTGAAATAATTTATATTTTTATTGACATAGTTGACATACAGCATATTAGTTTCAGGTAAACAGCATATTGATTTGACTTACATTATAAAATGCTCATCGTAAGTATAAATACTGTTTATGTTTAATTGAGGTAGAGGAGGGTCAAGTCTGTCTTAGGCAGTATTGGTTATTCATTCCAGTGTATGTTTCCTATCCATGAGGTTGAGGCTAATTATAAATAAAGTAAGATGATACAAATAAAATACTTATTACAGTGCTTAGAACACAGAAAGCCTTCAATGAATATTCATTGTATTAATACGGATAGAATAATAATGTCTTTTGCAGTTTGAAGAGGATTGAGGTAGTTAAGTTTTTGTCACTGAGCAAACTGGATGTGACTAGGGGCACCTGGGTGGCTCAGTCCTTAAGCATCTGCCTTTGGCTCAGGTCATGATCCCATGGTCCTGCTCAGCAGGAAGCCTGCTTCTCCCTCTCCCACTCCCCCTGCTTGTATTCTCTCTCTCGCTGTGTCTCTCTCTGTCAAATAAATAAATTAAATCTTTTTTTTTAAAGATTCAATTTGTAGAGAATATTTTTAATGCTGCTCTTTCTTTAAATGCCATTTCTAACTTAAATGTGATAAAACCACGACTCTCTTGATAAAGGATTTAAGGAGGATTGTCATAAAAACAAAATATTTTATATACAATGAGGAATTTGAGAGGCAAAGGGGGATTTGGGGGGTAGGGAAGGAAAAAAATGAAACAAGATGGCACCTGGAGGGAGACAAACCATAAGACTCAATCTCACAAAACAAACTGAAGGTTGCCACGGGGAGGAGAGGGGGTGGGGTTATGGACATTGAGGAAGGTATGTGCTATGGTGAGTGCTGTGAAGTGTGTAAACCTGGCAATTCACAGACCTGTACCCCTGGGGCAAATAATACAGTATATGTTAATAAAAAAAAAGTCCCTCAGAAGACCAAAAAAAAAAACCCCCACAACACAGAATAAAACAAAACAAGCAAACAAAACAAAACAAAAATAAAAACAAACCAAGAAATAGAGAAGGGCAGTATAACTATCATGGAGTACTTTGTCTGTTGAGCTCTGATTGGTTCAGAACTTAACGTAACCGAGAGAAAAGGGCCATTTAGTTCAGGTCTCATAACCATGAAAGGCCTTGAGTTGAGGCTTTTAACATTATCTACTAATGGGGTATTTCTTGGGCTTTATGTGTACTTTCCTAGGCTAACCTCTCCATTCAAAAACTTTAGCTCTGTGTCTTCTTGGTGAATCCCAGTTTTTTTGATGTTCTAGTTGCAGGATTTATAAAAATAATTTTGGATTAACATAATTAAATTGTACTGTATTTGTGTGTGTGTGCCAAAGACAAATAATTCATTTAGAAAACACAAGCATTTAGATACAATACCATTTTTGTAACCCTGCTTTATTATTATTATTATTATCATTTACTATGCATGGTATCTCCAAAAGTGAAAATGGACCAGGCTTCTACTGACCTTTGGGATTGCCTAGTAAGGGATCCAAGTGCTATTGTGAATAACGGGGACAGCCATGGAGGCCATTAACCATTGCTGCAGAAATTAGGGCGGGTAATTCTACTTTGGGTAAAGCTAGAGTTAGAAAATCTCCTATAGAATATAGCAGTAAATAGACTCCCTCACTTAAAATTATTGAAGACCTTTCCCTGGAGTTTGGTCATTAAACGTTTAACCTTCTGTCTCGGTATGTCTAGTTGAGATATACTGCTAAGGCCCAAATACATAAGAGAAAAATGTAAAAATATCAAAGTGATAGATTTGTGGTTGAGATGTATGAATAACTTGAGTTATTGCCATTTGCTGCATAGACAAACAGCCCATTACCTGCCTTGAATATGACCAGATAGGATGCATAAATAGCAGTAAAATTTATGTTAATTTTAGAATATGTAAATTCTCTTTATGAATACATTGCACTGAATATGAAATGTGTGCTCAACCACTGCAGACCTTTAATAAAATAAGAGCAACAGAAAACCCATCTTTTATATGATGGACATAAAAATACAAATTAAAAATCAAACACGAGTAGAAACAGAAAATTGTTATATGTTGGAAATGAATATATTTATTCAAATATATTTGTCCTTTAGCACAGGGAAATTTTGTATATGCATCAAAGAACAGAAAATATTTTTATTATTTTTGCTTTGGGTTAATTAAGTCATATGCAGGACTTGAACAAATAAATTTATTCCTGGAAATTATATTTGAATTTGAATCCAGCTTATTGATACAAAGTTAAGAAAAGAATATTACTTAAAATTTGGATTTTTTTAATTGCATTGTTGTCCTAATGTAATGTGAGTTCATTTTTAGTAACCCAGAAGAAAAACTCTAAAAAGACTTAAATTTAATAGGGGCTCATTGTAAGTACTTTGCTAGTTTAAAATGGAAGCCCATTAAAGTATGATTAGGTGGTATATATTTATTTAAGCAGAAATGATGTATCTCAGTCAAATGTCTTAGAAAATGTGGAGGCAGAAACCTATCTTCTTAAAACAAATGCTTAATAAATATTCCTTAAATGCATGCACGAGGAAAGGGCTAGGAAAAAAGGAGAGGAATAGGGCAGTAGTCAGCATATATGTATTCATAAAGAACTCTATGTAAAAGTACTATTTGAGTAAGAAGAAAGTAAGTGGTTATCTGTGTAATAAGGAACCTGTGGATTCTGCTGGACTACTACAAAAATAGCATAAAGGCAAAACCCTGCAATAATCCTTGATTTCAACTTTCTAAACAATAGAATTTTATTTTTTCTAAAATCAGTACAGTGGATAAAGTTTCCATTTGTTTCTAGAACAGATTCATCTCTTAAAAAGTAAAGAAAGCAATAAAATCTTAGAAAGCACATGGACTGGACCTGAATCCCAACTCCATTGTTAAGAATTGTGTGGATTCTGATTGCAGATTCCTCCCCTCTAAAATGAAAAAAAAAATCCATTCTGGCTGGATTTTGTGTCAGTAAAACAAAACGGTGCTCCCCCTCCCCTGCACATCTTGATGCATAATATTGAAATAAATATCAACCATTATTCCTCCTAAATAAGAACAAGAAAACCAGGGAGTGATAATGAATAGTAGAAACCTTTGGAGAAGTAAAAATGTGACAATATTATTTGAGATTCTGTTATGGATATATTTACATATGCACTATAGATTTTAGAAGAGTCAATAATATTATGCAAAAGTCAGTATAGTTTCATGGCAAGTGTCACTACAGTAATTGCTTCCTTTGTCATCTTTGCTCTCTTTTACTTTGACAGATGGACCCACTCACTGCACACCTGTTTGCTTAGCTTACAGCCAATTCTAGCTCTGTATTATCTGCATCATTGGATTCCTTGGTGGCACTGCAGTTTTCTACTTCATTCTCTAAGTGGCCATACTTTACTTTTATGAATCCCAATGACTGAATTTTCCAAAATTTATTTTCAGACTTGGAGTTATTGAACTGAGTCAGTCCACTTGGTCTCTACCAGTTTTCAGATTTCGAGACAGTCTTTCCCTCACCCCTGATAGCATTTCTGGTGCTAGACCAATTGACTTGATTCTTTTGATACTTTTGTCCCCAGAATTAAAGGAGCCTTGAGCCCTCTGCTAAACCTTGGCATGGTTTGGGTTTGCCTGGGCTCTGTCTCAGGCTTTGTAAACCAGTATTAACATTGTTCCCTGAATTCACTTATTTCAGAAAGCTAAAACACCTAAGCCCTCAGATTGAGAACTAATAGCCTGAATAGAAAGAAGCTACTGTATCAGATTTTTAGAAGAGATCTATAGTGAATTTTAGATTGCATATATCTTTACTTTCTTCAGTGACTTCGCTGGAGATAGGAACTTTTCTTTGGTGACTTCCTCATATTATTATAGAAATGGTTATTTCCTTCCTGTTACGTCTAGTATTTTGTTTCCTATCAGGAAAGTGCTTCCTTTCTACTTTGCTTTCAAATTTCCAGGAATTTGAAAATGAAAAACAATTTTTAAAATTTATCTTTATTTCAATAGACCAATTTTATTTTAAAATTAAAATGCTGATAGGTCATGGATTAAAGAAGATACCTGTAATATACAAGACATAATCTGTAATATTATACAAGATATAATATTATCTTGTAATACTTATGACTCTGTTTAATAATGAAAGAAAATGCAAGCCTACATTCAAAGTAATAAAACCATAAAGAGGAATTACTGGCTCTTTAGATTGGACACATTGAGGGTTGGATTGCATATTTTTTTCCTAATGTTGTTCAACTGATGATTCCAAAATTTAGCAGTTTGATATGACAAACATTTATTCTCTCAGTTTCTGAGAGCCAGTGATTAGGGAATTATTTTGCTGGGTGGTTCTAGGTCAGACTTTCCCAGGAGGATGCAGGCAAGATACTAGCTAGTGCAGCAGCTAAGATCTGTCTGAGTTGGAGAATCTCTTCCCAAGCTTGTTCACTCACATTTCACATTGGTAGCAGGCTCCAGTTCCTTCCTTGCTTTTAGCAACTGGCCCCAGTTCCATGCCATGTGAAGCTTTCTGTAGGCCAGCTTGAGTGTCTTCCCAGCATGGAAGTGTTCTCCAAGACTATGTGAAAAGAAATCTGAGACACTAGGTTCAGTCAAGGGGGGGAGAATTAAGCTCTATTAAAGGAAGATATATCAAAATTTTTGTGCATGTTTATTAAATCCTCTACAGTTCATTTTCAGGGTTGCTTTCAATTACGCATATCAATGATGTTACTTTATAAGTTTTTTTAAGAGTTTATTTATTTATTTGACAGACAGGAATCACAAGTAGACAGAGAGGCAGGCAGAGAGACAGGGAAGCAGGCTCCCTGCTGAGCAGAGAGCCCGATGCGGGGCTCGATCCCAGGACCCTGGGATCATGACCTGAGCCGAAGGCAGAGGCTTAACCCACTAAGCCACTCAGGCGCCCCCAATGATGTTATTACTTTAGACTAATTTCTGTCTTTGGGTTTTGGCCTTTTGTAGGATGAGCCACCTCCTAAGGCTGGTTTCTTATGTAATGTTAAAACTACTACTACAGTTACACCCTTAGTATCTGCACATTACACTTTCCAGAAAGAATGTGCTGGGACTTTTCTTACTAGAATAGATATTGGTTGGGTAGAAAACTAAAAATGTGCTCCATGGCAAAAAATACCAGATTCTGGGATGGTAACGATTTATGATCCTTACAAAATATATTACTATAACTAACAAACAGAAAACTAATAGGCAATATATTAAGGTAAGTGTTAAGCATAAGCATATAGGAGAGATGTAGACAATGGCAATTAGACTATTATCAAGGTCAAATTAACAAGACCATCCTCTGTGGAGAGATGGACACAGAGAGTCCTATCCAAAAAATCCTTAATATTCCAACGTGAGAAACTTCGATGGGGGATTAGCCTGAAGCCAATAAAACTCCGTTCATAAAACTCTTGTTCTGAGGCCATACTTACCAAGCACATACCAGATGATTATCTGGCTCAGAGAATGGAGGCTAAGATTTACCAGTCTGTAATACATTTATATTTTTCATTATATGTTAACAAATTGGAATTCTGGTTTGCATGTCAGGTTTATGAGCTGAATCCATTAACATGAGCCTTTAGGATTTTACATTCTCTCTGTGTCCTATCAAGATCTGAGCCTAAAAGGCAAACTCTGGCCTGATTTGCTATAGAATATCATGCCCACTGAAAATATTTCTGTGATGGTTGAACATCAACCTTTTGAAGAAATATTAATATTGGCATCTACTATACAGCTTTATTTATACTAATAAGGGTCTAAACTCTCTAGATAACATGTATTCCCCCAAACACTACACCTAGTCAGAGTAAAGAAGCATAAATGAAAGCATTTCCTATGGTTTTGATTTTTAACTATTTAGCATTTGTTGAAGGTAATTATCTTTGCTCTAGGTCAAGAAATCTGTTAACTTACTTTTTATCTTTTTCAAAGTGACTTTATGATTTCTTGTAATTTGTGGGGATTATAACTTTTTTCCATTGGCTCCTTGACATTTGATCATGGCAGTCTGACACAGTGGAAAAAATTGTTTGTATTGTATTGTATCATAGCTGAAATATTAAGTGGTTTTTGCTTTCTAATGAAGAATGTAAAATCTCTCATACTTAGTAGTGTTAGATGTAGAATTCGGTCCTTTTTGGATTACTGACTAATGCAACAGAATAAATAAGATACTGTCTTGGTGAAATAAATGAAATCCACTTTTGGTTGTTATGACATACACCATATGATTTCAGGAGGAGGACTTGGATTATGAATTTTGTTACATGAATAACTAACTTGTTCATAATGTGAACTACTCCATATGTTCAGATTTTAAGTCTAACAAAACACTAGGAAGGAAGTAACATTAACTGCTATTATTGCTACATTACTCTTATGAAATTGTAGTGTCTAGAATTCTGTCTAAATGAGGTCCAAGTGTATTTTGAAAGACTACTCATAACTGTGATCCAGATAGAACAGATATCAGATTTGTACATTTAGGTATGTATGGATATATATTTTTATTATACTTATTTATAGTTGGCTTTTTTTAGTTAAATGCCACTGAATTTGGCTCTTTTCAACCAATAAACATGTATTTTAAGTTTTATGATTTAATAGAAGTGCTTTAATTTAAAAATTTTCTTGTGATCTCTCCATGCCTATGGAGATAGCAGAGTTGCAGATAATATTTATTGAATGAAGTAAAAACCATTTAAGAAATTTTGTTTTCAGCCAAATACTCTGACTAAATTCACCTTCTATCCACTTCACCCATGGTCAATATAGAGAATAAAGAGAATAAATGAATCACCGTAAAGGTCATGTGTACAGAAATGGATTACTCTTCTCCCTCCCACACAGTATGGTGAAGTGGGTTAGATGAAACATTAAACTCTGTTCTCAGTGATAGAAAGGAACTAACTGGAAAGAATTTGGAAAAGCTAAAAATTAAAAAATCTAAAATACTTTCTTTAAAAGGGAGTATACGAGAATTAAATCTACAAATGAATGGGTAACACATAGAGGAAGAATCAAGATTCATAAATTGCTTCTCTGCTTGTCTTGTTTTGAATGTATTTATCAATTTTCTCTTGTGCCCTGCCTCCCACTACCATACACATAAGTAGTACTGGAAAGAAAGAACCAAACCTAAATTGAACTCGCTATTATTGATCGCATATCTACTCTTTGGCAGACACGGGACTAAGTGTCTTATATGCCTTATGGTATTAAATTTTTATGACCACTCATTTGATCTCCACTTTCCTAAACAGCAAACTCATGTGTAGGGAAGGTAGTGACTTTGTGTAAGGTTAAAAAGCTAGTAATTGTTGGATCTGAGGCCTGGACTCAAGATGATGTGGTTTCAGTCATGGAGCTCTTAACTCTGACCCTACAGGCATTACATTTGGGTCGAAAAAAAATTTTTTTTTGAATGTAATTTTTTTTAAGGACTTAAATTTTTTAGAGCAGTTTTAGGTTTACAGCAAAATTGCAAAGGTGCAGAGACTCCCCATATACCTCCTACCCCAAGTCATGCATAGCCTTCCCCATTATCAACCTTCCCCACAAGAGTGGTATATTTGCTACAATTGATGAACCTACAGTGACACATCATAGTCACTCAAAGTCCCCAGTTTCCATTATGGTTCACTCCTGGTGTTGTGTATCCTGTGAGTTTAGATAACTATATAAGGACATGTATCCATCATCACGGTATACAGAGTATTTTCATTGCCCTAAAATTCCTCTGTGCTCTGCCTGTTCATCCCTCACCCCACCCTCACTCAAATCTTGAGACCACTGATCTTATTGTTGTCTTCATAGTTTTCCCTTTTCCACAGTGTCCTGTAGTTGGAGTCCTATAGTACATAGTCTTTTCAGATAGACTTTTTATATTTTTAAAAAAGCATTAAATTTTTAAAACACATTTGAATATATTTTTAAAAGCATTAAACTTGATTCTAGAGTTCAAAGGCCATAAAAAACATGTTACAGGTGGTTGGCTGCATCTGGTGGACCCATTGAGCACTGGCTGTGGGTACCACAGCTGCTGGACGGTAATAAGATAATTCTGCTTCCTCTGTCATTTCTGTTACAACAAATAATTTTCTTTAACAAAAGCAATGAATTTTTTTTTTTTAATGTTAGTCACCAGCAATGAAGTTTTGTATTAGATATGCCTTTGAACCTGTATGTTTGGCTGCAAAAGAGAAGAAACAATTGTTTGGTTCTTATTATTGTCACTGAATTGGAATACAGGTGTCTTTCTTGTTCTTACTAATTTTTTTTCCAAACACTTAAGATTTTTAGGGCTGGGGCTCTGTCTCTGGCATAGCGCCAGTCATCCAGAGGGATGAAGCTACAGTGGAGCTGAGCCAAGGTCCCGTTCAGAGCAGGCTCCAGAGTCTTCTGCTGTCTCTCCCGCTTGATGGGGCTCAGCGGTGCCTCCCATTCCTTCAGCAGGACAAAGGCATCCGGTGGCCAGGAGCCTGTACCAGTCCCCCAGGGCTGCTGCCATTCCCCCAACCTGTTCATCATACCTGCATCAGCTGCTGGTGAACACTTTCTGCACCCACTGAGCCTTGCTCTTGGTAGCTCCCACCTTGAAGATGAGGAATGAGCAGAGGGTTTGGGGAAGGATGGAGGATTCCTCAGGGGTGACTTCATAGGTGGCCCTGGTTGAGTCTCTGCAGGTTCCATGCCAAGAGGACAGGTAGGCAGCCAACTCCTTAATGTCCCCTGTTCATTTTGAAAAGAAGCCATTGACGACCCAAGTGTTAGTGATGGACTGCAGCAGTGTGCTCTCAGGAAGGCTGAGGTTGTGCGCTTTTCCCGCCCCTGGGTCCACGCAGTGCCCCAGGCCAGGCCCTTCAGCTAGAACTTCTGCTTTCGGAAGTGCCCATAGATGGTGCCAAGGCACAGTCATCTGGCCACCTGTGCTCTGCATCGTGGTCCGGGATGTAGCTGGCCAGCTCTTGGTGTTGGGTCCCTGGCTGTGGTGTCCAGCGCGGTCCCGGCGGTGTCCCCGTGTGCAGCCACTGCAGTGGGCGGAGTCCTTCACCCACGATGGCGATGGTGCCCTGTGCTCTCTACGCTCCAGCTCCAGTTGGTGAGCTTTCTGATACTAAATACAGATGGCTTTGATTTTGGTTTATTTCATAACCTAGTTACATCACATAGAGATTTTTCCATCATCATCATCATCATCATCTTCACCATCATGTTCTTCTTCTTCTTTAACATGTAGTCATGCATTCTGACCAAATACCAATGAAAAGAACATATTGTTTAAGGGTTATTGCCTTTGATTGTTTTGCTATTCATTCTGCAGAACAACGGCAAAGAACCAAGGAATTAATTAGTATTTTTTCACCAGAGCATGATTGCTGCTTCCGATAAATATTGAGGTAAACTTTTGATTTTCTTTTTAGATAATGTTAAGTAGAAGGTGGGTTTCCACCCCCCCCCCAGAAGCATGACTTCTATTTAAAGGTTTTTGTCAGTTTTAGACTATAACAAATATTGAATACATCTGGTTGTCTAATACATCACATAAATGTTTGCTTAGGATATATTTTCAGTTTTACTTACTCTGAATAAATGCTTTTTGTAATGAGTGTTCATGGTCAGAAATGGATTAAATGAACTCTGGGGAAAATCACCTCTAAATCTTTTGGGCTTTTTGCATCATTTAGATGTTACTGATCTATTTTCAACAGAGGGGAAAAAATGATAGCATTTTGAGATGATTTCATAGGATTTTTTTTTAGGATTCCTTAGTATAATCTGAATTTATTTCAAGCATAATGAAGTATAAGGAAATGTGGGCAGTCAAGAGAAAATGGAAACAAAAATTATCTCATTTTTGGACCTGATGACCAAAAATAGGAGCAAAAAGTATGCAGAAGTCTTAAGGTTTATTTCTCATCAAAGTATTCCTGTTCATTCCAGTAGAATAACAAAGGTGATCTCTTCAGTAGGCAGTAGGCACTCGTACTCTCAATGATTATTCCCATAAAACAAAAAACCCTCTAGAACACACAAATATATTTTCCCTAGGTTTTAGTGACTTTTAAAAACAAAGTAAAATTGGGGCGCCTGGGTGGCTCAGTGGGTTAAGCCGCTGCCTTCGGCTCAGGTCATGATCTCAGGGTCCTGGGATTGAGTCCCGCATCGGGCTCTCTGCTCAGCAGGGAGCCTGCTTCCTCCTCTCTCTCTCTCTCTGCCTGCCTCTCTGCCTACTTGTGATCTCTCTCTGTCAACTAAATAAATAAAATCTTAAAAAAAAAAATAAAAAATAAAAACAAAGTAAAATAAAACAGTAGCTCCAAGGAATAATTTGGATATTCTCTAAAAGTTTTCTATATTGAAGTACAATCTATATGTCCTTAATTTATATTCCATGCTACTAAGAAGTATTTTATTTATATATAACTTACCTTAAACTAAGCTGGGTTACAAGAATGCCCAAAACAATAAAAACAGTATAAATAAGCAATAGAGAATCAAGATTCCTCTGTTCTTTTACATTTAAAATGGAATCTGTGAAGCAGTTATATAGTTTGATCATAGTATAACTCGAACATTAGGAATTTTTGTTCAGATTTATAGGCTCCATGGTTGTTACTTTTTTGCACATTTCTGTAATTATTCTTAGCCAAATCTGGAGGAATTTGAAGTTAATATGACATAGTGGAATTAGCTTTAGAGTTGCATGGATTTAGTTTTAAAGTTTAATTTCAGACTCTACTACTGGTAGCTGAGGGTTCTTGGACTACTTCATTTCTCTGAGCATCAAATTTCTAGTTAAGAAATAGGAACAATAAACTCTACCTTGTTGAATTGTTGGAGGATCAAATGAAATTAGGTAGGTGAACTGCTTGCCAAAGCACTTAATAATGTATAAATGTTAGCTGCTCTCCTTGCCTTCCTTTAATTTTATAAAGTCATTACAATCAGTGTGGACAACTTCTGGTATTAGCCTATAATGAACCTGTTCATGTAAAGATAAGGGGGGGGCAGGGCACCACAGACTCAATGCATTCTAATATTTATGGACTTTAAATGGAAGCATGTTCACACAGATTTTACTCTAAGAAGTTATTTGAAGGAAATTGATATTAGTAATAGCAAATGTGTTTTCTTAGAATGGACTTCCCAGTACCTAGGATAAGCACCAGATCTTTGCAAATAATCTTCCAGGCCTCTGTCAGATAAGTTTTATTCCTTGTCATTTTTGAAAATGCTGAAGGGCTACAACTTGTTCATAAATATGTTCAAAGAAAGTGTTCTTTGTTGCTTTCAAACTTCTACATTTTTCCTCTGCTATATCTCATCCGCTATATCTCATAGGTATTTCATTTCTATCATTTATTTCGTGTTCTTATGATTCAGTTCCTATCTGACAGAAGTCTGGTTTGTATTTTCTTTTTGGTAAGTTTCTGATTAACTGAAGCTAGTTAGATGATTTTTTAAAGACCTCTTAATTTAATTTTTTTTCAGTGTTCCAGGATTCATTGTTTATGCACCACACCCAGTGCTCCATGTAATACGGGCCCTCCTTTATACCCACCCCCAGACTCACCTATCCCCCTAACCCCCTCCCCTCCAAAACCCTCAGTTTGTTTCTCAGAGTCCACAGTCTGTCCTGCTTTGTCTGCCCCTCCAATTTACCCCAATTCACTTTTCCTTTCCTTCTCCTAATGTCCTCCATGTTATTCCTTATGTTCCACAAGTAAGTGAAACCATATGATAATTGATTTTCTCTGCTTAACTTATTTTACTCAGCATAATCTCTAGTCCCATCCATGTTGATACAAAAGATGGGTAAGTTAGATGATGTTTTTATGCTTCCCAGTGATCCCTAAGGATCTAGGTGAAGGTCTATCCTTGTAAAGTAAAATGAACAATGCTTGTGCAGGTTATGCTGAAATGAATTAACTTCTAATGAAAAAAAATGATAAGGTAAGATGGTAGTTTGTTTCTCTGTATTTAGAGAGACTTCCAGAGTTGAAAATGTAACATTTCCTGCAATAATTAACTAGAATTTTAAAAATAATTTAGGGAGTCAGCTTAAGCTCAAACTACATTTTCTGGACATTTTCCTACTGGGATTATTTTTCCTGATGTGATAGGTATTGGAATATTTTTAAAAAGAATTTGTATTTATTTATTTGACCAGAGAGAGATAACAAGTAGGCAGAGAGGCAGGCAGAGAGAAAGAGAGGGAAGCAGGCTCCTTGCTGTGCAGAGAGCCCCATGCAGGGCTCCATCCCAGGACTCTGAGATTATGACCTGAGCTGAAGGCAGAGGCTTGATCCACTGAGCCACCCAGGCGCCCCATGGTGTTGGAATACTTTTGAGACCATGCATCTTGGTCTCCAGGTTGGTTAGAGTTTTGACATGATCGCCAAGGCATCCCAACGTGTGGTAAATGCTTTTTAAAGAAGATGGTATTTTAAATGTTAGGAGCAAGACAATTTTAGGACCTGATAGAACATTTCTCTGTCAGTGTTCTTACATGGTAGAGGATGAAGAAATTGAAGGTGAGAGAGGAAAATGGGAATATAATGGCAACAAGGTCTAGTGAATACCCAAAAGCCTGAAAAAAAAGATAGAGCTGTAACCCTGATATAATTTGATATAAAGTGATATAATTGAACAACGTGTCTCCAAGGTGAAGGTAGCGTTTAATCTGAATGGACAATCTGAGATATGTGTACTACTTTGCTTTGAAAGAACTCTAGGGATAGAGAGATTTTATAGCTCTCACTCATGGACAGAAACAAAAGGACATAATATTTAACAGACTAATGGTATATTCTAAAACTTTGTGGATTCACTGTCATTTCCTGTGACCTCTCTAAAAGTGGGAAAGATAATTATCATATGATCTTGCAGATAAGAGGAATTTGAGAAACAAGGCAGAGGATCATGGGGGAAAAGATGAAAAAATGAAATGTGATAAAACCAGAGAGGGAGACAAACCATAAGAGACTTTTAATCTCTGGAAATAAACTGAGAGTTGCTGGAGTGCAGGGGGGTGGGAGGGATGGGGTGGCTGGGTGATGGATACTTGGGAGGGCATGTGCTATGGTGAGCTTCATGTACTGTATAAGACTGATGAATCACAGACCTGTACCCTGAAACAAATACATTATATGTTAAAAAAACATATAAATGCATATGGGATAGAGATGACTTAGCTCTCTTTGTAAACTTTTATACCCTTCAATTATGGGAACTGTGAAATCCCTGCACATCCATACAGCAGATCTCAAAGGGATGCTTTAGCTTGGAATCCTCCACATTAGCAAAGTGAGTGAACTTGAATGATGTTCTGCATTTGAAAAGTTCTGATAGATGCATTAATGTTTCTAATGATGATGTAAGCGAAAGAAAATGTCAACTCACTCTCATTTTAGCTAGAAATACATCAATTTAACATAGAAGTTAATTATGATTAGATGACCTGATAGTCCATCTCTTCTTTAATAGTGTTCTATCGTTAATAAATAAAATATGAAAGTGAATTTATTTTAATTTATGCAACTACTGAATGTTCTTGAAGGATGGCCCAGACCTGGGCCTGAACATGGTGGATATAAATGCATTTCACTGGACATGATAGGGAATAAGTTGGGCTCCTGAGGTACAGAAGACCCTATAATCATGGAATTTTTGGATGAACTGAAGTGTTTCCTTAAGAGTCTTGGACTTCTTAAGAGTGTTGATGCATTTATTGATTCAGAAGTTATATTGAAGAATTTTGAAGAATTTTAGGAAGGGATGGAGTCTAGAAGAAGCTATGGGCAGGTCACTCATTTGATGGGGGAGGGAGCAGTGGTAGGGTCAGAGGGCTGCTATGACATGCTGGAGGAAATTTGGCAAGAACTCCTACTCAGATTCATTCAGACCACATCCTAAAGTGACAAAGCTGTGAGGTACCTTAGGAGCCTGGGAAGAACTGATTCCAAAAAGACTTGATGTTGAGAAAAATTCAGTTCTTGTAGTTACATCATTGAGAACAGAGTTGGCACTGGTGGTTAAGGGCTTGTGTGGAGCCCAGGGGTGTGTAGTAAGGGACCCTGTTGCAAGTAACGTTGTTGAATATTTGGGAAACACTGGCCAGGGCAGGAAAGTAGTGTCCAGATTTTCAGTACAGAGATCTCCATGGGATCTCTAAGAGAATATACGTATTTAGAATAAATTGTGTGTGTCCCATATATAATTGTTAATGGGATTACAATTTTTAAAAACAAGGCTTTAGTAGACAACTTCATTTCTCAGTTACTCACTGTCTTTTCTCAAACCCTACACTGTAGCCATATTTAAATACTCATCCAGTCTCTTCAGTTTTTCTTGTGCTCTCACCACACTAGCAATCTGAAGTTGCTGTATGTCTTCCAAGAGCTCTTTCCCTTTCTTCTTTGCTTTTTAGACCACCAAGAAGACTCCTCTGAGGCAAGTCTTCTTTGAATCATCAAGGCCAGTCCCCTTCTTTATACTCTCTTGGTTCTTTGTCCTTCCATCTGTCATAGCTTCAGACATATTGTATTGTTTTAGTAAATGGTCAGTGCTTTCAGATCAGAGGCTGTGTCTTACTCATTCTCTTACTCACATGATGTTGCTTGGTTCTGAGTAGATGCATTCGGTAAATACTTACTGAGAAAATGAATGAATAAATGAATGAAAATAAGCAGACCCAAGCACTTGCTGGCATTATATATACTCAAGATAGGTTTCTATAGTCTTTTCACCATGAAACCAAAAATTATGCAGACAGACTTCTTGTGTGTGAACTCAGTTGTGCAAGGATACTTATTCTTATTGGGCATGGAAAAGGTTTCTCCTCACTTCCTATAAATTATATATAGAGAGAACAAGTTACTTGACAGAAAAAAGTGCATCACATGTCTGAGATAGCTCTATTTGGAGTGCCTTTCTTCTAAGGTAGACAGATAAGTCTCTAAGAGTTTCTAGAGACCAAAGTGTTAGTATCAGGCTTAGCATAAACACAAATAGTGAATGGAGACACATATTTTTCATGTTCTATAGCCATGTCCATATTAAAGTGTTATATTTCCTTTTTTAATAAGCTGCCTTAAAGTCACTTTAGAAAGAAGTTAGAAATAAATCCAATACAATGACACCATCAACGTTATTCTTTATTGGGCAAGTGTGTTGCAGCCTAACAATGTGAGTAATAAAATCCTGCCTTTGGAGTCTCTGGAAAAAAAAAGTCTGATCCATAAATTACCCAAGTTACACTGGAGAGTGTTTACCTTCCAGAGTGAGCCCCAGTTGGGCTGGGTTCCCATCTCTCAATGTTTTTCTCTTCTCTGGGAATGCCTTCCTCCTCTCCTGTTATTCACGTGACTATAAAAATAGCAGCTTGACTCCCTCACGTGAACTTGTCCTCTTACTTCAAGTGACTCAGGAGGGGCTAATAGTACAGAATTGAGTCCAAGAGATTCTGTTGCCCAAATATATTCTGGTGTGTGGCTGAATTTGGAATACAGGAGATGTATGCTGGAGAACTATTGACGCTAGTGATGTTCCCTACGTAAACTAGAAAATGGAAAAAGCCAGTCTGCCCTGAGGAAGAGTGAAACAAATGAACAGACAAGAGAAAGAGAGGCAGAGGACGTGGGGTTATGTATAGCTCCTGAGGAGTCAGTCCATGCTCCTCCTGAGAATTTCCCCCGACACCCTGTATTCCTATAATAATGAAGTCACCTTTTCTGTGTTCCAAGTCAAGGACATTTCTGTTGCTTGCAGCCAAAGAAGCTAATTCTCAGGCCATCATTGAGCTACTAGTCACAGAAACACAACTTGTACTTTCTGTCACTGCAGTCAGCATAATGGAGAAGGGTGACACATCACGAGACTGGAGTGCCACAGTCGGGATACTGTGAATCGGTGCTCTTTTTGTCCAAGTTTGCTTTTAGAAAAGAACTGGAAATTCATTCATAGGACACACACATGACTAGCACTCTCTCAGAAGCCAGTCTGTCCCTTACCAAGCATTTTCATTTTTAAGGAATTCAAAATCCCATGTCAAAAAAGCACAATGAAAAAATTAGGAATTAGAAGTTGTTTCATTCCCACCCTATGAGTTTTCCTGTCCCCCCCCCCCCGCCCCGGAAGAGTCAGTAGAGAGAAAATGTTGGGCCTTGGAACTCAGGGCAATAATTGGCCTCCCATTTTGTCTGAGGGTCCTCTCTCCCCACCAGAAGTTTGCAAATTGCGAGGCCCTCACTGACAAAGCACCATCCGTCCCTATTTCTCGACCTCTGTGGATGGTAATCAGGGGGCATAGTAAAGACTGAAATTGGGGAGTCAAGCCCCTGACCCATTGTGTGACATTCTTCCAGTTGTGTTTCTGACTCTCACTGTCCTCCGTGCAATGAAAATTTTATCTACACTTGAGGGATGTTGTGATAGCAGATTGAGTTGGGAAGACAAGATCACAGATGGGAGTTGAAGGGGAGCTGAGAAGTCTAGCGTGTTTCTCTGTTGAGGAATATGAGAATAATGGTGCAGACCTGGTCCGAATGCCCAATAGCTACTAGTTCAGGGTCACTTTCAAGCAACGCTTTCCTGTTGGTACCAGTGGGACAGAAGGTTCCAAAGTTAATACAGCCTGGCTTGCTAGGTTTCTTAAGAATCCTTTGGGCCGGTGCTCATCCTGCTTTTGTCCCAGGACATTTCTGAAGACAGAGGAGTGAGGAGGAGTATGTTAGAAGCCTAGAAGATTAAAAAGTTCTCAAAACGACTTCTTTGAAATTGTGCTTTGTCTTTAAGGATCATTCAACTTTTACATCTTTGTCCGACATATAGCCAAGTCTAGTTTTAAAATGAAAGAGAGGTTTTAATGCCTCATTGTTGAATAAAATTGTTGTTCTGTGTAGTGTTAAGATTTTCCGGTGGCTTCTATTTTCTTAGGACACTCCTTTGTACTCTTATTTCTCCAAGTTGAAAAACAAGGTATTTGGATGTCTTGTTCTAATATGATATGGTTATTTCTGCCTCTGCTATCTGTGTATTTGGAGGAAGACTAAAAAGACTGACTTTAATAGGAGCTTACCTTAGAGGAAAAACAGCAATAAAACAATAGTTACAAATAGATTGTGAAATGTAAGTACCACATGTACAGCAATGTTAGTGCTATAATCTCCCATCTCTTGAGTCCGGTGCTTTGGAAATATCACTGGACTAAATAAGCTGATTCCTGGTCCTAATTTAGCCATTTATTTTAAGACCTTTAATATTCATAGATCGTATGAAAGCAATACAGTAAAAGTTTAAGAGTAGAAACTAAATTCATTATTTTTGAATCCTGGAGCAAATACATTGGGCGTAGAAAAGGATGGGGGATATTGGTCCTTGAACAGAACAGAAAAGGAATAAATTTACTGACAAACTCAGCAAATTGCAGCAGGTACTGCCACTTAGTTGTTATGGGCTTCTATGCATGGATTCTTCATTATAGAGAGAGCTAATGGAGGTAGCAGAACATTTTTTAAAAGTGCACATCAACCCAAGGGATGAAATGCAGCCATGAAATAAGCTTCCAAAGTTCCGGAAACCATAAATTGCCAATGCTATAACTTAATCTTCTGGCTATTCTCCAAATAGCAACCCTGAGTTCCCCTGAGTGAAATGCTCTTATTTTTCTCCCCTTGTGCATTTAACTCTATTCTTTATTGAATAAAAAAAAAAGGGTTTTAAAAAAAGGACTTGGTTTATTGCTTCTAATAAAAGAAATGTAATCTGAATACTCAAGGATATAATCAGATCATAGCATTTCAATTGTATTACTAATACAGCCATAAAATAAATAAGTTGAGCACTAAAAAAGCCCACCATGCAAGCTCATCTTGTCACTGTGTCCTATCCATCTTTTCTTGCCATTTCCAGTCTGTCAGCATTTTTTGCTCCGCTCTTTGGGTTGCAAAGAGTGATTTTTCATACATACTTTGCTACTGTCTTGTTACCTTCTAGTTTAATATATAGAGATAGGAAGAATCCGTTGTACCCCCATTTATGCTTCTTTAGTTTTTGGACTCCCAATCTGTCACCTGACCACTCTGCCTGTTCCTTTCTAGCTTTGCTCGTTAAATCAGGTGCTAATGCATGAAAGCGGATGTTTCTCATATTGATGTTTCTGAACAATTGGTCTTTAAACTCTTTGAACCTTTCAAGGTGAAGTTCATCCCTGGCGATAATCTCAAGTAGAAAAATGAAGCAATAGCAAATACTTTTTTTTAACTTCTTAAGTAAAGTTTGAAATCCTAGAAAAGAATTTTCTTACAAAGATTTTGAAGGAATCAAGAAATAAAGAAATTGGTAATTTTAATTTTTTTTTTGAGGGTAAGAGGGTGAGTAATCTTTTTTTCTTAGCTGTGAAGGTTTGTATTTGGAAGCGTTTATTTTAAAAAAAATCATTCTCATATGTTCATTAAAATTTTGACAAATAGTAAACCCAACATCCAAGTTTACCACAGCACAAATAATTTGGATCTATAGATCTTTACTCAATAAATGTGTGAGCAGTGTTAAATAAATTTTATTAAAAGGAAGGTTAAGTTCAAAAGTGGCCACAGCATTCACCAATGGACATTATAGTCACTAAGTGAGAAATCTTTTTTTTTAATTAAAAAAAATTTTTTTTATAAACATATAATGTATTTTTATTCCCAGGGGTACAGGTCTGTGAATCGCCAGGTTTACACACTTCACAGCACTCACCATAGCACATACCCTCCCCAATGTCCATAACCCCAACCAAGTGAGAGATCTTATTTAAAACCCTAATTTTATATTTAATAAAGAAATGAATATTTTAGAAAAAACATTTTATTTTTTTAGTGATGTCGAGACTGATTTTCTGTTACACTTTTTCCTGCCTTCTGGGGACAAGAGTTCAGTCACAGCTCCCGTTATTTAGTCCCTGGTAGCAAATGAGGTGCACCCTGGAATTTACTGATCCATCATGAATGTTTTCCCAGCCAGAAAGATTTAGGGCAAATATCTTTTTTTCCCTCTATTTTAGTTTAAAAATAACCAATTTATGATAATTTCCCAGTACACCACAGTCTTGAGGTCTTGTTCTTTGAAGCAGTCTCGTTATGATGTTCTTTCATTCAAAAACTTTGTATTTCTTTTGTAATTGTGTGTACTTCACGGCCCCTATCTGCAGAGGGTTGTGGACATAACTTTTGTTACCAAAGTATTCAGTTCAGTTCTATAAACCTTTGGATACCTTTCTCCTCCCCAAGTTAGGTTAGGTTTGTCATTTGCCTGACTTGAAGGGATGGTTGTTATAGTATAATTTGGGTAAAGCCACTGCTACCATAGTGACGCCCCCCAACCCCAGGAGGTATGGTGTGTAGTTGAAAGACAGAGGAGCAGCACATATGCACAATCCTGCCTGAAATCTCACCTTGTTAACTCATTTGAGCTAGGAGTTCAAATCCTTCAACTTGACTCTTTGTGAATAGTTACCAGTTATCAGTTAAAGTGGGGGAGGGTCTGAAATGGCTCCCCCAAACCAGCTTTTTTCATTTTCCAAAGCGCTTGCACTGGTGTTCTTTACTGGTGTTCAAATTGTATGCACATAGCATGTATGTTTGGAGAGAGAAATGTTAACCATCCCACAGATGTTACTCTTGGGCATTCCCGGCCGTTTGGGTTTCCAAGCTCCTCTCTCTGCGGTTTCCTCTGGTGAGTAGCCATAATCCTCTTTGCTCAGGATTACAAGGACCTTTAGTGATTGCATTATTAGGGTGGCTATGTTGTTTATACCAGGGAGTCTCTATAAAAGACAGGTGCTGTGAATGAGGGTGCCATTGACCTTTGACAAAACAAAAACGAAACGAAAACCAAATGAAAGAATAAGCAAAAAGGAGATTTCCTAGGTAGGAGGAAAAGAAAAGGATTCTGCCAAATAATATTGAAAAATTAAAGTAAATGAATAATGACATTGCAGCATAGGTTGAAAAGGTGGACACAGGCACAAAAGAGGAGCTAGAGAGGCTGTTTGTATTTTGGCCTCTGTCTGGTGCGATTGACCTTGGACATCGCCTTGATTCAGATGGCTTGGCAAATTAACTGATACGGAGAGAACCAATAAGAAGATACACTGAACACTATTTTGGAACTAGAGCGTATCATGCTTAGCGAAATAAGTCAAGCGGAGAAAGACAACTATCATATGATCTCCCTGATATGAGGAAGTGGTGATGCAACATGGGGGCTTAAGTGGGTAGGAGAAGAATCCATGAAACAAGATGGGATAGGGAGGGAGACAAACCATAAGTGACTCTTAATCTCACGAAACAAACTGTGGGTTGCTGGGGGGAGGGGGGTTGGGAGAAGGGGGGTAGGTTATGGATATTGGGGAGGGTATGTGCTTTTGGATAAATTGGAAAGGGAGATGAACCATGAGAGACTATGGACTCTGAAAAACAATCTGAGGGGTTTGAAGTGGCGGGGGTGTGGGAGGTTGGGGTACCAGGTGGTGGGTATTATAGAGGGCACAGCTTGCATGGAGCACTGGATGTGGTGAAAAAATAATGAATACTGTTTTTCTGAAAATAAATAAATTGGAAAAAAAAAGAAGATACACTGAACACTATTGAGCTTGATGCTGAATTTTGAAACCCTTTATTTTTTATTTTTTATTTATTTAGTGTTACAGAGAGAATAGCCCAGTTGGGAACACATGTTACTTTAAATAACAACTCCGTTTGTCTTTTCTTGGCTTACTTTCTGTGCATGTTATATGCAAAAGCTGTATAGATACAGGTATTCTTGATTTTAGTGCTATTGCTATTACTCATTTTAGATAGACTTGAAATACAGATTTTTTTTCATATTGATAAATACACTACCAACTTGTTTAAGGTGTTTGGTTTCTGAACGTTGTACATTTTATTTGAAAAAAAAATCTTATTACCTGCATACTAATTTATAAACTTAAACATAAATGACAAGGCTTAATCTCTCAGAAAGACAGAAAATTTCAAACTTTGAAGAGATAACTTGTTAGATACAAGTCATTATTGTGTATTCAGTACTTCCTGCCTAGTTACCTGCCCTGCATAGTAGCTTTAAGGTTTACACGGTTTTGTTGATGTTGTAGGTTATTTATAAAATACTTCATATGTGCCAGGTACTGTATTAATTTCTTTATCCATACTGTTTTACACAATATCCAGAACAATCCTGTAAGTTAAGGTATTTTTGCTATTTGACTAGTGATGAAATGAGCACAAAGAGATTAAATAACATGACCAAATTTATATATTAAATAAGCGGCAGAGCCAAAATTTGAAACCAAGTCTGTCAAACTCTAAAAGTTTACTTCCAGCCTCTGTTTTATTGCTCCAATTATCCAGAGTGGAATTCCTACTCTCAAAGTTGTATATTAAGAACAATTTTGAAAAAAAAATTTTTTTAAACAACTGCAATAACAGATACCCAGGAGAGACTAGCATCTATTTTAATATCCTGGACTCCGTTAGCAGGAAATTTGAGTATGGATACGCACACAAAATATTCATTCATTCATCTTCTAACAAATTGAGTACTTACCTGGTCTTGGGTTTTCACCATGCTGTAGCCATTGCAACTATTTTACTAGTTCTCTTTGGTACAGAAGAAACAAATAATACAAATGTAGCTCATACTTGAATGAGCAAAAAAGTCTACTTATTAAATATGTTTTTACCTTAAGCATTGATTGATCATTCCAGAGTTGCTTATAGTAACTTCATTCTCTGTCCAAAGCATTGATCCCTAACAACCCTATCATTTTAACAAATCCATCTTCTCTGGGATAGTTTAAGTTAAATTAATGGTTGATTTTTACATGTGCCAGTTTTGATTATTTCACTAAATTGAAGGGTCAATATGGGATAAGTAAATGACTAATTTATTCAAGTAACTCATTAATGAGTTGTTACTGACAGAATAATTTAGATAAAAAGGTTGTATCTGTCTTACATGTAGATTCACCCCAAGGAGCAAACACCACAGAGTAAGCAATTAATAGTGGCATGTCTTAAGTTTTTGCACTAAGCAGTTGGAAAGCTTGGAAAAGACTTCAAATTACTTAAAGATGTAAGCAGTGTGTTCTCAGATGAAATTTATTCTCATTTCCTCTTAAAAAATCTCAAGGAAGCTTAAATTACAAGTGTCTGAAGTACTAGGTGAATAATAGAATTTTTGAACTAGAAAAATTCAGTGCATTTTTTGGAGCACCTATTATATGATGTTGCTTACATCGATCTACGTATATAGCCAACAAGGTTAGAAAGACCTTAAAAGTTTGTATACAGTTTGAATAAGGAGAAGTTTAAATTCTCATTTGAGTTCAAATCCTTGGTCATTATATATATTTTCTGGTCTATTTGTCTTTCAAAAGCACTGAAATAAATAGTCCAGTTAGTTTTTTCTTTTCTCCTTCTTTCTTTCTTTTTTTTTTTTTTTTTAAAGATAGAATAGATATGATTTACTTTATACTGGCTTTCAGGAAGTGATTGTATAAATAAAGGATTTGGAGGTGGAAAACCAAGAAACACCTTACTGAAATTGCCTTTTTAAAAGACAGTTTAATGGAGTAATTAATTTCATACCTGTCAGCCACAGGACCCATATCTTAGGATGGTACTGATTCCTCTTAAGGAAGGTGCGTGTTTGTGGCATGCACACCGTGACTGTAAGATTTGCTTCCTTCAGACAAAAAGGTTTCTCTTAGAGTCTCTCAAAATTGACCCTGAGTCCCAGGGCTGTTCCGAACAAAGTGTGTCTGACTTCTTTAATACTGAATGGTTTCCAGTTTGGAAATTGTGACTGAGTGTGACCACATCTGGCCAAATTAGTCTAAACTCTGAATGCCATAATCCTTGAATATTATTATAGGAATGTAAGGGGGACAGTCTTGAGGTTGGTGAGCTTACATAAGATGATCACAAACCAGAATGCAGCATGCCAACACACCTGCTCAGGGTTTGACCTCTAAGTGTGTGTGTGCCAGTGCAGAGTTGGAACTAAAAAGAGAGGGGCAGCCACTCTTGAAATATTTTGAGACAAAAAGTACCGGTACATTGGCGTTCATCTCCGGTCACAGCTGTTCTCCCAAACAGGTGCTGTTCCAAATCATAGACTTTGGAGGAAACAGTACACTTTTTGTTTCCTGAGGGATAACTGTATTGATTTTTCTTATACCACAGTCCCTTTGAGATAAAACTAAGACTTTTGATCATCAGAATTGTAGATAAGTAATTGAGGTGCATTAGTTGGCTTCTTTGTACTGTTCTTATAAAGAGTAATTTTCTAAGAGTAATGCAGTATTCGTGTCTTAGTGCTTAATTTTTTGCTTAAATCTGATTCAGTTATGTTTTCCATAAATTGGGGGTGATAAGTCTCGGGTTCAATAGCCCACAAGCAGTTAGGAGCATCCTTTGTAGTAGAGGCTGTCTGGTTTCCTCACAGATGAGTAATGGTTTTATGCTTTTTCATCTAAATGTCAGGATTTTAGCCATGGCTAGCATTTGAGGACTTGTCAACTTTTCTGCACATCTTCAATCCTGTAATAGCTCAGCAATTACACAGCATGTAGGTTGGCATTTTGCTTTCAGATGGTGGTCTCCTCCAAAGGAATGGTGTCATTTTCAGAAGAGTTAAACACGGAGCTTCAGGATAAGACCTAAAATATACAAATATTTTGTTCATGTGCTTTTGTTTTTCCCCTCCTTGAATGGAGAATGGCCTAAAGAGAAATGTCAAGACCGGTGATTCAGGAAAACAGCAAAACCACACACACACACACACACACACGCGCGCGCGCGCAACACTGGTAAAATTTCAGTTTTGTTTTGTTTTGTTTTTGTTTTTAGAGAGTGAATAAGTGGGTGGGGAGGAGTAGAAGGAGAGAGAGAAAATCTCCAGCACACTCTCTTCTGAGTGGGGAGAGACATGTCAGGGCTCAGTCTCATAGCCCTGAAATCATGACCTGAGCTGAAGTAAAGAGCAGATGCTTCATTGACTGAGCCATCCAGGAGCCCCCATTACAGTTGTTTTGAAATCCAAATGAGCATTGTAAAAGAGAACGTTTTTGTTTGTAGCTTGGGAGGAAAAGAAGAAAGCAAAGGCAAGAACACAGAAATGGAATGGGAGTAAGTTCATTAATATCATCAAGTGTAGCATAAAGTGGGAGGAGGAGGAAAATAAAAGCATGACACTCACGCCTGCTTCTCTAACATATGTAGTCAGAGATCCAGAAGGACACTACATCATTCTTAAAGGGACTATCCACCAAGATGATCTAACAATTGTAAATATCTATGCCCCCAATATGGGAGCAGCCAATTACATAAGAAAACTGTTAAGATAAAGAATCATATTGATATGAATACACTAATCGTTGGAGATCTCTAACATATGTGTCCTCCTCGAACCTCTAGAATATGGTAAGTTTTTGATATCAGAAATATGAAAGCTGGAAATGGCTTTAGAGCTCATGTAGTACTACTGCCTCATCTTAGAGAGCAGACCGTGAAGCGAGAGTAAGGCAGAAAATGGAGGAAGTGGTAGGAAAAAAAACAAAACAAAAAACAAAACAAAAAACAAACCCAGAAGATTGAGGAAGAAAACAGTCTGATAGGCTATCTTCCAGTAAGATTTTTTGGAACTTTTTGCTTTTTAATTCTAAAGCTCAGTATATAAAATTACAAGAGGTGATAGAGAAAGGAAGTTTATATTCATTTTGTATAATTGTTAATCTGGTTTTTTTCCTGCCAGCATATAATATTTTGGTTTCCAGCTGTTTATTATCCAAATCATTTCCTGCACTAGATAAAGCACTACCAGCAGGACTCTGAGATGTGTTATGCTAATGAGGGGGAAAAATCTTGGACAAGTTGCAAAGCATAGATTTTTGAGTGACATGAAAAAATAATCAAAATCTAAATGAAAAGAAAACTTGGGTAACAGCCATTATACTTAATATGCCAAAATAAATGATTGACGTTTTAATTAGATGAGAAAATATAATTATATTTTTAACTCTGAAAGGCCCTCTTAAAAGGAAGATGGACATTAAGTAAAAAAACTTGCAAGAACACAACGGAGTACAAAAAATAAAAAGATGCACTCAATTTTCAGCGTTCATGACATGAGTTATTAATTCCATGGATCATGAAGCAAAACTTTTAAAAAAGTTAACTTGCATTTACCCTTTTGACAACAGTTTGCATTATAGTGATTGAATTTTATTAAGAGAATTGTTTGCTAGAGCTATTTGTCTTCGTTTTGGCAGCTCAGGCATAAATATTTAATTTAATTTATGTTCCAAATTAAAAAAAGCCTCATAAAAACTGAGTGGCTGAGCTGTACCTGCTCACTATAAAAAAAAAAATGAGACTTACATATTGCTGCACATAATATAAAGTATACCTACTTGAAAAGAGAGTTCATATGACTCAAAGACATTAACTGTTTCTGAGGTCTGTGGAGAAAAAGGGCTAGTAAAAAAGCAAATATAACAAAAGAAAACAAAACTATCTAGACCAGACCTACATCCTTCATAAATATAAAGTAAAAATAGATTTCATAACTAAATGTAAAGTGTAAAACTATAAAGATCTTAAACAGTCTGAGGGGTATGAAGTGGCGGGGGGGGTGGGAGGTTGGGGTACCAGGTGGTGGGTATTATAGAGGGCACAGCTTGCATGGAGCACTGGGTGTGGTGAAAAAGTAATGAATACCGTTTCTCTGAAAATAAATAAATTGGAAAAAAAAAAGAAAAAAAAAGCAAATATAAGAGATAGCAATTTGGGCTACAAGTCATGGCTTCTCTGAGCTAATTTTGCTTTAAAAATTTTTCCTCTTCCTCGTGAGATGCTTCTGATTAACATTAAACACAGATGCTATCTTGAAAACAGTAAAGTAGAACATTTAAGTGCAGGAAAGTAACGATGACACTTCTTTTTGAAACTATACTTGCTTGCGTGTTTAAACTTGACTTTGAATTTGTTACCTGTGGTTTTATTTCTATTTTCCCCTAGTCTACATGCCACTTATGATTTGAATCCTCAGAGTGGGAACACGTAGAAAATACTTATAAGTTCTTAAGATTTTAGGTGAGAGTGTTGTGATTCAACGCTAGAGTATAGATTGTGGTTTCTACTACATGAAGGACAGTACAACCATGCAAACATTTTGTTCTTTGTGGAACCTGTTAAGGAATGGTCCAGTGAGTTATAGAAACACACAAGGGAGCTGACTGTAAGATAGTACCATAGCCTTCCTTTCAAGTACTGTCATATGTACCTTTATGTGCCTGCACGCTTTGTAAGCCATAGAAGGGTTCTGGCAGTTTGCGTTTTCCAGAATGGCCACAACAATGTCTCGCATACTCTTGTGCAATGTAATCCTGTTGCTATCCTTCCAAGAGGTGGAGCCAAGTTATCCCTCCCTTGAATCTAGGTTGGTCTTTGTGACTCACTTGTTGTGATTAAAATATGGATGGGGTGCCTGGGTGGCTCAGCGGGTTAAGCCTTTGCCTTGGACTCAGGTCATGATCTCAGGGTCCTGGGATCAAGCCCTGCATTGGGCTTTCTGCTCAGCGGGGATCCTGCTTACCCCTCTCTCTCTGCCTGCCTCTCTGCCTACTAGTGATCTGTCTGTCAGATAATAAAATCTTAAAAAAATAAAATATGGATAGAGAAACATTATGTGACTTCTGGAGGTAGGTAAGGTTTCTCCTTGTTCTTTTGGAATGCTTGCTATGGATAGAGAAACATTATGTGACTTCTGGAGGTAGACGAGGTTCCTCCTTGTTCTTTTGGAATGCTTGCTCTTGGGATACTCTCTACTGGGACACTCTCTATTGGGACACTCTCTCAGAACTTGGCTGCCAGGCTCTGAGAAGGCCAGCCCACGTGCAGAGGCTATGTATGGGTACTCTGGTCATCCCCCTCCACTGAACTTGGTCTTTAACTCATCCCAATCCATGGACTAGATGTGACAGTGAAAACATTTCCAGCTTAGGGCTTGGCAGACTAGAAGATGTGGACCAAGTCTAGTGTGCAGCTTGTTTTTGTGAGACCTAGGAGCTAAAATTAATGTTTACATTGTAAATGATGATAAACAGAAGACAGGAAACAGACACTCAGTGTGACCCACAAAGCCTAAAATATTTACTATCTGGCCTTTCAAAGAGAAAGCTGACTGACTTCTGTTCCAGATGATTCCAACCCTAAACGTCACGGAGACAGGAATATCATCCCTTTTGTACCCTTGTCCCAATGCCTGAACCACAGGATATCTGAGAATAATAAAATAGTGTTGTTTTACTTCAGAAAGTTTGGAGTGATTTGTTAGGCATTCATTGGTGACCAGAGAAAGAAGGAAGCTGCTTTTTACTAAAAAGCAAAAAACAAACAAACAAACAAACAAAAAACTACATGCTGACTTCCATAGTAAAAAAATTTTCTTGATAGATGCTGCCCAAGTTACTTGAACATGATCTTGCTATTTTGGGTCTGGTTTTTGGGGTCTGTATTAGAAAATCTGTTCAGCATTAACTGTTGAATGAAAACTAAATATGTTGTGTTGAGAGTCTTACATATTTCTTATTTTTTTTTAAAGATTTATGTATGAGAGAGTGTGCAAGCAAGCCTAAGTGGAGGGTGGGAAGCAGAGGCAGAGGGCTAGGGAGAAGGAGAATCCCTACTGATCTTAGAGTCCTCGAGGCTGGATCCTAGGACTCTGAGATCATGACTTGACCTGAAGTCAGATGCTTAACTGACTGAGCCACCCAGGCATCCTGAGAGTCTTACAAACTAAAAGGTAATCTCCTAATAGATTACTTAATTATAATGATTGGGAGACACATGGCACAGCAAAATCTACCTTGTGTGATGTATTATTTGTGATGCTACCCAAACCCAGGAACTATGTGTGGCCATGAGGCCATTCTTCTCTGATTTTTCTTCATATCAAATATTGAGACTTTAGTATATGACCTTCCCATTAAGTATTAACCAAAGCATTAGCGTAGACCTCAAAACCTCTTTTCGGCGACACATTGGACTTACCCAGGTTTTTCCTTATTATCTAGCCATTTGAGAGGTTAAATGGACCTCTCTCAGAGTAACATATTTTAGGCTTTTATATTTTCAAAAGAAAATATCAACTTTATTCCTCATAAGTCTCAAATTTAAGTTATGTGGTTATTGTTTAACACCTCTGACTCGCTGTACTTGAGGCACTTACTGGTAAGTCCTTAACTGACAGTCCATTGATGAAGAGAGGGCATTTCAGTCATTTTATATTTTTCAGATAAAAATAAATCTGTAAATATATAAGCTGCATTTGTATTATATATATAAAATGTGTGTTTTATCCTACACAATAGGAGAACACTATATGCATCTGTTCCTCAAAATTTACAACCTTTTTAGAATATCTTTCCATATCAACACATTATTTTTGATAGTTATGTAATTTTATGATGTATAATTGTGCCAAAATGTATTTTACTGGCTCTGTATTATTGAACAAGTTAGGTAGTTTCCATGAACAATTTTAAAAGTAATGTTGCCAGTCCCTAACTAAATGTTTGGTTAAGTGCCCAAGACTTTTGATCTGAAGGCTGAATGTTCTATGTATTTATTCATACAAATGACACAGCTATGGAATTCTTCACATGGAATCTGCAAAGTGGACCAAGTTTAAGGCAGTATTGATAACAAGTAAAATACTGAATGGTTTGACTCTTGTAGCCAAGGTCATGGAAAGGACCCTCAGGTAGACTGGCAATGTGGTTTGACCCTCAGAGTAGCCCAAAGATTGCATCTGTTGTTTGACTAAAAGTGGACAACTATTAGGAAAAACTGTTATGCAGGTGTAGACAAGAGCAGAAGAAAGGTCAATTTGTTTCCAGTCATGGTGAATGAGTCTAGACACCTGATTCAGTGTTTCTCACACATGTGTCTACAGGCCGTGCCAATCTGTTCTGAAACTTTAACCACTGTGCAGCACATTGAGAAAAATAAGGATAATATAGTGAGTTTTTCATGAGATTTAATATAATTGTTGAAGTTATTTGGTCAGTTTAAGGACAATTCTGTATTTTGGAATTAAGTCTTTTCTAATTTCAGTGGCTAAAATGTCTTTTCTATCATGAATTGATATTGAGTAGTAAATTGCAGTGTTTATTTTTTTTTTTAAGTGTACCTGTAAAATCTAAATGCTGGGAATCAATGTTGTGATCATCTCCTATTCACCCTGTTAGTGAAGGAGGACTCTTTTATCACAGTATGAATTGGCTGAACACATTACATCTGACAGGTGATATTGACAGTGGTTCAGTCACACAGCGTGGGAGTAAAGGACATCGCATACCATGCAAACACATACAAGGGAACCCGAAAGGGTTGCTGGAGAAGGATCTTGCAGTAACAGGAGGAAAGTGTGTCCTCTGATTCCTGGAGGGGCATATGATTTGATAAAAAAAATTCTATGGGTTGGTAGAGAAGTGAAGCTTATTAGTTGGGAACCCAGTGGAAGGAAGCTGGTCTGGCTGATAGGTGACTAGCCAGGTGGGAGGCCTTTTCCACTGGATGAAGGTGGGTGGGTGGGGGTGTATATCTGTTGAGATTAGAGGGCCTCATGGTCTGGTCTTTGGGACCCAGTGAGGTTCAAAGATGTCAAGGCACTGCTTAAAATTTTAGGTCTTAAAACAAGTCATTGACTTTGATTATGATTCAGTTCAGTTGTAGTGGTGAGAGAATTTGGATTTTTTCACCAAATGCACACATGTTGATGGGTAGAGTTCATATCATTGCCTCAGGCTTTGCCTCCAGGGCTTGAGGTAGGGGACTTAACCAGAATCAAGTGTTGAGGATCAGTGTATCTCTTCAACAGAAGCAGACAACCTGATGTGGATTAGTGAGATTAGGCTGCTGACTGGTAATAAACAAACGGCTAGGACAGCATCTCCAAAACTGAGCAATTGTGGAGTTTGTTCTGAGTTGATAACCAAAACTCTGTGGAGCTGTAGAAGATGGTTTCGTGCTACATACACAGAGTAAAAAGACATATCGTTGACTGTCATGCCTAAAGGAGGGTGAGGGTCAGGAAGAGAAATCGATAAGAACCCAGAAAGACCCATATGTGTGTACATGGATGTACACACACACATACACAATTGATGACAGTATAGAAAGAAGAGACAGTGTCGAAAGAAGACAGTATAGAAAGAAGCTACCTAATTTGCTACATTTGCAGCAGAAATAGACCACAGCAAATCTGTCGTTTGGATGCTCATTCCTGACAAGTCTCATTTGGACAAGAAAGGTCACGTGCTTTAGAGTTAAGAACAGTTACTGAAGCTCTTTTGTAGCTTTCTCATGTGTGATCTGGGTACAGTGATCTCTGTCTATGTTACAAGGAATGAATAAAATAGCAAATGCAAAGTGCTCTAGGAAATTGGTTCACAGGAGGCATTCAATAAGGGGGAGACTTCGACAATGAGACCCATTGGCAATGTGATACTGATTCTTGGATTTTAAAGTTGCAGCCAAATTTTCAGGAACATTTCTGTTGCAAACGTGGAGGCCAGCACTGTAAAGCTTTTTTGCAAATTGCGCTCTAAAACAGAGTTGAATTAATGTCAAGAAGCCAAAAAATATATGTATGTATATATAAACCTCCTCAGATGCTCCTTTCAAAGTGTGAAATGCACACAGGGTAACTCAAAACAAATCTGACGGTGTTTCAGACCAAAAATTCCCTCTGCTCAGATTAATGGCTCTACTCCACTACTGCTCATTTTTAGTTTAAATTGGGTTTTGCTAAAGAGGAATTTTTAAAAAATCAACCAATGCATCCTAACTTACTTTGGAGTTGCTTCACACATATTTTAATAGGAATTAAATTGTCAACAGGCTTTTTACTCTCCCACTCTCTCTCTCTCTCTCTCTTTTTTTTTTTTTAATAGATGCAGGTGGGCAGCGGCTGACTGTCACCTGTGTACTTTGTTGGGATTATACAAAATGTCTGGGAGTCATAGATTTGTTGTAATGTATCCAGAAAAAATTTCAAGTTAGGGTTTAAATTTTATCATATAAACTCAAATGACATTAAAATCACATTAGTTCCCCAAACTGCATTTCAAATTGTTTATCTGGTTGTGTTAAAAAGAGCTGAATGAAAAGAAATGGTGATTTCAATAATAAAAAATATCCCTGAGAAACAACTGCACATTATCATTATAAAGTCAGTTACTATCCCTAGAAGTTTTTTATTCTTGTACACTTGATTTCAAAAGGGTTAAGAATGTAAAGGCTGGCAAGTCAAGATGACATGTTTGCATCCCCCTGCTGACCAGAGAGGAGGGAGAACCAACCTGGTAAGTTGCAGACAGTATATTAAACTGCATTGAGGTTTTTATAGTCATTAACCTATTTCATACCTCAATAGCTCTTTAAAGTAGGTATTTATATTAGTCAGGGTAGGCTAACTGCCATAAGTAATCACAATATATTACTGGTTCAACACAGTAAAATTTTCTCACTCATATCACAGTTCAATGTGGGTAAGTGGGTGTTGGGGAGGGAAGACCTGAAGAAGCAAGTTCTGTTCATTAGATTCGTTTAGAATCTAGGCTTCTTAAATGGATGGTTCCATCACACTATGTGCTTGAAGTCATTGACTGGAAGATTGATAAGCAGGTGAAGGAAACATGATAAAGAATGAAAGATTACGTAGGAGATTTTAAGGAACAGGACTAGCTGACGAATGGTTTATTTACCTTCTATCAACTTCTCATTGGAAAATTTAGTCACGTCCCTAAACTAACCACAAAGGAGGCTGGGAAATGTAGTGAGGCAGTCTTCTCAAGATAAAAATGTTTCTGGCTTCTGTGAGTAAGTTGCCTTGTTTTTGACATAGTATAATTAAACAGTTTTATGTACTAAGACCACTGAACCTTGCAGAAGTTAAATAATCAAGATTACCGAGCTAGTACATCATAGGACTGGTTTGCTTATCTTGAAAGCCAATGTACTCTTATTACATCAGAAATTCTCTTTAGAAAGATTTGAGGAAAGTAGATTTTCAAACTTGGTTACTTTAATAAAACTGTGTAAGGATGTCTTGACGGAAACAGAAACACATCAGAACATTTTAGCTTTTAGAAGACAATTCTAGACAAATCTAACGTACCACTTGAGTTTAAAGGATGAAATATGTATGATACATACATATCTTCAATGATATATATCTTTATCTGGCATTCATTATTTCCCTTAAATCATTGAACGGCTTTTTAGAGACATTATGAATTAGGTTATCAAGGTGTTCAGCCAACTTTCTTACAGCGTTTCCGTTTATGTAGCAATTGGATGGATATATTATCCCCATACTTTCTTCCTAATGTCTCATGATAACTCAGACTAGGTTGTGGTTTTTATGCTGGCATGAAATTCAGCTATTATAAATCTGAGCTATTCACTCAGTAACCTTAATGCATAGGCAAAGATGCTGACTGATCGCTTGTGTAATGATCTACTGCATTCATTGTCTATGTTCCATTTGCTCCTGTCCGAAAACTAAAATCTTAAAAAAAAAATACAGGAGTCCTTTGACACTAGCTGATGTAGAATTCCAGCTATGCATTTTTCTGTGACCTAAGATTATATAAAATAGGGAATGAGTACATAATAAGTCAGACATCTTAATCTGCAAAACCATTTTTCTTTTTACATCCCAATATGAACAGTACATTCAGACATCTACAGTGTGTTTTGATCTTTAATTTTTCAGAGTAGAAAATACTGTGCAGTTGGTTTGAGAAGTCCAGAGTTTGGATTTTGGCTATATAAACATTGGCTGTAGATGTTGATTGATTCGTTCATGCAGGGCACTTCATGCATTAATTCATTTGGCACATGTCTGTTGAGTGCCTTTCTGTGTCAAACACTGCATACAGAGTAATTGGAAGGATTTAGAAACAAAAGGAAAAATAATACCCCATAATAGTAAATGCCTTAAGACCTACAAATACATACAGGATCAGAGTAGAGCTATGTATAGATGTAGAGACAAATGAATTCCAAAGTACATTGACTAATAATAAGAATGAAATATATAGATGGTCTAATACAGTCCTTCACATAGTTATCCTTGTCTTGAGAATGTTATATCTGGGTTCACTGTAAGAATACTAAGAGCATCCTGAGCTGTTGTACTAAAAGTAAAGGCTTTGAAAGTATATCCTTAAGATAGAGAAGATTAGAAGAGGGGAGGGCAGCATCATAAGATCACCTATATCCCCTTCTTTATCTTGATGTCTAGATGCATTCAGAGGGTTCAAAGTTGTAGTGTAAGAGGGCCTAAAGGTTCACTGAAGGTGTATGGGAATGATACACACCAACTTCTAAAGAATGTCTCCTGGTAAATTAGGCTAATTTATAGGGATAATAGGTTGGATCTTAACCTTATTTGTAACCCTTTACTTTAAAAAGGATACTTCAATAAAATACAGCACATTTTTATCATCTATTGAACATCAATGGAGAACACCTATCTGGGTTATTTTTTTGAATTATTTATATGTATGTTTGAAATTTTCCATAAATCAGAAAAAGTTTTAGTAAAGATTTATCATAAAACAGACTAAAACAGACTTTTTTACCAGATATGCTAAATTTCATAATGGGTCAAAGCATGCCTTTACTCTTAGCCAGAAACTTTCTGAAAATGAGGGCACAACTTAAAAGTGTGTACCACATAAATGAATGATATATCTTGAAACAACTTGAAAGGAAAGACATGTAATGAGGAGTCCTGCTGTAGGTTATTCGAAGTTTCAAGTATATTTTTGTTAATATATATTGTTCTTTTCCCTTTGTCATTCTTTTTCTTTTATCTTTCTCTACTTCCATTTTTTCCTCTGGCTTGTTTTTCTATTCCATTTTGTTTTCTCCCCTCCTTCCTTTGTTGCTTTACCTTTTTTCTCTGTCCTTAAGGTCCTTGCCCTTAGTTTCCTGCCCTCGCCATCGCTCTCCAAGGTCCTGAAACCTCTGTTGCCTATACTTAATACTGGACTTTAATATTTACCTAATATTCAGTAGTAATTGCAAAATACTCGAGTGTGCTTGTGGGGGGAGGTCAAAAGTTTCCTCAAGACAGAGACAAATATGATACAGCTTGGTCTCTTTTACCCATGAAACATGTAGAAACTACCTGCCAGCACATATCTCTAAAATTCCCAGTCAGAGAAACTGTATTATATCTCTTTCCCCACTCTCAGCCTTTCTAGGAAAATGAAATGAGAGTGGCAAAGAAACATTATATAAATAGCTTTCCATGTTGTATGTATTGAATGCTAAGCTCCATTCAAAGTCAAGGTGGGAAGAGCGTTCCTTAAGGTCACTGTGTCACAAATGCACGACCATGCAGTACGCAATGATTGGTTTAGTTTTATAATGACTTTTTTTTTTTAGATTGAAAGATTATATGCATTGTGACCTTCCAAAGGAACACTAAATGCTTTTCAGAATTTTAAATCTACCTCCTCCTCCCCACTTATAATGAAGTTAGTCGATTATTCACTTGCTTAATATCATAGCTTTTGCAATTTTCTTTCTTTCCTCACCTTGGGAAGAGGTAAGGGACAGAAAAGAGGTTTGCAGAGAGGAAAGATCAAAGGATATGTAAGATGGCTTTTTCACATAGAAAGCCATTTGATACAGTGAAAGAAGCATGGTGAATAGAGTCAGAAAATTTGGATTCAGATCTCTTTTGCAGCAATATGAGGTTGTATAAGTTGCTTGTTTTTCCTTATCCTAGTGGACTTTATCCTTACAGAGAGGTATTTAATAATCCCCATCTCATGGGTGAGTGAGCATTAAAGAAGGAAACCTATAAGGCACCTATCATAGGTATTTTCTTATTGTAGTGGTTAAATTATCTTAGTATTATTTTTATGCTCCCCAGCCCCCTGCCAAGTTCTCAGTTTAGTCCAGGTATTGTTACTCATGGAAATTTGAAAAAAATGCATGTTCTAGAGACTCACTTTTGTATCATGTGTTGAATTGTCCTAAGTGGAATTTTTAAAAAAATACTGATGATTGTTTTGGTGCTTATACATTAATTCAGACACTTCTTGTAGTAATAAAGCAATAAGAATTTAACAGAGTTTTGATTTACAAAGCTCCTAGAAATAAACTATACATCATGTTATATTATAGTTGTAGGAAACATTAGATATCATTCAACCATACCATCTTGAAATTGAAGAAGTTGAGGCTTAAAACTAAGACTTAGGGTAATGCATCTAGTTAGGGAAGATTCTACTGATCTCAACTATGCTGGCTTTCTAATACACCATTCTATCTACTTGAAACAGGGCCTTGAGTGTCAAATGATTTTGATGCTTCACCATGATGGTATGGACCACTGTTGTATATTCAGTGCCTAATCTGGTAAATGATATGCTGTAGACACTCAATGACTTTAGGATAAATGAATAATTTAATGCTATAAAGTTATACTCTTATATATTTGACTGGAGAGAATATTTCAAGTCCTGTTTACTATGTTAGATATAAAATATCAATATAAATTCTAAGAGATAATATCTCCAGTTCCATCCCCATGGTCAGTCTCCTTTCTGGCTCTCATTTATGTAAGTGATCTGAGTTTTCACTTTTTCTTAAGATCAAGTTTAGGTTGGGGATGCCTGGGTGGCTTGGTTGGTTGAGCATCCAGTTCTTGATTTTGGTTCAGGTCATGATCTCACGGTTGTGAGATAGAGCCCTGCATTGGGCTCCACACTCAGTACAGAGTCTGTTTGGGATTCTTTCTCTCTCTCTCTGTCCCTCTCCCCCATCTCTACTTGCATGCTTGTGCTCTCTCTCTCTCATAAATAAAATTTTAAAAATCTATATTAAGTTGGATTAAATAACTCCCATCAATTCCATTACTTAGAAAGATACAAAGCCCTCTTCAGTACTTTGGGATACCTTGGTCTCTTGGTCCTTGTTTCTATTCATGCACACTTTATTCTTCATTCCATGTATTCTGATGGAAAATTCCATGTTTATCTTGATTTATACAGGAAATGCAATGTTAAACACATAGACACACAGAAAAACATATATTTTCTTATTTAAGACTTGGAAGAAAACAGCCCTATAATGCAAATAACTTCCAAAATTTTGGCATCATTTTGAAATACATTTGAACCCTGTATTTTGCCTTTCTTTTTATGACATTATTAGTATTCCTTTTTATGCCTGGTGCTTCTGGTACCCTGGAATTCGTGTTCTCTTTCTCTTCAAAGTCTTTCAGTCATTTTATGCCGTGGAATTTCACTGGTCCTCCTTCATCTGCTTAACCACTATCCATCTTGGTGAGCTTGCCTGTCACTTTCGAGTTTTTAAATTCTCTCTCTACTTTATTTCTAGAGTTAAATTTATAATATTCTTCTTGTCTCATGCAAAGCAGACCTGTCCATTCAATTGACATCAATCCCTATGCTGGGGGTACAGAAAGGACTAAGAAGGTGGGTGAGTGTAGATGGTACATCTTATCTTCCTTCTTGGGTCTCAGGCTTCTTTTCCCTTCTCATGTCTGTATGGAAGGATGTTCCTGGAGTAACATCTCTGGCTTCTCTGTCATCCCTGTTTATTCCACCTCTTGGGGGAGTAGATGCTTAACTGATTGATGTCTGAAAAATAAAACCAAATATGATTGGCTTAAGGTTTTTTTTCTGCTGCATTTATTAGATATGTCTGCAGAGACACATTTCTAAACATAATTATGAACATATCAAACACAGCTTAGTATCTCACTTTATCATTTAACATTAAATTGAAGACATTTTAAAAATATTTCTTTTTAACTTTGAGCTTTTTAAAAGCAACAAAGTATGAATTGTGAAGAACCAATAGTATATCAGATATCACCCTACCTGTAGAGCCTGATCAAGATGATATCCTAGCTTCTATCTAGGATAAAACATGTTTTATACCCTATTATATGTAAACTAGTCACACAAATATTAATATGTGCTCATTTATTTCCTTTGAAAAGGAAATAAATGCATTTACTATATACCTTTTTCTATTTTTTGTTTTTCTATTCTTACTCCTTTATTATTTTTGCCTTCTAACATTTGCTTTTTCTGTGAAGTCAAAGAATGCACAAAGATACATAGGTGTTTGCCTTGGTTTATGGGAAAAGTATCCAGCTTTGAAATGATTGACATACCAAGGCTCTGGGACCAACCAACCAAGAGACAGAGCATCACATAACCTAGTGTATCATGACCTAGACAAGGTAGATGACCCAAGGGTGCATCTAGGAGCTTGGCAAGGAATAATCAATGAGAGTGGGAGACAAGAGTATGTGCAAAGCCAGTACTATATAAGACCAAGACCAGAGAACCCATTGGATTATAGAGCTGGCCATAGGGGTAGGGAAGAAAGTGGTGAGTTCAGACATGATCTACAGCTCCCTTATCCAGAGGGGTTCCATAGGTTGAGTCCTAATTAGAAGTCTCCAGGTGGTAGTAATTGAATATAGGGCATTAGGGGTCCACATGGTCTGTCAAGTTTGAGATTACTTGCTGGCTAGTAGTGAGGGATATGAGATCAAGGTTTAGTTCCTAAGAATTCTGGGTTGGAATGGGCCAGGTTTGGTTGTTTGGGGGTTCCTTCTGAGCAGGCTAAGCTCCATTAACCAGAGCACAAGTTAGGAATGGAAGTTGAAGTCCAGGTACCTGCCATGAGCACCTATCCACTCCATGGTGTAGGGGCGACGCCAAGGTCTAATGACCTTGACATACACCTAGAATTCACCCCAGGCACATGACACTGTGATCAAAGAAACATTGTTCTTATACTTAGAAATTTTCCTTCTTTATCTCCAAATCTGTTATTTTTGTTTCCTTCTTTATCCTGGACATTGTGATAACTTTCCTCTACCTTAAATTTAAAAAATAAAGTTGGGTATGGAGGTGTAAATGAGTACTTTTGGTATGTTAAAAGTAAAAAAGTCAAACATACCCAAATAACAATAAGCCATCTCCAAAGGGAAGTACCCAGGGTCCGAAGAACTGGCTTATATGGAAGTGAAATAGAATCTTGTTTCAATCACATTAGTAGAAAGAGGCCTATCATGAAACAGTCTGTTGTGTAATCTTTGCCATAAATGTCATGTTCAAAGTCATGTATTGTCTGAACACTATCTGAAAAATACATTGGTTTATGTTTTAATATTTGATGCCTAAATGAATGCATATTCATTAATTTTCTTGTACCATTGAGGAGTATGCTATTTGATCATTATAACCATCCATAGAGCTTTTGGTCATTGCTACTCTTTCCTTTAGGATTTTAGAAACTGGCTCATGGGTTCTTATCAACAGTTCTCCTATCATAAATTTTGAACATTTCAATATCCACAGAGAAGATGTTTACCATAAGCTGTCCTCTGAGCTTTTGGAGCACCTCCTTTCCAATTTTCTCTTGTACTTCACCCTAACTACCCACACTGATGGTCATACTATTCTCTTCTTACTACTAGTAACTCTAGCTCTTCCATAATTCAAATTTCAAACACTTGCCAGTCGCAACCCCCATCTTTCCATCTAACTTCTTTTCATATCCTCTTATAAACAATTCTTAAAATCTAATGCTTCCTTCAAACATTTGATGGTTTCCATTTTTCACTCCTTAACCTCATCTCCTTTCTTGTTTGGCATAATTACAAGATCTGTCCTTAAAATCACTTTCTTGCATATATTCCAATTCCTCTGTTCTTCACTGTCTCCCTCTGTCATCCTTACCTGATAACATTGAAATTCCAGTCTATTCTCGGCTGTACTGACACAGAAGTTTGAATGGAAAAACAAAACAAAACACACACACCTACACACAACCACATAGTCTGGTCTCACTTTAAATTCATGGAAGATATGTGTTGCCTTGTTATATCCCATTACTTTTCCCTAGTTTCATGCTGTCAAGTAAATATTTTGCACCTTCTCCTATGCCTTCAAGCCATCAATATCTCCTTCCCCCTTCTTATATATATATTTTCTTGATTGCTTAGTGTTTTATTAAAGAAATAGAAACAAATGCAAGAAAACTTGCACACATTCCTACTACCAATATACCTTTTTCTCTGGTTGAACCCTGTATTTTGCCTTTCTTATGCCTTTGTTATGACATTATTTGTATTCCTTTTTACGCCTGGTGCTTCTGGTCTCCTGGAATTCATTTTCTCTTCTGTAGTTTGGTGTCTGCCTTTCCTCTCTTTCTCATATTATCGAATTTTCTCTTTTTCCTGCATCATTTAATAGGCATATGCAATAATATCCATTAAAATATTCTATTGAACCTCCCTAGTTTCTCAGCTCTCTTGCTCTCTTGTTTAGCAAAACATTCTCTCTTCACTTTGCATCACTCCGAAATGAATTTGTTCACTACTCCCAAAAAATGTTCTTAATAAGGCATCAGTGGCATTGTCTGTGCCATATTTGGTCAAGCCTCAGTCTTCACCTTAGCAGCACTGGGCAGAGCCAAAGACTCTTCTTGAAACATTTCTTTGCTTGACCTCTTGAAGCTTCTTCTTTCCAGTAGTTCTCCTACTTCATTGCTGGTTCTTTAAAGTTCTTCTATTGATTCCTCTTGATCTTTGGGACTGCTAAGCATGGATGTGCTCCAGGATCCAACTCTTTGCTTCTGTAGTCTCACTCTGTAGTTATCCAACCTCAAGGTTGTACAAACTTCATATACTTTCACCGTTATATCTTCCAACACAACCTTTCTTCTGAATTCTGGACTCATATGTTTGTCAGTTTATATCACCACCTGGATTTCTAATGAAGAAACTTAAAATGCCTGTAAATGGCTCTTGATTCACATCCATATTCTAAGAAAACCTGTTCCTCCCATAATCTGTCCATCTCTGCAACTCTCATCTCTAATCTCCCGGTTTCTCAGGACAAAAAAAATTAAGTCATCTCTTTCATGCCATATATCTGATCCTCAACCAAGTGACAAATCTTGTTGGCTGTAAAGAAATCTGGAACCTGACTTTTCCATTGCTTTTACTACTATTAACCTGTTAGAAGTAAAATTTCCAATACATATCCATGCTACACACACACACACACACACACACACACATTTCTATTCATCAAACTCTGGTTTATGCACACACAGTTTCAGTGGTTTCAAGATATACAACTAATGTTAAGAAATTTAATTTATTGGGGTGGTTAGAATCTATACTGGTATAAATTAATAACCAGAGACTGGTCTTTTAGGTGTACTTGAGGAATAGGTATGCTTTTTTCCTCTTGGGCTGATACATTTCACTATTTCATTTCTGTCACAAACAGAAGAGCTCTGGACTGGCAGTTGGAAGAATTATTTGTAGCAGTGCCATTATTAACAAGTTGTGTAACCCATATATATTTGTTGTTCTACAACTTTGCCTCTGATCAGGCCACCAAATAGGGCCTGAAATGTATTTATATTTCTCCTTTACAAAACTTGTCTCCTTGTAAGTACAAGAAAATATTGTGAGAAACTAAAGAGAAGAATTCAAGATACAGGTTAAAATATTAGGCATCCCCTGGCGATCTTGGAGGAAAGTAATTTTATTTCCCACCTTTACCCCAGCTCTGCTTGCCTGGATTGCACAATTTAGCACCACAATCTGATGCCCAGGAAGTAAACTTGTAGTGTATTTATTTATCCTGCCACTCAAAAGCAAAGTAAAATTTAATCCCACCCAGTTAATGAAAGAAAAAAGAAAAAAAAAAAAAGACTTGGTTGTGAGAACTGGGGAGGAAGAGAACTGTTTGAAGATTATTAATATCAAAGACTTAATTTTGTCATTTTACAGAGTTGAGTTAATGGATTAAACTTGTGGCTGTTTTATGTAGTTTTGTCAGAAAGTGATGTGTCAGAATTTTTACATCTGAGATACCTGCTTTTTTAAGTTGACTGGAAGCATCAATCACAGGTAAAATTTTCCTGCTGATAGTTCTCTTTTCTCTCGTTATCAAAAAAGAGGAATTTATATGTGATTTTTCAATGGAAATAGGAGTGGAAGAAAGCCAGTTCATTTCAAAGACACTTTAAAGGTGCCCGAATTTCTGTTTAACTTTGAAAACAAACTTAAACTGATATTCTGAATTCTATTAGCAATCACAACCGCACAAGTCCCCATTATTATTCCTTGCACCTTGGTTTAGGTGTCCTCACGTGAAACCTTCCAAAGTATGAGGCTGGGCTTATTTTGGGGTTTGATTCTGCATATGCTGAGGGAGAGGAACTTAACTTTTTATGGACTTACCAGCTTCTCAGCACTATTCTAATTCGGCTCTTTGCATTCAGAGTTAATCTCATATATAATCATCACAGTAATTATTTGAGGTAGGTGTTACATTTCCCATTTAACAAATGAGGTTATGGAGGCTCAGAGAGATTAAAATGACTTGCCCAAGGTTATTCAGTTAATAAATAGCAGATTTAGGAATCAAGCTCAAATCTTCTCTTTCAAAGTCTTATCTCTTTGGCATAATCTATTTGTAGTTAGGATTTCTTTCTGAAAATTAAGAAGTGAATTTAAGCCCAAATTTAGATCTACATTTGTAGTCATTAATTCTAAATTGAAATATGCAAACATAAAAAAAAGAGTTAGAAAAGAAATCTAGCCAAATTAGTGTGATATAATACAAAATGGCTTAAAGTGAGATTCTGAAGACATTCTTTTTGGTCTCAGCTGTCTCACTAACTAGCTCTGCGACCTGGGGCCTCACTTTGGGACCTTAGATTTCTCATCTGTAAAATGAGGATTTTGAACTCAATGACCTTTACATCCTTTGCAGTATAAAAATATTCCATGTTTCTGAGTTGGAGCTAGTTGAAGAGTGTTTTCCTCCTTTCAAAGCCATATTAGTAAAGCACCTGAAGGAAGAAAAAAAAAATTGGGAAGAGGAACAAAGCCACATGTTATGCTGTGTATTGATGTACATAATTGCATTAAATTCCCACAGCCCACATATGTCGGGCGTCAACCCCGTTTTACAGAAGGGAAAAGACTTAGAAGTGAAGCAGTTCACCCAAGTTGGCGAGGTTTGGTCCAACTTGCTTTCCAATGTTTGTGAAGGCCCTAATCCTAGTCCTCAGTTTGTTGAATCAGATTTATTATTTAAAAAGAAAATTTGACAAAATAACTTCATTAGCTCATTGCAAGGTAATTGGAAGAGAGGAACTATTGTACCTTACAATGAATGCATACATTCTTGTTGAAATTAGTACAGAAGGCTAGAAGAAGAAGAAAATCAGACAGACTTTGGGGAGGTCAGGAGCGAGGCCCTGCAAAGTCTGCCTCTACCTGTTGGCCAAGCTGAGGGTATTTTCTCTCTTCCTTAAGGAAAGTAAGGTATGCTTAAGGGCCATATGATCGAGATTGCAATCCAAAGAAACGAATTTGAGCTGCATTAAGGAGAAAGGATTGATGCCGAGCCGGAGATGAACCGGTTTTGGTGGTATTGCTGTAAACCAGGTGAGAGAGAAAGTGGCTTAGGTTACGATGGTAATGATGGGCGTGGAATGAGATGGTTTGACTTGACAGATGTCTCGGAGATGAAACTGACAGAACTTGGCTACAGATGGTGAGGCAAGAAAGACGTGAGGAATAACGACTAGGTTTCTCTCACATACGATTAGACGGTAGGTCTGGAAATGGATCAGGTTGGGGGTTGATCGTAGTGGGAAATGGGTATTGCAATAAATATAGAGAGTGGTGCTTTGCAGCTGAAATATTTTCTAAAAAATGCTTTCTGATATATCCTCTTGTTAATGCCACGGTCTTCCTTAGAAGACAAAATTCTCCAAAGGAGAAAGAGCATAATAAACATAATGATGTATATTTGAGAGAAAAAGTCTTTTGATAACTTATTATTATTCTCTATTTCAGACTAGCATTTGTACTTTCCTCTTAATAGGCTTGTCACAAAATGTGAAATCCCATTTATTGTGGATAACTAACAGCTGGCGTTTCTGTAGAATGAGAGAAATACAGGTGCCTTTGGCTTGATTAGAAACATTAAACATACATGATTATCAGCTCGGTTTTTGGATCAAAAGTAGTTACTCCAAAGGAGAAAGTTAGGTATTTGGAGGTTGTATGTGTTTTAAATTCAGGGTCATTTACATTTTAGCTTCAAAATGGCTAAAAAGATGTGTCCTTCTCAGCATGTCTGTCTTGTTTAGATAGCAGTGTGTTTTGGTTGGAATACTCAAGTAACATCTTTTAATACTGGGCCTTAAATCGTATGAACATTTTGCTGACTCCAAAATAAGAAAAGCCTGATACATATAATACTGTTTATTATTAAATTACTGACCACAGGGTATTCATTTAATCCTGCATGGATTAATTCATTAATCCTGCATTATCTCTCAGCAATTTCCATTTGAAATTGGGACTCTAAGGTTGACATCAATTTCATATTAGAAATGCCCTGACTCCTCTTAAAAGCTGTGGGTGCTTTATGAGTACAGTGAATATTTACTTAGCTCTCTGCACCAGATCTAAAGCTCTGTGCCTTTCAGGTATCATCCCATTGACTTTCTACAAGAACGATCTTAGGCAGATACTAGTTTTCTAGCCATTTGACACAAGAAGCAAAATGGACTTGATGATGAATGATTCTGGATCATTACTATAGTACCTTGTTAGAGCCCAAACATTTACGAAAGGAAGGAAGAAAGCAGGAGGAAAGGGACACAGGGATAAGAAGCAGAGGAGTTTCTGTAATCACTTCAGAATAGGAAAGTGTGTCCTCTTGTAAACACCTGCCAAAAATCATAGCTCTTTGTGTTTTGTTCATCATCATTCTCTTCGACTTACTTGAGATGTTCCTTCTATTGTGTGGAGAGTGGAAGAGCATAAGAGTGACCAGAGAAAGCCAAAGAACAGAGAATGCAGGCATCTCTGGTAACAGGTGATCTGGTTGAGTAACTCTGCAGACAAAATCCACTCAACTAAAAAAAGCTACCCTGTGTCATCATGGAAGTAAATCATTCTTCTGGGGTCACAAAAATGTGCTTCAAGTATCCCGTACTATAACACTTCTTCCTATTCTGAAGTTCTCCCCGAAGCCCTGATCAGCTTTGATCATATTTCAGTGAGTTTTCAAAGCTCCGCTCCTCTGCCCTCTTCACCATAGTCAGATACTTGTTAACACTTTCAGGCTACCTACTTCATTCAAAATTCTGTGCCGCACATGGGGACTAAATGAAAGGTATTTTCAAGCTGAAATTAAATGTAAGTCTTAGATAAATAGGTGAGGAACAAAAGACACATGAGGTAGAAGGGGGCAGGGATAGGGAAGTGGAGATGAGGGGGAGACTTTGATCAGGTTTCGATTTGCCTGATGCTGCCAGTCGGTAGTGGTTCAGTTTACGAAACCAAAATATTTTCTGTTTCTTGTCCGCTCCTTGTTGCTTTTTGGGATTAGACTTGATGTGTTTCTCAGAATCTTACAGACACTCTGATTTGGAAATACAGAACAGTGCCCACGAATCTGCCATTTTAAACAAAATCATCCAAGTCCTTTGGAGACTCACTAGAGTGACAACCGGGTGTGAAAAGAAGTCCCTTTACATTTGCCATGAATCTTTCTTAAGGAACAACACTCAGCCAAGCCTCAAAAAAACCAAAAAAAACAAAAAACAACACAAGGGGTTTAAATAGGAGAAAATACATTTGTCTGGATTGAGGAGTCAGTCACTGGGGGATAAATTCCCAGGGAGGTGCACTTGAGAGCTGACCTCCTTCACATTTTTAGTTAGGATGAAGCACTTAATGCAAAAAAACAAAAGGGGGGGAGGGGGGGAGGGGGAAGAAGAAGAAAAAGAAAAAAAAGAACAAGACTTAGTCTTTTTGCTGTTTGAGCTTGTTCACAATCTGAAGCATATTCTGCCTCCTGGAAGTTAAAATTTCTAAGTGGATCAGAAACTGGGGTGGGGAGTAAGGTGGGAAATGAAAGCACTCATGAAGCAGCTCAAGATTTTAAATGTTAGAAGGTCATTCACTCAGATAGATAGCATTTTATTTTGATCTCCTCCTCAGAATATTTAGATCTGACCAGTGTGCCTGCCGGCTTCTCTCTCAGTGCCTCCGTGGGCTGCCTTAAAGGGAAGATGCTTATGTAAAGAAGACAAGTGTAGGAAGGCAGGCGTCAGCTTCACAGACCAAGGAGCTCCGCAATTCCACCCACTGCTGCTTTCCCGGAGCAAACTCCCCAGAGATGCTCTTCTAGCGAGATGTCTGGTGCTTTCCAGTGCTTCCCCAGCCCTTTCTGATGTGATGATTTCCTCCCGATAGCTTAATTGTATTAGATCATAGGAGCACAGGGTATAAATGTAAAAACACTTAAAGGCAAAGAGAAACTTTCAAAGCAGCTGTTTAATGTAGGGCTTTAAAAAAATCTGGGAGGTGGTGTGGGGGGGAGAGAACTCAGTCTAAAACCTTACAAAATAAAAACTAGGCAGACTAGTTTTCCCTTTCCCTGTGTAAGTAAAATATTCATGAATTCTGCCGCTATGGTATTGTATGCTAGATGCAATCAAAAGCTCGTTTACAGAGTAAAAATCATTGAAAAGTGGACTGTTACCTTACAACGCTTCATAGAAGAACCATGAAATCTGCATTGCAAGGCGCTGTCTCTCACTGTAGCAACCTTGCTTCACACATTTCCAGGAGAAGGAGCGATGATCTTGACTTTCTGTAATGCTTTTCATGACAAGATACCTGGAGGAGGTAGCTGGCTGCTGTAAGGGCTGAGGATTCTGTATAGCCCTGATGGGAGGAGAAAGGATTGAAAGGGGGCAAGTAATCACATTCAGGGCCTACTCAGTATCAGTGTCTGGTCTTTCAAACGGGGGAAACAGTTGGTGAGCAGAAGAGCTGCTGCATTTCTTCACAGGGCTTAGAGGCCGGTATAAAAACCTGCTGTCTCAAAAGACACCTGACCCCTGTGTGTATAATGGGGCTCACAATCTCCTCAGGCCACCAAAAAGGTGCTGCCTTTCATGCATCCATCTGTCTGCTCCTGCCTCCATTGATCGGTCTGTTTGTGGATTTATCTGTTCACTTGGCGAATATTTTAGAGCGCCTACTTTGGTCAGTGCACCATACCCGAGGGGTCAACACGATTCCTCTCCACACACACAAAATGTCACATTTCAGTGGAAAGATAGGTTGACCTATTTGTGGTTAAAAATGGTAGCTTGAACACATTCCTCTTAGGATGACATTATAAAAAGAGATGAACAGAATAAGAGGGGATGAGTGGTAATTTAGAAGTCCCCAGAAAGTAGACTCGTCTGTTGACAGTAGGAACATCTGAAAAGCCACCCGTTTTGTATGAAGGGACCCTCAAGGCACTCCTAGGTAATGGTTGAAAGGCTGTTTCAGAAGCAATTATAACACCAAAACTTCCTCCTCAATATTTCCCAGCAAAGGGATCGCCTTTCTCTCTCAAGGTAGACAGGAGATTATTCCCTCTGGTGAGGATACCAGAAGATCTTTGCACTGTAAGACCACAGGAATAGAACTGAGTTCCCAACTGAAGATATGGGAAATGAGTATTAAACACCAAAGGCTGAGACCATTCCTCTCCTGCTGTTTTCTTTTATCATGTCTCCAGATAGGTTAGCAAGACTTATACATTCCAAGTCAGATCTTGGAAAATTGTGTTCTACTCCATCTAACAACTTGAATGAAGTAACATGGGGATTCTCTAATTTAAAAAATAAACAGGCAAACACTATTTCATTCACTTCAATATGTAATAAAGACCATTGTCCGCAAGCCATCTCCACAAGTACAGACTTCTGTTTGGTTATAAATTCCCACATTCTTATATGTGGGAAGGGAGGGAATCAAGGATCAGATTAGAGGGAAATCTGTAATATGAGAAAGGCCAAAACAAAAACAGAAAAAGCATCTTGAAGAAAACGAAATCTACGTGGGATCAAAAGGATTCTAAAATGAACAAAACTATCCTTGAACAAAACTGAGATCAGAAAAGATACTGTAACCAAAGGGCAAAAAATGTACAGGATTTCTCAGGCGATGCTGAAAGCAGCCAAGGTTGTTACTCTGAAGTCTGTACTGTATAATACAGTAGCCTCAAGCCACATGTAACTATTTAAGTTTACATTAATGAAAATTTAATAAAATTAAAAACTCAGTTTCTTTCTCATGCTAGCCACCTTTCAAGGGCTCAGTAATCACATGAGGTTAGTGATTAACATTAGGCATTGCAGATAGGACATTTCCTCTTTACAGAAATTCTACTGGGTGGTGCTGCTCTAAGGAGAAGCTTGCTTGCTTGCTTGCTTGCTTGCTTTCTTTCTTTCTTCTTTGACAGAGAGATCACAAGTAGGCAGAGAGACAGGCTCCCTGCTGAGCAGAGAGCCCGATGCTGTGGGGCTGGATCCCAGGACTCTGAGATCATGACCTGAGCTGAAGGCAGAGGCTTAACCCATTGAGCCACCCAAGCACCCAAGAGAAGTTTCTTTTTTTTTTTTTTTTTTTTAAAGATTTTATTTATTCATCAGAGAGAGAGAGAGAGAGTGAGAGCGAGCACAGGCAGACAGAATGGCAGGCAGAGTTAGAGGGAGGAGCAGGCTCCCTGCGGAGCAAGGAGACTGATGTGGGACTCGATCCCAGGACGCTGGGATCATGACCTGAGCCGAAGGCAGCTGCTTAACCAACTGAGCCACCCAGGCGTCCTGAGAAGTTTCTTGAACTAGAAACAGAGAGAATGAGGGTACAGCATTTATTCTTAAGTGTTAAATAAATATAATGACAGCATTAACAAAAGGGTGAAAGAATATTGAAGAGGGGCTTAGTAATTTTTGCTCAGGGGGTTGATGATGAGACAGTTCACCAGAGTCCTGTCTTGACAAACTGGAAATGGGATGGAGGAAATTGCCAAGTTTGAGACCAGGTAGGTCTTCCATCCTGTCCGGCTTTGTGGTCCCACCGGTGCTCTTTCCTGTGATGTAAGAGTTTGAGAACCTGTAAAAGGGAGAGGACTGAGGCATAGGAAACCTGAGGAGACAAGGGGAGATCTAATGATGAAAATATGAGTAGTTGGTTCAAGTGAAAGCAGAAGTGAAATACTGTCAGAGGGATACTGGGGAAGAATATGAAGACAACAGTGGAAGGGACAGCATCTCCAGTGTTGAAACGGTGGAGCAAAATGTGTTCGGTTTGGTTACTCTTCAGAGAATGCTGTTCCTCCTAACTCTGTCCATTAGATGTTTAGCATTCCATTAAAACGTAAGTTTCACACCCCCATGTTAGAAACTAGTTTTAAAACCCACAGAGAAAAACAGGAAAGTGTTGCTCTCTCTCCTCACTTTCAAAACCATCGATAAAATCTTCTGTGTGCTTTGTCAGGTCTGAACATGGGGAGGACCAGAGGGGCAGATGTCAGATGGAAGTGCAATAATGGACTTTAAGGCGGGGAAAATGAGACAAGTCAGCATCAAGTTAAAAAAAGCACAAAAATTTGGGTCCTTCTGAACTCTTATCATATGTAGGTATCCTAGCTTATTCATAAGTTGAGCGTAGGAACAAGTTAAGTAAAAGCAGAAGGGCATTCATGATCTTCTAAACAACAGAAATGTTATTAATACAAGTAGTTTAATTTTAACACTGGTTATTTATGATATTAATAAATTTAGCATATTTGCAATTCATATTAGCACCATTTGGGATCTAGGCGTTGTAGTCCTTAACTATAAAAGGTATCATACCCTATTAGAGAATGTCTATTGTAGGAGTCATTAATTAATTAGCATGCCTTTTTTGAGTACTTATCAAGAGCTGCGTCGGCTGTAAAGGCACGTGCGCCTAAGACAAGGTCGTTGTTCATCATTGATGGTAAATAAGTGTTTTACCATTTAAAAAGTTAGGTGTGTGTGTGAGAGGGGAGAATTCAACGGTTTCCGGTAGTAAAGGTAAAATTTCCTGAAGTAATTTTCAATTGCAGACGCTATACTGTGTTAGTTAATTATCCTAACTACCTTGAGGAAGAGGTATGGTTTTTTCTTGGAGTATTAAACAAACTCGAGGCTCTGTGTATTCAGTGGGGATGGAAGATTCTACAAGGTAAGATGAAAAGGTACTAAAATACGTCTTGAACTGCTATTTATTTAATCTGATTATCCAAAAATAACACATTTATTCAGGAAACATTCATGGCCAATTACCAGGTGCCCAGCTACATTCTAGAAGCTGCAAAACAAAGCAGACTAAATAGCTGTTCTATTCTAATGGGAGAAATGAGACAGTTGACAAAAGGAGACTATGGCAGTTAGCGATAAGTGTACTGATGAGAAATAAAGCAGCCCACAAGACTTTCTAAGGGAGTTGAAAAAATCAAGCAGAGTGAGGCTTCACATTTTTCTGCATTTCCAAGGTGATTGGACTATCCAATAGGAAAGTGCTACTGGCTTTGCACTAGCATCCCTGTGGGGCCGGACAGTAGAGCATTACTCTCCACCGACCTCTAGAGGGCATGTCACAGCAGTGTGAGGGCTTCTGCTCTTAAAATGAGTCTTAGGTTTAAAGTTACAGTTATCTGTGATGAGTAAGTTTCAGAAATTTGTGCAACATTGTGCCTATGGTTGATAGTAAGGTATTGTGCACTTAAAAGTTTGTTCACATAATAGATCCCATGGTAAATGTTCTTCACACATGTGCACACACACATGCACAACCATCAGAAGCATCAAAGGGACATAAAGAAACTTTGGGAGATGCTGGCTGTATTGATCCCTTTGATTGTGGTGAGGGTAACACAAGTGTATACAAATGTTCAGATTGTATACAAAATGTATCCATGATTTATGTGCAGGTTTTTTTCTGCATACCAATTCTATGTCAGTAAAGCTAAAACAAAACAAAAAACCTTTTAGATCTGGCTTCACAGAACTCCTGGGCAATAGCCAGTAGCATCACACTTGTGGCCTCCCGTTCAGACGGCTTCAGCCGTGTTTCGTGTAGGGGTTTCTCCTAAAGATACATGACCCTTGTTTGTCCCGGTCCAGCCTGGTGTAGCTGCCCCAGTCCTCAGGCACGTCCCTGGGGTTCGGTCAAGTCCATCAGCCCCTGGAACTTTCCCCGGTAGATGCAGAGGCATGAGAGCACATTGGATCAAAGGACTGACACCTAGGTCCCTTATATTTCTTTGAGGTAAGAATATGAATGTTTGTGTCCATGTCTTCTTGTTTCATTTTCACATGGGTGTAGTGTCTCCACAGCTGAGTGGGAGTCCCTTGGGGTAGGACAGTGTTTAGTTTTGTTTTTTACTTTTTTTTTTTAAACTACCTCCTTTCCCTAATCTCCTTCTCTTGTACCTCGAGTACAGCCCCTTTCCACTGAAAGAGGTCTACTTCGTTATCCAGCAAAACATGGTTGAGTGTGTAGTACAATCCTCCTCAGGGCTTGAAGGGTTTAGAGCCACGGAGACATGGACATATTGGTTGTTGCTCTTAAAATGCCCACGATCTGTTTGTGGAGGTAAAAACAACACATGCGTGAATAATTACAGGACATCTGAAGGTAGCATAGCGACAGGGAATTAATTGCAATGAGACTTTTAAAGGTTAATATGAGCTTAATGAAAACAAAGAATTTGAATTGAGGCTATTCCCAGTGTGTGAAATTGTCATAAAGGTGTTACTTCTAAAAAGAGTTAAACATATATGGACTATGGGATGTTTATCATCCTGGCTAAACCAGAGTTCCATGAGTGGGGAGAGAAAAGTTCCGGTACATTAATTGGGACTAGTTAATGGAAGGCATGGGGCTGAAAAGAAGGATATAGTTTTATTCTAACAGGTAGCAGGATCTGCTGTCCATTTTTAAACTGGGGACCTGTTCAGGAAAATGAGAACATGAAAACATTTTAGAAGCCATTCACAATGACTAGCTGGTCTTTTTTTTTTGTCATTCTAAAATCCTAGGGATACAGTCTTCCGCATATGTAACCAAAATGCTACTGTGGCAACCCACCACTTGAGGTCTTACTAAGAAAGATTCGCTCGTCTGTCCCATGCCAGGAATGAGCCAGTTCAACACCCCTTGCCCACCGCCCCCACGCTCCCACGCACATGCATGTGTACACACACACACACACACACACACACACACAGGTTTCTGCCCCAGTAAGACCTTTATCTGAAGCAGGTCTTTGTCAAGTTTGAGGAGATGAAGAGCTTCAATTCATAACATACAAGCCCCTTAACACTGAATGTTAAAAGTTCTGCCTTGAAAGTTATTGTTTAGTGACCCTCTTACTCCCTCCCATTACCCTTCTGTGCTCTCTCCTTGGAAACACAACTTTACTAGAAATTTAAAATAAGCACAAAATGACATCACAACCGTCCCATTTTATTCACAGCCAACTTTTCCTAATATGTCTCTTAGCCCCATTCCCTTTGGGTCACCCTGCAATGGGTGGGACCACTTTGTGGGAGTTGGGGGGGGGGAAGTAGACCTCCATGTCTGTGCACTGCACTCTGCCTGACCTTGTATTGCCCCAGGTTTTCCTACCAAGTTCACAGTAGCTAGTAAATGCAATGGAGGGAGGTCATGTCTCCCCACAAATCACTCTGCAGAGAGCTCTGTCCAAAGTCCGAGTTCTAGAAATTGAGAGCTTGTCATACACTCAGCTCCAGAGGCCACCAGGTAAAAGCAGATCCTCTGTGTCCTTCCTTTTGCTGGCAAAACTGTCTCTTCCTCCCTTTCCCCCTACACAGATTTCTGTTAATTTGTAAAGACAGGATTTGCCCGTGTTTTTATTTTGAGTGTCATGTTAATACTGAAAACCCTTTTGGTATCTTAATGAAGTAGATGATTTAACAAACGATCTCGATTTCAGAATCATTCCACCTCATTGTTCAGGAAATTTCTAACCTATTATCACTGGACAATCTATAGTCCTTAATTTCAATAGCAGAGGATCTTTGCAGAAGCGCTTTTGTGTGCTTCCAGAGCGGTTCTCACTGGCTCTTCGATTTCAGTTACACGGTCTGACGGCTGTTACTCTCGCTCTCTCTGATTTGTAGAAGTCAGCATTCTCAGGAAGACAGATGTGGGCAGAGGGTTTGAGGCTAGCCTGTACTATCTGGGCTGTGGCTAGGCTGACTCCTCCTGAAGGAGGGAAAGGGGGGGTTAGAGTCCTTTTCTCCCTCTGACTGAGGGGTGGGTCTTAGTGTTTGTTGCTGCTGATGCAGAGCTCCGCTTAAATGATATAGGACGTGAGGGGGTGGCAGCAAGTACAAAATACTGAAATAAATTACCATATATATCATGTTCTGGTGGGTAAGATAGAAGGGATGTGTGTAATGAATCAAAGCTGGAAGTAGTTCTGGTGTGTGGTGATAGTGAGGGAGACAGAGTTCTCTGGGGCTCTGCCTCAGCTTCCGAGGGCTCGGGATGAGGAATATGTGAGTAAGCAGAAACCACTCACTGTAATGTGACAAGGGAGGACATTTGTGAGGGCGCAGGAGACCTTTCGTTATCGTAGTGGGGATCTGTTCCTTCGCCAGCGCAGCACTCTGATTTTCCTGTGGGGGACATCTCTTTCCCTGCTGCGGACATCTCTTTCCCTGCTGCAGGCCTACTGGCCTGTGCTCAGTTAGGGAGCCTTCCTCACCCCTGCCAAGGCGTGGGCACGTGACCCGGGCTGGGCCCCGGTCACACTCTGTTCCTGAACCTGAATTTGAGTGGCATGATCAGATGGCGGAAGTAAATCTGCAGCTGATTGATCCGGCAAAGGAAGCCTTGGTGACCTGGCCCTTTTGTTTCTGTTCCCCAGAGTAAATCTGGTTGCTGTCTTCCTTTGAGCCCTGGGGGTTCCTGTTCCTTTTCATTATGCAAGCTCTCCCCTGTGCCTAGGGGAAGCTCTGTGTTGGGCTCAAGCTAGCCTGGCTCCATTCCTTGTGTTGGTGGTGAACTATTTCAGTTGGTGAAACCTTCAGAATATTCTGGTCGTCAGCTTCTTGCTGCTGACATGCAGGCTGTTTGCTTCAACACGATTTGCATGGCTCGCTTGCCTCAGACTGGAAAAGAGAGACATGGGAAAATAGAGTAATGTTAGGGATGTGTTTATACTCAGGGTATGGCTCTGAGTATAAAGATTTTATTTATTTATTTGTCAGAGAGAGCAAGCACAGGCAGACAGAGTGGCAGGCAGAGGCAGAGGGAGAAGCAGGCTCCCCGTTGAGCAAGGAGCCCGATGTGGGACTCGATCCCGGGACGCTGGGATCATGACCTGAGCCAAAGGCAGCCGTGTAACCAACTGTGGCTCTGAGTATAAACACAAGGAAGCAAACAGCATCTAGTTATAGGCTAGTTACAGGACAAGTTTGTAAGCTCCGAATCCTACTTCCTCATCTGTTGAGAGAGTGATGGTCACTCATTCTTCTCTGTAGAAGTGAGAGTTAAGTCGGATCACATTGTTACATCCCTGGAACAAGGCTTGGTACATTGAAGGTGCTTAATTAATCTTTGATCCTGTCCTTTCCTCTCTCTGATCTGTTTCTCAGTCTCCCTTCAGAGATTCTGATGAGGCTGGCAGATTAAACAATGCATTGAGGCATGTTTTGTTTCAGGCTTTTTTAACGGGACTGCTTTCCACAGTGGGTCACGATGTGGAACTTCTGGATGTGGGTATGTTTGTCTTCCTTTGGAAACTTGTCATGAGTCTGAAACATTTTATTGGCAGTGATCAGAAGGAAAGTCTTAAACTCCATGACTTCAAGATGGTGGAAATACAACGCATTGTGTAAATTTCAGGGCTCTGGGCTGCTGGAAGAGTGGGTACGCGTTCTATCCCATTAACACGATCCTCTCCTCTCATTAACTCTAAAATCTACTTGCTAGTGAACAGCTAATCCCCTACCGAAGTCTCTCCAGGGTGCATGGGAGATCTGCCTGGGGCCACCCCTCTGTTGAACTTGCTGCAGTGGCTACTGCTTGCTGCCCTCTTGCTGCTCGGCCATCACGATTTCATTTTGCTGCTCCCTTTGATCCTGACATGAAGAGGCTCTCCATACCGTCTACCTACCCAATGCCCATCCCATCCTGAACTCCTGCTTCACTTGCTCCTTGCGTTCCAAAGCTATCCTGATGGTCATCTGAGTCAGCTTCCTCATTTTTTCGATTCTTCCTTCTCTTCGAAGCTTAAGGTGAGCCCGTTAGGCTACATGGAGGATAGACCTAGGGATGGACAGAGGCCACGCGCTTGATTGCATTATTCCCATAGCGTCTTACCCATGGGTCTGTCACTTAACTGCTTCATTCTTTATACATAAATATAAATAGTTTTGAATGTCGTATTAGTAGACTGATATAATTTGGTATCTTAATGAAGTTAGTGATTTCAGGAAATTATCTCGATTTCAGAATCACAAAGTCTGCAAAAATTCATTGTACAGGAAATTTATAAACTATTATCTCTGGACAGTCTACAGTGCTTAATTTCAGTAACAATTTCAGTAACAGAGTACCTTTGTGTGCTTTCGGAGAAATTCTTATTGGCTCTTTCGATTTCAGTCATACAATTTGTCTGCTGATTTTTTCCCTCTCTGATTTGTAGAACGTAGCCTTCTACATTCAAGGCATATGCTGTTTCAAACCTGGATTGATTACGATACTATGCTACTGCATCTCTCGGAAAAAGCTAACTCAGAGGATATTGTTTCAATAACTGAACTGAACATTTTTTGTTCTATTTTCAATCATGGTTTGATTGAAATTCTATACTTTGTTCAAAAAGGACTATTTTAATGATTAAACATAATCCTTTAAAGAGTAAACTAAGTATTGAGGGTGCCTGGGTGGCTCAGTGGGTTAAGCCTCTGCCTTTAGCTCAGGTCATGATCTCAGGGTCCCAGGATCGAGCCCCAAATCAGGCTCTCTGCTCAGTGGAGATCCTGCTTCCCCTTCTCTTTCTGCCTGACTCTCTGCCTACTTGTGATTCTCTCCCTCTCTCTCTCTATCAAATAAATAAAATCTTTAAAAAATAGATAAAATAAGTATTTATAGCACATTTCTCCATCTTTTGCTGAGAGTTATGTTAATGATTAACAAACTCAGTCTTTAGGGACTGAGAACTTGACATTAGCAAAAGAAGTAACATCCTTTAAAGAAATGATAGTTGCAATGCTGTCTTCTGTCCAACATAATGTATGCAATTTGATAATGAGGTAAGTTCTTAAAAAAATTAAGAATCAGTTGTTTGTTATTGCTCTTGAGATGAATTGTTATTTATAAATTGTAGTGTTTTACTTTTTTCCTTTTGTTAATTTAAGGCAAATGTCTAATGATAATTCCTAAACTTGGGAACATAAATTGAGTTCATGTAAGTGCGGTTTTTGGGCAATCTGTGAAATTCTTGTCATTTCATTGCAATTATTCCAGGAAACATATTATCCAGGCTGGTAAGGTTTTTTATTTTTTGTTTTGGCTTTCTTGAAAGTAAGCTTTGGCAAATAAAGCTGGTCATTTTGCATTTTAGCATGACTTTGTCTTATTTTCTTTCCCTATTCATGGAGTCTAGATTCTGAAGTTTTCTATGAATTTTTTTAAAAATCTGCCATCTGCTTGTTCTGTGACAAGTTCTTGCATTTCCTACAGTGTCCTCCTTTTCTTCTAGTGGTTATGAAATCACAGTTAATTCGATGCACAGTTACTTTTCAAAGCAAGAAGCAGAAAATAGCCCCGGGGCTCTGCATCCTACTATAACGAAGAAAACAAGAATTTTGAAATCCCACAGTGAGGAGAGCAAGTTCTGGGTCTGCTACGAGCTTGCTCTACAGTTCCCTAGCACCTCATTTCCTTTACACATAAATTGGCAAAATTGTCAACCCAGCTTAAAAGGCAACCCTTTGACTTTGGAAAAATTAAAAAGAGGTGTTTGTTCATCGTTCCTTTTAATCGAGGAAAATAAAATATTTGTCTCTTTGTTCATCTTGGAGGCACAATCACTTTTCTAAGTCACCGCCCAGCTGCAATATGGAAGGTGATCGCTTATCAGAAGAACTACGGACCGTTCAAATTCAAAGCTCTTGGTCCTTTTTACAGAAGGAGCAGTTCTAAGCTTCAGGAACTGGGGATTAATGCTCCATATTTTGGTGCGTTGAACAGTTGGCCAGGTGGTGGATGCTTTAAAGAGCTGAATTTTGAACTCAGGATTTACTAGGACTGAATGAACGTTCTTTTCGCTAGGCATTTAATCTGCTGTTGAATGCATGCTGCTGGTTACTAGATACATGCGCTAAGTACTTTTTAAATTGTGAGACGTGCACTAACTGAATATGCTTGTGTCTCCAGTGCATGCATGTATCTGTTTTTTGAAGGCAGTATTTAATTTTTTTTTTGGGGGGGTCTTTGTCATACAGGGAACACTGTCATTATTCATGTGGTTAAAAAACAATAGTGCTCCAAAACTCCATTGATAAGAATGTGCATTGGAAAATTATTTAAAGTAGGATAATTTTAAAAAATTAATGTCCAATGTCCCAGAGAGTTAGGTAAATTGTTTTGTATTTTTATGATGGACTATTGTAAAGCTTTTAAAATTATGTGTATGTTGTAAGAGCAAATACAAATTAAAAATAAGAGGTTTAATTATCCCTCTTGTAAATATGTGATTTCCCTCCCCTTCTGGTTTTAGAGCATTTCCTTTAGAAAACTTATAATTACAAGTACTTTCTTTTCTCTTTGAAATATGTTTAAATCCTTTTGGAAACGAGTAGAACTTGTGTCAGCTTTATGACCTAGAAATGTCTTTCTCAAGGACCTGGGAGCCATCTCTTTGAGATGTAAACATTCAGGGAGAGAGCATTCCATCTCCTACTTTCTGTGGGAGGATGGGAGCCTGTCTGTGGTAGGCTCCTTTCTCCTAGTAGCAAAAGGACCTCCCATGGTCAAAATAGAAGGAGTCAGTTTTTCCTTTGGCTGAAGCCCATTTGTTAACAGATGGTCATCTCAACTACCAGGGAAAGTTATGACAAATGATGCTGTTAAGTCCTCCTCCTTGAAGATGAGTTGTTATTTATCTTGAAAACTTATATGTAACAGGTTGTATCTGCTTGGCTGTGTGAAAGCGTGAGGTTTCTTTCTGTCTTCGCCATCTCTTAGCAGATTGCTTGTGGTGTGTATCACATTTTAGTTAATGTTTCTTCAGTAATAAAAGTGTCTTCCTTCTCCTATCTTTGTGGAGAGGATTTTCATGGGAAAAGGTCTTGTTTTTAGTTCCCCTTCCCCAACATATGCTAAGGTCTTAGCACTGTAGAAAGTAGGTATGAAGTGGCAAGTTAAAAATCCATACAAAATTATGTATGTACGTGTTCTTCAATACAGAGCATATATATTCTGAACACATATGAAAGGACTAGAAAGACATACACATATTTTTAAAAGGTGGTAGTAGGCATTATTTTGATGTTTATCCCTTTGTTTTCAGTAGTTTTCTATAATTACAATATCTCTAAGGCTATGAAATAAATTATTTCTTCAAAAATAATTTGAGATCTTTAAATGGTATACTAGAATGCAAATGTAATTACTGAGTTAGATGAGAATAAATTGCAACTATGTATTTTTTTCCTTCCATATACTGTGCATGTTTCATAAAGTTCTTATTTCATCTGTTGTGGAGGAGGACCTGTCTTTAGAACTGAGAAACAGAAGTCTTGGGTGAGAAGCATCAGTAAGCCACAGTCTAATGGTCCCATCTATTGTTCTAGTATGTAGAAGAGATGTCTTCCAGAAGCTTGGCTTCAGAAAAGGAGAATAGAAGACAAAAAAGGGTCAGGGAGTAGGCAGGAAATGTCGCTCTTCAGCTCCGTGTTTCCTTAACCCTATCTGGTGTCTCTCTGTTACTGGCCACGTCTAAATTTAAAATGTTGGATGCTTGAAAATAGGGTACCAAGATGAGTTGGTCCGATATGACAGCAATGAGTTAAAGCAGAAGAGAGAACATGGATTCTGGCACAAGAGAAAATCCAGTGGCAATTCTCCCCAGGCAGCAAATAATTTGTTTGAGTGCATAATTAATAGATTTGTCAGAAAGTACTTAGATTGTGAAATATTGCGCGTAGCCCTCTTTCCAGATGGATTAAGATGAATGGGTCCTCCAGCAGCGTATGAAACCTCATTGCTCAGCGGCTGGAGAATTGCTGCATCTAGAGTTGTTTGAGTCTCTGCCTCTGCACTCCTCTTTCTCTTTCCCTGGCTGCAGGGGGAAAATGAATAGAATGCTTCTAATTCCGATATTGAATGGTGTCCTTTACCTAAAGGGCATCCAAGCAGACAAAATTAAATCAGATGCTCAATGGGGAAACTTTCCACTAAGCAGGAATTTAAAATAGGGAAATGTATTAACATGTTGAAAAATGGTTAAATTAAGCTGATCTGTGGATCAGAGGTGTGACTTTTCAGCAACAAGCCACAGAGGTATTTCATGTGCCATTGCCTGCACATCGAGAGGTGACACATGCCTCCTTTACCCTTGGAGATACCCATGTTAATCCATACCTTGGGGAACGCTGATAGAAATTGGCTGGTTTAAAACAGTACGTTGAGGATCCGGGTTCTGTTTCTTAGTACAGTGTGACTGATTTGAAGGAATTACCTGTGAACTATTTCCATCAGGAAACTTTCTTTAGGTGAGGATCATAGACCCCAAGGAGAGGACAGGGAGGTAGGTGAGGCCTGGGAAGTCCCCTTTGTTATCTCGGGTGCCTGGAACAGTTAACAGAAAAGTGAGTGAGATGATTTTATCTTCTAAGTTTTCTTTTATGGTAAATATCGGGTTGTGTTTTGGGGGCAGTGGGTGATGTTTGGCTCCGCATCTCTGCCATGCCCTCACAGGACTCCTTACTCCTTTCACCGGAGCAGCAGGTACTTAGCAGAGCAGTGAAGGTCAAAGCTACTTCTGGTCTCAAGGGGAAGTGAATATAAAACCGGTGGTCATTAGTGGCTTGTACAGATTATTGTTCAGGGGGAAACATCTACGAATGACACTAGTCAGGACTTAATAAATTGTCACTGTTATTTCTGTCTTCTAGTCGAAACCATTGGCCTATCCCCAATGAAGCTAAAGCAGGTACCGACTAACCAGAGTCAGCATTCATCAAACTTATTCATTCACTCAACCTTTATTGAGGGTCCACTTTATTGTGGTTTTTTTTTTAAAAGATCAATTTATTTATTAGAGTAGGAAGGGGAGGGGCAGAGGCAGAGCAAGAGAGTGTCTTAAACAGATGCTGAGCTCAACATGAAGCCCAACACGGGGCTCAATCTCATGACCCTGAGATCACAACCAGAGTCAAAACCGAGAATCTGACTGCACCATCCACGTGCCCCATTTTATTGTTTTTTAAAATGAGATTCGAAGAGATTTGAATCTTAATCACTTGCGGTATTTTGTTAAAAATGTAGATTTCTGTTTTCCATCCCTTAATCACCGCATCAGATTCTTTGGCTCGTCGGACTGAGAATCAGCATTTACCACGGCTGTCTGAGAGTTCGTTCACATACTGAAGGCTCAGAACGTTCGGTTATAAGCTGGGTAGGCTGTTTGGCTCCTTTAGCTGTTCCTGATCCACTGCGTTAGAACTTGAACTGGGTGATCTCCGATAAAAGGAAAGGGATGGTGGGATGATTTTAGGATTTCGAGAGACCTTTTAAATTACACATAGCTTGTTGCTTTGTAATAATTTGTTTCCTCATTCTGTTGTATGTCATAAAATATTTATTGAGAACCTGTTCTGTATCACATACATGCTAAGTACTAGGGGTATGAAGGAATGACAGCATAATGTTCATGCTGCCCCTTGTTCCGAAATCGATAGATTTGTAATTCTGTGAGGCCCAGAAAGTGTATCTGGTTTTCAGATCTGACCAGATTCCTGTTTCAGGACTCCTGCTTCCTGTCCTGTTTTAAAAAATTTCTCTAGACTCTAGTTCTGGGGTTTCTAAATGTCAGCTTTCCTGTAGATTTTTACTTCTCAGTTTCTTCTATTTTTTCCCCCTATCTTGGTGCCCCAGAGTCTCATAGGTTGGGGAGTTAGGAATTCACAGGAAGAGAAGACATTATACAATGTGATCAGAAAACCCAGTAAGCCACAGGTTCACATAAGAACATTTGTTTTAGATCAGAGATACCAAAGTAACTGCAGTTAATGTTATAAGAGTAAGTTGGTATTAAAATTAAAATTGGACACCTGTAGTATTTTGAGGTCGGGTCAGTGTAAGGAAAGACACAGGAACTTGTTTCCTATATGATAAATTCAGAATGTTAAATAACACCATTTTCTGTTTTCCCACACTTTGCCGGTTAGAATCAGAACTCTGGATTTATTCAAATGGATATAGCCATGATGCTGAACTCCTGAAAGTCTAGTCAAATAAATTATCTTGATGCAAGGGTTTCTGATAGATGAAATGAAAATATTCTGGAAATAGAAGTGTGGGCATTAGATGACCTTTTTAAGTCACTTTGGGAGAAAAATTAAATAGCAAATGAATTCTAATTCTTATCTCTCTCAATATATCACAGCAAACTATATGGAAATATATTCCCATGGTAAGCTAGAGGGAATGGCTTAATGATTTAAAACATCAGGTTTGCAATGATTAGAAACCATGGAACAGTCTGTTTGAATCTCAAAACACTTAGCTTAATCTTCCCTTCTTCCAAAACATGTCAATAGAATATCTAATTTAGGCTGTGTGTGTGTGTGTGTGTGTGTGCGCATGTGTAAGAGAGAGAAACGCAGGGATACTGTGAAAGATCAAAACCTAAGGACTTTTAGGAAAGTCAAACTTTCATCATACTGTTTTCTTCTAGAAACAATTTAGGATTACTGTAAGGTGATCTGACCAAACTGGAAGAATTCATTGTTTATTCTCCTTCATTCCAGGAAAGGGAACTTAGACTTCTCTGCATAATGTTACAGTGTCCATTTTTAATTAACCTCAAGGAGTCTTAAGACTATGCAATCAGCCTGAAGGGTTTGCCTGCTGCCTAAGCCCACTGCACATAACAAAATCATATTTTCTAAGTCTAGGGAAAGAGATGCTGAAGGTGACAGTTCCTCTTAAAAACATCAAGGTTTTGAAAGACCTTGAAAAAAAATCAATAATCATCCAGTGGTATATTAAATGCCTATGGAGCAAATGTAATTTTTGGATAAAACTATTGCAAAAAAAAGTTCTAAAAATATCACTAATGTAAGTATAAATTGTGTCAAATAAGCATGACTGGGTGCTAGAGAAGAGAGGGACGTACAGTTACGCTTTCTGCCCATCAGAAATCCATTTTCTCCTTTGACATGTGGAGTCGGGTGTTTTATTCAGCACAAAAAATGCTACCATAAAAAAAAAAAAGCAGACTGTATCACTTTAAGAGCCTCGTGTCATGAGAAGGTTTACAAAAGTCCTCTCTCTAACTTCAGGCAAGCAAATGTCAGTCAAAACCAGGCAAGAGATACTGATCTGATGTTAGCAAAGCAAACTGCCTAAATTATATAGTTGAAGTTGATCTTTAGAAGTATAGAGGAAAAATGCACTCGGTTTGACCATTTGCAATTTTTGGAAAAGTTTTATTCCTCAAGAACCTAAATTTTAGTTCCAAAAAGAACTCATTCTGCCCCACTGATTCCAATGGTAATGAATCTGAGCATCTATGTGAACAGTGAGCAAAGAAAAGGCAACTTACGTCATAGAATTAAAAGGAATCCACAGTATACTTCCGTTAACTTTTCAAAGAAATGATACCCTCTCTAGCCATATCACTTTCTGTATGATGGCAGCTTAGTTTCAGAAAAAAATCTCTGTAGAGGAGAGCCCTAGATATGTTTTCCTTTTCAATACAATGAGTTTTAACGCTAATGAAGTAAAACATTCTCATTAAATAAAAATTTAAAAAGTTAGGTGTAGGGAGAAATATAAAGCAACTAAAGGGTCATTGAACACTACAATAATAAGTAATGATGTACTATACAGTGGCTAACTGAACATAATCAAAAAAAAACAACACAACAAAAATCTGTAGTTCCTTCACCTGGAAACAACCATGAATAAATTGTGGCATACTTCCTTTCACCAAAGAGATTGATTGATTGATTGATTGATTGAAGATTTTACCTATTTATTTGGTGGCGAGAGACACAGCGAGAGAGGAAACAGGAGCAGGGGGAGTGGGAGAGGGAGAAGCAGGCTTCCTGCAGATCAGGGAGCTGGATGCCAGGCTCGATCCCAGGGCCCCGGGGTTCACGACCCAAGCCAAAGGCACGAAGGCTCATGACAGAGCGAGCCACCCAGGCATGCCAGGAATCTTTATTTTTAATATAAACTTTTTAAAAATTGGGATTACTTCTAATGTACACATGACTGTGCATAACAATACAATCCTAGGTATTTACAACTCAGATATACCAACTGCAAACAGCTTACTATAATTGTTTCAAGTACTTTTTTAAAATTTCAGAATTGCATATCTATAACCCAAAGCCTGACTGTATACCACCTCACTGCCATCCCTCTCCTCCGACATGTAGCGACTACCCTGAGGTTTGTGTGTATAGTTTTACCACAGACACACGTTTCTGTGACCAAACAATCTAGAGTTCTAATCTGCATGTATTTACACTTTATGTGAACATATCATACAGACATTTCTGCATCTTTTTTCAGTCAACATTGTTTTCCATAGTCCTCTGTTTAATGAGGTGAATGCAGCTCATCCATTTGAATGATTTTAAAAATATTTTACTTGATAAATATTGCACACTGACTCACTCCCCTACTGAGGAATACTTAGGTTGTTTCTTTTACCTTGGCTCTAATATTATAAGAATGTTTTAATGGACATCATTGTGTAAACATGCACACAGTGACTATTTTCAGCTTAAGCATGCCAAATTGTTCTTAGTAGCAATTATACAATGTGTACTTCCTCCTGCTGTGGGAGTCCTGGTGCATTTCTATACATTCTAGTTGGCAAATGATATTTTTAGATTTTGATTTATTCAGTTTTGGGTCTCTCAGTGATATGTTACTTCAATATTGTTTCACCTTACATGCCTCAGACCACTAGTGAGGTTAAGTATCTCTTCGTAAATATAACAGCCAGTTCTATTTCCTCTTTTATAGCCTGCTTTTCCATATTCTTGTATTTTTTCCTACAGTATTCTTACTTTTATATTGATGTCACTGTATAGGTCAGTTGATTTTAATAATTTTATTTATTTATTTTTTTAAAAAGATTTTTTTAGACAGAGAGATCACAAGTAGGCAGAGAGGCAGGCAGAGAGAGAGGGGGGATGCAGGCTTCCAGCCAAGCAGAGAGCCCAATGTGGGTCTCGATCCCAGGACCCTGAGATCATGACCCAAGCTGAAGGCAGAGCCTTAACCCACTGAGCCACCCAGGGGCCCCTGATTTTAATAATTTTATACCTTGCAAATAGTATCTTTCAGTTCTTGATGTTTTAAGCTTAACATATGGAATCTTTTTGGTACATTAAAATAGTGAAATAAAACTTCCAAAAATTTTGTACATTAAAGGAGCAGTTTATAAAATGTATAAGTTTATGAAATTTTTAATTTATGGTTTGGATTTTTATGGCTTTTTAAAGAAATCCATCTCTTTTCGCACTGACAAAGATTTTCTCCAATGTTTTCTTCCAAAAGATCAAAAGACATATTTCTTTTTTATACCAATATATTCTGAACATACTGTCTTATTTGGTGAAAGGTAGAGATCTGTATTTGAACATATATATTTACATTGGCCTACCCGCATTTGGTGATTAGACTATCTTTGTCTGTTTCTAAGGCAATAAATTTCTCTGTAATAACGACCTAATTACTAGATACATAGAATTTTCATTATTTTAAAAAGGTCGTTAAGTTCAATTGTGATTTTTTCTTCAACACATTAAACATTTGAAAGCATTCTTTAATTTTTACCTTTTTTATTGTACCTCCAATTTTCTGTTGATTACTTATTTGTAACATTACCATCAAAGAATCTATTCTGTAAGATAGTTGTTCTTTAGTGTTATGAAGATTCTGTTTGTTTATAGTTTGTGCTCAATTTTTAGGAGTGATTTTTGTATGCTTGAAGAAAATGAAACTGATTTTAATAACATCTGAGCTTCAGTACCTGCACATTAGATCAAGCTTAACATTTTATAAAAATGTGACTCTATCAACCAAATCCATACCGTGGCTGAGAACAATTATCCCCGAGCAAAAACAGAAGTAGTAGATGACAAAATCAGTAAGGATATAGAATTTTTGAATTTCAGTATAACAAGTATATAACCAGTCTGATCATACTGACTTACCTAAAATCCTTTAACTGACCTTTTAGGACAGATTCATTCTTAACAAAATACAAATGACATTCACAAAATATGTCTGCATGTAAGGTCAAAATGAAGATGCTACAGATACCGAATGGCAGCTTTCACAGGATTTTAGAAGCAAAGCAGGAGTTCTATCATTATAGGAGGGAGGAGAGTAACACAGAATAAATACTATGCCTTTGTTTTTTGTGTTTTTTGAAGATTGTTTATTTGACAGAGAGCGTGAGAGAGAGCATGCACACGGATGCAGTGGGGCAAGGGGAAAGGGAGAGGGAGAAGCATGTTCCCGAGCAGGGAGCCTAATGCGGGCCTCGATCCCAGGATCCCAGGATCATGACGGAGCCACCCCAGGGCCCCCATATACTATGCCTTTTGAAATGAGAAGGGAATGCTGTTGTTTTCTTTCATAAGGCTTGGTCTTAATCAAGTGGGAAATTGGCAGGAGAAATGCAGTTCGAGTCACTCACAGAATATAAATTGCACCAAATATTACATGGGACAGAGACGGAACGGGATATCAGACCTGGAAAGTGAAGGTGGATTTCAGCAGCCATACATCCCCCCTGAATATTGTCAAAGCCACAGAAAGGAGAGAGGTCCAGATAGCAGGTCCAGGGAAGACCAGTATAAAGGAGCCAGAGAGGGAAGTGTGTTCTCTCTGGACAGCTGTTGGGTGCTCTGCCACTGAGAGGCTAGAGATAGGCCATGTGAAGAGCAGCATCTTGTGTTGCCCTTAGTTTGGTTCGTAGTTAAGTTTTCATGATCACTGCTCCCTTCTGGATCCCAGTTTGTGAATCATACATTAATTTTACTCTTTTGACATAAGCCAAAATACTTTTCACCTTTACCTGTCACGGTGCTCCTTTTACAAATATAACTTCCTATTTAACACAGAACCATTTCTTAGTATCTGTGATGTTATACATGAAACTGAGAGCCAAATGCGAGAGCCTGAGGCCCCCACAAGGGATTTTTTTTCTAATATCGTTCTCCACTAATGTTATGCTGATTTTTGATGTTATGTTTTTGTGTCCATCTTAGTTCAGAATTATATCTTCATGGTGAATTGTTCCTTTAATCATTATGAAACAATGGTGAATTGTTCCTTTAATCATTATGAAACACTTTTCTTTTCCTCTAATAGTGCCTTTTGCTTTAACTTCTTGTTCATCATTTTCTATTGTTTTCAATCTGTTATTATGCCTTGGGTGAGTATCTTGATTTTTGTGTTTATGGAAAGTATAATTTTCCACAGGTCTTTTAGTTTCTCTGTACACATTACTTCTCTTATCCCACATCTTCCTTCAGGGTTTAATTTCCCATTTCCCTAATATATTTTGTAGAGATTATCTGTGATTAGTAAATTTTCTGAGTCTTTTTTTTTTTTCTGAAAAATTTTTTATTGTGCCTTATTCTTGAATGATAGTTTAGCTGGACATAGGCCTGTGGGTAGAAGTTTTCTTCTTAGTTCTTAGAAGATAGGAGTCTACTATCTTAAAGCGTCTGAGTTTGAACTGAGGTGTCTGTTTCTCTCATTTTCCTTCCACTGTCGGTAATATGTCTTTTCTCTTTTCTATAAAAGAAAACCGTATTCTTAAGATGTTTGTCTTTGTTCTTTGCTGTGTTCTGCATGCAAAATATGATAAGTGTGCCCTGGAATGAATTTTTGTCTATTACTTTTTTTTTAAAGATTAATTAAAAAGCAAGAGCAAGAGAGAGAGCAAGAGGGAGTGGGAGAGAGAGCGAGAAGCAGCTCCTCACTGAGCAAGGACCCCCATGCAGGACTCAATCCCAGGACACTGAGATCATGACCTGAGCTGAAGGCAGATGCTTAACAGACTGAGCCACCCAGGCGCCATGTCTGTCACTTATTTTTGATAATTCATTACCCAGTTTCACATTTTTCTGTATTTCAGGAGAATTATCTTCCATTATCTCCTAATATATTTTGTCAACCAAATTTTACTGGTCTCTCCTTTTGGAGCTGCCATTTAGATTATTTTGAACCTTCTAATGTAGTAGTCGGTACCCGTTAACGTTCAATGTCTATTTCCCCCACCTGACTTTTTGGGCTGCATTCTAGATAATTTTCTTTTATGAGCTTAATAGTTCACTACTGATACCTCATACTTTGTTTATCCTTTCATATGTCCTTCTAGAAATATACCTGTCCAAATCTGCCCATTAGATTTTTTTCAGGACATCATTGTGTTTTGTTCTTGCTTTCAGATTTCTCTCAATTGTTTTCATCACTTTATATAGACAATTTTTCTTGTCCCTTGCTGTTATATTATTTCTTGCACTTTGAGTGCTACTTTTATTTCTTGTATTTGAAGACTCTAATTTATTGCTTTGTGTTTTGTTTGTAACTTTTTAAGGATAGTCTCAACTTCAGCTGGGGTTGTTTTCTCTGTACAAGTCCTACTGTAAGCAATAGATGAATTCCTACACGGCTTTTGGTTATTCCCTTCTGCTGAGACCCCAGGTGTGTCTTTGCTCTTGGACCAGGATTTCCACACTTGCTGGGTTGTGTATGCATTTGGATTCCACATACAAGCGTGGTAAGGGTTTGGGGATATTACCCTTTTCCTATCTCTACCCACTCAGATCCTAGAGCAGTTAGCAAGCTTCTTTTCCTGTGGGATTATTTGTAGCTTTTTAAATCATTCTCAGGGTGGGGACTTAGAGAGTCTTAGCTTAATGAAGCAGCCATAGTTTCATCTCTATGATTTGAAGAGACCTACAACTCTTTGCAGGGAGCTGCCAAATATCTTGAGCATTAAAACCTTAGCTCCCTATTCCCAGGGCCTCTGAGTGGCACCTTTGCTCTGGGTTTATCCACATAAGTTAGATTATACTAGCTTTGCTCTGGGTTTATCTCATAAGTTAGATTATACTAGCTTTGAGTTCCCTCTTTATTTTGGCATCTGAGGATTTTCCTTTTACTCTTTAATTAAGTTTTAATTTTGACTAAATGACTGGCTTTGTTTTTTATTATTTTTATCCAGTCTTCCTAAGTATTTGTAACAGAGGGAGTGGTCTGCATTAAAATATTCCTTCCTTTTCCTGGAGATGCTATCTTTTCTATTTAGTTTTCCCCATGGTTGGAATACTATTTTGTATGCAACTTCAAGCCTTAGTTTTCCACTTAGTATTTTTTTTTTAAAGATTTTATTTATTTGACAGAGAGAGAGAAATCACAAGTAGGCAGAGAGGGAGGCAGAGAGAGAGGGGAGGAAGCAGGCTTCCTGTGGAGCAGAGAGCCTGATGCAGGGCTCGATCCCAGGACCTGAGATCATGACCTGAGCCGAAGGCAGAGGCTTTTACCCACTGAGCCACCCAGGCGCCCCATCCACTTAGTATTTTTTAAAAAAAATATTTATTCATTTGATGGTGGCGGGGGAGGAGCAGAGGGAGAGAATCTTAAAGGAAATCCCCCACTGAGCAGGGAACCAGCCATGGGGGTGGGGGGCTCAATCTCACAACCCTTGAGATCATGACCTGAGCGGAAACCAAAAGTCAGACGCTCAAATGACTGAGCCACCCAGGTGCCCCTCCACTTAATATTATAACAGTAAGATTTTCCATGTTGTTACAGACTATGAATACAACTTAATTTGTTACCCAGTATTTCTTTGCATGCAAACTCCCAAAGTTATTAACCATTTTACTATGTTTTGACATTTAGATTCTAAGTTATTTACTCCCATAAATAAAGTTATAGTGAAAATTTTTGTGCTTTGATAATTTTCTCAGATTATATCTCAAGGATTAAGTTGAGGACTGAACATTCTAAGCATTTTATAGTAATTTTTTAAAAGTAGTAATGATGGCATGTGTTTCTATGAATATGCTTAAATTGAACCTTTTAAAATCACTAAAATCTCAAGTAACCTGGAGAGGGTAGTGTGGATGAATATCCACAGATGATAACCAGAGGATATAATTAGCTCTACACCATCATTTTGCAACAGGTGGTTATTTCTGCCTTGAATATTTCTAGTGACAGTCATTATGCAACCTTTCTTGGCAGCTTGTTCCATTACTTAATTTTCTAATATTACTGTTATAAAGATTTTCATAATATTTAATCTAAATTATCCCAAGCCTTCATTTGAGCTATAAATATATATCTGTGCCCTCTCACCTACACACTTAATAATTAACAGTTAATTGGTATCTATGTAAAAAAGTAGTTCAAAGACAAAAAAAAAAAAAAAAGATCATGTATTCAAATTTCTTCACATAAAGAAATGAAAGCTTGAAGAAGTAAAACAGAAAATGTAGCCCAGAAATAGTATCAGAGAAACTCAAAGGGAAATAAATTATCTAGCTGCCCAGCTACAGGCCAAAGCTAGCCAAAGATCAATAGTAGTTACAAAACATTAAGTCTTCTGCCTTCAGGGAGGCAACTAAAATCTCTACCAGCAATTAAATAGCCCAAAGCAAGAATGTGAACCAATTGATCAAAGTTATAGGAAGGCAGATTTTGGCTTAGTCTAAGACCAACTTTCTAAAAGTTTGGGCTATCCGAGCATGTAATGAGGCGGTGAATTCCCTAACGTTTAAGGTCCTTCTGCAGAAGTTGGCTTGTTTTTTTTTACCAGTATGTTATGGAAGAGATTTTCACATCAGTGGACTTCAAACACTCTTTAGAATCATCTTTTCTTCAGACAGAAAAACTTAAAGTGAGCACTCATTGTATAAAGCAGAGCTGCTCTTGTTGAAGCTTGATCTGACCCCATCAACATGGCTGCCTTCTTACATACCCCAAGCGAACTCTGAGGCAACATAGAACACATTTTAAGAATCCCTTGCTACAAAGAACTAACCCACACGACCTCCAGAGTTCATCAATGAGCTCAAATACTGTGAAATTCTCTCTTGCATGTGTGTACTTGTTTAAGTCTTCTGGAGTAGAGTGAGGGAACTCTTTGCTGGAAACCCCATAACATTATGGAAGTCATAATCTGTTCTCTGAGTCATAATCTACTTCATCTAGGATTTGTGATTCTGGGTCTTGACTCAAATTAATGAGACCAATGGCATGAACTTGGGTTTCCTGTATTAACTAACAAGTTTATCATATTCCTGTTCATATTCTTTGCACCCTAGCCCTGATAAGATGCACTTAAGTATAATTATTATAGTGACTATAGTTAGCAGAAAATTCATGCACATAGGACAAAAATAGAAAAAATAGATGGATACAAAGTAAAAAAGTAATTCTATATCCAACCCTGTTCTGAGCTCTCTGGTTTTCTCCCAAAGTCAACCACTCTTACCAGATTTTTTTTTAATGTATACTGACATGGATATTCTGTGCCTTGAAAAACAAATACATTTTCTTATTTTCACATAATGTGTGTGTGTGTAGTTTTGTCCTATAATTCTGAAAATAATATTCCTTAGAGAATTGTCACGGGGACACCAAGATCACAACAACATCTCTATAGTTGGTGTAGTACATAGAACTATATGTTCCAAATAGTAATTGTTTAATCAGCGTCAGAGCAGAGCCCTTAGCTGATCCAGGATGGACATGTAGAATGAACAATAAATCATTGTTTTTGAAAGCTGTTGAGATTTGGAGGTTATTTATTATAGCATATCTAGCAAATCCTGACTTTGTCTTTAAAATCACCCCACACCAGAAGGAACTTAAAATTAAAATCACAAATTGATCAAACTTTTCAGTGAATTTGTTTCAATAAAGCTTCCCAATGAGTGGAAAGAAAAAAAAAAAGATAAGACATCCTTCTTCATTCTGTCAACTGAAAATACAATATACTGGCTTCTAAAATTTTAATGTGATCTCTGATTAATAATAAATAGTGGGCAAAGTAAATATTATTTTCTCTGAATAGATTGTATCAAAAATTGTACCAAGAATGTTAATTTTCTTGGCTTGGCTTTGGGCTTAACCTTCTCAAGTCTAAAATTTTAAAGAATAGCTTGCTGTCTGTAATAAGAGATAAATAAATATTCCTATCTTTCTTTGGCTATTTGGGAATTTTATAAAGGTTTTTGCTATGACTACATTGAGACTATTTTGAAGAGGGTGTTGAAGTTTGCTCTTATCATGAAGTTTCTCAGGTGTCTATTCTGCAAGCCTCAGTCCAGTTACACTTGGGGAATTATGGCTTTTTCAGAGAAAATGAATAAATAACAGGATAAGGAAATTGCTTTGTCTCTGTTCCTAAAGTCTGTCTCTCTTTTTTTATTAGTGTCTCTCTTCTGTTTTTCTAAATGTTTCTGTTTCTTTATTATCTAGTACCATTCTGATATTCCCACTTATTTATACTACGGATTTCTGAAATATATACATTCAAACAGTTAAAGCTTCTCTACAGTGATTTATCCCTCACTTCCCCGAACTGGATGGAAGGTGCCACTTCCTTCCTCCCACAGAACCTTAGAAGATTCTCTGTACTCTGTCCCCCTTCGCTGGGTCATTTATTGAAACATGGCCTGCCTCAGAGGGTGATAAGCAAAAACATGTTGGGCTTAAAAAATAAAACAAGACAAAACAAAACAAGAATTTGGGATAACAAAGAAATTCAGTATAAGCCAGTTTAAGAAGATAAGAATGAAGCAGACTCCCAAAGACAGACGAAGCAAGAGAGGGAGCAGGAGAGGGACAGGGAGAAGGGAAAATGTGAAACAAAACCAAAACAGAAAAAGAAGACAGTTGTTTTCCTTGGATGAAGGGGAAGGGGGAAAGATTGAGGAGAAAACCAAGAAAGGGACCTCTGTCTAATCAGACATTGGGTACTTGAGGTGGGGGATAAAGGATTCTCTGAGAAGTGCATAAAGGACATGCAGGACTAATTTTGTCTGATCTGTAGCTCTGTCTGTAGTTAGCTATGTGGTTGAGATACTTGAAATATTTCTATAACCCAGTGATTCCTTCCCTTTCAATGGGTTGAAATTTTTAGTACCTTTAATCACTTGGGCAAAAAAGTACAAAAAGGAGTACAGTGCCACATACAGCCCTTGATGGAAAGGTAAGCGCCGTGACTAGAGAAGACACTCGTGGGTAGTGAATGAGCATCAGCGGGTGCTTTGGGGTCATGTGAACTTGGCAGTGTGAGTAACTCCCAGGCTAGTGTGAGGATTAAACAGAACCACGCATGTGACTGCTGCTTCCACTGTGCCCAGCTCATGCTAAGAACTCCTTTGCATTTCCTCGAAGAGGCCAGCCATCATGGTAAGCCAGGAAGGCAGTATAGGGACAATAGTGATTGCCTTAGGATCCATCATGTAATAAACCGCTCAGTGCTCTAAGACATTCTTGTATCTGGAACATCTGGGGAAAGAGCTGCTTTAGAGTGCAGCAGAGGGCTGAAACTATTCTGTAGTGATGTCTACCCGGTTCTACTTGGCATTTTAGTCCTCAAACTTCCCATCTTTTTTTTTTTTTTTTAATTGAGGTGTAATTGACATATGATGTTACTTTCAGGTACACAACATAGTAAGTTAACATTACATACATAACATAAAATGCTCACAAGCATAGTTACCATCTGCCACCATACAAAGTTATTCTAGTATTACTGAAAGGGTACCCTCTGCTGCACTTTTAATCCCTGCAACTTATTTTATAACTGGAAGTTGGTACCTCTTAGTCCCCTTCATCTCTTACTCCCATCCACACACCCCACACAGTGCCCTAGGCAGTGTATTTATGTCTATTTCTGGTTTTATTTTTTAGATTCCACACAAAAATGAAATCATAAAGTATTTCTCTTTTTCTGTATGACTTATTTCACTTAACATAATACTCCCTAGGTCCATCCAAGTTGTTCCAAAATGGCAGGATTCCCTTCTTTTTTTAATCACCAATACTTTATAGAGATTTTCCATCTTTTAGATATTATCCCCACTGTATATATAGAAATATATTGTATATATAGAAGAAGGACATGCAGAGCTCAGGGTTTAGGTAGCCTGCCCAAGATCTCTTCCGGTTTTTCAACTTGAGCTCTGAATTAAAATCATTTCTGTGTTTGAAGCTCAGTGTATTTTTTTTTTATCACACCGTGCTTCCATTTTATGTGGGATTATGATTAACCATGAAAAAATTGTCAAAAGAGGCAACATTTTATCCCATCTATTTACCAAGTTACTAAGTTTACATCCTAAAATACTTTACAAGCTCCTGAGAAACTTTGAAAGTTTCCATCGAATATAAAGTGGCCCTTGGGTTTTTATAATCCTACTTCTTTCCAATCAATATGTTTTTTGTGGAGCTAGTTTATATATGTATATATATATACCAAGCTTGGCTTCTGATCTTCAAACATTTGCAAGAATTGCTTTTTGAATAGAAACTGCCTACCTTGAACATTTCCACACAGGTTTTGGAAAAACATACACAAGAATGTTGGCCTTCTGCACGGAGATGCCTTGTTGCAGCAGCCTGCCTCCAACAGCTCCGTACCCACCAAGGTAGCCCAAGGTAGGGCTGAGCTGTAGTTTCGATCTGTGTCGTTTCTGATGTGCTCTAAGTCGATAGTTTGGGAGATTGTTAGATTAAAGTCTCTGAAAGAGACTTTAGAGAGGATTGATTCTATCCACAGCACCCATGGAAATAGACTCAGAGAGATGAACTTCTTTGCCCAAGGTTAGGCAGCTAGTTAATGGTAGAACAAAATGAACTACATTGTATTAGCATATAAATTTGTAACATTTTATGTCACCTCAAAAAGTGAAAATACAAAGAGGGAGAGGGAGGATTTTTCAAATTGCAATTCTCAAGAAGTAATTTGTTTACTCTGACATGGGCAATTACTGGGGCTGCATTTCCATTTTGAGGTTTTGAGGGAGAAGGAGAAGGAATCAGTGACTCAGGAAGCAGAAGCTTGCTATCAAAATGCAACACGTGGGGCGCCTGGGTGGCTCAGTGGGTTAAAGCCTCTGCCTTCGGCTCGGGTCATGATCCCAGGGTCCTGGGATCGAGCCCCGCATCGGGCTCTCTGCTCCGCGGGGAGCCTGCTTCTTCCCCTCTCTCTCTCTGCCTACTTGTGATTTCTCTCTGTCAAATAAATAAAATCTTAAAAAAAAAAAAATGCAACACGTGTCCGCAGGGCGCTGAGGAGTTGGGCGGGTCTTCTTCTGAGGGTGTCTGAACCAGTCTTGGGCTGACAGGAATCCATTAGGATGGAATCAAACATTCAAGTCAGGATGTGTGAAAATCCGAGTTCACGAGCACAATGAAGGGATCCATCACTTGTTTCCATCAGATTTTTGTTTCTCTAGTAAATTTTAAATAGGATGTATTGTCTTTTTTTTTTTTTTTTAAAGATGTATAACCCAGGTTTTAGAAATAGTACTGTGTTGGGGTGCCTGGGTGGCTCAGTGGGTTAAGCCTCTGCCTACTGCTCAGGTCATGGTCTCAGGGTCCTGGGATCGAGCCCCGCATCGGGCTCTCTGCTCAGCGGGGAGTCTGCTTCCTCCTCCTGTGATCTCTCTCTCTCTCTTTCTCTGTTAAATATATAAGTAAAATCTTTAAAAAAAAATAGCACTGTGTTTAAAGTGCCACTCATTTTGTGAGGATATATTGCCTTGAACTTATAATTGTAGTAGAAGGAGCACAAGGTTGAGTCAGGATCCTTAGGTCCCGACTGGGGGTATCCATTTACTTGCTTTGTAATGCAGGGCAAATCCCCTTACTTAATGGGGACCACAGCTCTCTTTAAAGTCAGCATGGGATATGAGGCATGGTTCTGAGGTTATAAAGGAGAAAAAACAAACCTGTATACAAAAAAGGAAATCTGTTTGTTTGTCATGTCACTAAACCCCAGGGAGAGTCTCAACTTTTAGACAAAGCGGAACTTGGGAGCACTTTCCCTGTGTTGGGTGCTATTCCAAGGAAGATGCTTTCAGCAATTTAAGGTTCAACTCCATCCTCTCAGTAATCCTAATAAATGAAACTAACTTTAATCTGAGAGCCCTGAACTGGGTTTTTTGGGCTCTACTTGATCTGCCTCAAATCACACACTCTTGCCCTGACCACTTAACTGTGGCTGGAGGAACTGAATAAAATAGACAAATTACTTGGCTGTTTTTATGCCTGTAGCCAGTGGTGGGATTAATTCTTCCAAATTACGGACAGTGGAGGAATCCTGGTACCTTCTGTCAGATCTGGGACCCAGAGAGGAGAAAACAGATGCTGGGAAAGCCAAGCAACAGATTTCCATCACAAATGACTCATCATTTCCTTAAAGGGTCTTCAGATTTTATTTTTGGTGGATTTAGCATTAAATGAGATTTAAACAAACAAACAAACAAAACCAGACCTGATTTGTGAAGCCTCTCAAAGTAAAGCTATTCTTTTTTAAAGTTGGAGAGCTTTTTTTTTTTTTTGCCGAACGGGTCTTCCTACCTTTCCCATGGTAACCTCTGAGTGACTCCTGTAGAATTTATAGGAAGACAATGCAGAAGCCACCAGACCAGATGATCTCTTAGGGCACCTCTAAATAGATCAGTCTATTATGTCCCTTTTTCTTCTCCTTTTTTAAATTTTGTTTTTTAAAGACTTTATTTATTTATGACAGAGAGATAGCGAGAGGGGGGAACACAAGCACAGGGCTGCTGGAGAGGGAGAAGCAGGCTCCTTGCTGAGCAGGGAGCCCATATGGAGCTCTATCCCAGGACCCCGGGATCATGACCTGAGCCAAAGGCCAACACTTAACTGACTGAGCCACCCAGGCGCCCCATTATGTCTCTTCTTAATTAGGTCATGAGCTCCCTCCGGTGCAGAAGACTTAGTGTTTGCCCTGTAGCTCTTATTTGCTCTCATCCTGGGGTCTGAGCATACACTCAGAGCACTACTAGTTGTTTTAATGGGGCCACACCCATTTTTCTAAGCTACCATCCCTTAACTACTTTCCCCAGACTAATCTGCCCCCCTTGGCCACCCAGAGCACTCTGAAAGCTTTAAGAGAGATGGAATTCACTCCTCCTGCAACTCAGCAGGCACACATTGCTCCTCACTAGGCTGCTCTACAGATTGAGTTTTGTATTTTGGTTTGGTTTGGTTTTGTATTTGTGTAAATGGTGAAAACATTAAAAATCTTCCTAGATGCTCCATTCCATTTTAGCACAATGTGGAGTGAAGACTTAGGGAGAGGGTTAGTCCAATCTGGCCCTTGAGACAGCAAGAAAAGGATCACCTGCCTAAGCATGAAACAACTTTGGGAAGTGCTCTCTGCAAATCTCCACCAAACTTGGGCAGTGATTTCCTCTTGCCATCCCACAATTTAGACATAATACTGCAGTTGCTTCTAATAATGCCCCCCCCGCCCCGCGCTTTTTTTTTTTTTTTTTTTTTTTTTTTTGTGGTGTTGGTGGTCTTGATTGTTTTCCAAAACTTTTGGGATATTTTAACGTTCAACCAACATGAACCACTTGTTCTCACTACTGTAGTGAGTAAGGCTGTGCGCTAATTCTGAATGAGCTATAAGCTATAAACATTTCACACTGCGATGCACTGAGGAAAAAGGAATCCAGGTAACTCTCATGGTGATGTTTGCTTTCTGTTTCCAGAACTCCATAGATGAGCACACACATTGATGTGTTATTACGCATTCTAATAAGCATTAGAAAATCACACTGTCATTCTTTTGAGTCTGAAGACGAGGCAGTCTAACAACTATGAGAGGAAATGAATTTGTTTATATAATAAGGCTTCAAATGTTCTCTTAGAAAATACACCTTTGTCCTATCTGTGTGATCCTATGTGCCATGTATGCTAGATACATACATACTAGGTATTGAGAAGAAAACCATGTTCTGTTTGTTTTCACTTTAACAAGCCCCTAGTCTGGTAGAGAAGGAAAAAAGTAGAGCTATTTTTGGGTACATTTTACTGGTTTTGTGTGTTTCTGTGACTGAGTTGAGGTTCAGAGTTATGTTTTCATTCATTGAGAAAAGCTTGAAGAGACATATTAACGGGAACGTGTTTCTGGGTAAGGTGCTAACTGTAGAGATGATTTTGAGATCATGGTGTCCTTAGTGGTGGTTTCCCAAGTAATATTTTCAGAATTCTGTGACACAAATTAACTTTTTTTTTCTCCTTTGCAAGGGAAATATTTTCTTCTCACTTTGAGTGAGAAAATGTAACAGATACTCTTTTTCCAGTTAGCTGTCTGGATACTCAGTCTCAAATTCCGCTTAATAACAATTTAACATGAGTTTGTTTGACCATTGCTTCATCATTACTTCCATTCTGTCTACCTAGATTTTTCTGATTCTGAGTTTTTAACCTATTTTTCTATATTCATATTTATATACTTATATATATTTATCTATTTATATATATATTTTACCTATTATTTTATATTATTATATTTTTATTTTGTTTTTTTAGAGAGTGTTGATTACATCACTTGTTAGCCACTTTAAATACTTGGCCAACGAAGGAGGTTTACCTATAAAGAAATGCAAAAGAATTAGATTGTGGTCTTCGTTATTTCATACTTACTCAAACACTTGTATCAGAAGTGTTCTGCGTTGTGGGAATCCTTTCTATTTTAAAGGATATAAGGAAGTCACATCCCAGGTCAGATTAAGGTTCTCAAGTCAGTGCCTAAGGTGACAATCCCTCCAGAAGACACTACTTTCCACACAAAACTGGCAGTTCTCAATAAATACAACAATTAGATTTACCTCCAGAGTTAAATGCACAGCTACTTCTTTGATCACACATCCTCTAAAGTAGTTGGTTTTTTTTTTTTTTAAGATTTTATTTATTTATTTGAGAGAGAGACAGTGAGAGAGAGCATGAGCGAGGAGAAGGTCAGAGAGAGAAGCAGACTCCCCGTGGAGCTGGGAGCCTGATGCGGGACTCGATCCCGGGACTTCAGGATCATGACCTGAGCCGAAGGCAGTCGTCCAACCAACTGAGCCACCCAGGCGTCCCAGTAGTTGGTTTTTTTTATTGAGCTTGTTGTGACCGTGCCTATAATCTTTAAAGCTTTGAGGAGCATTCAACAGGTGAAGGGCTCAGGCATTGAGAGGCAGATGTGTCTCTCACATTTTATTCTCACTCCAGAACATTCCACGTTGAGGCTGTTCCTCTTCCTACATCTTTAGCCATTTCAGTTATTCACTGCTGTGGCATAAATGCTGTGTAACACCAGTCCAAATTCAAGGGGAGGGAGATTCAGTTTCAGCTCTCAGCTGGAAGAGTGTCAAGCATTTATCATCATCCTTAATCTCTTACGCTCCTCCTTGCCATTCTCCTACCTCCTTCCTTCTGTCTATCCCCAAATGGAAATGGCTTAAAACATCATTTTCTCAATCAGAAGTTTGAGAAGGATTGTGGTGGGCCAGTTGGCGATGTATACATCATGTCTAACTGTCTTTCTAAGAAAATCCAAGCATTCGGTAGGCAAATTTTATCTTCCAAGCTAGGCAGCAAGTGGGTTGCCAAGTTTTTGCCTCTGCATGACAATTACTTCTTTTTCTTTGGAATCCAGTCATAAGTTCCTCCTCATCCTTCAGGCTTCCACCAGCAGACTCCTCAAATTTTTAGGCTTTGCATGCTGCCTCTCCAAAAGCCAAGGCTGTATGTTTTATGTTTTCATTGTGTAGCCCACTTTCAGGTACTGGGGTCTGTTCCACTTAATTATGACTGTGGAACAAATTACTTCCAAAATCATTGGCTTGAAAGAGTTTTATTTTTCTCACAGTTCTGTAGATCAGGAGTTCCAGAAGAAGCTGGTTAGGTAGATCATCTCCCATCCATAGCATGTCAGCTTCTAAGAAGACCTTCTCGCTAACAACCTGTTGCTTCATTTGAGGTGTCCAGCTTTGGAATCTGACTGTGGACTGGAAATACTGCTCAGGCTGTTGATGGGTGTCCACATGAAGTGTCTCTGCATGGCTTGTGATTCTCATAGTTTGGCTGGAGTGTTGCTTCTCAGAAGGAATATCCCAAGACCAAGTATATTTGTTTCCTGTGGCGGATGGAACAAATTCCCACAAACTGAGTAGCTTAAAACAAAGAAATTTATTCTCTCACAGCTTTGGAGAATAGCTGTCCAAAATCAGTGTTGGTAGCGCCTCCTTCTGAAGATCCAGGGAAGAATCCTTTCTTGCCTCTTCCTAACTTCTGCTGGTTGCCAAGAAGTGTTGGCATTCCTTAGCTTATAGTTCTGATGGAGGAAAGGTGTCAGGGTTTGAAGCCAATAGCCAAGAAAGAATTCTTGAGATGTCTTTGGTGCAAAAATGTGGTTTTGTGAAAGCACAGGACAGGGCCTGTGCACAGAAAGAGCTGCACTGGGGTCATGAGGAATAGCCCATAAAGTATTTTCAAGTTGGGAGGGGGTAAGGATAGCATTGGTCCCTAAGGAATTTTGGAAGCCAGGTTTCCAGGACCTTGAGAGAGGCTAGCCATTAGGAAAATATCATTTATTACTGTCTAATAACACCTGAGTCATGAGACCCTTCAGATGTATATCAGTGGCCATAGGCTTGGGGGTTGATTGCCAAAATGTATCTTGGGGTAGAAATAAAGGAAGTTTCCAAAGAGGTTTTTATATGTTAAAGTAGACTTAGAGGATCCTGGCATTGTCTCTTGTCCTTAGTGAATTATTAACATGGAGGCAGCTGAGTCCCTAGAGGAATGTCACTTTGAGTGTCTTAAAGACTTGTCAATGGGATGTAAGTAGTAAGGAAATTTAATAATTTCTCTTCTACTTTTGTTTCCCACATCAGTGCCCACCTTTATCTTCACATGACGCTCTTTCCTCTGTGTGTGTCTCAGTGTCTCCTAATATCTTTTTCTGTATAAAGGTACCAGTCATTGAATTTGCGGTCCATACTAATCCTGTATAACCTCAACTTAATTCCAACTGCAAAGACCCTATTTTCTTTTTTTTTTTTTTTTAAAGATTTTATTTATTTATTTGACAGAGAGAGATCACAAGTAGGCAGAGAGGCAGGCAGAGAGAGAGGGAAGCAGGCTCCCTGCTGAGCAGAGAGCCCGATGCGGGACTTGATCCCAGGACCCTGAGATCATGACCTGAGCCGAAGGCAGCGGCTTAACCCACTGAGCCACCCAGGCGCCCAAAGACCCTATTTTCAAATAATATCACACTCACAGGTACTGTGAGTTAGGGGTTAGGACTTCAATATATTTTGGGGGGAAAACACAATCGAATTTATGACATTAAATGTTCTGAAAGTCCTAGACTAAAGCTGTAAGGCTTAAATGAATAGTTAGCTACCCTCCGAAGTCCTAGAAGGTCCCTTCTGTTGCCTTTCATTGATGAAGAGAGTCACTACTGCCAGTTCAAATTCAGGGGTGGGAAAATTAGACTTCATGTCTCAGGGGTAGGAGTGACAAAGATTTACCATTATCTTTTTTTTTTTTTCAATTTATTTATTTTCAGAAAAACAGTATTCATTATTTTTTCACCACACCCAGTGCTCCATGCAATCCGTGCCCTCTATAATACCCACCACCTGGTACCCCAACCTCCCACCCCCCCCGCCACTTCAAACCCCTCAGATGGTTTTTCAGAGTCCATAGTCTCTCATGGTTCACCTCCCCTTCCAATTTACCCCAACTCCCCTCCTCTCTAACACCCCTTGTCCTCCATGCTATTTGTTATGCTCCACAAATAAGTGAAACCATATGATAATTGACTCTCTCTGCTTGACTTATTTCACTCAGCAGAATCTCTTCCAGTCCCGTCCATGTTGCTACAAAAGTTGGGTATTCATCCTTTCTGATGGAGGCATAATACTCCATAGTGTATATGGACCACATCTTCCTTATCCATTCATCCGTTGAAGGGCATCTTGGTTCTTTCCATAGTTTGGCGACAGTGGCCATTGCTGCTATAAACATTGGGGTACAGATGGCCCTTCTTTTCATGACATCTGTATCTTTGGGGTAAATACCCAGGAGTGCAATTTCAGGGTTATAGGGAAGCTCTATTTTTAATTTCTTGAGGAATCTCCACACTGTTCTCCAAAGAGGCTGCATCAACTTGCATTCCCACCAACAGTGTAAGAGGGTTCCCCTTTCTCCACATCCTCTCCAACACATGTTGTTTCCTGTTTTGTTAATTTTGGCCATTCTAACTGGTGTAAGGTGATATCTCAATGTGGTTTTAATTTGAATCTCCCTGAGGGCTAATGATGATGAACATTTTTTCATGTGTCTGATAGCCATTTGTATGTCTTGATTGGAGAAGTGACTGTTCATATCTTCTGCCCATTTTTTGATGTGTTTGCCTGTTTTGTGTGTGTTGAGTTTGAGGAGTTCATTATAGATCCTGGATATCAACCTTTTGTCTGTACTGTCATTTGCAAATATCTTCTCCCATTCCGTGGGTTGCCTCTTTGTTTTTTTGACTGTTTCCTTTGCTGTGCAGAAGCTTTTGATTTTGATGAAGTCCCAAAAGTTTATTTTCGTTTTTGTTTCCTTTTCCTTTGTGAGACAGGAATCCATCAGAATCCTAGAGGAGAGCATAGGCAGTAATCTCTTCGATATCAGCCACAGCAACTTCTTTCAAGATTTACCATTATCTTTAATCCTTTATGCTCTCTCACTCTCTTCCCTACCCTCCTTCCTTCCCTTTCTCTATCCTTATCTTCCGCTTACATAGACTTTAAGTTAAATATGCTTATTATGTAACTCCACTAAAGGACTGATACTTAAGAACATTTGGGGGGAAAAAAGAAGTTTTTAAAATAGTAGCGTCTGTGATTTTTAATCACAAGTTTTCCTCAGAGATTGTGGGCTCTATTCCTATGGGGAGCAAAGGGAAGGAGGGAGCAGCTGGAGAAGTAGGGAGGGGGAGGTTTGTGTGGTGAAAACATGAAAATGAATAACTTGTGCTGCATTCTTCCACAGACCCCCATGAGTGATGCAGCGTTTTCTTACCAAATCCCAAGCACAAGTGTTCTGTTCTTAGAAGTTTATCTGCTCCTTAACTCAGAATAGCCTAGGAGTCAGGAGAAGCTAGTTTGCAGAGCTCCCATTTAAGAGATCATGGAATAGATTCTCAGAGAGAGAAAGGAGTTTGTTCATCCTCTCAAAGAAAGGCTATCTATCATTAAAGAATCGAGAGGAGGCATCCATTTGTCTGATGATGTCCCTGCTATATTAGTGCTTTGGGGTTCTAATGTTGAATAGGTAATAATTCCACTTCTGGCACTTGGCTGCCAGGATTACTTTCTCCAGGCAACACAGGTATAGGCATTTTGAGTTGAAAAGCAAGTTGTTTTTCTATTAAGACATTACCTCTTAATGACTGTTCAGAGTAGTTGTATGGAAGTTGTTTATATTTCAAATTGTTTATTGTCTTCCTTCCTGGGATCCTCTTTACCTGACCCATGCTCAACTTGGCCCCTCCCACATGGAGGAGTAGACTTACCTGTCCACTCACTCCGTACCTGGCCCCCTGTCTTGCTTTGAGCTCGTAGACCAAATGGAAGGGATCTGTGTCCCTTCTGAACAGAAACATAAAGCACCATCATTTGGTCCTGTTACCATCCTGCAAAGATTGGTATGACCCCCCACAGGTCCTTATCCTTGAGTTACAGATAGATATCCTTGACCTGCATCCTGGAACCTGCATCCTGGAACAATGGTGCAAAGCCCACGCCACATCATATCATGAGGCAGAAACAAACTTTTGGTGTGTTAAGCCACTAAGAATTTCATATTCCTTGTGTCGCAGCATAACTCAAAATGACTCATGAGTTGTATATGAGACTAAAAAACTTTCCGGGGGAAAGGCTGGTACTTTTCTAAAAGAGTGTTGGGGCACCTCGGTGGCTTGGGCTTTTGACTCTTGATTTCAGCTCTGATCGTGACCTTGGACTCATGAGATTGAGCCTCAGGTTGGGCTCTGTGCTCAACATGGAGTTTCCTGGTCCCTCTCCCTCTGCTCCTCCCCCTACTTTGTCTCTCTCAGATAAATAAATAAATTCCTTCACTTCAGTATGGCTGGGAAGATCAGTGGATCCGTAGAACTTGATATTATGTTCCCCTGGGTATTTGAATGAGGTAGTATCATTCAGTGATTAAATTATTGGGATCTGCAGTTGATTTGATTTCCACTTTCTATCTTTGTGACCTTGGGCAAATTGCTAAACTCCTTAAGCTTCCAGTCATCTCATCTAGAAAATGGAGATAGTAACACATAGCTCATGGGATTATGGAGAGAATTCAATTAGCTAAAGCAGTGGTTCTCCATGGGGGCACTTTTGTCCTCCAGGAGACTTGTGGCAATGCCTGGAGGGGTTTTGATTGCCGCAACTGGGCAGGAGGGTTGCTGGCTTCTAGACTGTTGAGACAGGGATGCTGGGAGACATCCTCCAATACAGAGGACCGGCAAGCAATTTTCTAACCCCTGATGTGTGCTGCATATGAGAAACCCTGAAGTGAAATGAAGTTCTTTGGCACCGTTCTTGGCACACAGTAAGGGAAAAATGGATGTTTATCTTGTATGATGTCATTGAGCGGGCTTAACCAACAACCTGGAAATATCTGCAGTGATTTGTTTAAAAATCGATACCACTTTTGCGACTTTCCTATGATTTTTGCTCCACTAAAGATACATAACGAGAGAGAAATCATTGCTCCTTCAGATGGTTTGGCAGTGACTTTCTGTAAATCCCACTGTGGTTATATAGGTAGTTAAAGTAGAAGAGGCTAGAAATTCTCTGAAGTTTCATATGATTTTTTATGACATGCTTCAATTTCTGGTAATTATTGTCAGCATACAATGTACATTAGACAGGGTTTATAAAACCATATGCATTTAAAATGTTGTATAAATATGTAATGCATAAAAGTAAACTGTCTGAATAATAAATATATTTACCCAAAGAGTAAATAAAACAGCTCATAAGAAGCTGTTCCAATTATTGAGGTAAACACTACCTTCTATGCTTGACTTTCTTTCATTGCTTTGAGTCACGAGAATAAAACCCAGAAATACTGTGTCGCAGTGAAATAGGGAAATGATAGGATCTAAAGCATCCCAAAAATCTAATATAAAGTGTCGCTGTCCCAACATTTCTCTTTTGTCGGTGTTTAAGGGCACTTCAGAATTACATTGGGGGTCTACTCTTCCTAACAAGAATCTTTTTTTACCGTAGTTCCTAATTAAGATCAGGAATAAATTGTGGCAAAGTTACTGATCCTTAAAGGGAAGACTGGCAGATAGCTGGCTTCTCATGTTGGGGGCTAAGCATCTGGTGACCTTAGAAGACATATTTTTTAGGTATGAATTCACTCATCTCTAAGATGAGTGTGTGTAGAGTTATAGATTCCCTACATTTCTGTCCAGCTTACAAATTGTGTGAAATTACATCTCTATATGGTTCATTTTACATATATTATAACCTTTCAGGTTGATGGGAGCACTTCGCTTGTTTTGAATGTCGTTTGAGTGTGTGTAAACCTGCGTAAAGAGTCTTAAAAATCATTGCTGATTCACTGTTTTCTCCTATTGTTTTGCTTTTAGGCTGGAGCTGGGTTTTTCCTGTTTGTTTTTTTAATTTGTAAATCTAGCAAGAGGTTAGGTTCTGACATAGAAGAATAAGGAAACAAAGTAAAATATCCTCCTACATATTTTAAGTAGTAAATAATAATTATTATATTTAATATGTTGATATAGTAATTATTTGTTTATGAATATGTTTTATATAATCTAGATTTATATTTAAATATTAAATTTATTCATAAGTTTATTAATATATTTATATAATATATATTTTATAGGCATACATATTAATATATTAAGTGTGATTAATAATATAGGAATATAAAATATAATAATATGTCATATTCTGGCTATCTGTCACCTTCTGTTCTGTATTTTACATACATTAGCTCAATTACTGATGACAAAAACTCTGATATGGAGACATTCCGGTTTTTCATGTGAGCAAACTGAGACTTAATATTCAAAGCCACGTAGCTTGTGTGATTCTGGCCAAGGCTCTCAAGGCAATGCATGACATTAACAGCCAGACCTTATAGCTAAAATGGCATTACCTGACCAAACCTTTCCCTGAAGGTAATAGCAACATGGACTTCTTGCAAAGTGAGGACACATTTATCTTTCCTGGGTGTGTGGTTTGCATTTGCTGCTCTGTGGCGGTGCCCCCTGTTCTGTCCGTGGATCTTCTCGCATGTAGCCCTCATTGCCAGCTCAGTCTGAGTCTCCTTTTCTCTCAAGCCAGCTGCCCGTTGGTGAAGGAGAAGCCATCCTCTGGCCTGAGGATTATGGCAGAACAGGAAGTTGATGAAAAGCTGCAGTCAGATAAAATGAGCAGTGGTTCCCTTCATCTTTTTCTCTGCTGTCCTGGGTTCCATGTGGATTTACGTAATTCAAGTTGAATTAGGAAAAGGTAGCTGTTCACTAGTTATGTTGCTTATGTCTTTGGAAATCCTCTTCCTCTAGAAGGAAGAAGGAAATAGATTTTTTGTGTGTTTTGTATACTTTGTTTTTTTTTGTTCTTTTACTATCTTTATGAAAGTTAAGAATCCAGAAAATATTACTACTGACTTCAAGGGCAGATGCCTTAAATCCCGTTCAGGAAGATGGCCCCATTTATGAGAATGTTTATCTTTTCAGGTATATAAGTTGTTTGTACCAATATCAACTTGTTCTTAGGGGAAAAAAACAGTTTTTCACTCTTATAATTTAATTAAAAATCTCCAAATAAAATCCTCTAGAGCATTAAAAGCATATTCCAGGATATTTCTACTTCCATCTTTTTAGACTGTACTCTGTACATCTTTCCATGTATTATGTTTAATGAGCATAATAAGTCTCGGTTACAGCTGGAAAACCGGAGGCTCAGAGATGTTAGTAACTTGGCAGGGGATCCACAGCTAAGAGACAGGAAGGACTCAAGTTCAGGCTGCATGACAATGTTATCCATGCCCTTAACCATTAAATCGCTTTACTGGGGAGAAAGAAATCAGATTCAACCCCCACTCCAATTCTTCTGTCTTCCTTTTTTAAAGTCTTGCACCCTTTGGCACAACTTTTCAGGGTTCAAATCTGAGCAACCTATAGAAAATCACAAGAATTTGACAATTGTAAATCTATATATGCTTGGAACAATTGGATTCATAAAATGATTTGTACTATTTCATGCAGGGCTCTCCATGACTTCCACAAACTCTTTTTGCCATAAGCTAAATATATTACATGTAACTGCTCTGAGGGGGCATTCCTACTCTGGATCTGAAAGTCAAGCTGTGGTCTGGCTTTCATTATTATGGGTTCTAACAATCATGCAATTAGAATAGAACAGATAGACTGTGCCTATTCCACTAATAAAAGATGAATCAAGTTTTTACAGGCTGGTTTGGAGCTGGAACAGACTGTAATCTTGGCACAGTTGATTTAGATAGCATCAGAAGTCCTATTTGTGTGTACATCGCTCTTACCTACTTTCTTAAATTGCAGTGAGAAAGAATTAGTTACACAATGCTTTAAAAAATGCCAGAGTGAAAGAAGAAATAAACCAGCCCATGGTGCTGAAACCTCATGGGGCAAAATGGAAACTGTTTACTCTGGAATAGTTTGGCAGATTAAATTTTATAATTTGTAGCTATTTCTGTTACGGAATTTAAAGCTGAGTTCTTGTTTTTTTTTTGTTGGTTTTTTTTTTTTTTTTTACCATCTTATAATGTCTGTGTTTACCTCTTTGTATTCTTTTTTTTTTTTAAAGATTTTATTTATTTATTTGACAGAGATCACAAGTAGGCAGAGAGTCAGGCAGAGAGAGAGAGAGAGAGAGAGAGAGAGAAGGAAGGAAGCAGGCTTCCTGCAGAGCAGAGAGCCCAATGTGGGGCTCGATCTCAGGACCCTGGGATCATGACCTGAGCCGAAGGCAGAGGCTTTAACCCACTGAGCCACCCAGGCGCCCCACCTCTTTGTATTCTTAATATAAAATGTTTTCTTTTGGTTTCCTATATTTTATGTAGCAAAGTCCTTTGGGATATTGTTTTATCTTTCAAAAGCAGGAGATTTTCTGTTGAATCTTAGTAAATCCTGATTTACTTCCATTCTTATGATAAAAGGAAAATCTACCAAAGCAGCAATTCAGTTTATAAACTTGGAGAACGTTTCTTTTTTTCCTATCCCTTCCTTTAAACTCAATTTTGCTATTTCTTTTCCTTTCAGTTATCCCTGGAATCAGCATGTTCCAGGAATTTACACAGAGGAAGAAGGTAAGGGGTAGGGGGATGGGGGAGAGAGCAGGGATTGCTCCTTAGGATTTTTTTCCTAAAACTTAACTTTGAGATATGACCTGAACATAGCTAGAGGGGAGAGCATTAAAGCGTAAAGTCTGTCTTATTATGGAATATTCTATTAAGCCCTATCCTGAGCAAAATTTGTTAGGAGTAAAACATGTCTTTGAGATTCCCAGCATCTTCTGTCTGTGATCCACACCCACTTCTATCTCCCGCATACCCTGACAGGTTCTCAGAATCCCCCCAAAGTCTTAACTCATGCTTCATAGGGGACACACTTTTAAAAAAAATTAACATATAGTGTATTATTAGCCCCAGTGGTACAGGTCTGTGAATCATCAGGCTTACACACTTCACAGCACTCACCATAGCACATACCCTCCCCAATGTCCATAAACCAGCCACCCTCTCCCTATCCCCCCCGCCCTCCCGCAACCCTCCGTTTGTTTTGTGAGATTAAGAGTCTCTTATGGTTTGTCTTAAGGGACCCACTTTTAAGAAATGATGTCAACCTATATAGATAGTCTCTGAAGCTATTAATGAACAGATTCTGCATCCAGGTATTGGGATGTGAATTGTGGAGTAGAATGGAATGAAACTTCATTCCGGAGTTCCAGGATATTCACAAGGACAGTTGAGTGGGAGAAAGAGACAAGTCAGGGTACTACATTGTGTCTGTGAGTTCTGTGATATGCTCATAGCAAGTAGTAAACATTCCTACATTTCCACAATATACATCCATCAAGTGTGTGTATCTGTTTTGTGTGTGTGTGTGTGTGAGTGTATAAAATGTTTTCTCTTTCCCAAGAATATTTAGTATATGTTAATATTCATGACATCAATGCTATTTAAGTTAGTCTTTAAAAATTTGATCAGCCCCTGAGAGCTTAACAAAAATCAATGAGTAACAAGAATAAACTAAAACTGCCTTTAAACTTTTATGGGAAAACTCCCAGTAGTGATCCAGATTTACAAAGAAATGAGAAGAAAGTGTGGATAAAATAGTGGCTTGAATGAGTTCACAAACAGATCACTTATCACAAATATGGCACATGAGGTTAGTTATCTTGTCCTAGAGGCATTACATATGTAAATCTTGCAACTCTTGTTTTTTGAATCCCTATTCTCCCGTAAACTAAATGATTACGATTTAGCATCCACTGCAGATCTGTTCAAGAGATACACAATATTCTGGTTATGTGATTCTCTATGATTGTTACCGTTTTTTGTTGTTAATTAATTAATTGGTAGTTTATTTTACATGTCATTCTCTGTAAGCTGGGTTAATGTGAACTGCCCACTTCTCTCCAGATCTGACAAATTAGGTTTGAGCCTTTATAACTGAAGGGCAGACCTTGGGCTGGGATGAATTCAGTAAAGGAAATATCCTCTTACAGCTTCTTGGAAGCCAGCCTACGTGCTTCTCGGTAGACATTGTCACTTTCCTATATTCCTTTATTTTGAAATTCTACAGTTATAATTAGAAGAGAGAACTTAAGATGTAAAATGTGTTTTGTTGCAGGACATTTGTCTCCTTCCAGCTAAATGCGCAGAGAGGTTTTTCCTTCCTTTCTCCTCCTTTTATATTTCTTCTAAAATTTACATGGATTTTGCCTCTAGAATTAACTGAGGTTAAGAAATGTTGATACCAGTATATTGAAAACTGTAAGAAGAATCTGCAGGGTTCAATTGCTGGAGAGAATGGGAGAGGAAAGAGCAGAATTTCAGCCTCATATTTTCATATTTTATAAAACAGCTCTTTTCTGTGAAGTTAAAAGATGTGTATTGTTGCTGTTCTTGCTGATGTCAAAGAGGGCAAAGACAGCTTAAGTACTTGGTTAATTTATAAGTATGTTTGATGCAAAGGACAAATAAACATAACTTCATGAATATATAATGTTGCTGATGGCAGCTGAAATTATTTCTGGCCATCATTATGGCTTTTCTCCAAGGTTAATGCTGTCTGTTTGCTGGGTAAAATTGTTGAATGGTTTTGTTATCCTGCTTGAACTGTGTCGAGGCAGCCCCTTGGTTTCCGAATCATTCTGGATTCTGTGCTTTGAGCCACTTCATTTGCCAATATCTCAAAGAATTCCAGGACTTGGAAGGACTGACTCTGGACAGGATCCTCTGTCAAATTCCAAGATGAGGTGGCTTGATTTCCACATTAGAAAGAAACCTGCCTTGTGGAACTTTAGGGACATTTCTCAGGGCATTGATCTAAATTTTATGAGAGGAAAAAACAGGGAGATGGGATATCAGAGAGACAATAGAGTAGTAATAGCAAAGTAATGGTCACAGTAATCTTAATAGCATGCTCTTTTATTTTCCCCCTTTTAAGCTATTTTTTCTTTTCCATATAAATGCAAACCTATATGCCTTAGAGAAAATGTAGAAAGGTTTTTGTTCAGTTTTTCTAGGTGCAGAAATATTTTTCCCCATAGAGATTTATTGCATACATTTCGAATTATTACTTAAAGGAAACATGAGTGCATACGTCCAAAGAAAACATTCCCAACTGCAAGATTACCATTAACAATCGTCTAGCTTTTATAGCAGTTTATGGTTATCAAACATTTTCACATATTACTTCGAGGGAAAAGTAATGTTATTCATACTAAATTCAAACGAAGAAACTAAGACTGATTAAGTATCTAAGGGCCAGGACCAAAATCACATAGCTTGTGTGTGATCACTACTGGTCAATGTAGGTCTTTGGTTATATAGAATAACCTGGGGGCAAAAGGCCCCCCAAATCTTTGCATTTGGCTCATAATATTTTCATCATACTGTGCTCCTTTATATTAACATAAGAACACAAGAAAGTAAGCCAAAGTGAGAAAAGCGTAGTCATTATGCTCTACTGAAAGGTTGACGTGAACTAGTATGTAGTAGTAGCTAATAGAACTTGGTGGAGGCATGAAAACAGAGTAGCCGAACATCCTATTACATTCATTAATTCCTTCATTTAATCACTCAATAAATTCTTAAACTCTCTTTGCCAGTTAGTATTCTAGGTCCCAGGATACCCTCAGAAATAAAATAGACATGATCCCAGATCTCACTGAGTGTTTGGTGGGGAGATCGACATTAATTATATGAGTATATGGTGATAAACAGACACAGAAGAAAGCTGGAAGTAAATAGTGGGAAGCTTTGAAAGTGGAGAACAGAGGCACCTGATGTAGTCGGAGCAATCCAGGGAGGCTTCCCTGAGGAAGTGCCTTGGATAGGGTGTATAAACTGGAAGTTGTGAGCTGAGGGAATTTGGGAGGTGTTCCTGTGTTCCTAGCAGAGGGGCACACACGAGGGTGCTTGGAATGGGCAGGAAGCAATCTGCTTTGAAGAACTGAAAGAAAACAGTGTGTGGAGGGCAGAGGTCCAGTAACAGAGCATGTTTGCCGAGGGAGGGAGAGCAGAAGACACAGAGGTTCCTGCTGACCACACTGTACCTTCTGAGTCTTAGCCTAAAAACAGTGGGAAACTACCAAATGATTTAAATCAGAGGCATAGATTGATCCAGTACGTTCTTCCAAAGATCACTCTGAAGGTCTAGTTCTGGTAAGGCAGAGCGCCGCCTATCAGACTAGCCCTCTTGCATACGGTGATAATAAAGCAGGTCAACCCTTAACATCTTTTTCAAAGAAATTTGTTAAATAATTAGAACTCTCCTCCAGAAAACTCCAGGCCCAGGTGGCCTCATTGGTGAATTCTGTCTGGAATTTAAATAGGTAAAAATTATCACTCTCAGACAAACCAGTCCAGAGAAAAGGAGGAAGAGGAAACATTCTTCAGTTTGTTTTATGAAGTCCCAAGCGTTTATTTTTGCTTTTGTTTCCCTTGCCTCAGCAGACAGATCTAGAAAAATGTTGTTACAGCTGATGTCAGAGAAAGAACTGCCTGGGTTCACTTCTAGGAGTTTTATGGTTTCAGGTCTCACATTTAGGTCTTCAGTCCATTTTGAGTGTGTTTTTGTGTACGATGTTAGGAAGGAAGTGGTCCAGTTTCGTTCTTTTGTATGTAGCTGTCCCGTTTATTGAAGAGATTGTCTTTTCCCCATTGTATATTCCTATCTCCTTTCTCCTAGATTAATTGGCCACATAGCATGGATTTATTTCTGGCTCTCTGTTCTATTCTCTTGGTCTGTGTGTCTGTTTTTGTGCAGTATCATCCTGTTTTGATGACTATAGCTTTGTAGTAGATCTTGGAATCTGGAATTGTGATACATTCAGCTCTCCTCTTTATCATGATGGCTTTGCAGAGAACACACGGATGGTTGCTGGAAGGAAGGGAGCTAAGGTTTGGACAAAATGGGTGAAGAGGAATGGGAGATACAGACTTTCAGTTATGAAATGAACAAATCACGGGAATAAAAGTTATAGCCGAGGGAATGGAGTCAGTGGTACTGTATTAGGGTTGTATGGTGACTGATGGTACCTACACTAATGATGAGTGTAGAATAATGTATGATGAAACTAATCTAATACTGTGTATCAATTAGAGGCAAACAAAAAATTAGAAATAAGAGATTTTATTTTATGAAGCCACCATAATCCCTTTATCAAGATCCTCATACCAAGAAAAGTACAGACCAATATGTCTCAAGAACATAGGTTTAAAAAAATATTTAACAAAGTGTAAGCAAATCAAATAGAAGCATATAAAAATGATGGTGTACCATGCCAAGTAAGGATTACTCTGGGAAAGCAAGGTTGTTTTCATATTTTAAAAATAATTGGAATGCTGGGGTATCTCAGCCGGTTAAGTGTCTGCCTTCAGCTCAGGTCCTGGGACCCGGCCCCACACTGAGCTCCCTGCTCAGCAGGGAGCCTGCTTCTCCCTCTCCCTCTGCCCCTCCCCCTCTGAAATAAATAAATTAATAAATAAAATCCTTAAAAAAATATTTTAAACACAGTCTAATCATACTGACAAGGTAAAGGAGAAAAAGTCCCATGATTATTTCAGTCAATCCAGAAAACGCATGTGACACAATTCAACAGTCATTTGTGTAATAAGACTTATCAACATCTAAGGAGAAAAGGGATCTTCCTCAACCTGATAAAGGGTATTATAAAAATAAACAAGTTGCACTGTATGTATTCTTAAATTTAATAATACCATCCTAGCAAGGAGCCAGAAAACCTAAATGCTCTTCCCTGTTCTGCCACTCACTGTGGTTACGGAACCTGGACTGGATCCTGCCAGAAGAACCAAGCAGCACTTGGAGGCTTTGGAGGACTGGAGGTTTGTTTAACATCGGCGGGCTCAGAGGAGGCTGTTACCAAAGGTGTGAGCCCTGAGCACAAACAGGGAGGGGAATTTGTACCCTTCCACTTCCACATTCTTGGTACTTTTGGCGTGCTCGGGAAACGGGAAAGAAGAACCCAGAAGGGCTTTGAGATGGGGACTGGAATTCCCTTGCTGGTTGGGTCAGCTATCTTAGAGTACGGTTTTTCCCTACCGCTGTGGCACTGTTAGGGGTCACTCCTCAAAGCCCTTGGAAACTCCTTTGTTCATGTACAATGTGAGGACACAAATAATACCTACCTTAAACCATTCTTGAGAGGCTTGAATAATTTCAGTACATGGAAGTGCTTTAAATGTTGCCAGGTGCTAAGTAAGCTTGATGTGATGGTGATGACAGTGAACCTAGAGAATTAAAATTCTCTTTGTCTAACCAGAAAGCCCCAGGATAGGATTCCTCCTAACTTCGTCTTACCTCAAAGTACTTCCATTACTTAGGGTCTCGACTCTCTTACTTCAGTGTCTCCTTTTGAGTTACCGGACTTCTCGGGAGCTCTTTTATCATTGTCAGCTGGAGGTTTCTGAACATCGAGGTCAGTTAGCTAACTGAGGCCACTTGCTTGAACCCCTTGTGGAGGAGTTAGTAAGAAAGAAATAAGAAAATAATAGATTAAATTATTATTTGTTAATTTGTTGGTAGATTTTAATTTTATAGACTTTCTCTAACCCCCCACAGGGCAAGGGCAACTGATGGTCACTCCGTCTCCTTCTTCTGCAAAAGAAGCCACATTCTTCTTCTGAAGAATAAGGGAAGGAGGGAGACTGGAAAGGAGAGAGGCAGATCCTAGAGATCTGCAAGATAAGGAAAGGGATCTTAATGTTTTCTAATATTCCTCACTCCTTGTACCATCCTCCTAGCAAAGCTCAAAGAGTGTCCTTGGTGTTTGATAAAAGTTTATAGCAGAGGAACCTGGAAAGTACATGATATTTATGCAGAAATTAGCAAGGCCATTATTTTTTAAAACTATTTCTATTATTGATAACATATAAATCTTAATGAGATTTCCCCCCTTAGGGCTCAGGTACTTCTAATTCAGATGTCAGAATGTAAGAAATTGTAATTCCTTAACAATAATGAAACAATAAGTCTTTTTTTTCACATTGCTCAAAGAAATTCACAAATCTTATGTTAATTCATTGATTGTCACAAGTCCTGCATTGGAATGGAGATGTATTTCTCTGTTATAATTTGGTTTCGGTCAAAGGAGGGTCTAGATCTGGGACTGTAAATGATAAAACAGGTTTTTTTAATAGGCACCTAAAATTGTAGGGGAAGTCTGTGCTTGTTTGGGAAGCTGTCGGTATCTGGAATAGGTAATAAGCTTTGAGATTTGCAAGGATTTTAGAAATCACTTCTTTACAATCTCTCATTGTAGACCTGAGAAATACTCACCTGCAAGTAGGACCCCAGGCAGTGGTTTGGTTTCAGACCTTAAAAGAGTATGGGGGTTAGGTTGGGGCCCAAGACCAGTCATCTGGGGTAAAATGATTAGGCCTGGGGGTGCCTGGGGGGCTCAGTTAGTTAAATGTCTGCATTCAGCTCAGGTCCTGATCCCAGGATGCTGGAATCCAGCCCTGGGTCAGGCTCCCTGCTCAGAGGGGAGCCTGGTTCTCCTTCCCCTCCCCACTCATGCTCTCTTTTGCTATCTCTGTCTCCCTCTCAAATAAATAAATACAATCTTTAAAAAAAAAATGGTTAGGCCTGGGCTAAGTAAGGGACTGGGGATGAGTTTTAAGGCAAGTTGTTAGCCTTGTTTAAGGAGACTAGAACACAGGGGATGGAGTTAGGTAGGTGATCTCAGAGAACCCACAGCAGGATTGGCTTCAGGTGTGTCACAGTGTGATGGACTGAGAGCAACTTTTACTTCTTTCTGCTGAAATCCCAGAGTCTGACTGCACACTGGGACTTTAGTATTCTGAAGGGAAGATTTGAAGCCTGGAAGTCCGTGTCTAAGGAATGGAGGTTAGGGTAAGACTGGAGAAGGCTCCGGATTTTCTTCCTTACCTGTACCCCACCTCTCCTACCTAGCTGTGTCCCGCTCATTCCAGTAATATCTCAAGGACCAAATCCTCTGGAATAATAGCACCTTGGTAAGAGTATGATCCACTGAAATGCTTATAGTGTGGGTTGATTTGTTAGACTAGAAGAACAAAACAAATAACTAATACGGCAATGATTCTCATGATGGTGACCTCTCGAATCCCAAGGACTGAATATTAGCGAAGGCCCCTTGCAGATCAGATCTTGTATTGTCACATGCAAAATACAGTCTGGCAGCTAAGAGCAGCGTTCTTCCTTAAACTTGAATTGCACCCTTTGAAGCACCGAAAAGGAAACAGATGAATGGATCAAGAAGATGTGGTATATATACACAATGGAATACTATGCAGCCATCAAAAGAAACGAAATCTTGCCATTTGCGACAACATGGATGGAACTAGAGCGTATCATGCTTAGCGAAATAAGTCAAGCGGAGAAAGACAACTATCATATGATCTCCCTGATATGAGGGAGTGGTGATGCAACATGGGGGCTTAAGTGGGTAGGAGAAGAATCCATGAAACAAGATGGGATAGGGAGGGAGACAAACCATAAGTGACTCTTAATCTCACGAAACAAACTGTGGGTTGCCGGGGGGAGGGGGGTTGGGAGAAGGAGGGTGGGGTTATGGACATTGGGGAGGGTATGTGCTTTTGGGTAAATTGGAAGGGGAGATGAACCATGAGAGACTATGGACTCTGAAAAACAATCTGAGGGGTTTGAAGTGGCGGGGGGGGTGGGAGGTTGGGGTACCAGGTGGTGGGTATTATAGAGGGCACAGCTTGCATGGAGCACTGGGTGTGGTGAAAAAATAATGAATACTGTTTTTCTGAAAATAAATAAATTGGAAAAAAAAAAAACAAAAAAAACCCAGCACTCTAAATTACAAACCATAGCACCAATTCTTAGTCTGTGGTTTCTCCATCCCAAGTCTCTCACACTCTGATACTTCCCTAGAGGCTCTTATCCTCAAACTACTGAAAATCTCCCTGTCAACCCTGTGGAAACTCCTCTCCAGCTCACCTACCCTTTTCTACACTCCACCCCTTTTCTCCCTGGAAGAGAGGCTGGGATTTCAGCTACTGACTACTGGCAATACCGAATCACTCTAAGATGACCAAAGGACACGGAAGAGTCACTTTCCCCCTCACTATTACACACAGAACGGCTGGGTATGGTTTTCTGAGTCTGTTTTCCTCAGAAACACGTTTTGCAAGTATTTCTAGATAATTAAAAGTCTCTACCTTATTAACACTAAAATGAAAGTCAGGGACTCCGAGAAACGTTCTAAATTTGAAACTGAGTGCATGGACACAGAACGGAAAATGATATGTAGGTTTCAATTTGAATTATTGAAAGGTTACAACATGAATGATCCCGTGAGTCATGTCTGAACTCGTCAAAACTAGGAGATACTATCAGTGAATGATTCTATTCTCTGAATTTACTCGTATAATTCTTGCTGAACTACTAAGAAAGTAGCAACTCTTTGGTCCTCCTTTTTATCATAAGTAAATGTAGGGAATTAATTTAGGTTAATCTCTGATTTTCCTGTAAGCTATAAAAATTATGTAATCTAATCAGGGATGGGATAAATTCCTAGGATATCCGCCTTTCATGCATAGCATTTTCCATGTGAGTTTCCTGTAACCTTATTCACCATTCATTGCTGTTTACTTGACATTATTAATATTTTAGCATTTGTTTTAAAGGCTTTAAAATGCAAAATGCTTTTAAAATGTCTTTCTATGTGATGGTTATCAAATTGGGGAATTATCATTAAATTCCTTTGAAGTAATTAATTAAAATAAACGAATCATACACACTTTTTCCTATAAATGACAAAGAAATATGTATCTCCTTTTCATGAGTCTTGGTGGTATTCCTTTTAGTTGTAATGCATTATTTTTAGACATGTAGCCCTATTTTCGTATTTATTTTCCATGGAAATCAGCCTCGTTTGACATGTAGGCTTTTAGTAACTTAATGCAATTCAAGTGTTTTGGATAAAAAAGGTTCTTTTTGATTTATTGTTTTCAATTTAAGGCCTAAAGTACTAATACAAAAGTAACATCTTCCAAGTAATTCTCGTTATTAAGGCCAGATGAGAAAGGAAAGCAAATAGGTTGCTTTTTGAATGAGAATTTGATGTTGCCTCTAGAGTAGAAAGCTTTATTTTCCAGAGGACTGTAACAGTAGACCTTTGGAGTTTCATGTTTACAACTAAGAAAGTGGTTAGATACAAGATGGTTTTGAATTTTATCATTTACTAAGTATGTAATTTTAGGAAGATTGCTGAATCTCTCCAGGGTCAGTTTCTTCAACTAGTAAAAGGTGAAAGATATCAGTTAATTCAATGGATAATTTAAGGCTAGAGTTAATACGTATAAAGTATTAGAACCTAATGAATGCTGAATACCTAATAATGCTGTTTCCTTAAAGGATTTTTCTACAAGGTGAAGGAGTAAGTAAAGATTGAGTGGTTCTCAGAAATAGAGGCGACAAATGGGGCCCCTGTAAGGTGACGTGGGAGTCATTTCTATTGGATCATCAGTGTTTTAGTTTCATCTATGTTCTTTTAAGAAGTTATGGATAAAGAAAACTGAATTAATGTAGACATAATTTATTCTTCTATAAACTAAGTGGTTTAAAAGGTATTCAGTTGGCGTGAATTGCCTTACTCTGTAAAAATTGATGCATGAAGTAGGTCCAATTATCCAAACTGATGTACATTTACTATTTTATGGCCTCTTTGAAAAGAGCTAATTTACTACCTATAGAGGAAAGGATGTTTGAGTTTGCTGAGGTACTGGGTAAAGGAGGGAGCACTCAGAATTTCGTGAACTTGAGTTATTCTCCCACCTTCTTTATTTATTATTTATTTTCATTTATTTAAGGGCCTCCCAAGTTTAAGGTACACAATGAAGTGCTGTTGGAGACTTAATTATATAATGTGAAACCGGGCACAGAGCACATGATTATTAAATGTTTGTTTAATAAGGTCATAAGGAAGTGGTACAGAAGATTATAAATGAAAAGAAAATGTGGTTCTGGGGTGCCTGGGTGGCTCAGTGGGTTAAGCCTCTGCCTTCAGCTCAGGTCATGATCCCAGGGTCCTGGGATTGAGTCCCACATCGGGCTCTCTGCTGGGTGGGGAGCCTGTTTCCTCCTCTCTCAGCCTACCTCTCTGCCTACTTGTGACCTCTGTCTCTGTCACATAAATAAATAAAATCTTAAAAAATAAAAGAAATAAAATGTGGTTCTTACAAAGTACTTGGGTAGTTCAGAAAAACGAGAGAACAGATCCTTGCTGTTTGGTCAAAAAAGGCTCATTAATGAGGTGATAGTGAGGGATGCATTCAGGTATGAGTATGGAAGGGGAAATGGAAGGAAAGATACACTGGATTCGAGAGAAGATTTGAAAAGGCTTGTGTAATCAATGGTGCTTACATAGACCTGTGCCAGTTGCAAGAAGATGGGCCCCGCCAGTTACTCAGTTCCTCTGTTACTGCATCTGGAGCCATGCTTCCCCAGAGGGAGGGTCAAAGTCACTGGCAGTTGCCATTGGACCCTTTACCACATTCTTCAACCTGTATATTTACCCTATTCCCTGCCACAAAGTTCTTTTCTTTCCAGATTTCAGACACTTGCTGCAGTCATCTCTATTATAGAGGACCTTGTAATGGTCTCTCTCTTCAGCCAGTATTCCTACTCTAGTCCCGTTTTTCCCAATTTACTATCAGCCTAGCAATCAGAATAATTCCTTTGAAATCAAGTTGTGGTGTGTCTCTCCATTGTTCAGCCCTCCAGTAGAGAAGATAATTTTTCAGAATCTTACAAGGTCCTATAGGATCTGGCTTCCTGTTACTACTCAGACTGTTGAGGTAATTTCACTTGCAGGACCTCATATTCATTAAGATGAGTCATACCCATCAAGATAGGTCATGGCTTGGTAAATTTTCTTGGTCTCTCTGTTGAAATTTTTATTAGTGTCCCATGTGCCTCTCAGTAGAACTTTTCAGGGAAGATGTAACTGGCATTCAGTTGTACCTTGTCCATTTCCAATAGGGATTAGCTGAGTGGAAACGAGGCTTTTGAGTGGATAATGGTGGTGTCAGGGGAGCCTAAGTGTGTAGTTTGCCTCCAAAGACTCCCTGATGTCGATGTCAGATTTGGTCATGCACTTCACTAGTCTGAATGTGCTAGGCTGTATCTGTATTTATCTATCTATATGTTTAGACACATAGATGTGTGTGTGTGTGTGTCTGTATTTATTTATAAGGTGAGTGCCCAGCTGCGTGCAAATGGGTAGCAGGGGATGGGCAGAAGGAGAGAGAGAGAAAGAGAGATGAGGGGGGCTCAATCTCAGGACCCTGAGATCATGACCTGAGCTGAAATCAAGACTCTGATGCTTAACCGAGCCACCCAGGCACCCCATGCACAGCTGTATTCAGCCAGGTAAGAGAAAGAAGCATTACTAAAGAAGTAATGAAAATACAAATACTGAGGCCAAGAAGAATGGTCTTTAGATGAGAACTTATTCTTGTCTTTCTATAAAAGGAAAGCAGGTCATTGCTTTTTTGACCCAAGACATAGCCAGGGGTCATTATCAGCCCCTGAAATCATAAAATAATTTACTTAAGTGTGAAGAAATATCAGAAATCAGATACCTCATAATCAAATGTATTCAGAATTCATGCCTCACTCCTTGTCTCTGACTCACATGTCTTGAACAAATGTAAGGAGTGGATTTTACATCTTTCACTTCCAAAGTGGTCTGTTCCCTTTGCACTCTGATTCCTGGAGACCTTTGCTTCCTTCCTGGCCTTCAGACGCAGCTCTTTACGTTCAAGCTGAAATCCGTCTAAGTAATCCATCCTAAGCAACTTGTTTCTCCCTTATGCTTGGGGCAAAGCCACTGTAGAAATAAAAGCTTATATTCCAGGTCAAATCAGAAACAAATGGGGGAGACTTTTTGTTTCTTTCCCAGAACTCCACCTCCATCAGAATTGACATTAATGAAAATACCTGTGTTACGGTCTTCCCTCTTTTCCTTCATAGAGTAGCCAGGCTTGGAGTAGGTGGAAAGTAGTCACACACACCTTGCCTGGTGTCTTGCCTGTGACATTTAGCATCTAGTAGTCTTGGAACAAGCTGCTTTACAACCTTTCTTCATTGATAATATGGATAAAATTGTGTGTATCTTCAGGGCATATTGTGAGCATTTGGTAATATCTTGGGAAAAGCTTGGGAAATCATGGGTTCTTAAAAGATGTTGGCTTGTTTTCTTTCTCCTTGTTTTCTTACACCTTCCTTTCCTCAGTGAATGACTGTGATTGTTAAATTATCACAGTTTAGTTCTATATGATTTTTTGAGGGGGAAGTTAGGGTCTTAATTTCTCATGATAAAACATATTAACTTACTTACTGAAGATTGTTTTTCTGACTGACTTATATACTGTTTCATTCCTTTTTTAAGCAACATGCTGCTTTTTCTCTGGATTCGACTGTTGCCAGGGAAAGTATTGACCCTGCTCTGGAGATGTGAGGCAGGGTAATGGAAAAAGGAGGCTTTTTCAACTCTCTCCACCAGAACCATGAACACAGATTAGAAAACTAATGCATCCTTTTTATCAATGTTGGCTGACTAATTTCCTAGGAAACTTTACATTTCTGTATTTTGTTTTACTTGGGCCCATTCTCCAACCTGCTAGTTCTCCCCCCACCCCCACCATGAAACTATTCTTTAAGCTTAACATGGTGTTTTCTCCCTCTCTCTCTTTTTTAAGATTTTACTTATTTATTTGACAGAGAGAGACACAGCAAGAGAGAGAACACAAGCAGGGGGAATGGGAGAGGGAGAAGCAGGCTTCCCGCTGAGCACGGAGCCTGGTGTGGGGCTCCATCCCAGGACCCTGGGATCATGACCTGAGCCCAAGGCAGACGCTTAACGACTGAGCCACCCAGGCACCCTGCTGTTTTCTCTTTTACCATTCCTTCAGCATCGTCTTCCAAATTGGAAAATTTTCAGTCTGGTTCACTGATTCTTGCTGGAAAATTGTGAAAATCTCAGCAATGTCCTCTGACATTTTGCCCAGAATAGGTAAAACTATTATTCATAATTATTTATAGAGAACATAGGGCTGGAAAGACTATGTTAGAATATTACTTTATAAAGAACATACAGTATAAAAATCCTAACCCCAAAGAACTTTACCCACAAAACACAATTCCAAATCAGTGTGAAATGGTCATCGAATGGCGTTATAAGTTAATAATTACAGCACTGGTACTCCTGTGCCAATAGTCTGTATGTGGTCAACTTACTGAATAGGAGACTAGTAGGTAAATTCTTAAATCTAAAAGTGGTTAAGGACTCGCAAATGTGTGCTAAATAACAGTTGTTTCTTATGGCTGAGTAATGTGATTTTTTAAACATGAAACTTAAAATTCAATCAAAACGATCTTCTTTGGAAATTAATCTGGAACTTGGCAGAAATGCTTGATAGTGAGCATGGAGGATGTTGATAAAGTGTGCTAAATGCTGTACTTGGTCAGCACATTTATTCACTTAGTAAATACTTGTTAAATACCTACAATGTATAAAGTACCATACTAGACATTGTGGCTGAAAAATAATGACCTAGAAGTCCCTGTTTTCAGGAGGCTTATAGATAAGTGGAGATTGTGTGTGTGTGTGCGCACATGCATACAAGCAAATAGGGTGCAGTAGTTTGGAGTAGATACTAAGGTAGAAGTCTTTTTATTTTTATTTATTTTTAAAGATTTTATTTATTTATTCATTTGACAGAGAGAGGTCACAAGTAGGCAGAGAGGCAGGCAGAGAGAGAAGGAAGCAGGCTCCCTGCTGAGCAGAGAGCCCAATGTGGAACTCGATCCCAGGACCCTGAGATCATGACCTGAGCCGAAGGCAGCGGCTTAACCCACTGAGCCATCCAGGCGCCCTGGTAGAAGTCTTTTTAGGCTTAAACGAATGTTTAAAGGAAGCAGAGGGAAATCCATTTTGGTTGACCCTCAGTGGGCCAGACTTGCATTGAAGATAATAATTAAGATAAACTGATGCCAATTATTAAATGCTAGGAAAATTGAACATAGATAAAGATATTATAGATTTTCAGATAACCCTTAGTCCATAAGATTGTATTTTAATAACTCAGAAAATTTTAAGGCTAACTCCATGCAGATGAAATTTCAGGTCCCTAGTGTTTCTCTGCTGCAAGTCAATGGGAGATAGAAGTTCTCAATTAGAATATCAATAAAATCCTTGGGGTAGTGTGCCATACCATATGTGTATGAGCTCAAATGAATTTTTGTGGGTACATGGGCCATAGCTTGCATTAGAGTCCCCAAAAGGTTTGTGATAAACAGTTAAAAATTTTTTTAGAGAATTAAAATTCTCTAAAAATTTTTTAGAGAATTAACCCTTAAGAACACATTTTGGAGTGCAGAGTACATAGAGTTATAGTAATTGATAAATGTCCTAATAGGCAAATGTGTCTGCTATTCCTAAACTGTTTTCTCTAAAATCCCTAAAGGTAGCACAATTAAGACATTTTTATATTAATATTTTGGCTTTTATGCCAAAATATTTGGTTGAAAGTAATAAGCCAGAATTCTATAGCCTGATTTATTTCTCAGCAAATATAGGATTAACAACCATTTTCCTTCTGTTGATAATTCAGGACTTAGAAAAATAGTTTTTCCATACTTCTACCTTGAGAATAGTCTCAGTGTATTATAGTAATAAATTAATTCCAATAATGCATTGACTTATTGTTGGATATTACAAGTTGACTATTACTTTCTCTGCTTTGTATAACTGAAATCCAGTTATTTCTTTCTTTCTTTCTTTCTTTCTGTTTTTTACTAAACCTTTGTATAAGGTTATGATAGAAGAGCTTGTATCGTTGTGTTAATGTGCATTTTTGTAATTAAACCTTAAGCACAGGACAATAGACAATCAGTATAAAGTTACTGAGAAATGTTGTTTAAACAATAGCACATCTGGATTTATTAAAACTTTGGATTTCATTAGTGTCCTAGTAACTTGGTTTACCTCTTGAAAAAGACAATGGCATTTTACAATGCAGCAGTATGATCATTTCCTTCAGCTTCTATGATAATTTGCTTCAGCTTCTATGACTCAGTGGGTTAAATGATGTTATGAAAAACTTGCAGAAGTATTTTTTTTTTCTTTTTAAAATTTTGTCTGGATCAGGTGACCTGGCCAAACTAAGTGGGACTCAGGAGGGCACAGCAAAGCAGTGTAGGCCTTGATATTCTTGTCCCACCATTTACTGGCTATGTGGCAGTTCACTTACCTCTCTGAGAATCAGATGCTTCATGTATAAAAATAACACTGGGACTGTTAGGATGATTATTAATAATGCACATAAAATAGTCTAGTGTTTTGCACACATTGGTGATTAGTAATATCCTTATTAATTGTCATGTAGAAAGAAGCAAATTTAGATGATGAGAGAAACAATATGATGGCATTTACTGAAAAGTACAGGACACGTCATTCAATTTTCTCTAAACTTTTGTTTTGTCATTTACAGAACCAAATTGTTAGAGTATCATCCCTTCCAACTCTTATTTTCTTGCTTTTATGTAAACAATTGAGTATGTGTCTGTATCAGAAATAACTATTCACTTATTTTAGTTCGGTGATTTGGGCCAATGGAGTAAATGCAATCAGAAACCAAGAAGTTACATGGTTCCCATAGGTTAAGAGAAACAAACTGAGGGTTTTGGGTGGGGCAGGGGGGCGTTGGGAGGGCCTGGTGGTAGGTTTTAAGGAGGGCACGTATTGCATGGAGCACTGGGTGTGGTGCATAAACAATGAATCTTGGAACACTGAAAAATAAGATAAAATTTAAAAAAAAGAGAGAGATGGAGTGATGTTAGTTGTCATTGTTACCTAACTAAATGTGCTTTAAACAATAAATTGTTCAGATATACACTATGGAGTATTATGCCTCCATCAGAAAGGACGAATATCCAACTTTTGTAGCAACATGGACGGGACTGGAAGAGATTATGCTGAGTGAAATCAGTCAAGCAGAGAGAGACAATTATCATATGGTTTCACTCATTTGTGGAGCATAACCAATAGCATGGAGGACAAGGGGCGTTAGAGAGGAGTAGGGAATTTGGGTAAATTGGAAGGGGAGGTGAACCATGAGAGACTATGGACTCTGAAAAACAGTCTGAGGGGTTTGAAGTGGCGGGGGGGTGGGAGGTTGGTGTACCAGGTGGTGGGTATTATAGAGGGCACAGCTTGCATGGAGCACTGGGTGTGGTGAAAAAATAATGAATACTGTTTTTCTGAAAATAAATAAGTTGGGGAAAAAAAAAACCTTAAAGTAAAAAAAAAAAAAACCAATAAATTGTTCAGAAATGTCTTAATCCAATTTTCTAATATAGCTCATGGAGAAACAGTACCATTTCTTTACTGTGCCACTTTCTAAAAACATGTTTTCAGCATTTAAGCTGAAATGTCTCAGAGTGAATGTTTCACAGTGTAACCTGAGAATGTTCTCTTTATAAAATATGATAGTTATTTTATATCAGAAGACACACGAGAGAAATAAGTCTTACTTTTAAGCAACTACACAGTGTTAGATATCTGTGTTTGATTTTTGCCGTTATTCTTTATTCTGTCCTGTACAATGTATTATTCTAGGTTGCTTTATTTAGTATGATTCCCTCCAGGAAATGAATCATGTCTCATTTAATGTTTTGATGTATAGGTGGGTGAGTAGCAACCTTATCAAGCCAACCTGACAGTGTGGTGTTTCTTGTCTAGAGAGACGGCGTGTGAAGAGAAATCTATAAATAAAGTAGATACGGAGATCAAAATTGTGCAGTCATTTCAATCAATGTGATTGACAGAAACAAAAGTTTGTTAATGATTGGTAACTAATTTGGTTACTGAATTTATTAACACAAGGTGAAACAACATTACGTTTCATGAGCAAGTTTTTTTCCGTGTTACAATTTTGATTTATTTTTTTATGTTTATATAACTTCATTTCAAACTTTGATTGTGAGTCATTTTATTAAGCAAATTGTGTAAAGGAGAATACCTGTGAAAAGGTTAAGAATTACTAAATATAAGGCAAATCTGTTGAGGGAAATCGTGGGGAAAAAACTAAAGGAATCAGTAAGAATTTATTATTTTAGTCTATATTGATTTATTTTTTGATTTAAAGAAGTGAACAAAAATATTGCAATAAGAGAATGATTTTCATTTGAGGAAAATGTTAATTTACGTGTATGATACATTATTAGGAGAAAATGGAATGAACTTATTTTACATTATCAATGTAATACATACCTAAGGTTTTGACCTAAGAAGACCTATAGGGCTGTTTAAAAAAAACAAAAACATTAGAATCTTGGCGAAATTCCTAGGGTAATTGTCTCTGTCCTTTTCTTTTTCTTTTTCTTTTCTTTTCTTTTCTTTTTTTTTGTATTGCAGTCATTTCTCTTGGACTTCTCTGCCTTCTTACTCCAATCTCAATTTACTGATTTTTAGGTTCGCTGCGAGCTGTCTTCCAGGAATACCCATTTATTCATCCTGGCAATTCTTTTGACCTTTCACTGCGTTAATCTTTTTTTTTTTTCCTGGACCCAATGTCTCTTCTTTTTTGGTTTGCTCTCTTGACTTGGTGACTCACTTCCTCAGTAGTTTTCTAAGATAACACTTTAATGTTAAAGGTTGAGGTTACTCAATATATGATTGCTCTTTTGGCTGGGTATACAATTCTGGATTAAAAAAAATTATGTCTGATTTTAATGGCATTACTCCATTGATTTCTACTTCAAGTGTTGCAGTTGAAAAGACTGATAGTGTTCTGAAATCCAGTCTTTTGTATGTGAAGGGATTTTTTTCTCTCTGGAAGTTCTGAATGCCTCTTTATTTTCAGTGTTCTGAAATAGAAATACAATATTACTTACTATGGGTATGTTTTTGGTTTTATTCACTTTATTGTCCTCAATGGGCTGTTTCCATCTGGAAACTAATTTGTTTCAGTTCTAGGAAAGTCTCATGTTATTTATTTATCTCCATTTTCTGTCCTCTTTTTTCCAAATATGTTAATTAGTCTGGTGTCAGCTCTTCTGGATAAATATGTTTTATTTATCTATAATCTGCTATCTGTTATCTCTAAGATTTTCTTTCTTCACCTTTTGGTTTTGCTGAACTGGGAGATTTTCCCAGCTGTATAGTATCTTCTAACCCTTCTATGGACTCCTGTGACAACAACAACAACAGATTTTTCCGTCATATTTTTAATTTCCTGGAATTCTTTTTTGTTTTTAAGAAGCTCATATAATATCCTGCTCTTGTTTTATAAACATACAAACATACTTTCATATCTTATATCTCTGAGAACATACATAAAAGTTTAAAATTTTTTTCACCCTAAGTTGACTTTTCTTTTCCCACTTCTGGTTATCAGTCATTATTTTCCATGTAAAAGCTAATATTCAAAAGTTTGCGTATTCTCAGTTGTATATTCCCACTCAAGATGGAAGCACTAAAGAGCTAATTGGATGTATGAGGAAATCAATGGGCTGGTGGTCCTCACAATTGTGTGAAAGTATCTTCTACTATATTGGGAAGTTGCCAAAAGTCTGCACCTGAAATTTTCTTTCTCTCAAATGGACTAATTTTTTTTTTTTTAAAGATTTTATTTATTTATTTGAGAGAGAGAGAGACAGTGAGAGAGAGCATGAGAGGGGAGAAGGTCAGAGAGCGAAGCAGACTCCCCATGGAGCTGGGAGCCTGATGTGGGACTCGATCCCGGGACTCCAGGATCACGCCCTGAGCCGAAGGCAGTCGTCCAACCAACTGCGCCACCCAGGCGTCCCTGGACTAATTTTATTGGAAAGGAATTATGCAAAATCTTAACTGTGTCATAAGTTCAATTCTCAGCTTTTTGAAAGCCAACAAAAGGGGCACCTGGCTGGCTCAGTTGGTAAAGCATGCAACTCTTGAGCTCAGCGGTGTGAGTTCAATTCCCACCTTGGGTGTAGAGCCTACTTAAGAAAATAATAATAGTAAAAAAATAAAATGAAAACCAAGAATAGGAAAGAAATTTCAAAATCCAATATGCAGAGTTTCACTTTCTGCTCCACTGCCCTCTCACCTGCCAGGTACATCCAAATCTAGAGTTCAGTGCCTCCAGAGGATAACCTTCTACCTGGGCAAGCTCCTAACTTCATGAGCTTGGGAAGGATTCTGGAGGATTAACACCCACCACTATGCCCCCACTAGTAGAGTCACCTAGTGCTTCCAGTTCCTGAGCCTTTATGGTTTTTATGGGCTAGATCAGTTTTTGTAGCTGTCTTTTGATCTTTGTCACTTAAGTTTCAGATTTTTTTTTCTTGTCAACTATGTCTATACTACTCATTTCTTCTTTTCGTCTTCTAAAATTTTAAGACTCACACTTACATCTTCTTCCTTTAGCCTGTGGTTTAAATTTTGTTCTTGATCTATTTATTTTTTTTTACAATGATTTTAGTGTAATTTCAGAAGAGAGTGGAGATAAACAAGAGTGTTGAATCTGCCATATTTGATTCAAGCCTTCATTCTTTATAAATTTCAGTTTTATATTTTTGTTAGTATTCATTATTAAAGTTTCTATTTAAATTCCAGTTAGTTAACACACAGTGTAATACTAATTTCAGCTATACAATTTAGTGATTCAGTACTTCCATATAATCCCTAGTACTCATCACAAATGCATTCCTTAGTCCTCATTACCTGTTTAACCCATCTCTCACCCACCTCCCCTCTAGTAAGCATCAGCGTATTCCCTATAGTTATGAAGCTGTTTCATAGTTTGCCTTTCTCTCTCTCACTCTCTCTCTCTTTTTTTTTTTTTTGCCTTTGCTCATTTGTTTCTTAAATTCCACAGATGAGTGAAATCATAGGGTATTTGTCCTTCTCTGACTTTTTTTGCTTAGCATAATATACTCTAGTTCCATCCATGTCATTACAAGTGGCAAGATTCCTTTATTTTTGGTGGCTGAGTAATAGTCCATTGTGTGTGTGTGTATATATGTATATGTGTGTGTATGTGTGTGTGTATACCTTTTTAAAGGTATACACACACACACCTTTTTAAAAAAGATTTTTCTTATGTATTTGACAGAGAGAGAGGAAACACAAGTGGGGGGAGTGGGAGATGGAGAAGCAGGCTTGCTGCTTAGTAGGGAGTCTGATGTGGGGCTCTATCCCAGGACCCTGGGACCATGACCTGAGCCAAAGGCAGATGCTTAACGACTGAGCCACCCAGGTGCCCCATACTACATCTTTATGCACTCATCAGTCAGTGGGCATTTGGGCTGTTTCCATAATCTGGCTATAATAGATAATGCTGCCATAAACACTGGGATACGTTTATCCCTTCAAATTACTACTTTTGTATCCTTTGAGTGAATACCAGGTGGTAAAATTGCTGGTTTGTAGGATCATTTTGTTTTTAACTTTTTGAAGACTCCATGCTGTTTTCCCTGAGTGGCTGAACCAGTTTGCATTTTGACTGTGAGTGCAAGAGGGTTCCCCTTTCTCTGCATCTTTGCAACTCCTATTCTTGTGTTGTTGATTTTAGTCATTCTGACTGGTGTGAAGTGGTATCTCATTGTGGTTTTGATTTGCATTTCCCTTATGATGAGTGATGTGGAGCATCTTTCACATGTCTGTTGGCCATCTGGATGTTCCCTTTAGGAAAAGAAGGAATTATGATATTTACATTGCCTAGATGTAGGCTTATCTATATTCAGATACTGGCTTTTTAGGAGGACTTTCTTTTATGAGAGGTTTCCTTCTATTCCTCAATACTAACTTTTAGATAGTAAAACTTTTCTTTTTTAACTTGGATTTTTTGCTATTGTTTATATGGTGGTAGTTCTGAGGTCCTCGTTCTATTCGTGATTGTCAGTTGAAGGCCATCTTTGGCTTCTGAAGGTTCCCTTTTTTTCCCTGGCCCATGGCCTTTATATCTCACAACCAGCAATGTGCATCAAACTCTCCTCACACTTGGAGACTTACCTTTCTGCCACATCTTTTCTATTTTCCTCTTCTGCCTCCTCTAGTTGATTTTTATGCATGTAATGGTTTATGCAATGACTTTGAGTTTACCTAGATAGTTCAAGATAATCTTATTTTAAGGTCAAAAGATTAGTAATCTTAATTGCATCTATAAAGTCCTTTAATAGTAGTACCAGATGAGTGTTTTATTAAATAACTAATAAAATATAGACAAATTTCACCTATATTCATAATCTGGCCAGTGAAATTGCCAGATCTCTTAAATCAAGATTTCTCTAGACCAGTGTCTCTCAGGCTTTGATGTGTGTCAGAAACACCTAGAGAACAGATTTGGAGCTCAGAGGTCTGGACTTTTAAAGCAACATAGGGCTTAGGCCTTCGTATTTTTACCATGTTCCCTAATGATTCCAATATGGTACAGGCTTATTCAACATTGGTTTCATAATAAAATTACTTGGGGGATAATTTTTAAATCCCAAACTATAGGATGCACCCCAAATCAATGAAATCACTACCCTTAAGGTGGTGAGCTATGAATCAGTATTCTTTTTAGTCCTGAATTTGTTAATGAGGTATAATTGGCATACAACATTATATTAGTTGCAGATGTACAACAAAGTGACTTGATATTTATATATATTGCAAAATGATCATCACAGTAAGTCTAGTAAACATCCATCACCATACAGAGTTATAGAATTTTTATCTTGTGATGAGAACTTAAATTTTTCATAGCAGCTTTAAAATATGCAGCATAGTACTATATACTATGTCACCATGCTATAATTACATCCCCATTATTTTTTTATTTCTAACTGGAAGTTTGTATCTTTTGATTCCCTTCATCCATTTTGCTTCCTCCCTGACCCCAGCCTCTTTCAAACACTGATCTTTTCTTTGTATTTATGAACATGTTTTGTTTGTAGATTCCACATATAAGTGAGATGTAATATTTGTCTTTTCATGACTTATTTCACTTAGCATAATTGCCCTCCCAGTGCATCTATATTGTCACAAATGCAAAACTCCTTATTTTTTAATGGCCGAGTAGTATTCCATTGTATATGTGGATGTGTATATACACGTATGTATGGATACGTATATGTGTATATATGTGTATACATGTATATATACACATGGTGCATGGACACTGCATTTTCTTTATCCATTCATCCATTGGACATGGGGATTGTTCCCATATCTTGTTATTGTAACTAATTCTACAGTGGACATGGAGGTACATACAGTTTTTTTGAGTTAGTATTTTTGTTTTCTTTGGGTAAATACCTAGAAGTGGATTTAATGGAACATACGATAGGTCTATTTTTAGACTTTTTAAAAAGATTTAGTTATTTATTTTAGAGAGCAAGAGAATGGACAGAGGGGGAGGGCCAGAGGGAGAAGAGAGAGAATAGTAAGGGGGCTCAGTGTAGAACATGACACCAGGGTTATTCTCATGATTGTGAGACTATGACCTGAGCTAATCAAGAGTAGAGTAGGATGCTTGACCCACTGAGCCACCTAGGCACCCCTGTTTTTAATTTTTGGAGGATCCTCCATATTGTTTTCCATAGTGGCTGCACCAGTTTACATTCCCACTAGTAGTGTGTAAAGGTTCCCTTTTCTCCACATCCTTGGCAGCACTTGCTATTTCTTGTCTGTTTGATAATAGCCATTCTAACAGCAGAGAGGAGATGCTATGGTTTTGATTTGTATTGTCCTGATGATTAATGATGTTAAGTATCTTTTCCTGTGTCTGTCGGCCATCTGTATACCTTCTTTGGAAAAATGTCCATTCAGATCCTCTGCCTCTTTTTAAGTCAGATTGTGTTTTGCTGTAAAGCGATTCTAGTTTTCTAGACCAGTGCTTCTCAACTGTAATCCATATATGTACGGGATGGGGATCTTGTTTAAAAAGAAAAAAAAATATATGTATATATACAATATATATACATATATATTTTTTCTCCTGACTTAGTAGAACTTTGGTGGGGACTGGTATATTACATTTTTTAAAAGATTTTATTTATTTGACAGGGAGACAGTGAGAGAGGGAACACAAGCAGGCTTCCCGCCAAGCAGGGAGCCTGATGCAGGGTTCCATCCCAGGACCCTGGGATCATGACCTGAGCTGAAGGTCTTGATTGGCTTAACGACTGAGCCACCCTGGCGCCCCTGAGATATTACATTCCTTTCTTTTTCTTTTTCTTTTTTTTTTTAATTTATTTTTTCAGTGTTCCAAGATACATTGTTTATGCACCACCCCCAGTGCTCCAAGCAATACATGCCCTCCTTAATACCCACCACCAGGCTCACATTTCTAACAAGCTTCTAGGCTGTGACATGCTGTTTCTCCATGGAGCACCCTTTGATTAGCAAGACTCTGGAACATTTTTCACAGTTGTAGATTATTCTGGGAGCATATCAGAAACAATAGCAGGATTTCCACATATCTTCCATTTTTAGCAAAATTGGAGTTTTCATGTGTCAAATGATAGCTCCAGCATTTAAGATATGTAGGAAGAATTGTTTCAAAGTCAGGCGAGACCTAGAGTTGACAGTAAGTTTAATTGTGTGTGTGGTACCCATGTAGGTTTTTTTTTAAATTTCAATATTAAATTATGATTTTATATTAGAATTTATGTTCTAACACTAACACACTGTGGTATTTGACGTCAAAAGAACTATACACTGTAATAGCTACTGTAAGTTAAAAAATAAAGTTTAGTCTATTCCTCTGTACTCCTTGGACTATAGCAAATCTCAGTATGATATCTCAAATTTAACTGTTTTAGCTATTACAAAAGGTACTGTTTATACAAAGGGGAAAAAGACAATATAAAAAATAGTGCTAGGTCACTGAAGCTATAAATACATACTGATTAAAATGATTTTATAGATTCTTCATGAGAATTCATTGTTAAACAAAGATCCTTTGAATCACTACTGTGATTGAGATACCCTTAAACTGAGGGGATCTGAAGATGAGAAAGGTGCGTTCCTCAAAGTGCTAACAATTATAGAATGAGATGTGTGCCAGGAAAGAATTTTTTTAGAAGGCTGTGGGAGGGCTGAAGAGGGACTTGTCAATAGCACCTGGAAAAAGTCTGGGTTAGTTATACCGAGGAAATGGCATTTGAGCTGGATTTTGACATTTGAGTATGATTTGGGCCAATGGCTATGTACAAATAAAGATACCGACAGGGAAAAAATGGAATAATATGTAAGGAATCCTATGTAATTAAACATATGTGAAACAAAGTGGAAAAGGAGCACTAAGGCCTGTTTGGAGTCAGATCATTGAAAAACTGTGTGTGGCAAAAATCGAGGAGTTGGACTTAATTTGCCAGGCTGTGGGGAACAAAAGAAGCCTTTACAGCAGAGACTGGATACGATCTGACTTTTCCTTTTAAAAGATCACTCTCACACTGCACCTTCGTTTAAAAAAAAAAAAATTCTGACAGTGATAGAAAAGATGGATTGGAGTGGTGTCACCGGGCACCAACATAGAACCCTTCCTACTAAGTCTAAATGTGTTTAGAACCTTTCTCAAGGTAGCACTCATGACTTCCATTTCCAGTCAGTCGAGGTTGGCACAGGGGTCAGAAACAATTTGCTGTTCTAGAAGAGGAGACAGGGGAGGCACATTGGGAGATTGTGACGAGAGTAGGGATGTAAGTAGGGTGTGAAATAGCTATTAATAGTGGGAGGATATTATATAAGAAGAAATGGACGCTAGGGGCCTTTGAGTAATAGGGTTTGGCAGGATTTGGTGGCTCCTCTAAGTGGTGCTGGGAGACAAGAAGCCTGGACTATTTCTTTTGTGAGAGAGTAAGGCTAGAGTTGTATTTTTGGTCACCTAGTAAATAGGATAATATTTGAATAAAAAAGTACAGTGAGAAAAGAGAAGACTAGAGATAAAACCTCTGGAGAAATCTGGAATTTTGGAAGTGAAAAAAGAAGGAACAGAATGGTAGTATGTGCACTAGCATGAGATAGATACCAACTGAGAAGACAACTGAAGAAGGAGTGAATGGTCAAATACTGTCAAATGACCAGATAATGGAAGAAGAATCTGGCTGAATAAATGCTATGAATAAAAACTGAAGACCATCATAGTACTGAAAGCAAATACTGGGGTGATTCTAAAAGGATGTTGTTAGACATGAAGATCTGTACTTCAAGCAACCCTACCTATGTGAAAGGTTTTGATTAGGATTCAGTTGTGTTTACTATTTAAAATAAAATAAAAACAATGATAAAATGGTCTCAAGATGTACTAAAAAAATATCAAGGACTGACTGAATTATATGAGGTTTTCATATTCATTTCTAATTTTGAATTTTTGCATGAAATTTTGCAAGGGATGCGTACACCCCTATGTTTATTACAGCACTATTCACAATAGCCAAACTATGGAAGCAACCCAAGTGTCTGTTGATAGGTGCATGAACAAAGAAAATGTGTGTGTCACACACACACACACTGGAATATTATTCAGTGATAAAAGGAATGAAATCTTACCATCTGTGACAATATGGATAGAGCTAGAATGTATAGTGCTAAGTGAAATAGGTCAGAGAAAGATACCATATGATCTCACTCATGTGGAATTTAAGAAATAAGCAAAGGTAAAAAACAAAACAAAACAAAAAACAAAAACAAGAAACAGCCACTTAACTGTAGAGAAGAAACTGATGGTCTCCAGAGGGTGGATGGGGGTGGATGGGGCAAATGGAAGATGAGGGTTAAAGTGGTACGTATACCACGATGAAAAAAATTCTTTTAGAGAAATGAGAAAAACAAGAATTGAAAGATCTATTTTATGTAGTATAGTTTACATATTGTCCAAAAGCCATTGGGTACTTGAAACTAGCTCTAGTTTTATGCAGCGTGTAGCAAACACTTGATTGATTCATAGAGGAGGCATTTTTAAATACTGTATCTTGTCTGGATTCCACACCTGACTAGTAGCGTGTCTTAGGTCAATTCAGTTGTACTTGTATGAACTGAACATAATTTAGACTTCAAAATTTAAATCTACTATCAAGATAATAATTGAAAGTCAATAAAGATATTAGAGGGAGTTGATGATTATAAGAATTGTGGGGTTTTGGGTGCCTGGGTGGCTCAGTCTTTAAGTATCTGCCTTCAGATCAGATCATGATCCCAGGATCCTGGGATCAAGCCCCGCATTGGGCATTCTGCTCAGTGAGAAGCCTGCTTCTCCCTCTCCCAGTCCCCCTGCTTGTGGTCCCTCTCTTGCTGTCTCTCTCTCTCTCTTTCTGTCAAATACGTAAGTAAAGCCTCTGCCTTCAGCTCAGGTCATGATCTCAGGGTCCTGGGATCCAGCCCCGCATCAAGGTCTCTGCTCAGCTGGGAGCCTGCTTCCCCTTCTCTCTCTGCCTGCCTCTGCCTCCTTGTGATCTCTGTCTGTCAAATAAATAAATAAAGTCTTAAAAAAAACCCTAATTGTGGGATTTTATAGTTAAATATTAATTATTAACAGAGGCCAAGCAAATTGAGGTAAAGTTGTTGAAATTATTATAATTTAGAGTAATTTAGGCTTTGCTAGAAATATTTACTCTAAAGTGTTTGTTTTTATTAAATTTTGTAGTAATATAAAGCATTTTTAGAGCAGACTATATTAACTATGTCCAAAATACATGTGTGAAACAGCCAAGGATTTTCAGATTTTGCTTCATTAGACTTTATCCCATTTTATCCTATTGCTGATTAAAGATTGAACTAGTGATTTTTATTAAAACCTCATCTTTGAAATAAACAAATTGCACTGTAGTCAACACCTCTGATAAATTTTGACTTGCGTCTTATGGGTGCTTTTTTCACTTTCCGAATTTGTCATTGGATTTAAAAAAATCTATGAACAGCTTTTTCAAGCATATAAAACTTACTAAGAGAGACTTTTCATGAAAAAAGTGTTTAATCCCAGAAATAATTGTGTCTGCTTTCCCTGAGCACTCAGGAGAGATTACTTGCTATGTGTTTGTGCTATATAAATTCAACTTAGACATATAATTGAAACAAAAGGTGTTACTGCTTCTAGGTTTTAAATGATAGACACAAAGAGATTCTGTTGTTTTGTAACATAATATAAATTGATCTTTGAATTTCATGGTGAGTTTGATTCCTTTAATGTGATGTGGCAATGCACGATAGAAGCTGATGAAACATCTTTAGTTTGCTATTGGAAACTATTTTGCTCTGTGATTTTAATTGAATTTTTTTAGATTAAAGTTTATTTTTAGTTTTTCTCAGGCACACTGATCTCAACCAGGAACTCACTCCTGTTACACAGAAAGGAAGTAATAATATTACCTGTCGCCTTTATCTCTGAAGCCACCATAGAACAGTGAATACACTTAATGAAATTTGCTTTTAAAATTCACGTTCTACTTTGAAACTTTCCTTTCAGTCACAAAAAAAGTTAAAAAAAGTATTTGCCCTAAAAAAAATTGTGACCTAGACTAGGCCCAAGCTTTAATTTAGATATTGTTAATTGTGAAGAAAACAGACATTTGTTGAAATTTGTTGAATTCAATTGAAGTGCAATTGTTAGAAATCTACTCAAAGTGTTTTTGATATGGAAATGATTAGTGCCAAAGCAACACACTTGTACTTTTAATGTCTGCTACTTCAAATTGTAATAATAATGATAATAAAAACAATAATAACTAGTAAAAAAAAAAAAAAACAACTAGTAAACCTATTGTAATAGCATACTTCTTGAAGCCAGAGTCCTGGAATGTAATCTGAAAATATCTCAAAAATTAGGAAAATTTTTGGGGTGCCTGGGTGGCTCAGTGGCTTAAGCCTCTACCTTCGACTCATGTCATGATCTCAGGGTCCTGGGATCGAGCCCCGCATCGGGCTCTCTGCTCAGTGGGGAGCCTGCTTCCTCCTCCTCTCTCTCTTACTGCCAGCCTCTCTGCCTACTTGTGATCTCCGTCTGTCAAATAAATAAATAAAATAAAAATAGGAAAAATTTTAATCTAACATTGTATTTAATGTGATAAATTTATATTACTTACGGTACCATGATTCAGGAATTACTCAGGTGTCGAATTATTAAGACCAGAATATCTTTAAGCATCGCAGTCCTTATTCTTCATTTCTCATTCCATTCTAATTTTAAATGCTACCCATGATAACTGTGTAGAGTATAAAGCATTACACAAACAAATGGGAAAAGGATATATTTCTGTTTTTAATTTGTTACTGCAGTCTAAATGGATACATGGACGTTTTCCCTTTTCAAGCATATTGGTAATATCCAATTATATTACCATAGCACATTAAAGAGATAAAGGATTCCCTGATCATGATAATCAGATAGACTTGTAAGAAAGTGTTATTTATGCATTTGGGGTCATAAGCTCTTTTAGATACTAAAATGGAGCATATACATTATCTATCAATATAAATTATATTTTATGTCTCCAGGGTATAAAAAATGCTACCAGTAAATATTTCTGAAATTTGTTGGAGATTTTTTGAAAATTATTTACAGATTTATTTTGTATTATAGTTTTTCTCTTGTGTACTACTAAATTGGCTCAGCAATTTTGCCATTAATGTGGGTGAAAAGAAAGGATGATGGAAAGGTTTTAATTTAAGGAAAATTAAAAATCTTGAGCTCTTTTTAGCCGTTTTCTGTTTAAATTGTTTCTCTGAAATAGAGAAAGTTACATGATGTAATGAGAATAAATAAGTCTGATTATTTCCAGTCTCAAAATTTTAGTCTCTGTGTTGAAGAAAAGTTTATTTTGGTTTCAGTATAAAATGGTAAAAAATATAAAAACACTTAAAATGAATCTTCTCCAGTTTCCAAACATAAAATTGAGTTTTCTTATAATATCAAGTAAGAAAAATAGAAAAGAAATTTCAACACTTTTACAAACTCTTGAAAAATGTGGTTAATAACAAAAGTGCTAACCTACTCTTAAGCTATGCAGTAAAAGTTTACATGGAAACATAGCTGAAGTAGGAACAGAGGGAAAGTTTTTGTTCTATATTGTACAACTCCAAATATTTGTGTGTGTTATACTGATAAAAATTTTCTTCTATAACTATAATCTATACGGATAGATTTTCCATAGTGTTATCTATGTAGCTTTATTTTAGGCCTAGATTTTCAATGCTGGTTCACTTAGGAGACATTCCAAAGGGTTTCTTTTCTAAGAATTAAAGTTACAAAGAAATGACTATGGCAATGAATGTGGTATGAAATCATGTTTACTGGGGAGTTGAAATAATAGTTTATTTGTATCTTCATTTCTGAAAGGAAACAAAAATGGATGGAGGTCAGAAATAAGAATCAAAGTTGTGTTTGAGAGTTGTAGTCAACTTTTTGGAAGCTTTCTGGAAATCACCACTTACAACAGAAGATGTACTTTTGCAGGGGAAGAAAAGAAATGCTAATTTATTCAGCTTATAATTGGATCTTGTGTTTATCCACAGAATCTGGTTGAATTGATTTTAAGTTAAACACAATTTTAAAAATTCATCTTTTAAAATTTCTATATGATTGAGGGAGTTTTGGTGGTATTTTTCACAAGGTTGGTTTGGTTTATAAATAAAAGATGTGGGTTACTATTTTCTTTTGATTGGGAGACTATGCTACTGTATCAGGCCACCAAGAAATGTGGAATTAGATAAATGGTTTACTTTGGTTTAATAAAAAGGCAATTGAGTTTTTCTTAATACAAGCTTAATAATAGTTTTAAAAAGAACCCTTGTCAATAAAATGTTAGGAGACTTACTTTCTATTCAAAATGTTCAGATACAAGTTCAGTCACCAACTTATTAGTTAGTTTCAATCTATAAACCTTATTATATATACCATATATTTGAACATATACCAGAACTATTTGAAGTCATTTATTACTTTTAAAAGACATAGTATTCCACAATAGGTGTGAGATTATCAGTTTCTCTGTAACCTGCTGCATATCTAAGTAAGAGATGTTTTGACTCCTTTTCTGAAACATTGAGTCCCTTCCCCCAGACTTCTACTCTGTTGCTTATCTCTCTTCTTGGGTATGCTCCTGCCCTCCAGCCATGCTCTGGAGGAAGAGAAATCAGTTTGATTGGTAAAAAGATGGGCATCAATTGGCTCTGTCTTACTAGTGGGTAAGACCAGTGTGTTTTAAAGTTGAGACTGAAGTGCAGGGGAAGAGGTAAGGGAATGTTTCTTTTCTCTTCTGACCTTCTAGATTAAGCAACCTGGCCATCTCTTGTTGTGGGGGTGGGGGGGAGGTAAATACACAGGAATCCTTGAGCCTAATCCATGATCTCCAGTCTAGTGTTATTCTGGTACCTTGGACTGGGTACAGAGGAGCATGCTAGAGGTGTCTTAACACATGTTATTAGTAAAACAATGAACTGCTTCCCATTAGAAAAATTTCCTCACATTTTTGGTGCCTTGGATGGTAAATGGTAGGATCCAGGGACCAACAGATCACCACCAACACTTAAGACTAATACATGTAAGTGTTCCTGTTCCCCAGGCTCTTAGAGCCAAGGCACATTTTTGAGACGTAGTGTACAGTGTTAGAAATGGAGAAAGAACTCTATATTGTTTCTGTTATTCATTTGTTTGCATACCCTTTACATAAGGTGTGCAGATTAGGACTTAGCCTCTTTTTTAAAAGGGCTAACACAGCTAAGAATATGTTGCCACTTAAAACATCTTTAATATCAGTGGGAGGGATGGGGTGGCTGGGTTATGGACACTGGGGAGGGCATGTGCTATGGTGAGTGCTGTGAATTGTGTAAGACTGATGAATCACAGACCTGCACCCCTGAAGCAAATAATACATTATATGTTAATAATAAACTTAATATCAAATAATAGGTAATAATTCAGAGCAAAAATTTGAGAAAAATTAGTAAGACAAAGTTAGAAGGTCAGTGCATTCAAAGATTATTCCATTGAGGCTTAAAAGGCAAATTGTAATTCTTTGAATGGAAATAAATAATACCATAAAATTAAGTTGGGGATAGTTATTGCCATGTAATATATTATATAGTTAATATAATACATAGTAATATCAAAATATTGTTATTCTATGTACATCTATATACACACACACAAAATTTTGATGGATTATAAAGACATACATATATTGGTAAAATAATTTTTTCTTGATACTATATTCTTGAGGGAATTGATTCATTGCTTGGGTGTAAAAATTACTGTAATGGGTGAGTTCTCCAACTGTGGACAAACTTAAAAGAAACCTAAGTTGAGCTTATTTATTTTATAATGGAGTGAAAAATACTAATGGGTCTTCTTTCTGTAGTTTAAGTGTATCACTCAATAATTCTTCATATCTATTTTGTAAGTGACCCTGTGTTAGAGATATGGTAGAGAAGAAATTGATCTAATTCTTATCATCAAGATATATTAGTGGGTGAAAATAAGGCTAGAAAAGTACCATAGAATAAGTTGAAGTCATTGGTTTCTAGTGTAAAATTGCAGCAGGAATTACTGAGGGGAATAATTCAGTGATGAAATCCAGTGTCCATAGACAACATACGGCTGTGAAAATTCCAGAACCCAGGGTTGAGGCTGAAGCACCCACTTGCCTCACAGAGACAGAGAGGGACTGCAGTAGAAGGGTAAGAGGCATGGCTCCACTGTGAGTCACCCTTCCCCCAGGCTATCCCAGTGCCACACCAAGAAGACCCCTCTGAGCCTACACTTCCTCTAGTGGGAGAATGAGAATCCAAGTAGACATCTAGTTCCATCAGTGTTGCAGGACACTCTCCTAGAAGCCCCTTCTGGTCTCACCCCACAGGGTCTTGAACACTGGGTGGCAGAAAGAGACAGAAGGGGCGGGGTTTAAACTGGCGCTCAGATCTTGGTCAATGACATTCCTGCTTGCAGCAGTACCCAGGCAGGAATCCCAACCAGTGGCTCTGTAAAGCTGAACTGGTGGCACATCTGGCCAGGGAGCTTGATTAGCAGTTCTGCTTTATTTGAGTACCAGCCGATGAATTGTATTGGCTATGGAGCCTATTCTCTACCTTTTCTTAGGCAGGGAAGCAAATTCACAGCTCTGCCCAACTACTCAGTATAGCTTCTAGTCCATTCTGATGAGAAAGACTGGCCAGAAAACCTTTCTTGGGGTTGTGCATCCTTTCTTAGGGTCCTGCTTGTCCAAGGAACCAAGCCAGTAGCCCAGGCCAACTGTTAAGTTTATCCTCTAGTCCTGTGAAACTGGGGAGCCCAAACAATGACACTAGGCACCCTTGAGCCCAACCTACAGTACTTCCCAACCCTGGGTCCAGCCCACAGTCTTTTTTGGCAACAGAGCCTGAACTATGGTCCTGAGCAATTGCTGAACACAGCCTGTAGCCTTGCCCAAGGAGGGAGCCCAGTCAGTGACCTCACCCAATACAGATCATAACCTCGGGCTCCACCTGACAAGGGAGCCCAGACAAGGACCCTGCCTGACCATGGAGCACAGTCTCTAGCCCTACCCAAATGCAAGATACATCTTGAAGCCCCTTGCAACCAGAGAGCAACCTTGTCCAACATGTAGCAGCCTATCTGATGACAAAGCCCAGCCAATAGCCCTACCTAATTATGGAGCTAACCAACAGTCTGTGACCCAATCTGATCATGGAAGACATGCTAAGTTTCCATCCAAATGTAAAGCTCAAACATGGATTCCAGCTGGTGCCACCATCCATCCAGTCAGGGAGAATAGCCTGAGACCACACCCACCAGGAGCAATTGCAGAGCCTAGCCCATAGCCCTTCCCAGTCATAGAGTTCAACCAGTGGCACCACCTTACTAGAGTACACAACCTGTGACCTCACCCAGCGAGAGGTGATTGCAGAACTAAGCTAGTCACCACACTCATGGAACATAACCAGCAGGCTACCTGACTGATCCAGGAGCTCACTCGGTGGCTTCACTTGGAATTAATCCAGTCAGCAGTCCTATTCAACTGTTTTAGAGGCCAGCCAGTGGCGTTTCCCTAACCTCAGAGCATGGCCATGGACCTTGTCCAATTAGAGACCCTCATAGCAAGCCCTGTCTGCCCAGAGATGCTACCAGCTGATTTGTCCAGTACCCCAGATTGACCTGGTGATGGTCTTTTCCTGCTGAAGAGAACCTGTAAAGTCTGGAAGAGAAAAATGCTTACTCAAATGAACAAATGCCAATTAAGGAATCAAGGATCCTGGAGAGTTAGGTAATCATGATGCCACCAAAGAAAACACATAAAGCTTTAATAACTGATGCCAAAGAAATAGACATCTATGAGTTTTCAGAATAATCCTCTTAAAGAAGTTCAGTGAACTACAAAAAGACACAGACAACTAAATGACATTGGGAAAATGGTGCATGAACAAAATGAGAACTTCAGCAAAGAAACAGATACTATCAACAAATACACAGAAGTCCTAACAATTCTTTAGATTCCTGAAGAATTCAATAAAGAGCTTCAACAGCAGACTCAACAAAGCAGAAGAATCAGTGAACTGAAAGAGAGGTCATTGGAAATTATTCGGTCAGTGGAGCAAAAGTAAAAAAAAGAAAAGGGAATGAAGAGAGCCTATGGGATTTATAGGAGAGCAGCAACACACAGAAACTGTTTCTATACACTAACAGCACAATATCTAGAAAAGAAATAAAACAGTCTGCTCAGAATACCATCAAAACAACAAAAAACTTGGAAGAAGATTTAACCAAGGAAATTAAAGAACTGTACAAAGAAATTACTGGGCTTTGATAAAAGAAATTGAAGAAGAACAAACAAATAGAAAATGCCCATAATACCCAGGTTCTGTCAGTTCAGTGCAGTCCCTATCTAGATTTCAGTGGAGTTTTTTTTCACCAATAGTATATGCAATTTAAAGAGTCACATGGAACCACAACCACTCCCCCCAACATCCAAAGAAATTCTGAGGAAGAACAAAACTGGAAACATCAGAAGCCCTGATTTCAAACTGTATTACAAAGCTAGAGTAATCAAACCAGTATGGTCCTGGCATGAAAACAAACACACAGACCAATGAAATAGCATTGGGAATCTAAGAAATACACCCACACACAGATGGTCAACTAATATTTGACAGTAGAGTGAAGAATACTGGCGAAAAGACAGTCTCTTTAATAAATGTTTTTTTGGGACCCACAATATTCACATACGAAAGAATGAAACTGGATTCTTATCTTAGGGAACTCACAAAAATTAACCTGGAGTAGAATAGAGACTTAAATATCAAGCCATGAACAATAAAACTCTTTAAAGAAAATGTGGAGAAAAAGCTTCTTGAGATTGGTCCTGGCAATGATTTCTTGGATATGACATCAAAACGACAAACAACAAGAGTAAAAATCAACAAGTGGAACTACACCATCGAAAGGCTCTGCACAAGAGAAGAAACCATCAACAAAATGGAAAGGCAACCTATGGAACATGAAAAGATATTTGCAAACTATATATTTGATAAGAGTCAATATCTGAATATATAAGGAAGTCCTAAAATTCAATAGCAAAAAAAAAAAAAAAAAGCAGTTAAAAAATGGGCAAAGGGGGGCGCCTGGGTGGCTCAGTGGGTTAAGCCGCTGCCTTCGGCTCAGGCCATGATCCCAGGGTCCTGGGATCGAGTCCCGCATCGGGCTCTCTGCTCGACAGGGAGCCTGCTTCCTCCTCTCTCTCTCTCTCTCTCTGCCTGCCTCTCTGCCTATTTGTGATCTCTCTCTGTCAAAAAAATAAATTAAATCTTTAAAAAAAAAAATGGGCAAAGGACCTGAACAGACTTTGTTCCAAAGATATTCAAATGGCCAATAGGTACATTAAAAAAAAAGTGTACATCATTAATCATCAGGAAAATGCAAATCAGAACCACAGTGAGGTAGTCACCACACTTTTAGAATGGTTATTATAAAAAGATGAAAGATAACAGGTGTTGATGAGGATGTACAAAAATGGGAATCCTTGTACACTGTTGGTGGGAATATTAATTGGTACAGCTACTATGGAGACAGTATGGAGGTTCGTCAAAAAATTAAAAATAGAACCACCATATATGATCCAACAGTTCTACTTCTGGAAGTAGAGGAAATTAAATCATTATCTCATAGAGATGCCTTCAGCTCATGTTCATTGCAACATTATTTACAGTAACTAAGACATGGAAACAACCTAAGTGTTCATCAGCAGATGAATGGATAAAGAAAATGTGTATTTATATAAATATTATCTAGACAATAAGGATAGTATTCCATTAGCTATATAATATATACCATATATAATGTATAACATTTCTATATGATATATATATAATATGCCAAATTTCCCAGTCATAAAGAAGAGGGAAATTTTGTCATTTGCAACAACATGGATGAATCCTGAGAGCATTTTTTGAGTGAAATGAGTCAGAGAAAGGTGAATACTGTATGATCTGACTTACCTGTATATACTAAAAAATGGAACTTCTAGAAACAGAGCAGATCGGTGGTTGTCGGAGGTAAAGGGTAGGAATTGTGGTGTGAGGGATATGGGTGAAGGTATTCAAAGGGTACGAATTTCCACTTATAAGATGTTTAAGTTCTGGGCAGGTCATGTACAGCATGGCGACTACAGTTAACAATACTATATTATATATTTGAAAGTTGTTACAGAGTGGAACTTAACATTTCTCACCACACACACACACGCGCGCGCACACACACACAAGCTGTAACTATGTGAGGTGTTGGGTGTGTTAACTTTATTGTGGTAATTATCTTGCAATAGGTACATCAAAACATTACATGGCACACCTTAAACCTATACAATGTTACATGTCAATTATACCTCCGTAAAGCTGGAAAAAATAAAACTCGTGTTTTATGCCAAAAAAATAAACCCCTACAAGTTAGTGAAAAGCAAAATTAAACAGGAAGGTGTTTGAGAAACTTTGTAAAAGTGGAATAACTAATTCCATTTTTCTTAAAACAGTAAGTCATGCCATGTGCGATTTCAAGAGCTACATTGTATACCTAGGTGAGCTTCTTTAAGAAGAGTGCTTTCTTGAACAGGATCCCCAAGAGGTACCTGCATCTGCTTATCTCTTGGGAACAGAAGGTAATCTATGAATATAAAGGATTGTTTCTCAAAGGATGCTACAGGAACCAGCATCATTCAGACTTGTCCTTTTTCGGCTAGGGAAGTAGATGTTTCACACAACGGAATCCTAAAACGGTAGGTTCCATGATGTTGTTGCTAGAAAAATCACAGGCATCTCAAAGTTGCACATGTTTTCTTCCTAAATGGTAGTCTCTTGTACTTCCTGCACCTCTGTGGTACCTGAAAAATGTGAGAGGAGAATTTTGTATTGTCTCTTCTTGCAAATAGCTTTCAGAAAAATGGCAGCCTCCATACTTAAGTACCAACCACTTTAGTGCTACTGTGTGAACGTAGGCAATACATTTTACCCATTTGCTTCAACTTTTTCTTCACCTGAAGTGAAAAACTTAGTTGTACTACCTCCTAGGTCACTTTATACTTAGGTTATTGTTATTATTCTGTGATTCTGCAAATATTATTAAAATTATTTTAGTTCTTCCTGTGAAAGCTATATTGATCCAAAGCATGTTGTTCAGTGACAAGTGGCCCTTTCGAGTTTTATGGGGTATTATTTAAGTGTTAGAATGCTCCTCTACTAAAATAAATAAGTAAATAAATAAATAAATGAATAAAAATCTGTATATGCCTTACAGAAGGAAAGAAAGAGTTGAAGGAATTCAGAAAAAGGGAAGCAAAACTAGGAGAATAATAAAGCCAGCAATAAAGGTAGTAGAAATTAATATCATAAAGTCGTATATTATTGTCACAGGAAGGAACAAATTTGGCTCTTAATTTTCTAGCAGCCAAAGACATAGAGGAAAAACAGTAATTTAAAAGATTTATTGAATAAAAAAGTATGACTTCTCCTGAGGAAAAATCTTTTCTCCCCTTCTCAAAGGGAAACAGTGTTCATTGTGGTAGATAACATCTTTAATATGTTAGGATTTTATAACAGCTGAGTCTTAAAATATCTTCAGGGGCTTAAGGGTGAACACGTTCAGATTAACATTGTGCCATTGAGCTAGGTAGGGTTTTTAAACGTTGGCTGTAATGACATTTTGGGGTGGGTGATTTTTGTTGTTGTTGTTATGAGGAACCGTTTGAGGCATTGTAGGATGTTTGGTAGCCTCGCTGACCTCCACCCACTAGAGGCCAGTAGTGAGCCTCTACCACCCCCAGGTGTGCCACCCAAAGAAGTCTCTAGACCTTGCCAGAATCCCCTAGGGAAGCAAATTACCCAGCACTGAGAACCACTAAATAGCAGTAATTAACTGATTACCAGTATTCAACTGTAATTGCCAAAAATGCTATAATAAGGACATGAGTTTTGAGCTTAAGAAATACTTTTTGAAGGGAGTAAGGCCTGATAGACCACCTGAAGTGTAAGAAGAATTTAGCTCGTCAAGATGTGCGATGTGGAGTATTCCCAACTGAGGGACACTGTGTCTACTAGCTGTGAATTAGGAAGACGTGCCATTGCATTGATACCAGTCACCTAGGAGACTAAATCAGATTCTTGTCATTATCTAACTGAGAAATGTTGACTGAGTGATGGTCTTCTAGCACTCTGCAAAAGGGTTTAGATTTTTCATTGAGGAGCTTGCAACCTAGTAAAGAAGGCAGATATAACACAGAAGTAAAGGTGGGCACTCATTAGAGCTAGCTTGGAAAGTACTCACTCTCGGTCCAAGAGGATAATGCCAACAAGAAGCTGACAGAGGCTGGAAAGACTAAGAAGAGGTATTATGGGAATTGTCACAGAAAGATTGGTCTGATTGTAAGAACTAGAGAGTTCTTAAGAATGAACACCCTTAAGAGTGAATAAGGGAGAAGGAAACAGTCAGAAAGGAGTAAGTGTAAAAAATGGCTAGTGATAGAAAGGTATTTGCAGACTGGTAAAGGCATAACCAGTTTCATGGTTGTCTGTTAGGGGCTCAGGAGGTTTGGGCTCCCAAAGTCAGCCTTACCTGTTTCAGGGTCAGGAGAATTTTAGGAGGGTCAGCATATTTATTTATTTATTTATTTGCTTGTTTATTTAAACCGTTTTTTTTGTTTTTGTTTTTGTTTTTGTTTTTGTTTGAGAGGGAGGCAGGGAGGGACAGAGAGAAAAGGAGAGAGAAAATCTTAAGCGGGACTCTTGACCCTGAGATCACGACCTGAGCCCAAACCAAGCTTCAGATGCTTAACATACTCAGCCACCCAGACCCCCTGGAGTGCCATCATTTTTTTTTTAGGAGCAAATAATTTGCTTCATCATTTTTGGAGCAGAGGAAAACTGACCTGAAGGTTATAGTGAATGGGAAAAAAAATAACATCAGAGTACCTGCAAAGATAACAAGTCTGGGGCAAGAAATGTCTTGATAATTTTGATAGGTTAGTGAACTGAATTAGTCTATAGAAGACTTTTACTTCTGGGGGACAAAATCCTAACACTGAGATATCTTCAAATGTTGAGTCCAGAACGCTTGCTTCAATTTCTTTTGTCCTACTGTTAGCTTGGAATGAAAGTGAGATGATATATTAAGTCAAAATCAAGGTTACTGTCTTCACTTGCTGAGGCTTAATTTAATTTTTTTTTTCTTTTAGAAAACCATAAGCAATGGAGCAAACCCTTAAAATGAAAAAGACGCAGAGACCAGTCAAATTCTTTTCTACTGTTCTTTTTTCCTATGCACAAAAGTTCACTCTGCAGATTTCAGATACCGTCAAATTGGTTTTAGTTTTCTACCTTAAAATTGTGAGAGTTAGGATTCCCTCAGTCAGAGAGTGGTTACAAAGATTTTTGCCATTTCAAAGGCAAGAAGGCATGTTGGCCCTTCTGTAACCTCTGCTGTGGTAGAAATGATCAACGGTGATGACGTCCAACCACAGGCCATTATCTCATGAGAGGCGAGTTCAGTGAGCAGGTTGCTCTTTCCCTTCAGTAATTACATTAACTAGAAACTGGTAGAGATTTTTAATAGCAATTGTGCACAAAGATTTTGTAACTATTACATAGTCCATTTATTGCAAGTATATGGAGTGAATCTTTCAAAGAAAAATGCACACAGAGTTTTATGAGTTGGGAATAATTGTTAAACAGTTATACATTATTCCCACCTTTTTTCCCCCCAAGCAGAGAAAAAAAAGTCATCAAATGTATTGTGATGGTTAAGGACCTTCAGGTTAGTAAAGGAGAATTTGAGTTAAGATTTCTTGGAATAGGTAAAGACAGGTGAAGGTTAGCAGAATATGCTACCTTCAAATATGCCACTTTGGTATATCGATTATTTTGAGCTGTAGGCACTGGAAAAACAGCAAATGTGGTGAGGGATAGTCTGTGAGTTTTCTTTATCTGCCTCAGTGTAAGTCCTCCAAAAGGAGTTCACTTGTTCTAGAACCCTTCCCTTGATGTTTCATTGACCAGGAAGGGACAGACTCTTTATCACAGAAGAGGAGCCCAGACCTCAATACCACACCCAGACAGACTTTTCACAAACTATCATACCTCCCATCTGTTCTTCTAAAGACTCATTCTTTTTTTTTTCCCCTAAAAATCATTTGTTTTTCCCTAAAAGGTCTCTATCCCCCTTTACTTTTCCTCCGAAGATAGTTTTTAGCCTTGAATTCTAAGCTAACTTGGGGAGTTCCCTATTTCCATGTCTCTTCCACATATACATGAGATATGCATGTGTGTGTGTACACACACACACACACGCACGCACACACACACGCTTCTGGTTGTTTTTCGTCTTGTAAGTCTTTTATTACAGTGGTCTTAGCTAATAGCTGAGAGGGGTAGAAGGGTTGTTTTTCCTCCCCTACACAGAAATAGGTGTTAGAAGTACTAACAAGGAGGTGAGTTTGAGTCATCTGATGGACAATGTAAGTAAGGGCCTGCTTAGCCAGAGCGACTTCATCTTGGTTGAAGAGCCATTTTGTTGTTTGTGCAGTAAAACTTAAACTGACACTGCAGCGCTCCCCCCCCCCCCCCGAGGAACTTACTTAAAAGCAAGTCCGGGAAACCAGTAAAATATGGTTGACCAGTCCCTGATAACAGAGCCCAAATATAAGGATGGGTCAGGTCAGGTGGAGATAACAGAGCCCAGAATACAAGGACGAGTCAGGCCAGGTGGAGACAGCCAATCAGTAAAGAACACATACTATCTCCCCAACTACCAAAGAATGTGGGCCCTGCCTTTTGGGCACCAATTCTGACCAAGGTGATAGGCTAGTTCAAATAACTACTATAGGGTGACTTATAATTCAATTGGCCACCCCTGTGTGACCTAGCATGACTATGCAACTTTCTCTATGTGTTACAATCTCACTGGCCACCTGTGTGTGGCCAGGCTCAACCACATGGCCTCAGCTCTATAAAAGTTAGTCTGTGAGGCTGGGAGGGGTCGCCCTCTCCATAAGAGATGGCCCTGACCTGTTGGTTTGATTCTCGATACTGGCTCAAAATAAAGCTTACTTGACCTTCACTTTGTATAGTCTCGCTCCTTTGCTGTTTGTTTATGGGGGTCAGGATTCCTGGAAGTCTTGAGAATAGGAATTGGAAGAGGTATGAATTGCTGCATCATGCAAATGCCTTCTTAATTTACATTTTGTGGTCAGATTGAAGTTGCACTTTTATTTAAACAGTGATTGTTAGATACAATGTGTTATGTTGTACTTTTCTTCCAATTGACCATATCTTGAGCAAAACTAATTGCATTCTTTTGGTTGTAGTTAACAGGTGCCAGTTCTGGCTGGCTTAGGCAGAAATTAGAAATCCAAAGAATTTATTGAATAGTCAAGCCTCAAGAAATGGGAAGCCAGCTTTGTGATGCTTTGTGATGCTCTAGAATATAATTTGGTGGATTAGTTGTCTGAGATGCTTCCATTCCAAGCACTCAGCTATGAAGATCTCCTCTTTCTGTGTAATAGATTCCCAAATTCATGGAGAATCTTACTAATATGGTGGGGTTCATGCAGAGTCATTACAACATTGATATGTGACCTTTGAAAGTCTACACCCTGTTCAGATGGGAAAAAATTATCAGAGAAGTAGTTATTTTGAGCTGTGAGGGTGAAGGTCATCCTAGAGATGGTAATGTGGTAAGTGGTAAGGAAATGCCACAGCTGCTTGCCCTGGGTATATATTCCATCAAGACTTAAGGTAGCAGCATGGAAGAGAGAACACAAAAGGGCCAAAGAACATTTATGAGCTACCTTCTAGGATTTTCCCAAAGCCTTATCACATGGGAGATATGTAATATGCACAATCCACGCGCTACATACAGGGACAGGTGGCTGCGAGTGAGGGTAGGCTTTATTCCAGGGTACAGTGTGCCCAACTGAAAGTGGAATCCATTACCAGGGAAGAAGTGTAGAATGGGTGTTGGGATAAATAGCTAACAGCTTTTTGCCACATTTGGGAAAGTAAATTATACACACACAGGCATACTTAAATATATATGCATGCATATTGCAGAGTATTTGTGTCTAAGAATGAAAAATGTCATTTCATCATTTGTAATTATATCAGTGTTTACTGGTATGTTTTCTGTAAATTCTAACCTGAGCCAGATTTATGAGTCAGTCATGGTTTATTTAAAAAATGGTGACTTAGGGTTAACTGTTCTTAGAAAATGCTTTATGCAATACTGGGAAGTATAGATTCACGATACACGGTAGTATGTTCAAAGTCATAGGAAAGAGGTACCTGGGTGGCTCATTTGGTTAAGCCTCTGCTTTTTGTTCAGGTCATGATCTCAGGGTCCTGAGATCTCCCACATGGAACTCCCTGCTGAGCTTCTTCCTACTCTCCCCCCTCCCCACAAGTCCTGTGCCTCTGTCCTCTCTCTCCCTCAGATAAATAAATAAAAATAAAATTTTAAGACAAAAGTCTTAGGACGGTCCTACAGTAAACTAGCCTACTTGATGTTAATCCGAAGATCTGAAGTTAATGGAAGCAAGATTTTCTTATTGTAAATTCCTATCAATATTATATATTTATATTTTGAGAAATACTGGCTCACAAAACTGAACTAGAAATTGAATTCAAGAACACATTGTTAAATTCATAAATTAAGAAAACTGACTTGAAAAAACATAGATGACAGCTGTATTTTTACTTAATTTTATAAATATTTACCTAATATTGTATTGTTAAAAATATAGGGAATTATACAACAAAACTGATTTAGTTTTTTTAAATGGGGAATTAAATTAATAATTAGTTATTAATTGAAAATTTATGTTCAAATTATTTCACAATCAAGCCTTTAAATATCAAGTCTGTACTTTTATTTTATACCAGTTGGAATGTTCAGATTTAGTTTGCTATGACCTATATAAATGATCTGAAACATAGTCATCATGGTGTTTATAGAGACAGCTCTAAGCACTGAATGATTTTCACTTTCATGCACCATCCTTTCTGCAAATCATTTGTCTCTAGTGGTCCTTCATCATTTACAAGTAAAAGTCTAATTGAGGAAGTTGTTCTTTAATTTTCTTTAACAAGATGGAAGTGTCATTTCAGTTTAATAGGTCTTAAATGTCCCTGTTCTCACACCTTTGGAGCCGACAAGGAAAGCTAGTTTAACTGTCTGAAAATTCCAAAGGCAGTATTACATTAAATGTATGCCCTGTAATTGCTTGTGACAAATTATCCTATTGATGGAGAAATATGTACCCAGGTTCCATGTGGATATTATTTCTTTGAACTTAGAAATGATTCTAAGTAAATGTCTTCAAAGTAATCTTTTTAAATGAGTTAGTATGTCTTTAGTTTGTAAATTACACAATATGTACTATTTTCAATCAAACAGTGACCGCTAGAAATCAAAGAATTTATATATTAGAAGGATCACTTTCAAAGCTCACTGCTTGAAAAATCACCTAGAAATTAGTTTTATTTTCACTTCCCAGACACAGAGGTTTTAGGCGATATGATGCTATTGAAATTATGTTTCCATTTTTACAACCAGTTTTTCATTGTCTTTAACTCCATGTAGTGCCATGGGTAGGCATTGGAGAGAGAGACTTCACTAAAGCTTCAAATCCCCAAAAGGAATCTCATGTAAATAAAATCCATGATTAATATTCTGAGGGGAAGGTACATTTTTGGTTGAGTAAAGATTTTAAAAAATATTTCTCTGATTTGTATTTCTAAATGTATTTGTTGACAGGACTGTAAAGATAGAAGTGAGAGTTGTGTGAATTTTGTCTCCTCACAGGAGGAGGTTTTTCTTGCCTCAATACATATAATTTCCTAAGTACAATCAAATCTTTCCTTGAGAACATTGAACTTTGTAATGTTTCAGCTACGTGATTCAGGAATCCGTTGATTGTGGGAGAGAAACAGTGACTGAATAATTTGAGTACTGCTTCTATAGTACCTTGTTTAGCGTATGTTATGTTAAAACTAAGTCATAGTACAAATTCAAGTCTAGTGTCTAGACTTTGAATGGTTGTAAAATGAGCAGAATATGTCTTTGGTATTCCTTCTACTGACCGTTAGTGTTTGCCACTTTGCATTCCACTTAAAGACTCTTGTTTCTCTTACCACAGACAGCTCTCACCAAAGTGCCAGCTATGAAAGACTGAGAATAGTTTAAAGCATTTCCTGTCTTGAAATTAAAAAGGTGAATCTGCAGATTTTCACATGGTAGCCAGTGTATGAGAATGACATGTTTTGGGCAGCATACCTTCCTTCCTTCTATTGAGTAACCAAATTGGATATTAACAATGTGCATGCCATTGTAAACTGCAGGAGACAAGCACTAAAGAAAACAAACCTAATGCCAGTCCTCACAGTGCCTCACAGATCTTGTTTGTACTCTGGTGAGGAAGAAAGACAATGAAGAAAGGCATGACAGACATGAAGAAAGTCATGACCACAAAGTGTGATGACTTCTGTGATTACCTGTTAGATGAATACATATAGTACTTAGGGTTCCTGTTCCTCACATTTAGTAGTATACTGTGTATTTTTTTAAAGATTTTATTCATTTATTTGACAAACATCACGATAGGTAGAGCGGCCAGCAGAGAGAGGGATAGGGAGAAGCAGACTCTCCACTGAGCAAGGAGCTTGATGTGGGACTCCATCCCAGGACCCTGGGATCATGACCTGAGCCAAAGGCAGACGTTTAATGGACCGAGCCATCCAGGCACCCCTAGTATATTGTATAACAAAAGACATCTTCAGATTTTTCTCTCATATTTCTCTTTAATTGTTAAGATAACAGTAAAGAAGATTTTTGTCAGGAAAAATACCCATAATTTGGCCATCTGAAATAAAAAACTTGGCGGTGTGTGCATCCTTTTGTAGCAGCTGTACAAAGACACGTGTATTTTATATGGTCATTAACATAGCATAATTGGATTTTTTTGTACACTACTGCTTTATGCAGTCTTGTTTTATAAAATATTGCATTAGTGCATTTATAATTTCTTTTTTAAAAATATTTTATTTATTTGTTAGAACACATGAGTGGGGAGGAGGGGCAGAGGGAGAGGGAGAAGTAGGCTCTTGGCTGAGCAGGGAGCCCCATGTGAGGCTTGATCCTTGGACCCCGGGATCGCAACCTGAACTGAAGGCAGACACTCAACAGACTGAGCCACCCAGATGCCCCTATAATTTTTTCTTTTCAGGTAGATAGAATATCACTTTATGATGGGATACCATAATCTACTCAACCAATTCTGTTTCATTAAATATTTACACTTTATTGTCCAGCACAGAATATCATTGTAGATAAAGCTCCATTTTAGTTTTGAATTATTTCATAGGAGCAAATTGCAGGATTAGAGGGTAGGAACATTTTAATATCTCTTGTTATGTATCCTCCATTGTTTTCCAGAGAGGCTATAACATTTTCTTGTGCTATCATAATTATATATTTAGTTTAGTTTGAGTGAATTGTTTCTTTTACTCCTCAAACTTCTGTAAGATCCTTAGTATGTCCGAGGTTTTAAATGGTGCAGAAATGAGTGAGATGCAAAGCTAATCATATCTTGGGGGATTATCTGAAGGGGTGGGACAAGATAAAGACCTTTGGAGCCATGAAAGAACCCCAGGGGGTGCAGGAGGAAATATTTATGAGTGTTTAAGAAAAGACATTTCATAAACTCTGTCTCAGCCAAGCATTGAAACATGATCCCTTTAAAGTGTGGTTCCAGCCAACACTGACCTCTATGCTGTGTCCTGGTAATCCATCCAGCCCACTCTGTTTCTCCCTGGGGACTGCTCACTGTACAATCAGCTTTTCAAAGTGCTCTGCCTGTTTATTGATGTCCTGTCTAAAAAAAAATTCAACAGGTAAACACATTCCTGACCCAAATAGTGATAACAAGGTAGCACAGCTGTAGCTTAGCCAGAAGATTATTTTAAAATAGCCTGGTGGTATTAAGGCTTCCTATTTTCGTCTGTATTTGAAGGGAGACTAAGTAACCAGAACATCTTTCATATCAACAGCTCTTGCAGGACACGTTACATACAAATGCTGTGCATATTTAACCCTTCCACATTTTCTTCTCCCCTTTATTAAATTTCAGAGCTTTACATATACTATTTCCCTTAATACTTACAGCCTTTGGGGGGCATTTGTTATTAGCTTTTTTTTTAATGGATAAGTATATGGAGGCTCGGAGACATTAAGCGGATTGTTTAATGACCTATGCCTTATAAATTGTGAATCTGGTATTCAGACCCAGAACTGATTCTCTGAAAACTCTGGCCATTGGGTCCACTGTTGAATTTTTACTTTGTCTTATGTAGTGTTCTCTTGGATGGGGAGTGACTATAAATTGGCCTTCTCTTTCTCCTACTTCTCATTTATTCTTTACTTGGTGACACACTCAGTTTCTAATGTTGATTGGACATAGATTATCTTCTCGGTCTTAATTATTTCACTTAGTCCTAACACATCTATAAGAAGCAAATATTATTTTCATTATGGTTTATAGTTGAATAATTTGAAACTTCAGAAAAGTATAGTAAAATACCAAGATTACTTAGTAATTAGGTGAGCTGGAGAAAAGTAGGGATGATTGTTCTCGATAGGTATTCAAACCTATTGTTATAGAGTCAGATAATCATAATGATCTCCCCTTAACTCAATAGACTGAGGGTTTCTTAAAAAAAAGATTTTATTTATTTATTTGTCAGAGAGTACAGCAGGCAGAGGGAGAAGCAGGCTCCCTGCTGGGCAAGGAGCCTGATACGGGACTCAATCCCAGGACCTCTGGATCATAACCTGAGCCAAAGGCAGACGCTTCGCTGACTGAGCCACCCAGTCATCCCTAGACTGAGGGTTTTAAGCTTGAATGTATCTTTGGCTCCTGAATAGAACTGAGTTGGAGAGCCGGGATGAAACCTGGACCAGCAGCCTTGGATCTCAATTTCTAAGCCACAATAAAACATTTCTGCGATACGTAAGAAAAATAATTGTTGCCACTCCCCTGAAGTTTCTGCCTTTGGCTGCTAGAGGTTGCACCCCTACATTTACACAGATACATATAAGGCATCTGATAATTGTGTGGGATAAAATTTCATAACTGAGTAATGCATGGTATAATGATATTTGCTTAGAATACTTTGTACTTACTGCAGTATTTAATGACTGTAAAGTACAAGCCCCAGAGCCAGGTATCACAATGAATACAGTTAACAGCATAGAGTTCCTTCCCTCCTATAGATCTTAGATTTTAGAGGGCTTGACAGAAACAAACAACTGATGAATGAAGAAGAGTATGTAATTGTCATTTGAAACTACAAACCATGTGCTGCATGAGGAGAGATCTTCTATTTATCATTTGTATTAGTCTGATTAGGAAAGCCAGCCAAACAGCCATTAGACTTCTAGGTTACAGAGAAGAGGATTTACAAAATCTCAGATTAGGGATGGAGGTAGAAGGGTGAGAATAAGAGGAGTACTTCAGTGGGAACATTTGCTTGAGCAATGGAATAGAAGCAGAAAGTGGATGGGGTTTGCTAGAGAAAGACTTATGTGGGAGAGGAAGGAATACTTAGTAGACTTAAAGATAGTAGAGAGAGAGGCTTTTTATATTATGATTTTCATGTCAGGCTACAGAGTGATGCCATGCTGGGGCTATGTGCTTTTCTGTATTCCTCCAGCAATGATAGTACAACGTCTTATGGACTGATTGCCACATGGCTGGCCAAAGCCGGGTGAGCAAGTATGCGAAATGGAGCACAAAAGGAGATGTTATACTCTCCTTTCTATACCTTATTTGTATACTATTATTTAATCATTGAACATTTTCTGTTGTACTCCAAAGATCTCAAGGGCAGAATCATAAACACCATCTTCCCACTCATCCAGCAAACCTTGAGCACCTGCTATGTTCTACATTCTGTGCTAGACATTGGGGTTAGAATTAGAAAAACCCTGACTTCAAGAAGCTCACAGTGGTCTAGTGGGGGACACGGATTTCTCACCAAATAATTAAAATCAAGTGTGGATGAGGGGAAAGTACCTAGCTGTAGCCTTACCAAAACAGTTGCTTTTGATTTGAGTTTTGAAGGGCAAACGTCTTGGAGAAGGGAGAGAAGGAAGGATAGCCATGGATGGAACCATGCTGTGTGGCCCGCACTGGATTAGGTTTTATTTTATATAAGATAACATTTAGCTAACATCAGAACAGTCATCTTATCTCCATTTTGTAGACAAAAAAAAAAAAAAAAAAAAAAAAAAAAGGAACAGGCAGCAGAGAGCTGGAGTGACTCAGGAACACATGAGCAGTGTTAGCAGAGCTGAAGCATCAGCCCACATTTGCAAAATCAAGAGGCTTATATGCTTCCACTGCAGTAGCCTGACAGAGGAAAGACAATTTTTCAAAAGATTGCTTTATATTAACAGAGAGAGGAAGACATGGACAAGTGTGTGAGGCAAGTATTGCGTGAGGCACGCCCACGTGTGAGGCAAGCAGAAGTTACTCAATTCATGTCACTGGCAACCGTGGCTCAGCAGAACAGTCCATTCCAAACTAAAGAAACATTCCATGACACGGATGTTTTCAGACTTCTCAGTAGCCACATTCATCAGTCAGACCTTCTATGTTCTTTCTGCCATTATGGCAATGAAACAAACAGTCTTAAATAGGCTAATCTATAAACAAATCAGTATCAATTTCCCATCCCAATGTCTTTAAGCACATCAAAGTCATTTTTCCTAATACCGAAATGTCCCATAAAAATACAAAGTGATTCATATATGTAAATTTCTATTAGCTACAATGGAGTAAAACTAAGTGAAATTAATTCTAATATATTTTGTTCTGTGTTCAACATGTAATTTCAACAAGTAATCAGCATTATAATTATTGTGGTATTTTGCCTTCTTTATTTCTGGTGAAGTCTCTGAAATTTGGTATGTATTTTACTGTTACAGCGCATCTCAATTTCGATGTGCTACATTGCAAGCACTGACAGCCCATGTAGCTAACGGCTTCTGTATTTGTCGGACAATACAGCCTGTGGGAGACATATAGTAAGTTGTTTTAGTGGTGGAATATCAGGTCTATAGCCAAGGAGTGGGAAGGATACTTTTGGTCTGGAGTTGTTTTCTTCTCATATCACAACAAGTAAGTAGGTTAAGGTTATCAGCCTTTGCTGAGCTTTAGAATTACTTGGGGCATTTAAAACGCTTGCTTTCCACTGAAATTCTGATTTGGTTGGTCTAGTATGGGGTTCGAACATCAATGTTTTGTAGTTTTTTTTGTTTTGTTTTGTTTTGTTTTAACATCCTGGATGTTTCTAGTATGCAGTGAAGGCTGGGAATCACTAAGGAAGATAGAACGAATTCTTACCTAGTTTTGACTAGTGCCAGGAGAAGGTCAAGATGAATGGAGGGATGGCAGAGATGTCTTTGTTCTCTGCCTTGGCAAGAAATAGGCCATTAGAGCTTTCCTTGGAAATTTTTACTGACTTGCTTTAGTTTGAAGAGATCAACTCTCCAGTAGGGATTATATATTAAAAAACAACAACAACAACAACAACAGCTCATATTTAGTGAAAAGTTAGGATTATATGGACTTGAGTAGGAACTGATTTATTTAACATTCTGGGGGGAAAAAGTAATGCTTTAGACCTTTGCACTTGATGTGAAACAGTACAGAGCTCTGCATTTGTATAGTCTGGTGTTTGTGAGGTGAGGAGGATCAGAAAGAAGGCAAGGTAAAATATCTGCCATCTGCGCCACAGGCCTGATCCTCTGCAGCCATAATAGAGCATAAAAATGCATGAATGTCCTCCACTCCATCCTTAGCTAATGTCCCATTTGTATCTAATGTTATCAATGCCATTGTAAATTAGCCTTAAATTAAGGATTGCAATCTCTCAGTAACAGGGTCAAGTTAATAACTGGAGTTTAAAAGGAAGACATCAAGCCTTCCTAATGCTGAAGCAAATACCATCCAAATGAGTAGACCAATATGACTTTAAGTCTTCATTAATATAGTAAAATTATTAGCACCTGGTTACCCAGAGAATATCTAATTCTGGCATGCAATTGCTTTTTTATGATTATTACAATAGTGATTTATTCTCTTTTAACTCCTAACTACTCTCTTTGGAGAGTGCTTTCTTCTAATGTGTATGGAGAGCCTTAGGCTTATGACAACGATATTTACTGCTCTCAATATTAGGATATTTCTCCATTTTGTACCCATTTACAACATTCATAAAACATCTGCCAAAGTGCTGAAATCAGCTTTGAGAAAGTAAACTAATGGTGCCCCATGAAATGAGGAGGTTTGAGAGTGTAGGATTTGGAAGGCTATAATTACTCCAGCTCTCACACTGTAATCTGTATCTTTAGCATTGGGACACATGGTAAGTGGTGAAATGAAATACTGATGCCCATGTAATGTCTCTGGTAAATGAAACTACTGTGCATTTAGCAGGGCCCAAACCTGTGCACAGATGGGCACATTCATGTGCACATGGACACGCGCACACATACAAACACACACAGGCACACACTCACCTACTCCAGAAGCAGAACTGAAAGATGCTTCAAAGAGGATTTAAGAACTTAAAAATTTCACAGCCTGCAATCATTGTTTTAATGGTGAAATAATGTGTCATTAGTGATAGCCTCCATTTCCATTTTTGTACCCTATAGGCATTTGCTAGTGATAGCCGTATCCTCAGATTTTGATATTAGAAATCAAAGCTTTAAGAAAATAGCTAACTTGCCTAAACTCAAAGAACCAAATGTAGATTCATGCTGTGACAAATAGTCTATAGTCTATAATATTATGATGTAGCCAATCAGATTAGGGACAATTTAATATAGCAAGAAACCAGTCAGCTGCATTGAGTCAATCCCCAAGGGTTCCATTAAAATCAGATGAATCAGAGCAGTATGGCTGCTAATCTTGTGCTCATCCAAATTATCTGTGAACAGCCTGAGCCTGCAGATTTGGGCTGAGAAAAACCAAAATGCAGTCTCTTCTTAGATATTTAACACAAGCTGATCGGCCCATTTCCGGGAGGACCTCCGTTAGATTCACTGAACAGATTTTGCCAAGAACTTCTCAATTTCCTAGGCATGTTAGGAGATGTTATCAGTTATTTTTGTTTTTGTTTTTTGGTGTTGATCACTCAATAGGAAGGCTGAGAGAAAGAATTTACAAAGATTCAGTTTGGTTTTTCGGTCTGTTTTATGTGTAGGGGTATGCCTGAATTTGTTAAAGGTGAAATGCAACTCTAAAACATTCTGCTTGTTAAATGCTTTTTAACCCATATTTTCTGGCATAGACTTCATCAAGTCTCTTTGAATTAATCTCTTAGCTAACAACTGTAAATCATGGGCGTATGATCATTAAAAATACTTTTTCCCCCACCTGGTGGAGATGAGCATCTATTTGAAGATGTTGCAGTGTGCAGTGGGAAGCATTCTTATCAGCCAGGATAATAGAAAATTTCTTTATAAATCATTTTATGGGAGACAAGCAGAGTTTAGCTTTATTAAAAGTTGGAGGAATTGAAGCAACACTTAGCCAAGTGTACCAAAGGCACATGGGATTCTTGAAAACATAAATATACCATTGAATCATTAAGTACCCAATCTTGTTAAGATTACTCATGCAAAATTCCCATTAATTCCAAACTCTCTGAAGTGGTGTATAGAATTAAATTTGACCTAGGTCTATAGTTGACATTTTTGACTACACAGAAGTTGCTGATATTGATAAAAGAGAAAATAAATTTAAATTTTTAGGGAAGACATGTGGCAGTATCACATTGGAAAAATCTGAATATATTTTTGAAGTCACACTTAAAACAAAGTATTTTATGTGACCAATATTGTATCATTTTTAATTTATCATAAGAGGGAAAGACATCTCAATTATCATATGGTTTTACTTGTGGAGCATGAGGAATAACATGGAGGACATTGGGAGATGGAGAGAAGTGAGTTAGAGGAAATCAGAGGGGGAGACAAACCATGAGAGACTGTGGACTCTGAGAAACAAACGGAGGGTTTTGGAAAGGAGAGGGGTGGGGGGTTGGGTGAGCCTGGTGGAGAGTATTAAGGAGGGCACGTATTGCATGGAGCACTGGTTGTGGTGCATAAACAATGAATCCTGGAACACTGAAAAAATAAATTAAAAAAGAGGGAAAGACATCTGATGCATGTTAACTTTATGAAAAATGATCATGTTTTCAATTTTGCAAAGTTTTGTGTTCCAGTGCTGTAGAAGTAAATTAATGGTTTCATATGTAGTTTACTGCTTATCAGTATTGGAAAGTGAATGAGGCAGAGAACAGTGACTTCAGGAGAAAAGTAGTATTTTGTTGATTTACCTGTTTTGAACAAAGATGATGGTCAATATTTTCATATAATTATTATTCCAATTTAGCTGATAAAGGATAGGATACCCATTGAAATAAAGAAGAACATATAAATTTTTCCAGTTGTGTTATATGGTGTAACAGAGCCAGGATTTGTCTAGAACCTGTATTCTGAATAAATGGCACTTGCAGAAAAACACTGAAATTGAGTTTCTAGAGCTATAGTTTTATTTCTGACCCACCCAACTTAAACCAGCATTATTGGGCAAATACCTCTTATGAAGTGCTTAGTACTCATAGTTTATAACTTAATGAGTGATAAAATAATTATGGCAATAACTTCTGCATGGATATGTAATATGTAAGGAAACCTTTCGTGGCCTCCAAGCTGGGGTTAGATGTATCCCCCTGCATGCCCCACAAGTCTGGATTGTGACAGATATGCTATAGGAGCAAACCCTAAGTCTTGGAGGTTTAATGCATTATAAGTTTATTTCTTGCTTGTGCTACATATTTCTCACAGGTCTGCTGAGATCCTTGATTCGCATTCATTGTCTTCACTTCCGGGACCAGGGTTCCAGAACAGGCACCCTTGGGAGTGTTATCAGTTACTGTGGAAGGAAAAAAAAGCAAAAACACGGAACGTGTATCCTGGTTGCTTAAGATTTTATCCAGAAGTGATTCATATTACCTATACTCCATATCTTGGTCAAAATAAGACACCTAGCCACAGCCAACTTTCATAGGGTAGGATATATAATTTATCATGTGATTGGAAAGGGAGATAAACAATTTTTTACAACAATGACTACCATATCACTGTTTTTCCTCTGGTGCAGGAATCACAAACCTTTCCTGTAATTGTTCTTTCACAGAAATTCCATGATGCTCATGTTCTTTATTATATCTCCACCACCTATCAGTGTTTGGCATATTCACTATTTGTTGAATGAATGTAAGTAACTCTTCTGCTTGCCCATTTATAATGATTAGAGTCTGTGGTCAGCAAGGAAATTTTGAAAACCCAACCAGTTTCTGGATTACAATTTCAAAAGGGGGAAAAAAAAAAAGACCTTGGGCAGTTTTCAAATACATTGCCACAAGGGATATTTCAGGAAAAAAAATCAGCTAAAGATTCTGATACTATAGATCCTGAGTTTAACCTCAGAAAATGATTAGAAAACGTCCACCCATTTTTTATGAAATGATGGCTTATTTTTCCCGCCTGTCTACTCGAGGTGCACCAATCACCTATAAACAGACTTATCCAAGAGACATTTTCATCAATTACAGAGGGCTCTAACAACCTTCTATCTCAGGAAGCTTCATAGCTTTCTCAAGTGTGATTTCTTTCCCCTTTTCATCTTGAGATGAAACACAGATCAGTCCAGCCCGTATCAACACTTTTACTTGGCATAAAACCATTGACTGTCTCACCCTTCTCCTGCAAAAGAATCCCATCGTTGAATGAAGGTTGGAATTTTAGCATTTTTCAAACCTCAGTCTCTGAAGACAGTACACGAGGGTAGATTACAGGACTATACAACTTCCCAATATTTTTTAGAAGACTTTATTTATTTATTTGTTTGTTTGTTTGTTTATTTATGGGAGAGAGTAGGGGGAAGAGCAGAAGGAGAGGGACAAGCAGAATTCTTGCTGAGCTCAGAGCCCAACATGGGGCTTGATCTCATGACCCTGAGATCATGACCTGAGCTGAAATCAAGAATCAAACACGTAACTCACTGAGCCACCCAGGTGACACCCTCCCTCCATATTTTTGAAGACTTTAACAAATTTTTTGGCATATTGACCTGAGATGGACATGCTAATAAAAAGGCCAAGTTCCTTTGCTCTGAGCCAGAATAATGTTAACAATCTCACAAACCTAGTTATTCAATCAGAAGCTCAGATTAGAAGTTAAAAATATGATGAAGTAAACTTTAAAAAAAATTATTGTTGATTTCAGATTGTTTGGAAGACATGTTTTAAAAATTGGGCCTGGTGATTGTTGTATGTATGATACAGGAATACTACGACTCCCCAGAGGCTACTTTGGATGTATTTGTTGGGACACGAGCTTCTGCCAGGCAAGGGAGGGGTGGAATGTTTGAGGATGCTGGTCCCATTTGAAGTCCTTCTTAGACAGTGTCCCCTGCTAGCCATCTTTGTTGAGTGGGATATGTGCTGTGTCACCCAGTGATCTTGACCGTACATCAGTGTGAAGTGAAGGGAGAAAGAGAAGGAGGAGGAGGGAGAGAATGAGAGCAGAGGAGAGAGCCGGGGGGAAGAGGACAAAGCGAAGTGAGAAAATGAGGAGAATTTGGGTTCTGGAGCTCCCCACGTCCCATTGTTCTTGAGCTAGGATTCTTTTACTTTTTTACAAGCGTCCTTTCTGTAAATCTTTAATTTTTTTCTGAGGTAACTTGACCAGGACTCTGGTTTTTGCAACCCAAAATGATCTTGGCAGAATAACTTTCTATAAAGAGTGAGCACTTTTAGAACAGCTAAAATTGAACATGCACTAAACTTTTAAGGACACACAACTTGTAGACAGTTGTTTCTAGACTGGTTCTATGTTTCCTTCTGGCATGCCCCTATGGGGTGATCTTGTCAGTTATGCAACAGTTGGAATTGTTATGAACTGCCCCCTCTTCAGACATATTCAAGGGTTCTTTATAAAAAGAAAAGCGGGAACTAAAACTAAAACACAAAACCATTAACCACTGCCCCTGCCCCAACAAACTACCTTTGCTTCACTTAAAATGAATATGCCATAATATTGTGGATTCTAATAGCAATATTGACAGATCTTCATTTTTCTTATGCATTTTTGCTTTTTTTTAGTAAAGTTTTAGAAACTTTTATTCACTTAGAAATGGGCAAAAGCAGTAATAATTGCTAACATTTGGAGTACTTCTTAGGTGCCAGATAGATTGCTCCCTGAACTCCCATTTAGGAAACTGAGGCTAAGTCATAATAAGGATATGCAAAAGTGAATGTTGAGCTTAGATTTGAAGCCAGACAGACTGACTTCAGAGCCTGTGTTCATCCTTCAAACACCCGTGCTTACCAGAATACTTGACTACGTCTGATTTTAAGGGTCACTAGAGATTGTGAGGACTCAAACTTTGACTGGATTTTTTTTTAACACTTTATGCACCTCTTTGAGGAGACTGAGGTGTGTATTTTATGTTCTCAAGAATAGTGTTCTCAGGGTGCCTGGGTGGCTTAATTGGCTAAGCCTCTAACTCTTGATCTCACTTCAGGTCTTGATCTCATTCATGGTTGTGAGTTCAAGTCCCACATTGGGCTTCGTATGGGGTGTGGAGCCTACTTAAAAAACAAAACAAAACAAAACACCATCACCACAACAAAAAACAACCACGCGCACACACACACACACACACACACACACACCAACAATAACCTCCTTGCTTTCATTTTCTTTCTACATGAAGCATAGGCTTGCCACATATTACAGAATATGAATCTCAATTTTCAAGGTAAGGTAAGTTCAGGTTGTGTTAATAGAAACATGTCTTGATCTCTTTTAATTTGTAGTTTGAGGAACTATAGTATTGCCTGATTAAATTCCCACTTAAGACCCCAGTATGAAGAATAATTCACAGTACATACTACTCAGAGAGGAGCTTGGATTAATATACTCACTAGACTTCTTCACAACTGACCCTCTGCTCAAGGATTACATTTCTTCTGTTCTTGTTTTTGTTTGTTTGCGTGTTTATTTGCTTGTTTTTAGTCTACATCAGTTTTTTCTTCTGTATTACTGGTAAGCAGTGGCATCTCTTCATAAAATGGAATAAATGTAAGGATTCATAATTCTTAGGAAAGGTGTAGAACCACTGCTTTCCTACGGGATATTTACCATAAAGATTCAAATGTAGTGATTTGAAGGGGCACGTGCACCTGAATGTTTATAGCAGCAATGTCCACAATAGCCAAACTACGGAAAGAACCTAGATGTCCATCAACAGATGAATGGGTAAAGAAGATGTGGTATATTTGCAAAGAAGATATCAGATAAAGGGCTAGTATCCAAGATCTATAAAGAACTTATCAAACTCAACACCCAAAGAACAAATAATTCAATCAAGAAATGGGCAAGGACATGAGCAGACATTTTCTCAACACATCCAGATGGCCAACAGACACATGAAAAGTGCTCCACATCACTCAGCATCAGGGAAATAGAAATGAAAACCACAATGAGATATCACCTCACACCAGTGAGAATGTCTAAAACTAACAAGTCAGGAAATGACAGATGCAGGGGAGGATGTGGAGAAAGGGGAACCCTCCTACACTGTTGGTGGGAATGCAAGCTGGTGCAACCACGCTGGAAAACAGCATGGAGGTTCCTCAAAAAGCTGAAAATAGACCTACCTACAACCCAGCAATTGGACTCCTGGGTATTTACCCTAAAGATACAAATGTAGTGATCCAAAGGGGCACGTGCACCCAAATGTATACAGCAGCCATATCCACAAGAGCCAAACTATGGAAAGAACCTAGATGTCCATCAACAGATGAATGAATAAAGAAGATGTGGTATACACACACACACACACACACACACACAAACACACACAATGAAATACTATGCAGCCATCAAAAGAAATGAAATCTTGCCATTTGTGACAATGTGGATGGAACTAAAGGGTATTATGCTTAGCAAAACAAGTCAATCGGAGAATGACAACTATCATATGATCTCTCCGATATGAGGAAGTGGAGATGCAACGTTAGGGGTTTGAGGGGTAGGAAAAGAATAAATGAAACAAGTTGGGATCAGGAGGGAGACAAACCATAAGAGACTCTTAATGTCACAAAACAAACTGAGGGGGGCGAGGGGGTAGGGAGAGGATGGTGGGGTTATGGACATTGGGGGAGGGTATGTGCTATGGTGAGTGCTGTGAAGTGTGTAAACCTGGCAAATCACAGACTTGTACCCCTGGGGCTAATAACACATTATATGTTTATATAAAAATTTAAAAAAAAGCCCACTGCTTTTGCCTCTTTGGGAATGGAATAGGGAGTGAAGGTGAATTTTTTCAAGCTTTACCCAAGAATACTGATGAATGTAATTCCATGTATTTAAGGGTTACAACATGATTTAATACACATATACATGGTGAGGTGATTCCTGCTATCAAGATAGTTAACATATACATGACCCCACACCGTCACCACCACTTTTGTGTGTTGTGAGTGTTGAGTACATTTAAGATCCACTCTTCCTGCAGACTTCAGGTATACAATACAGTCTTATTAACAGAAAGTGAAGATTAATTAGTTGAGTAACTGGTCTGACTACCCAGAGGAAATGCCAAAAATTCTTCCTTCACTTTGAAATTTTAAATGCAAGGCCAAGGCCTTCATAACTCATTAAGTCTAAGTAACTGGCAGCTTACAAGTCACCAGGAATTAATGTGGATGCTCTCTGTGGTACTCGAGGTGTATTATGTATGCATCATTGAGTTCTTCAAAGGATAAAGAAATATTTATTACTTTTTGCCTACTCTTTTTAGGTAAGGAACTTCTTGGTCTTTTAAAACATATGATCACTTGCTTACATCTAGTCCTAGAACTGGAGGATAGCCAAACAAAAACAGAGCCCCTGCATTTTATCTGTTTGCTTGTAGAGTGGGTGTTGACAGAGTGCGTGTCCTGTGGTGTTTAGCCTTGTGGTCTACAGCGTGAGTTCTGGAGTAACAAAGACTGAGTAAAACACCACCACTCTGGGACCTCAGGGCCCTGGCCCACATTTTCACAGCTTCAGCCTGCTGACTTGCACAGTAGGTGTCATACTGGGACCTACTTAGGATAGCTTTGAGAATTGAATGAGGTAAGGGACCTAAAGTCTTGCTAAAGAGATTTGAGCCTTGTGATTTGTGCTAAAAAGAAAGCACTTGATACAGAGTAACCAATTATTATGTTAGTGTCTGGAACACATGGAATGATTAATATGAATGTGGGGAAGCATTTATGCATGTCCACTTTGTGTTAAGATCTGTATAGACAGAGGGTGTGTAAAGAGAATCCCAGCCTTTTAGAAACATCTGTGGGGAGAATGGCAGACGTGGAGGTACAAATAGAGATAAAGATGAGAGAAACACACAGAGTACAGGAGTAAAGTACTATTATGAATTTAGAAAAGCAGAGCCAGTTTACATGTGGGTGATGCATCAGAGGAAATTTTACAAAGGAGAGTGACTTTGAATGGAAACATGAAAAATTGGACAGTACTTGTCTTTATAGAGATGCTATGATATTGGACCTACTTCTTTCCGAGAGAAGAAAGATTCATTCCCCAAGTTTCTGTCCTCAGCAAAAGGTGGGTATAGTAATGATACGATATTTGGAAAGAGAAAATACATTTCTTTCTAAGAACTGGCATGAATTCCTCTCCTAAATGAATAGTTATGGTAATTATAGAGGATCTAGGGATTTGGCTGGGACTCCTTTGGACTTGTTAGGAAAACTAAAACCAAGCTGAGTTTGAAATTTTAAAACTTCTTTCTTTCCAACTCTCTAGCTTGTCAATTATTATACATATTTATATATAATATATTGTTTATATTATATACATATATATGTGTGTATGTATGTGTATATGTATAAACACATATATATGTATATACACACACGTGCACACACACACTTATGATCTTGAAAGAATAAACTGATCCTTTTTGTTTGTACTAAGGTCATGGCTATCTTTAAACATCTCTGTTTTTCCACTTTGCTGTGCTCATAGAACTCAAGCCTTTCCTTGCTGCAGAGACAGGAATTGTAACAAGTACCTGGCACCTGAGATGCAATTAAATAAGAGGGTGCAATTTAATCATGTAGCTATACTGTGATTTATCTGCATCAGGCTTAATCATTAGAACCCTTTTAAAAACCAGCACTCTATTTGAGGTCAGTCTTCATGCTTGGCACAGGTTCTACAGTGACCATTAGTGCCTTCCTTTGTATTATCAAATGGCATTTGGGACAAAAACAATTTATTGAGCACATTTTCTATTCTAGCTGCTGTGCTAACTAGAGTGTTTCAGTGCTCTTCTCAGTAATTCTTTGAGGTAGGTAATACCATCACCCTTCCTCACTGATGAAGACCATGAGACAAAGGCTAAATCACTTGGGCAAATCTCAACCACTGGCAAGGGTGGGTGGAAATTCCGTTCTGATTTTAAAGACTCTGTTCTTTTTTTTTTTTTTTTTTTAAGACTGTTCTTAATTACTGTGTCTTCCAGGCTACTTGTGAAGAAATTACTCTGGGAAAAATTAGATGTACATACATACATATATTACATTTACCTCTGATGTATGGGTTTTCTTAATTTACATCTCATTATAATCTAGCTGGCGAGAAGCTAAAGGATCCAAACAAAACAAAACAAAAACAAGATCTTTCCCATCTTGGTTTGAGTTTTAAGAATCTAGACCATTCCTGCACATTGTTACTAGTGTTCAAGTCAGGAGGCACTGAAAGAGACCCAGAAGCGAAACCCGCTCTTAGTTTTGGGTGGCATCCAGCTAGATAGAAGCAGTTGTGGCTTCGCTAGTAAGTCTGATACACGAAACTGTTGGACCATTGATGCTCTTTATAAAAATTTTTTCACTAATTACCTTTTGCTTTATCTTCCTGTATTGCCCCATTCCCTGGCAGCTCTGCTTTCCTTGATGAACCACACAGTGTGACAGGAAGGATATATCTCCAGTGACCATCGCATCTAGGATTGAACCCCTGGTAGTTGTGTTAACTTTGGTTAATTATTATACCTTTTACTGCTCTGCTGTTCTCAGCTTCTAAGGTAGAGCAAAAATCTATACCTTCCAGGGTTCTTCTAAAATTGAAGCTGATGATGCATACTTAGCAATATATCTGATATATAATAAACTTAAAAAGTGGAAAATAATGTTTTTTAAATCTCAAACTTTCTTTTCATTTTTTGTGATAAGTGGATAAGATCTACTTTCTGGGTGTGTGTGTGTGTGTGTGTGTGTGATGACTATATTTACGTATAGAACCTAGCACCTGGTAGAATTTCCGTGAACATTGGATCCTCTCTTCTTCCATTATTTCACATTAAAAACACATTCCACTAATCTTTGTTTCTTTTCTTTACTAATGTGGATATCTGTTGTCCTCCAAAACAAGCTTGGCTTGTATGCAACTTGGCAGTTTTCAAGTTTTAACTTTAATAGTAAAGGAAGAGGAAAGCCCACACAAAGTGCAGTCTCAAAAGGAAAAGAATAAGCCACTTTTCAGGCAAAGAGATGATGAACTTAAAATGTGGGTTCCTTTTCAATATTTCAGGAAAACACTTTACATACAGTTCTGGGAATGTAGCCAAAATGAGAAAACCAAGAGTTCTATCCAACAGATATTATGAGAGGGTAAGAGGAGTCACAGATACCAATTACTTCTATAATAAAAGTCCAACACTCCATACCTTTCTATCCGCATCTTTGTTTTAGAAGGAAAGGAAAAGGGGTGGAGGTTGTGGAGTAAATCTTTAAAGCTTATTTGAAAAGCCTCTTTCGTTTCCTTTCACTATCTTCCATTTTATTGTGCCAGTTTAAGCTAAAAGGCAAGGAGAGCTGCTATACAGAGATTTATTCTTAGAAAATTCTCTGGAAGCAGACCTAATAATGTACATCCATGCATTCAATCCATTTTTTGAATACCTACTCCATTCTAGGCACTGTGACAGATGGCAAAAATGTTCTCCCAGTGAATCTACCAGTATGAGGGCATTTGTACCCCATACTCGCCCTTTCTCCTGTCACCGTGGGAGAGTTCCCCTCTTTGTGGCCTTTTCCTTCTTTTGGATGGTGGGTCCTATCCTCACGCTCCTGCCCAAGAATTTCATTTTTGCAATTGTCCTCCATCAATTTTATTTTCTATGAACACGCTTATCCCTCTTACTAAAGTGAGATCCCCCATTAAAAAAAAAAATCCCCATGACTTCACATCACTCTCCAATTATAACCCATTTCTCTCATCCCATTTATGGCAAAATCACTTGAAAGAGTTGTCTGTACTCCACTTCTGGTCCTTCCAAGTTTTTCTAGAAGCTCCGTTGGAGCATTTGTCCCCATTATTCCACAAAATTGCTTCTGTCTTGGTTATTGGGTACTGCCTTGCAGCCCCCAGCCCTCCATTCTACCTTCTCTTATCCCAGCAGTAGTGGTAGACCCTTAATCTCAGCCCATTCTCCTGGTTTTCCTCTTACCACATCAGTGAACCCCTCTAAGTCTCCTCTGACAATTCCTCTTCAATTTGCTGAGCACTAAATGCTCCAGGGCCCTGGCAGTCAGTTTTCAGACCTTTATTCTGTTTTCCTCATAAATGTATCCATCCACTCCAATGATTTTAAGTGTCGTCTGTATTCTAATAGCTTCCAAATAAGTATTTCCAGCCTCAAAACTCTTTCTTCAACTCCACGATTGTAAAACTAACTGTGCACTGGATATTTCCACAGCTGAAACGTCACCCACCTCAAAATGAACTCTTTATTTCTTTTTCTCTGGTCTTTTAAATTGAAGCCTAATTGGCATTCAATAAAATGCCAGCTTTTAAGTGTACAGTTCAATTAATTTCAATGAGTGTATACATGCACATCACCACCACCGGTGAAGATACAGAATATTTCTATGACCTAAAAATCTTCCTTCATGCTTTTTTCCTGCCTAATTCTCTCCATAGACCTCAGAGACAACCACTGTTTTGATTTCTGCAATGTCATATAATGGGAACTGTATATTATATTCAATCATGTGTCCACCTTCTTTCACTCAACATAGTTTTGGAAGGCAACCATGTCATTTCATGGACCCGAAGCATACTCCTTTTTCAGGAGTGTTGTTCCATCATATGATCATACCATAGCTTGTTTATTCACTGGTTGGTGAATATTTGGATTTTTATCTGTTTAGGGTTATGTTGAATATAACATCCAGAATATTATTTTTTTTCTATTAAAGTGCAATTGCCATAGAACACATTAGTTTCTGGTGGACATGAAATGATTTGATATTTCTGTACATGTGAGATCATCACTGCAGTAAGTTTACCTTCCATCCCTTACCATAGACTTAAAACAATTTTTTTTCTTATAATAAGAACTTTCAGGATCTACTCTCTTAGCAACATTTAAATATGCAATAGTGTATTATTGAGTAAAATCACGGTGCTGTACATTAAATCCTAATGGCTTGTTTATTTTATACCAGCAGTTTGTACCTCTTATCTTTTACCTGTTTTGACCCCCACCCCATTTTCCTCAGGCAACCAGTAGTCTGTTCTCCATATCTGTGAGTTTTATTTTGGGTGTTTGTTTCTTTATGTTTTAGACTTTACACATAGGTGAAAAAATATGTGGTTGGTTTGTTTTTGTCTGGCTTATTTTACTTAACTGGATACCCTTAAGGTCCATCCATGTTGTTGCAAATGGCAAGAGTTTGGGTCTTTTTTTTTTTTTGGCTGAATAATATTCCACTGTGTGAGTGTGTATATGTGGGTATGCACCCATGCATGTGCACATGTATGTGCCCCTATATGTAAACACCACATCTTTATCCATCCAGTTATCTTTTGATGGACACTTAGGATGTTTCTCTATCTTGACTCTTGTAAATAATATTATGGTTAACATAGGGGTACATATGTCTTCAAATTAGTGCTTTTGTATTTTTTTAAATAAATACCCAGAAATAGAATTGCTGGATCATCCAGTAGTTCTACTTTTAATTTTTTGAGAAGCCTTCATACTGTTTTCCATAATAGATATATCAGTTTACATTCCCACCAATAGGGAAAGGGGTTCCCCTTTCTCCACATCCTTGCCAACCCTTATTTTTTCCTGTCTTTCTGATAGTAGAGGTCCTAACAGATGTGAGGTGCTATCTCATTGTGATTTTGATTTGCATTTCCCTGATAAGTGATTATCACTTGTGCTCCTTTTTATGCCTGTTGGACATTTGTATGTCTTCTTTAGAAAAATGCCTCTTCCGCTTCTCCACCCATTTTTTAAGCAGATCGTTTCAAACTGAACTCTTCATTTCTACCTTCTCAACTCTCTTCTCTCCAACTGTTTTCTATTTTGGTCATGCAGCCCTACTCTTTAGAAAATTCATGCCAAAAAAATGGAGTGTTTCTTTCTTTCTTTTTTTTTTTATTCTGTCATCCCCCATACAATCTTTCAGAAAATCCAGTCATCTCTGCTTTCAACATGTATATAGAACTTGACCTATGTCAATCACCTTTATAGCAGCCTTTGTATTTTATCATGATATGTTCTATCATAGTCACTGTATACTTCACGTTTTTTCACTTAAACTACTGCACTAATCTTGTAAGTGTTCTTCCTTGACCGACCCCTTCCAGGCTTTTCTTCACACAACGGCAGAGTAGTCCTTTGAAAGCATAATTGAGATCTCAACACTTGTTGCTCAAAACTCTCCAGTTTTGTTCCTACCGCATCCAGGACAAAATTAAGGGCCTTACCATATCAGCACAACTTTCGTAATGATCCAAATTTTCCAGTCTCATCTCTTTCTTTTTTCTTCTTCGTTCCACTTTGACTGCAATGCCTGATTTCTGTTCTGTGAACACACCAAGGGAATCCCAGGCTCATGGTCTTTGCACTTGACATTCCCACTACCTGGAATGCTTTTCCTCTACTTATCATCATGGGTCTACTTTTCTGGAAGACTTCCCTGATTAACTTTTGGTGAAATGGAGTCCATCTGTCCCCAAAACTTTTCATAGCTTTAGCACAAGAACATTCTTTATTCTGTCCTATTGCTATGTTATTTATAATATCACCACTTACCTATTTTTTTTTTCTGTTCATTTTTCTCTGGTAGAATGTCAGTTCACTGCTGTATTCTAGTGCCTAGAAACAATGCCTGGCCCATTGTATATGCTTAGTAAGTATTTGAGTGCTGAAGAATAGGAATATGGATCCTGAGTTCACACAATATACATTGTAGTGAGTGCTAAAGACAAACAGAAGTGAGCAGACAGATTAAAAAAAATGGCATACAGAGTTTTGAGAAGTAATTTTGGTAAGCATTTTAAAAGCAATACCCAAGGCATTGAAGTGGAGATTGATAGGGAAAACTTAATTTAGATTAATTGGCTGTGGGGAGCACTTTTCTGAGGAGGTAACAACTGATGATGGAAAGGAGTTAATTGTTCCTGAATTAAAGAGAGAACACTCTATTTCTTATATGTGCTGGAAAGTGTAGTAATTACAAACATTTGATTAACAACTTTCTCATTGTACATGTACACACAACTTTCAGTAAAAATGTGTGCAGGAATGGGGTGCCTGGGTGGCTCAGTGGATTAAACCACTGCCTTCGGCTCAGGTCATGATCTCAGTGTCCTGGGATCGAGCCCCGCATCGGGCTTTCTGCTCAGCGGGGAGCCTGCTTCCCCCTCTGTCTCTGCCTGCCTCTCTGCCTACTTGTGATCTCTCTCTCTGTCAAATAAAATAAAATCTTTTAAAAAAATGTGTGCAGAAATGGGAGAGTAAACATGTTTTCACTTAGCTAGTGGATAATAGGAAGAAAGAAAATTCTGTCTGGGCATCAGTGAAATGATTGCATGTGTACATGGGAAATTCTAGCTTGGTATACATAATAAAAAACCTGACTAATCTCAAGGTATCCATGTTCAGTGTACATGTTTTATGTTTCATTAAGAAGAGGAATTTGTCAGAAATTTAGGTTAGATGTAGAATTGAAATCCTTCATTCCAACCTCATTTGGTATTATGATAGTAAGAGGCATTCATTAAGAATATTTTTTTCTTTTTCTTTTCTTTCTTTCTTTCTTTCTTTTTTTTTTTTTTGAGAGAGAGAGAGAATCTTAAGTAGGCTTCACTCTCAGTGAGGAGCCCAGTGAGGGGCCCCATCTCACCACACTGAGATCATGACCTGGGCAGAAATCAAGAGTTGGATGCTTAACTGACTGAGCCATCCAGCTACCCCAAGAATATCTTTGAAATTAGGAATTAAATAGCTAAGAAGAAGAATATCAGTGGCAATATTAATAGTAGCCACAATTTATTGAGTGTCTAGTGTGAATCTGGTACCTTAAAAAGAGCTTCCGCTTTGGTACTTCTTTTAGTTACTAGAATAGTAATGTATGAGTATTTGAAATGCTTAGTTCAGGTGACTAGTGTATACTGAGTCCATATTTGATTATAGCTTTTAATAGTAATAATAATATCAACTGTCATTTCCATGTGATCAGTCCCATATTACAATTGAGAAACTGTTGTTCCAAAATGATTACAAAAGGGCTCCCAAGGTTATACATTATAAAGTGTCAGATCTTGGATTAAAATCAGACTGGTTTGCTTTTTAATATGTCTTTGGGTGGTATCTTCCCTGTCCTTAATAATAATTGCCCCTAATATCTTTCCTTTCCTGATGGCTCAATAGAACTGATATAAAATGAATTAAACCAGACTCCGTTTCAGGAATTTGCTAACTGACCGGCTTTAAGTCAGTCAAGGTTGACATCTTTTTTTTTTTTTTTCCCAGATAGTCTTTCTCCTTCCTTCATTCTTTCCTGCCTTGCATTTTGCTTGACTGCATTTCTGTCCCGCATCTGTTTCTAGTCCCCTGTGTCCACACTTCAACCTTCCTTGTACATTTCAGAAATTATTATTCTGTACCCTATACAAGAGCTCATCCTCATCCTTTCACAAGGCACTACTTTCCAGCTGGCACACTGGCTTGCAACTTTCCACTTTGGTCTCAGTGCGCAAGTGCCAATCTCTGCTGGCAGCTCTTTCAGTGGCCATTTGGTGCCAACCTCCTTCTGATGCATGTGGGGCCACCAGGAGTGGCCATGAACTATTCCCAGCTGCCTCCTCTGCTCCTGGGGCTTGCCAGAGTTTTCTTCAGACGAGCCAAGTCTCTAATCTTCAGAAAATTACTTGATGACTACAGATGGATCTTTATCCCTCCTGAGCTTTGTCCTTTCTGAACCACCACCAAGCACAGCCGTGTGGAGAAATTAAGCTGTAAAATGCCTATGAAGAATCTAGTTAGTGTTTCAAACTTGTAATCACAACTATAAAAGGCAGGCACAAATGTTTATGAAATATATTATTTAGTGGTGTTTAATAGCGAGCCCACAAAACTTTTCACTTGTGCTAATATGTGCTAATATGAAAGAGCAAGGGTGCCTTTCAGGTTCATGTTACCTTTAGGAAGAGGCAGTAGTGTAATTGGACAACGCTGAAGTGCACCCAGTCTACTTAACCTTCAGGGGCATGTGAGATTGGAGAGCCCGGCACCTTTATAAACTAAGTGTGCTATCTTGAAAAGCTACTTACGTTACCCTATCCAGATTTTCTCATCTCTAATAAGGGAGAAAGTAATTTCTACTTTGTAATGCTGTTATAGAGATTAATTGAGGCATTAAACATACAGTGTGAATGTGTAGATTTATAAATCCTGGGGAAGAAGAAAACACGTTTCTTTAACCCGTAATTTCTGACTCAGTATGCTTCTTCCATTGGGCTAGCAGAGATACACAGATAAGAAACTCAGCTTGTACCTGAAATTCTGTTCTCCCTTTCTTTGGGGAGCATTATCACGGTCTGAGGATGTCCTACCACGGTAAGATCTTGGCTGGTCAGTCTTGTTGAGAGAGCTTCCACCTGTCTTGTCTGAGGTCATCAAATCATGCAGATGGCTTCTGCATTGCTGTGAATGGCCCATTCAGACCCAAATCTCTCTCATTCTCTCTTCTTTTCCCAGCTTGAATGTAGAGTATCTGGTGTTGTTCTTTGGAGGCCCATGCCAGATGCCCTTTCTGCAGTCCAACATGTTGCCTTTGCTGCTGAAAACAGGGAGTAGTTTTTTTCCTACACTCAGAACCCATTGAATTTTCATTTTTTCCTTTGTTTCTTATTCAAGCCAAAGAACATTTTTTTTTAAACCAGTAAATTCTTTTTTTTTTTTAACCTGCCTCAACTAGGCATTTAGTCTATGTATACAAGGACCCTTTACTTGTGTTTCTCTCAGGAGTATCCAGTATTATTTCCTCAGTAGGTATGGAAGTTCTGAATACAAATGACTCCTTTGAAGAAAGCAAATAGAAATTCTGTCCTCAGCCTTGAAGGAAGGTTAGCAGGAGTGGACATTAAAAGGGGCAAAATCCAGGAAAGAACACACATAAATTAATACATTAAATTATTATCCTGCATTATGTGTAAAAAGCATTATTATAGAGATTGGCTTGCAGAAGCTGGAGAAGTTGGAGTTATATTTAAGATGTATTTTCTAACACTGCTTTTTTTCTTCATGGAAACTGCATTTTCTGGTATCTCTCTGGGCATCCTTGATTGGAATCTTGATTCTCTCTGGTATCTTGATTCTGGGCATTCATTTTGAGAAAGCATGTTTGAGTGAGAAGAGAAGTCTGTGACTATGGAGCTGAGTAAGCTTAATCAGTACAAGGTGATGGGTGGTGGCGGGGAGAGATTCAACTCAACATGAAGTCTTGTTTGTACCATGGAGTCTAGTCAACTAACAAGAGCCTCAGGGTATCTAAGAGGCCACTGGAGGTAAGATCAATTTTCAAGAGAAACATAAGCCATCTGTATAGTCACCTGTTAGTGTATTTTTGCTTGCTAAGTCTCATTAGTTTGTGAAGGAGTGCTAATGAGGATGACATTTGCTTGTGTATATAGGCTAAGGATGTAGAGGTCAAAGGATAAGAAGGCAATGTCTAGAAGAATAAAGATGTCATAGGAACCAGACTGTTAGATATGTTCGTGGAAAGCAACAGCCAGAGTTCTTTCTGCAGAACATAGAAACCATCCCTATCTCCTTGAGTGAGTAGTAACAATTCATATTTTTGTAAAATTCATATATGCCTGACTTTGCTCTAATAACTTCACAGCATTGGTCTTAAAGTATGTGGAGTTCTCAAATTATCAAATATCTTAGGAGATGAAGAAAAGTGAAGGCCAGAGGAACTTACTTAAAGAGCTAAGAAACAGCCTAAAACTCAAAAGATTAGTGTCTTTTTTTTCCCCTGTGATATTCTGTCATCTGCTGAAATGCATGGAAAAGGTTCTTGTGCTTCTGGTTTTTGATCTATAGCTTTAAGGCCAATGGGAACTTTATATGTGATGTTGCCTGCTTAAGATTACTCCTTGGTGACATTATTGAGTTTCTGTTATGGGATGGTTATTATTGCTTTCTGGAATTCTAAAAATTCAGATAAGAGGCCTTGTTTGATTCTTTGTTAACTATTTGCATGCTTGACCAGAGTTGTCTATTTTTTACTTATTTGATCCCTGTGCATAGACTACTGTTCTATTTTACTGTTTATCTCCTGTTTTACCTTATACTTTTAAATGAGAACCTGAAAGCATAGAGGATAAAATAGTGTGGTTGTTTTTAAAATGCTGTAAGCAGGAAGGACTGGTCAATTCTGCCTTTTCTTTCCATCTTCCTTCCATTAGACTCCTCAAAGCCCCTTAAGGAATTTCAGAGCAGATTTCCCATTAAATATCTTTACCCTAAACTAAGTGATCTAGGACAGCCTAGTAGTCCAATGTAATCAAAAAGAAAAATTAAAAAAGAAAAAACAGTCACTGAAGATGGTATGCCCAATTAACCACAGATATCTTTTTTATTTCTAAAAGAAGTTTTGGGAAAAAAATGAAGCAATACAGATTGTCATTTGTATAATGTATGTAAGACTCATTAGTGACCATATGATCAGCCCTCTTGTCAACCATGGGAGAGTACAATATCTAACAAGTTGTCTTTAAACTGAACTCAGAAAATTTAGTTTGTTCTTTTATCTCCAACTGACACCCCATAATTCTTAAAGGATGATAGAGTAAAATGAATAAAGTCATTATAGTAATGAAAGATGGAAGAGATTATGCTGAGTGAAATCAGTCAAGCAGAGAGAGTCAATTATCATATGGTTTCACTCATTTGTGGAGCATAACCAATAGCATGGAGGACAAGGGGCGTTAGAGAGGAGTAGGGAATTTGGGTAAATTGGAAGGGGAGGTGAACCATGAGAGACTATGGACTCTGAAAAACAGTCTGAGGGGTTTGAAGTGGCCGGGGGGTGGGAGGTTGGGGTACCAGGTGGTGGGAATTATAGAGGGCACAGCTTGCATGGAGCACTAGGTGTGGTGAAAAAATAATGAATACTGTTTTTCGGAAAATAAATAAATTGGGAAAAAAAAAAAAAAAAAGAAAGATACCTAACATCTTCACTTTCTCTCAACTCCAATTCTATCTTGGACCTTTGTACCGCGTGCTTGAAACTTTTCTCTCTCCCAAGTTGACTTGGACCTGTCCCTCCATCTCTTCCTGCTGCGGACTTCCTGAGATGGAATAATTTATGTTAGCACGAACACCTTGGAGTCTTGCTTCTGATTTTGGCTTTTGACCTCGCGCTGATTCCACCTGTTCTGAGGATGAGCAGTGAGAAAAGACTTCACCCACAGATCAATCTTAGAGTGAGCTGAGTTGGCAAGTTCGAAATGCTTCTCCTTCACCTGGTACCGTCTTTGGACAAAAACGCAATGGAATCCCCATGTAGGATCATTTTGAAAAAATATGTAACAGCACTAGCTAAGTTTTGGAATCACTGTTCCATTAAACAGAAATATAAGTGAAGTGAGGCTACTTGAAATGGATAGACTGTTTTTTCTTTAATTAAATTTCCTCCCTTGAGCTATGAATCTTTGCAATCTTCCATCAAAAGATATGGGCCTTGTTTTATTTTATTTTTAAATTTTAGCTTTTGCTACTTTGGCATGTTTCTTTTGCTGAATTGTAACTATAATTTCATCACATATGGTCCAGAATTACTGATATTACAAATACATTGTTCTACTTTTCCATAGCATAGTTAGTAACTTGTTCAGTTACTGCTGGGTCCAAAGTTATGGCAGCTTTATATCTGCTATTGAAAATCAAGGCAGGGAATGAGGAAGGCAGTCTTAGTTCATCCATATTCTTTAACAACAGAAACAATACTTCTGGAGGAGCCACAAAACATAGAGGCATTTATCTAAGTACCTACTCGATGCATTTTTTAAAACATGGTCAATACAATGAAAACTATGCTGATTTGTTTATGCACTGTGAGATTATAATAATGAGATATCAGGCTGTTTGGTTTTGTAATTGATTAAATCCTACCAGTAAAATTTATAGAACCGTAATTATTATTTGTCCCTCCACTAAAGAAGGATGGTTTCCTATAGAACATTGTGAAGTATTTTTGATTTTCAGTTTAAAAGTTAAAAAAAAAAGGTTTAATATCTTACAAGGATAATCTCTTCCAATATGAAAATTCTAACAGAGAAAGATGCTGGAGAGACCATCAGTCTGCCCCCTTTTTGTCTTGTATTTACAACAAAACCTTCAGGAATATTTGGTTATAGAGCACATTATTTTTGTTTTCAACTCACATGTAATTTGATTGTCAAGCTATTATCCCAGGAGGTGGTGTATCATTTTATTTGCTGTCCTGGATCAAGATAAGTGTATTTCCATAGAATTACACACTTAATATTAACCCTCTTGTATAGGCTGAAGGCTACTTATATACAGATAATCTTGGGTATTTATTAAAATACAGAGTCCCTGGACCTACAAATTTATATTTTAATAAGCATTACAGAAAATGTTGATATAAATTCAAAGATCCACTAGGTAAAACTATTTGTGTATAACCCCAAAGGTACATGACATACTGTAATGTATAACTTGTCACTTAACTGAGTCACTAATGAGAATCATAGGCCCTAGATTGAGGGAGTGTGTCCTTAGTGAGGGAGGAAATGTGACCACTCTCTGTATCTCAAAGTGACATTTTCCTTTTCCTTACCCATGAACTCTGCTGAAGCCTTGCTTTTCTTTATGGGTAAATTATATGCTTTCCTAATGTCTGAGTGGTTCTCAGGACCCTCATGAATATAAAGATCCTGGTATTTTTATGCCCCAAACTTAAAATGCCTTCAAAAATTGTTTTGCTGAGGTGCCTGGGTGGCTCAGTTGTTAAGTGTCTGTCTTTGCCTTAGGTCATGATCCCAGGTCCTTGGATCAAGCCCCACATCAGCTTCCCTACTCAGTGCGAAGCCTGCTTATTATTCTTCCACTCTCCCTGCTTGTGTTCCCTCTCTAGCTGTGTCTCTCTCTGTTAAATAAATAAATAAAATCTAAAAAAAAAAAAAAATTCTAAAAAAAAGTTCTTAAAAAAATTGTTTCGCTGATTTTTTTCCCTTTGGTTCCTGCCTAACAACCTGCACTCTCCCTACAGAGATGGTAGCAGATGTGTGACATGGTTACCTGTGCATACAGAAAGGACTAACACCTTTGATTCCGTCATGAGTTATTATTCTATATGTAAGGCAGTGACGCCTTTCCATTATTTGCTGATGTCACCTTGTTGTTCTCATTCAGTTTACTGCCAGTTCTGATGCCTAATCTTTTTTTTTTTTCCCTTTCTTGCAACTTTGAATTATCCCTCTCCAACTGAATAGGCTTATATTCTGAATTCTTATTTATACATTACTTTATACTTTTCAAGTTCATCTCATTTTGTTACTTCTTGCCCCATAAGTCTAATCTTCTTAGCTGTCACTTACCTCCTCCTCACCCTCTGTATCTAGTCCACCAGCAAATTTAAGCAAGTAAACCTGCTTTATAACTCTTGAATACACCTTTCTTCCATTCTCATTATCACTCTAGTGAAAGCGATCACATCTTTCTCTCTCTTTTTGATGGAAGAACTGTTGATGTACAATATTGTATCAGTTTCAGGTGCACAGCAGAATGATTTGACATGCATATACATTATGAAGTGCTCACCACAATAAGTCTAGCTACTATCTGTCACCATATGAAGTTCTTACAATATTATTGGCTTTATTCCCTATGGTGTACTTGACATCCTATGATTACTTATTTTATAACTTGAAGCTTGTACCTCTTAATCCCCTTCATCTAAGATATCACATATCCTTACTAAAGAACAGTAAGAACTTCATCATTTTTCTCCCACCACCAACTTTTTTTTTTTAAGATTTTATTTATTTATTTGACAGAGAGAGGTCACAAGTAGGCAGAGAGGCAGGCAGAGAGAGAGGAAGGGAAGCAGGCCCCCTGCTGAGCAGAGAGCCCGATGAGGGACTCGATCCCAGGACCCTGAGATCATGACCTGAGCCGTAGGCAGCGGCTTAACCCACTGTGCGACCCAGGTGCCCCCACCAACAACTTTTATCTCCTTCCATTACCTTTTATAGGAATGATCAAAGTTAGTATTTTAAAATGCAATTTCAGGGGCACATGGGTGACTGAGTCAGTTAAGTGACCAACTCTTGATTTCACCTGAGATCATGACCTCAGGGTTGTGACAGTGAGCCCTGTGTCCAGCTCCATGCCCAGCAGGGAGTCTGCTTGATATTCTCTCTCAAATCAATAGATCATTTATTAATCATTTAAAAAATGCAATTTCAATAAGATCTTTCCTTTGTAAAGCCCTTCACTAATTAATACAGGTCTTCCTCAACTTGCAGTGAAATTTTGCCCCAATAGAGCCATTATAAGCTGAAAATATCCGAAGTTGAAAATGCATTTAATACAGTTAACCTACCAAACATACTTTACCCTAGTTTGCCTTCAATGTCCTCAGAACACTTACATTTGCCTACAGTATCGCAAAATCATCTAAGACAAAGCCTATTTTATAATCAAGTGTTAGAACATCTCCTGTGATTTGTGAACATTGTATTGAAAATGAAAATCAGAATGGTTGTCTGGGTTCGGAATGGCTATTAAGTGCTCCGGGTGATCACCTCCATGATCGCGTGCCTAACCGGGAGCTCAGCCTGCTGTCCTGCCCAGCAACGTGTGAGAGGATCATACCATGTACCTCTAGCCCAGGAAAAGATCAAAACTCAAAATTTGAAGTACAGTTTCTATTGAATGCATATCACTTTTGTACCATCCTGAGGTTGAAAAATGGTGAGTTGAGCTCTCTTGCAATAGAACAGTCCGTATAAGTTAAAAACAAAACAAAACAAAACAAAACTTGGCTAGGACCCACATGCTATAAATTGTCTGGCTTCTTTTGTCATATGTTCCAAGATCATATTTTGCCTCTATGATCTTCTATTTCTGCATTCCAACACAGTGGTCTCTCCTGTGGTTCCTTGAATATTCTTGAATGTTCCTTGAATGTTCTTTCCTACCTTGAGATTTCCGTATTCTTCTGTACTCCCCATCATTTCACCTGGTTAACCCCTCTCCATCTCTCAAGATGTCAGCCAATTTGTGTCTTCCTCACAAAAGTCTTTCTGGTCTTTGGACTTGTTCAAGTTCTTCAGATAGATTCATTCAACATTTACTGTACTACTTCTTCATAAGACTCACTTCAGTTTTTAATTACATTGTTTGTGAGGTTTTGCTTAATTACCCTAGACTATAAGTGCTGCGAAATCAGGTACATATGTATTTTTTGTTGTTGTTGAATCTCCAGGATACATAGTAGTTGTTTTAAAATGTTGAGTAAATGAACAAATCAATAAAACTTGATTTATTTTCCTTTCTTAGAAAGAAAGTAAACCTATCACAAGCAACTGTGGAGTTGTTGTTTTTTTTTTTTCTTTATTTATAAATTCTCATGATTGTGAATCATAAAAATGCCCTTTCTTTGGCTTGGCTTCATACATCAGATAAGAACTTTATCCTCAGGGAAACAGTAAGGAGCACAAGTTAGAGGTAATTGATGTGCCAAGTATTACCATGGTGAATCTCCACAATCATTTTCATTCTATCACATTCTTTTCCTGATTGTACTTTTTCATCTATTCATTTCAAGAAGAGAGCTATTTATGATTTTCCCTGCTTCTCATCTAAGGAAGTATAGAGACTGTACTTAAAAAGACTGAATTAGTGTTGAGTATTAGTAGGCAAACCACCTGCATATTTACCTTTTGAGTCAGATTAACAACTTTTCAGTAATGCTGATGTGTCAAATTTCTCTTCTATCCCAGGCACTATTCTAGAAATTTTGTTTTAACATGTCAATAAATGTTATAGGACATGTCAGTAAATGTTATAGTTTATCTATGAGACCTTTATCAAATTTCTATCATAAAGATAAAAAAATAGATGCAGAGCAATGAGGTAACTCCTGTAAGGTCACTCTAGTTTAATGTTGCACCCAGGATCACAACCTGGTGCTCTCTGACTTAAAACCAAGAGCCAGAAAAAAATACTCTTTAAATATAGCTTGATTCAGAACCTCTACAGAGCAGATGGGCTCGCCTTGTGGGGAACATTATTCTAGCTCAGAATGTTAGAGGACTCACATTGGGCCTCTTCTGCCTTCTCTGGTCTGTTTTTAGCCTTAGGATTTATTTCCGATGTAAGTTTAGTGTTTGCTTCTGCCAGGTACCAGCCTCTCAGTAACTGATGAATTTTACTCTGTGTCTACTCTGTGACTGACTGGGAAATACAAAGAGGAAATATCAAGCAACTTTATTTTACTGGCCAATATAGCACTAAATAGTCAATATAACTTTTATGAGTTGTATATAGAACTAAAAAAAAACGCTTTTGCTCTTTTCATGAAGATGTCACATTAAGACATACAGAACCTATCAAAACGTGTTACCCTGACCACAACATTCTCAGCCTCTTATGCCCCAGCGAATGCCAGAGTTCCATGCCAAGATACTGGTGTGAATTTCCTTTGCCTCTATGGCTTTACTTAAATCTGCACTTCCAAAATGTTCTTATCCTGCAATCCCATCCATTTGTGTTTTCCATTATAAATGAACCCTGAATTTCTTCTCCCAACCCACATTCTTTGTTTCAAATCATTCCCTTCAAATGGTAAGATCTCTGAGCGTTACTTCCTAGGACCCAAGGGATTTATAAACTGTATCTTCATTACTAAAGTCCCTCAGGCCTATCCAACCTTTTGCACCTGTTCCTTCAACTATTCTTTCTCTTTTCTTTTTCCTTATGAGGGACTGATTGTATTTAACTTATATGACATCATGGAAAGGGCTTGTACCTGTACTCATGATCCCAAGACTTAATAAATTTTCTCCCCGAAGAAGCCTTTAATGGGACACTGAGATAAGTCACTTGGCTTCTCCAGGTTACAGTTGCTTTGACTAAAAAACAAATAGTCTGAATTACTCAAGATTTCTTTCAGTCCTAAAGAACTCTTCTTCCTCTCTCTTTCTAGTGACTTAGTTCATGCATTCCATAGCTGTTAGACAACCACTAGAAATAGCTGAGTTTTAAAAATGGCAAAAAAGCAAAACCCCTCAGCTTCCTGGTTGTGGCACAAAAGAGAATTTTTATAGCCTCTAGTAATGCTTCTTATAGTGGAAATTCTGGCACCATGCTTTTTCAGGGAATCATAATAAAGGATGAAACAAAAGTCTTTTCCTAGGTTAGCTCAAGTTCAGAAAGAGATATCTAATATGACTGTCCCGATGTAGAATATAAGAACTTTGATAACAGGAAAAAAAACTCAATTTTTCCTTGGCATGAATATCCATGCAAGGCACTCATTTTCCATTTTCAAGGAAGCTAAAAATGAAGGTCAAATCAGAGACTTAATTTTTTACATTTTCCCCAGGTGAGCTTGCAGAACTCGACAGTAGCAACAGATCAACCTGCCTTCTCTGCTTCTCTCCCCTAGCAAGAAGAGTGATGCCCTGAATGACACAAATCTCAGTCTTGCTTTTCTAGATTCAGATCCTATCTGTACCACTTTGTAGCTATAAACCTAGAAAAATGAAATCACTTCTTCTTAATTTTTTAAAATCTGACTCTCTTTCATGGTTGCTACATGACTTAATTTAAATAGGTACACATGTTATCATAATCACATATTTATTTGCCCATTTTTCTTTCAGGTCTCTAAATTCCCTAAAAGAAGGGATAATGTCTGTCCCTTCACCATTGCACTTGAAGGATCTTTTACAGTGACTGAAAAAAGTGTATGTCAAATATTTGTTGAATGTATAATATTTTCTAGAGCTTAGCATGGTGTCTGATGCTTAGTAGATATCTGAAACATAAGAGTTCCTTTCCGTGTTTGTAATCCTTTCCTTGTACCTAAACTGTGTTCAAAAAAATCCAGATTATACTCGAATTAGGCATACCAGTTATTTTCCTATCGTCTTCAGTCCAAACGCACATTTCTAGATTCTGCCTTGTGAGGCTGGGGCTGGGACCCAGCAAACTACATTTTTTAGACTTCTTTGCCAAATGGCTTCTGATAGGTTCAGTCGATAAAAGGCACTAGAGGGAGACTGAAACACTGGAGGGAGAGGGGACCATCTTTCTGTTCTGTTCTCTGTTCTTGTGAGCAGTGTTTCAGCAGAAGTGATTACCTTCAGGCTCTTGAAAGACTCCCGGAGGGAATTCCAGCACTCTCTCTCAGAAAGTGGCAGAAGGTGTCAGCCTTCTCCTCTGAGGTCTGAGCATGAGTTATGTCTTTGAGCTTCTAAATTTCAGCAATTCCACTTCCTCTCTTTCTGTTCCCCAGAAAATATAGCAGGTAATTGCTTTCTGCAATTACTATATCTGCTTTTATTCAGTGTTTCTTTTAGGCTCTTTTAGCTTTTCCACATTCATGTAACCAATTCCCTATATTAGATTTCTTTCTGTTGAAAGGCTTGGTAAGGTCAATTTTCCATAATATGGACCCTATTTGATAGGATGTGTTACTTGCTTTTCCTAAGTGGGGCACTCCTATGTGAAATTGTTCTTTCATCTGTTTGAAATACTCAGTCTTCAATAACTCTGGGAAGATTATATAGTCACATATCAACTGTGTTATTTGGGTCAAATTCTTAAAGTCTTTGACCCTCATGTTCTTCCACTTGAAGCAGATTAAATGATAGTTTAATTTTGTAAACTTGTTTTATATATGTATATACTTTACATAAATAATACAAACATATCTCAGTTGAAGTCCTGATGAGCAGATATCTATACATATTTGCAGATATGTAGATATATTTAACATGTCCGTATATAGGAGCAAATATGAGTGTGTATGTATATATGTGTGTGTGTGTATGAAACAAGCAACAAAATTGGTGCTCAATAAATTGTCACTAAATTGATTATTCAAAACTACGTATTGAATTTTGCCTATGTCTGCCCACTGTGCTATACTTAGAGATCTAAAGATGTGTAGGTATAACCTGTGTCCACAAGAAAGTGAAAGCTTCATGGGAGGGAGAAAAAGATCTAATCAGATTACTTTGCCACATTAAACTAAGAGTTTATAGAGGAGTATACGAAGTGCTAAGGATACACAGAAGATGAAAGAGTAACAGAATCTTGGTGGGTAAAGAAAACATACTCACTAAAAATTTTGAAGGACTAGGTAGAAAGGAGTTAAAGGATCTTAAAATTCAATGGAATGGAAATTACAGATAAGATGAAAGTATATATTTGATAGTTATAGATGGATTTCTTAATGTTATTTTGCATAGGGAAAAGGAGATATAAGCATCAATAAAGTTAAAATGTTAAGACTTGGAATGTTCACTTTCAAGAGTAAAATAGACTTTCTCTTTAGTAAATCATTCCTTATTTTGCTTTAGAGTTTTTTTTTTTTTTGGCTTTGCTTTAGAGCTTATAAACTCTGCTTCACTAAGTACGATTTGGGGATTTATCTTTATAATAAACTAGTCTTAGGAGGGCATAAGCTAATTCTAAGTGAGTTATGACTTCTGCACCATCTTTGGATAAAAAGGACCACTGGCAAAGTAGAGTCTTTATAAAGATAAACAAAACAAAAGTTCTATGAAAGAGTTAAACAATAATCATAGACTTGGCTTGAAGGATGTAAGTCCTAGATTTAAATTCATGCCCTGAAACAAACTGTGAGAGGTAGAGGCTAAGCAACATTCAAGATGTCCGAAAAAGTCACTAAGTATCCTTTTGCAAGTATAATCTTCTAGAGTGTAGGAGTCTCTTGATTTTGGATCTAAGATGGGAGATTTTACAGCATGAATGATGAGTACTATTATTTTTTGCTCTCCCATTGAATCTCCTAATAAATAAGTCTCCACTTTCAAACACCTGAATGTAATGAGTAACAAATGTAGCTTACCTATGCCAATTGATTAAGGATAGAAGAAATAAGCTTCTTTCCACTGCTGAAACTCTTAACACACATGAGCTCAGCTTTTGGTCTAAAAATATACACTATTATATATAATTGGCAGAGGCTGAGGTCTGGTGTCTTAAGCCCTACCAAGAGCTACTGACACTAAATTAACAGTGTAACATCTTTTGCCCTTCACTAATACTTAAGATTCAGTTCTAGGATTAGCACTGAAACTTAGAAAAAGTGACAGGAGGCCTTCCTACACATTTTATGCCTCTTTCAAGATCTCTCAGTGGTAGGGATTCATACTGAAATGTCTCTTTTATTCCTTTATGTAATTTGGTACAATTTAGAAAAAATAAACTTGGCTTATTTGTGAAACTATGTGTAGGTCATTATGACTAATGAATAGAGTATGTTTGAGTCAGTGAGTGAAGACTATATAATGAAGTAAGGACAGACCAAGACTTTGAAGACATTGTGTGCCAAGCTAAGGATTGTTAATTTACCTTTAGATTATAGGTTGAATGTCTATACATTTCAGTTTAACTGGAGCAGCTGTTATTCTATGCCTTTGTTACAGAATAATTTCAATACCACACTTTTACTCTCAAAAATGTATTTATTTGGGGGCACCTGGGTGGCTCAGTGGGTTAGGCCTCTGCCTTTGGCTCAGGTCGTAATCTCAGGGTCCTGGGATCGAGTCCCACATCGGGCTCTCTGCTTAGCGGGGAGCCTGCTTCTCCCTCTCTCTCTCTCTGCCTGCCTCTCTGCCTACTTGTGATTTCTGTCAAATAAATAAATAAATAAAATCTTAAAAAATATATTTATTTGGAGGATTCTAGAGATATGGTGGCAGTAGCAATGTAGATTTTAAATCTCTCCAAATCCCCATATAAAAAAAATAATAAGAATGACAGTGTGTGGACAGACTTTGTAATGAAGCTAGTGACAAACTGTTCCCCTGAATTACAGATTACCAACAGTTGGTCACAACCACTAATAGTTACAAAATTGTGGTGCTATTAGAATCTATGTAGGACTCGATAACAGACAATCTGAATCTTTATTCAGTCTATAGGTATTCAGTGGAAATCCTAGTGGGTGAATTTAGAGCCAAAAGTTAAAACTGGAATGAAATTTACTCATCCATAAGGGGTAACCGTGTAGGACACTGATGAGATTTGAGGGATTGGAAGCACACTGATCTCTATTTAAGTCCTAAAAACTGACTTCTGGTTTCTGGTTCCCATATAAGGAGCTTGGAATTTATCATTCCATCCTAACATGTAAAAAGACGGATGGAATGAAAATTCAACAACTCTACTTGGATCTCTGAGAGGAGAGGTCACAGGGCAAGCTGCTTCTCCCAAGACTGGAGAGTCTAGTCAATGGAGAGATCACAGCATGTTGTACAGAGATTCAGAAGCAGAGACTTCCCAGGGAGGCAATGCTGGAGTTAGAAAAGCCTGAACTACAGTTGATGAATTACTGAAGGCTCATTGTAGGCAAGTCTGAGAGTTAAGATATGCAGAGGAACCCACTCATGGGGAACCCCACAATATGGTGAGTTTGATCTTTAGGAGCTCGGTCAAATTCCCACAGTGAATAACAAAGAAGAATCCTTTCCTTCTTTCAGGAGGGGGAAAGGAAAAGGAACCGTCTGGAAATATAGCAGAGCAATCTGTTCTTAACAAGACCTGCCCTCAGGAGAAATGAGTTTTTTAGAGCCTAACCTGATGCTGTATTTTCAGAGTCTAACTGATGTAGGAGAAGAGAAATCTGCAACTCCAGCCATTCTGGCCTTCCACTCCACCTAAGAGTTGAGAAGAAAATGGAGAAATAATTTTGAACTCCTAGACCAGAAAAGATGGGGTCAGTTGAAGACTGATACATAGTTTTATAGGACAGTAGCATGTTCTCCCACCTCACTGCACACACAACACACTGATACATTGCTAAAAACCTAAAATCATGTTCAAATTATAGACAATCAAAGATTAAAAAAATACTGAAAGAAGCCAGAGAGAAACAAATAGCTTTCCTATGAGGGAACTTACCTTACATATAGATGAAATAACTTGGACTTTCCAGACACACAAGTCAAGAGACCCAACTTTGATCTGATTTTATGGGCAACAGGAAACAAATCTTGGAGTGATTTGATTGGTGATTTATGTTCCTTTCCATAAAAGACCAAATTTTTCATTCAGCAGGCATAATGTTGTATTAAAATGCAAATATGCCTTAGAAGGAAACATAAAGACTTACTCGTCTACTGACACTTAATGAACAAACTGATAGAGATTTTTTTAGGCTATTGGATAGATTCCAGCAGGATATCTAAATCTTTCTGCAATGTTCTCAGTATGTCCTCATGCAGACATTGCTTTAAATCACTAATATTAGATTCATCCTGGAAGGCAGGTTTTAGTAAGGATTTGGGAGAAGGAAAAACTGAAAGGACACAAAAAAATCTGAAAATGTTCACAGGGTGTTGGGTGAGATGAAGAGTGGAAATAATATATGGGCGCCTGGGTGGCTCAGTCAGTTAAACATCTGCCTTCAGCTCAGGTCATGATCTCAGGGTCTTGGGATCAAGCCCCACAGGGAGCCTGTTCTCCCTCTCCCTCTGACCCTCACTCATGCTTGTTCTCTCTCTCTAGTGCTCTCTCTCAAATACATAAATGAAATCTTAAAAAAAAATACAAAAAGGACAGTAGGATTTTTTCCTTGTTCTCTATTTTACTTTCACTGTTGGCCCCAATTTAAAGAAGTTTTAGGCTATATTTCAGTCGTAAGAAGCAACATTAACTCTTAATTTGCTAGGCTGTCATTTAGTAAACTAAGACCAAAGCAACCAAATGGTATTCCATTTCATTACTTCAGTAAGGCAAAGTTGTCTGTTAAAATATAAGTTGAAATGGTAGAAGCTATTTGAACATCATGTTACCTTTTAAAGTAATGACGATAAAAATCTCCAAACACTAATAAAGTAATTATATGAAAGTTTTACAAACAGAATCAAATTTAATTTAATCAGAGATAAATATATACTGCATTCAAACCAGTGTATTAAATTTTTAATTCCTGAAATACCTGTTGCTACTTCTAGCCTTCTCACATACCCTTCCTGTTTGAAGAACATATATTCTGAGGTTTTTTTTTTTTTTTTTTTTTTCAGGTATTTCCATGTGCTGTTGGGGCAATCACTGCTTAATGCCATTTTAATCCCTACAACATGGTATATAATGAGGAAAAAATAATGTATTACTGTTATTCCGTGATTCTTGTTAGGAAGGCTCGTAGTTTTGGGATACTTCAGTAATTTCCACCATATTCTATCTATGGAAAAATATGACTAATCATAAGCCTTATAAGATAAATTTATTTATTATTTTTAATTAGATGCCTTGTACACTCAGACACAGCAAACCATTTTCTTGAATATGAATGGTAAATGTGTATATATGTTTTACTACTCAGAAAAAAACCAATAATTCTCCAAAGTGCTTTAAAAAACCTTGGGATATTATATTTTTATTTGAGAACACTTGAAAAGATTGGAAACCATCATGTTTGAATAACTGTTTCTTAATTCCCTTATTCATTAATCTAGGTATTTTCAGCTATTTTGAGTTAAACAAATACTTTGTCTATTAAAGGCACACTAGAAAGTACTCCTTGGTCACTCTCTTGTTAGGATGATAATGTTACCATCATTTATTTCATGATAGTCCAGAGTATATATAGGATGTTTCTGATGAATCAGTTGTTTTTGATGAATCAATTTTCAAATCGCCCTAGCATGATAGGACTATGACTCTTATTTAGAACTTATGCAGAAAAATTCTTTGCTTTTTCTCCATTCAAGCAATGACTTTCTCATTTTCCAATGGTCCTAATAATGATCAGAAACTTATTGGACACCAATAATTAGTAACTGCACCAAACATATTAACACTAATTAGTCCTAAAAGCCAGAAGTAAGTTATTTTAAATGATAAAGCCAGCATTAATATCGATCGCCATGCTAATTAGTCCTAGTGGTAAAAGTAGACAATTTGATCAACAGCAATTAGTTTTGGCTTTTTACCCACTATAATCATCCCGACCCATTTTAGCAGAGTGCTAAAATCAATGAGTTTTCTATAATTTAGATTATCATTTATTTCTTTCATCGCCAACATGAATCCTGGCCTGTGCATTTGTAGCAGTCCAAGCGCGACTGACAGAATCTTATAATAAACTGCTGTTAGTTTGGGAGGGGAGCAACATAAGGGCAAAGGTCTTAAAATAATGTCACCAAATTAATTTGATGCCTTCAAGAGTTCCTGTAGGTCTAAGACCCCGTTAGCTAATCAGCTGTCACAGTATACAACAACTATGATCATTAAAATCTTGATGTAACTGTGGCTCTATCCCAGATAAAGTCTCGTCTAAATAGTTTAAATTCAATATACTATGTTCATAAACTGAAGGAGGTTCTAATTTTCCTCTGTCTTTCCTGAGTAGACAATGAACATAAATTTATATAAAATTATCATGATACCACTATTTTATACCAAAGCTTTCATGTGTGATAGGCACGTATATATTATACATTTATAGCAGGGGAATAAAGCAATTGTCTGTTTTCACCTGCTTGGGTTCTTTGATTATTTCTGCCTGGAAAGTCTTTGCCTATTCTGTCAACCTGGAAAATATCTACTTATCTGTCAAGAATCAGCTCACCTAGCATATTGTATGGGTCATGATCTTAAAGAAAAACTTGGGGACCAGGTTGTTCTTCAGGTAATACAAGGTATGCAATGATAATTGAGAATCTAGTTCTGCTTTTGGAAGGATCACATCACATTGCCTGAGTTTGTGCAAGCTGCAGCAAATTGTATTTTCTGGTCCCCAGTATTGTCAACCTATAGCATGAGGTTCTAAAATAGAAGCCATTTCAGAGGATTATTTTGGAGACTACTTAAGAATATGTGTAAATCATTTAAAAGAAGGATTATTACATAATGAGTGCTCAATAAAAGTTGGATATTAATATAATCATAAAATGAATGCATAAAGCTATATTTAAAGGAAAATATAAATATACGCAAGGAAAAGTATAAAGGAATTGCAAGGAAGATTCACACATGAGAATAGACTATAGTAATCAGTAATTAAAGTTTCTATCTCTTATAAGACAATCAGAGCTACCAAATTAGCATTAGATAATATTAAAAGATAGTTATATTACCCTCTTGAACATATTTCTCAAAATGTCTTCTTCAGATCCTTTATTGAAGCACGGTGGGATGGGCCAATTCAGTGTTTGGTAAGCAACATTTGCTATCCTTGTTTAACATGTGAAAGAACTTCTCACATTCATCATTGGAATAAAGAACTAGGCAGCTGATTAAAATGTATTGCTATTTTGTTATTCATGAATTTTTGTACATATTAGCGGTCAGTTGTAGCATAGAATGTTGCAAGTAACAAATAATTTATCATCAGACCTGTATAGAGATACCCAAGGTCAGATATTTTCTTGAAGGGGCTTAGATTGAATGACTCAGCAGGGCTCAAAGTTTATACCCACTTACTCTTAAAGGTTACTCTGTAAAGAAAATCCATGCAATATTTTGCAAATCTAACTTCTGTTCATTTTTTGAAAGTGAAGTTGTTATTCCTTTCCCCATATTTTCTATTAGTTCAAATATCAGAGGGGGAGGGAAACTTTTTTTTTTTTAAAGATTTTATTTATTTATTTGACAGAGAGAAATCACAAGTAGATGGAGAGGCAGGCAGAGAGAGAGAGAGAAGCAGGCTCCCTGCCGAGCAGAGAGCCCGATGCGGGACTCGATCCCAGGACCCTGAGATCATGACCTGAGCCGAAGGCAGCGGCTTAACCCACTGAGCCACCCAGGCGCCCCAGGGAAACTTTTAAATTAGGTGGATCCAAACTTGTGAATTCTCTACCATGGTGCAGTGCAATGCATGCTTCAGTCCCTGAATGTTTTCTCTTCTTTCCCTCTTACTGAGCTATGCATCCATTTAAATCGCTTTCCAGACTTTACTGAATTAAAGTGTTTAAATAGGACTGATGTAAGTGCTAAATGAGAAAAGTACTATAAAGCTAAGGAGCCTGATCAAATGAGTTTGAAAAATAAAGACAGATGGCAACTATTAGAGAGTCTTCTGCACTCATTTGAACCACAGTGCTTACTCTGAAAGTTTGTTTTATAACTGGCTCATATACTAAATATGCTGTATATACTTGGAACACAGATTCCTGTTTCTCTAGTCCTTGTCAGTGAAAAAAGAGTGCATGTGTGTGCAAGCATGCACACACATAGATTTGAGATTAAACTGATAAAGATTTGGGATAATAAATTTTACTTAATTTCTATATTTGATCTTTCTACTCTTTTACCACACAGAGAATTCTCATTTTCTAGGTTAACAGTATAATAGAATTAAAATATCCCATGATTATTTCCATGACCATTTGTTGTATACCATGTTATGGGTTCAGTTGTATCTCCCAGAATATTTTATCATAGATTTCTAATATTTCTGAGTGTGACTTTATTTAGAAATAGGTCTTTGCAGATGTTGAACTTAAGATGAGGTAATTAGGGTAGACCTTCATCTAATATGACTGTATACTTTTTAAAAATTTAGACACATAGACTCACAAAGAAGGAAGATGATATGAAGCTATAGAAAGGACCTAACCTACAAGTCAGTGAATGCCTGAGGCTAGTAGGAATGAATACAGAGAGTCATGGAATAGAATCTTCTTCACAGCCCTCAGAAGAAACCTGACATGCTGACACTTTGATTTTAGACTTTTCATCTCCGGAAATGTGACAATTTCTGTTGTTTAAGCCACCCATTTTGTGTCACTTTGTTATAGCAACCCTAGCAAACTAATACATCCTACAATACAAAAGATTTGAAATTTCAATATTAAGGTTACTATCAGCCTTATGATTCCTAAAATAATTTTTTTATATATCTTTGCCTATTCTTCCATTTTCAGTAGCCTATGATTTCTACATTATAAAAACACATGACCATTACATACTGTATTTTCTCTCCATTAATTTTCATTCAGTCTTAGTTTTATAAGTAACTGTATTTTTGATATTTATAATCTATTATTAAATCTATATCTCTCTATCAACATCTTGTAGAATCCTTAGGAAGAGATCACTGGGAAAATAGTCCTTAATCTATCTCATTTTGGCAATTGTTTGATACTCTTGTACTTAAAAATAGGTTTTGCTGGATATAAAAATCCTTGGCTCATTTTTCCCCCCTTGGCTATCTTAAATGTGTTAATTCCATCTTCTTAAAATGTTGCCATTGACAAATCTGAATGTTATTTTTCTTTTTGAGCAACTTCCTCTTTTTGCCCAGATGTCCAAAGGATTTTTCTTCCTATGACTTTGAACACCACTTGTTCCTTTCTTTAGGGTGTGTCTCATCCTTCTATTATACATATGTTGGATCTTCTTAGCTATCTTCAGTTATTATCCATTTTTTTCTAATCCTTGCCCATTTGTCAAAAATAATGGGAAAAAAAAATCTGTTGACCGTATATGCCTCAGTCTTTTTGATATCTATCTGCTATCATATCTTTGAGCCAATATAAGCTGTCCTGATTATTGTAACTTAATAGTTAGTTTAGAAATCAGTCATGATAAACTGGCAGTCTTGTTCCCCTTTGTCAGAAGTGTATTGGCTATCCTGGCTCTCTTATTTTCCCATAAGAATTTCAGAATAAGGTAATCAGTATTTTCAAAAAGACATGCTGGGATATTTACTGGAATTGTGTTGAACTGATATGACAATTTGGAGCAGAATGATATTTTTAACCATTGTAAGTATTTCATCCCTTTAACATGATTACTCCCTTCATTTATTTATGCTTTTCTTATTTCCACAAAATTTTGTTGTTTCAAGTCCAATAAATAATTTGTTAGCTTTATTCTTAATTTGGTTTTTATTCTATTGAAATTTAGCTCTTAAAATTTTAATTTCCAACTATTCATTGCTCACATTAAGGAATATGATTGGTTTTCTATGTTGACCTATACCCTGTGGTCTTGTTATTTAATTCTTGTAAATTTTTTTGCAGGTTTTACAGGATTTATACATTATTATATCACCTTAAAATAACTTCTTTTTTCAAAACTGTGTTTCTTTACTTTTTGTTTTTGCCTTTTCTCATGGGCTAGGGTGTTCAGTGCAATGTTTGGTAAAAACTTGAGGTAATATATACTTGCATTGATAATGACTGTAGGAAGAAGGCATTCATTTTTATTATTAAGGATGTTGTTACACGTAGGTTTTCTGTAGATGTTCTTTATCATGCTCTGCCATTCCTATTTTGAAGAAAGTTTTTCTCATGAATGGATATTGAATTTGTTAAGTACTTTTTCAGAATATATTGAAATACTGATATTAGATATATGTATTCATTGTATGGTTTTTCTCCTTTATCAGTTAATATAATTTGTGTTGATTTACTGTTTCAAATAAAGCTGACCTTTGATGTTGGAGATAAATCCTAAATGATCATGGTGTACTATTCCTTTTACATATTGCTGCATTCATTTGGAGAATATTTTGATGAGGATTATCACTACTATTCTCATTATAAAGGATAATGGTGTGTAATTTTCTTTTGATATTTTATCTTTTTTTATGTGACACTAATTTTTTCTTCATAGAATTGATTGAGGATTATTCCTTTTCTGTTTTCTGAAAGAGTTTGTATACAATTGGTTTTATATCTTACATGTTTGCTAAAAGTAATTAGTAAAGTCAGATGACTCATAGTTAACATTATGGAAAAGGCTTTTAACTACACATACGGTGTCTCCAATTATACAGTTGCTCAAGTTTTCTATTATCTGGGCTAAATGTTGAGAGTTTATGTCTTTCAAGGAATGTGTTTGCTGTATCTAAATTGTGGAATTCATGACATGTTATTTTCAATAATTTCTCATTACCTTTTTAAGGGGTGGTAATGATGTGCCCACTTTTATTCCTGATATTCCTGTGTCTGCCTAGGGGTCTATCAATTTTATCAATCTGTTCTAAAAACCACATTTAGCTTTATTGAGTCTTTATTCTTTTACTGATTATACTTTACTGACTTATGCTTTTATACTTATTATTTCTTTCATTTTGATTAATTTGATTTTAAGTTATTTTCATTTTCTATTTCTTAAAATAGATGCTTACATCATTTATTTGAGACTTCCTAATTTAAATGCTAGAAAGTTTACTAAAAGATCTATTTTACCAATATTCTACACATTTTGATAAATTGTTATTTTCATTTAGCTAAAAATAATTTTATCCCTTGTCATTTTTATATCCATGTTATTTACAAGTATGTAGTTTAATTTCCAAATTGGGTTAATATTCCAGATATTTTACTGGTTTTTATTTCTAACTTACTTTCTTAGTGGCCAGAGAAAATAATTTATATAATTTCAAACCTTTAAAATTTCTTCAGACTTATTTTATGGCTTTTCCCATGGGCTATCTTGATGAATGTTCCATGCGTACTTGAGAAGAGTGCTATTTCACTGTTTTTGAATGGATGAAATGGACTTGTGAAGGTCATTCCAGTTGGTTGTTTTTTTCAAATTTTTAGAGCACTTATTTCTGGTTTTTCTATAAATCACTGAGCAAGAAGTTTCCAATTTTCCCACAGGCTGATTGTGTTTCTCTTTTCCCATCTGGCTTTACTAGTTTTGCATTAGGTGTTTTAAAGCTCTAATATTAGGTGCATGCAAATTTAAATTATAATGTCTTCTTGATGAATTTGCTCCTTTATTCTTATAATGCATCCTTCTTTAGCCCTGGTAATAGTACTTGTCCTGAAATCTACTTTATTTGGTTTAATAGAGATAGTGCAGGATTATTTTGATCCTTGTTTTCATGGTACATAGTTTATTTTTCCATGTCTTAACTTATAATTAATATCTATTCTGATATATAAAGTTGATTTATTATAAAGAGCATATAGTGAAATCTTAAGGTTCTCTCTTGATGTTATTATTCTATGAGTTTGGACAAACACATAATGACATGTGTTCACTATTATGTGTCATGTACAGTATTTTTTCTGTCCTGAATATCCTCTGTGCTGTATTTATCCTTCTTTTGGACCCTGGCCATGGCCAATCCCTGGTCTTTTTACTGCCTTTACAGTTTTGTCTCTTCCAACTATGTCATATAATGAGAGTCATGCAGTATGGAGTTTTTTCACATTGGTTTCTTTCACATAGTAATGTGCATTTCAGGTTTTTTCCATGCCTTTTCTTGGCTCACTTCTTTTTAGCACTGAATAATATTTCATTTTCTGAATATACCATAGTTTATTTATTTATCCATTCACCTACTGAAGGACATCTTAGTTTCTTCCAAGTTTTGGCAGTTATCAATAAAGCCGCTATAAACACCTTTTTGCATGTTTGTGTATTGACATGTTGAAAACCTCCTTTCGGTAAATATTGTGGAGTATGATTGCTTGGTTGTGGTAAGAGTATGATTAGTTTTGTAAGAAACTGCTAAATGGTCTTCCAAAGTGGCTGTACCGTTTTGCATTCTCACCAGCATGAATGACAGATGTTGTTGCTCCACATTTTCATTAATGTTTGCTGTTGTCAGCTTTCTGTACTTTGACCATTCTCATTGATATATAGTGGTATCTCATTCTTGTTTTAATTTACATTTCCTTGAACATATGACATGGATCATCTTTTCATTTATTCATTTGCCATCTGTATATTTTCCTTAATGAGATATCTGTTAAGGTCTTTGGCTTATTTTTTAATTGAGTTATTTGTTTTATTCTTGTTTTTTAAGAATTCTTTGTATATTTTGGATTACAGTCCTTCAACAGTTATGTCTTTTGCCAATATTTTCTCCCAGTCAATGGTGTTTGTCTTCTCAGTCTCTTGACATTGATTTTATAGACTAGAAGTTTTTAATTTTAATGAAAATGTATCAGTGCATCTATTATTTCTTTCATGGTTCAAATTTTTGCTGTTATATATAAAAGGTCATTGCTATACGCAGGGTCATTTAGGTTTTCTTGTATGTTATCTCCTACGAGTTTTACAGTTTTGCATTTTATGTTCTGTGATCCATTTTAAGTGTTGTGAAGTCTGTCAGGTCTCTGTTTGTTTGTTTTTTTTTACATGTGATGTCCAGTTGTTGGAGCACCATTTGTTGAAAAGATTATCCTTGCTCCACTGCATGGCCTTTGCTCCTTTTTCGAATATCATATAACTAACTATATTTATGTAGTTCTGCTTTGGGTCTCTTTATTCTGTTCCTCTGATCTATTTGTCTGTTATTTCAACAATACCACACTATCTTAATTATTGTAGCTTTATAGAACAACTTGAAATTTGTTAGTGTCAGTCCTCCAACTGTATTTTTCTTCAATATTGTGCTGACTATTCTGAGCCCCTTTCTTCTCCACATGAACTTTAGGATCAGTTTGTCATATCCCCAAGAATCTGCCAGGATTTGGATTGAGAAGCATTGAATTTATAGATAAAATTGGAAGTAAGTGACATCTTAACTCTTCCTAATCTTGAGCATATTCCATGTCTCCATTTTTAGTTCTTTTTAAAATTTTATTCCTTTCTTCTCTTTCTGGTATGCTCATTATTTGTATGTTAGACATTTTTTAGTCGTCCCATTGTCCTTGGATGTTCTTTTTTTTTTCAGTTTTGTTCTCTTTGCTTTTTGTTGTTTTGAGGAGTCTGTTGATATATCCTCTAGCTCAGAGACTCTTCCCTCATTCATGTGCAGTCTACTAATAAGCCATCAAAGACATTCTTTATTTCTGTTGCAGTATTTTTGATCAGCATATTTTTATCTTTTCTCAAAATTTCTCCTACTCTCTTTTTCTTGTATGTGGTATATATATATTTTTTTATTTATTTTTTTTCCAATTTATTTATTTTTAGAAAAACAGTATTCATTATTTTTTCACCACACCCAGTGCTCCATGCAATCCGTGCCCTCTATAATACCCATGTGGTATATTTTTATGCATTAGAGCCATTGACATATTATTTCTATGTTTTTATTATTTCCCCCCTGTTTTCTGATACCAACATCCCTGCCATGCCTTGTTCTGATGCCTGCTCTTTTTCCTCAAGTTGTATTTTTTGACCTCTGGAATGCCTTGTTTTTTATTTATTTATTTATTTAGCTAGACATAATTTACCAGGTAAATGGAGTTGCTATAAATAGACCTTTGGTAATACGGTGTTGAGGTATGGTGGGAGAAGAAGTATTCTGTAGTCCTCTGATTAGGTTTCCATCTTTTTTTGAGCTTATTCTTTTGGACTGTAAACTTCACAAGGGTTTCTCTGTTTTTCCTCCTCCTTTAGGTGAGAGAGAATGGCTATAGTGGTCTAAAGATGCGTATTTCTCTTCCCCCTGCGTTAGTTAGGCTTTGATCAGACCTAAGGACATCAGGCTCTGGTTACCTTGTTTCTGCTGAGGGCAGGCCTAGTTAAGAAGAAGAGTAGTCTGATTAATTAATTAATTAATTTATTTATTTATTTTAAAGATTTTATTTATTTATTTGACAGACAGAGATCACAAGTAGGCAGAGAGGCAGGCAGAGAGAGAGGGGAAAGCAGGCTCCCTGCTGAGCAGAGAGCCTGATGTGGGGCTCCGTCCCAGGACCCTGGGATCATGACCTGAGCTGAAGGCAGAGGCTTTAATCCACTGAGCCACCCAGGCACCCTGTCTGATGTATTTAAAAACGGTGAGTTTTCTCTTCTTGCTGGAAGCATGGGGAGGAATTCTTTTCCTGTATATACGGTAGGGACCTGGTCAAGCTCCTGGAGGTTAGTCTCAGAATATTGTGAGGACTGCTTCTCCCAGGACTTTATAACTCTCAGAATTGTTTATCTTGTGCCTTTAGCAATTCACTAGTTACATTTATGGTTTTTCTATCTCAGGGTTGCTTCCCATAGTGGATTCCAGTAGTGAGTCTCAGCTCCAGTAAGCTACAACTTTCTTTACTCTCCTCTCCAAGGTTAGAACAGTGGTTTGCCCTGTGTTCTCTTTGAATCCAGGAAGAGTTGCTGACTTTTTTTTTTTTCAATATGTTCACATTTTTAATGTTACTTAAGCATTGTAGCAACTTCCAAATTCATTGCATGTAGAACTGGAAACTGGAAGTCTTCCATTTTTTTAGAATATATTTTCTGCTTCATTCAATAATATAGCTCCTTCTCAGATTACAATTCTACATGTGTTATTTAGTTTAATGTTGCCCTACAGGTCACTAAGGTTCTGCTATCTTTGTTTTGATTTTTTTCTTATTTTCAGATTGAATAACTTTATTTCTTTGTCTTCAAATTATTGAACATTTCTTCCCTTGTCTTTAATCTTCTATGAATCTCATCCATTGAATTTTCTATTTCAGTAATTATTAATAGCAGAAACAGAATTGTAATTTTAAAAAAATTCTTTTTCATTTTTTTGATGAAATTCTCACTGTGTTTATTGGTCTTGGTATCTTTTTCTTTATGTTGTAAACTTTTAAAAAAATAATAGTTTCTTTAAATTTTTTGTCTTTCTGAATTATCTTAATTTGTGTATGTGTGTTGATTGCTTTTTCTCTTGACCAGGTTATTGGGTTTTCTGTCCCTTTTTTGATATTTTATTGTGTGGTAGACACAGCTGACATATAGAGAATCTTATCTTTCCCTGAAAATACTGACTTTTATTTTGACATGCATATAAGTTTCTGGCTGATTACCATGAACTTGTCAAGGCATGTTTTAACTTTGTGGAATGAATTAACTTAAGTTTTATTCTGAATCTTTAGGCACATCCTTAGCCCTTTAATACAGTATCTACTCCTAAGACAAGACACTTTTTGCTTATCAGTGGAAACCCTAGAACTTCTTTCACACCACTCTAAGTTGACAATATTCAAGTTTCAAACAGACTCCTCTCAGATGGACAACTGAAATCTCTGTCTAGCTTCTCCTGTGGTCTTTGGATTTTCTCTCCTGACACAATTCAGGAATGTTTCCAATATTTGAGGGGAGTCCTGTGGCTCCATCCTTTCTGGTATTTCGTCCCTCAACTTCCAGCTCCTCTTGTGGCCCTAAACTCCACTTTTACCACTCATACTACTAAGACTATAGCCTTCTGTTTGAGTTCCAAGAATTTTTTGCTATGTGATCTGAAGATAACTTTCAAGAGAAAAACCAAATTAACATGTCTCTCACCCTGTGCAGTTACTCCCTAGAAAGCTTGAATTGCCTATAGAGTTGACCCTTGAATAGCATAGGCTTGAACTGCACAGATGCATTTGTGAATTTTTTTCTATAAATAGAGTATAGTATTAAAAATATATTTTCACTTCCTTATGTTGTTTTTAATAACATTTTCTTTTCTCTTTTTTTTTTTAAAGATTTTATTTATTTGACAAACAGAGATCACAAGTAGGCAGAGAGGCAGGCAGAGAGAGAGGGGGAAGCAGGCACCTTGCTGAGCAGAGAGCCCGACGCAGGGCTCGATCCCAGGACCTTGACATCATGACCTGAGCTGAAGGCATAGGCTTAACCCACTGAGCCACCCAGGCACTCCAACATTTTCTTTTCTGTCGCTTACTGTCTTTTAAGAATACAGTATATAATATATATAACACAGGAAATATGTATCAATCAACTATTATTATCAATCAACTATTATCTGTAAGACTTCCAGTCAACAGTAGGCTATTTGTTAGATTTTGGAGGAGTCAAAAGGTAAATGTGGACTTTCAGCTGTGTGGGGAGTTGGTGTCCCAGCTGCATGTTGTTCAAGGGTCAACTGTATTATCTCCATACTTTTGTTCAATTCCCAGTGCCCTTAATGTGTTGTGTGTGTTTTATTATTTTTTTCCAGACCTTATAATTTCTATTTGTTAGTAGATTAGTCCAATAGCAGTTAAACTGAATTTAGAGCCAGAGCCCCAAGACATGGAATTTTAATTGTTTTGGCTAAGTAAAAGCCAAAGTCTGAGCTTACTGATTTTCACATTCCCTACCGTATCTGATATTACCCTATTGTGCTAAAGGCATCAGTGAATGTTGGCTGAGTGATAGTTAATTAAATCTGAGTGACTACACAATATTGGAGAAAGTGACACCCCTAAACAGATTGATCTTACTATAAATTCATGATCATCGGCTTAAAGCAGGTCCAAAATATTGCCTGACAGTTCTACTGTTTTTCTGTTCTCATCTTGTTCTCTCATTCTTATAACTTGTTCAAACTTTCTCATGTACCTTAGACTTCTGGCAACCTCTTTACATCAAGTCCACTGTCTGTATCACTATTAGCATATGACTTCACTTCTTACTGCAGAGTGAAAAATAAAGCCATGAGAACAAAATTCTTCCAAGTTTTTGCTGTTACACCTCAACCTACCTGTATCTGAATCTAATGAACAAATGATTAGAATAGTGACTGACATATAGTGAGCCTCAACAAAAGCAACAATAATCACCACTGTCATTCTCATTGTCATTGTTCTACTTATCCGTGTTTTCATTATTGTATTATGAGTTCCTTTCTTGTTATATAAGAATTTTTTCCCAACTCCTTCATCTGTCCTTCTATCCATATTCTCTCTTGATTTCTCAGAAATTGTGTTTCACTCTGTTCCTCCTTTTCACCTGGATCATTAAATAAAATCCTGTATTTAGAATGAGTCAATCAATCAACTGGTCTATCAGTTAATCTCATCTTCAAACAAAATTTATTCTTCTTAAAAACCTTTTTTTCTCCCTATACATCTCTTGAAATTTCACCCTATCTTTTTTCTATTTTCTGTTTTCAGTGAAATTTCCTCAGTGAATTTGAAGTCCTTATTGTCTCGTAGCCTATTCCCTCCATAATCCAACCTATTAGACAGGCTGAATAAAAAGAGCTCTTTCCATGCGGGCCAATGACCTAAACTAGCCATATTCAATAGCTCTTTCATGGTTCTCACCTCATTTGATTTCATAGCTATGTCAAAATTTGACATAGTTGATCACTCTACCTTCTAAAGCTATAGTTTTCCCTTGGCTTCTAAGGCATCAGTTTCTCCTGTTCCTTCATGTTTATCTATGAATTATTTTTATTTTTCTTTCTTTCATACTCATTCTCCTCTGGCCTATTTAACCTATTTAACCACATGTTAAATTTCTCAAGGTCTTCTCTTTTCACTTTCAACCTGCTGCTTGGGGAATCTTATCCATATATCATCCCTTTCATAATGACTCCCCAACATGCACTGCTTTTACAAATAAATATAAATCAATTGATATGTATATCTCCAGCTCAGGCCTCAATTCTGAGTTCTTGATAAGGTTACTCGATTGCATATTCAACATTCCGTTTAGATGTCTCAAGGGAAACTCAAATTCAGTATGTCCAAGCTGATCTTGGAAAAAAACACATTTTTTCAGTCACTTCTGACTCCTTTTTCATTCTTAATATCCAAAATTAGCCCATCAATATCTTCTTTTAAGTGTTTATTCTGAATACTTCTCAATTCTATTACCACCACTGCCATCATTGTAATTAATGCTACATCATCTTTCATAGTAACTATTGCTATAGACCACTTTACTTCTTAAATTTCTTACCCCCATATATCATAGACTCTGCAGCCAGAGTGATATGATGAGAATACACATATGAGTAAAATATCTACTTGCTAAAAAACATTTAATACTTCCCATCACTGTTAAGATTAAAACTGTCTAGGACTTAGAAGACGCTAAGCTAGTGTGGTTTCTGCATACTTGTCTTATCAAAGAACTTGCAAGTACACTGACTTTTTCTGTTTCTAACACACACCATTTTCTTTCTCATTACTTTGTATATAGTGTTCACTGTCAATTCTTCCCATCTTCATCTATTATAAAACATTTAAATGTGTAAATGCTAGATTGATCATGTCAGACTAAGCTTGGAATGCCAGTATCTAGGCTCAAGTTTTGTAAACAAAACAGTTGTTTCATCATGTATTATATATCATTCACTCATTTTATCTTTGGGTTTTCAACCAGGGTCACTTTCTCAGAGAAGCCATAATTGACCCTCTGTTGTAAGATTGGTCGTTCTTCTTCTTCTTTGTTTATAATATTTTATTTATTTATTTGAGAGGGGGAGAGCACACACACACACACACACGTGTGTGTGTGTGTGTGTGTGTGTGTGTGCATGCATAAGTGGGGGAAGAGACAGAGTGGGAGTGAGGAGGAGGAGGGAAAAGAACCTTAGGCAGGCTCCATGCCCAGCACAGAGCATGAAGCAGAGCTCAGTCCCATGACCCCGAGATCATGACGTCACCTGAAACCAAGAATCGAAGGCCCAACTGACTGAGCCACCCAGGTGCCCAGATTGGTTCTTCTTTATGCATTCTCCTATGCATTAAAAAAACACCTTTCTTTTCAGCTTAGAATGATTTTTATAATCGTAGTTAGTTGATTAATGTTTTCCAGGTAGGTCAAAGACTATGTTAGAGCATGAACCAAATTCAGTTTTATGCAAAATTTTATACTGAGAGCCTAGCACAGTCCCTGTTACAGTGATGCTCAATAAATACTTTTCAGGTGAATAATTAAGTAAACAAAAGGATAAAACTAAATAAGACATAGTCCTAGCATAGCATTAAGGCAGAAATAAGGAAGGGGTTAAGTGAAAGAAAAAATGAAGCTGATAATTGAATAAAATACTTTAACAAATATTTAAATCTCAATTCAATTCAGTTGAATGAGTTAGAAATTAGGTCTATAGTTGGCATTTGTTCTGCAGGATGCATTTTCTTTCTTTGTCTTTATTTTTAACTACAAAAAAATGGTCTAATAAAATTCAATTTAATTAAACATTAGATGAATTAAGATTCAATCTAATAAAATTCAGTTGCTCATTCATTTAATAAGTGATCCTATGAATATTTATTAATTATGATTCTCCAGGCATTATACTAAGAACGTGTGATAAGTGTAAATAAATCATAGTCCCTGGCTTCATGTTGTTGAGTATTAGAAGAAAGATAGACATGGACAGAGGGCTGAAGTATGGAAATGACCATATTGATTCAACAGGAACAGAAAGCAATGTATATCTCAGAAGACAATAATGACCAGAATTCAGGCTGACTGGGATTCTTGTTCTTATCATGTCTAAAAGGGAAATGAGGGACAGCACTTGCACCCACTAATTGAGTAGCCAATCTAGTTATCTTATGTATGAGTACCTGGAAGCTCACCTGGCAAATCCAAGATGACCTAATTAGGTAATTATAAAACTGAAACAAGAATCCAACTCTATTTCTTATTTTGTTAATTATTTTAAAAACAACACTTGATTTGGATGAGCAAAACAACTGGTAGAAATAATAACACATGTTTATTGGACGTTTACTATGTGCTCATTACCGTTGTGAGTACTATACTTATGTTATTTCATTCAGATATCATGACTATGTAAGACAAGTAGTAGTATTAGGACAGTCTGGCACCTTAGGACACCAGGGTTTATGAATCCTAAGTAACGAGTCCAAGATCAATCAGCTAGTAACAGTTGAGGCTTAAGCATAAATTTATCCTCTGTAAATCCGTCACTCTAATCTCTGTATCAGCAAACCAATTGTGGTTTTTACATATATAATGTTTCAGGCAAGTCCACTTACAAACATGGTATCTTCTGTCACTTACATAGTGTTCACAGTTTTGTGGAGTGCAAGCTGTGTGTGCACAATCTGCCTTTGGAAACTGTATGCAGATCATTGTAGTGCAAACTATCTTCCCTTGTCAAAATAAAAATGATAGGTACTGCCAGAGTAAAAGCAACCAGGTTTGATTATAGTCTTTACCTCTGTGATACACACTTTCAAGTCTACAGGATTCCTGTGAAATTACAGCTCTCCATGTTTCAGTGTTTCAGTCTAATATGTTCTTTATTTTTACATTGGTAGCATGTCCCAAGAAAGACAGTGTTTGTATTGATAGAGTTTTGCCCAATGTGTCCCAGAGAGCTTTTCCACCTTCATTGTATAGGTAACACGTACAAATTTTAGATCACAAAGTAGGGTTGGCAAGAATTGTCATTTCCTTTTTCCACAAAGAAAAAACAGTTTTTTTCTTGAGCCTCTCATCTAGTGGGAAAATATTTAATCTTAGTCCATCTGAGATAAATTCATTCATTCAGTTCAGTGCTTTTCAGTCCAATTCAGAGTTTTCTCCCTTTCAATTTATCTCCAGGGTACATCTAATATCCATTTCCCAGAGGGCCTCAAATAGCATCATGGCATCATTGGCAGTAAAGATTGGGGGCGCCTGGGTGGCTCAGTGGGTTAAGCCGCTGCCTTCGGCTCAGGTCATGATCTCAGGGTCCTGGGATCGAGTCCCGCATCAGGCTCTCTGCTTAGCAGGGAGCCTGCTTCCCTCTATCTCTCTCTCTGCCTGCCTCTCCGTCTACTTGTGATCTCTCTCTGTCAAGTAAATAAATAAAATCTTTAAAAAAAAAAAAGATTGGCATTGTTATTCTCAGTCATCTGTCCATTCTGACATCCTCTTAAATTTATATCATCCTCTCTGATTGTGGACCTCAGTATCTGTATGTTTCCATCTGCTGAGTGAGAAATCTACGTTCTCAAGCACTCTCTGAGCACATGAAAGGCAGTCCTAAGAATTTTATCCTCATGAGGAATCTTCTCCAGTTCCAGCCTTGTCACTCACCACCTCCATATCACTCTTTGGGGGTATGAAAATAATTGGTTGGTCTCAAATTTCCTTCTGGGCTATTAAAAGCTTTCTGCAGTTGTCTAAGAACTTTTGTGTAGAAATATCAGGGAACAACTTTCCTTCTATAGCCCTTGATGGGTTGAATTGTGTTCTCTCAAAAGATATGTTGACGTCACAACCCCTGGTAGCTGGGAATATGATCTTATTTGGAAATAGGGCTTTTGTAGATATAATCAAGTTAGGGTAAATTCATCAGAGTGGGCTCTAATCCAATATAACTGATGTCTTTATAAGAAGACAATATGAAGACAGAGACATACAGGGAGACAACAGCTGTGGGACTGTGAGGCAGATCTTGGAGAGACATCTATAAAGCCAGGGAACACTAAGAATTGCTGGCCTCTAGCTACTAGGAAGAAGAAAGGAAGGGTTTACTCAGCATCTCAGAGAAAGGCCCTGTGGACACTTTGATTTTGGATTTCTAGCCTCCAGAACTATGAAGTGATAAATCTTTTACTATTTTGAGTCACTCAGTTGGTGGTACTTTGTTATAGCATCTCTAGGAAACTTACACAGGTCCCTATGTCTTGTTAGCAGAAGGTTATTTATTGAGACTCTGCAAGTCCCCAGAATTCATCCGGGTTGAGTTGCGTAAGTTCTTGTGTTCTTGTATCCTAAAATTGATTTAGGAATCTCATTAACATAGCCCACCCTGGTAATTAATCTGAGAGGAAAGTGATTAGAAAGATATGATACAGGTCTCTTTCTTGGGACAGACTTCCCTTTGGCTTCATTTCCCTTCCACTTCTCGGTCTTCGTTTAGTTTAGATTCATGGAAATAACATTATGAAACTAATCATTTCTTATTCAACGTCTATTGTTTCTGTGTGAACCATGCCTTGAACTGTGAGGATTCTGGTCTTGATATTCAAAATGAAGTTGGTTACAACTTAAAAGTTTTTTCCCTTCAAAAATTTGTTTCTGTCACATATTTCAAAATTATATTTTGAAAGTCAAAGGCTGAGAATTTGTCTTCTCATTCATATGGCATGAACTAAATGGGGAAAGACTAAAAGTAACAGCAATTACCAGAAAAAGAATTGCTTTGATTAATTTTGGAAAACATTATATTATCATTTAGAAAATCTCTTGAGATTCAATCATCAGATTTGGTAGTTTGGTTTATTAACAGAGTACATGGTTTCACAAGCCTTCTCTCTTTGGTGATGTTATCATTGGGACTATCTACCCAGCTAGTAGTACTCTCTGAATAGTAGATTTGCGCTTGGGTCAGTATGAAAATGTTAAAAGGAATTAAAATGTATTATTTTCTTCCTTATAAAGATACCTGAGAAAGATTAAAGGAAAGTGTGGGTTTAGGAGTCAAGTTTTAGATTGTGCTTTACATTTCACAAACCTTTTTGTGTATGCTGGTTTATTTAGGCCTTTAAGTTGGCTATAGATCTAGCATCAAGGATTATCTTATTCTTGATGTTGACCCATTTCTACATGGACCCCAAAGGGAAGGTTTGCATGTAAGAGAGAAACCAACACAAATGAACATAACCTGTTGAAACTTTTGAACTCAAGCTACAAATGGAATTTCTGGGGAGTTAGGATGAACAATGAGGAGATGTCTCTGTGTGTGTGACTTAAATTCTTTAGCATTTGTGCTAGAATTTCTGTTGGCATCTTGGCACAAATCCACCTCTCTTCTATGATATTTCCTATGCTGTAGAGAATGTAGCTCTTAATACTATGTTTAAGACTTCCTGAGAGTTTATCTTTTACCAAGGAGAAATACAACTGGCTCAGGAAGTCCATCCTGAGCTTTTATGTTTTGGACGGCTAACAGAGTTTCAACTCTGTCCTCCCTATCTGTACCTAGAAGAAGATTATCTTTAAAAATCCCAAGTGGTATGTGACAGATCTTTAATCTTAAAGAGATAATTCATTTAAAAAAAAAGATTTTATTTATTTGAGAGAGAACATAAGCTGGGAGGGAGGAGAGGCAGAAGGAGAAGCAGACTCCCCATTGAGCAGTAGGGAGCCCGATGCAGGGCTTGATGCAGGGCTCCATCCCAGGACCCTGGGATCATGACCTGAGTCAAAGTTAGACACTTAACTGACTGAGCCACCAAAGTGCTCCAAGAGATAATTCATTCTTTTTTTTTTAAATTTTATTTATTTATTTGACAGAGAGAGATGACAAGCAGGCAGAGAGGCAGGCAGAGAGAGAGGAGGAAGCAGACTCCCTGCTGAGCAGAGAGCCCAATGCGGGGCTTGATCCCAGGACCCTGAGATCATGACCTGAGCCAAAGGCAGCGGTCCAACCTACTGAGCCACCCAGGTGCCCCGAGATAATTCATTCTCAATTGTCTCATTAACTTATTGTTAAGTCAGGTATCCCATATACTGTCTCTGGGCTTCCTTGTCTTTTTCTGTAATATGAAAGTATATGTTTATTGACTTAGAATGTACCCAAATTAATCCTTAAACTCTCTTAAAGGTTCTTGTATAGCAAGGAAAAGATATTCTCGGTATAGACATCATTTTATTCCAATAGGAAGGCTACATGCTTTAGAGTGCTCAGATCCCGATTAGAAGCTCCCACACTTGTAGGCACTAATTATATACATTCTTGAGAGGTGCCACCTGCTAAGTTTGAGCCCTGGACTAACTTCCTTGTCTTGGTCAAGCCTGAGGAATGCTCCTCGTTGTAGGAAGATTTGGCAAGAAAAAGAGGAACCAGGAGTTCCCCATCATCCCTCCATCATATTAAGACATACGCATTCTGATTCAGTCATCTCCACAGTGCTCTTAAGTGATCAGTTTTATTCCTAATTTATAGATAATGTAGACAATACAAGGAACGTGCTTAGGTTTGGGCCTTTATGAGAACCGCACTAAAAATCTAAAAAGTTTTCTGGGTCTAAATCCAACTTTGTGTCTACTGTGCACCAGCTGATTTTCTTATTTGTTGTCCTCTACAATCCAAAAAAAAAAAAAAAAAAGGTGCTCTCTACTCATCACCTTCTGTGGCTATTCTTAAGTGTTACTGATTTGATTATACATGTAAACTGCCTCACCTCTCAGATGCTGTGTTCCTTTATTCACAAAATGGGGATAATTATTACTGGCGCCTAGACACTTCACAAGAATACTTTTAGGTTTAATTAGAAAATGAGAAATAGTTTTAGGAGCCTCAGTACATCCTTGGTTATTAATGGATTGAGCTATTTTCAGCCAATTAATAAGAGTATTTTTCTCTTCCAAATTCAAATCTTCAGTCATATCTCTAATTGTATCCCTCACACCACTCCCTTTTCAGGAACCCTATATAGACTCTCCTCTTGCCTTGTATAAACTTATTATTTGGAGGAGAACTGAACTCAATTATTTCTACCTTTCTTTGAATTTCTCGGTAGGCTAGCTCCTCCAGGATATTCAATTTCTTGTAAAACTATATGACTACTGAATTCTCAGATTGAAAGGAATTTAGATGTTGGAAAAAATATGGAGAAGTCAAATTGCCTTCATATCCTTGAAATAAGGCATGTTTCTACAAATAACCATCTATGTGTTTTTCCCCATGTGCCAGATAAAAATGTATTTGATAAAAGCATAAATATTTTGCCATGCTGCACCCCAATTAGAATTTTCAAATCCTAATAAGAGAGCAGAACATGATTCTTAAAAGTAAATTTATTATTTAATTCAAGTTAAAGTTCTTTTCCCTTAGGTCCAGAGCTGGGGTTGCTGCGAGTATTCTTAAAAGTAGATTTATTATTTAATTCAAGTTAAAGTTCTTTTCCCTTAGGTCCAGAGCTGGGGTTGCTGTTAGTCACTTCTAACATATACAGGAACATCTGAGAGGTACTTGTGTGGCTCACTCGGTTGTGTCCCAACTCTTGGTTTCCACTCAGGTCATGATCTCATGGCTGGTGAGACTGAGTCCTGCCTCTGGCTCCCCGACTCAGTGGAGAGTCTACCGAAGATTCTCTCCCTCTCTCCCTCCCCTTGCTGGTGTGCACACGCTCTTTCTCTCTCTTTCTAAAAAAATTAAATTAAAAAAAACATAAGATAAGAACACCTGCTAGTTTTATTTGTCCTCAGCATTTTACCTTGCCTGTTATGTGGACAGACTCTGCCCTTCACTTGCTATATGGAGATGTATTTCCACTTGAGCCAATTATAAGATCACACCTCTGAGTTCTGTGGTTGATCCAGACACTGAACATGTGATTAAAGTAGTCCAATCAGAATACTTCCCGGCAGATTTTCAAAATACAGAAGTGGGTAAAGAGAAATTTTATTTCTTCTCTGTGAGTAGTCATAGAATATGACTAGATTTGCCAAATACCATGTTTTTGGCACTCACACTGTTTTTGGCACTCACCATGTTTTTGGCACTCACACTCTCACACTGTGGTGAGAAGTGAGTGTAAACACCCACTACTAGAAGGAGAAGTAAAGGAAGGTGCGGGGAGGAGAATGTAGAAAAACCATGGGTTCTGAGTTCCTTTGTTCCTATTGATTTTTCTTTGTCAGGTTATTGCAATGCCATTACAATAAATGCCTCCCTTTTTATTTGTAGGTAATTCAAGTTGATTATCTAGCATTTGCAATAATGAGTGATAAGCCTAACATTGTGGAATAGCATTGTAAGATAAAGTAATGCTATAGATTATAATCATAGGATAGGTAAGGAAGTGAGAAAATTCAGAATTCAGTTTACAATAGTAAAAATCTTCTATCCACTGGAGAAAAAAAAAAAAACTAAACATATAATAAAAGTACTTATTGTAATTTTGTTTTTTATGTATATTTTAAATGCTTGAAAACAGAAGGTCATAAAAGAATAATGGCAAAAAAAAGATCATCTCTTAGAAAATCAGTTCTCTCCAAGTACTTTTTAAGATCATCTAATATAATCTTTTAACTAACCATGTGTAAAAATTATCTCTTTCTCCATTTTATAGTAAAAAAATCTGAAACTTAAGGAGAATATGTGTTTTGCCAAAGATCAAACAGCGATGAAGTATTTTGGCAGAACAGGGAATAGGTTTTAGGTATATATGACAAAGCCATGCTTTGTACAGTACGCCACACAATTTACATGGAATCAGTGGCTGGGGAAGGATAACTGATAATGTTTCTAAATGAAATGATTCAGAATATAATCTTGGCTATAGTGTGTTATTGGCTAAGTTTAAAGATGGCAAGGAGATTTATAACGATTTGGCCTGATCCTCTCCTGTCATGGGTTAAGAAATACACTCAGTCAGATTAGTGGACTTACTTCAGGTTCAGTAACCCTTTATTTGGAGGAGGTTCAAACATAAATGGCCTCTCTAGATCCCTGCCCATCTGTGAATATGTGTGTTCTTCTGATATCACAGCATGAGAACGCCTTATGTCTTCCCACACACAGCAGTGACAATAAAGCTGCAAGAAGGGATACTTTAAAATGAACCTTTTAAATTTCATTCTTCAGTATTTGTATGTGCAGAATGCAAATGGTGTCAATTCCATTATCTTCTGCACAAAATGTTCCCTTCTTAGAGCCAAATCAGGGGTAGGAAATATGGAACAGTGCCCCAAGTACCTCAAGGGCAGCTGGCCACTTCTATTTCTAGATCCCAAACACCTGCATTTCTCAAAAGCCGGGGCCATTTCAGAAGAGACGTTTGGAAGTCATCAATATACTGCTTACTTACTGTGGATTTGAGAACCTTGAAATGTCAAGTTTTAGCTTGAGGCCAAGTTGGATTTGTGAGCCCTCATACTGATGGGTGATGAGATCATTTACATTGGATTATACTTCTGGTGTGTGAGCAATTCAGTAAATGATGAATACAGTGGGAATTACTGCAGTACATCTGCTGGACACTTTTATAAAATAGCTCTCTCATCTCACCTCCTAGGTGTGCAATCTTCAATCAGGAAACATATTTGAAGCAGGAAATCAGTTCTCAAGCCTAGGGCTGTATCATCTGCTCCTGTCTCTTTTGCAGAGTGTAATTTTGTCCAGTGCCACGTTGCAAAGTAGACAACCCTAGGACAATGATTCATGGCCAGAAAATAATACACTTTGAAAAGTGCTTCCAAAGTTACAGCGGACCATTTGCTGACTATTGTTAGGAAATTATGATTAAAATGGGGTGGGGAGGGGAGAAAGAAACTATTTTTTTTTAATACTTGAAAAAGTCGGGCACCAAGGTAGATTCTGGGAATTTAATCGCTTGTCGTATGAACCTGCCCCTGATCCTCACCTAGCTTTTCAAACTAGGGGAGCGATAGGCACTTTAAAAAAAAATTTTTTTAAATTTCTTTTCAGTGTAACAGTATTCATTGTTTTTGCACCACACCCAGTGCTCCTTGCAATATGTGCCCTCCCCAATACCCACCACCTGGTTCCCCCAACCTCCCACCCCCCACCCCTTCAAAACCCTCAGGTTTTTTTTCAGAGTCCATAGTCTCTCATGGTTCTCCTCCCCTTCCAATTTCCCTCAACTCCCTTCTCCTCTGCATCTCCCCATGTCCTCCATGTTATTTCTTATGCTCCACAAATAAGTGAAACCATATGATAATTGACTCTCTCTGCTTGACTTAGTTCACTCAGCATAATCTCTTCTAGTCCCATCCATGTTGCTACAAAAGTTGGGTATTCGTCCTTTCTGATGGAGGCATAATACTTAAAAGACAGTTTGAATGTGCTGAGTTCTACAACAAATTAAATAAGGAGTGTTAATGAATAGTAACAATAATTTAAGTCAAGATACCCTTGTACCTTGTTCCTGAAGAAGCTGCACTTAAGTGGACCCTTGAATCAATGAGGAGAATATTGAGGAAAGGGCATGGTAAGATCAAATGTTTCAGAAGAAAAATGCATATGTTAGATTAGGGTTGGAAGAAAACTAGAACAGCAAGGAAAACCCAAACAGGGCAGTAAAAACAGGAACATTCATTCAGGCAGTGGTCATACTGAGTCCTTTGTTCTTACCTTTACTTGCTGTGTAATATGGGTTATTTAGGATCACACTGCTGGTTGTTTATGAATTCATTTACTTCTTCATGTATTGAACAATCCTTGGTGAAGTACTGCATACATTTCTAGCTCTTTGATGGTCATTGGTGCTATTGCTGAAAGCTGGATTTTATCTAAATTCTTTTAAAAATTTTTTTTTACTTTTTATTAACATATAATGTATTATTAGCCCCAGGGGTACAGGCCTGGTGAATCGCCAGTTTACACACTTCACAGCACTCACCGTAGCATATACCCTACCCAATGTCCATAAGACAACCACCCTCTCCCTAGATTTTATCTAAATTCTTAAGACTTTAGAAATTAACCATTGTATTAACTAGGAGTTGGGTTTTGGTGCTAGCAACAGAAATGTGATTACAAGTGGTTTAAACATGGAAGGGTTTCTTCTCCCTTACAGAAGTTTAGAGGTGGCCTGTTGTGGAGAAATAAAAGTTTTCTGTAGTTTCTAGCATTCCTGTAACGATCTCTAGCCTTCCCAGTCTTGGATACACATGTAGTATAAAGACAAATGCTTGTTTCTATTTCTCCTAAGGAATACTTTTCCTCTTTACTTACCATGAGATTTAGATCTGTAGCCATTTCCCCCTCCCCCTCCATCCTTAATTGCTGTGATCTGCACATCCCTAAGTTAAGACCCAGGAGGTCAGGAAGACTGGTTATTCCCTGCACATCCCTAAGTTAAGACCCAGGAGGTCAGGAAGACTGAAGCAGTACCTCTACAGGCTTCTCCATTTTTAAAAAAATTTTAATTTTTTTAATAAACATATAATGTATTATTAGCCCCAGGGGTACAGGTCTGTGAATCGCCAGGTTTACATACTTCACAGCACTCACCATAGCACATACTTTCCCCAATGTCCATAACCCCAACACCCTCTCCCAACTCCCCTCCCCCCAACAACCCTCAGTTTGTTTTGTGAGATTTAGAGTCTCTTATGGTTTGTCTCCCTCCCAATCCCATCTTGTTTCATTTATTCTTTTCCTACCGTCCAAATCCCCCACATTGCATTTCCACTTCCTCATATCAGGGAGATCATATGATAGTTGGCTTTCTCAACTGACTTATTTCGCTTAGCATAATACCCTCTAGTTCTATCCACGTTGTTGCGAATGGCAAGATTTCATTTCTTTTGATGGCTGCATAGTATTCCATTGTGTGTATATGTGTGTGTGTGTATGTGTGTGTGTGTGTATACACACATACACACACACACACATACATACCACATCTTCTTTTTCCATTCATTGTTGATGGGCATCGAGGTTCTTTCCATAGTTTGGCCATTGTGGACATTGCTGCTATAAACATTCGGGTGCACGTGCCCCTTCAGATCACTATGTTTGTATCTTTAGGGTAAATACCCAGTAGTGGAATTGCCGGGTCATAGGGTAGCTCTATTTTCAACTTTTTGAGGAACCTCCATGCTGTTTTCTAGAGTGGTTGCACCAGCTTGCGTTCCCACCAACAGTGTAGGAGGGTTCCCCTTTCTGCGCATCCTTGCCAGCATCTCATTTCCTGACTTGTTAATCTTAGCCATTCTGACTGGTGTGAGGTGGTATCTCATTGTGGTGTTGATTTGTATTTCCCTGATCAGGCTTTTCGATTTTATTTTTATTTTTTTTTTCCAATTTATTTATTTTCAGAAAAACAGTATTCATTATTTTTTCACCACACCCAGTGTTTTTTTTTTTTTTTTTCCCAAGGCTTTTCGATTTTAAAAGAGATGAAGCTCAAACCTTGGAGACAACTTAAACTCAGACCCTGGAGACAACTTTGTGTCTTAGATGTCATAACAGATACCAGTGATTTATTTAGCATCTGGAAAGATATATTTACATTTCAATAGGTTAGAGTGAGAACTCAGGATTCTTGCCATCCCATCTCAAAGGGATTATCATCCTATCAGCAAAACATTTTCCTTCTATTTTCTAGAAAAGTGACGGCTGTCTTTTTCTTGAATTTAAATGCAGAAAATCTGTCATCTGTGTTTCTCATCTGTGGAGTTTCTAACTACTAGAATAGGATGTTTGACCTTGCTTTCACCAGATCACGCCACACACAAGGCCTGGGGCAAGAAGGTTGGGGGAGGATAAACTTAATTACTGTGAGGTAATTAATAAGAAATCAGTCTCTGTTTCAGAGCCCCTCTTTTCCACATTCCAGATGAAATTAATAAACCTGAATATTAAAAACTCATCATCAGTTCAGGACTGGTATCAGAAAACATTAAGAACCAGGGTTCTTCTGGGATGCCTGGGTGGCTTAGTCACTTAAGTGTCTGACTTTTGATTTCAGCCCAGGTCATGATCACAGAGGCCTGAGATCAAACGTGTGCAGGCTCCACACTCAGCAAGGAGTCTGCTGGAGCTATTCTCTCTCTCTCTTCCCTCCCCCTGCTCTCTCTCTCTTTCTCTAAGATACATAAATGCATGTTTAAAAAAATGCCAGGGTTCTTCTGTCTTCTCGTAGCTTGTGATTCCTATCCTCAGGATTGTGATAGAGCTTTTGGAGTTCCAGCTCTTCAAATCATATTCTAGGCGAAAAACTTAAGAGAGATTACAGAGTGGTAAAATGAGATTTTCTGTAAATCCTTCCCCCAAACTACTTATATTTAATTGGTCATCCCTATATGCCAAGGAGGATAACAAATATAATAGTATTTTCACTGAATACAATATAAAGTTCTATTAATAAGGAAGAAGGTGAAAATTGATAACGTTGGTCTGGGCTTCAACCATATGCTTAAAGAAAGAAGAAAACTGATGGAAAATTAGAATTCTTCTAGTGGCAACGCTTTATTTTCCTGGAGATTCTAAGGCCACAGGTAGATTCCATGGCTGGATTAAGGACACAGATAATTCAACAGTGAATGACTGCCATCTTGACTGACTTCTTCAGTGAAGTTCTTCTATCTTCCCGTTTCATCTGCAGACTTCTGTATTTTCAAATATTTGATAGTTCAGAAAAAGTAGTGTTTCCACAAACTGTGAACACACTCTGTTTGCATGCAATTCAGTACGCCAATTCCTGTCACAGTAAATTAAAAATAATCGGGGAGTTGCTAGGTATTTCTGGTTTTTCACTGTTTCAGAAAAGCTATTCCTAATATAGTTTCTCTGTATCTCTCATTTTTGCACTGCTGGCAAATGTATTAAAAAGGACATTTTGGCGTCTTTGAAGCATGTGTTTGGCCAGGTTGTCAGAAAGTCCCATTTTAATAGGTCTTTTTAAATGGTATTCATTAATTCATTCAGTGAGCATTTTATTTGGGACCTGCACCATGCCTGGCATTGTACTGGACGTCCATTTTATGCTAGGTAACCTGTAACAGCTGTCAGTGAGGGCAATGACAAATGCTTATGAACCCTTTGTTCTTCAGAGAAGTAGGGTTATTTACGGACTTAAGTTTCAACTATCTCCAAAAGAACTGTTTTATTAAGTTAGGAAGGAAATCGCAGCTATGGCGTTCTTGTCTAAAATCTGCATCCATGAGCAACATGCCCTGAATATTGTATTGAAGTTTCTATTCACCTAATTTGAATTAGGATCTGGGTCAAGTATTCATGTGATAACCACATTAGATACTTTAAAGCAAAAATATGACACCCTGGCTGAGTTGTGGGTAACAGATTATTAGCAGCCCATTCTTGATTTCTTTTACCAGTGTCATGACTATTGACCTAAATACAAGCTCAGTTTAAGTGGTACAGAAAGAAAAGCGTTAACGAGACAAACTTGATTTCAAGTTCCAGCACTACCACTTTCAAGCTGTGCAATAATTGGATGTTGTTTTATCTTTCTGATCTTTTGTTCCTTAACAAAGAGAGAGAGAGAGACTATCATGGGATATTATGGAAAAATAATAAGGGGCTTTTTGAGAAATAGAAATAATATGTAGAAAATGCCTTTTGGACTGTGTAGCAAATAGTAGACTCTCTGTAAGCCACAGCCATTGTTCCAACACAGTTGAACTTTCCCCTCCCTTTTTCCTTGTTTTCTTCCTCCCCGACTTCTTTATTTTTGTCTTCCTTCCACACTTCTTCCTTTATTTTTTTTAAAGATTTTATTTATTTATTTGACAGACAGAGATCACAAGTAGGCAGAAAGAGGGAAGGGGGGAAGCAGGCTCCCTGCTGAGCAGAGAGCCCGATATGGGACTCTATGCCAGGACCCTGAGATCACGACCTGAGCCGAAGGCAGAGGCTTAACCCACTGAGCCACCCAGGCACCCCGCACACTTCTTCCTTTAAAGAAATTCTGCAAATGTAGTTTTACCACCTTTTTAGAAAAATCTCTTAATGAAGTTAAAGATGGATAATGTCAAAATCTATACTGGAGAGAGAGGCCTGTGTAAAGACAGGGAGGATTTGTAAATGACAGTCAGACTGAGTGAAATAACACCACGATGTAATGGGAGGCTTCACTCTTAGTGCCTGTGCAGAGACAACCTCCTGTTGCTCTTCTCAGTTTTTCTCTTTCCCTACCCTACCTCATTTTTCTCTTCTTTCTCCCTCTTCATTTTTCTTCATTGCACCTACTATTTCTTTCAAAGGCGTGTCATTCATCATTGCCTTATTGGTGGTAGAGATATTAACAAAGGAAGCAGTAAAAGTTGGGTAGTTTGTGTGTATTACACTGAAATCCTTTGTACTGTCTGCCAAGGCTGAACAATCCAAACGGATCTTAATCTGGAAATCAAATTACCTCCCCTTCCTACTGATCGTGCAGACGTGTTGTCTTTGGCATGGTTTGTAGTCTCCCTGAAGTCTTTAGAACCAAATAAAATTCACTTCAGGCAGACAATTATCTATTATCTTTGTCCCTTTCAGATCCTGTTTTGTGTCTTTGCCTAAGCCTAAACAATCGGAAGACTGGTCAGCTATCTTTACGGCAAAGAATAATAGGATTTTGAGCTCACTTGGAAGGATGGCCAGAAAACAAATTAGAAATTTGGCTGTGTCCTTAGCTTGCCCTGCCTTGCTCTGTTTTGCCCTGTGACCTCAGCAAAGTCATTTAATTGTTCTGTCTGCACATTTCCTCATCAGTAGAGGGTGAATAACAAAGACAGGGCTGTTCAAAGGAATATATCATCTTATTTTAGGATAAGTGTACCAAAAGCTTAATAAGCACAAGGTGAGAGAATTGAATTGACTGACTTTTACAGCTGCCCTGGGATAAAAGTTCATTACTCCCAGTGATCCATTCAAGCTGCTAGAATGCATATATTTCAAATGATTCTCCTTCTGAGGATCCAGATTCCTTCAAATCTGGCTACTTTAATATATATATTCTTTGTGCAAGAGCATTTTAAATGATTAATATTCTACCTTCTATTTCCGTAAAAAAATTGAACTTAATAATGAACATAATAAGGCTTTTAATTTGCGGAGTTGTGGGCAGGGAAATTCTTAGACTGAAATTAATGCCCTCCCATCCAAATTCTGCTCCTTGGTATCAGGTGGCCATGTTCAGGTAGACATACCTTAGGAGAGATCGATAAAATATCTTCTTTTTCTTTTCTGTGTGGGCAAAGGGAAGCTGGAAAGTCAAATGAAAATGTAGCCTATAGTGCCAAAGAATAGTTGTTACTCAAAGGAAAAGGAGATAGTTTGCCTTTCTGTGTTAAATAACTGTTTTGTATCGACTGAGTTCAGTTAGTTAGTAACTCTCAAACCTTTATTCTGGTATATTTCACAACGACCCTCTTCACTTAGAAACAGTCTACAATAATTTGAAGGTCTTTACACTGGTGGTAGAAAAAGAGTTGGGGAAGAAATGGTCAAATTTGAATTCAGTTTTCATACATATGAAGCATTTAACCTTTAGACCTCTTCTTTCCACTCACAGGTACTTCTTTGCTCTTTAAACTGAACCAAAGGCATTGAAATGTTTTGCAAGATAATAGTGATACAATTTGACAAGCCAAGGACTTTTATTTGATGCCTCAGGCTTACTAAAAATTAATGGGAAATTATCCCCTAAAGCCATTAACTTTGTCTCAATTCCTGGGGCCCTTTGTAGATCTTTCTCAGCAACCCTGGAAAGGAAATTCACTCACTTTTTTTTTTTTTTTAAGGCTCTCAGGGCTAACAGTCTATTTAAGGAGGTGCCCCTAAGTAACAACTCTCTCATCATAATATTACAATCATGCATTGGAGAGTGATTTCTCTAATGATGTATTACTCAAAATGCAGTGCTAGCCAGGATATCAGCAAGGGAGATCATAAAATTTTATTTAACCTTTTGTTAATTTAAAGTCTCCAATACTTTCTAATTTATTTATTATGTATGGGAAGGGGGAAATGACAGTAACTTCAAAGGCTATGAGACCTGCATACTATGTTATTCACTGTGTTCAGAAAATATACATCACCAGTGAGGCAAGGAAAAGATTTAAAACCCCCAATTAAAAATGTTCGTAAGACTCACAAGAACACAGGTACTGAATACAGACCATGTGGAATGCATCTGAGATGCAGACAAAGACTGCTGGTCTACAGGAAAGGGAAGAAAAGCTCAACAATACTATTTTTAGTCTTCTTAGTGAAAAAAATTTAGAATGATATTATGGTTTTTCATCTATATACCAAGGAAAATAATCATTTCTTAATTCCAGAATGATTCCAAGGCACCGTCTTACCATGGGCCCATGATGAAATGATGGGCACCAAGCTCACGGCTACATTCCAGTATAAACATTACGAGGCACGAATAGTCACGTGGTGACCCTTCTCTGATGGTGTTTTGTGTGCAACCAGGAACTACAGAAAGCTCTTAGCACAGTGCCCAGCACATAATAGTAATTCCTCAATAAATGCTAGCTCTTATTTTTTTCTTAATTACCATTTAGTGTTAAGTTAAATCAGGAATGGCACTTTACAATAATAACACATTTATTAGACTAAACACTACTTTTAAACTTCAATTCAGCTTTAATTCAAAGAGAGTAAGTCACTTCATATTAGTAACGGTTCTTTTATAGTATCTGTCTGTAAAACTTAAATGGAAGTTTATGACACTCCATTATTCAAAAAAATTCAATACCAAAATGTTATTCATGCCTAAATTATCTGGCTTCATCTGACAGGAATGTATTTTATCTGAATTATCAGATCAATTATCTTGATTTCTGTGCTCAAATTTGCAAGCACATGTGTACTCTGTGTCCTCTGTAAGGTGCAATTGGATTTCTTCAGGTTGAAGTGTGACCCAGTTAGCGTCCTACAAGGCGCATAAAACCTGTACAGAGATGGTGCCTTTGAAACCTGGGGTGCATTTCTGAAATGGTTCGAGCCTTTTCAGAGATGTGACAATTAGTTATGGCAGAGACAGACCTCAATTATTTAAATCTGCTTATAAAAATTTCCTCTGAACCACAGAAATATATGCTCACAGTGCTAACATTTGTGCATTCATCTGCAAACTCTCTTTAACCCTCGTAGTTTGAAATTAAAAAATAAAAATTCTTCCCCTTTGCTCAAGCCCCAATATTTATTTACATGTTTTCTAGGTGATAACTCAAGTGAAAATGAATTTTGGCCATTCGATCCAACATGTGCTGTGAGCTTGAGTTTGAAAGTATGGTATATTTTAGGGTAGACGCAAGGAGGAAGGAACATAATAAGCAAGTCTTCTCAGTATGAGTTTAAATATTCATGATTTGCTTATTAAAACATTTTAAAAATTGGGTCTCTGCGCATCAGGTTCTTAATATGCAGAAGAGAAAGAGCAAAGTACTGAAAAACAACAAGCGTATTGTCATGCAATTTGCTTAAAATATGCTAAAGCTACAGCTTAGTGTTTCAGTATATAGAGATGATATGTTAAAGCGTTCCTTAGAAACTATGTCTAAAATAGTTGATTATTTCTGAGAGTTAATTTTTAAAAATCAACACGTAATGGAACAGAGAAATGGCATAGAAGCTGCCCTACCAATGGATGAACAGGCTCAGGTGACAGCCTCATTGTGGTGGTTCATTTTACGTGTCAGTTTGACCACTGGGTGCCACATAAAACAATTTTTGAGGATATTTCTGGAAGAGATGAGCATTTGAATTGCTGGACTCCAGAAAGTAGATCGCCCTCCCTGAAGGTGATGCCCGCTCTATTCCATTAAGGGACTGAATAGAACTAAATTCAGAGGAGGGAGGAACTTGCCCCTTTTTCCCTGTCTAACTGAGTTGAGACATCTCTCAACCTCTCTGGCCTTCCAACTGAGATTACTTCAGTGGCTTCCCGGGTTCACGGACCTTCCAGCTCAGACTGGATTATTGTTTTTCCTGGGTCCGCAGCTTGCCGATGGCGGATCATGGGACTTAGCCTTCATGACGAGGTCACCCAATTCCTAGATATATCTTTACTGGTTTTGTTTCCCTGGAGAATCTTGACTAATACACGGATTTACGTATTAACATATATGATTGTGCGCAGTCAGTTAGAAGAGGCAGTCAACCACGGGAAAAGAAGGTGGTTATGAGAGTAAAGACAAACCTTGCTGATGCCCATCTAGCCTTCAGTCTTGGTATTTTCAATAGTCTAGTTCCACTAATAAATCCCTTTATAAAATAGGATAGATATTTTTGGTAGCTTCGGGCTAATACCAGTGATGGCGGTGTGTTGAACAGACGTAAGCCGAAAGAAGCTAGAAGTAACAAAACGTCAGAAGTCTGCCTGAGGACTCACATACAAAACGCTGTATTTACTCATGCCAAGGGAACCCCTCAGCCAAGGAAAGACCCTCAACTCTGGTGAGGCAGATGGGTGTCCCTGAAGACTCCATAAAGATGATTAGGGAGGGCAAGTCAATTTTAAATACTTGGCAATCCTCGCAGATGCCAATGTTTCATGAACATCCAGTAAAAATCCCATTCCCATCTGTGTCTCTGCTTTGCTTTTACTCCAGAGACATAAAGTAAAACACACCTGTGGTTGGAAAGATGGAGAATAAGGGATTGAAGTAGTTGGGGCTGGCAGATGGTAAAACCCGTTTTCCTGACCATAGGCTTCTTACCTATAGCAGGAAGAGGAAATCTGGACTGTAGATTATTACCTGAAACTGAACATTTCGATTAGAGAAGTGTGGGTAACCTTTATAAGCCAATTGATATTTCGAATAGTCTGCTGTTTGTCTGTGTTTGGTACTACAGAAGTTACTACTGATTGCTTCTCTTTACTTGTCTACATGGTGGCTTCTGCTTATTCATAATTTTGACCCCCTATCTTCTGCCTATGTGTCTCTTGACGTTTATTAACTTTACTGTCTATGTCCTTCTCTTTCTTTTCTTGTGAAAACTCCATAAGAGATACCCAAGTGGCCTTATTTATGTGTACGGACCATTCTTTTCAAGCAGAGTTCTTTGACAGAATACTTGATAGATGACCACTGTCAATATTATAGAGCTGTACCATTTAATATGGCAGCCACTAAGCACATGTAGCCACTGTACAGTTAAGATGTGGCTAGTGCAAGGGTGCCTGGGTGGCTCAGTCAGTTAAGCATCTGCCTTTGGCTCAGGTCATGATTCCAGGGTCCTGGGATCAAGCCCTTCATGCTTCTCCCTCTCCCCCTCACTTGTGCTTTTTCCTACTATCTCTCTCTCTCAAATAAATAAACAAATCTTTAAAAAAATAAAAAGAAATGAGACTAGTCTGAATTGAGATGTCCTAGGAATGTAAAATATGCACATGATTTTGAAGACTCAGAATAGAAAAAAACTATAAAATATCTCATTAGTAAATCTCATATTGACTACATAAAAGTATATATTTGATTATATAAACCGTATTTTGAAATATTGTGCAACAAAATATATTAAAATTAATTGTACTTATTTTTTTATTCTTTAAATATGGCTACTAGAAATTCTAAAAATGACATATATGGCTGGCATTTGTGGCTTATGTTATAGGGGTTTCTGTGGTAGTAACATCTACCCTCTTAATCCCAGGACAGAGTCACCAGAATGAGATCTTACATGGTAAAGCACAAGCACGCTTGGATTAAGGAATTATTTCTGGACACATTTTTTCAAAAGGCCACAGGAATGGTGGACCCTTAGTATTTCATGGATTACTACTCAAAAATGGAATGAAGTTTTTTTTTTATTCTTACTATATATATGTAATGTATTTTCTATATTAGATATTATTTTATAGCACTTCCTAAACTTTTCACAGATACTATCATTTTAACTTCACTGGTGTTCTGTGAAGCATAAACTATCATTTTTTCAGATAAGAAAACTGGAATTTAAAGAGGAAAAGGACATTATCCCGTATACAAATCCTATATGTAGTGGGACAAAAGGTACATCGCTAATTTCCTAGCATTATGGAGTTTGTCTTTGGAGTCAAGCCAGTCTGAATGTGTGTACTATTTTTGCTATTTACTGGCCTGTGACCTTGAGAAGTTGCTATTTTATTTTATTTATTTTAATATCAAAGAGGCATACTGAATGAATGATAAATACTGGCACGTAGTTGGTGCCCAACATGTTAATCCACAATGGATGCCAAGTTCTATGTTTGTGAATAGGGATAGCTAAACAAAAACTGTTAGATAACAGAAATAATAACTTACAAAGTGTTAGATTGTTTTGTGTATGCATTTCTGTATAATGGCATAGCACGTTCATCTACCTGTTAAACGATATTCTCTGAAGCTCTCTTTTGGTCAACTTTCAAAAACCCTAGTTTGTATTATAAAAACATAAACAGGTAAATCGATAGGTTTGAAGGTACATAATCATTTGGAAGTAGAAATTCAAAGTCCCTCCTACTTCTTGTCTTGATCAGTGGTAAAGACATTATTGCCTGGGGAAAGGGAAATAATTTTATGAAAGTTTAAACCACCCTGAACAGATAAAAAGGAAAAATTCCCTGTTTTCTAGTCTGAACCAACCTGTATGACCATCTGCCTGACTATCACCACTGTTTCCTCTACTGTGAAAATTTCTTAGGGTTTACTTTGTTTCTTTTTTTTTTTTTTTTTTTAAGATTTTATTTATTTATTTGTCAGAGACAGAGGAAGAGAAAGCGAGCGAGCACAGGCCGACAAAGAGGCAGGCAGAGGCAGAGGGAGAAGCAGGCTCCCTGCCGAGCAAGGAGCCCGATGTGGGACTCGATCCCAGGACCCTGGGATCATGACCTGAGCCGAAGGCAGCTGCTTAGCCAACTGAGCCACCCAGGCGTCCCTTGTTTCTATGAATGTTACCACAGTTGTGCTAATTACTTATGTTCTAAATGTCTGGCAACTGATTTTTCTCTCCTTTTTTTCCCTCATTAGATTTAATTAATTATCAGTTTCTATAGTCTGTATCTTAGCAATGTCCACCAAATTTGCTCTACTGGATTAACTCTTGTTTTTCCTACTGCCTTAGGTCTTAGACAATATTTGACTACCCTCATTCAGACTCCCATCTTTCCTCATCTAGATTATAAATGTTGCCCAAATCTACCTTTAGCTTCCATTCCTACCTATCTCTAAATCTCCCTTGCACTGAGGGCACAGTAATTTTACCAAAATCCAACATTAATTATATAAAATACAATTCTCTCCTTCATATATACTTTCTCAAGGGTTCATCATTATCTATAAGATTAAGCCCTCGTTCCTCAGTGTGTCAGAGATCCAGCATGATACGATCCTTCCATGCGTTTTCCAGCCTCATCTTCCACCGTATTTTGACGTCCACCCTGTTTTGCTTTCATCGTTTGATTTATTTGGAGTCACTTCCTGATCGTCCCCATCTCTTCCTCCTTCCTTATGCAACTCTGTTTAACAATGTTTGTCTTCTAATCACTGATTTTCTTGTCTTTGGAGTTCCTTGACTTTTTAACCCACCAACCCAAATTTTATACTCACTGAATTATGGTTTTTTCATGTATAGCTACACCCACTACAAGGCATGCTACGGAATATAAGTTCAATAACTTTTTAAATGAATAGAGGAAAGAATGAATAAAAGAATGAATACCTGAGGGCTAGCCCTTAAAATTGATTTCCGTAGACAGTGAATCCAAAACAGTATGTTTTATGAAAATGTCTATAGAAAATTAAAGCAATAATCTTGGCCCCTTAATTAATTTACTTAAGATTTGTAAAACATATTTAAATCCTAGGACTTTAGAATGCCTTAACTCTTAGACAATATATTTAAAGATTTTTATAATAAAAAAATCATTGCAGGAAGTAGCTTTAGAGATTTATCCTGTGATACTAACGGGGAGGTTATACTTGCTATTCTCCTCTCACCGGTGTGATAGGGAAATGCTGGAAAAGAAAAATGGGGGTGCTTGGCATCTTCTAGATAAGAAAAAAATTCTTTTTCATCTTTGCATAATGAATTTATCACTGTCTAGATGGCTCCCAAGTGATTAGAGGAATAATATAAGGAATCCTTGTGTAACAAGAAATAAGATTTAGTAAAGTTCTCAGTGATCTAGAAGGTGTTTCTAGATTGTGATAAGCCACATGAGGAATTGGGGAGTCTGGCTGTTTTTGCCATGTGGTCTGGTTCAAGTCAGCAAACTCTTACACACTAATCCTAGCATCCTACGGGGCTACAGGAATTCATGATTGATTCCTCTGTGTTGAGCCCAAAACAACGTGCTTTAACCTGTTCAGGTTACCACTCCACAGCCCAAGTGATTGACTCCTATTTACTCCTCTGGCTTTAAAATACCTTATTCACCTTTCTTCCTATCTCACCAAACCAAATTTGGTGTTCATTAATCCAAAATTCTTAAAGCAGAGGCGATTTAAATGTGTGTTAAATAATAAATAGAAATATTTATAAATACAAACATTTGCAAAAAAAATACACATTTATAACTATAAAGGAATAGGTATATATGTACATATACAAACATACATGCATACATATATATATACATACATACGTGTATATACCTGGCAGGATATGTATCTGGGCAGAAAGAAGCAGCAGCACTTGTTCTACATCTCTTGCTACTCTTCTTAATTGAAAGGCAAGATGTGACCATATGATGTGCATAGTCACATCCTGGGATGTGACATGGCGAGGAATGGAAACGTGCTAGGCAAGCCTTAGAGCACAACATGACTTGTATCATAGCAATTCTGCTCTTGAGCACCTTCATGCGATACACAATTAAAGAAAAAAAGCCAGTGAGGTTGGTCAGTTCTGAAAACATTATTTGAAAGAGCAACAAGAATAATTCCAATGCTTCCAGTCCAGATGCAGTCCTAGCCTGCTTCATTTACAGTGGTGGTTCTGGGTGGAAGTGGAATTACATCTACTCATTAGGTTAGAATTAAAGCTCCTGTATCGTGACCAGTTTACTCTGATACCAGTTTGACGGGAACGTGGAGTCTGGAGTTTTGCCAGAGGACCTGAGAGGCAGCGGGTTGTAGGAGAGTTAGCTACCCTTCAGCACTAAGTAAATTCCATTGATGCCATCAGAATCATTGCCCTCGACATGCCCACAGCTGTAAGCAAGGGTTTTCCAGTTTACAAAGAGCCTCATCTAAGACCTACCAGACTTCCCTAGATAGATCTGAAGCTCTCTTGGGCAACTGACCTTTAAGCTCACTGAAGTCCCAGCTTCCCCAACACAGAGAACTAATTTTGTTTTATTTATATCGAGTTTCTTTGGCTTAAACAACATGTCATCGTCTGCCCAGAAATGCTCTAGACCCTGATGCTCCTTTTACAGCATGTGAACAGGAGCTTTTTCTAAAAGATATTGTAATACAATGTGTAATATTTTTATTAAAAAGATAGAAGCTCAGCCTCATATTTTGGTAACCTAACCAGCTGGTCCTTTGAATGTCACAACTCAGATTCTCATTCATAGTCACTTTTTATTTAACCAGTATTTCCTTCTCTCCTATGGACACTGAAGTAATACTTAATCTGAAATCAGTTTAATACTGTATAACCAACTGTTTTGATTAATCATGGCTACTATTTGGGACTTAGACTTTATGATGGTTCAGGAACAAAGCACATCTTAAAAGTGATAATAAAAGTAAACTTTTTATATGGTTGGGATTTAAATGAAAAACTCGATTTGTAGTTGGGGCAAGTATCTCAACTAACTTATTTAAATTTAACAGAAGCAACCCCTCTGGTTTGGGGGAAATTTGAGAGTTAACTCCTCAAAGTTGGACTAATTAGGCTCCAGATTTTCTCAACCATTTCCCCATTCTGTTTAGCTTTTTTTTTTTTTTTTTTTTGGGAAACTTCGCAACAATACATGGGAAACTTCGCAACAATACAAAAGCCTAATCTTTGTCCACTGTCCCCACATTTTTTTGCTTCGCACTCAAAATAAGATCTTTATCTCTATATTAGAAATGGTGAGATACCCATCTCTCTTGGCTTGGCTGTTTCATCTTTCTGGAGGAAAAGCAACCACCCAATTATACACAGCCATAAATTAACCTGACAAGCCACATGCTGGAACGGCCGCCGTCGCCCATGCTGTTTCGATTGTGCCTGAGTTCAGAGTCTCTTCTTTGTGAAAGAGCATTACAGGCCCCAGCGGAAATTGGTTGCCTCTTGTTTTCAGACTCACCAGCAATACATTCCACGCAGCAGGTTCAGCAGTTCGTACTACTCTTTCTCGGTGGACTCGTTATGCAAAAGACATCTCCTCTGCTCCTGCCCATAAACGTATCCCCAGCAAGGAGGCTGGCTTCACTGGAGGCCCGTTCATCATCTACCACAGAAGGGCTTGGATCCTTAAGTCTGAACGCTGACTGACTTTACAGGCTTCTTCTTTGGAAAAGCGCCCCCCCCCCCCCCCCCCCCCCCCGCCCCCCGCCCCCGCACCTCTCCTAAGTCTTGACACTGCCCTTGCATGTATGGTTCTGAACTCTGTTATGAAATCCGGAGAGGTCATTCAGGGAAGGTAAAATGAATGAAATGCTACACCAATGCATCAGGGGAGGAATGAAAATGCGCTCACCTTTGAGTGTGCCTCTAGCTATGTCATGCTCGTTTACTTGCTCTCCTCATTAAAGACAAATGCAGCATGTTGTGTATTGATACCTACTTTACAGCAAGGATCTGAATCAACAGGGTTACATACATAGGGGTGTCGATTTTAAAATTAACCCGAGTGGATTTGCATGTGTATCCTCTGGTCAGTAGTGTTCCTTTTCCCACCATCAGCTTTTCTTACTCACTGTCTTCTTGGATGATTTTGCTAGTCCCTCTCTGCCCTAAAATGGGAGAGGTCAAAAGACAAGCCATTTTGGAATGCCTTGAGGGACTCACTTGTCTTTCTTGCGTTCTCTGCCCAGACTTTATAATTATAAATTGTAGTTCAGTTCTTGTCCCATTTAGATGGGCGGGCTTTAAAGAGGCTAGAAGGAAGGGCCCCTGGGTGACTCAGTCAGTTAAGTGTCTCCCTTCTGCTAGGGTCAGGATCCTGGGGTCCTAGGATCGAGCCTGGTGTAGGGCTCCCTGCTCAGCCAGGTGTCTTCTTTTCCTTCTCCCTCTGCCCCTCTCCTCTGCTTATGGTCTCTCAAATAAATAAAATATTAAAAAAAAAAAAAAAGAGGATAGAGAGTTTTCCTTTTTAGCCTCCACAAGGCTGTGTTAGCGGTAAGAATCGCCTTCAGAAACCATTTGTTCTGCAGTGAGAGCCCAGCAACCTTGTCCAATACGCTTTCCCATTTTCTTCCTTTTTCTGCCCCTGCTCAATTACAAATACTTCCTCCTCGCCTGACACACCAATTCATCAGTGTTGCCTTTTTTCATTCTTCTCGTTATCTAATTCTCAATTCTGCAACCTTTTCTGGAGCTTATACTCCTCTGTCATCATGGTGCAAATAAAAATGTCAAGGTTGTTAGCAAATGTTCCGAGAAGTAAGGCTCCACATAGTAGAGGTGCACGGTCTATGGCAAACATCCCCCACATCATGCGAATATGGATTAGCTTACGAGTGACTATCAGACTACTTTGAAACCCAGTATCAGTGTGAATGTGTTTCACCTACATGGAACTTTAGTAAATTCTCTAGGAGCACTTGGTTCTTGCCTTCCTGATACTGAAGAAAACCGAGTAACCCTTAGCTTTCTTCCCTTCCTTAGTTAAGATCTTCTGTTGTGTTCAAGAGTCCTAGATCATCTCCTGTGACTCCTCCCCCTTTTCAGTCCTTGTTTTGCAGTCCTCAGATGTTTGTGGTGTGGAGGAAAAAGTTTGTTTCTTGATAGGTTTATAACTTCCTGGCTTCCCAAGGTCTAGTTGATAATAAACTCTTGGTTCTTCTCCACTCTGAGTCCAACAATAAACAGCTATTTACCTGCCAAATTCAGAATACAGATATAATTTAATTATTACTTTAGCAGAGAAGGTAATTCTACTGTAACATGAAACAATGAAAGAGCTACCACGTAGCTGTCTTAAGGCCTCCCTGCTCGCTTTCCTAGACCTTGGCCAACGCTACCTAGCCCGGCTCTGCAGCACGAGAGGACACAGGTTCAGGCCAGGAGAATGCCATCAGTCTTGAAAGGGCTGCTCCTCCTCCCTTTTGTTGTCCTAGGTCACCTGCTACTCTAAGATCTCCCTGCTCTCCTCACACCTCTGTAAAACAGGAAAATGGCCACTATCATCCATTTACACTTGATTGGTTACATTTTACCTGAAACTTATTCTCACTAAAATTTGTTCCCTCCAGTCATGCATTTTCTTTTCTACACTCTTCTAATTTTGGACCACAGGCTGCTCCATTTCAAGTGTCAAAAAATGGATTTTTTTTTATTCCCCCTCACTCAGGGATGGTGCAGAGGAGTCCCCGAAATACCTCAATAATTGACTCTACTGAAGCTTGTGATTCGGTCTTTGCAGGGTTTTTGAGCTGGTGTTGAGAGAGTTGGGGGGAGCTGGTCTGTGGTCTCTCAGATCTGGTATCCTCAGGAGTCTTGGAGGAGGGGATGATGACCCACAGGGATGGTTGTCTTGGGGCAAATGAAAGAACTGAGCCTAAGCATCACCCCAAAATTTTCATCCCTGACTTCTGACTAAATATTTGTTGTTATAAATCAGTACGTGTATGAGTCCTAGACTTGCCTCTTCATTTCTCCTCTCAGGACATTTGGTACTGGGCCCCCTCCCCCTTCTTAATCCTATCCCTTATCCTCTTAGACTTTCCCTCTGAATGAAAACAATATAGATTAACTACAGTTCTAAAAAGACATCTGAATCCCTTCCCTGTGATTTCTACCTGTGGTAAAAATACTTCCAACAAGGATAAGCTTTATTATAACATTGACTAATCACAACAATAACATAGCAAGTAGTAATTATTATTTTGGCTACTCTGTATTGAGACCTTATTATAGGTCGAGTATTCTGAGAGGTTGTTAATATGTCCTACTCTTATCTTAGGTAATTATGTGAATTAGGTGAAATATATAAATATAATAATATATTGAAATATATTATATTGAAATATAATATATTGAAATATATAAATATAAATATATAAAGTACTTTAGCTTGGCATTGGGCATGTAGTAATGCTTAGTTAATAAATGATTATAATCATCAATATAAAATTATTAATTACAGTTATTAATGTTGGTTCCCTATTTGGTCTTTATACCATCCCTACGCAGTAAGAATTATAATGACCCCATTCTAGAAAGGAGGATACAGTGCCCATCAGTGAAGTAAGCTATAAATAACACACACTCAGACCTGAGAGCATTTGTGTTTTCACAAATGCAGTGGTTACAATTATATGTGTGTAACTTTCTGATATCCTGGATTTTACATATTTATTTGGTCTTGAATGTCACTTTATTTTTTTCTGCCTTATTGATGTGTAATTGAAACACCACACACTGCACAGATTTAATCTTTGTAGTTGGACGAACTGTCGTATGCATTTTCCGGTGTTACCCTCACCACATTCAAGGTTATGAATGTACCGTCACCTCCAAAAGTTTCCTCCTGTCCCTTTGTTTTTGTGTGTTTTTGTTTTTGTAGCAAGGGCACCTAACATGGGACATACCCTTTTAACAAATTTTGAAGTGCGTATTCAAATTACGCACTAGGTCTTACCACTGATCTCCAGAAGTTACTCTTCTATAATTATAACTGTCTACCCACTGCACAACTTTCCATCTCTAATCTCCTGGGAGCTACCATTCTATTTTCTGCTTCTGTAAGTTGATCTATTTTAAATACCTTATGTAGTGGAATCATACAGTCCTTGTTCTTCTGTTACTGACTTACTTCACTTAGCATAATGACTCCCAGGTCCATCTTTGATGCTAAATATCAACCTTATCCATGATCTTTTATTTCTGTTTTTAAGAAGTAAAGCTTCTGAAAATCAGGATAAGTGCTATTACTATTATTTTTCAAAAATAATTAAAGGCATTTTACTCCAGTCATGCTCATTTCGAGTCCCAGGCCACTTCATACTCACATTGCCAGGGATTTTCCTACTGAATGTACTACGGTATAAAGTTTATTGTCCTCTGTGCCCCTTTCCCTCTGCCCAGTTTCCTTTACCTTATTTTCTCTATAGCAAAGGACAACCATAAAAGCAACGAAGGCAAATACTCTCCAGAAAGCAATCAGAGCAGAAAAAGAACTTCAAGCCCAGAGGTGTTTTCATGGCAAAGGGAGTTGATGTGTGGGGAGCAGGTTATAAAAACTAAGCAAGCTGGCCCAGAAAAGACAGGAGGCCATGGGACCAGACTAGGGAATGGTAAGAAAGGTCCATAGGAGCAGAGGAGGAGAAATCTTTTTGGAGTTTGGGGAGGGGGCAACTTCCTTTTTGTATTGCTTTAAATGGTTGAGGAAATTTCAGAGAGAGCTTTAGTCCTGTATGGGCCATATTCCTTTAGCTGTGGCGTAGTCCGAAACAGAAATGGGTTTGTAGTGAGTGTGCAAGTGGGTGAGCTTTGAGAGGTGTCTTGGGTACAAGAGTATTATAGATAGGAAAACAAAACATAACATCTAAAGGTAATATGGTTGCAGAATAACTTAGGAGTACAATTAACCCTTGAACTATATAAGTTGGAACTGCAGGGGGGTGCACTTACACATGCGTTTTTTTTAATACAATACAGTATTGCAGATATATTTTTTTCCTCTTCCTTGTGATTTTCATATTAACATTACATTTTCTGTAGCTTACTTTATTGTAAGAATACAATATATCATAAAGATAGCATACATAGTATGTGTTCTTCTACTGTTTATTTTATCCCTAAAGCTTCTGGTCAGCAGTAGGCTATTGGTAGTTAAGTTTTTGGGGAGTGAAAAATTGTACATGGATTTTCCACTTTGTGGGTATGGGGTTGGTTCCCCCTAATGCTCATGTTGTTCAAAGGTCAACTGTATTCTAAATACACTATCTTGGGGCACCTGGGTGGCTCAGAGGGTTAAGCCTCTGCCATCGGCTCAGGTCATGGTCCCAGGGTCCTGGGATCGAGTCCCACATCGGGCTCTCTGCTCAACAGGAGCCTGCTTCTTTCTCTCCCTCTGCCTGTCATTTCCTCTGTTTGTGCTCTCTCTCTCTGGCAAATAAATAAATAAAATCTTTAAAAAAATACAGTATCTTGTTTGGAGAATCTGTAGGTAGATCAGTTATATCATCTTGATGCTTATAATGTAATGTTAATGGAGGGGGCAGTTGGTTTGGTGTGAGTCTTTGAGAATTGATACCTAAAAAGTGCCTGACACAGTGCCTGGCATATAATATGTGCTAAATAGATGCTAATTTCTATTATTCACTGTTACATAAATGCACAATAGACATGCAGCTTATATTTAAAGCTGAAATTGAAACTTAAAGATATCTACGACTTTGTAATTATTAGTGATATTTAATTAACACTTTATTTCTTACTGGTCATGCAGGGTGCCCTGAATTTCTGTCTTCTCAACACTCAACTCTTGTAGTCCAGGATCATAGCACAATTTACATGTATTTTATATTTTAGAGTTTATAGAAGACTTCCCATAGAAATATTTTTTTAAAAAATTAGAATGTCAGAGTGCCTTGGTGGTTTAGTCAGTTGAGTGGCTGACTCTTGATTTTGGCTCAAGTCATGATCTCAGGGTCCTGGGATTGAGCTCTGTGTTGGCAACAGTTCTCCCTCAGTGGGGAGTCTGCTTGAGGACTCTCTCTCTCCCTCTGACCCTTCTGCCATAGTCTGTCTGTCTGTCTCTCTCTCAAATAAATAAATAAATAAATAAATAAAAAGAAAGTAGGGTGCCAAAATTTTTACCTTAGAAATTTTTTGAGCTTGAGCTTGGCTCTGTGGAAATAAGACATAGATAGGTTCAGCATATCTTGTCTCATTGACATTTCAACTGCTTATGGAAAATTAACATCGGAGAAATTGAGGCAAGACTTGTAGCTCTTCCTCAGCTCCCTGACTTCCTCTAGAAGTAAAGGAAACTTAGGTAGGAACATTGAGTTCTTCTCAAGGTTCTTCTTGTGGAAGAGCAGCATTAGATACAGGTCTGAGCCCTGTGGTAGCTCTCAACAAATTCCACGTAAAATGGTTTCCATAATGCTTTGCAGAGAACAGAATTCTAACCGATTACGTTTTCTTAGACTAACTTCACCATTTGAGTATCCAATACCCTTTGAAGTCTCTAGTTACTTTTCCCCAAGATGTCATGGAAGGAGATCTTCATGACCCTTTGATCTGCTCCTGAGAATCTATGTAGAATCAGCCTTTCTTGTAGTTGACTTGTGCCTGCCACTGTTTTTAGGAATCCACCTAGTGGAAATTATCCTTTCTTGAATCTTAGGTCAAACAGCCTCCACATGTATCTATTTCATAGCTATAATGGAAGGAGATTCTAAAGTGTGGTTTGCGTATTGTAACTTAGCCAAAGATTTAAACAACAGGTATTTACAATACTTAAAAAAAGTGATGGTACTGATAATGCAAACTATCTAGAACATATTCACATACATTTTAAATGATTCTGTTAGATAATTGCTCATGTAATATAATCATTTTGGTCATTGTTAAGATGATTCTTAAACTTATTAACCTCTTTGAAAAATCAATATTTACATATTGTGGGTAATTAAATTCATATACATATATTGAGGAAAGGATATTCACAATGAATTTAATCTAACATAATAAGGAAATTTTCTTAATTAGTGGTATATTAAATCAATGATGTCCCAGCCAAATTTATTCAAATTGCAAGTGATAAAACCATTTCAAAGCAGTCTAAGAAAGTTCTGGGATAAAAATACAGGAAAGCATCTAGGTATTACAAGGAGTAGCAGCATCAAATCTCTGCCTCTTTTTCTTTATACTTTTTAAAAAATCTTTATCTCTGTTGATTAGTTTAATTTATATATACACTCAATAGCTTTCCAATTTACATTTCTCAGTTTATGAGAAGAGCCTAGAGTGACTTTATCTTAGCCTCATTTTTAAATTTTCAAGAAAGAGTTCTAGTTCCCCTCCAGCATGGTCAAGTGCCTAGTCTGATCCGATCAGCTATGTAGGGCGCCTGCCTGCCCTGATCACCAAGAACTCTGCACATAGTAACTATAGTCTGTATAACTATAACTATTATCTATATAACTATAGATTATCTGTAGCTATAATCTATATAAAGGGGGGCCCTTAGAGCCCAGCAAAGACTGCAGTAGGAATGCTCCACTGGGTTTGTGCAAAGTCAGAGTCCTGCAGGTGTGGCCAAGGGCTCAGGGTCATATAGAAGAAATGTAAAATCAGGTGTCGATTTCTGAGACAGAAAGAAAGAGTAAGAGACCCCAACTTTTTTTCCTACCACAGACAATAAAAACAACAAAACCCTAAAATTATGTTTTAACTTTAGAAAGCACAGAGGTAGAAATAGGTTTGAGCAATTTTAAAAAGCAATCATTTTCATGTCTTAAGAGCTAAGTTGGACATTTTGTGTGTATTAAAAATATATCATAAATCACGGGTGGAAGGGGACTTAGAAATATTTGTCTATTTTTTCTTCTTTGGCCAAAGAGGAAAGTTAGGCTGCATTAAGAAAAGGATGTGCCCCTGTTTACACAGCTGATTAGTTGCAAAGCTAGATTTAGAAGCTTTTTCTGAATCCTGAAGAATGTAAGTGGACTGCTGCCTTTGGAACATTGGCCCAGAAGTCTGGTATCACATTGACTTGCTTGGTTTGCCTTTTGGAAATGATCCAGGCCTGGTTATAAACAAGAATTGCTCTTTAATTGGAGTGCTCTGAGTTACGGCTCTTGGCATTAAAAACTGTATGCCTTTCATTGTTGCCCGACAGTCTCTTGATAAGAAACATTGTTCCCTTCACATCCTCTATATTTGATATTGAAGATTTGATATCTTGTGTTCTGGGTTGAATAATGTCCCCCCAAAAGTTCATGTCTACCCAGAACCTGTGAATATGACCTTACTTGGAAGTAAGTAAGTATCTTCTTTGCAGATATAATCAGGCTAAGAGGAAGTCATACCAAATAAGAGAGGGCCCTAAATCCAATATGACTGGTATCTTTATAAGAAGAAAAATATTTGGACAAAGCCCCAGATACACAGGGAAAACACCATATGAAAATGAAGGTAGAAATTGAAGTGATGTGTCTATAAGCCAAGGAACGAATGCCAAGGATTACAGACAATAATCAGAAGCTGGAAGGGAGGCATGGAACATATTCCCCCTCAGACGACCCAGAAGGAATCAACCCTTACAACACCTGGATTTCAGATTTTCTGGTCTCCAGAACTGTGAGATAATAGAGTTTGTGGTGGTTGTCCTAAGCCACATTATCTGCAGTAAGTTGTTGTAGCCATGCTAGGAAATTAACGCACCATGTCATGCATGTGTAGGGCATATGTAAGTTTCTTATAGATTAACACTTGGAATTCATACAAAATAAACAACAGGATAATTTAATATTAAAACTAGACGTGTGCAAGGCAGCCTTCTGGGTTTTCGTAAACAGCAGTTCTAACCAAGACCTTCTTTACCTCTTCTCAGCATTTTGTTTAGAATGGCAGGAAAAAGTGTGACCACTAGGACCAAAAGAATGCAAATGCCTTGAGTAGCAAACTAGGCATATTGTAGGGCACCTTTCCAAGTTATCTCTGCCTTTCATTTTACAACTCTGTAAATTGTATAACATTAATAACAATGCATCTGATTCTGGTTCATAGCAATGCAAATGAACTATATTCAGGGGACTGTAATTGTCTAGTTTTTCATCTATTTTCAAATTCATTTAGCATTCCTGATTGCCTATATATGTGTGGTTCTTTGAATCCTCCTTAGAACTGGTTGTAACATTCTGGGTTCTCTCATTGATTGATTGAGTTAAATAATATCTTAGACATATGCTCATTTTATATTTTCATAGGGGTCATGACTTTACTCTCTGTAAAAATCTGTCCTTTAATAAGAATCTAGTGTTAATTCTTATAATTCTTAATTTTGATAACCTCCTTCAGAACTTAAGGCAAAGAGAATTACAAGGGCAAAATTTCCATTTCTCCTGTGTTAAAAGCCTTTCTAAACTTCCAAAAGCGTTTTTACAAGATTTTAACTTCCTATTTTAACAAGTAATATCCATTGTAGATGATAAAAAGAATATAAAAAAAATCTTAAGATAGATTCTGGAAAATTAGTCAAAGCAATGCCCTTGGTCTCTTTGGCAGTGCCAATCCAGAGAACAAGGCTTGAAGTTATTCTTTGCTTCCAATCATACTTGGGCTAAAACAAGCTTCCTAGACCTACCATAACCTCAACCTAAGTTGACAACAGGAACTTAAATCTAATTTTTTTAAAAAAATATTTTATTTATTTATTTGACAGACAGAGATCACAAGTAGGCAGAGAGGCAGGCAGAGAGAGAGAGAGGCGGAAGCAGGCTCCCTGCTGAGCAGAGAACCTGATGCGGGGCTCGATCCCAGGACCCTGAGATCATGACCCAAGCCGAAGGCAGAGGCTTAACCCACTGAACCACCCAGGTGCCCCTTAAATCTAATTTTTAAAGCTTCTTCATTGATGTGAAATGGCTTTGAGAGGGTAATTGATATTGCCCTTTAAATTCTTAAAAACTAGCTTGAGGATCATACTAGCATGAAAGGTGATCCAGTGATGACGTTGTATCCCTCTGATAATCTCATGTCCAACTGGGGCTAGGGAAACAAGAGTATTCAGAAGGCTTAGGAGGGAAAGGCAGCATGCCAGATGTGTCCCGGGCAGAATAGAGTCAATTTTGCTGAACATAAGAAGTAATGACCCATAAAAACTCCTGGTTCCTGCTCTAACACAGGAGGAGACTAGAAAAAACACACAGCACCTTAACTTGCAGCCTGGGATACCCCAGAGTTTTGGGTGTTTTCTTTTTTTGTTTTTGTTTTTGTTTTGTCTTTTAGGTTTTTCACAGGCCGAGCTCCAGAACTGAGAGTCTGGCTTGGAAACTGACTCAATTGTTGGGCGCTGGATATGTTTGATGCAAAGTCTCTTTCTGTTCTCCGTATATAATCTGTGTTCTGTTGATACGACAGGCCCACAGCGTAATGACTTAAGATGGCTGATCTCCCACCCTTGTGTAGGCATTTTCCAACATGACGGAGTTGATTTTCACTTCTGTTTTTCAGTCCCTGCTGACTCTGTTACTCAGTTCAGAGTGCGTGGTTTCTTGGCTGACATGAGAGTCTAGGATATTTGCAGGTCCTCTGGAGACTTCTGCCTGCTCTTGTCTCTTCAGCCAGCACCATCTTTGTCTTTCACAGCTCCTCAGGTGGCTGAAATTTTCACAGCTTGTTAGGTGGCTCTGGCTTTCACAGTTTGTGGCCCTGAATGGCTGCTAGGGGAACAGCATTTTCACTCCTTCCCAAAGCCAAGCTTCGCAGTGGAAATGTGTGAGTTGTGCCAGTAGCCTCCCAGAAATCCTGCGGTTGTGGCAGATGCAAGCTAACGCAGCATGGAGATGAGATTTCTTCCAGATTGGGAATTGATGTCCCCAACAGAAAGGGAATTGTACTGACTTTGTTCTCAAGTAAGTTGTGACAAGTGGAAGTAAGAGCACCACCACATAAAATTGCTGGCAAAATAAACAGCAAATAGCATTATATGTGGAATATTGGTCCCTGTATATCTTTTCTCTTTTAATAGTTGTTAATATAGCCAAGATGCTAAAATGTATTTAATAGAGGGTTCCCTTGATATACCACTATTTTCAGGAGCCAGGGAAAAATAGTGTTTTATCAGGAAGAAGGTAATAAGCAGGAATTGAAATGTTTTCATTTGGATCCTAAGTGGTGCCTGAGGTAAAATTGCACAATGTTAAAGCAACAATAATTGGTTCCTCCTGGCTTTCTCCATTGAAGGAAATTGAAATTCAATTGACTTTCAATGGAATAGTCATGGAGTTCCAATTGTCATTGCTCTGACTTTGTGCTTGTCTATCCCAAGAATGGTATGGGAGCCAAAAAAGAGAAGGTTCTGAAACAGCTGGGAAAATCAGCACAATCATTTTAGGGCAGATTGGAGGGGAATGAAGTATTCCAAATATGTGAATAGATTTCAGTGTACCTCAGAGCATGTAATTGATGGGTTCCCATTGTCAACATTGATGTAAATATAGTTGGAAGTGGGTTGCGGTTCTTGTGTAATTATTGATGGTAAAGAACAGTTTAATAACAAGAGGTTAAACCATGACAACAGTGTAGGCTTGGAAGCTAAATGAGAGATCAACACTGAGTCTCTTTGTTTTGTGGATTTGGAGAATTTTAAATAGTGTTGCAAGGTACTATCATAAAATAATTATAGTAGCTCATGCTTATAGTTAGATATTATGCCAATTTATCTTATTTATTACTTGACAAAAAAAAAGTTTAGCACTGGTCCTTTTTATCGATGAGGAATCTCAGAAAAGTCAGGTGTCCTTTTCGAGGTTAATATAGCTAGATAATTGTCGTGCCAGAATTTTTAGTCCAAGGTGAATCTTCACCTCTGTAAAACCCTTAGTCTATGCAAGGTTTTTTAGAAGGGGGGGGGCAAAACCCCAAACTATTGGGACTACAGATTTCCTATTAATAAGAGTAAAGCACTAGAATTGTTAACATGATGTTTGAACAAGCTAGTTGGAGAAATACAGTGAAAAAGAGCCATTGATTATTTGATTAAAAAATTCTGCTAAAATGCCTCAGTTTTGTTCAATGTACCAGATTAAACATGCATTAAAGACATATTTTTAAACATTTCCTTATGGAACATTTCAAACAAATTCAAAAGTACAGAGAATAATATTAGACAATCTTATATACTCATCACTTACCTCAAGCAGTTATCAACTCACGGCAAATTACTTTTCATCTCTACTCCCAAATACTTCCCTGCTACTAACAATCTTATGAAACAAACCTCAGTGGTTCTATTATTTCATACATAAATACATCAATGTGCATTTCTAATAGGTCAGAACTCCTTATTTTAAAATGATCACAGTATCATTTTAGATATTATAACTCCTTAATAGTCAAATATTCAGTCATTGTTCCATTTCCTAAAATATCTAAGAATTTTTTAAAGTAAGCTGTACTAACAGGGAGCCTGGTTGGCTCAATCAGGTCAGTGACCAGCTCTTGATTTCGGCACAGGTCAGGTCATGATCTCAGGGTTGTGAGATTGATTCCTGAGTCAGGCTCTATGCTCTGTTTGGAGTCCCTTTGAGATTCTCTCTCTCTCTCCCTCTTTTCTTCCCCCCACTCACATTTGCTCTCTCTAAAATAAATAGATAAAATCTTTTTTAAAAAAAGGTAAAATCAGCTTTAGTAAGGTACAGCTTACATAAAATAAAGCAACCTATTTTATGTTTACTGTGAAATGATTTTTTTTTTTCCCTTTAAGTAGGCTCTGCCTGGGGGACCTAACTCAGGGCTTGAACTCACAACCCTGAGATCAAGACCTGAGCTGAGATCAAATCAGGCTTAACCAAGAGAACCACCCAGGTACCCCCAGTGAAATGATTTTAACAAATATATACACTTTTATACCACTACCAGAATCAAGATACAGAATAATTTCTTCATGCCCCAAGTTCCCACTGGCTTTTTCTCAATTTCTCTTCTGCTCAACCCCAGGTCTAGGAAACTACTATTCTGCTCTCCATCATGAAAAATTGTTCTTTTCTATTTGATTTTTGGTTTTGTCTGTAATAGTTCTTTTCTTTGTCATTTTAGTTTAATTTCCTCTTGTTTCTAGTTCCTTACTTTTATAAGTGATTTGAATCTTTTTGCCAAATGCTTAAAACTATCAATAGTCCTCTAAGAACTCCTTCAGTTTTATCCCATAAATTGACACATTGCTTTTTCATTTTTATTTTGTTCAAAATATTTTCCAATTTTCCTTTGATTTTTTTAAACCAATATTTTATTTAGAATTTTGTTGTTTGGTTTTCAAATATTTGGGGATTTTCTGTCAATCTTCCTGTAACTTATTTCTAATTTAATTCTCTTTTGGTCAGAAAATAGACTTTCTGTGATTTCAGTCAATTTGACTTAATTGTGACTAGTTTTGTTGACCAGCATATAACATGTCTTGGTGAATGTTCCATGGACATTGGGAAAGATTATTGGTTATGCTGTATTGAGTGGTATGTTCTAATAAATGTTAGGTTAAGTAGGTTGTGGTGTCATTTTACATTGTTAAACACTTTTTATTCTACTTATAACAATTAATTAGAGTGTAAGATAAAATATCCAGTTATGTTTGTGAATGTATTATGTAGCTTTTATGTGTGTACATCTATTTAAAATTGTTATGTCCTCTTGAGGGATTATTTTGTCTTCTCTTTCTAATGTGAATTTAGTCTATATACATATATAGAGAGAGAACTATTAAATATTTTTTATCTTTATTATTGGCATAATACAGCTTTTCTCATTCTTTATAGTAAACTCCTTGAGATTATAGTGGTTGTCTTTAGAGATTTTAAAATCAGGTCTTGTTTATATTCACTTTGACAAATTCTACTTCTTGTAAGTATTTGGAACATTTACATTTAATGTAATTATTGATATGGTTGAATTTAAATCTACTACCCTCTTTTGTGTATTCTACTTTTATCTATTCTTTGTGTCTGTTATCTCTTTTTCAGCCTGTTGTGCATATTTTTAAAATAATTCCAGTATCTCCTTTTATTCTTTCTAATTGTTGCTCTAGGATTGATAATATGCATTTTTTATTACAATCTACTTTCAAATAGTCGTATACCACTTTACATTTAAGACCTTTACAACTCCATACTTCAATTTCTCCAATTTCTCCTCTTTTGCCTTTGTATCATGTGTTTTACTGCTATATAAATTATAACCCACAAAATAATACATAGGTGACATTTTTAATTTAAACTGTTATTACCTTATTACCTTTAAGCTCAGTTTCAAACACATGTATGTTTGCCTTTCTCAGAGTTATAATCAGTAATTTTTCTTTTTCTTTGTTTTCGTTTGTTTCTTTGTTTTTGCTGCAAAAGCTTTTTTTCCCCCAGTTGGTCCATGGTTTGGGAGAGAGCTCCAAGGTGGTTGAAAAGCTGCCTAGTGGCTGCTGTAAGAGGCTCTGGCACAAGCCCTGGCACCAGGGTGATGTCAGAGGGGCTCCTGAAAGACCGCTGAGCTCCAGAAGCTTCTAGTTGTGTTTGAGAATGAGCCTTTGGAAGAGATCCTCATCCAGCCCAGCCTGGGGGCTGCCCAGTCTGCAGAGCTTAATTGGGTGGTCACCCATCTTCCTCAGTTTCACCTCCTCATCCAAGAAGTGATTCACCAGAAAGTTACAGAGATGGGAATCTGCAAGAACAGAACCCAGGACATATGTAAAGATGTAAAAGGGCTTGGTTCAGGATCTTCTCCAAAGCCAGGGTGGCTTCCTTGGCATCCAGAGTTTTACCCCACTCCTCTTGGGATAACTTCTGCAGTCCTGGAAGAGGATGCAGCCACTGTGGTGGTTTTGCATCTTCAAGAGATGCTCAGTGTCCTCATATTTCTCCTCAGCCAAGTGACTCACAGAAGCAGCCTGTGCCCCCCAGAGCCACATGATCATGGTCAAAATAGAATCCTAGAGAGAAGTAGGTGTAGGAGGCCCATAGAAGCATGTTGATTAGGTTGTTGTTGTTAGCCTTCACCTTGGTGGAATGATTCTGATATGCCTGGAAGCTCATGGTTGATCAGTAATAAAGAGCTAAGCTCAAAATAGAGTATTAGCTGGTCCCAGAGGAAGAGGGTGTCTAAGAAGATGGCTCTGAGGTTTCCAACTGGGAACAAGGTTGAGAATGGTTAGAGGCTAGTAGAAGGGGTGTCCTTGGGTCTGTTCCATACAAACACTGTTGAAACAAGAGACAGATCTGCCGGAACACTGGATACTCTGCCTAATAGGTAATTTTTCTAAGGAATACAAATTTGTTTTGTTTTTAAGATTTTTGTTATTTATTTGACAGAGACACAGACAGAGAACAAACACAGCAGGGGGAGTGGGAGAGGGAGAAGCAGGCTTCCCGCAGAGCAGGGAGCCTGATGCTTCTGGGCTCAATCCCAGGACCCAGGGGTCATGACCTGAGCTGAAGGCAGATGCTTAACAACTGAGCGACCCAGGAGCACCTAAGAAAACTAGTTTATTCTAGTGAAAAATTAAGAGTCTGCAATCTGGCTATTAGGGTGCTCGTTATAAATATGTTAGTCACTGTAAGTTTTTTTTTTAAGATTTTATTTATTTATTTGACAGACAGAGATCACAAGCAGGCAGAGAAGCAGGCAGAGAGAGAGGAGGAAGCAGGCTCCCCGCTAAGCAGAGAGCCCAATGTGGGGCTCTATCCCAGGACCTCAGGACCATGACCCGAGCCAAAGGCAGAGGCTTTAATCCACTGAGCCACACAGGCACCCTAAGATTTTTTTTTTTCAAATAGTGAAATGTATTAGTTCTGTTCTTTCATAATGATTATCCCAACTGTAGCAGCTTAAAATAGTATACATTTCACATACAGTTTCTATTACTCTAAATTTCTTTGCATAAGGGTGCCTGGGTGGTGCAGTGGGTTAAACCTCTGACTCTTAGTTTCAGCTCAAGCCCTCATCTCAGGGTTGTGAGACTGAGACTTCCTGGACTCTGTGCTCAGCATGGAGTCTGCTTGGGTTCTCTCTCCTTCTCACTGTGGCCCTCCTGCTTGCACTCCTTTTTTCTCTCTCTAAAAAAATAATAAAAAGTTTCTTTGCATAGATACAATTGCTGATCTTGTATTTTCTTTCTTTTCTTTGAAGAACTCTATTACAATTTATTATAAGGTAGCTTTTATGGTGATGAATTCTGTAAGCTTTGGTTTGACCCCCCAAATCCCTATTTGTAGCCAGTTTCGAAGACTATATCCCCTGGATAAATAATTTTATGTTGCTTTTTTTTTTTTCTTTGCTTTGGGTTTATACTTTTTTTTTTTTTTAAGTTTGCATGGCTTCAGAAAATAAATCTTCACTAGCCTTACTTTTGTTCCCATGTGCAGTGTGTCTTATTTCTCTGACCACTTTTAAGAGTTTCTCTTTACACACAGGTTAGTATTTTATGCCTATCAATCTTGATGTTGTTTTCTTTGTGTTCATCCTTTTTAATGTTTGACGCACTTCTCACATTTTTAGATCTATTATTTTCATCAAATTTGAAAAAAATTTTTAGTTATTTCTTAAAAACCTGTTTCTGTCTCTGTCAGGATTCTGATATTATCTCCCTTGTATCCAAGGCCCTGTTCATTTTTTTCAGTCTTTTATTTCCCTCTGCTTCATGTGGGTGGATTCTGTTGTATATCTTAAAGTTCATTGATCTTTCTTTCTTCAGTGTCTAATCTTCTGTTAAGCTCACACTTTGGATTTTTCATGTTAGATAGGATGTTTTTCATCTGTCTTAATTTTGTTTGGCACTTTTGATACCTTACTTTCCTTTTCTCGTCATACTTAAACATTTTCTTTTCCATAGACCTAAGAATATGGGGTGAATCTGCCCCAGTTTCTACTGAATGTCTGGCTATAGCCATTCATCGCCTGTTCCACTTGTGTAATTAGTCATTTCTTTAAAAAGCATTGGCTTTTTTAGGGATGAATTAAGAGTCTGAAGCTGTATGTTAGAGTGCCCATTTCTAGTTAGACATTTTTTTTAAAATTAGAGACATTAGTCTTATATTACTGTTTAATCTCAAATTTAGCAGCTTAAAACAATATTTTTCTTATATCATAGTTTCTGCAGCTTGGGTCTCTTGCCTGGCTTGACTTTGTGTTCGGCTCAGGGACTCACAAAGGTATAGTGAAAGTGATAGCCAGGTTGTATTGGCATCTGGAGGCTTACCTGGGAAAGAATATACTTTCAAGCCCAAATCCTGTTTTTGTTATTGGGATTCATTTTTTTCCAGTGTTACGATTCAAGGCTCCAGCCTTTGTTCTCTGTTTGCTGGAAGCTGCTTTCTCATTCTAGAAAGGGTTTCAGTCCCTTGCCATGAGAAGTCTCCATCATGGCCATCTACTTCATCAAGAGAGCAAGAATAATCTCTAAATCTGATGCAGTCTCCCACAAAATAATGTAATCTTGAGAGTAACTTCATCGTGTTTGCCATATAATCTAAAGGGAGTAACAGCCAGTAACCTTTGAAGTATTCTATTAATGAGAAACAGTACAGATTTCACTCATACTCAAGGCAATTATGCAGATGTGTAGACATGAGTAGTGGGAAATATTGGAGATCTGCACACTATATGAAAGCTAGAAGTTTTTAAAAAGGAAAATAGATAGTGAGTTCATACTAATCTTATTCAAATTCAAGACTACAAGATTTTTGCTTTTCTCCTGTATCTTACATTTGTACCTCCTCTTTCCCATCTAAAATGTCAGTCTCCCAAGAACAATGTACTTTTCAGTTATATTTATATAAAAATGCATACATAACAATCTGAGAATTACAGTACCATCAATATGATGTTTGAAGATAGCTTAAGAATTTTTTCTGCGCTGCTTTATTTTTAAAATGTGATACTGGGTATACTTGTCAAACATTGTCTTTTTTAATTGGCATATAATTGACATATAACATTATATTAGTTTAAGGTTGTACCACATAATGAGTCAATGTATGTATGTAATGAGAAATGATCACCATAGTATGTCTAGTTAACATGCATCATTACAAAGTTAAAAAAAAATTTGTGATGAAAACTCTTAAGATCTAGTCTCGTAGAAACTTTAAAAAATGTAGTATGTTATTACTAACTGTGGTTACAAATGATTGTCTTTTAAATATGTTGCGGTAATTCTTACAAATGAGTGTAAAATAAAGCATTTTTTTTCCATTTTAATTTTCATAGTCTACTTTAAAGTCTTATTTTGTTTTAAAATACATAAAATTTGCATGACTCCAGTGTCACATCTTTCAAATATGGTGCATTGAAGAATCAGTCTAGTTTCTATCCCTTGGCCTGCAGTTGTCCAGTCAGCCCCCTTTCCCTCTTCTCCTTCAGTCCTAGTTAAGTGCTAGGATACTTTCTGTGTCTATAGATTTGTCTGTTCTGGACATTTTGTGCAAATGGAATCATATAACGTGGCCTTTTGTGTCTGGCTTCTTTTACTTAGCATAATGTTTTCAAGGTGCAACCGTGTTGTAGCAGAGTTTAGTACTTACCTCATTCACTTTTATGGTTGAATATTCAACGTATGATATTCTATATTTTATTTTTTCCATGTTGCCATTGATGGACTTAGGTTATTTCTTTCATTATTTTGAATAATGCTGGGAACATTTGAGTGTGTGTGTGTGTGTGTGTGTGTGTGTGTGTATATATATTTTTTTTTTTGCATGAGACATAAGTTTTATTTCTGTTGTGTATATATACCTCAGAGTGGAATTGTTGGATCAGTTGGTAACTTTAGGTTTAACTCTTTGAGGACCTGGCAGAGTGTTTTCCAAAGTGATTGCAGTATTCTATGTTTCCCCCAGCAATGTACGAGTGTTCTTGTTTGCCCACCTCCTTTCCAATATTTGGTGGTATATATATTTTGATTATAGCCATCCTAGAGATTGTAAATATAGCCATCCTAGAAGTTGTAAAGCAGTATCTCATTGTGGTTTTGGCTTGCATTTCCTTGATGGCTAAGGATGATAAAATACTATTTTCATCTGTTTGTTGACCATTTGTTTATCTTCTTTAGAAAAATGTCTGTTCAGATTCTTTGTCCATTCTACCCTATTTCTTTTACTTACCCTATAAGACCATTTAACAAATCTCATACTTCTATTATTTTTAAAATAAATAAATGCATAGATGTAAATATCCCTCATAGATAAATGGTAGTTCTTGACATACAGTATACTTCACCTTGCTTTGTTAACACAATGTTGATTGCTCCATAAGTATATGGAGAGAAATTCCTCATTCCTTTTTAAAACTGTATCCTATTGCGATGGCATGTCATATCTTATTTTACAGTTTGCTCATGTTGTACTTTACCCAGTTAGTCCCCTAATTTTTGAATATTTGGGTTTCCAATTTGTGTGCCATTTCAAGTAATGCTGCATGGAATAATCTTCTGTATATATCTTAATAATTTTCAATATATCTTTAACAAATTCCTAAAGGTAGTTTTAAATTAGGATACAAATAAGTATACACTTCTTTAGATATTTTTAAATGTCTTTCCATAAAGGTTGTGCCGTTTTTAATGACCACTGATAAGGTGTGAGAATTCTAGTCTTTCAACAACTTCATTCAAAATTATGTTGTCAAACTTGGGATTTTTACACTGAGACAGGAGAGAAATGACATGTCAGGGCAGTTTTAATTTGCATTTTGTCATGGTTAAAAGCCATTAGCAATTAATTTTCCATGAAAGGGCTATTCATAGTTCTGTCCCATTTTTCTTTTGGTCTGAGACATAGAGACACAGTTTTCTGTTTGTTTACAAAATAATATAACAGAATACATCACACACAAAGGGATTTGTGTTACTCTTATGTGTGTAAACACTTCTGTATAGGGCTCTTCCATGTCCAGTTAAATGTTCTGAGGGGACAACTTCCATGAGAAAACTACATTTCTTTGCATTACAAAATGGTAGTGTCAGTGCCTATAAAAAATAATGTCTGCCCCTCTTTTAGATCCCTGGGAGTAATAGGGAACATTTACTGGTTAAAATCAGTTTGCCTTTTAAGTTCATACTCCTTTACCCAGGTCTGTCTTTGTGGATCTTTTTTGTTATTTATTTTTTAAAAGATTTTATTTATTTATTTGACAGAGAACACATTAGCACAGGGAGTGGCAGACAGAAAGAGAGGGAAAAGCAACTCCCCGCTGAGCAAGGAGCCCGATGTAGGGCTCCATCCCATGACCCTGGGATCATGACCTGAGCGGAAGGCAGTCTTTTAACCCAGTGAGCCACCCAGGCGCCCTATGGGTCTTTTTGGGATGAAAGCTTTTTAGCAAAGGACGAACTGGTATCACCTGAGAAGTGGGTCTTTCTACAGAATTGATAAGCTCCTCCTAAACAGGGAAATTTTTAAAAAGTACAACCTAGAATTTTGTCACTATCAATAACACAAAAGTATTGATTTCTTGTTCTTTGTTTTGAATTGTTCTAGGTAACATGTTCAGAAGAAAAGAACTACAGATTTTTCTTTTCTAAGATTTTATTTGGGGCACCTTGGGTACCTCAGTGGGTTAAGCCTCTGCCTTTGGCTCAGGTCATGGTCTCAGGGTCCTGGGATTGAGCCCTGCATCGGGATCTCTGCTCAGTAGGGAGCCTACTTCCCCCTCTCCCTCTGCTTGTCTCTCTGCCTACTTGTGATCGCTCTCTCTCTCTGTGTCAAATAAATAAATAAAATCTTTAAAAAAAAGATTTTACTTATATAATTGTCAGGAAGAGAGCGTGTGAGAACAGAAGGAGGCGGAGTGACAGGCAGAGGGAGAAGCAGGCTCCCTGATGAGCAAGGAGCCCAATGTGGGACTGAATTCTAGCACCCTGTGATCATGACCTGAGTGGAATGAAAGAAGACACTTAAACAACTGAGTCACCTCAGTGTATCAAGCACTATAAATTTTAATAATGCCCAATGCAAATTCTTTCTGAAACTTAATGAGAGGGTGAAAATGATGTTTATTAACAATTCTTTTTTAAAAAAGCTTTATATACTTACTTTAGAGAGAAAAAGAGAGAGTGTGAGTAGGGGTAGGGGCAGAGGGAAAGTTGGAGAACCTCAAGCAGACTCCCCATTGAGGGCTGAGCCTGTTGCCAGGGGCTCAGTCCCAAAACCCTGAGCTCATGACCTGAGCTGACATCAAAAGTCAGATGCTCAACTCACTGAGCCACCCAGACACCCCATTAATAATTCTTTATACTAATTTTAAGATTTTTTAAAAAGACAGTTGCAGTTTGGGCAGTTTGAAGTAATTACTATCGGATAATTTCTTTTAGAGAGTTTTGTTTTTTCATGCAATCAGGTCAATAGACATTCTTGTCTGTGAATATTGGTTTTTTTTCCAGAGGACTAATCTTAGAAGAGAATTATATTAGTAATAAGTTCAAATAAAATCTTCAAATCTCAGTGGTTTAAAACAGTGTTTATTTCTTGCTTACCCAAGGTCTAATACATGTTCAGTTTTAATCTATATCTGGAACTCATGTCCTCAAGGGCAGCTTGGTAGGGAATATAGAGAGAGAGGAGGGACATTGGCTCTAAGGTCCTTTGGCCCTAAAAGGAAACTTGTCATTTCTACTCACAGCCATTTGGCAAGAGTAGTCACATGACTTCAGTCTAACTGCCTAGAAGGCTGGGAAATATAAAGGATTACATGGATATTTAATGTATCCATAGGGATGAATTTCAGAAGAAAAACCTTTTTTGTACTGAAGTACAGGAATCTAAGAATTGTCTTGGGGCACCTGGGTGGCTCAGTGAGTGAAGTGGCTGCCTTTGGTTCAGGTCCTGATCTCAGGGGCCTGGGATTGAGCCTGTGTTGGGTTCCCCAATGAGCGGGGAGTCTGCTTCTTCCTCTCCTGCTTGTGTTCTCACTCTCTGTCAAAAAAAAACATAAAATCTTTCTTAAAAAGATTTTACTTATTTATTTGAGAGAGAGAGAACATGAGAGGGGAGAGCTCAGAGGGAGAAGCAGACTCCCTGTGGAGCTGGGAGCCCAACTCAGGTCTTGATCCCAGGACCCTGAGATCATGACCTGAGCTGAAGGCAGTGGCTTAACCCACTGAGCCACCCAGGTGCCCCGATAATAAAATCTTAAATAGCAATACGGATGATCTCATTGCAATTTGAGAGGAAATAGATTTGGAAGATCTAGAGAAGAGAAGAAAGACATGTCTGGAAAAAGAGAAAGCCACACCAACATGGCATCACATTGTTTATATTTCTTGAGTGAGACATTTCCAGGAATGGCTCTGTCTGTCATTTATTTTAAAGTTGCATTTTGCTTACTGCTATAATTACTTTTCATTACCCACAGATTTTCAGTGGAGATAATACAGAGGACAGCCTTGTGCTGTTGGCAGATGATCATTTAGGGGAAACACATGAAGAAAGATTCATTTGATGATGGTATAAAATGGGGTGGAGAAAGAATTCTCAGAAATTGAGAAAAGCTACAGTTGATATTTAAAATCAAGCTTTTGTGAATATAGAGTGAGATTTCAGAAGATCCTAAATCAGCCCCTCTGCCCCTCTATAAACCCAGTATAAAAATATGGCCCTGGACTCCTACCCCTACAATAAACACAAAGTGTTTCTAACCTTTTAAAGGACAGAGTGACCCCCTAAGGTTGGAGGATTCAGGATCTTTATAGTTAAAGCAGTAAAACCACATTTATTTGCTTGTTAGTGTTTAGTGATATTATATAATTTATGTGTTATCTCATTTAAGTCTAATAAAATAGATAGTAGCTTCTGTATTTTATTAATTAGATGAATGGAGTTCTGCGAGTTTAAATGACTTGCCTGGAATATATATGTTATAGGGATAAGAGGAAGAGGCAAAATGCTTTAAAACAGCATTTTTTTAAAAATATATGCTGATTTGCAGGATTTTTGCCACCAATAAAATCTGCACTTACTGGAACTTAGTATTTGTCCATAGCAGATATCAAAGACACTCCCTCATTCTGGTTCAGAAAAGGAAAGTGATACTACTGTGCTGTCCAATGTGTTGACAGATCATTTCTAGATTTGTTGAGAACCTGTATAGAGGTTTGAGATAGTACTTTCTTTGCTAAGTAGGTTGTAACTGCAGTTCAACACTTCCTAGGTTCATAACATACCTGATGTGGCCACAATATATCTGGCCATTGAAGGGGAGGAATTACATGTTATGTTAAAAACCATTTAATGATTGAAGCTAAGGTAACATAGAATGCTTGTTCCAGGGCTCTAGGAGCCATATTGCCCTAATTCTTCACCTAAAGAACTCATGCTTGAAAAATGCTAATCTATGGAGAAATCCTTTTACAAATTGCTTGATTCCTACCAGCTACCAGTGGAATAAGCAATCTGTTCCTGCATTAATAGGCTACTACCTAGAGGAAACACTTAGGCAAGATAGCAAGCTGTCTTTTAAAATTCTGGAAAGCAAAAATGTCAACGAGGCCTGATTTTACCAAGTGGGCCTTTGAATCCTAAACTGCTTATTAAGACTCGTGTGTTTGGAGCATATGTGAAACAAGCAACGGATTTCTTGCATGTGGTACAATTAGCCAAAACCCAAACCAATAAATATTTGGTCCTTTGATTAGGAAAAGAAAATTCATGTGTTGTCTTACCATTTAGTGGACTATGATTACCATCTATTATGCTTGAATGAGCAATATTTTTTTAATAGACTGTCCTACACTGAAAGCTAGTCTCCTCTTGGAGAGAGAGTGTGTGTATTTACATATCAAAGCACACTTACTGAAATCGTAGTTGGCTCCATTCTGTTTTATAGCTCATCTCCTGGTGGTGACCAAAGCTTGTACTTCTAAACTACATTATGTGTTTTAGTACCTATATATTCCTTTAAAAAATGTGCTAGAATAATCCAATTCCAAAAATATATATAGTTATCTTACATTTTCAGTGAGCCATGCTCTCTAACACATAAGGAAAAGTGATTACATTACAGAAACCATACAATGCTCTCTTAAATTACGTAAACTTCTTGAGGCAAAACTATCTCCCCCACCCTTGCCCTGAGCAGAAATAAAAGCTATATGTAAGCAATATTAAGTGTGTTGCTAAACGTTAGTTTAAAAAAAAAATTCAATTGAAAAAGAAAAAAGGTAGGGCTGAGCAATCAATTTATATCTGGTTCAGAACATGTTACAAATACCAAGAGATTTCAAAGTGTTGAAAATGAATCACAGCAGCATTCACGACTGAGCAGCAACAGGGAATGATATAAAATAAGTTCCCAGCTTGGGGTTTTCTGTAGGTTTCTCCTTTTTCCATGCAATCAATCATGTGCAGTATTGCATTCTTTCCATTTGTGCATTCATCACTGTACTGGCAATTGCACTGGGGAGATTGGACAGAGCAGAGGAGGAAAGGAGTCTGGCTGGACTGTTTAGTGACATAGGTGACAGGTCTTTTCCTTTGAACTTAAGTTTGGGGGTTCCACACATGGAATATGGGGATTCTGGTATGATAAAACAAATTATGATCAAAAATAGATTTTTAAGAACATTTGTGTTGAGGATCTAAGCAAATCCTGAGATCACCAAAGTAGACAGAGATCCAACCACGCCACATGCAAAGCTCTGTGTTTGAAGTTTGGAAGGATACAAAATATCTCTTTTCAGGAGTCAGAAATCTTCAAGGGTTACAGGAAAGTGTTATTTTGTAATTCAGCAGAGTACAGGTTTTCCTCAGTGTCTGAAAGTGTGCTTCTATGAAACCTTTTGGAAGTGGGCATGGCATAAAGCAAAGACCTAATTGGCATTAATCTATATGGAAAACTTTTTGAACATTCCTAGACCTAAAAAAAAAACAAAAACAAAACAAAACAAACTCTCATAGGCTTTCTGATACTTTAGTACACATCTTACACAAAATAAATGGACATAAGATAGAGCACACACGCTCCCGGACACAGTTCAGAGCTGTGGCAGCTTGATGCTGAGATGCTTAGTGGAGATCCCCTGCAACGGATCTGGGTGATGTTACTGTGGCTGTTTGGGTGCTCACTGCCTTTTTAATGTCTCAGCACCAAACAAGTACTGAATGCTATTTTCTTTTCTTTTTTTAAAAAATATTTTATTTATTTATTTGACAGAGAGCGAGAGAGTGAGCACAAGCAGGGGGAGTAGCAGAGGGAGAGGGAGAAGCAGGCTCTCTGCCGAGAGGGAAACTGATGGGGGACTTGATCCCAAGACCGTGGGATCATGACCTGAGCTGAAGGCAGAGGCTTAACCATCTGAGCCACCCAGGCGCCCCCCGAATGCTATTTTCGTTTTTTGCTCTTTTTTCATAAAAGTGAAAATCTCTTTGGATTTCTTTCAGTTAATGAAAACTGGTACTGATGTAGGTCTTTTGTAAAAGCAAAACAGTTTTTCATGCCAGTGTGGAATTTAAGAAACAAAACAGATGAACCTAGGGGAAGGGAAGGCAAAATAAAATACAGTGAAAACAGAGGGAAACCCTAAGAGAGGCTGAACTCTAGGAGATAAGCTGAGGGCTGCTGGAGGGGAGGTGGGTTGGGGGAAGGGATAACTGGGTGATGGATATTAAGGAGGACACTTGATGTCATGAGCCCTGGGCGCTATATGCAACTGGTGAAACAGTAAATTCCTTCTCTGAAACTAATGAAAAAAAAAAGGCGAAGCAATGCCAGAACTTGCTCAAAGCAAGGGATGCCTGTGTAGAGGGCTAGATGAAAGCTCTAGGAAAATCAGTGTCACAGGTCTTTGAAAGAGGAGTTTGGAATGGGGAAGACTGGAAATGCTTAATGGGAAGCATGAAAGAGGTGACTAGAAAATCAACATAGAACAGCAGACTAGAGATGAGAGTGGGCAGTACGCATAGCTTGGGACAGGGCATGAGCCCGCCTGTCTGGAAAAGGGGCTTTATCCTATTTAACATGCTTTCTGAATATGTTATAGGTGACAGGGACCTCGGGAAGACAATTATGGGTAACACAAAGGATTTTCATTTTGGGGACCTCTTAAAGGCATCATTGTTTCCTTTGTTACTTATTTACCATTTTTACAATTCATAGTGAAGCATATATTAGTACCATTTTCCAGTTAATTCTTAACTTTTTGTAAAATTGAAAAATGGCTACAGTAGACACACTAGTTGTTTTTTATGCATCAGAAAGCAAGTTCACCTTGTGGGTATTTTGTTTGCCTGGTTTTCCATTTCCTTGCTGTTCTGGATAACCTTCCATCAGCATATTCCTTGAAATGAGCTTGAAGTATTTGTTCTGTATTTTATATTGAACTTGGGCTCGTGTCTTTTGCAGACAAATGACTTGTTAACATATTGTTTTTGAAGCACAATTTGCATTTCTGTGAACCAGGGATTAGGCATTGTGTGTAGATTAGGAATAATTTATGTCTAATTAATAATTGATGTTTTTCCCTATTCTGACTGAGATTTTGTTCTGCATAATATGAGAAGAGCAGATAGTCCCTAGTGATGACAACAGAAAGCATTTTTCAAATGCAAATGTTTTAGAAACATCAAAACTAAAATATCAAAATCGGCTGTAGTGGGCTTTTTTAACCACTTCACTGCTAAATAATTGAACGTATTGAATCTCAGAATTTTTTTTCACTATTCTTGTCTTCCGAAATTAGAAAATATGGGCATGTAACAATGCCCACGTATTCAGAACTGAAAATCTTGGCCACCTCACATGTCTAGAGGGCACTGATAAACTGAAAAGGCCACCAACAAGGCTTCTGGCCAGTCAGAAAGGAAGTCATAAAGATTATATATTGACACTAATTTTTGTCAGGGCAAAGTCCTTAAAGCAGTCAACCTATATTATTTTTTTTAAAGTTTTTTTTTTCAATTTAAATAAATTATAGATTTATTATAGTAATTCCAAACATACCAAAGTATTTACAGTAAATGTTGCTGCTGCCCCCCCACTCCCATTCAACCTCCTAGCAGTGATAAGTATTAATTAATTCCAGTCTCTTTAAAATTCAACAAGCCTATTTTATTTCTTCGATTCAAACAGCCAATTAGAAGAGCTGAGAAAGGCATCTGGAAGGAGCTAGAAGCCCTACAGTCTGTCTATAAGAATAGAAATAAAAATATAAAGCAAAAACCAAAGAAAGGTATTAAGACAGTCACAGACACTCTAAAATCATGACAATCCAGAACATCTAGTTTATACCAGAATTCAAACGGTACCAGTACATGAGGCATTACAAGAGTGTGTTCAAATGAGAGAAAAGTTATCTGGCAGTGTTTTCCAAAATGTGGGATTAGAGCTAGTTACATGTAACATGCTTAGCCCAGTGAATAAACCAAAAATCTCTTAATATTACAATAAATCAACTTGGCCTCAGTTTCTCTCTTTTTTGGTTTTAATACTTTCACTCATGCATCGTATCATTGGGTGATGCTGAAAATAGTCTTATCCCAAAATGGTTGAATTGCAGTATAGAAATGTATCAATATTTCTGCCATCTCCTGTACATTCGCCTCTCTCAGTCCTTCACTAGCTATATACTTTGTTTTTAGACCTCCTAAAAACACCCAATTTCTTGATATTTTTGTTATCTTCCAATCCAACACTTACACTGGTGGTTTCCCCTGTTTCTATCACTTAAGCTTGACTCCATGTGTCACATTTTAGTCACTCTCTTCCCATTGACCAGGAGGACCTTGATGTTCCTCCCAGCTTGACTGAAGTTAGCCAGCTTCCTGACTTTCCTTTTCTTAGAACATCTACATAAGAAAATTTGCAACTATAAATTCTTTCGGTGCCTCTTTGAGAGGTCAATCTTTTAAAATACCTCTTACCTGCTTTTTTACCCATTGATGTCTATTTCCAGGAATTGGGAGCCATTCCTTTGATATATATCCTCAAAGGAGATAGTCCCCCTAGCACCCACTGGGAGGAGAAATCCTAACTTCTTCCAGTACTTTGCTCTAAAGTGTCAATCTATCTCCTGTTACGGAAATATGAAAAAGCAAACTTTTTATTTGGGTTCACCCAATTAGCAAACACATATAATCTAGGATCCCTCTTGTCTCAGAGGAGTTCAGACTGAGCTCTTGTTTCTTTCTTCCTTATTGCAATGGCCTTGAATAAATTCTTCCTCATTTGTTTAATTTTGTGTAGTGCAATGTTTGCTTTGACACCATTAACTTACTGATCTACCTTAACCTACTTTTCCACTTTCAACCCTCATATCAAGTCAGTATTTGACCTGCTTTACTATTACATCTTAGTCGCTTTGTATGACTATAGAGAATTAGACAATCTTTTCCCATTTACATGGGCGTTTCCCAAGATTTCACTACTCTCCTCCATCCAAATAGTGGTCAGCTGTGCTAATACTAGATATTCCCAATTATAAAAAGAACTTTATCAATCTGAAAGCTTAAGTGGTATTTCAAATCAGTCTTCCTTATACATTGCTGCCATTGTGATCTCAAAAAGATGACTGTCACAGAAGTGTTCTGTCATTCAACCCTGCCTCTATCACAATCTTTACCTTTCCCCATGTCCTGCTACAGAATCTAGGCTCCATCATACTGGATTGATGGACAGTTTGTTAATGTTTCAGAATGTTTTCTATGTCCTTGACTTTACTGATACAGTTCCATGCCCCCATGCAAACAATCATTCACTCACTCATTCTTTCAAAGGTTTCCTTGAAACTTTAAAGATACATTAGAAAACACATATTAAACACACATTAAATGCCTCAAGTAAATTTTTCCTTTTGTAACTATTTGTGTCTGATGACCCTGTCTCCTCTTTCAAGATTCAGTGTAGTCTCTATTTCAAAAAGCATTTTTAACCATCCCTGTCACCATGTAGAATTAACCTCTCTTTCCCTTCTTCCCGGCTCAGTTCTATTATATTCTTCTATCATGGAACATCAAACATTTTGGGGACTTTTTAAAAATACGTATTTAAGGATCTAAAGGATGAGAAACTGTTTTGATTCCAGCAAACAATATTTTCCATTTTGACTGAATTTTGAGTTATTTCTCTTTCTCTCTCTCTCTCTCTCTCTCTGTGTGTGTGTGTGTGTGTGTGTGTTTAATTTAAATCCATAGGTTTGAATTTCTCTATTGTTTTAGTGCTGGATACACAACATCTCTGACACATAATTCTCTCCTTTGTTTGACTTAGATCACTGGTTAGTGACCTTATTGAATGATTTGTTTCTTATACAAAGACATGATACATGTACTTCATAAGATTATCTGTAGAGAAAAGTGTCCTTGAAAACTGTAACAATTATACTTGATGGAAATAATAACAGAAGCATATTTTCTTTTTTTGCTTTTTAAAAATTAACATATACTGTATTATTTGTTTCAGGGGTACAAGTCAGTGATTCATCAGTCTTACACAATTCACAGCTCTCACCATAGCACATACCCTCTCCAATGTCCATGACCCAGCCACCCTATCCCTCCCACCTCCCTCCCCTCCAGCAACCCCCAGTTTGTTTGCTGAGATTAAGAGTCTCATACGGTTTGTCTCCCTCTCTGGTTTTGTCCCATTTCATTTTTTCCTCTTTTCCCCTATGATCCTCTGTGTTGTTTCTCAAATTCCTTATATCAGGGAGGTCATATGATAATTGTCTTTCTCTGATTGACTTATTTCTCTTAGCACAATACCCTCTAGTTCCATCCACACTGTTGCAAATGGCAAAATTTCCGGGGGTTTTGATGGCTGCATAGTATTCCATTGTATATGTATTTGTGTGTGTATATACCACATCTTCTTTATCAATTCAACTGTTGATGGACATCTAGGCTGTTTCCATAGTTTGGCTATTGTGGACATTGTTGCTATAAACATTAGGGTGCACGTGCCCCTTTGGATCATACATTTGTATCTTTAGGGTGAATACCCAATAGTCCGATCGCTGGGTCATAGGCTAGCTCTATTTTCAACTTTTTACCTCCATCCTGTTTTCCAGAGTGGCTGTACCAGCTTACATTCCCACCAACAGTATAGGAGGGTTCCCCTTTCTCTGCATCCTCACCAGCACCTATTGTTTCCTGACTTGGTAATTTTAGCCATTCTGACTGCTGTGAGGTGGTATCTCACTGTGGTTTTGATTTGTATTTCCCTGATGCCGAGTGATGTGGAGCACTTTTTCATGTGTGTGTTGGCCATCTGGATGTCGTCTTTGCAGAAATATGTGTTCATGTCTTTTGCCCATTTCTTGATTAGATTCTTTGTTCTTTGGGTGTTGAGTTTGATAAGTTCTTAATAGATTCTGGATATTAGCCCTTTATCTGATATGTCAGTCGCAAATATTGGCTCCCATTTTGGTGGTTGTCTTTTTGTTTTGTTGACTGCAGAAACATATTTTCTAATAAGAGTCCTTGTGCATGAATCATTCTGGATAAATAAATTTTCCCAATAGCTTAGCACTTTAAATATCTAAACTTTAAAATGTTCTAGTGACAGGAAATATTATAGATATCTACTATATATGGCATTGATTTTAATTAGAATATAGGGGTAGAATTTCATCCTTTTAATATTTTCAATAATTTCATCCTTTTAATATTTTCAAAATGGTTGTCATTTTGAACAGCCTAGGATGTAAAGTTCTGGTGCTTTCAGAAGCAGCATAGTGTTTTAGAATTATGAGGCCTCTGGCTGCTGTGTGCCTATCCTGCCTTTCATAGATCTTCTCTATTTATATAATAAACTGCTTTTTGGAAGCCTGAAAACCATACGTTCTAATTTATAAAAGTTTTATATAGAACAGTAATAAGAGCACACTAGGTCAAGCCCTGAGGGGCTTCTTTTTAAAAGACATAATTAGTCCTTTGACCAATAGAATTTCTGATAATGCTATTGCCTGCCCCAAAGCCTCCCCCCACCCCGGCCAAAAAAAAGGCTTTTTTTTGTTATCATTATTTGGGACTACAGATAGTTTTCTGGGCAGTTGAATCCTAGGTAGGCAAATTTAATTTTGATGGATTCTAATATGGTGATATTAACAATAAATTCCTTACTACAAAGTAAAGTTTATCTTAAGATTAGATACACTTTTTAGGGCATTTTGAATTGAAACAGTTTAGGGATTATTATGTATGCAATTAGGATGACCAGAAGAAGATATTTAAAAAGGATCATTATATTTAGCCTTCCCTGAACTTGTTAATAATACAAAATTGAAACCTGAGCCTCAGTTTACATATTTCACATGGGTCTTAGCAACCTTGGGAATACCCCTAATTTGATATTTTGAAAAGTATTTGCAATCTTTTCTCCATAAAACTGTGTTGGCTTGGAAAGATGGAAATATTACACTATCACAATCTCTTATCAGTTGTCATATATTCAATATATCTGGGTTAGTAAAGAAAATGGTCTAGTGGGTGATATGGTCAATTTTATCCCTTCCAAAATGTAAAATGAACAGAAGAAAGAATTTCTTGTTTCCAAATGTCTTCATGAAAGAATTGTACTTAATGCTATAAAGGACATCCAATGAAAAAACATTTCCTTAGGCGTATGGTTACATAATGAGATGGTTTCATAAGAGAATATGTCTGAGTAAAGGGAGCGTGGAATGGATGGTGGGGGCTTGGAGACCTTCTGTAGAAGCTAACAGATAGAGTCTGTACATGTCATGAACACTTTTTGAAATTGGAGGAGTGTACCTGAAAGGAGGCATTCTGATATATGAAGTGTTTTCACTGACGGGGGTCCCTAAGAACAATCTTTGACTTGCTGTTATTGGTGAGAAGAGAATATTTGAGTTAAAAGTGGATAGTGAAGGGATGGGATAAAAATGGCAGGTAAGACCTTCATCTCCATCTCCCTCCCAACCTAAACACTAGAAAGGACATATGATATTAACAAAATCATGGACAAAAATACATAAACATAAACCTAAGGATGTAGCTACAGATACAAATGTCGGTGTGGGACACAAGTGAACTGTCAATGGAGATATCGTAAAACAAATACTCATTTGTTATTCTCTATTCTTCTCCATAACCTGTCCTACCTCCAGACCTAAGGAACAACTAATCTGCTTTCTCTTTTGATTTGCCATTTTTTGGACATCTCATGTATCTTTGATCTATTTTTGCAACTCTTTTTGTGGTTTAAAATTACCTCAAAATAAAAAAGCAATATTTACTTTTCTATCATGTATTTGGATATATATTTTTCTTACTAATTTGTTCTTGTGTTTAACATAAAACATTAGCCATGTCACATGACTATTATGAAAATAGAAGATGCAGAGATATATATCAATGTCTAGTTTGCTTCTGGATATATAAAACCCAAATTTTCTGTTTCAGGAGTCAGTGTTTTATATTCTATTCTGCTTTGTCACATAATGAACAAACCTAGTCTTATTTATCACTGCATTTTCTCCTGTGGGTAGCAGAGTTTCTGGCATACATTAGATAATTAATAGATCTTTGTTGAATAAATACTAGTATGTATGCCTATGTAAATAATGAATAAGTGAATTAATCATTTCAGCTCTATCAGTATAATGGTTTAATTGGCTTTCAGAAGCAGTTCTTATGGTCTTTTAAAAATCATTTCAACATCTTTTGTTCTTTATATTTCTGGTAATCAAAACATTTTATTTTTTTTTAATATTTTTTTTAAAAAATTTATTTGACAGAGTCTCTCTCACAAGTAGGCGGAAAGGCAGGCAGGGCCCCACCAAGCAGAGAGCCCAATGCAGGGCTTGATCCTAGGACCCTGAGACCATGACCCAAGCTGAAGTCAGAGACTTAACCCATTGAGCCACCCAGGCACCCTTAAAACATTTTTAATTTTAGTGCTGGTTCTCTCCTTTACTGTCTTGATAAAATGATCTGGTCTTACAGATTAACCTCAGTGAGTTTACCTAACAATGGCAAAGATAACTGTATTCCTATACTACTTCACGTCATTGTTGTACAGATCTTGTGTAATGATGGACTTTCTAAAGAGTCATACAGGAATTAGTATATAAAGACCTGTAAATTGGGAGATATGCTTTCATATGATAGTATGAAATGTTTTTAAATATTGTTAATGCATTCCTATATGAATCTGCTCAGAGTACACGGCAGTAATGAACAGCTGAATTTTCTGGAGTGATATAAAACCATTCTCAAACTTATCTGGCTAACCCAGATGGGTCCTAAAAGAAGATTCTTGCCATAGAAGAGTTTTCATTTGCACATGTGAGTTCCCATTGATGTCAAAGCAAATATCAACCCAGAAAAGAAACTCTTAAACTATCTAACTGCTCAGATGTGTGACACAGGATTCACAGGGAAGAAAGATAAAATAAAATATAAAAATAGGTCTCACGGTGCCTTAGAAATGAGTAGACATATGTAAAAAAAAAAAAAAAAGTCTTCAGGAAAAACGGCTTTCTGACATCAAACAGAATTAAAAGTACAGGAAGGAAAGTAAAGGAACAACAATAAAGATAAGTCACTTTAACTGTAATTGCTATCAAACATATATATGAGGAACAGAATAGGAAATTTTTGCATGATGTTAATCACACAACAAATGAACTCAGCCAGTGGCAGGGTTACTAAGGGTTCCCAGAAAGGAAGGATGAGGCAAGCATCAAAGAAGAGGGCCTAGGGTACCAAAAAATTCTCCATATTAAAATGACTCATGGGCTCCTGGGTGGCTCAGGTGGTTAAGTATCTGACTTCAGCTGAGGTCATGATCTCAGGGTCCTGGGATTGAGCCCTCCATTAGGCTCCCTGCTCTGTGGGGAGCCTGTTTCTCCCTTTATCCCTGCTGCTCTCCCTACTACTCCCCCTATTTATGCTCTCTCTTGCTGTCCAGTCTTTCTCTCTCTCTCCCTCTCTCTCAAGTAAGTAAATAAAATCCTTTTTTAAAAATAAAATGACTCAATAATAGAAAGACCTAAAATTATTAAGGGTCTAACATAATCTCAGTGTATCCCAAATGAGAACATAGATGAGGCAACAAGAGGGAAGGAAACAAAAGGAAGTGGTCTATTTTTTTTTAAATATTGTGTAAGGTTATTATATCACATTTTCAAATCATACCGAAGCTTTGAAAACCTCTTGCGTACTTCACAACTGTTGTCCTCATTGAGAAAGTCAGCATTGCTCATCAATAACCTGTCTACTGTTATACAGTGGATATTAGTGTCAGCTCATGGTGGCTTCAGAATATGTATAAAGAAGTGGCTTGGAGGTGGCAACCTCCCAATTGGAGGGATTTGTCAAGAAGGACTTTGTCTTGAAACCATATCTGGTCTTACAGATTAATATACCATGTTTTTATTTAGAGGGGATGTTTATTTTGGTAATAATAATAATGTTTTTATTTAGAGGGGATGTTTATTTTGAGTGACTTTGGATACCTGATATAGACAGGGAGGCCACATACTGTGACCACCATTGAGACAGTCAGTGCTGTTAATAATACAAAAATTTCAAAAGAAATTGTAATGGAAAGTCGTAAGATCATTGTAGAAGACAATGTGTGAGGAAGTGATGGATCATTGGATATAAACATTCTGTACTAAAAAAGAATTGAGAGCAAAGAGGTCCCTGGGTAGATGACAGCAATCTTGGTATTGCCCTAGAAGGGCTTCAGTTAGGGGTTAAGTCTTAGGTTGGGAAGAAGTAGAAAAGGGAGGACTTTTTAGGTATCAGATTTTGGAAAAAAAGAATTTTGATCAGAAGTCCCCCAGTCCCTTCAACTGCCACATGGTAGGAAGTGTACCACTTGTCGACATGTGGGGTTCTGCTCAAGTCTTTGGATTCCAGAGATCTGCATCCATAGTGCTTGAATATTGCTCTAGTTCTTTGCAGGGTGGAAGACCTCGTGGACCTCTTAGAGTTTGAAAACCTGTGTGCGTGTGTGTGACTGCGTTATCTAGCATGTATAATTTAATACAGAAATGACAGCTTTTATCTCATTTATTGGATCTGGTCCAAAAGATTGTTGATGACTTTCCTGGAGTTATTCTCTGGGCCATGGCCTAATTCAGCAAAATAAACATGCCTAAATGTTATGAATTCATGCCCCCAGGACAGATGAAGATGGCGGACAATAATTATATATATATTCTGGAACCCAGATGTAATACAACATGGCAATATAAAGTGAGGTATTTGATTGAAAATTCTAACTCCACAACTTTAATCTGAGTTATCCTTGGTATAATCATCAACTGTTTTGGACCAAAGAGTCTGCATTAGTGAAATTAGGTTACTAATTACACTATAGAATTTTTGCAGACATTAAATGACATCACAAGTACTGAGCCTTGAGTAACACTTGAAATATAGTAACATCCAGGATGTATTAGTTTCTTTCGAATTTTTAGCAGACACATTGCAGAGGCCATAAAGAGAATATGAAACTGTGTATTCTAAGATGTGACAGATATAAACAGTGTAGATTGGGAAAATTGTAATCTTTTCATGTAAGCATTATGGGAAATAGCTATCATTGTCTCCTATGAAATGGCCTTTTGCATTTATCAGAGATAAGTCAGTACGCAAGCATATAATTCATTTGACTGTGATTTTTTTTTTTTTTAATGATCTGTACACAAGACATATGGATCAATTTCAGGGCTGGTCAGTTTACCATGTCTGATGTGATATTGCCAAAATGTCATAGCATGTTTTTATTTGAACATACTAAATATTTCCTGCTCTTCCTTCACCTCATTGAACTGCTAGTTCATCAAATATCATCAGTTTTCTCAGTCTCCTGAAAAACTGTTTAGTTTTTTTTATTTTAAAGTTTCAGTCTTAAATTGTGCTCTGCTCTTCTCATGATTAAATAATTGGCCTCTGGGAAACATACTTGAAACTCACGGACTTGATTTCCCTGTCTGTAATATAGTGTCCAATATTTGCCCACCATAGCATTAGACTTATAAAAGATCAATAGTAAAATATCTTCAGAATATTGTGGGCTATTCCTTTGTCATTGACATTATCTTCTTTAGGGGCCTCACATTTTAATTTCATAGCTGGATTTTTAGGGTCTATTACTAACAAGTTCCAGTAAATTTAAAATTAAAATATAAATAAGCAAACATCTAAAATAAACCTCTGAAATGTCTGCAATACTGTTGTATTTGTATAGTGATTAAAAGTGAGCAAACCAGTTTATTTTAGTTCTGGGTTTGTCTTTTTCTTTCTCCAAGTGAAGTGAACTGTTAATCGATGATTGCTTTTGTTTTTTTGGAATTTGGGATTAGAACAATACTACTATCAGCTTTCTAATCTTGGATAGGGATTATTTTGAATGTTATTTAGCTTTTCCTATATTCTCTGGAGGAGCTCAGTGAATGCTCAGCAATTATGGCTTTAAATAGCTAAGAGCCTAAGTCAGTTGAAGAGCTTAAAAAAAAAATGTTACTTCTGGTGTAAAATGGGAGATAGATAACACTCCCATAACTTCCATTATTTTATATATAAAAAGAGGGAGAAGATTTCTTCTGGTGACTGAAGTGACCATTTCTGATAGAAAAACAACAGTAGGTTTTTGGTAGAGGAAAAGAATGTCTCTGTGGTAGACCTTGGAAAGGAAGTTCCTCTTTGGTGTAGTGAAAGTGGTGTTGCTTACCATCTGGGAATCAGAGTAAGCTATGAGGATTTTTGACAAGTCCGTCTTTTCTGAGAGACCTATACGTATCTGAAGAGCTGATTGAGCATACAAACCTTCCTGGCCTGAAGCCCAAGGCTTCTAAAAGTCATATGATTTGTAAATAATCTCAAATGGAAAGCTCCTGAACATCAGCTTTCATGAGGAAAAAGGAACAGGATACGCAATGAGGAAAGTACCAATTTAATATACCAGTCATTGAATTTATATCCTATTAATTATATTTCCTAATGTAACTTGGCACCAAAAACTGCTGGCAAGAGGTAGTCATAGTGGGTAGGGGAGAAAATTACTTTATTTGGTTTAATAGCTAACTCCCAGGTGTAATTCAGACCAAACAAATTGGTAGGAGGTAAAAATATATGTATGACTTCAAGAGTCATCAAAGATGTTATATTCAAATGGGACTCTCTGGTGTTTTTAGAAGTAATTTTATTTTCCAAGTGCCAGAGTATTGATTTCCAGAAAGCAAGAACCATGGTTCACTTGCTTCCACACTCCCTGTGATGCCTTACTGTTGGGTATGTCATGGTTGATGACCAATAAACACTTAGTAATTGATAGACTAGTTCTTCATTCTCTTTAACCTAAGCCTCTGTTTTCCTCCTCATTTAGATTCAGATACTGAATTCCTGGCATTTCCTTAGGACATTCCATTTGACTTTACCTGGGAATGGAGGGACACTTGCAGAGAGGTAAAACGCTACACTTGTATTTTGCTGACGTAGGAGCTGGATGGGTTCACAGTAACGTGGACACATAGTAATTGAATATATGAATAGAGGTCTCCACTGGATCATAAGGTATTGCTTCCTGGTTTTAAAGGTAAGGAAACTGAGGCTGGAGAGAGTAGAGGATTTGTGGCAGCTGGCACAAATGCTGCAAATTCTTCAGTGTTCTAGAATGTTAGCATTGGTTTTCTTTTTTGGGAATTCTTTCTTCAATTCTGGAGTGATTTTAGACTCTTAAGATTGTAATGAGTCATAATTTAAATGGCACTGTGATACTTATCTGTGTCATTGAAGGTGTTTAGGCTTTGTCATCATTCCTGTGTCCTATCTGTAAAATCATTCCTGTGTCCTATCTGTAGATCGTCCTAATCCTTTAACCAGTTGGACTAACTAGTTGAAAGACGTGAAACATTCTTATTATTCCAAAAGGAAAGCACAGGGTGCTTTCTGCCAAGTGTTAAAAGCAGGCATTGGAGGGGGTGGTCATCCTTCAAACCAATAGTTTGTCTTTGTAAACGGGCCTCCTACTGCATCAAAGATTGTGCGGGTGTGGTATGGTGAGAACCCCTTTCAATTTCCTCCTGTGCTGCCAACTCTTTAGTCTGAGGCTATTTACACTTCCTTGGATATAAATGATTTTATCTCCATTGCTGACAATGTTGAATTCAATGTCCTTCTTTTTGATACAGTATTTGCTGAAGAAATTGTATTGATTTACAGAGTCTCTCTTCTGTAATTCCCCTAACATCTCAAGGCCTTTCAGGTTAACCAGTTTCTTTCAAACACCCTTCAAGACAGAAACATATTGGTTTTCAAAATCTCAGCAGGATCTGGCAATGCGGGAATCAGTGTTGGCCTTAGTAATTAATAATTTAAGTTTATATAGCTATCTTTACAAATTCAGTTCTAGCAGCATTTAACTTTTTATACCTCGAGTTTTTTTTTTTAAACCAACAATAGTTTTACTTTTTTCATGATGTATTTTCTTCAGATGTATAGGTGAAAGCAATGATTTATTTGTCTGAAGTAAGGAAGAAGCAAGGGAAATTAACTCCCTCCATCCATTCCCCCTTTAGACAATCAATAATTCCTGTTCTCATCCAGGGTTTAATCATTGCCTGTCCGGATTATTGCAGACTTCTTCCTGGTCTTCCTATCTATGACCTCCCTTCTCACTAGAGAGTTCAAAAACTTTGGCTGAATTCATCTTGCTCTCCCCAAAACCGTATTACAAGTCTTCAAGTGTCTCTCTTGCTTTTGGAGTTAAGTTTGAATTTCTTGATTGTGGTCAACCTAGTGGAAACCAATTTAATTTTCTTCTACCCTGAAGTCAGAGTGCTTTTTAGTTCATCTATTTTCTGTAAGTCGTCAAAAGTTCTTTAAGAGAGTTTTCCAGATGGTTTGTTGAATGTGAGAAGTGACTTTTCAATCATATTCTGTTGGTAAAATGTGACTCTTAAGTGTGAGTTTAGCTCAGAAACTGTATAATATAATTTCACTGTGTACATACTGTTGCCAATAATGCAAGCAACTCTGAGTAAGCATCTTAGCGGTACTGTAGGATGCTTTTTCACATTTATCATTCAAATTGGCATAACTCGCATGGTCATGATGACAGCTTGCTGTCTATAATATATTTACCAAAGCTGCATTGTTTTGAATTTAAACACCTTTCCCCTGCTTTGTGCTCCTCTGGGAATACTTTTGCATAATATCACTTTGCTCAAAAACAAGGGGCAGGGTTATAGGTGACTAGAAAGATGAATTAGGAAAGGTGAAAATAGAAGAAAGAATAGAAGTGATGAGTCATATACCAGATACTCAGGAATTGCCCTTGCAAGTGATGGGCGACCATCTAGAATCTTATAGACTCTACCAGGCTTGTTCTGGGCTATTTGACCTACACCCACTGATATTTCTTCTAAGTTTTTTTTGATGAAACTATCCTTTGTGTGCTTTTTATTAAGTTCATTTAATCAACAGATATGTAACAAGGTAGTACCATGTTCCTTGCATTATTCTGAGAACTGTACATGGGGTGATGAACAAGGCAGGCAGGCTTCTCTAATGGTGCTTGCTTTCTAAAGAAAATTGGCAGTGGGATTGAAACAGAATATGAACTTGTAAAATGAAGAATATACCTGATGACTCCTACTGTGCTAAATGCAAGGGAGGGGATTAAAAAAAAAGGAGGATGTGCATTACAGAGGGGCAGCAGAGATCTCCCTTAGATCATGCAGACAGAGGAGGCCTCTATGAATGGGAGAACTTTCAGCCAAAGGCTGGGTGCTGAAGGGTCTTCTGTGTGACGGGATGCCGGTTTCAGGCAGAGGGAGAAGAGAGCCAAAGGGCCCAATTAAACAGAGGCAGGTGAGGAAGTTCAGGCATGTGGGCCCTAAATGGACTTAGATAAAGTTGGAAGAATTTCAGCAGAAGACTCTGGTTACCTGATCTACATTTTATTTTTTAATTTTTTTAAATTTTTTAAAAAGATTTTATTTATTTATTTGACAGAAAAAGACACAGAGAGGGATGGAACACAAGCAGGGGGAGTGGGAGAGGAAGAAGCAGGCTTCCCACAAAGCAGGGAGCCCGATGCGGGGCTCGATCCCAGGAGCCTGGGATCATGACCTGAGTCGAAGGCAGATGCTTAATGACTGAGCCACCCAGGTGCCCCCTGATTTACATTTTAAAGAGATGACTCTGGAAGATGTATGGAGAATGGATTATTGGAGAGCAAGAATAAAATCAGTGTGTGCTTTTCCTAGCCCATTGCTCAAACTTGACCCCATTCCTAGACTTTTAAACTGACTCTCCCCATATTCACCAAGAGTTAATTAATTCCTTTTAATTCCAAATATTGAAGGATATTGTACAGTTTCTGACATGATTCAGAGAAATTCTTCCATGAGTGTTTGTTAATTAAGAGTTACGGGGTGGCTGGGGTGGACTTGGAGTCTTCTTGTCGTTATCTGTTTTGTTTACTCAGGCTTTGCTCTGCTTATGATTTGGGTACACAGAAGTTTGTGACTCAGATTCATTTGGAAACCACTGGAGTTAAGATATTGTGTATAGCACCATATGTGGGCATCTTTTTTTTTTTTTAAAGAGTTTATTTGTTTATTTAACAGACAGAGATTACAAGTAGACAGAGAGGCAGGCAGAGAGAGAGAGAGAGGGAAGCAGGCTCCCCGTTGAGCAGAAAGCCCGATGCGGGACTCGATCCCAGGACCCTGGGATCATGACCCGAGTTGAAGGCAGCGGCTCAACCCACTGAGCCACCCAGGCGCCCCCACATGTGAGCATCTTTTTAAGGTCATCTCTTGTCCCTTACTCCCTGACATCTCATGCTCAACCCCCTCCTCTACACACAATTACATAGAGTCCTCAGAAGGTAGCTTCCAATTTGACACTTCTCTGCTTTGTACTTTCTGTTCTAGCTGGTTGGATTGTTTTCTCATTGGCAAATGCCTTTTCTGCCATTAAAACTCAGTGAAAAACCTTTCTTTTATTCTTGTTCTTTGTTTGGTCCCACGTAATACTTGGCAAGAATCAATGTACTAGAACTTATCTCTTTATAATCCAAAATTTTATTACTTATATTTGTTTCTAAGTTTTATTCAGTTCCTTGATGACTGGAGCTATGTCTCATTCACTTTTCTATTTACATTGCCTATAATAGTATCTAACACTTAGGAGCTGAAAATATTATTGAAGGAAATAATCATTTAGTGTATAAGTGAATAAAAGATCTCATCACTTAAGTGTGTTTAAAGCCCTTAGTGGCTTTATGTCATCAAACTGATAATACTTGTTACCACTGGAATATTTCTCTTTTTTTTTCCTTTTTTCTTTTTAAATATTTTATTTATCTGACAGAGAGAAATCACAAGTAGACGGAGAGGCAGGCAGAGAGAGAGAGGGAAACAGGCTCCCTGCTGAGCAGAGAGCCTGATGCGGGACTCAATCCCAGGACCCTGAGATCATGACCCGAGCCAAAGGCAGCGGCTTAACCCCCTGAGCCACCCAGGCGCCCCTGAAATATTTCTTTTTAAAACCTGAGACCATACATAAAAGAAATGCAATGACAGAAACTATAAGCAGGCTGAAATTTTGAAGTAACAGTAAAGGTTATTGGTAGATAATGCAAGCATTTAAAATTTAAAGGCTCAGGTTGTTATTGTCATTCCTGACTAAAGGGCGCTACCCCAGTTTATGGACCTACTTAGACAAATAAACAAAAGGGAATTAGGATTTGGCTTTTAATTGTATCCTTATCAATATACCTACTGCATCTGTTAATCTTGATAAATATCAACTACGTAATAAATTTTGGCAAAGTAGTGTAAGATTTGTACGTTGAAAGCTACAAAGCATTGTTGAAAGAAATCAATGACCTAAATATATATGGGAAGACATACATTCATCATGGACTAGAAAACTTTATACTGCTAATATGAAAATACTTCCCAAATTGATATACAGATTTAATGCAATCCCTATTAAAATTCTAAAAACACTTTTTTTTTGTTAGAAAAGGAAAAGGTATCTCAAAATGTGTATAGAAGTGCAAAAGGTCCAGAATAGTCAAAAAAATTTTTTTCAAAACAAGAGCAAATTTGGAAGACTTAAATTTCTCAATTTTAAAACTTACTGCAAAGCTATAGTGATCAAAGTGGTACTGATATAGGATAGACATATAATCAATAGAATAGAACTGAAAGTCCAAAAAATGAGCCCATATGTCTCTGATCAGTTGGTTTTCCTCAAGGGTGTGAAAGCCATTCAATGGAGAAAGAATTATCTTTTTAACAAATGGTGCTTGGACAACCACATACAAATGAATTAAGTTGGACCCAAACCTTAAATTGTATACAAAAATTAACTCAAACTGGATCAAAGACCTAGATCCTAGAGCTACAATTGTAACACTCTTGAGGAAAACAGGGTTAAATCTTCATGAGCTTGGATTTGGCAATGCATTTTTAGATAGGACATCAAAATCGTAAGCAACAAAAGAAAAAAAAGTAGATTTTACTTCATCCAAATTAAGAACATTTGTGTGTCAAAGAACACTATCAGTAAAGTGAAAAGACAACCTGCAGAATGGGAGAGAATATTTGCAAACCATATATCTGATAAGGGTTTAATATCTACAATACAGAAATATATCCTAAAACTCAACAAAAAGGCAACCCAATTTTTGAAATAGGGAAGGGACTTAAATATACATTTCCCCCCAAAACATATACAAATGGTCAATTAACAATGAAAGGTGCTCAATGTCCTTATTCATTTGGGAAATGCCAACTGAAACTATGATGGGATGCTAATACCTACCCTCTAACATGTCTATAATTTAAAGAAAAAGAGAGGAAAGGAAAGGGAAATAAATGTGAGTGATGATGTGGAGAAATTAAATCTTCCTACATTGCTAGATGGGCATATAAAATGGTGTGGTTGCTCTAGAAAACAGTGTGTTTCCTCAAAAACTTAAACAGTATTATAATAAGAATGAGCAATTCTGCTCATAGGTGTGCATTCAAGAGAACTGAACACAAGGGTTCAAACAAAATGCTTGTACATGAACGATAGCAGTAATAGTATTCACAGTAGCAAAAAGTAGAAACAACACAAATGTCCATCAACTGAATTGTGTATAAACAAAAGTGGTATATCCATACAACATGATTCTATTCAGCCTTAAGAAAGAATGAAAAGTGGATTCATGGTACAACATGTAGGGAAATTGAAAATAATATGCTAAGGGAAGAAATCCAGACATAAGAGCCTACATGTTACATGATTCACCATAGTTCCCCACTGTCTATTTATATGAAATGTCTAGATTAAGCAAATCCTTAGAGACAGAAAGGGGATTAATAGTGGTTTCCAGAGACTGGGGGAAAGGGAAAATGGGGAGTTAATGCTTAACGATTACAAGGTGTCTTTGGGAGTGATGAAATGTTTCTGGAATTAGACAATGGTGGCAGTTGTACAACATTGTGAATATACTAAAAGTCACAGTGTTGTATACTTGGTATACAAGGTATACTTGGTTAAAAGGTGTTTTTATAAAGCATTTTCTAGAGACACCATTCTACTCTGATCTATATCTTTTTTATATTTCACACTTCACCACTCACTTGATCACTTTTTTTCTTCCTTCCTGACTGAATTGGTGGGTTTTAATCATGGGGACTCTTTCTTAAATTCTCTGCTATGCTATCATTACTGTATAAGATACATGTTTTTTTTATTTTCAGATGTGGGAAGGCATTTAAACATTTAAGAAAACACTGTAGTTCAGTCATTAAGGCTATCAGTATCTCACTGTATTTGGATTTTGGTGTGCTAGATGTTCTTAACTAGAGATACATCTAAAATAAGTGAATTTGTGGATAGAACAGAGGAAAAAATATTGGAAACTGCTTAAATATTGTTTTAAAACAATTTTACAATTGTTTATATTGAATTTAGCTGAGCCAGTGTTTTCATTTAGCAGAAAAAAAAAGGAGAAGGAACCAAAAATTTCAAATAAAACATAATGGGGCTGATTCTAACAATCGGATGGGAGTGAGTTGTTCACTTTTTGGAGGACCATTAACTCTTTCAATTCACTAGAGTGTCATTTAGTGCATTGAAGCTGACAGGTAATAAACACGATTTGAGCACAAGAGTGGTGGCTTCCCTAGTGATCAGACAGCCCTGGCTGGTTTCCAGGACTGTGGAAGCTTGAAGAAGAGGGGCAAACAAGCCTCCGCAGGGCTCTGTCAGACAGTTCTCTGTCTGACTATGGCTAGGCAGATCTCTTCCACTCATGTAAAAACCTGCTTCGCATATGTATAAGGTTTTCATAAGAGGACTTGAGATTGATCAATATTACAAAGGAAAAATAATACAGAAATTCTCCATTACTATGTCAGTTAGTTTCTGTTTAAAAACAAAAGTTTTGGCACCACTGTCATTAAATATCTATTGTGTTTTTTTATCTACAATATCATTTTTTTTTTCTTTTGACAAACATACTTGGAGTAGTTAATATGTGAAGGCCCTAGGCTAAATGCTTTTGGGAATGTGAAGATGAATATTTCAAGATCCCATCACTCAAGGAGTTTTAAATTTAGTGGGAGCAATAAGCCGTTATACTAATAACTAAAATAAACAGAAATATATGTTGATAGCTGTTAACTGGCAAGAGTCTACGGATGTTTTTCAAGTAGAGAGGGGATTCAGAGAGCCGTTAGAAAGAGAAACATCAATAAGCAGGAGTAAGTGTCTCTCTAATCAAGACAAAAAGGACTTGCTGAGAAATACCAAGTTGACATTATAGAGAAAAGAAAAAGATGTTTTTCCCTTTTCCCTTTAGAAAGCTATGACATCTTGAGGGCTGATAGCAAAAGAACTCCAAAGACCAAACATTTTGGTAATAGTTGTAATACTATTTTTTGAGTAATGAGATGATGGCCTCAGCTTAGACCCTAGAAAAAAGTGACGGGAAGGAATGCAACTCCCCCCACCCAGCCCTAGCCAAGTGACAGGAGTGGAAATAGTACAGATCAAAAAGTTAATAGCAAAAGATATTTTCAAAGCTTTGTGAAAATTCTGGATCATAATTTTTTGCATGCTTTTTTGAAACACCAATTCATTTTTTATTCTCAAAGCATCCCATATTTACAAAATCCCCAAGAGGGAATGGAAGAGATAATGAAGTCAACATGGTGAAATTCCATTAAATAGTTATTTGAGGGATTAATGGAATAGCATACTGAGACGGCTGCTACATTTGTAGGAGACACACACAAACAATGCAGTAAGGACCAGAGGTCTTCCATTGTAAGAGATTGGAGCCAAGATGCAAACAGTCTCACTCTGTTAGCAGCGCGTCTGTTTCACTAGCTCCAGTCCTAACATTATTTATTCTCTTAGCTTTTTTTAGAAAATGTTTGGAAAAGTGGTTGCAATATCTACCAACATTGGAAAATAATATTTCTTGAAGTTGCAATAGAGAGTTAGGTTGAAGACTTGTTATATATGAATGCTTTTTCCCCCTTATGGGGCATTGAAGCATCTGAGACTCTTCCCCCCCTCCCTTTTTCTGGCAGTGGAGTTTCTGTATAGCATTAGATAAATTGCCAACACTCAAATTTATTTTTTTCCAAATCGAGTTACATAGCACTCTTAGTACCTTAAAGTTTCATGTAGAAAAATTTAATTAATGTACTAAGAGAACTTTGATGTTCTTAGATTAAACACCTATATATAGAAAGAAAAAGAGGATTATCAGTAATTATTTATCTAATGTTAGGTGACTGAAAAAATAAGCCCTGGAAAATTAAACTACCATTTGGGGAAGTCGGATTTGTGTTTGTTTCTAAAGTGTTTATGCTGTTTATTTTCCCCTCTTGGTAAATGTGTCATTATAGCAATCATTCAGAGTTGTGAGCCAGTCCTAGGGGAGAATTAATTCACTGTATCATCAAAGGGCTTTATTTTGTTGTTCCAGCTAGGAATGTCAGTCAAGACTTGACAGGAATTGATATTGAACTGAGTCTAGAAGGATAAATGATAGGGAAATCCAAGCATAGTCCAAGGCATGTTTGAAGGGCTAGTATTATCAGAACCTGGAAAGTTTGAAGAACGGCTGGAAGTTCAACATGGCTGAAGTATGTGGGTAAATAAATAGCAAGTGATTAGAGCTCAGAAATGCAAGTTAGATTGATAACCAACATTAAGAATCTTACATGTCTTGCTAATACATTGGGAGTTTATTCTATAGGCAAGTGGCAAAATTGAAGAATTAGCTAGGGATGTGATCAGGTTTTACTTTGAAAATCTTTAATGCCACTAGAATGGGTGGATCTGCCCACCTAAGAAAGAAGTCAGGAGGCTAGTGCTCAAGGGTTTCATGATGATCCTTTGAACTAGAGGAGAGAGTCTGGAGATATTTACAAATGCCCAGAACTGACTAGATTGGATGACCTTTTGAATTCAGAAGTGAAAAGATGCCAACTTTGAGAATGGAATGCAAAGATCACTCAGTTTGTTGTTATAATTTTCTACCAAATTCTCTTGTCTGGATATGAAAATGTTAATAAAAGCAAGAGACACATACGGCTCGTGGCTGTTGCCAACAGAATATCAACAAACAACACAGTTGGACCAGATGTAAAATCAATTGGAAATAAATCTAGGAAGCCAGTTGTGACTTATCATATTTTCCTAGTTCTCTTTCTCCTTTTCACACATCTGTCATTCTGTACTGTTGTTAAAATGAAACAAAACAAAACAAAAAAGAAAATAGGAGCAAGATGAACATTTTATTAGGGTAAAAACCAGGGCAATTTGTGACTTTTCAAATAATTTCAGTAACTGAAAAGTCTTTAACCCTAATGAAGTAAAACATTTCACAGTTATTTCCATAATCAAAAAGAACAAGTGATTGACTCAATTTCTCCCATTACTCTAATGAAGAAATGGCCTGGGGGGTGGGAGTACAGAACATATTATACTCACCTGTCTTTTAGCCTCACTTTTGTTTGACTTCATATGTTTAGGAACAATTTTTTTTTCTTCTAGCCTAAATATTTGTTAATCATTGCTCTCTGCTTTTCAGTTTGATTTCACATGATTTCAAAATTTTTTTAAAACCCTGTAATATAGAGAGGGAAGTTAGAGGTGCCTTTCCCAAGGCTACAAGGACAACAGCAAAGACAAGTGACTTATGTCCTATAACAACTTGGAAGGAGACTTTCACCCTGCAGACTTCTAGACACTGTAGCTTTTAAATAGTAATATCTGATTTTTGAAAAATGGTGTGTACTTGGCAGTGGGTGAGTCCATTTAAATATACTAACATTTGATATATTTTATTCACAAGAGAACTGGTAGATGAGTCTTACTTTTCCCTTAGTTTGATTCAAGCTGTCAAGAGTTTAGGACAATGCTCTTAAACTCTACCAGAAATGACTGATAGCATTGGAGAGTCATGCTGTTTTCTTGGTATAATAAGGTGGTAGATGAATTGACCATTTATGAGACAAATATTGGAAAATTTTCACTTAATTTTAAAAATCTATGAGATTTGAATTCTGTAATCTATATAATACTATACTATAAGTATGCAAATTTATTTAATATGCAAATAGTAACTCTCACTAACATTGAATGAGATTAAAGCCCCAGGGTAATAGGTATATTGCTGTTCTCACATATCTCAGAGAAATTTAAGGTATCTGATCTTGTGACAAATAAAATCCAATTTGAAAATAATGATGAAGGGGCTCCTGGGTGGCTCAGTTGGTTAAGTGACTGCCTTCGGCTCAGGTCATGATCCTGGAGTCCTGGGATGGAGTCCCATATCGGGCGCCCTGCTTGGCAGGGAGTCTGCTTCTCCCGCTGACTTCTCTCCTTTCATGCTCTCTCTCTCTCTCTCTCTCTCAAATAAATAAACAAAATCTTAAAAAAAAAAAAGACAATAATAATGAAGTCCTACTACCCTGTAATGTTTGGTAAACTACTCAGAATCAGAGAAGTAGGTTGAATGGATTACTACAGGGATCTGGTAAACACCATCCAGCCACTGCTATATTAACCTGCCTGCATTAACCTGCTTATATAATTATATATTTCTTGGATCAAGGTATGATTTTACCCACTTTAAACCAACTTACAAAGGGATAACTTTTTTATATTATTGTTTACTGACATATCATAAAACAAAGAACCAAAAAGAGTCCCTCCACAAAAAAAGAGAAGATGTAAACAAAATAAGAAAAACAACAACCCTTAGTGTTTGCCTTATATTTAAAGAAAATTGTACAGACTCACTAACTTGGTACTACAACTCATCCTCCTAATTATCATCCCCTTTAAGAACTTTCATGGACCAGGTCCTGTTTAATGAGAGTTGCTAAACAATTTGTACACTATCTTAGAACATAATGTTGTTATATGGCACATGTTTATAAGTGGCATCTAACTTAAAGTACTCAAAACCCAATTTCTTTGACGAGTAGCAATGGCAGTCTTGAGAATAAAATTCAACATGGTGCCAGATTACATCAGACATAACAGGTTGGTACTACTGGGGCTGAACTTTCAACAACACTAAAATTTCAAAAATGTACTAAATTTGACACTTAGTTTTAGTAGCAAAAAAATAGAGATTCCTAAAAGTGTAGAATTTATAAGTACTTTGATTGGTGGTGACTACCTTGTCTTTTGAACCTATGATGTCTAGTCAAGCAAGAACATAATTGAATTTTGCTTCAGGAGAGACAGCATGTCACTTTTGTCTTGGAATCTCATGACTATTTTCCTGGCCTTTGCAAAATATATAGAGTGGTGGCTCTCATTTGGTTGGTAAAGACAATGGGCAGATCTTAGGCTAGATATCTCCGTATTTGGAAATGATAGTCTGCTTCACAAGGTGCATCTATTTGTTATTTTAACATGAGGTAAAGTGAGAAACCCTATTTGTGTAGACCATAGGCCAACAAATTACACCCTATGTGCAAAACCTATCCACTGCCCTTCTTTATACATGGTCTATGAGTTCAAGAGTGTTGTCTACATTTTTAAACCATTGACAAAAAGAAGCATATTTTATGGTGACACATGAAACCTATATATAATTAAAAATTTTACATCATTAACAATATTCTTTTTTTTTCAATTTATTTATTTTCAGAAAAACAGTATTCATTATTTTTTCACCACACCCAGTGCTCCATGCAAGCCGTGCCCTCTATAATACCCACCACCTGGTACCCCAACCTCCCACCCCCCCGCCACTTCAAACCCCTCAGATTGTTTTTCAGAGTCCATAGTCTCTCATGGTTCACCTCCCCCTCCAATTTACCCAAATTCCCTGCTCCTCTCTAACGCCCCTTGTCCTCCATGCTATTTGTTATGCTCCACAAATAAGTGAAACCATATGATAATTGACTGTCTCTGCCTGACTTATTTCACTCAGCATAATCTCTTCCAGTCCCGTCCATGTTGCTACAAAAGTTGGGTATTCATCCTTTCTGATGGAGGCATAATACTCCATAGTGTATATGGACCACATCTTCCTTATCCATTCATCCGTTGAAGGGCATCTTGGTTCTTTCCATAGTTTGGCGACTGTGGCCATTGCTGCTATAAACATTGGGGTACAGATGGCCCTTCTTTTCACGACATCTGTATCTTTGGGGTAAATATTCTATTGTAACAGAGCCATGCCTGTTCGTCCTGTTCGTTTATATTGTCTAATGAAATGTCTGCTTTTGGGCAATTGTGGCAGAGTACACCCCACAAAGCCTAAAATATTTACTCCTTAGCCCTTTACAGTAAAATTTGTTGGCCCCTGATGTATATTGATCAGAGAAGAATGGAAAAGGGAGTGTGATACCTTCAAAATGATGGCTTCAGAGTGAAATTCACAAGATCCTTTCATTTGTAGAAACAACTTTTAAATGGAATGTAACAAGTGGTCTCCTAAGGAGACCCAGTCCTGTCCTGGGTTTCCAAAGGGCTTTGTCAGTAAGAACAGAGTGCTTTCTCCTAGGACGTAGCTGAGTTCTACACTTGACAGGTGTTTTCTTTTTTCATTTCTCCACACCATGGCATTAGTGCGTTATTTGTCTTCTCAGCACCCAAATACAGATGCAAAACACGGAAATATAAAGCCTATCGATAGGCAGCTTTTCTGAAGGAGATGGGAGTACAGAGTACATAGGAAGCCTCAATTTAGCATCCACAGCTGTCTTTATCAAAAACGATGCCCCAGGCATCAAATTTGACAGTTGTTGTGTCTGACATAGCTATTTTTATCTGTACACATGCAGCAAGAATATGCCACTGACATGGCATACAAGGAGTTGTGCCACTACAGATTGTGCTGGAAAATATGTTTGGTTTAATGAACCCTGGAAACTGTCAGAATTGGATAAACCAAAGACAAGTTATTATTGTGACCATAGGATATTCCATTTGCCAGTTGTTTTAGTTGAAGCAATCAGTCAAAGGGCTATTTTGATCCATGTAGACCACAATGTTTAAATAGATTTTCTTCTTTTAACTAATCATCATGTTAGCCATTCAACTTTTGCTTCTAAGTACTCACTGTAGTGAACCTAGAAAGGAGAAAATGGCCTGGAGCAGGGGGATACAGTTTCAGGAGTTAGTGGAATTCTTGCTGTACGTTGAAGAATATTCATTGATTTCTTGATCTAGAATAGATCCAGCATCAGTGAAAAACAAGAATATGGTCAGTGTTAGAGGAGCGAATTGTAGTAAAAGGGTAATGTGGCAGCTTAATGGTACAAGGCTAGTTTGTCAAAAGAACTAGGGGGGAAAAACAACATTGCATAAAAACTATGAAGTCAGGTAATATAAGCCTTGGAAAGTCAGCAGAGGAAGTCAGACATATCTAAAAATAGGAAATTGTTTTATACATCTGAGCAAAAATAGTATCTGATAAAAGCATTGTTTTAAGTAAAAGAACAGAACACTGAACACTAAAGAGGGGGAGGGGGAGGGAGAACCTAACATTCGGGTAGACTAACATTTGGGAATCATACATGATCATGTGTTTTAGCTTACATTAGTTATCTAAATATAGGAATCACTAGCAACAGATTCAAAACCACAAGTGAGTGATTTGAGAAGCTCCTGTTTTCCCTATCACATCACTTCCACAAGTTTGACTCCAAATGTCCGCCATTCCCAATTCGAGTCTGTATACTCACAAAGTCCTTACCTACTCACCAGCCTCTCTCTCCGATTTTTCCTGCCCTCACGTCAGAAACAGTTGTGACTAAGTACCTCTTTGCCTAGCCCCTTCTATTTGGTCACTTTTGTTGTCTGCAGTAGAGTTTTAAAGAATGTATTAGTCTGTCCTCTGTTTTGAATAGTGATCTTGCTGGCTTTTGAAATAACTCAAAAGTCTTTGGAATTGGTTGTAACCATAGTCAAGCAGAGGCTCAGTTCTGTTGACTTTTCAGAGGCACATCCAGAAACTCTTGCAGAGAGGTGGAACTTAAAACATGAAGGAGAAATGAAAGCAAGAGATGAAGTAAAAGATGTCTGGCTGGACAAGCTTACTGCAAATTTAAGGTTCCATTGGCAGAAAAACTAGGATATTTGGGAGAGATTGTCAGGAAGAGAAAAAGTAGTTTACTTGAAGCACTCTTTTTTTGAGGTCGCAGGAGGAGGCTGTCCAAATATAGAGATCCCTGCTGTGACATAACTAGGTCTGGAGTCAGAGGGCAAGGTGGGAGATGCCATTTTGGGTTTTATCCAGTTGGTGACAGCAGTGTGGCCTTTCAGAAGATGATACTTGTAGATAATACAAGGGGGAACACTGGAGAGCAACAACATCTAGAGAAGGAATATGAAAAAAGAAAAACAGAGAAAGAATGAAAAAAGGAGTAGTCAAAGATATAGGGAGCATTTTCAAAGATAGTACTAATTGATTTATGTGATATAGATTAAAAGACAAATAGCTAGACATGGATAAAGATATTTTCTTTATTTTCAAAATACAGAACTAATCATATTGTGGCTCAAGGACATCATTTGTGGCTTGCCTATTGACTTTTGTACTTTTTTCCAACACTTGGAAAATTACTCTGGTAATGAGGGCATCCAATCTTTTAAATGCTTACCAAGAAGAAAGTAGTAACAACTCACAATAATATGTTCTTACCCAATGCAAATAATATTTATTTAATAGCTTTTAGTGTGCATAATAAACCCATCAGAGAGGTGTTACAGTCAACATTTTATAAATGAGGGAAATGAGATTAAGAAATGTAAATACGGGGATAAATATTTTCCAATGCTTAGATTTAATCTTAAAATCAAAAGAAGGAAAGAACACTATAGATACAGATATAGATATGATTCAGGCCAGGGATATTTTCAAGACATGCTGGCAAAACTTCTATATGTTACTTGCTTTAGTGGTGCTATTGAATAGTTCTCCTGATATTTCTGTTTGCAGAGTAAGTCTTATACAGTATCTGATGTTTTCCTCTGAAACAGACTAACTCCAGCTTCTGTTTTAAAAATAGAGCTATTTTAAAGATATGCCTTTGTCTTTGTGTGGTTATTGTGACTAAATCACTCTTTGACCAATTTCATGATTTTATTACCCACACTTTTTATTTTTTGTGTGTGTTTAGTGGTTTAATGTCCCCAAGATATCTGTATGCAGTATACATCTGAAAGTTAAATTGCCATCTTTCTTATCTTTTATTTTTTGCCCTTCCTTGAACAAAAGGCTTATTTTATGGTCAAATCAATTAGAAATCTTTGAGTATGAAACTGTTATCTCACTGACATGAACATAAAAGATATTATGGAAATATTCAGTGATTCTATTATAGCTGCTTAGAGAACAGAAATTAGATTTGAACTGTAATGAATATTTTTTGTAATATGTGCTAACAATAGTTTTCATTAGTTTAAGAATGTGGATCGAATTTGACCTATTTTAGGAGTGAGTTTTTTTTATTTTTTGGAGTTATGTTGTTTCTGCCTTTGTTCGGTTTGCAAGAGGTACTTTTTGTAAATGAAAACCATTAATTTCTTCCTTTATTCATGTGTTTTTGTATGTGTATGTTTGTAATTTTCACTCAAGGAGTTATCAAAAACTTGAAAGTGTAACTTGGAAATATATCATTATAAAATCTTAAAGTTGAAATGAGTTTTGTAGAGTATGTTGTCCAAAATGCTTATTTTACATATGAGACTACTGAGATGTGGCAGAATGTGTTCATAAAACCAATAGCCAAACTGGGACACAATGATAGCTTCTCACTCCCAGCCAAGTACTATTTTTCGTACAATAATAATAATCATAATAATTTTAAAAATCATTTTTATGGCCATATTCTATAGAGATAGTGGAAAGGTATGTTTTTTCCAGCCTTTTTTTTTTTCTTTTTCTTTTTCTTTTTCAGGTTACTCTGGTCTACAAGATATTATCTTTTTCTGGGTGGAGTTCATAATCAACTCTTTAGTTTGTTCACTTTGATTAATGTTATTTTGGATATTTTCTATAGATTAAATAGGAATACTGAACTTGTTTTAAAAAGTGGGTTGTTGAATTCCTCCATTAGGGTCTGTCCCCTATATTAGGGGCTGTCAAATTAATTAGAATATATACATTTATTTGCCTGTCAAAGATCCTACCAGTTCTTTTATTTTTTCTATGATTGAAGGTTAAAAAAACAAAAACAAAAACAAGAACATCTCTTCTAATTTTATTCATTTATAGAACATGGCCAATGAGAACTAGACACATTTTGGTTGGAAGAAAGCATCTTTTCCCAACACATTAAAATAGATTTTGTCCAATTCCATTTTTCTGCACGTGGCTGTCCAATTTTCCCAACACCATTTATTGAAGAGGCTGTCTTTTTTCCATTGGACATTCTTTCCTGCTTTGTCGAAGATTAGTTGACCATAGAGTTGAGGGTCTATTTCTGGGCTCTCTATTCTGTTCCATTGGTCTATGTGTCTGTTTTTGTGGACCATTTCCTTACACCACACACAAAAATAGACTCAAAATGGATTAAGGACCTCAATGTGAGAAAGGAATCCATCAAAATCCTTGAGGAGAACACAGGCAGCAACCTCTTCGACCTCAGCCGCAGTAACATCTTCCTAGGAACATCGCCAAAGGCAAGGGAAGCAAGGGCAAAAATGAACTTTTGGGATTTCATCAAAATCAAAAGCTTTTGCACAGCAAAGGAAACAGTTAACAAAACCAAAAGACAACTGACAGAATGGGAGAAGATATTTGCAAACGACATATCAGATAAAGGACTAGTGTCCAAAATCTATAAAGAACTTAACAAACTCAACACCCAAAGAACAAATAATCCAATCAAGAAATGGGCAGAGGACATGAACAGACGTTTCTGCAAAGAAGACATCCAGATGGCCAACAGACACATGAAAAAGTGCTCCATATCACTCGGCATCAGGGAAATACAAATCAAAACCACAATGAGATATCACCTCACACCAGTCAGAATGGCTAAAATCAACAAGTCAGGAAATGACAGATGCTGGCGAGGATGCGGAGAAAGGGGAACCCTCCTACACTGTTGTTGGGAATGCAAGCTGGTGCAACCACTCTGGAAAACAGCATGGAGATTCCTCAAAATGTTGAAAATAGAACTGCCCTATGACCCAGCAATTGCACTACTGGGAATTTACCCTAAAGATACAAACGTAGTGATCCAAAGGGGCACATGCACCCGAATGTTTATAGCAGCAATGTCCACAATAGCCAAACTATGGAAAGAACCTAGATGTCCATCAACAGATGAATGGATCAAGAAGATGTGGTATATATACACAATGGAATACTATGCAGCCATCAAAAGAAACGAAATCTTGCCATTTGCGACAACATGGATGGAACTAGAGCGTATCATGCTTAGCGAAATAAGTCAAGCAGAGAAAGACAAATATCATATGATCTCCCTGATATGAGGGAGTGGTGATGCAATATGGGGGCTTAAGTGGGTAGGAGAGGAATCCATGAAACAAGATGGGATAGGGAGGGAGACAAACCATAAGTGACTCTTAATCTCACGAAACAAAGTGTGGGTTGCTAGGGGGAGGAGGATTGGGAGAAGGGGGGAAGGTTATGGACATTGGGGAAGGTATGTGCTTTTGGGTAAATTGGAAGGGGAGATGAACCATGAGAGACTATGGACTCTGAAAAACAGTCTGAGGGGTTTGAAGTGGCGGGGGGGTGGGAGGTTGGGGTACCAGGTGGTGGGTATTATAGAGGGCACGGCTTGCGTGGAGCACTGGGTGTGGTGAGAGAATGGTGAATGCTGTTTTTCTGAAAATAAATAAATTGGAAAAAAAATAGATTTTGTCTTCTGTAGATAAACTACATTTTAAAAATTAAATTTCAATAGTCAAGGACATGATACTGTCTCTGATAATAGCAAATTAAATAACTTGGGCAAAACTTCCAGCTGAAATAGATTTTAAAGACCAAAAACATAAGAGTTAAAAATGTGGAGAAATACAAGCAATACTAAATAAATGATAATAGTAAATAAAAATATAGTGATAATTGCCAGACTAAGGCCCAGAAGATGATCTCAATCCAGATATTTAGCTTCTTTTAGGGATTTATTTTGTCAGCTGATTAGCAAACTTATTGAGGTCAAGGTACCCCAGGACAGAGTGGAGGGCTTTAAGTGTGATGTCATCATGTAATTTTGGTTGGACTCAAGTAAGAAGAATGAACTAGAAGTAAGCTAGACCTTGAAAAAACATCAGACCAATTTCAGATGTGTTGAGTGGTAAGAAAAATCTCAATGCTGAATTTGGATTAAGATCATCTGGGATTGTGACCTAGGCACTCTGCAAAACTGTAGTATATCATTTCTGAGAATTACCATACACATACATTTTTGTATATGCAGTCTTTGAGATATATGAAAAGTCATTTGTTTTTAATCTAAAATTCAGTCTTAACTGGGAAAACTGTATTTTATCTGATCACCCTATTCTTCAGTCTTATGAAATCCAGGGAAATGATTTGTTAAAATCTATCCTTAATGATCAGCAGCCTCTAGACAACTGCACCAAATTTGAAGGAAGGAAAATTACATTTGCCTGAAACTTCTTGTATTTCTGCAGAGGCATCAGAACATTTCAGAATGGATCTACTGACTCTGATTTCATTTGTCTAAGTAGATAAATCCTTGGTATTGAACTTTTCTCCATCAGCCTGACAGTACTTCTTCTTGATTAAATTTACAAACCCCCTCCCTCTCCTAAGGAAAACGAATGTTTAAACAGAATAAATATGAAGGTAATCCAGGTCATCTTATTTTAATAAGGCCTTCCAGGTCAATTTTTGAGAAAAATCTTACCCTAAACTGACCATTTCCCTTCTTCCCTAATGCATTAATTTGACTTGACTTCTAGAGACATTGAGGAATAGGAGAATGAATTGATCTTTTATCTGAGAACACCATGGTAACATTATTTTACTTGATGCAACTTTCCATTACTAATACTATAGTGTTTTGTTGTTATTTTTATTTTTCTTTCCCATAAAATACTTAATCGAGCCTTACAAAGAGACGTCACTAAAAAGGATCAAGAAATATAGGCCATATCTATATTGATTAGAATGACACAAACCAATTAATTGGCCATTGCCATTTGCCTCAAATTAGTACTATTAAGAACCTCTGAAAAAAACCCACACTAATTGGAATTTCTTGGTTTAATTAAACTCAACACTGAGTTAGGAACTAGTTTGCAGTTTAAGAATATAGCCAGGACTAGTGTCAAAATAGTTGCATTTAGGCAGATTTTCTTAGGGATCCCTTAGAAAGGCTGGAGAAAATGCAAAGGAATAATGATGGTGATGATGATGTTTATTTGGATGTTGGAGAGTGACACCACCGTGTTGGATACTAAGACCAGTATAGGCTTACACAGTACTGTCTCAGCACTTTAAATATATTTTCCTCATCTTCATAAAAGCAGTACATAGTTAGGGATTCTTCCCTTCCATTTTACAAAAAAAGGAAGTGAGACCGCAAGGCTAAGCATCTCAGCCAGATTCATAACTGTGTCATTATCTGCCCTAAGTCACCTTCTGACTGAAAATACTAAGGAATTATTCATGTTAATATAAGTGAACTAGATAAAGTCACTCCTTGTACTCGTGCTCCCGGCTTTTATTTATGTCTTTGTTGTACATTTCTCAATGTTAGATTGATAATCCTCTACATGGTTATGCAGCGTTTAGGAAAATATGCATTCAAGTAAATAAAGTAACACAACTAATGGCTAATAAATGTTCCCAAACAAAGGCCCTGAATAAAGATTATTCCTAATTTGCATCTGAATTGGTTGCATGCAAATGAGTGTTCCTAAGGCACTTGAAGATTGTTTGTCCTTTAAAGTAGGTTAACCATTCCATCTTGTTTCTCTTACATGGCCTAGTGCACTGTCCTCTTTGATGCTACAAAGCATCTAGAGAACACTGGAACAGCCCAGGGCTGTAGAGCTACAATTCAGTGTGGATCGTGGGTTTTCTGGTGAATCCCTTCCCCACTTAAGACTTGAGTTATCTCAGGGCGCCTGGGTGGCTCAGTGGTTTAAGCCTCTGCCTTCGGCTCAGGTCATGATCTCAGGGTCCTGGAATCGAGCCCCACGTCAGGCTCTCTGCTCAGCAGGGAGCCTGCTTCCCCCACTCTCTCTGCCTGCCTCTCTGCCTACTTGTGATCTCTCTCTATCAAATAAATAAATAGAAATCTATAAAAAAAAAAAAGACTTGAGTTATCTCACCTGAGAAATGAAATAATTGTCCTAAAGTAAGTGTTTGTGTTTTTAAAACTGTAGTAACATTTGTTTAAATACAATCTTATGAAAAATTTTGACGTAGAAGACAGATTAAAGATAGTACTGCTTTTAAGGAAGTGTGGTTAGGGAAGGCTTGACGTTAAGGTCCACTGGGAGGCGTCTGCTTGTGTGCGCATGTGCTCCCTCCCTCCTCTCTCCACGTATGTGCGCACACGCACACACACACGAATTAAACAGGCAAGAAAGACTTTATTAGTATTTCAACAGAGTCAAGACAATTGCAGTAGGGAAGAGAGACTGAAGTCAATTTTCCTGCACAAAAAAAAAAAAAAAAAAAAGGGCAGGTCAAGTTTTAAGCACTGGGGCCAGCTAGTGGCAAAGTCCTGGAGGACATGAGCCATTCCTGTGGGGTTTCATGATTGTGATTAGGCCATCTGTATCTGTTAATCGACACTTCTTGCAGTTCTTCGATGGTAGGCCCCTACCTTACCACAGAGACTGTGAGAGAGGGTCCCTGTCTTTATGATTTTATTTCAGAGGAATAACTAAGGGACACAGAAAGAGTTTACAGTTGCAAATTTTAAAAGAAAAGCTCTACAAAGTGGGAGATCTGGGCCCTATAATCATGAAGACAAGTTTCTCAAGTTTACTGAAAGGGAACCATAAGGCCCTAAAACATGTATGTGTGTACACACATACATACACACATACACACACACACACCCCAGTATAGTCCTCAAACCTCCAACCTTGATGTTTTCTAAGACTTCTTCCCCTGCCAACAGCCTGTGAGCCTGTGAGTCCGAATCTATATTATCATAAATTCCAAGTTAATGAGTCAAAATTAATGAGTATATATGCCACCTGTACTTAGAGTCCCTATAATTCCACGTTTAGTTGCAGTGATTGATTTTTTATGCATTATACAAAACTTAGCACCCTTAGTTTAGTAAGCCTGTACTTGATTATTTCTTTAATTAAATTGTCTAAATGTTATAAATAAAATTACCATGAACTGTTTGTGGCTGATATGACATGCTCATATTTCTATCATACCCTGTGGTACCTGGATACCTTCATATTACTTCAGTGGTTCAGAAAAATTTAGATTCTAAACAGTAGGAAAGCCTAAATCTATGATTCCCACGTCAATTATAATTTAGTCTCCTGGCGCATCTGGTTGTAGTATTTTCTGTTACTGTATAGACTTATATTTATGCTTTAATATATATTTGCCTTACAGCCCAGTTATGATTCCTATGAGAGCCATAACTTTATATTCCATGATGCTTGTTTTAAAATTCTCAGCCATAAAGTCGCATTAATATATTTTTTGTTGCTGTTTCCTCCCTTTGTTTTAAAGAATATGGAATGGTTATGTGTTCATCTTTTCCTGCTTTGTGCCAAAATGTATTCCAGAATGTGATTCAGGGTTATATTTGAAATTCTCACCTTCATAAGTAAATACATGTGATTAATCCTGAGCGACATGAGGGCCAACCTACAAGAATAATTTTACATAGGTCACACATCGGGCAATGCTTCCATTCACTTCGAAAATCTGTTGTCAAAGCAAATATTTAGAGTTAGCAAAAAAAAAAAAAAAAAAAAAGTCCCTCCCCTTGAAGTGTTGCTGTGTAGGTGAGGTATTATAGTCAAAAACAGTGCAAGTAAATAGTAAGAAAAACATTGTTATTTGGAGAGGTATGATTTAGGCCATACCTCTCAAACTTTAATGTGTCCTGTATCCTTTCGAGATCTTGTTAAAACACAGCTTATGATATAATAGCTCTGGGTAGGACCTAAGACTCTGCATTTGTAACCAGTCTGGGCAAGTACTCTGAAATTTACCACAACCTCCAATATTCCCTGGTGGATTACAGCTGGCTAGCTACACTCATTTATTTGTCTACCTGGCCCTGGTCGTTGGAGTTTGTCATAACTGTTGTTAATCTACATTCTACCTCCTACAAGTAGGTCTCCTGCCTAATCTACTTTGTTGTTGTTGTTGTTGACCAGTTTGGCTCTCGCATGTTCTCTCCCTCACTCTCTCACATAGCTCTGCATTTTTCCTCATTGTGAGCAGACCCTCCTGCCTCCAAAGATAGATCTGACCCCCAACTGCCTACCCCATCTTCAGGGCACCATATCTGTCTTACAAAGTGTTTCAAGTATGTAGCCCTGTGATCCCCTTAATAGTCCCCTCAGCATCATTTAACTTGAGTTCAAGTTCAGGCTTCTTCCTGATCATAGTGCCTGGCCTCTCTTTTCTTAGAACTTTGTCTTTAGGCCTTGTAATTGTAGAGTCCTAAGCCAATACAGAACTGAGGCGGTTCCACTAAGGGAGAAATCTTGCTGACACACTACTTCTTATCTCCTAGCCAAGTAAAATCAAAGAAATAAAGTTCAGTGAAGAAGGGTAGCAAACAGGAATGGCCATCAGTTCACAATTAGGGATCCTGTGACCTGAGGCACAGTGCCATCCCAAATCTTGAAAATGGAGGTGAGATTAACGCCCAGGCAATACAAACATACACACGCACACACACATACACACATCCCAAAACACCCATTTGTTGTTTTTATACCAATAAAAACAACACATGAAGAATATATGTGAGTATCCAAAGGACAGGTTATAGGACTTTAGAAAAAAGCTACAGGAAATTTAAAGCAATGTGTAGATGAAAGCTACATTAGAACAACAGAAAACAGACATGACTGGAAACTCAGTCAGGGATATGATAGATAGCTAGAGGAGATTACAGAAAATAAAAGGAGAAAGACCAAAGATACCCTCAAAATCTCTTTAGAGAAAAGATACGAAATAAAGGCCTAAAATAGATACATATAATAAGTGAGTGATGTTCCTAAAGAAGATAATAGACTAGGTAAGGAGATTGATCAATTGAAAATAGATAGTATTGATATTTGCAATGATATAGTAAAGACTGACTTATTGAAATAAATATTTGATGCCGCACATTAAATTGATTTCAGAAATACTCTGATGAAATTAATGTTAATAAAATATCAATCTATAAAAACTATATTTGAAGATTATGTATATTCATGTATGTTGCAAATAAAAATTTTTAAAAATGCAAAGGTAAGAAGTAAAGTGTCCAGGATCTCATTTTTAGGTGAGAACAGTAGGGGACAAAATGATAAAATCCAGCCAACTGAAGGAAAAGTTGAGGAACTGAGGGATGGAATAGTCATACTGGTAGGACTGAATATAAGTATGGATTCATTTAAATATGGAACAAAGAAAATATAACTGAAAATTACAGCTATGGAATAGGGTATAATTGTATTAAATCTTGACATTGTATAAATAATGAAGACAGTAGAGTTTGGGAGGAATTTCCTCATCTTTCAGAACAGAGAATCAATATCTATGGTCTGAAGTTGAAACTTTGATTAAAACAATGATTCTTAGGTCTTAGTATTTAACATAGCCTTTCTTAATACTAGAATTCTATTTTAGATGTATATCTGACATAGCAAGGTTGTATTTCTCTGATTTTCTGAGTGTGTGTTTATTTTTATGTTAAAGTAAGGTACATTAGTTTTATTATAAAATTCCATTTTATGAATATTTTTTCCTATATCTGTTCATTCCACTAGTGTACCAAGGTGGAGTGGCACTGGGAAAGGTCCATTCTGATGGAAGGGGTATTTTATCACTGATAATGTTGAGAGCGTGCACTCTAGCTAATGTGCTTGATAATGTGCGAGCGTGCACAGGGTGCTAATAAAAAGCACACTAACTTTATTTGATTTTATTGATGTTCCCAAATTCTCTACAATCAGTGTACTCCGTTATTGCCTACATCCAGAGTAGGGCACCCTCATAGCCTTCCCCTTCGTGCCATGGATGATCTATGGCATCATTGATCTTTCTGTTTCCATTACTGCTTAGAAACATGTTATCAGACATTAATAATGTTTCTTTATTCTGGGTGGTACAATTTGGAGATTAATTTTTAATTTCTTTGTTGTACTTACATGTATAGCTTAGGCTTTTATAATGATTTACATCATATTTCAAATAAAATCATCATTCTTTGATAAAGGAAATCAAATACCATATTTTCTAGTGCCACAAATAGGAATGATGGTGTATGTTCTTCAATGGGTATTTAATTAAAATAAGCAGATTTCTTTGGTCTATGACAGTATGCTGTTATGTGATCTCAGTTTATTAGAACAAAAGACACATGTTGGAAACAGAATAAGTATATTCTTCCCCATATAATTTGATTGTACACACCTCCACTCAGTATTTTAAAAGTACATTCATACAAGTTTCATTTGTTTCTATCTGACCGCCATTTTGGAATGTATATTTCACACAGCATGTAAAAGGCTACTCACTAAGATATGGACAGAAAATATCAGCAAATGTGTTTCTTTTTATATTCTGTCATTTCTGAATTTCTACTTTGGAGTATATTTTGAAATATGAACTCCATATTAATACAGAAACATGTGTGTATATGTGTATGCATGTGTACACATATAATTGTGTGCACATTTGTGTGGGGACATGCATATATGCATGCATCTGTGTACCTAAAGGCAAATTTTAGAGTGTTAGTAAATTTTTAGTAGTGGAGTACATCATCAAGAACATTTTGAAAACCAGCATTTGTGTTATATGTTATATTTATATCATCATTACATTAGGGAAAAATCAAATCTTTGCCTTTCATAAAGCTCTATCTTTTAACCTGTGTTGCAATATTTTCTTTTTACCATTAAGTCCTAAATTCATGGTATTTCAAACCATGTCTGCTCTTAGCTCATTAAATTGCTTATTTAGAAAAAAAACATTCACATTCATGTTGGAAACTAGTATGCCTGAAGTTGCTATTCTCAAGCTTGGGTATCTTATCTCTCTGGACAATTTCTGACATCTACTAAATTACCTAAAAATTTTATTCCTATATCCAATACATAAATGCAGATTATATTTCCAACATGTTTTCATGCTTTCCAAAATATAAAGAAAATAGGATATCTCAGATCCTGATCTAGATGGTCATATGAAGTTTAATTTGTTTTGCTTCAGATTTAATCTCGGTCTTCTCAGTTTGGGTATTTTCTGGGTTTCTTGTTGAATTTTATTACTGTCCTCTCTGGGCTCTTGATTGGGTACCTGTGAATTCTCTTGTCTCCATTCCAGTCACATCTTGCTACCTTTCCCCTTTTAAGTCATCCTAGATTAGGTCCTGCTAGATTGTTATGCCTTAGAATAGGAGATACATTATCCTCTCTCAAATTTAAATCTCAAAGATCTGAAAGCACAGTATTACCAGGATGCAATCGTAATTATTCTAATAGTTATTAGAATAAATGTAGTAATACTTTGTAACCCTAAGTAATAGTCTTCTCATAAAGACTCTAAAATATTCCTTTATAGCTATCTGGTATAATTATTCTATGGAATATTTGCACTTGAACAGAAACTTACTAAATAGAACTACTTTTTAAGAAAGAAGTAAAAAAAAAGAACCTCTTTCCTTTGAAGAAAGTTCAAAGTCCTGATAAAGGTAAGATGTGATGATTCTAATTGCTGGATATGAATTTATTGCTTCACATGCTGACTACTAAAGGCTTTGAAGTCTTCCCCAATCTAAGAAACAAAAATATCTACAACATTTTCATTAATTGAATTAGCAAACAGACATTTACATTTATTTTTATTTAAAAAACTTTGTCTCAGAAAAAGCAAGAGAGTTTTACTTCCTACAGGGAATAATTCATCCGATATGTGAATGATTGTAGATGGGATGTGGGCAGTAGTGACAGTGTGTCCATTCTCCACAAAGGCTTTATGGGGCATCATTTACCTCTTACTCTTGTGTATTACTGATATTCATCTTAAGAAAAAACATGATCCATGTAGCTTTTAGTCCAGCTAGAATGTGAATCATTCTCTAGTTGAGAATCAACATGTGCCTAGAACATAAAATACAGCTTATCCCTGCTGAGTAGCAACCAGCTCACAAGTAAGTCAGAGTTAAATGCCTGTTGTTAGTCAGTGAGTTTTGGTACTACTTATTATACAACATTATTGCAGTAATAGCTGACCAATGCACTTTTATTTAACCAATACACTTTTTTTAAAAAAAATATTTTACTTATTTTTGTGTGAGAGAGAGAAAATGAGTGAGCATGAGTGGGGAGAGGGCCAAAAGGAGAAGCAGACTCCCCACTGAGCAGGGAGCCTGATGCAGTAATCTATCACAGGACCCTGGGATCATAACCTGAGCCAAAGGCAGACAGGAACTCAACCAACCGAGCCATGCAGACACGTGACCAATACACTTTTAAAATGTATATTTTGCCTGGTTTAAAATAACAAATGAATGCAGTTACCTTAAAAACAGTTTCAAACCTCAAAACAAAACAAAACAAAAAAATAAAATGAAACTTACTATCAGGAAATGACTAGCTCTTTTATGAACTTACTGATGAATATGACTTCTAGAATGTTTTTCCAACTTCATTTCCATTCCATGTAGGTGATAAAATCTATAATTGTTGCTTTGACACAGTTTTGAGCCCAATTTTTATCTCTGGGACTTTGTACCTTTGGTCATTGAGCTAATATGTATAGACAACTTACTATGTTTCTTCAGGTTTTGGACTCTTAACTTCCTTTATATAAAAGGAGGATAAAGATAAACATGTTCCAGAGTTGTAAGGAGATTGGCCATAATATAAGTGGACAACTTAGCCTGGGTTTTGCCATTGAAAAAGTGCTGAGCTCATGATGGTTGCTTTTATTTTTAGGCAACCTATTGTCATTTGCGCGCGCATGTGTGTGTGCACCATTTGCTATGGTTGCTAAAAAATAGGTCATTTTTCATCTGCCATCAAGGTGAAATCATCCCTCATTTCTCCAGTGTCAGCTTTAAATTGCAACAGGTTGTCAAGGAGATGCTTTGATAACCTTTTATTTTCTCTGTATTTTCTTGAAAACAGAATGACAAAAATTTAAGACAATATTTGTTTGAGGAGCATGAATTTTGGCATCAGAAGACCAGGGCTATAGATTCTGATCTCTGTAGAGTCTTGGTTTGTGTCCATTACTACGTGGCTGCAGGCTGGGTTTCTCAATTCAGTCTCTACTGACAAGTCTTGTACTCATCCCTTCATAGTCTGAAATTAGACTTTATGGGTTCTTTTATAGAAAATGAATTTCCAGGGACACAGTCACCCTAGTTTAATTCATATGAGGTAGGTTGTGGCAGAGGCTAGACACATGCTTAAAAATCTTATCTTCTCTCTTTTGGCACACAGGAAGACTATATACTCAGATTCCATTATAATTGGGTTGGCCTATTGTTGGTTTCTGATCAGTATTATTTGGGGATGAGTGATCTATGTTATTCTTAGGACTAGCTCATTAAACTTTATATGCAGCTTTCCATACTGTATTTTAACATTGGCTAGGCAATTGGCTAGGGGATCCAGATAATGACTCTAGAGAGGCCCTTGGATCTGGAGGAGCCATAAGGTGACTAGAGAACGACTCTCTCAGTGACTTCTTGGAGAGAAGTCACCGAGGAGAGCTGCCCAATTCTCACTAACTCTGGAATGAGCAAGAAATAAACCTTTATTGTTTGAGGCTGCTGAGATTTTGCATTGTCATATAAAGCTATTGGTGTTAGTTACTCTGGCTAATTCTCTGACATATTGGTCAAGATGTATATTTATCTCTAATGGGGGAATCTTTCTGTTTAGGGGAGGGTGCTCTTCTTTCCCATTTAGAGAATACCAAACCCCATGAATAAGATAACTGGGGGATAAAAGCATGAATGGGGGGTTTGGATGAGGAAGAATTCAGAACTCAAAAGACGGAAATATTGGCAGTAAGCATATCTTACCTAAGTACTACAGAAAATTAACAACTTGTCACTATTGCATGGAAAGAGATGCTTCATAGTTAGATCTGTTTGTCTAGGCAGTCAGATCTTTTGGATGCAAGGCACGCTAAAGGCATTTGCCTTTTTAGCCATAGGGTTATGAGTTTGTTTTGCTTTTTTGCTGATGACCTTTCTTTAATAGAAAGTTAGCGAAGCATTCTTCATCAAGTCCAGAAAATCCAAATGTATCGCACAAGAAATACACAGTTATGTGCTTGCTTACATTCTTTAGAAAGTCAGTGTCTTCAACACCTTCACCATAGTCTTGTCCTTTCCCTCACATTCACTACCTTATGGTCTCAACATGGCTACTGTAGCTCCAGGCAGCACAGTAAGTTCAAGCAGTTAAATAGAAAGAACATAGCATTAAAAACAACAACAATAAAAGCTGGAAGATTTTATTTTATTTGTTTGTTTGTTTGTTTATTTTGGGATGGGGGAGAGAGAGGTGGAGAGAGAATCTTAAGCAGGCTTCATGCCCAGCATGGAGCCTGACTCAGGGCTCATTTACACTACCCTGAGATCATGACCTGAGCCAAAGTCAAGAGTCCCATGCTTAACCGACTGAGTTACTCAGGCACCTCTAAAGATTTTTGCTTAGATCTCATTGGCCAATAATGAGTAGTCATGGGCTACCACTAACTACATAAAACCTAGACAAGTTTGTTTTTGTTGCTTATATGTCTTTGGATATTCTAGAATCAACATTATGGAGAAATGAGGGAGAAAGGGTTTGGAATAGTTCCTCCATGATTCAGCCTATAATGTCTATCAAAGTCTACTAGAATTACTCTTTCCAAGGGCCTAAAGATATTCTGCCTGTTCTGTTATACATCGATTTAAGTAGATCACCTTTTACTTACAACAGTGCCTTTACCCAGTGAAAGACAGCTTGTTCTTGTTTGGACTAAGAGATTAAACGTTGACAGTTAAAAAGAGGTTGCATTGTGCATAGTGAGATATAGCCAGAACTATAGGATGTAAGGAGAGGAAAGGCTACGTGATGGAATTTCTGTGGCCAGAATGAGGAACTAATTTGGGCTTCAGATGGTTTTAAGGAGAATATCAAACTGAAGGTCTGGATTAGATAGATAAAACCCAGAGAACGAGAAGGCCTATTCCAATGTTTACAGGCCAGTTTCCAGTACTACCATGTATATTATTTTCATTGAACCAGCGTGATGCAAAATCCATGTGTAACTATGATACCAGCTAGTACATATCAATCACATCAAAAGTGCTTGGTGAGTATTTGTTTCTTTCCTCTCTCCCTTGCTCTTCCCAGAAGAGGAAAAGATCATTGAAAACTCTACTACATGGCATGGGAACAGCCAGGTAATGACCTGGAGCATTACCTAATTTTTCCAAACTATAAAATGCAAACAACAATGCTGTTTATTTCATTGTTATGAACATTAGGTACAAAAAAATATTTTAAATCCGTGAATTCAGTTGTGGTCCATAAGAGTGATTTTATAAATAGCTGTGATAGGACTGCTGGTTGGGGCAGAATGTAAAATTGTAAACCATTGCAATTAGAGCTTCCTTTTTAATTTCCCCTGAAGGATGTCTCTTTGAGTCTAGATCTAACTCATTTATTTGTACAGTATTCCAGGTCATAGGACAACCACTTTTAATTCACTGTATCCTCAGTCTCTAACATTTATTTGTCTTACCTCCCTTCTCATGACAAAAATTCAGAAAAAAACTGGGAGAGCCACTTGTCTCCAAGTTTTGAGCCTGTAGTCTACACAGATATATGTCAAGGCCTATTTTTAAAGGTTTACCTGTCTTTAAATAAATGTACTTCATGTATTTTTTACACTTATGTTCATCTTTTTAGTATCAATATTTTTCTGGTGTCCATAATAATATTATATGAAATGGATTATTAAAAATCTCTGCGAAATTTGCCTGGAGGCAAGCTTGCAATTCAAGAATAATTAAAGTGACAGTTTAAGAGCAAATGATGCAAGCCAGAGATGTGCCGTGGTTTATTGTCACTCTCCTCTCTGTACTCTGAAAAAGGAAAGTGATTCAGCTTAATTTTTCATCAAGTAGCATCTTCCCAGGAGGCATTATGGAAGAGTGGAGTATGAAAGCATATATCAGTTTTCACAAAGTGATGGCATAAATAGCATATGGTATTCATATTTGTCTGTGTGTGTGTGTATGTGCACGTGAAAAGAATGGACAGATCTCACTTTACTTCTTTGACATGATTTGAAAAAATCACATTGCTTGTGTTAACTGCAAAACAGTATGTTTGTTAAACTACATTTCCTTCCCCTTTTATTAAAAGCTTTTTAAAATCTTTTGAAGATTATAGACTTTAATCCTGAATATGATTTGATGAAGAGACTGTTAAAACTTTCTTTGAAAACTAGTCCTATCGTCGTACCCCCCCTTGATATATCAGCTTTTCTGAAATATTGTTGTATTTGAGTTGCTTATTTTGGAAAATGAACTGCTTTCTGAAACTCTCTTTTGGAAATCTTAAAAAAAAAGAAAGAAAGAATTTCTCTCTTCCTGAAAACTTGTAAGAATATTTTATTTCAATCGAAGTGTTGCCCATATTTATGGTTAATCTATACACTCCAATGTGATCATCTTCATGTTGGTCAGGCCTGATTATGTGCAGATCTGTTGTATAATGATGATATATATATTTTTTAATTTTATATTTTCAAGGTATCCAGAGATTGGGCTGTGATTACTATCACTCAAAGACCAAAACTGTCTTCAGGCTCAGGGGAGCCTGTTGTCACACTCTATATTTATTATTAAATCTGCTGTGTAAGCTTGATAATTATAAAAGCTAACCTCCATGAGTACCGACTTTATGGCAGACATGGTACTAGGTATTTTATTCACACTTGCTCATTGAATCCCAACTCTGTAAAGTTGACAAAATTATTGTTCCCATTGTATAGATGGGGAAACTGAGGCAAAGAGAGCTTAAATTTTCCCATAATTATACAGCTGAAATCTCTGAAATTCAAACTCAGATTTTTTTCTTGGTCATTAAAATATACATAATATATATAATATTTTCTGAGAAAGCAAGACCTAATTCTTTTCTCAGTCTCCTGAAATAGCAAATTCAGATATCCTTAAAGATTGCCTCCTAAGAGATCTGGAGCGCAAATATTCTCTGCATTCATGTCATTGCTTTATTCTGGCATGGTTTTGAATCTGGGTCTGAATACACTAACAAATTTGACAGTTTGGAGGGGCTTGACCTATGAGACAGAAGCATAATGTAAACATCTAGGTACTAGACACTGGGGACATGAATAAATTCTCCACCCCCAGCTGCCTGTCTGCATATTAGTCATCAAAACCTAGGTGAATACATTCGGAGGGAGAGAACAGACGTAGACAATTACTTAAGAACAAGAAAATTGCTATTAAAATAGGAATAAGTTAGAAGAATACATGGAAGCTACATATAATTAGTCAGTTTTAATAGTAAATTCAGCTGTATGTGCTTTAAACCTACAATTTTCTTGTCCTCAAAATATCTTCATGATTGCTCTTTTTCGACAGCTCAAAGAATAGAATGAACAAAATTAAAAATATAGACTTTCGTGAATTCCTTGAAAATTGAGAGTGTGCTCTCAGTAGGAGAGATTGAAGTTGGTCCCTATTTTAGAAAATCTTTTTTTTTTTTCTTTCTTTCTAATCATCATTGAGAGTGGGGTTATTTAATGGGAGAGGATGCCACAGGATCGGTTAGGTTTGGAAGTGATCTCTTTTAGAAATGAGGATGCACTAAAAACCTTTTTCTCTGGATAAAGCCTATAGGGAAAATACTCAATTCCAATTAATATTTTTCTCAGAAGAAAAATTTTTGTATTCAAGCTGAATAAAGACACGTGATTTCCTTTAAGTTTGCTGCGTATTCCAGCTCCCATGGGTGCACACACAGCGCCACACTTTGCTTATTCAGAGCCCATTAATACCATGTGCTCATCCATGTATCTCTTCTGTTGCCAATTTGTGTGTGTGTGTGTGTGTGTTTAATGGTGGTTTCTGGATTTATATTGTGATTTCTTAACTTATTGCAGTCTACTTTGAATTAGCAGGCTACTGCTTCAAGTGTAAGGTAAAGCCATACTGTGATGTACTTTCTTTCACCCATCCCATTATCTGTGCTACTGTTGTCCTACATTTTGCTTCTACATACCCAGAGTTTAATGTATTAAACTCTATACATTTTTTATTATTATCATGGCTTTAAATAGTCATTTTTTTAATCACTTGGGCTTTTTAATTTTGTATTTATTAAAACATATTTCAGACAGGTTTTGAATATATATAGCCTCTTCTGAAAAGATGAGAGGAAAATATAAAAGAATTTGCATGAAGTATTTCTAAGACAACTACATCTAGCTGCTGCCTGGTTGGCAGCAATCTTAACACAACCCTGGTTTCAGAGATATTAAAATGTGAAATAATACAAATGTGAACTCCTGTAGGCCTATCACCTTGCTTAAAAAATAGACCAATTCTCAGTACTGTTGAAACGATTATTTTCATTTAAGAAATAATGACTGAGTTTTATGTTTGTCATTCTCTCATATTTTCAGTCTTAATAAATATACAATAAAAAATTCATTGGTCTTGTTCTTGAACTGCTCTATGAGTGTGAAAATATTTTATGCATTCTGTAATTTGCTTTTTAACTCCACATTATTAGTCCCATCCGTGCTTATGCTGGTATCTGCTACTCATTTTCATTGTTGTATAGTGTCCCACTGTATACATGTGCCCAAATGTATCTGTGCTCCTCTTGATAGAATTTGGGGTTGTTTACAGTGATTTGGTATTATAGATAATTTTGCTATTAACATTTTTTTTGTCTCCTAGAACATATGAGTTTCTCTTGGTTATATCTCTAGGGGTAGGTTTATTAAGTCTAGTGATAGAGCTGAGTACTTTGATTGCCCCCCGCCAAGAAAAAATGCTGCTGAATAGCCTGACCCCCCATCCTCCCGTGAATATCTTCTTTGGGAACGTAAGTGCTTTCCTAGCTTGGTCTGTAGGTAGGGCTAAACATTTATGCTCAGGGATCTTTAGGAAGAGGAAGATGAAAACAAAGAGGTGATGCTTTTTCTTAGCCTGAAATCTGTGTCTTTTTAAAGTCATATATTAGGAGAACCAAACCCAGAACAAAAATAAGGCAAGGTAAATCCCTAATATTATCTCTGTTAGTTAGGCATGGGTGAGGTGGGGATACAATCACAAAATGGGATTGTGGTTGAAATCACAAAATATGCTCTGAAGTCACTACTAGACTTTGGGGCATAAAAATTCCAGCAGAAGATAGCATTTCAGTTTTCTGAAATTTAAACTGTGCAAAGAAAGCTGGAATTGGCTCTCTTGGGATACATGGCTGAAAGTTAGTCTTCATTGCAGCTTTCTGTGTTGCTTCCTATGTAACAGGCTTAAAATTTACTGTCTTCTTGGTCTAAGATCTTATGTGACCATGGACTTCAACCTTTTATCTCTCTTTTCTTCATGATGGCCTCCATTTTGTTCCCCTCACAGTCTTAGACACAATGTCTACTTCTCCACCAGATGCTGGAATCAATGATTTTTTGGTAGGGTTGTCCTGAGATTTCCTCAAGAAAGAGCCTATCCCACTAGATCACCTACTTGAATAACATGAATTAGTTGTTTCTCCAATTTGTGAGATGTCCTAAACTCCTTTGTGATGGGTGTGTGGCTGGTGCTTTTTTTTTTTTTTTTAATTTTATTTATCCATCTGACAGAGAGAGATCACAAGTAGGCAGAGAGGCAGGCAGAGAGAGAGAGAGAGGAGGAAGCAGGCTCTCCACTCAGCAGGGAGCCCGATGCAGGACTCGATCCCAGGACCCTGAGATCATGACCTGAGCCGAAGGCAGCGGCTTAACCCACTGAGCCACCCAGGCGCCCCTGGCTGGTGCTTTTGTAAAGAGAGGGGCCATGTCTGCTAGCCCTGGGCTGCACTGCCTTTTCCCTTTTGGTCTATTCTAGTAATTCCACGGCTAGCTAGGGAGTGGCTGGAAGACGATTTTCAGATTGACTTGTCATCACCTGTACTACAGTGACTTTCACCCCTCCTGGGATAAGGGAAATCCCTTGTGTTTAGAGTACTGTCTTTCTTTATTCTTTTTCCTTCCTTCCTTAGAGGCTTAAGTGCTGGGCTGACAGGCTTTGTGGTTCCCACTCCATTAAATCATATAAGTCTTTGCTCTACAAAGTTGAGATAATGGTCCTGCTAGACAACATTTAACAGTTTCTGAAGTAAGTTTTACAGTTTTGTAGTCACACCTATGCTACTCTTTGGAGAAAGACTGGCAGCCCCACCAACATGCTAGTAGCTCTTGCCAAGAATATGCTTGCAGTACCCACCATTTACATGGGGACATGTTGACAGCAAGCACCAGAGCCATGGTAGGTCCTTTTTCTCCTGAACTCTGAGTAGCTGCTCACGCCATTGCTCCTGAATTTATCTGTCCTGGGTCTGCAGACTTGGTTGTTGTCATGCTCACAGTAACTGGTTCTGGGCTTCCAGAGTTCCCTGGTGCTGCTCCCCATTCTTTCTGTAGCTGAATAAATTAGGAACTTATAATTGGAAGAAGCTTGAAGATTAGCAAGTGTAATCCTGTGTTTTTTGCAGGAATTCATATATCATATTCCCAAGTCACTACAGATGCTTACCACTGCCACACACTCGGGTATATCCATTGGTTGCCAAGCTGGCATGGCACAGGATATGCTTGTCACCCTCTATTTGTCATCTGACAAGTTTTTCCAAAATTGGCAATTGATCTCTCCCATGTTTTTGAAGTGGAACAGAGCTAAAGTAAAATGAATGAGGGTAGGCAACCCACTTGACTGCAGATTCTCATGATCAAGGACAAAGATCAAAGGACAAAGATTCAAACAGAGTTGCCTGGTCAGCTCTAAGGTCTTTATATGCTTGTACTTTTTTATTTGGTGACCCCGTCACATGTGGCATGCTTTTAACAGTCTGTTGTAGGTTGAGCCAGTAGCGTGCTGTTGGATGCTCTGCCCACAGTAACAATGGACCTGGTTATTTATATCAGTCACTTCTCCTTTTTGCTGACCTGTGTAAAGATGGTCTCAAACATTTGTGCATTCTGTAACACATCATTTCTTCCCTTGTATTGTTGTTAATGCAGGCCCACTGTTAAGGTATTGAGCATATGACTAAACTATTGCTTTGGGTGATGTAGCACAGTAATGTAAATATTCATGACTTTCTTTTATTAAGACAGCTCTGCCTCCTATAAACCACAGACCCAGTAGTGGGGAGTGGATCAACTGTTTATTGCCCTCCCCCATGATTCTTTTTTTTTCCTGTTATGCTGCTTTCTCTTATCTGTTATTATCACACTCTTGATTTCAACAGCCATCCCCTTGGGGTGGAGCCCCATTCACCTCCACAGGGCACAGGTGGATCCAGATGGAGACATGGGCAGGAGTGAGATGCATGTGTATCTCATTAGTTCAATAAAGTCATTAAGAAATGAGAAAGCAGTGTTTAAAATTACTCATATGGTTACCCTTTTTCTGTTCTTCATTCTTTTATGTAGCTATAAGTTTTCATCTGGTATCATTTGCCTTCAGCCTGAAGCATATTCTTGGGCATTCCTAACGATTTGGGATTGCTGATGATGAATTTGCTCAGCTGTTTATCTGCAAATAAACAGCTCCTGTTTATCTAAAAATGTTTTTCTTTTGCTTTTATCTTTGAAGGGTATTTTTAGAGGATATAGAACTCCAGATGTTTTTTTTTTCAGTACTTTAATCTTTTTGTTTTATTGTCTTTAATTTACATAGTTTCTGATCAGAAGTCAGTAATAATATTTATTTGTTCCCCTTTGTGCAAATGTGTCTTTTTACTTTAGCCCTTTTAAGATTTTCCCTTTAGCTTTAACTTTGATCTTCAGTGAGTTGACTAGACTAATCCTAGATGTGGCTTTGTGTTTATCTGTTTATCTTGCTTCACATTTTTGAACTTTCATGGCCCAGTAAGTTGATCTTTTCATTAAATTTGAAAAATTTTTAGCAATTATTTCTTCAATTTTTTTTCTTTCCTGGCCCAATCTTTTTCTTTCATTTCCTAGGGTTTCACTCATGTATAGGTTAGAGTACTTGATATTATCACAAACATCACAAATGCTCTGTTCTGTTTTTGTTGTTGCTTGTCTGTTGAGTACTTTTTTGCTCTATGTGCTTTAGTTTAATGTTCATTAACTTGTCTTAAAGTTCATTATTTTTCTGTAGTCTGCTGTTAAACCCATTCAGTGAATATTAGATATTGCATTTTTCACATTTAGAATTCCATTCACTTCTTCATAAATTTTTCTTTGGTAGGATCCCCTGTTCACTGAAAATATCGTCAATTTTTTTTTTTTTTTAGCATTTTGAATATATCTATAATAGCACTTCTCCTTTTAAGTCCAACATCTTTGTCATCTCTCTTTTTTTTTAATTTATTTTTTTCAATTTATTTATTTTCAGAAAAACATTATTCATTATTTTTTCACCACACCCAGTGCTCCATGCAAGCCGTGCCCTCTATAATACCCACCACATGGTACCCCAACCTCCCACCCCCCGCCACTTCAAACCCCTCAGATTGTTTTTCAGAGTCCATAGTCTCTCATGGTTCACCTTCTTTGTCATCTCTTGATCTGTTTCTATTGACTGTTTTTTTTTCCCCTACTGGTTGTGAGTTACATTTTCTTGCTTCCTTGCAACTTTTTTTTTTTTTTTATTGTATACTGGTTATTATGGATACTACATTGTCATAAAACCAGGTTTGCCTATCTTCCTTTAAAAGATATTGAACCTTGTTCTGGAGAGCAGTTAATGTTTTGGTGCTTAGACTTTGTGGGGATTTTTAGAATTTGTTGAGGCAGGTTTAATGAAGTGTTTACTTGAGGACTACTCTAGACATATTCTTATACTGTGGCCTTTCTGGCATCTTAATTACATGCCTTGGTTTTTCCCCAGTATTTCTGCCTTATTCTATTCTTTTATCTTCTAGCACTATGCACCCTCCAGATATTACTTCAGCCACAGTCTTAAGGAGCTGTTCTCTGTCAAGCCTCTTGGAGTCTTGTTTTCAGCATATGTAGCTTAGTATTTGCCAAAGACTCAAGGGAACTCTTGGGCAAACTTCTGTGATTCTTTTACTTCTTAGCTCTTTCCTCTGGTATACTTACTTAACTTTAAGCCAGCCCAGCATCTCTGTATTTTAAACTTTGTTCCCTTACCCTGGTGAGATTGTGGTTCTGTTTGTTTTCTATTTTCCTGTGATGCTATTTAGAAAGTGCCCCAAATTCAGCATGAATGTAGAGCTCACTGTATGTTTCTTATCTCTTGAGGGTAATATCTCTGCTTCACTTGTGGTTCAGTGACTGAATAAACTGTTTTTGCACATATTTTATGTAATTTATAGCTGGTCACAATTAGACAGTAAACACAGTAACTGTTACTCTAGCATGCTCTATCTTCAAACCTGATTTTGAGTCCAAATTGTACAAAAGTTTTAGTGTTGTGACCTTAGACAAGTTTCTCAAATTTCCTGTCTCAGTTTTCCCATCTCCTAGAATAAGTCAGTGGTTCCCAATTAACTAGAAAGCATGTAATATATGCCTACCACCATAGTTCATTATTAAATGTTATGTGCATATCATCTTTCTCCATTTCTTTATTAGTTTCATCTTGACATGAAAGCACTATGCTTAATTAAAATAACTAACCCTTTCAGTTTGTTCTGACTCTGTAAGGACAGAGATTTGAAGAAGAGAATGAGGCTTCTTGGGGAAAAGTCCTCCTGAGTCCTGAATCGCTTAAAATCCCATGTTTTACATGGCTCTATAAGCACTATTACTGAGGTAGTCTTGCCAATCATAATCTTTTCTTTGTATATGACAGATTATTATCTTCCTGGGGCTTTCAGAATAACCGATAGCATGCCCTAGGCTTAAAGGGAGACTTTGCCTAACTATGTTTCTGTGTGGAAGTTCTTAAAGGAGTTCAGGGACAGTTCAGTGTGGCAAGATAAGAAGAGTTTAAAAAACTTTAAATATTCTTATCTAGACTCCATAAGCTTTGACAACAGTCTTATTTGAAGGTGCTTTCTTTTTTTTAATTTTAAAAACTGTTCTGAAGTATGAACAAATTTAGAAACATGCTATATATAGACTACATTAATGCAATGGAGAAATACTTCACAAAGGATTTATGATGTATTTTAAGTGGTGCTCAGTTATAACACCACAACAGCCATTGCAAATACATTTACTTGAAGTTGCCCCATTGATTATAAATAGCTCACTAAAAATGCTAAGCAATTATATTGAAATGTGACATCTTTTTTGAACAACAAAAGGATATAGTTCTTGTTGATGTTAAAATTGTTTTATTCTGTAAATACATTGTTCTTGGTATTCATAAATTGCTACATGCTATACACAGTGGGAAATCATAAAGGGAAAATTATCCATTTTTTAGAATAGTAGTAGGACTTGAGAAAAGAAATCAAATTATATTCTTAACAATAACAAGTGGAGTTTGCTTCTCTGGCAACTCTAAAGAGATGAAAAAGAATGTATTTTTACCTATCTACCTTCCTATCAACTGCTTATTCCATTATTGATATTAAGTAAACAAGAAATGTGTATTAGGAAGGTACTCTGTGCCATGCCCTGTGTTAAGCTGTGTTAAGCTTGGAAAATGGAATACTAGCCACATAAAGATTCTGCTCATTTGCAGTTTACAGTTCAGCTGGTAAAACAGAAGATTAGAGAATATGTTATGCAAAGACTCTGCTAACAGTATTGCAGAATGGTATAAGAATGCATAGCAATGGAACATTCTGGCATGTGGGGGTTACAGGAAAATATATTAATTAAACTGAATTATCCAAGGGAAGAGAAATGCTAAGGTTCCTTCATACTGAGGGGATAGCAGGTATGCGAGCCGAGAGGCAGGAAATTATGGCCAGATTAGGAAAGGCATTTGGAAGGTCACCCGTGTAGAATGTGATATAAAAAGTGGTCAATTTAAGACTAGAGATGTAGGTATGAATGAAGCTTTGATGTCTTTTTAGGAGTATGGATTTAATTCTGAAGGCAATATGGAGAAACTGAAGCATTGTAAGCACCAAAGGAATTACCATCTGATTTTAAGTGGATCATCTTGGCATTATCAGCACCTGTAGACTTCTATACTGAAACAGAGTTAAATTTGGAGATTTATGCCACTCACTTGCTGAACCCAGATTAACCTAGCAAGATCCATTCCCACTGGGAGAGAAGACTGTAGTATTTTGTGGGTTTAGGTTTGCTATCCATCTTATCCATCAAGACCTTGAACCAGTTATTGCCATTGTTTTAGCTTAATGAGTCACCTGGTTAATATGGCAGGGTTCTACCTTTATTTCCAATTAATCTTCCAGTTTCTCTGCCTTAAACCATCCACCCCAGCCTTATTGAATAGAATCTTTGCTGTCTTCCTGTTCCTCATGTCCCTCTTTTTCAATAGGGTAGGAGATGATATTTCTTTACTTCCTATCACTGTCTAGGGCTTTGAGTAAAACTGGATGATCTCTTAAAAAATGCACTATAGGGGCACCTGGGTGGCTCAGTGGGTTAAAACCTCTGCCTTTGGCTCAGGTCATGATCCCAGGGTCCTGGGATCGAGAGCCTCGGATCGGGCTCTCTGCTCAGTGGGGAGTCTGCTTCCCCTTCTCTCTCTGTCTGTGTCTCTGCCTACTTTTGATCTCTATCTGTCAAATGAATAAATAAAATCTTTGAAAAAAAATGCACTATATACCAGCTGTATTCAGATCTAGGTTTCTCAAATGTTTGGACCTAATCCTCTCAGAATACACATTTGTTTTCTTCTGTGGACCCAGACTGGTCAGAATAATTGTACTGTTTTGTATTTTTCTGGAGTTTGGGTTTTTATTTTATTTTATTTTATTTTTTAAAGAACAGCCATACTGAATATACGTTTTCCAAACTATACGCTCCCTTTCCCCATCCTTGATAGTTGGTATTTTCCAAACAATTGATTCCCTTTTGTTTTTAAATATATGTCCTAAATACTCAGGGTATATGTAATATTTAATATGACTCTGTTAAATGTAGATTTCAGGCAGATAAGCCCAAATTTATTCAAATTTCTTTAATTCTATAATCTGGACTGCTTGGCAATATACCAAAACTCCAAAAGACTTAGCCCTTGAACAATATAGTCCTCAAAGTTCCCTTGGAGCAATAGTGATGTTTAACACAGTCCGAATGGTTTATTTCGTGGGAGACTAAAATCATCCTAAAGCACTCATCAGGTTCTTACCATTTTGAGTCAAATCAAAACAGCAGATTAGAAACAATGGCACATTCTAGTATGAGAGAGAAAAAAATGACAGCTATCAACAGAGGAAGAACTCCGTTTAATTAATGGAAGCCCAGAAAATATAAAGCATTGTAGAAGGTATGCAAAGCAAAACACTTTCGCAATTTAGTGACATATGTTAACAGTGATGAGACCAAATCACCAAGAAGTGGTTATATTTTGAATTATGTGTTCTATTGAAGAAGTTGTAGAAAAGTTGGTGCATTTTCAAGCGATTTCTATTATAAGTGGTTAAAATTTAGAGAGGCGGTTCTTAAGATATTAGAAATAATTGAATGGAAGATACTTTGGATTTTGGATTTTGAATGGCAGCAATATGTTTTGTGCAATTCAGTTTCTCATGTAAGATTTGAATGTTGTAAATAAGCCACAGTTTAGTGGGAAGATGATAGGCCTAGGTTTATAGTCTGTACACTTCAGTATTTTGATTCTGTTTCTAATCAGTTGAGCGATCTCTGGCAAGATATTTAACCTAAGCCACCACTGCCTTATTGTTAAAATGAGAGTAATTAATAAGCACTTTGCTATAATGCTCTAAAGATTAAACACTGTAAATAAAGTGTCACTGCCTGACATATGACTGCTGAATAAGTGCCACCAGGAAGGATGGCAAAAATTGTTAAAGGTTATAATTATTCTTAAGATAGTTTTACCCATCAGGGGACTCATTCGATGGATATTAGAACAAGTTTCATATAAACACCCCAAGGTATATTCTGAATATTAATTGCTCTACCTATGGAAATGAGGCTAAACTTCACATCTCTCTAGTACAGTAGGAGTTGAGATGTTCTGCAGACAAGGGAGCCAAGGTCCAGGAATGATGAGAATCTTGCTTGAGAGCATACAGACAATAGCAAGTTTTATCTCCAGCCTCGAATCTTTACTAAACTTCCAGCCCTTCCAGATTCATTTTGGCATCTGAAAGGCCTTGCTGAGCATTTTTACTTTGTGTTCTATCATTTGAAATTAGCACAGAGGTGGTCTGTAACTTCTATGTTGTGACTTGGAGGGAAGACCTTGGTAGGGGGTATAGAAGAAAAGTATCTTGACAATGCATTTAAACACCAAACATATGATACACTTATATTAGACTTCAGGTTGTTCCCCTTCTCCCCCCAGAAATGGAATATGAATCAGTACTAAAAAATCTCTCCCAGCCAGCCTTGGCAATGCTATTGAATTAGCCATCGTTTTTGTCAAAATAAATTGGATCTAATTATCCACATTTCTTTCCGTGGGCTTGCTATGATTTTACCTGGGCTTGACATTTCCGAATCAAACTTTTCTTTACCCAGTTCTTCATTCTTTACATCCCTTTAGCCACTAAGTTTATTGGTGCCTCTTTGAAAACATCTCGTGTGTCCATTTCTCTTTGAGTCCTTACCAGTGTGGCTCTGGTCCAGGTGCTACATCTTTGTCCGTTAAACTGGTGCCCAAATCTTTTAATTGGTGCCCTGCCTTATACTTCTCTCGTTCTCTGTTGTTTGGGGCACTGTTTTCAGACCAATCATATTAAAACCCCTCTTGCCTTTTGTCAGAGCCCTTTGCCGGGTCCTCCTGGCCTGTAATGAAATGCGGACTCCCTGGACCAGCATGCGTCCTTTCTCGCTTCTGATTTCTTTCATTTCACATTATTGTTCTGCCCAATTTCTTATGACAAATACTGAGTTCTTTTATTCTTTGGATTCTTTTTTCTTACATGAATAGAATGTGTTTGAAACCCACTCCTTGTGATTATGAATCTGGAAATTAATGAATGAGTATGTTCCATACACTATATTGTGTTGATATATTCTTTAAATTCACACGTGTGAAAATGGCTCCTAGCAGTGCTATTATCCTCGGCTTTGGGATAGAACAGTTTTTATTGTAAAAAAAAAAAAAAAATTACGTAACCTGAAATCTACCCTCTAAACAAATGTTAAAGTGCATATTCCACTATTGTTAACAGTAGGTACAACATTGTAATCATATCCCTAGAAGTTTGTCATTCTGCATGACTGAAACTCTCCATCTTTCGAACAGCTACTCTCCATTTCTCCCTCCCCGCATCCTTGGCAACCATCATTCTTTTTTGTTTGTTTGTTTTGAATTTGACTATTTTAGATACCTTATCTAAGGGGGATCATGCAAGATGTGTCCCTCTGTGATTGGCTTATTTCATTCCATGTAATGTCCTCAAGGCACATCTGTACTAATAGGATTTACTTTTTATGACTGATTAATATTCCAGTGTCTGCCTATACCACATTTTCTTTATGTGTTCATCCATTAATGGACATATAAATTGTATCTACCTCTTGACTACTGTAAGCAATGCTGCAATGAACATGGGAGTGCAAGTATTTCTTCAGGATCCCAATTTTAGTTCTGCGAAACTAAACATACTCTATTCACATCCAGAAATCACACATCTTACTATTTACCCAGGGAAGTTAAAACTTACGTCTACACAAACCCTGCACAGGGATGTTAATAGCAGCTTTGTTCATATTTGCCAAAACTGGGCAGCAACCAGGATATCCTTCAGTAAGTAGACGGATGAGTAAACTGAGGTACCTCCATATAATGGAATGTTCTTCAGCACTAAAAGGAGCTAACAAGCCATGAAAAGATGTGAGGCAAACTTAAATGCATATTAGTAAGTACATGAAGTCAATCCGAAAAGGATACAAACTATATGATTCCAACCAAATGACTTTATGGAGCAACCAAAATTCTGAAGACAGGAGAAAGATCAGGAGTTTAGGAAAGGGAGAGATGAACAGGCAGACACAGGATTTTTAGGGCAGTGAAACTCCCCTCTATGGCACTATACTACCGAATACATGTCATTAAATTTATCTAACTCCATCGAATGTACAGCACCAAGGGTAAACCCTAATGTGAACTATGGTCTGTGAGTGATGGTGATGATATCAGTGTAAGTTCGTCAGTCGTAATAAACATCCACTCTGATAATAGATGTTGATAATGGGGGGGCACTATTCATGTATGGTGGCAGAGAGTACAGGGTCAGTCTCTGTACTTTCTGCTCAATTTTGCTGTGAGCCTAAAGCTGCCATTAGAAAAAGTCAATTGAAAATACGATTTTTGCACTTCCATTAGAGTATTACAGTATTATCTATTTGACCATTTATTTACACTTCCTAGGAGGTTTACTATGCTGTTGAGCATCCTTCCATTTCATCTTGTTGGACTCCCGCTAGCATTTGTTGTGTGGTAGATCTACTGGTAATGAACTCCCTTGATTTTTTTTTTTGTTTGGAAAAGCCTTTATTTTTCCTTCACTTTTGATGGAGAAAATTTTGTATTTGGTATTCTTCATTGGCCTCTGTTTGCCTTTTGTAAAAAAAAAATATATATTTTCTATACCTTTGTTGATATTCTCATTTATTCATACATTATCTTTAGGATATTATTTTCAATTCTTCGTCAGATAAGTTGTATACTTCCATTTCCTTAAGGTCAGTTTCTGGAGATTTATTTTGTTCTTTAGATTGGGCCATGTGGCCCTGTTTTTTTCTCATTTGTCTCACAACTTTGTGTTGGGATTTGTAATTTTGAAAAAAGAGCCACCTCTCCTAACCTTTACAAACTGGTTTCATACTGAGCGACATGCTCACTTGTCGCTCTGGCTAGAGATTCTGGGGGTCTCTGAGGCATTTGGGGGGAGTGTGATAGGACTCCTCTGGACTTGTGTATGCTGTTTCTTATTGCGAGGGTCTTGCTAGTTTATTTTTCAGGGGCTCCTAATCTCTTGTAGCCACTGGTGTCTGTCTGCTGCACTGCAAGTCATTTGCTTCTCCAGCAACCAGCTGTCCCTGTCTCCCTCCTTCTCAGCAGTGGATACCAAGCATTTAAAGTACCCTGGCTCCCTGTCAGGGTCCTGAGTCAGGGGAGACAGATACTAGGTCCCTGGCCAACCTTCCCAAAAGCTGGAACACTGGAAGCGCATCTCCCTGAGGGAGAAGCCTTGAGTTGTGCACCTTCTGCAGCTTGTGCTGATAGCCTACCACCCCTTGCCGCTCCCAACCCCCACTCTCCTTTGTTCTCATGGACCCGCATGCATCCAAATCATGCCAGTTCTGTGAGGGCCCCAGACCTTCAAGTGAGCTGAGACAGAAACAGTCCCTCTGGCAACCCTCTTGAAAGCTGGAACTTGGGACACACGTGCCATGCTTGTCTTAGCCCCCATGGGAGAAGTCACAGCTAGGGTGTCATCTCCAAATGCTGAGCTGTGACAGGTTGGGTTGGGGCCTTGGTGCCCATAAAAAATTAAATTAAATAAAGGGCAAAATTGCTCTTTCCTGTTTCATTGGGGTCTTCTCAGCTTTGTGTTCATCTAGGGAGCTGCAGCTTCTTCAAGTAGGGAAATCGCATAGTTATTTTGGTCCATGTGTTGTGAAATCATTGCTTCCATGGGGGAATGAGGGCTGGGACTTCTACTCTACCATTTTGCTGATGCTACTCCTTTTATTTAACTTTCTTCTGGGAATGGGTAAGGTACTCAAGGCTTCACATTTTCTTCTTCTTCTTCTTTTTTTTTTTTTAAAGATTTTATTTATCCATTTGACAGAGACAGATCACAAGTAGGCAGAGAGGCAGGCAGAGAGAGAGAGGAGGAAGCAGGCTCCCCGCTGAGCAGAGAGCCCGATGCGGGACTCGATCCCAGGACCCTGAGATCATGACCTGAGCCGAAGGCAGCGGCTTAACCCACTGAGCCACCCAGGCGCTAATTAATGCTTTCACTGTGACCTATACGGTTGTGGTGGAAATTAGTCCCAGTGTCCTTAATTTCTAAATACTAATTTTGCTTTTGAATTTATTTTTTATTGAGTTATCTAAGGTCTGGAATTCAATTTTTAAGTATTCACTTAAATGCAGTCATTTTGTTACTTTTCATTTCTATTTCAGTAGGGCTATGATCAGAGGATGTAACCTGCAAAATCACAATTTTTAAAATATATCAAGGTTCTTTGTGACTAAGTATGTGATTAATTTTTGTAAACATTCCATGAACAGAATGAAAATATATAGTCTCTGGCCAATGAACATAGAGATATTTCTATGAAACCACATCAAATGTACTGACATCATTAAATTCCTATGCCATTTTTTTTTGCTAATCTGTCCAGTTATTAGAATATTAGAAAGTTATATTAAAAATATTACATTTTAACTTAAATTTTTACCACATTCTCCTTGTGTACCCAATAATTTTTTTTACCCAATAATTTTTATTTATGCATTTAGATACATTGTGTGATGCCTAAGAATTTGTCTTCACATACCTTTTTTTATTATTTATGCTTTTTCTTTCTTATAATCTTTTTATTCCATTTAGTATTTTTAACCAAAAATTCTAATGTTGTTAATAAAAGTATTGTCACTTTTGATTTCTTTCTCTCTCTCTTTTGGTTTGCATTTGCCTGTCTCCTTACTTTCAACCTTTCTATTTCACATTTCTTTAAAATGTATTTTTAAATAAGGTACAACTGAGTTTTCTTTTAAATTTCACCTATTCACATGATAGTCTGTCTTTTTATGGGACTAGCCAGTTCTTTCATATGTATTGTATAGACTGATACAATTTATTTTACGTCCATAATTGATGTCTATTACTTTTTGAAACTATTATTTGCTATCCTCCCCCTTTTGCAGTCTTTTTTGAATCAAGTTACTTTTCATTTTCCTTTTGTAGCTGTAAAACTTTTATTAAAGTTACTAATCTTCAAATGAAGAAAATATCCTATTAAAATGAATATTAATAACAACCTCAACAGAGAAAAGGAGATCTGAAAAGCAGTGTGAGGAGGTTGTATACAAAGAGGAAAGGGTAGCCCAAGCTACTGGGTTTAAGTAATTGAGGATGTGTTCTGTATTACACATAAAAACTTTGGGTTCTGTCTAAATCTGACAAGTTTTTCCCTTCTCCATTATGAGCTGCCTCCCAGAATCTCTCAAGTCATTCAACATATGCAGGGCACAAAGTGCTATGTCTGGCTTCAGGGGCCATTCACTGGATGTGAGGCTGCTGAATTTTATAGCTATTGAACTAAATAACCCCTACATTCCTTCCAGCTCAAGAAAGTTTGGTTCTCTACAGATCCTCATGTCCCCTGAAACAATTAAGAATTGTATATCTTGTACACTTTTCTAAATCTTAATGAGAAAAATCAGGAGAAAAGATATAGCAATGTGCATTTAGTCAATGTACTTAAGATCTTTCACCTTTATTACTCTTCTTCCAACCTATTCCTTTTCCTCTTTTTGTCTGGCTATTCTCCCAGCTCCATGGAGCATACCCCACTAGAATCAGAACATAGATTTTTACTATGAGCCTTGGGCAGCAAAATGGAGTGAAGAGCTGGAAATTTCCAAGTGAATTCAATCTGCATTGGTAGGAAAATGAAACAAGTATGGAGAAGTAATTTTAAGATTTGGATTTTAATACAACAGATAGTATAGCACATGATGATTCTTTTAATATTTTTATTTAGATATTTTAACAGTACATTTATAACTATAAGAGAGTTAAGGGCTTCTCCTATGATTCTCAAAACCAACACTACATCACAATCTCCTGGCAGGTTCTTTTAAATGAGAATTTTTAGACTGTACTCCAGAGAGTGTGACCTGGCAGGTTTCACAGGGGACCCATGAATCTGTATTTGGGAATTCCCTCTTGAATTACTCTGATCCATTCAAAGTTTGAGGAGCTACTGAGAAAAATGCGAAACTCAATTTGCTGTTTCTTACTGTAAGGTTTTTATACATAACAATCTTAAGCTCAGAAATTTTGACTATTTTGAGTGAACTGTCCAGATAGTATGGGTAGTTTAATTCCAATCAGAATAAATAAGTATGCAGCCCATGTATCAAATTTAAAGTAGTTAAACTTTACTGGTAGCTCCCACAATCCTTTGCCCATCTTAGAGACAACCTAAAACCTGAAACAGAGTTTCTGTCTTCCTTTAATTTTAGCACATCTCGTGTGATCAATTTTTTTGTCAGATCATATACTTAGAGTAAATAAGAATATAATAAACACCAAAGACTTAAAAAGTTCAGAGCCACATTAAAATTGAAGACCAAGTCACCTTTTACTGTCCAATATCACAGTCTAGCAGGAACAGGAATACAAAACTACAGCACTGATTCAGACATCTTCTTGCCTATGGAGCAAGAAACTTCTAGTTTTTCATGTGCTAAAATACAGTGACTTATTTTAAAGGAATTGGTGATAAGAGATACTGCAAACATGCATGGCCAGCAAGAACATGGAAACACAAGCTAAGGCAGATTATTGATTACTCATGGCCAAGCCATCCATTCATACCATTTTGGTCTCATATTTGGAGATTTAAGAATATATATATTCTTTGAAAATCCAGTAGAGCATCAAAAAATTGGCACAACTGGATTTGAGACTGCAATTTTACTTTTAACCCCTGTTGTCTGTATGCAGATTTTGTTGCAGTGAGCTGTCTCCTAGCACGTAAATGGAATAATCCAAATCGAAGTTACTTTCTCTAAAAGCCATCTTTTCATCCAGACTCGATCTTTGTTTTGGTTTCAGATGTGAGCTTGCTACCCTCTCCCACTCCTGACCTTGTGTAAAGAGCACTTAAAATGTTCAGAAAGGTGAAGAACAATCATTACACCACAAGAATAATTATTATCAAGGAAAAGTAGTCAAGTTGTTTAAAGGAATTGGACTTTAAGAATTTTCATTGTTGTTTAATATATCCCCACTTTTCTTAACAATTGAAGTGTTGCAAACACACACTCGAGCTGACCTAGGGGTCTCCAATAATAATTTTAGTGTTTAATACATAGGACAGCAAGTTTGTAGCTTACCTTCCTGATCATTCATATCTATAAAGTGGGTTTCTTATAATTTTCTCTTAGTACTTTACAGGCAAATTGATTTTAACATAGTACAATGGATAGACACTGTGTTTCTCTGTAGCTTTTTAATAGTAAAGTTGCTCGTTTGTAGAAAGTGAAGTATCTTGGATGATACATTGATATTTTCATCCACATGGGTTCTAAATGTTTTACATACTACTAAGAGGGCACTGTAGCTGTCTGAAAGTACCAATGGCCCACTTCAGCCTCAAGTACCCTCATGTTGCCCATTCACTGTGGCTCACTTGACTAACAGGTATCTGAGAAGTATTTGACCAACTTTGTGTTCCATTGAGGATTATAATGATTCTTATCCTAGAGACATTACAGGCAACAACAAATCACACTAAGTAAATGATTCTTCAGGTCCCAGGGACCCTACGTTGGCTGAATCTCTTAGATTGTATGTCTTTAATCTATATTTTGACTCTTCATTCCTTCAACAAAAACAGAGCGGAATTATCATAACATAAAGAAGGAAATTGATTTTGAAAGGGTGTTTACTGGGAAAAGTAGGAAACCCCCATTTCTATAAAGGGAGTGGGATGTTTATGAAATGATGAAGAGCAAGTGAGGGTCGTGTAGATTAATCACCAAAACAATGATAAGAAAATCTGTGGAAAAAAGTCTAGTGAGCATGGAAACGTTTGAGAAAGGATGTGGACCTGTTGTTTGTCCTTTAATAGTGAAAGGGACTTAGATGTGGAGGAGAAAGAGGAAGGAAAGTCTGTGGAATATTAATAGCATAAACATAAGCACAGAAATATTATAGCCCTTGGCCTAGGTAGAGGCAACTTAGAAATCTATTTGGGTAACTCTAGGATTTTTTTGTTTTTTGGGGTTTTTTTGACAGAAAAAGTAAGAAATAAGAAAGAGAGGTTAGGACAAGAAAAGGAGCGGATAAAAATAGACAATTCAAAGAAAAAATTGAAAATGCCAGTTACCATATGGAAAAAATGTTCCCATTCATATTGGTTGAGGGAATGTGCTTTATCAAAGTTATCATTTAAACCCCTTAGATATGCAAAAGTTTAAAAGATCTAAAGTACTTAATAGAGAGAGGATATAGAGTAAAAGATGCTATAACAGATACACCTAGTATCTTCTCTTTAAAAAAACAATATTTGAGAACAGTTGAGACACAGTATTACATTAGTCTCATATGTGCAACATAGTGACTTAACTTGTGGTACAATATGCTGTGCTCACCATTAGTGTAGCTACCATCTGTCACCATACAATGCTACTAAAATATCATTGACTACATTCACTATGATGTGCCTTTTATTCCCATGATGTACTCATTCCTTAACTGGAAAACTCTATCTCCCACTTCCCTTCATGAACTTTGTCCATCCCTCCACCCCTCACCCCTGTGATGTGCTCTCTTGCTGGACACACACAGGATTGCACTACGCTGCCCTTTTGCAGTTATGTGTTGCTAATGAATGGACAATATGAGTAAGTGTGAATTCTGTATCAAAGGACTCAATTGTCATTGCAGTTAGCTTTTCTTCTCTTTCACCTACTATCATGATTGTAGATGAGACTTTACATGATTGAGGCTTCCAGATGATTGTTGAGATGACAGCCCAGTATGCTAAGAAGCTTGAATTACTTTATAAAGAATAACTGGCTTGGAGAATTGCCCAGATTCACATCTGATTTTACATGAATGAAAAATAAATGGTTTTTGTGTTAGCCCCTAAAATTTTGGGGTAGTTATTTGCCATAGCATAACTGAAAGTACTCAGATTCACCCATGTATTTTCCTACATTGATGAAAGAGATGTGGAGAGTTAAGGCTTGTTAGGAGGTAATCTAATAGCACTTACTAAAATAAAAATACATAAACCTTTTGACTGATCAAATTCACTGCTGGGAATTTATCCCATAGAGATGAAAGTATCAGTTAGTAAAGCCATTACAGGGATACTTATTGTAGCATTGTTTTTTAGTGGCCAATAAAAGAAACTCCCCCTAATTAGTGAATGTTTCCATAATTATGCTTCCTGAACCCAGCTACACATCATGGTGTCTTGGGCAGATTATTTTAAAATGTTCATTCCACAGAATATTACACAGCCCTTAGAAAGAATGAATTTGAGTTCTAAAAGATGATGAAGAGCTTTAAATAAGGCATACCTGTCTACATACTATGATCTAATTTGTGAAAATAAATAATTATAAAAACTATGTTTAAAAATTTATTTATACATACATATCTATAGGATTATATAAATATGGAGGAAAACAGGAAAAGAGGCATATTAGGTTGTATATTGCTTATGCAGATGGTGTGATGGGAGATGGAGTATTGACAAAGGGAAGGAATAGTACAAGTACATCCTATTCAGATTTCTTCATCCGCCTGCCTCTCCCCACTGTATATATTACATTTTACATATAGGTAATATTTACATTTATGAAAAATATTTTAAAATCTTTTGAAAAAGCAACTCCTCTGTAGGAAGGAGTTAGTAGCTATAAGGAAACCAATCAGCTGATCACAAGGGGTGCACTGATTAACAATAGGGCATATTTTTCAGAGGGTTAACCATGAGTCGTAATTCATCCTGGCACAGCCCTGCAAATAACACTCAAGACCGTGAATTATATATATTGGAGGAAATCTGAAAGAAAAGATATTTTAGACTTCAGGGGTTCCCCACCAGATTCTGTCCTCCAGAGTTCCTACTTGCAATATCCCATCTTAATAGCAATGTGTTTTTAACATAATTTAATTACCCATTTAATATCAATTTAAAGTTTTACTCCTCAAAACAGGATATTCCTTGCTTCCTCTCTACTTGATAAAATCTTTAAAAAAAAAAGTTCTTTCTCTGCTCTTACACTCTTCTATTGTAATTTGCTTTCATCATTTTTCCCCTTTATCCTTTGTATTCTCTCCTTTTGCATTTCAGAAACATAAAGTTCACCCAGAGTTGTTTTTGTTTTTGTTTTTGTTTTTTGTTTCATTTTTTTTTTTTTTATTTAGGGGTAAACAGTTGATCCCTTTACCTCCATCTTAGAAGAATAATAGGAGGATTTCCAAGCCAGAATTCTACCTGTGGTTTCTCACAATATCCTTATAACATATGTTGTCCTGGAACATCTGAAGAATGCTAATGCTATATTCCCAGGGCACACTCACAAAGATTACTTTCCACATCTCTTTGATTTTTAACTATCCATTTAATTGTTCATTTTGATATGTCCCTTTTCTAAATTCACAAAAAAAGGAAGATAGTAAGTTTTAATTTTCAAAGATTTACGTAGCTTTAGTGTTTTGGGCTAATGCCAACCATTTGGGTTTGATAAGACTTCAGGTGATTTAGTAGCATGCATCCTGCTGATTCTTTTGTTACTTGACCGAGATCGTATTTTGTAACACTGAACCTCAGAATATTTAAATAAATATTAACATGCTGCTAAATGTAGACAATGTAAGCTTCATAGGAACAGTTTTGTGTTTTTTTTTTTTTTTCCTTTTACTGACTGGTTCCCTATTGCATACTGAAACTAAAGCAATGTCTAAACTCAACAAGTTTTCTTCAAGGAGATAAAATCCAAATTTAGAAAAATAAAAGACATGGGAAACAAATATGGCAATGAGACTGAAGTGGGGTTTCAATAAAACAGACTCTGTTGAAGTCACCATATTCTGGTTTTGGTGGCTTGGTTGGGTAGAACCTTTGGGAAATAATCTTTAGATGGCTTGAGGAAGTATTCCATCTTCTAAATTAAATATCTGGTAAAAACACTTTCTTTAAACATTTTGGTAGAGTACACAGAACATAAAAGTTACAATTTTAACCATTCTTAAGTGCACAGTATTGTGGCCAGAACCACATTCACATTGTTGTGCATCCGTCACCACTACCATCTTCAGAACGTCATCTTCCCAAACTGAAACTCTGTATCAGTCCGGCAATCCCCCATTCTCCCTCCACCCCACCCCTTAGTCCCTGGTAACCAATATTCTGCTTTCTGTCTCAATGCATTTGAGTATCCTAAATGGCTCATATGAGTGGAATCATATAGTATTTGTCCTTTTGTACCTGGCTCATTTCATTTTGCAAAACAGCTGTCTGTAAACCCAGACTAAGGGGTACCTGGCTGGTTCAGATGGTTAAACATCTGCCTTTGGCTCAGGTCATGATCTCCAGGTCTTGGAATCGAGCCCCACATCAGGCTCCTCGCTCAGTGGGAAGTTTGCTTCTCCCTCTCTGTTCATGTCTGTCCATCTCAAATGAATAAATAAAATCTTTAAAAAAATAAATTAAATTAAACCCAGACAAAGTATATATACTAGGTAATTTGTCCCAGTGGAAGAATAGATCATCATTTTTATAAACAAAACCATTTGTCCCTTCTTAGAGTTTTCCATCAGGCCTAAGTGCAGACAGTAATTGGAACTCCTTTATTGGAATTTATGATAAATGCCTAGTTCCTCACTCGAGGCATAGTAATGGCTCACACCTTGGGAATGATATCTGGGTGTTGGTATTACTAGAACAAGGCATTCTGGGTATGTTTGTCATGTCAAGAAATTGTTTACTATGTTTAAGGATGAAAAGTTTATCAGACCTACTGACCTTTTAGAGCATTTTCCAATAAGAAAAAGTTGCTCACATTTCTTAGTAGCATTAATGTACATTTAATTACTTAGTATGCCTGTGGTATAATTTTTCTTCCCTATAAAGGTAGGTCAGCACATTAGAAAGGTTAAGAATCTCATTCTAATTGGAGCCACAAAATATCGTTAATTAAATCCCCACAGGAGTCCCTCTGGATTGAACTACATATATTGAACTCATGAAAGATTATACAGCATAATCCTTTTACTTCTTTAAAGGAGTATAGCATAGTTTCTTTTTTCAATTATGATCTTTAAAATGCACACTTACATCCTTTTTCCAGCTGACTATAAGATTTGTAAATCTCTTTCACAAGAAAAATGTCTCTTCCAGTGTATATTCCATTAATAATGTTAATATTACAATAGACCATGCAATGTCTTCAACCCTCAGCAAAGATACCCAGTGGAAGATTTTCAGTTTTTTGTGTTTTTTTTTTGATGGGACAAAATCATTACCAGGTTTTCTTTATATCTTTAAAGTCCCTTTACAATGAATCCTTGTGTAGACTATAGTAAAAGGATTTCAGAGTCCCATCAGAGAAATTAACTGGTCCAATCCTCTTCCTTCTAGCAAAATTGTGCTCATAATGCAGTATACCCAACTTCCCAAGTGTACTTTGAAACGTTTTTACTGTAGGTAAATTCAAAGTATAATTTTACCTTTCTTTATAGCTCCATTTGCCCTCTGGTGATCCATATGAAGTTCAGGCAATTCTATGTAGTTCTTTTAAAGTTTATGTGGTTTTCCCTGGAAAGAGTTAGATGTGTCAATAACTGTTGCCTGTTGAATTTTTTTATTGTAAATTCTAAAATGGTGTCTTGTATAAAAGTCCCCTACAATTGCTGCCTGCCTGTGAATGCTAAATGTTCACACTTGCTTGATATGGCTAATAAAGCTGTTGAAGGTATTTTCAGAACCAGTCACACTATTCCCTGGGGATTTTGAACCAACTGAGAACCAACTGAGAAATGGACATAAAATTCACATGCCAAATGTAAATTATCCCCCCCACACCCCAGAAAATCTGTATTAAAGAAAATGGCTTGGAATTCTGATCAAAATGGTCTTTATATGTATTTCTCCTCCCCGGTCCCCCACACCTCCCCAACATTCAGTTATTGAGCAGAGAACTCTGCTCCCAAGCTTTGTGCTCCTGGCTATTACTTCAAGATCAGAAAGCAGAACACAATCACTCAGTGTTTTGGGTAGGTTGAGAAAGAGGTAGTGTGGGTCACCAAAGGAGAATAAGGACCAGCGGATCTCATACTCTTTTCTTCTGTCCAGTCAGATGAAGGTTTAAGCAAGGGTTACTTAAGGAGAGATACTGTCTAATATCTCCAAGAAAGTAGCACTTGCAGTTTTGTGTACTACCCACAAATTGGGAGGAAGGAAAAGATAGTGTCCCCTAAAGAGAGACCATCAATGAATTTGTCTTTGCTGGCTTTCTTTTTAATCTTTTACTGCCTCTTCTCCCCTAGTACCATCTACCTTATAGTGTGAAATACCTCCAGGGCATGTGCATTTTTCTCTGCTTCTCATTCTATATGCTTCACCTGCTAAACCAATTGTTAGATGTCCTTTAAGACCTGGTTCAAATGTTAGTTTGTCTTTGATGCCTTTCTTGACTCCATCATTTAGACATGTTTTTTGATGGGACAAAATCATAACCAGGTTTTCTTTGCATCTTTAAAGTCCCTTTACAATGAATCCTTGTGTAGCCTATAGTAAAAGGATTTCAGAGTCCCATCAGAGAAATTAAATGATCCGATCCTCTTATGTCCTCAAGGTACCTTTTACTTACTATACTTATTATACTGTGCTGCAATTATTTTTTAATGTTGTCTGTCTTCCTAAATAGATTGTGAAAACACAGAAAATATCTGCCATATAGTGTGCTTATGAATGAATGAATGATTGAATGATAGTGAGAAACTGTAAGTCCAGTGCTAGTATTTGTTTTGCCACTAACCATGTTCCATCTGTGTTGCTCTTCTGAGGGACAGGCCGCCTGGGCTGGTTCACAGTGAGACCTGTCTTGATAAAGATGCTTTTGCAGCCAGGCAGGATTTGGTGTAAGTGACTCCAGCTTCCACCGGAGGTGCTGTGTTTCTCTCCAAAGTCCATGCATGCTGCTGGGGTGGGGGTGGGAATGGAGTAGAATATGGTGTCACCCCACCATCTCGACACTGGGGAGACAGATTCTCAGTGTGTTGTTCAGGAGGCCTTCACAGAAGAGCGAATAGTTTCCCTTCCTGTGTCTCAGGCTTTCATCAGATTCCCACCCCCCCCAACCTGTCTGTGCCCACCTCTCAGCATGCCAGGTGCCACGGTGCTCCTGTGTTTTGTCTCTGGGGCAGGGCTACGATTCAAAACTCCAAATCTTTAAGAGCTCGGCAAAGCTCGGATTCACTTCAGTCCTCTGGAGGAGAGCCTTGTGGCATGCCGGGCACCATCCTGTCCCAGAAAAGTGGGTGCTTAGTGCATGGTGGCTGGACTCTATTGTGATGCACAATGAAAAGTTGAGACCAGGGTATCTGCCCTCTGAGGATGCCTCTGCCCCTGCTACTGAATGGCCACTCAGTGACTTCTGGTGGACCCTTTGTCCTTGGAGAGGCAGAATACCCTCTTCCAAAGGTACTCCAGGAGGGGAATCCCTTTCTCCCAGTGCGACCCAGGGAATCCCCTCTCCATGGTGTATTGTGCGAATTCTGTGCTCCACTCTCTCCCTTTCTCCCTGACTTTGTTCCACAAAAATGTCTCTGTCCCCTTCCCAGCACCATGGCTTTTTCTCCCTCAGTTCATGGCTTTGAACCTCCTATCTGCCATGTTCTCGCCCTCCAATTGTGTAGATTGTTTTCTTAATCTTCAGACTGATTTCCTGGTTATTCAAAATGATTTGATGTTGATCTAGTAGTATTCAAGGGATAATGCAAGTTTAGGGTCCCCCCCTACTGCTCTGCCATCGTAACTTCTCCCCTCCCCAGAGAAAGTGATCTTAAGTGGTATGCAGAACATCTCTTAGCAACACTCTTTCAAATTAAATTGAAACACTTGAACCCTAACCTTTTTGCAAGTTTTATGATACTACAATAAGCATTCTTTAAAAAATGTAATAAGAATTGACATTTGTTGGTCAGTGAAAATGACTTTGAACTGTTCTAATATCCTAGATGCCTTCTAAAATATACAAGAAAAAAAATCAATATATGCTTAATGTAGTTTAACATTAAATGTATTCCAATATTCTCAAGACTAAAAATCTAATTTCTGGCAGATATGGGAACTACTAATCAAAATGTTTGCCTAATAGGAATTATAATAGCTAATATTTATTGAGTGCTTGCTACATGCCAGGCAGTAATAGAAGTTTCTCATATGGATCAACTCATGTAAGACTCGTATCAATCTCTTTTTAGAGGTAGGAAAGTTTGAGGCATATAAAGGTTAAGAGGTAAGTGAAGAAACCCTTTCAGAACCATGACAGGTTGGCTATAGATTCTGCATTGCTATTGATACTCTTTCTTGTGGCACGACCCTGTCCAGTCCTTCTGAATGTATAGCTGATAGGATTCTTAGCTATGCTTAGCACTGACAAAACTATATTAATAGTAAAATTTGAAGGCATTAATTTTTAAACATTATTTGGCCAAAATGAAATGGAAGGTCTTTCTAGTGCTTTACTCAGCACATCTAAAGTAACTGAACAGTCCTAATGGTTTCATATTCTGTTGTGGTTAGAGTCTGGGGATCCCACAAAAAGCTGATTTGGGGCACTTTTAGTCATAGCTAGATAACACATATCAGTAGAGTTAAAAAAAAAGTGTAAAGGTAATTAAAATCTCAACTTAATTATTCTGCTTAAGTTCAAATGCTTTATTAGCAAATAAGGTTTTTATATAATCACAAAGATGTTTAAAAAGAATGAGACTCAGGGGCGCCTGGGTGGCTCAGTCGTTAAGTTTCTGCCTTTGACCCTGGTCATGATCCCAGAATCCTGGGATGGACCCCTGCATCTAGCTTTTTGCTCAGCAGGAAGCCTGCTTCTCCCTCTCCCACTGCCTCTGCCTGTGTTTTCTTTCTCACTGTCTCTGTCAGATAAATAAATCTTTTTTTAAAAAAAATGAGACTCAGAATATGATAAACTCCAAGCTCCTGATAAATATATTCCTACATAAATAGTGTTTGATCAAACACATCTTCTTCTCTGTCTTGTTTCCCACTTTCTCTTCCCTGTCTTGTTCCGGATAGCTACAAGACAGTCTAAAGTTAATTTGTGATGGAATTATATGATCCAAGATCACCTCTCCGCTGTTCCCTGCTAGTCCTGTCCATGTACAGAATATCAACACCATCTGCCCTTTTCTTCTCAGCAAATTTTCCATGATGACCATTTTCCCACACATAGACACCTGCATCCTTCCAACCATCTTTCTTTAATTTTCATGAGGTTACCGCCTGAGCGTGTTCTTACTTCCTACTTCCTTGGTTTCCCATTCTTCATTTTGAGAATTTAAAAATTTAATGCACATCATGGCTTATAAACACAAAAGCAATCCCGCAAATAGATACAGCTGTATCAAGGAGAAGCGATGCCTTATGTTTCAAAGTGAAATAAGACAATAACCAGAGCCACCCTCCTGAGTTCTCAGCAGTCCATTTTAGACTCTCCATCAACATCTCCATCTACTCCCTCATCCTCTTTTAATTAAAACTGCGCCTCCATAAGCAGTGGCCCTCAAGAGAAATAAACCGTTATTTTTTTATTCAAGTTTATAGGTTTTCCTGTTTTGTTTCATTACTAGTTGCAAGAGAGTTATTTTTCTGCTGCAAATGTGCTGAGTTTCAGCTTCATTATGGGCCAAATAAGCTTTTATGTGTTGGCCACGGGACACACCCCACCACCATTTGTAACACTGTTTTTATGGGAGAAAATGCTGTGAGTTCCACACAATCAGTTTTCAAATGAACTGCTGGAGCATCACCTGTTTGTCAGCTGGGAATTGCCTTTAGGGTTCTGACTCTGTCCCTGCTGGTCCTGGAGCGGTAATGAAAGTACCGTGTGTTTGGCTGAGAACGCTCAACCTCCGTTCGCAGAATGCAATTCTCTTTCCTCCCTCGGCACATCATGGCTAAGCCTCTGACCCAAACAGGAGTCTACAATCACTTTGTGCATGACTTTCGCACCAACAGTATGGAGTTGGATAAATAAACTTGATTTCTGGCCTTTTAGTAGATAAATATTTTACATGAAGAATCCCGACTTTGCTTTCTTAATGAGCCAAGCTCCCTAGGAACTTGTTCGACTCAGTCTCTTATTCTTCATAGATTATGTGTGTTTATGTGTGTGTACATACACACATTTTTAAAATCTTCCCTATTCTGTTCACCACTTCAAAGGTTTTATTTACTTATTTGACAGAGAGAGAGATCACAAGTAGGCAGAGAGGCAGGTAGAGGGGAAGGGGGAAGCAGGCCCCCGGCTGAGCAGAGAGCCCAATGTGGGACTCCATCCCAGGACCCTGAGATCATGACCTGAGCCGAAGTCAGAGGCATAACCCACTGAGGCACCCAGGCGCCCCTGTTCGCCACTTTAATTCCAGCGCATAATCAGATTCTTCTAAATTATTGGACAAGTCTTGGAAAGAGTTGCAAATAGGTTTTAAATCAGTTATTCAATGTATTAGACCATATACAAATGTGTGAATAGAATAAGCTATACTAAATGGATCCGCCTGCGTTAACACAGGCATTTAAAATGTTTTTCTGACACAGGAAACCACACTATAGGCATGAGAGGGAACAAGAGAAACCACAAGAAGGCTGTTGAGCAATAATCCATGCAGGAGATGTTGGAAGCTTGGGTAAGGATGCATATGGTGAAAATGATGAGAGGTGGTTGGATTCTAGATGGTTTCTTAAGGCCCAGCTGCCAAGATATGGAATATGGAATGTCAAAGAAAAGAGGAGCCAAAAATGGTTTAGAACTTCTTGCTTAACCAAGTAGAAAAATCAGATTGCTGGAAGTCTTCATGGAGAGTAAGAGGGGTGAGACTGGGTACCAAGAAGTCCTGTTGGATTTGTATAGAGATTCCTACAAATCCTGCAGGTACAGATGTTAAATCAGAAATTGGATAGATGAATGTTTAAAAAAAAATCAGCATTAAGAGGACAAGTGTTATCTTTGGAAGTGGAGAATGTACATTCTTCTAGAACAGTTCTAAGACCCGAGAACAGTGGTAGATTGCTGGGCAGGGAACCCTAGCAAATACAAGAGAGGAATACCACACTTAGGGATGTTAAATGACCTGGCCCAAGGTAACACAGAATGGCAGAGTCAAGATCAAAGCTTAGATCTGATGAGTTTGCCAGCCTGTTCTTACCCACTGCAGTGAAATGCCTCATTAAATGTAGCTTCCTTTTTTTTTTTTTAAACTTTTCTGCAAAGAAGAGTTCTACCCTCTTCTTCAAAACATTTATAATCATTTTGAACACATATGCACACCGGATCCATCATACATCTTTTTCTCTGTGACATCATGGATTCACCGAACATTTAGTGCTATTTTCAGGTTTCCCTTTGCCCTGTATTCGCCCTGTCTTCTAGATTCCCTATCCAACACAAACACACAGAAGAAAGGCTTTGTTTTTTTACCCAGTGCTAATGAACTAGACTGAGCATGCCCCCTATTCATATGTTGAACTCTTAAACACCCACCCTCCCTCCAGTGTAATGGTATTTAGAGATGAAGCCTTTGGAAGATAATGAGGTTTAGAACAAGGCAAGAGCTTGGGTCCCCGGCAATGCCATTAGTGTCCTTATAAGAATAGCCACCAGAGGGCTTACTCTTCCTCCTTCTCTCTGTCATGTTAGGACCCAGTGGAAAAGATGGCCATCTGCAAGCCAGGAAGACAGCTCTTGCCAAAACAAAATCACACTAGTACCCTTGTCTCAGACTTCTAGCCTTCAGAACTGAGAGAAAATAAATTTTTGTTGTGAAAGCCGGCCAGTCTGAGGCATTTGGTAATGGAAACCTGAACTCCCAGGAAATTACAACCTTTAAGCATTCATTTAGGTGCTGTTATACCTTGGATTTAATTTCTCATATGTATCAAGCACTTAGCATTTTACTCCACATCTTTCTCTTGCTTACTTGATCACGACAATAGCCCTTTATAGGGATGGGGATCACGGATCATGGATATGTTAAAATTATAACACATCTGTCCCCTGGCCTCAACCTTGGTAGGTGGTGGTAAGTGGTGGAGGTGGATGGGAATGAAACTCGACTCTTCTGATTTCAAGGCTTGTGCTCTTTCCATGATAGGAGGCCTCACTCATGACCACCTATTTGCCAAGTAGCGATTTGGGAGAGAGGTAGTTGACAGTACAGCCTGAGGAGCCAAACCCTGAGCTTAAGTCCTACCTCTACTACTTCCTCCATTTGAGATTTTAGGCCAGTTGCTGAAGTTTCTGTGTCTTAATTTTCTTCTCCTGAAAATGGGATAATAATACTATGTGAATTGTGAGGATTAAACAAGTCAATTCAGGTAAAATGCCTCAAATGTTTAATTGCTTATGCCTTATGAACTAAATGCTTAGTTCACAGAAAGCACTCTGTAAACATTAGCAGTTTAAATCTGAATTTATCTTATTTTTTATGATTTTTTTTTAAGATTTTATTTATTTATTTGACAGACAGAGATCACAAGTAGGCAGAGAGGCAGGCAGAGAGAGAGGAGGAAGCAAGGCTCCCTGTTGAGCAGAGAGCTGACTCAGGGCTCGATCCCAGGACCCTGAGACCATAACCTGAGCCAAAGGCAGAGGCTTTAACCCTCTGAGCCACCCAGGCACCCCTTATGATGCATTTCTGAGATGTGTAGTGTCTTCACCAAGTCCTTGGGAAAAAAGGGAAGGAATCAGTTTAACTCTCTCTTCCTCATCTGTTGTTTTGTTCCACATTGTACATAGGATATTTATCATCATCTATTTTGTAATAACTCCAAAGATAAATTTTCCATAATTCCTCTTATGTCCAGGCTGAGAGATATTAATAATCAATTATGTCTCCTGTAATCATCCTCATTATGGACTGCTGGGCAAAAGCAGCTGATCTCTCTCTCTCAACCTTTGCCCTCTTTCTCTCTCCAGATACATTTTGTTATTGCTTACCATTTAATCATCATAAGATAAATCCTTCTCTCATTAAAAAACAAATTTATTTCCTCTAGAGATCATTATTTACTGTTAGGAACTTTCTACTAATGAAGTCACTCCTTTCACTGGTTTGTTTTTACCTGCCTGTTTTCCTCTATGGGATATTTTCATAAAAATTGATTTTGTTTGCTCCTATTCTCATTCTCTATCTCAATTGAACAACATGTTTTGTTAGCGCTATCTGCAGCTTGTTAAAGTTAGAACCCTTCTAATTTTGAAACCAGCCCTTTTATACTATCGTTGCCTCAATCATTTTCCAAGTATGCCATGTTAGGAAGTCTTGAGGGAAGATGGAACAAGGCAGAGCCTCATTTCTAGCTTTAATGAGAGTGGCTCAGTGGAATTACATGTTATCAGTAACCTGACACACTGGAATATAAAAAAGTGTGGTTCAAAATGGACTGTTAATAACCTTAATAGAGTATGTCAGTATGCACATCCTTTGTGACTGTAAATATCAGTGAGAGTGTAATGGGTAAGAACACCATCTCCAGAGTGAGCCCGTGTGAATTTGCATGTGGCCTTACCATGCCCTAGCTTGGTGACCTTCAACTCCTCTGGGCCTCCTTTTCCTCATCTGACAGTCATGGGACTATCAGGAAAATTAAGTGAGTCAGATATGTGTTACAGGTCAGGAGATGTCGGAGGACACTGAGAAGCAACCTAAGAGTGCTGTGGCTTCATGCAACAAAGGTTGACTTCTCATTCACACGACGTCACTTACAGGTTGGGGTAGGCCTTCGGGTCAGTTAACCTCCATGCCACTGCTCAGCCCCCAGACTGCTTGAATCCTGTAGCTCAGCCATCTGAACAGGAGGCCTCTGCTTTGCTACAGCAAGGGAAGGGACCACTAGAGAAGCAGGAGGACTGGCAGGGGCTTCTCCCCGCTACATCCCAGGAGTGACACATGCCACTTCAGCAGTCCCTGGCTGACTGAAGGAAGCCCCCTAAGGAGGAGGAAAAAAGGAATGTTTGTTTAACATTAACATTTAACTGGTTCTGTCCCAGGTTATAAAACACTTAGAGCGTTGCTGGCCAGAGATTAAAAAGCCAGTCTCTGCTGCAGAAAGTGTCCTGCTAAGGAGTCAGTAGCTCCTGTGGCCAAGGGCTGTGATTAGGTTCCAACTATTTGCATGTTTAGAAGAAAATTCTCTAGTTCCATCTTGGGGTTCTCATCCCTGCCTGCTTTAAATTTAAGTTGCCTTTCCCAGTTGTGCTATCTTGCGTCCCTGAAACAGCCTTCTTTACCTTTTCATAATTTAGTTATTTCATTTGTAAAATGGAGGTAATTACAGCTGCTTGCTTGGAAGATGCATTATAAATGGCTGATTTTCTAATGTTATAGATCACACATGGTCCAGAAGTCGTTTTGGCTGTTCTTGCTCTAGGATATACAACTGCTTTTATGCTCTTGGTCATTTTTGTTCCCAGTTTCAAAATCTGCCTCTTGATGGTATGGCTGATATTCTCTCTGAGGATGCCTCCTACACTCTTAAGCACCAGTGAGCATCTGTAAATTTGAGCGTCTCTAGGTGGGAGTGTCTGTTTCTAACCTACGTGGGATTACGTTCACAGGATTCCCAGTCACATGCCTTTTTCTTCACTCAGTCATTCCCCAATTCCCAGGATTAAAGCGGACTTGAGAAATATTTTACTGCCTTTAGCCCCAGTTTATGAAGCTCCACCTTCTTTTATCCTGGTTTTTACTTATCCTTATTCATATTAATTATGCTTATTGGCATCTACCTTCTTCTAAGCGTACACCCCCATATGTCCCATTGCTTCCTCATTCAGCTAAAGCCCATTCTGTACTCCAGTGGATGGATTGTCTTCTTCTTGTCCAACCTTTCACCAGCATAGAAGCTGAAATTCAGTCCAGCAGGCCAGAACCTTCTCTTCACTGATAGCCATCACTGTCAAAAATAGTTGCCAGTGTATCTGGATAAATGAAGATTACTCTCTTTGAATTCTCTAGAGCTATGTTCAGCTCATTAGTTGAGAGAGTCTGGTACTTCACTAACCAACAGGTGACCTGGTCTATGGTAAAAATTACACATCTTCTGGAGTTTGCCGTACAACTCTAACAGTTAGCGGACAGTGGGGCCCAGGGCTGTGGTCCAGACCTAATCTGTCCTGGTCACCTCTTTGTGATAAGGCACCCAAGCTGTACTGACCTGAAGAGGTCACATGCATGATATCTATCAGAGCACCATTGGCAGGGAGGTGCCTTAATAAATGTGTTGCTCCACTTCCTGTCCCCCAATGGGATGTTTAGATGTCTAGGAAATCATAGAAGACACTCGAGAGGTAATGAGCCAAACCAACATCCAGAAATGTCCTGTAAAATTAATTTCCTTTCAGGATGACTTATGTAGGTAATACCTATAAAGAAAGTATAAACATATAAAAATGTGTAACATATAAAAAATTCTATACCAGAGAGAACTTGGTTCAAAGTCTGGCTTTACCCCCAACTGTTGAAGCCATCTTACAGTAGCATTTTGATTCCTTGGGTGTTCTATTTCCCAGTCTTAAAATGGACATAATATTAATGAGTTATCAGAGTTGTAAATGTCAAATCAAATACTGTAATAATGTACACTTAACATAGCTGAGTGACTTTCAGGAAGTCACACAAACTATCTGTCTCAATTGCCTCATTTGCCAGTGGGGGATAATAAGAGTGCCTACTGCATAGGATTGTGAGGATTAAATGACATTGTATGTTATATTAGTTGTTCTCAGCCATTACTATAAATTACCCAAGTTCTTTCATAGAGCCATGAAAGATTATGGGTGTGTTATGATTCATCCAGGCTCTGGTTCAGGGCTGCTGTTAGGCTGCAATGAAAAGGAGCCAGGAAACTTATTAGTTGAATGTAATGGTGATATTCGAGTTGGCACTATTGCTGGCAAAATTCTTATAAAACAGAATCAGTATCTCTGAGCCTCTGCCTGGCTGGTCTTGAGTAACTGACACTCAGACCTCAGTGTGCTCACATTTAGTAGAGGGTATTGGGTGAGCTGATTTCTCATAGTCTGTGTAGCTCTGAATTGTACTGAATTTCTGGCACATACAAGCCTGTATCTCACGGTTTGTCATATGTCTCAATAAACATTTTTATAAACCATTGTTTTTCAGATGTTTTAAGCAGGGAAGATTAGCCTAGACCCTTGCAAATTAAATATGTATATGCATGAAAACATGGTAGGTAGAAGAGTTATAGGTCTGTTCGTTATTACGTTATTCTCCCAGTATCTATCATACAGAGGTATTCATGGATTTCACATTTTGGACTTTCCTCTTCTTTTCCATTTTATACAATTTCTGATGCTCTCTTTTTTCTTCACGAACTTCCTTTCACCTTTTTTCTTCTCTACATAAAACAGATGCTCTAATATTCAGGCATAAAGCTTATTGCTTGATGAAGGTGGAAAAGAAAAGGAGAAAACAGCAGGAATCCAGACTTGTTTCATTGAGCTATCAGGAAATCTGAAGTATTATTTGGGTTGCCTCCAGAAAAGGGTGATCCAGGTCAAGTATTATTAACTTTCTTCTTTTGTTTGTGATATTACAAGTTCGATTGGACTCTTGGAAAAGGACTCTCTGCTTATTATTTTTGTTTTTGTCATTGAAAGTTTTTCAAATGCTACACAAAGTCCCTGAAAATCTAAATGGGACAAAGCTACATTACATATTTTAAAGCCCAGTACTACAATTATGCTAATGTAATTAAGCTTCATGAATATAGTATGCAAATCAAATTGTCAAGAACTATACCAAATAGAATTGTTCTTAAAGATAGAACAGATTGGTTCTGAAATTCTTATAAGGATCACTGTTTCATAAATTTCTAAGCAGAATATCATTTTGTACAATGGAAAAAGTGCTTTAAGAACATCATCATCAATATTTAATTTACACATTTTTCTCAGTGGAAGTGACACATTTTGATGTAAAGAAGACAAAAATTAAATCTGTTTATAATGGAAAGGTTTAAAATATCAGTATCTGGAAAAGGTTTACATGTTTTATCTTTCTTACCTAGCTTTATGGAGATATAACTGACATATAATATTATGTAAATTTAAGGTGTACAATGTGATGATTTGATATATGTGTGTATTACAGAACGATTACCATAGTAAGGTAGTGTATCCACAATTCATCACCTCAGATAGTTAACTTTTTTTTATGGTTAGAATATTTAAGTTTCACTCTCTTAGCAACTTTCAAGTATAGCATAGTATTATTAACTATAGTCACCATAATGTACACTAAGAACTTGCTCACCTTATAACTGGAATTTTGTATATTTTGATCACTTCCAGCCATTTCTCCTGCCTCTCAGCTCTGGTGAACACGAGTCTGCTTTCTGTTTCTAGGAGTTCATTTTTTTTATATTCCACATATTAGTGGGATCATATAGGATTTGCCTTTTTCTGTCCAATTTATTTTACTTAGCATAATGCCCTCAAGGTTCATCTATGTTGTTGCAAATGGCAAGAGTTTTTTCTTTTTCATGATTAAATTATATATATAATTATACTTGTATAATTATATATATAGCATATCATATATATATATATATAGCATAATATACCACATTACCTTTCATGAAAAATAGCTTAAGCAGAGATGTCTATGTGGTATTGATTTTGTTATAATAACAAAAAAGCTGGTTTGAGCTATCAGAGCAACCCAAAATTCTTATCATATGAAGGTCATGAGGAGCTATTTGAAGGACCTATTGAGGAGGACGGTGATAACTAGGTTGTTTCATCTGTTTTGGGCCTTCCTGCCCCTTGTGTTGACCCAGCTCTTAGGTCTGGTTGTTTTCTGTGACGCTTCTCGGCTAATCACCTTGTCCCCCGCCAGTGTCTAAGCCTTCAGAGAACTAACCCAGAACAGGATCATAGGGGAAATAAATATGGCCAGGAAGGCTGAATTAATTTTTGTGTAATATTTTATATTTTATTATAAAACTGACATTTGCTTATTTCAGAAAAAAGAGAAGCAAACTGGAAAAAAATAAGGAAAGAAGAAAACCCCCCAAACCTTATAACCCCATCACTGTGAAATCTTCTTTTATTCATTTTAGTATCATACATATTTTTGTTACTTTCTTAGCATAACACATACATTTGTGTTTAGGTGGTCTGTAGACACATACACACACACATATTTTGCTCTTTTAACTGAGGTAATATCCTTTGTATTTTTCAGAAGTTTTTTTTTTTTTTTAAGATTTTATTTATTTATTTGACAGACAGAGATCACAGAGAAGCGGGGAGAGAGAGAGAGGAGGAAGCAGGTTCTCTGCCGAGCAGAGAGCCTGATGCGGGGCTCGATCCCAGGACCTTGGGATCATGACCTGAGCTGAAGGCAGAGGCTTAACCCACTGAGCCACCCAGGCACCTTTTTTCTGAAGTTATTTGATGCCATTTTTAACATCATTCCATTCTAGCATATGTGTTTAGATTGGGGTACATAATGCTCCCCCAGTGTTGGGCAGGGTTTGAGGGCACTGAAACTCCTTGACTTCAGCTTTTTTTGGCAGACTAAAGAAGGCAAGGGAGAAACCACCTCCCTGTTGATTAAAACTGGTTTTTCTCTGCCTATCAAAGCAGAATATTCTGTGAGATGACTATATCCCCAAAATAGAAAAGTAATTCTTCAGGCGCACCAAAAGTTGAATTATAGTAGGTACAACCTATGCCTTCTCCTGAAGCTGAACAATATGATGAGTTTCACTTTGAGAAGAAGGATGAAATTCATTATTGAAAATATTATCCGCTCAACCAAAATCCATGATTGATTGATGGCAGTGGGTGGTGTTTCAATCAGTTACTCTACGTTAGCTTAATTAAATAAATGATTGTACTGGCACAGAGCTTATGTAGCTGATGTGGAATCATTTCTGCCTGATGATCATTATGCATACCTTCCCGTCTCTTTCCCAATCTTCAATTTTACAATAAGACTTTTTTAAGGGTGAATCACACACTGGCGGGTACTCTGCAACCATTCACCCCTAACTGCCTGACCTTTGCATGAGAAGATGTTGCCTCAAATGGTGATTCCTTTGTCATGTATCCTCTCTTTTATCCATGGGTTCCCAGATGCCTCCCTTCAGTGGTTTCTATTAAAACTTTCATTCTAATTTCCTCTAGGCTGTTTGTGGCTGATAATAAATAGAAGTTTTCTTTCCAAAGGGACTGAAGTGTAGTGCTTAGAGCTTTCAATTTTACCAGTGTCTTTGCAGGCATTAGCCTTCCTCATGAGGGACGCAAGAGGCAGGTGACATTAGGGCTGTTGTATTTCTTCCTCTGCAAGAAATCTCCATCCCCAATTTCTCTCCTGAGCTCCCATCTGATGGCCCACTGCCTGCTTGTTGTTCATTTCCTCTGTGTTGGCCCTCTGAAGCCTAAAAGCTAGCTACCTCATTCGGAAATTTATTATGTATGTGTGTGTGTATATATATATATATATATATACATATGTGTGTGTGTATATATATATATATATATATATATATATATATATATTTGACAGGGGTGATAAGCCAACAACTGAAATGGGGGGGAAATATATATATATATTATATATATAAATATATATTATATTATTATTATTATAATTATATATAATATATAATTAATTATAATTATATATTATATATAACAGACATATCAATAATAATTATTATTATATATAAATATATATATTCCCCCCCCCATTTCAGTTGTTGGCTTCACCATCTTAATGATCTCATAGACCAGAAAGCTGGGAGTCACAGAGGTTCCTCTAACTTTCTCACTCCTTACTCCTAATCAGCTGGAAAGTCCTGACATTTCCACCCTACACATTTTTTTTTTTCAATTCTGTCCTCTCCCCTGAATGCTCTGTTCCAGACTTGTCTCATCATTTGATTGAATTATCCTAACAGACTCCTAACTAGTTTGCACGTTTCTAGACTTTTCCACTTCAAACCAATAGTGGGTTTCCCAAAGACAAATCTCATTTCTCTGGAAAAACTCCTCAGTCCTGCCCAGCATCTGTGCCATATTCTTCAAAGCATGGTCTGCTAATCATCTGCTTAAAAATCACTAGGGGGGGGAGGTATTGTGCAAAATTCTGGTTACCGTAGCAAAGGTTTTAGAATTAGAATCTAGTAGGGACAGAGCCTGGGAACCTGGATCATAAACAAGCTCTCAAGTAATTAAGTACTCAAAGCTTATTTATGCACCTTTGACCTACCTGTAGAATAAAATTCAAGTTCTTGCACAGACCAGGTTCTTGCCAACCTGTGTAGACCCTTTCAGTTTCATGTTCTCTGCCCTACTAAGAGGCAACTTCTCTGAGTGTCCCCACAGATCACTGGCTCCCATCTGCTGTCTTTGCTAGCTCACCCTCAATAAAGTGCCCTCTCCCAGATTCTTGGTTTAATTGTGACACAGTCAGGCATGGGGCTCTCCTCTGACCTTAATATTCAGGGTATGGTCCTCAGAACAGCAGCTTCCACTTCACGTGGAAATGTGTTAGAAATATGGAATCTCAGCCCCCACCCCCAATGCACAGAATGACAGTCTGCACATGGACAGTTCTCAAGTAGTCTGTACACACAGTTCCATTTGAGAAACCTGCTTTGGGAAAAGTCACGAAATCTCTCCATTTGGACAAAGTCATGCTTTTTGCAGAGCAATCTGCATACACATCTGTCTCTTCCACTAGACGGTGGGCTCCTGGAGGGCAAGCAATCCTCCTTATTATCTCTGTATTTTCAGCCCCTCTTATTGTCTGTGGCACATGGAGTGGCTCAACAAATGTTTGTTTATTTAAACTGAACTGACCTGTAGGTCAGCCTGGAACGAAAAAGCTGGATCCCTGATGAAATGTCCTTTTGCATAGATTTGGTTGCACTTTCGTTTTTGGATGCTCTTGCTTTTGGCTGAGCTGATGCTGTTTTTGCCTCCTCTTCCTAAATTCACAGATGGTCTAGAGCGTTTGCTCACAGAGAGTGGATTGCTGCCCGATGTATTTTGCTGTGGGCCAGGCAGCTGGGCTTCCCTGTTGGTTACTGGCCAGACCCTGCTGATTGAAGCTTCCCTCGGGGACAGCATATTTGTTTCTTCTTCCAGGAGGAGCCTCATTTGAGTTCAGATGTGTGTGTGTGTGTGTGTGTGTGTGGTGTGCAAGGAAGATTCTTCATTTTCAGGATGTTTTCTCTCTCCACTCGTCTAAGTTACTGAAGTTGCTTATGCCATTTTCACTTCAAATTCTAGCATGAAACCTCTGTGACTTGGCTCCAAACTTGATTCCAACTGATAGCTTTCTATCCGTTTCCATCCTCTCTCTTGTATCATTAGACTTCAAACTACATAAATGTAGATTGTGTCTCTTTTGCTTAATATTAAATCTCCTAACATTAAGCATGGTGTAGGTATAGAATGAATGAATGAATGAATGAATGGCACAGATCAAAGTGCTAATGTGGTGTTATAATCTCAGGTACTTTCTCCTATATAGTCTTTATATTCTTCTGTATTTATTTATTTATTTCAGATAAGCATCATCTTTCGAAGCTATGTTACACTTTAAGAGAATCTTATTACCATGTTATAAAACCAGTTAGTTTTTATAATACTTCGTAAATACCAAAAATGCTTTCCTCACTTTAAATTTCCCCAACTATTAATGCAGTTCTTCATTTAGTGTGGTTAGAAGCCCTAAAGAAAAAATCATAGTATGCAGATGCTATAATATGAAGGTCTGTGGACTAAATTTGGCTCCCGTATACTTTTTTCCTTTTCCTTTTTTGGTCTTACACAATTTATTTCAAAGTATTTGAATGTTTTGGTTGGGGCATGTATGCCCCAGGACCTAACCCTGCTTATTGTCTTATGTGCAGACTGGTTTTCCTAGTATCCTTTTGGACTGCGAGTGTTTGTTTGCTGCCCATGGTGAATAGGTGTATAGGACTTTGGAGTCAGACTATCTGTGTTCTAGTACTAGCCCTGGTATTTACTAGTTTGAGGCTTTCAGATAAATCACCAATATCTATTTTATACATAAAACAGACATATCAATACCTATTGAACAAAACTGTAAGAAATGAATAAAGTTACCTTACATCAGCCACAGACAATACTTTGGCATTCCCCTAATAGTTCCTGAGCCACTTTATTGTTTTGCCTTTATAGACAATAGAACATAGGTACATGGTATGTTCTTGCTACTTTTATCATAAAGACTTCCTAGCTCCTTAGTGTTAGCGGTCAGCAGTCTTACATCAGTCTTCCCAGTTCCCACATCTTACTGCTCATTTTAGAAATTGTCATGTTCTGCCCCTAACTCCATGTTTGTAAGTATATGTCTCTTTCCTCTGTTATATTTGGGACAATTTGAGGCTCTGTGCCTTGTCTGTCTATCCTTCAGGACCCGGATTGCTTTGCACAAAATAATACACAAGACTTGTATGTAGAATTGAAAAAATAGTTGGGTTAAAAGCATGGAACTCAGAATTCTGGGGTTTTCTACTGTTTCCATCACTTATTGGCTGGGGGATATTAGTCATTTTAATCGATCTCTGTAAGCCTAGATTCCTTCCATGTGAAACCATGGAATGGGGATAGTGATAAAACCTATCTCCTAGAGATGCCATGAACATTAAATGAATTAATCTCTGTAAAAGACTAACACTTACTAAGGCTCAATATTTAATTTATTTATTTTTATCTTCCTATTTTCTTTGTACATGGGCACAAGCTGCCAAATAAGCCGTAATTGAGCAACTTGGCATTGCTAATCCTCCCTATTCAGTTTTAGGAGAAGACATAACTGATTCTAGAGATGAACAGCTTTTAAAGGCAGCGCTCTAACTCAAAAGGCATAAAAATTTTTTTGATGGGGAGTTTTAAGATGCAGGAGGTAACGTAACCATCAGGGTATTTTGGCTGCAGTTCATGACAAATAAACCTGTTATGGATAATTTATGTTGAAGCTGCTCATGTCGTATGGAAGAGGGTTCAATTTGCGCAGCACACACTTCTTTATTACCCGATGATTCGCTGAAAATCACCATTTGCGGTTATCTGCCTAGTGGAAGGGTTGTTGGTCATAAAAACATCATAGGAGAAAATTCAGCAATGAATATTATTTATGCCAAAGACATACATTTGTATTAGCTCCACACATCCTGATGTGGGTGCATTAAAATTATGACAGTACTGACAGTCCAAATGAGACCAGATGAAGGGCGTATGTCAGCATTTCTGATACGCTGTGCAAGATCATAGTTTTTGATACAAAAATGAGTTCAACCTGTATACCAAAGGATCCTTTCCTTAATGACAAAGCCACATTTTTCTTAGGTACTACTATTAGCAAAGGGAATACAAGGGAGAGGTAAAGGAAAGGCAAAGAAGTAAAGAATGGCCTTCTTCTATACTAGATACTTCCAACATCCTGAACGATTTCCTGGTGCTTTCAATAAGCACAAGAAAGCAGATTGACTCATTCTGCCTCATGGGTACCATCAAGTGCCTTCCAGAAGCAATGGCTTAAAAAAAAAGATGATGCTTGCTAAGTAATAGTGTTTACTTTGCAATTAGATGCTTTGTGTGAGATCGCCTCTCTAGTTACAGATCTTTCTTTCTTAAACCTCAACAATTAAGGCATTTTATTTTGATATGCAGCATTTTCTCCTTGTTAATTTTTAGTTACTGTGGTTTTGAATTCTTCATAGATATAAAAGAGATTACACCCATCATAACGGTTCCTAATATGTTCAAGTGGGTACAAATGTGGCAAAGGGAGGTGGTAGTTTTGTGAAAAACACAACACCCTGAGACACTATATATTATATATTCTTCTTTAATCTGTCACTTTGTTTCCTGTAGATACATCTGAAGTTCTGCCAGTGCAGGAAACATCGTAGCTTTATAGTAGTTCATTGAACATTATAGTTATATAATAGTTTTTATTAATTCATGTACATGTGATTAGCTATGTGAATATGGAATAAAAACAAATAATGTGAGCCAACAATTATCCCTCAGAAATGTATTTAACATTTTTTCCTAACTGATGTGCTAGTTTAAAGCTTATCAACATTATTTCATTTAATTCTCAAAACAGTTCTATAAAACAAAACTTATTTTTTATGTTTTTTAATTATAAAGGTGTACGTGGCAAAAAAAGAAAAATTCATAAATATATAAAGTGAAATTATCTCTCCTTTCATTTCTGCTCTTTGATTTCCTAGAAGTATTTTGAATTAACACTTTGGTGTATGTTCTTCCAAGCTTTTCCTTTTTTTCAGTAAGCGTTTCTTCAGTAAACTCTATTTCCATTTACCACAGTGAGCTATATTGTTGAAAATATTTGTAAAAGTCTTATCATTTCATAGATAAGTTATTTAATTATCTTTTCTGTCACAAGAATTGAAGTGTAGTATCAGCTTTTCTGAACTAAGATTCTAAACTGATAAAATTCTATAACAACATCTATACATCATAAAATAAACCAGTGCTTCCTGAATGATGATCGAATTATTAAAAATTACAATGGTACATTTCCTAAACATGTGTGCTATACGTGAAAACTTAAAGTCTTCCAAAATAAAAATTCTACACTGTACTATTTTAAAAGAATATTATCTTCAATATATTTGAATGCTTAACAATCACATTTTAAGTGTTATGTGTGTCATAGTAATTTTTTAAAATGTTTTCAAACAGGTGTGTAGTTTATAAAGAAATAAGAAATGGCAAAAGAAAGGAAAAATACAGACTTTTTCACATATCCAGGTTTATACCACTTCCTATGTTCAATCTTTTTCGAAGTTCCAAGTTTTACATCTGTTGTCTTTTTGCTTCATCTTGAAGAATTTCCGCTTCTTTATAATTTCTTGTAGTATCAGTCTGCTGCTGCAAGTTGTCTTTTATCTGGAAATGTCTTCATTTTACTTTTATTTTTTCCCAGTTTCATTGAGAGACAATTGACATGTATCACTGTATAAGTTTAAGACAGTATGGTGGTTTGATTTGTGAAGTGATTGTCACAATAGGTTCAGCTAACATTCATCTTCTCCTATAGATACAATAAAAAAGAAAAGAAAAAAGGAAAAAGAAATTCTTATAATGAGAACTCACGGAATTTACTTTTTCAACAGCTATCTTTTATATCATACAGCAGTGTTAGCTATTGTCATCATGGTATACATTATACCCTCAGTACTTATCTTATAACTGGGAGTTTATACCTATGACTCCTTTCTTTTAATTCCACCTCTCCCCACCTCCAATCTTTGCTACCCTAAGTCTGATTTCTTTTATCATGAATTTGGTTTGGGTTTTCTTTTTTCCTTTTATTTTTACGTTCCACATATAAGTGAGATCATATAGTAGTTGTCTTTCTCTGACTTATTTCACTTAGCATGATGCCTTCAAGTTCTATCCATATTGTTCCAAATGGTAGGCTTTTCTCTTTTTTATGGCAGAGTAATATCCCATTTTATATATATACAAGTTTTTATTCCTTCCTTCCTTCCTTCCTTCATCCATCCATCCATCCATCCATCCATCCATGGACACTATGTTGTTTCTAGGTTTGGGGTATCCTAAATAATGCTGCTATACAATATCTTTTTGAGTTAGTGTTTTTGTTATCTTTGGGCATAATAACAGAAGTGAAATTACTGGATCACATGGTAGTTCTATTTTTAATCTGGGGGGATCTTCCATGCTGTTTTCCATAGTGGCTGTACCAAGGGCCTTTTTTGGTAATGCATAGACAGCATTTTGCAAAAGATATTACATGTTCTGTAATGTGCTGTTTTCATTTAGCAGTAATTCATGGTTATATTTCATTCTTGAATACACATATATGTCATATATTTTTATTATCATTCTAGTTTGACAAGGGGAAAACTGATGCTTCAAAAGGATACATTTTCCAGTAAATAGTCTAGCTGAGATTGCAGCATGTATAAGTCTGATTCTAGAACCCATACTAGATTCTAGAACCCATACTAGATTCTAGAACCACTACATATTTACCTCTTTGAATATATTGTAAATACTTAATTGCAGATATTCTGAGGACCAGAAAATTATTTTTCAAAAGTTCTTATAAATTCATTTTTTCCTGCTCTCTTAAATTCAAGAGTTATTGATGGCTCAAAATATGTAACTTTAGTCTAAATTATTTACAGTGCTCTAATAAATCTCTTAAGGAATGGCACTGAGCTCCTTGCGACAAAATGAAATGGCTTTATCCATTTTTAAGAACTGCTTCGTTTTTGGAAAAAAAAAATCTTGAACAGCCTGTTCTATAACTAAAAGTGATGGTGAGAACGATGAGAACTTTCTATTTGATGAAACAATTCTCTTCCCTTAATGCTTTGTCTGAATTGGATGGAGAAGAGATTGACATAAAGCCTTTAGAGGACTTTCAAGAGGGCTGATGGAATATTTATTCATCCAACAGTAGTCACTGAGCACTTCCTGTTTTTGAGGCACCAACCTAGTTTGACACAACTAAATTGAGAGCAGTGAGGACAATCTTGGTTCCCACATTCTATTGGACAATTTAATTTTCTCACAGTAGTAGATAGAGATTGACTAAAAGCTGATCCAGCTTATTATGAAAAGGGATTGGTATAAATTACAAGCAAATTGCTTACATACAACTTTGATTGACACCACCACTTCAATTTTGTTTTTTGCCAGGTACTGAAAGTCTTCAAGGATATCATCCTTCAGTAAATAAAATCCGTCCTTAAATACCCTGCACGTCTCTTCATTTGTGCCAGTGAGTTAAGCAAGGCCCTCCATTAACCTGATACTTAATTTGGTATCCCTTTACTTCTGAGGGAGACCGGTCTTATCTGACTTAATTCTGGATCAGAACTCCAAGACAGCTTCATTATCATTCTTGTTTCTCTTAAGGTTCACTTTGGAAACAAAGTGATTGAGAGGCACATTCTAAGAGAAACTCATCAGGATGAGTTCAGCCTCTCCCAATGGTGATTTGAAAGTTGATGATATTTTTTTTTTGGAGGGGTCAGATTAAGATCTGGCATTTTACTGAGCCAAATCCTCTGTTTAATTATAGAGGTGAGATAATTACCAGGGGAGTAGTTCAGTTCATAATTAAAGAAATCCCAATTTAGCAAGAAAAACAGGGTAGAACAAAAGCTGATTTCAGCCAAACTGATGGTCAGAAATGTGAGGTTTTGAAAGTTATTTATCCATTGGAATCAAATTCAGTTGCATAATGTCATTGGCATTGCTGTTGTGGAAATTCCTCTGTCTTCTCTTAGATAAACACTGAGTTTGATTTCTAAAACAGCTGTTAAGGCAAGGTCTGAACAAAAGAAAAATTGTAATATTAGAAAGCTTCTTTGTAACAAATGTGGGCTATATTTTACTGAATTAAAAAAAAACAGAAATAGTAAGTTATTCTAAATCTCTTCTGAGTAAACTCTAGACATCTGAAGAGAGGAAATGGCAAACATGTAGAAGGTATTCATTTTTCCCCATCAAATTAAAGGCAGTGAGTGTATGGGATTTGTTTGAGAAATGGACAGTTCTCCTTAACGTTGTCATAATTAATCAGCAGTACCATGAGGATTGTTATTAATATCACCACTATCACATGCAATTTGTTCCACAAAACTTTGTGATCTGTATCGGTCAATTCTTTGTAGAACTGACCCAATTATCCTTAGGATCCGTGTTTCCCATTGTTAATATTGTTAAGATTTTACAATGATACTACATAATGATACATTTCTTAAGTTACAGTAAAACTAAATGCTTTAACTAGTTCAATGGTGTAGGGAGGGATCCATTTTTAAAGATATTAAGGCTGAGGGCAGAAAAAAAGAGACTATCAATCCTTCCCTGAAGTTTTGTGTGGAATATTTGGGACAGGAGTATGCGGGAAAGAGATACAGTTTTGCAAATACCCAACGTGATTTTATCACACACGCACACCCCCCCGCCCCAATACAAATCGCTTCCTGGCATTCCTCTTTAAAAACACCTAATGGCTTCCCATTCCTTAGGGTAATAGGAAACAGATAACATGACTTAGAAGGCCCTTGTGAAGAATCCTGTGTGACTGGTTCATGACCACTTCTCTATGCATCATGAGGGTATCATTTCAATTTTTGAATGTACCCTGCTTTCTCTCATTTTTAGCTGTTCACCTCTGTTTCAAACACTCTCAGGGTCCACCTAATTCATACATGTTCTTCATATGTGAACTTTACTCCCTATGTCAGTACTTTACAGAGCCTTTTCTGAGATCTTATCCCCCTCTTTTCTGGCCCTTTGCACACACAAATAAGATGACAATGAAAAACTAGTTAGATGAAGCTGCCCTAACAACTGTACTTCCCTGATACAGGTATACTGATTGAAATGTACAGTGATTGTTCACTTAATGATATGCCTTCCTCAGTAGAGACAATAATCATTTATAGTTATAGATGTTGAGTGCCTTGCACAGTGCTTGACATGATCAACATACTTGTTGAATGGGTCTGGCTCATAAACATATAATTACCAGGAATCATACCTCATTCAAAGATTGCTTTGAAGAATAAAACAGACAATGCCTATCATAGTGCCTGACCTCCCAAAATGTTATTTCCATAGCTTTTTATTTCCTTCATGGAAAAAAAAAATATTCTCTACCAGGTATCTCCTCTCAGGTCCTGAGATCAGTATGTTAATTTGGTTGACAAATATCTCCAACAAATGCCACGTACCTTCTTGAAAAAGAAATTGGATTTTTAATTTTTGTTTGAAACACATTTAGATCTTTGGATCTTGCAAACTGAATTCAGATGATAGGACCTTCACGGGGGGTGGGGGGAATAAGAGGTCTCAGACTGATTTTACACATTACTCTTTTATCATTTGGTTCAATTACATAGAATGGGTTTTGGGAAAAATCCATTTTATATTTCTGTATTCAACCAGCTCTGAAGGCCCCATTTATATGCATCCTCTGTCCTTAAGCTTCAGGGTCCCACAAAGGGGAAAATAGAAAGCTCTTGAAGGAGTGGAGTTGAAGATGATGATAGTGATGGAATTAGTAATGGTGGTGGTTTCCAGCTATTGGCATTAACCGTCATTTAGCCATAAGTAGATCGTTCATTCATTAAAGAGGTATGGGTTTGTTTATTTTATATTTTCTGAGTGTAGAATAAACATCCTGTTTAACGGCAAGTAGAAAATTTATAAAGGGTACTGTATTCTTACAAACAGTTTAAAGAAATGACAAATTTAAGTAGGGATGTGGTGTCATAAGATGAATCAGTAAAATTTTGGCAGTAATTATGTTTGTGTCTTCCTTAGAGAACAGGCCTTAAAGATTCACTGAACAGGTTAAGAGCACTCTGAATTTTTCCCAGTGCAAAAATAGCTGGAAACCCAAATGGTTTAAAATAGGGCCAGATTTAGAGAATAGCAAAAACCCATATTAAAAGAGAAATGTTAATGTTCACATTTGGTAGATAATTATCATGGCCACATTAACCAGACCTTTGGTTTTATCCACGTACATTTTAGTGGGATGACCATGGTAGCTGAGGGATTCTTTTTTTCCTTCTGCAGGTATGAACTGTGATTGGGCAGCATCAGGATATAGTCTTCATTGGCTTTAAAAGGTGTTCTAAATTTAAGTGACTTGAAAAATATTTCAAATTAACATATGTGCCATTTGGACTTAAAGGTCTAATATTAAGACTCTCAAAATTAACATGGTGAAAACAAAATGTTGATAAGTTTTTCCACTTCAAAACATGCTTTTCCCCATCTTCCCCAGTAAATGGCATCACCATCCACCATCCATGGAGCTCCACAAGACAAAAATCTACAGAGTGTCTTGGTTCTTCTCTTATCCCCCACATCCAATCTGTCAGCAAGTTGTGTTCATTCTCCTTCCTATTGTGAGATACAGTCTTCTCTGGATCCTGAGGAGCCCTGCAATTTTTTGTGTACCTAGAATAACAGGCCCTGGGTATTCTTCACTTGGGTAGTTTCTCAGGATTATGTTTTCAGCAAGCAACCTTGAGGAATGATGCATTGCTTCCCTTGGGTCTGAAGAGCGGGCTTGCTTTCTGCTTGCCATGAAAGTGTTTGATTCCCTAAGCTCTGTGCTTTTCTGCCAAAGCTTCTCTACCACATGTCGAGACATCCATGGGTCAAATAAAAATGGGTATTTTTTTTAGTATTTATATATCCCATTCAATACATTAGAACATATTTACTAAAAAGGTGAGTTTTTTAAATCTGAAATTTAACTGGAAATACTGCATTTTTAACTGAAACTTGTATTTAGGTAATTATACATGCACATGCAGTTGTAAAAAAATAATACAGAGAGATCCCTCATGCACTTTGCTGTTTCCCGTAAAGGTAACGTCGAACAAAACTATAGCACAATATCACAGGATATGATCATTGATACAACCCACTAATGCGATTCACATTTCCCCAGTTGGGTTTGCATTCATTAGTGTGATTGTGCGTGTGTGTGTGTGTGTGTGTGTAATTAGTTCCATACAATTTTATTATTATTTTTGCATGTATCCACAATGACATTTTTAAACAATTCCTTTACTGCAAAGGTCTTTTGTGTTACCCTTTAATAACCATCTAATTGCTATTTGTGTTTGTTCTGTATCCTTTGTGCTTGGTGAACTCACTTATTGTTTCTAGGTGTTTTGTTTTGTTTTTGTTTTTTGATCTGTTGATATTTTAATATAGAATATTATCTACAAGTAGTTCAATTTCTTTCTTTACAAATTGAATCCCTTTAATTTCTTTTTCGTATCTCATTGCAGTAGCTAGAACTTTCGGTACTCTACTGAATAAGAGTTTTGAGAACATCATTGCCTTGTTCCTAATACTAGAAGAATTCAATCTTTTGCTATTAAGAAATATGTTAGCTGTAAGTTTTGTATACTCATTGATCAAGTTGAGTAATTATCCTCTATTTCTAGTTTTCTGAGAGTTTTTATCATGAATTTGATACTGACAAGTGATTTTTTTTCTTCCTGTGGCAATTATATGAACATAAAATTTTCTTTCTTTAAATTTTTGTTACAGTAGATTACATTGATCTTTGAATGTTAGACTAGCTTTGCCATGTTTTGGCTACAAAATCTAATTGTTTTTATACTTGATTGGATTTAGTTGTTAGTGTTTTGTTAATGATTTTTGCATCCAAGATTATAGGAGATATTGTTTTCCAGTTTGGTATCAAAATTAGGGGAGTACTGACCTCATAAAATGACTTGGGAAGTATTCTCTCATTTATTTTCTGTAATAGAGTTCATAAAATTTGGTGTTAATTCTTTCTAAATGTTTGCTAAAATTCTCCAGTGTAACCATTTGGGCCCAGGTATTTCTATTGGGGAAGCTCTTAATTACGAATTCAGTTTCTTTAGTGGTTTTCAGGCTATTCAGACACATTTTTCATCTAGCTTGAGTTGTGCTAGTTTGTGATTTGGGGAAATTTAGTTCATTTCTTCTACATGATTTAACTTATGAGTATTAAGTTATTTGTATTTCCTTATATTCTAGTATATGTGCTGCCGAAGCGAGCACTGTATTTCCTTATATTCTAAATAAGAGCAGGATTTATGGTGATATTTCTATTTTATTACTAATGTTGGTGATTTGTGCCTTTTTAAATTTTTGTCAGTTTGTAAAAGGTTTCTCAGTTTCATTGATTTTTTTAAGAGCCAGCTGTTTCTTTCATTCATTTTCTGTGTTGTTTTTCTATTAAAATTTTACTAATTTCTGCTCACATCTTTATTATTTATAGGCATACATTGGTGATATTCAGGTTTGGTTCTTGATCACAATAAAGCAAGTCAAATGAATTTTTTTGTTTCCCAGCACATATAAAGTTTCTATTACACTATACTATAGTCTGTTAAGTGTGCAATAACATTGCAATGTCTAAAAAATGTACATACTTGAATTAAAAAAATATTACTGCTGAAAAAAATGTTAACCATCATCTGAGGTTCCAGTGAGTCATGATCACTGATCACAGATCACCATAAAAATTATAACAATGATGAAAAATTTAAAATATTGTAAGATTACCAAGATGTGACACAAAGACACATAGTGAACAAATGCAATTAATCTTACTCAGTGCAGGTTGTCACAAACTTTGAAATTGTATTTCTTCTATAGACTTGACATAAGTTTCTACAATATAATAGAGTCTGTTGGTGTCAACATTTCACTACCATTAAGTGTGGAAAATTCATTTACATTTTGGATCCTTTATCTTCTCCTCTTTTAAATATCATTGTCTTGAGTGTCATGGTATTACAATTTGTGTTTTAATTATCAAATATCACTGATAAAACTCATGAGGAAAATTATAGTCCATTATATGTACCCATATTTCTGCTGTTCATTTCTTATTCCTTCCTGTTGCTCTAAGGTTCTTTCCTTTATCACTTCCTTTCTGTTTGAAGATATTCTTTAAGCCAACCCTAAAGGATCATTCTGCCAACAGCCAATTCTGTTAGTTTTCCTTTGTCTGAGGATGTCTTTATTTCTCTTAATTTTTGAAGGTTAATTTTGCCATGTATGGAATTCAGTTTTGACAGTTCTATTCTTTGAACACTTGAAAAATATTGTAAAACTTTATCTTGACTTCCATAGTTTCAAATGAGAAATCTGCTACTATTTGATTAGTGTACCTTAATATAACACACTATTTCTCTCTGGCTACTTCGACCATTTTTTCTTGTCTTTAGTTTTCATATGTACATTTTGATGTAGATTTCTTTGGATTTACCTTGTTTGGAATTTGGTCATTTTCTTGAACTTGTAGGTTTGTGTCTTTCATCAAATTAGGAATGTTTTCACTCATTAATTCTTTGAAAACTCTTTTAGTCCACTCTCTCCTCTCCTTTTGGGATTCTGATGATACAAATGTTGGATTTTTTTTTTACTGTCACACAGATCTTGGAGGATCTGTTTACCCTTTTTTCAGTCTAATTTTTCAGTCTATTTAGATTGTGTTAATTCTGTTTATCTCTTCTACAGCTTACATATATATACTCTTTCATCCTTACTCTTCTATTGAATTAGATCCAGCAGTGTTTTATTTCTATTGTATATTTAAATTCTATAATATCCCTTTGGTTCTTTTTTTTTATTGCTTTGAAGATGTCACAAAACTATTTGTGCTACTTTTTTTTCTTTATAAAATAAAGTTTTGAATAAAGTAATCCTCCACTATGATATTTTAGATCAGCTTGTCATAAAAATATAATAGATAAGTGATTAAATCAGGCTTATTTTTACTCCCAAATTTTTACTTCAAAAAAAAATTCAGATCTTTGGAAAAGTTGAACAGATCGCACATGAATATCCATAAACCCTTTACAAATACTCATCAGTTGTTAATATTTTGTTACGTTTGTTTTATCTGATTCTTTGTGTATGTAATGTCCATCTGTCTACTTATCTATCTCTTCACATATAAATTTTCTTTTTTCTTTCTTTTCTCTTTGTTTTTTATTGATATATAATTTTACTTTTTTAAAGTATACTGCGGGGACCCCTGGGTGGCTTAGTTGGTTAAGTGTCTGCCTTTGGTTCAGCTCATGATCCCAAAGTCCTGGACTCAAGCCCTGCATCAGGTTCCCTGCTCTGCAGAGAGTCTTCTTATCCCTCTCTCAAATAAATAAATAAGATCCTTAAAAAAAGGTATTGCAGCCATTGTAATACTTTTCTCCTTAATGTTTCAGTATGTATCACTTAAGAACAACTTGAAAGGAGGAGGTATCGCTTCCTAAAAGCTTGGTATTATGGAAAGCAGAGAAAACAAGAGTGTAAATTCAAGGGCCTATTGAATGGGAATCAAAATGGAATGAATATCAAACAAAACCCAGGGAAACGTCATAGAACTAAGAGTGGAATCTAGATACTGAAGTTGACAAAATGGCATACATGAGGAAAAACTGACATAGAGGCAACACCTCTGAGACATCCTAGTTAAACAATTACACTTTATATATATTTTTTAAATTTTATTTGAGAGAGAGAGAGAGGATGCTAGCAGGGGAGGGGCCGAGGGGGGGAAGGAGATAATCTCAAACTGACTCCACACTGAGTGTGGCGCCTGTTGTGGGGCTCGATGTCACAAACCTGAGCCAAAATCAAGATTTTGATGATTAACCAACTGAATCACACAGGTGCACCAACAATTGCACTTTAAAGATAAGGAAGAGAGCTTCAGGACTCCTGATCAAAAATACTAAGTATGTTACAAAGTAAAGACAATTTTGTCACTAACAGAATTCTCAACAGCGACATACAGAGCAAAACAGTAGAACAATGTATTTTTGATCAGGAAAAGAAAGTGGAGAACAAGAATTTTCTGTCTACTCAAGCTATCCATCAGGTATCAAAACCTAAAGAAGAAACAGTTATAAACATGCATAAATTTGGAGTTGTCATATTAGTAATTTACATCTTAATTTTACAATTTTTTTTATTGAGGAGGTTTTAAAAGCCTTGGGTAGGAGGGAAAAACATTAATATTTATTGCTATCTATTGTGACCTACATACACATAACAACTTGGAGTTAGGTCTGAGTATCTTTATTTTATAATGAAGAAACTGATACAGAAATTGTTTGACCAACGCGACTCAGTAGGTGGGTGTCAAAGCCAGGACTCAAACCCTATCTTCTTTCACTCTGAAGCATTGATCATCTATATCATGCTCACTGTGGATTCTCCATTCTCACTGCCTACTCTATAAATATGCAACTATAGTTTTGTATTGTTGGTGGTGTTTTAATTAACAGAGAGAAATGATCCTCCTTATTACTTTATTTAATACTTTTCCTCTAACTGGTAAAGCTATTCATAATCCTCCTTAGCTGACAAGTAGTTCTACTATTTTTGCAGTAGCTTGAGCTCAGAACACAATAAAGAACATAGTGATTTAATTAAAGGCTTGAAAACAATCAATTCAAAAATATGATGGTTTTACATCCTCAAATTTCCTCCCTCAGAACCAATCATATCTGATAATAAAGACAAGAGCTGAAAATCCTAAAACTTAGCTTCAAACATTCATTGAGTCTGTTTTTGAATACATGTAAAATAAGCAACACTTTCAATATAAGTACTATCCCCAATAGGAAATTAGCAGAGCATATTAGATTACCAATTTTAATAAACTGGTATTAGCATTATCACTTTGAAGCAGAGGACAAAGCGATCATTTGGTGCTATTTCTGAAACGACAGTTTCTTATCAGCTTCTGTGACAAACCACTCTCAAGTATCTAGTGCCCATGCTAATTAGTTTATAGCCTACCAGCCTTGTGTCTACACAAAAGACAACAGAGCCATTCAAAAATGTTTCTTCTTTCTCATAAAAGTCAAATACAAGCAGTTCTTATTCAGCATAGATGCTAATGCAGGGAAACATAATGGTTTCTGGCTTCCAGAAGACAAGAGAACGATATCACCTAATTAAATCCCACACATCGTCTGAAAGTAGGTATAAGCCTTTGCATCTGACCTCAGAGTTTCTAAAACACAGACTCCTCTTACTATTCAAATAAATGGGGTAAAAAGTCTCTGAGAAACAGAACTGGAATGCTCAAAATTTCTAGTCAGCAGTAGCCTTTGTACCAGTGATGCCATAGTAGGAATTAGCCTGGTCAATATATACTTTTAGCTGAACTGCCACTTCTATTACTGGAACAATTTTTTTTTAGCAATTTATAACTAGGACATATTAATATTCACCATCCCGAAACTTGACAGAAATTGTCAGACCGAATGTGCTTTGAAGAACACAACAGATCTACTTTGGTTCATAGACAATTTTAAAATATAACAGTAGCTAGGTCTCTCACCAGATCTCTCTTCTTAAATAGAGGACAGGATTTTAGATGATTTGGGTCATTCTTTTATTCTTTTAATTTTAATAATATTTATGTTATCGCCTTCTCTTTTAATTTTGGTATAACATCAAGCTCTCCTTAAGATGGGAGAATTGGAAAGGGTTATGAGGCCAGCTTCTTAGTTTTGTTGTAAGAATTAGGAGGGTAACACCGTAAGGCAGGTGCCCAGAACAGGGTCTGATGGATTGCAGGCACTCCATTCATAGAAGTTTTTATCTTCACCTTTGAAAGAAAAAATGGAATGCCATCACTTAGGGTTATTTAAAAAAATGAAATACAATACAGAAAAGCAGTATTTCAAAGGAACTAAACTTAACCTACACTGTAGTGCCTCTTGAGATTACTGTCACATAGTTAAGCCAGAAAAAATAAAAAATACAGAAGCAATGAGGAGAAAAATCAAATTCTAATGGAGTGGACACTAACTTTTAGCCATTCCTTTAATACAATTACTAGTTTTATTTATGAATAAGTAATAAAGTTACTAAAATTACTCAGTGTGGTTTGCTTCCCATGAAATAGCAGTCACACATTAGTGAATAGCTAACCAAAGCAATCACACGTAAAAACAAGTGCAATAGTAAAAGAGCCACAATCTCCTAGAATGTAAATTTCTGGACTACTTTAGGGAAGTTGGATTAATTCTTTCACTTCATCATGATACAGCTCCGCTTGATATAACAGCAAAAGAAGAGAGAGTGTTCTGCCCAGTTATGGTATGTGCAGCCCCAAGAGAGGCCAGTCTATAAGCAGCAAACAGCCTACACTCCAGGAGAGCCTGGACCAGCGTTCCAAGGTCAATTCACAGAATGCCTGAGACTCCTCTTCATTTCCTTACTAGATGGTGAGGGGGTAATATGGTATTTTCCTGGGGCTCGGACCCTGAAGAAAGGTAAGGATAGTATGACCTTCCTAGAATTGACAGCTGTTGCTCAAATTCTGCCCCATAAGGGAAAAAGGCAAATTTATTCACTTTTTTCTTTAGTGGAAAATCAGAAATTTAATAGACTGCAATGAGATACCCCATTACTGATGCAGAATTAGCCAGAGCCGACTCTGGTCTCAGACCCCAAAGAGCACCCAGCGTGAGCTCATTTTCTAGAACTGTCATTTCACAAAGTGGAAAATTGAGGCAACAATTCATGAATATAAACTCATCAATACCTGTTCTTGTCTTGGTTTAGTTAGCTATTTTAAACCAAAGAATTGAAGTGTAAATACTTCATGGATATTAGTGAGTCTTCCCATCTAATTAGATGGAATTTTATAGTGTGGAGTGGGATAATGAGAATGTGACATGCCCGTCTGAATCCTGGATAGTTAAAGAGATATGAAAATCACCCCCTAATAGTAAGAGTAAACAGATCGATGAATGTGGTGTTTGGGATCTATATGTTACCAAGTAAGAGTTATGTCTGATGATTTGATTGCAAGTTAAGTAGTGAGCTTGGTAGCCTATAGCTATAGCATAGAGGAAGAATGTAAATATTGTAGAGATCAGGTAAGTGAACTAGAAAACCTCTCAGATCTTTTATGTACCAGATCATCTTTATCCTAACCATGGAAGAAGGGGGGTTAAGATGAAATATACTAAAATAAGTAGATTATGGTTGAGTGAGGAAAGAGTAAAAGGAGTCTCATTCACATACTTAATTTTAAATATGCCTTATATTGTCTTAAAACCATTGTGTTATGCCACTGTATTTTTTTAAATTTATTTTTTATTTATTTTCAGCATAACAGTATCATTATTTTTGCACCACACCCAGTGCTCCATGCAATCCGTGCCCTCTATAATACCCACCACCTGGTACCCCCGACCTCCCACCCCCCGCCCCTTCAAAACCCTCAGATTGTTTTTCAGAGTCCATAGTCTCTCATGGTTCACCTCCCCTTCCTATTTCCCCCAACTCCCTTCTCCTCTCTAACTCCCCATGTCCTCCATGCTATTTGTTATGCTCCACAAATAAGTATTGTATTTTAAAGAAACTACTAGAGACTATGTTTATATTGCAGACTCCCTGTGAAGATATTTCTATATCATAAAATTTTTTAAGACAGTTTCACATTTAAATAAAACCTACAGTTAGAATTCATGAAATTATAGTGATGGTGAAATTTTATCGTTTTCTCTTTAGAAATTTAGATCAGCTATAAGAACTTCTTGAAAGAGCATTGAAAAGACATTTAGACATTAAATAATTCATTTTGACTCTAGTATCCTTTTTTAGCCCAGAGACCAACTCTGCCAGTTGAGAATGTGAATTTTTTAATTTTCCTGGCCTTCTGTTTGCTTATTTTTCTTTGTTTGGTCTGTGAATATTTTAGTAAAGAGTCACTTTAGAAGTAATCCTGGTCCTTGTTTTTGCTTTGCAATGTTTGAGAAAATGACTAGAGGAGCTTTAATGCTGTCTTGTTCATCAGCGTGAATCAGATAAAAGATTAAAAACAATACCTAGAGCGCAGCTCTCAACTTGGGTTTCTGTCTGTTGAATTTTAATTCCATGGTGAGATTCTTGTTCAGACAGAAGGTAAATAAATAAATAAGTTCATAAATTCCACTGATTTCAGCGGGCTATGTCCCTGGGGATGCATTATTTTTAAATCAAAATATCATCAGTGTTTTCCATGATTGCGTTAGAGACTCCAGCCCTCCGTGATTACTTTTCAAGACTCGCACCACCTGTTTACTGTGCAGAGGCTTTGAACGTGAATAAGGGAAGCAAAGGGACAGTCAGTGAGCAGCCTCACCAGGCCACTGGTTGGTAAGGATAGGACACATGACGTGGCACAGTTCGCCTTCGCAGGACTTTCACACATTTGACCAAGTACTACTGGTTTCCATTTCCCCTTCTTCTGTCTTGTCTTCTACTTTGGGAGACAAAATAGTGGGTATTGGGATTGAGATGTGGGCCATGGAATTTGGAAACCTATGCAACTTTCGGCCTGCAAGTGCCAGCATTTTCCCTCTAGAGTGTGTCAGAATTCATGAAGTGACGGTATTTACTCTTCACCTGGATGGGGAGCAAAGGAGTGTGGCACTAACACCTGTCAAGGAAATTACAGGTGGAAGCAGTTATTGAATTGGGGGCATTAAGGAGAAACAATTATGCACATTTGCACTCTAATGTGATGATAGCCGCAGGTTTCTGGACCCTGGCCAAGCCAATTGCTTGAGTTGTAAAAACTGAAACACCCGGCTTTTAAAAGTTAAGACAGCCTTGTTTGAAGCTGTTGATTGGTTCACTGTGGAAGTAGTGCAAAAGAAAGCATATGGCTTTTTTAGAAGTAAGTTTCATAAATTTTACTACAAAAGCTTAATTTTTTAAAGAGACTATGGTAGGTTTAAAGACTTTTCCGGTTTCTGCTGTCAAATGTGTTTATATATTTAAGATTGATTATTTTTTTTAAAGGTTTTATTTATGTATTTGACAGAGAGAGACAGTGAGAGACGGAGCACAAGCCGGTGGAATGGGTGAGGCAGAAGCAGGCGTCCCGCCAAAGTGGAAGCCCAAACAGGGCTCAATCCCAGAAACCTGGGATCATGACCCAAGCCAATGGCAGAGGCTTAATTACTGAGCCATCCAGGCACCCCAAGGTTTATCTGTTTAAATAGCCTTCAGAAACTTTGAGTGTCTCCTTGTAGATACAACTATGAATGAGAGAAACAAGATCCCTTCTCTCATAGAGCTTGTGGTCTAGAAAGGTGTATATCTATACACCAGTGGTAATGTGTGATACAAGTCCTAAGAGACATCATGGGATTATATAATAGTTTGGGGGGGAAATATCAGGAAAATATTCCCTAAAGTCGTGGCTTTTAAGATGAAGATTAAAAGATGAGTTGGCCAGATGAAAATTGATAAGAATATTTCAAACATAGGCAATACTATGTACATAGACTCTTAGATAAGGAGGAACTTGTCACACAAGAGAAAATGAAGAAAAGTCAGTTTGGAGTAAGTCAAAGTAAGTGAGGGGGGAGTTGGCTCAACAGCAGAGTTTAATTTACCAAGGACATTTTAGGTCCTGGTAAGGAGCTAGGCTTGATTCTCAAGTAGTAACTACTGAGAGATGAACACATGGGAGTTTTAAGAGCAGATTGATGCATTAACAGATCTGAATACTTACTGATACCAATCATTATGCTGGCAATTGGGGTATAAAGTCAATGTCAGATGGTCCCTGTCTTCCAAGAGCTTACCACCTTAAATGGGAAACAAGAAAATTTTCCATTGCAATAAAAGGGTTTAGGTTTGAATGAAGGCATGGACCAAGTATTACTGAAGATATGAGGGGAAGCAAAGAAAAAGGTCTTGAACTCAGCCTTTAAGTGGGTATCAAGATGAGAGGGTGTTCATGAAAGACAGTATTTCATTCAAGTCTAGAAGAACTTAAAGGAGTTAGTTACATGAACCCAAAGTCAAGAGAGCCTTCCAGATATAGAGAAATGCATGCCCAGAGACCTGTTCGGTACACTTTGAGAATTGCCTTTAGATTTGAGGATAGCTAGAGAAAAGGGTATGTGTAGGAGTGAGGCAGGAAATGTAGCTGGAATGATTTATGTAGGATACATTTGCCTTGTTAAGGAGTGAGAGCTTTTAAGAGATTTGTATATTGTATCACCTTCTAATTTTTGTGACTTTTCACCAAAGAAAATTCTAAACTTTGCCTTTGTAAAAACAAAAAACAAACAAACAAACAAACAAAACAACAACAAAAACCCCAACCACTAAATGGGCCAGTTTCAGTAATACCGGTTACTGTTGTAACAATTTCTGTCACTTTTCAAAAGTCTACAAGAATTTATACATATTAAACAAAATGTTAATTTATGCTTCAGGAAAAAGAACAAAGGAATATATACCTTAAGGTGATCTTTTTTGCATTTTGGATCTGAGTTTTGCATCAACCTGAAAAATGGAATACATTTTCAAAAGAGACATCAAATACTCAACGGAGAGGAAGAAAAAGGTCCCTATTTATCATGTTCCTGCAATCACCGCTGAGTGATGTATTGTGATTACAACTTTTTTTTTTAATTGGCAGGCTTCTGGGATGCCACGGGAATTGGTGACAAGATGATGGATCAGTTTCTCCATATTGGCTAGTTGATCCAACAAACGTAAAGCAGATATTGACATTTGTCATTCAACATTGGAGCCATACAGACTCCTCTGCTGATTAGTCAAATACTTCACCTCCCTTTAATTAATGTTTTAAGAGAAGATCCTCACAGAGGTGCTCAAGGGAGCAAAGTTTTACAATATAATGGAAAGGAAAGGTTACACGGTACCAGTTGAATAAGAAGGGAGCATGAGGAAGAAGGAGGAAATCAATGACAGTGTTTGAACAGCTTAACCCTGTTGGCCCCTGCATGTTAATAGATTATTTATGCATCACTTTGCCAGCAAGAAGAAATTAGTATGATTAACATTTTCTGTTTATTGACTGCTCATCACAAATTGGAAAAAAAATGTTTACACGTATTTTTGTTTATTACCTTGAAAAATCATTGACAAGAAAGGTCAGGAGAAGAACTAATCTCATCTAAACTCAAAGAACTTTATCTTAATAAAAATAATTTTTAAGAAAACTGCAAATGAACAAAAATGTATTTTTCATTGTGCTGTGAAGAAACAGGAAAACTTATTTCCAGAGAAAAGCCTTTTCAAATAGGTAGTTAGGAAAGAACTTTGAAGTTTGACATGAGTATAATTTCATTCTTTAGTTAATAGTCAAGGATTTTCAAAGAAGATGATGTTGGCAGAAAATTTTCACTCCTTCTGTGCCTCCCCCTATTCTGGTCATTCCTAAGTTTCCATGACCACAAACTCAAATCATCTGAAGATGAAGAGAGGTGAAAACTTATCCTGTAATATAGACAGTCAAACAGAGATACTTAGGGAAGAATCCAGAAAGGGTTTGCAACTGAACTACCGTGAGTTCACTCCTTGGTGAATTATAGATAGAAACCACACCAGGAGGATTTATCACGCAAAGAAAATTTTATTTGCAGCCAATAAGGAGATCACATGGAGGAATAACTTCCAGAGCCATGACTCCCTGAGCAAGGGCAATGGGTTCCTTTTATTTAAGGTTAGGATGAATAGTTAAGAGGAAAACCTTATGTAGGCAGAGTCTAGCATAAGGTCGTCCATAACGCTAAAGGAACATGTCTGTGGAAATGTTGTGTGTTATGTAAATCAGTTTTGTGCTCCTCTTTGGGCAGGGATTTTAATACTATAATGAGGTAAAAGTAACTTGGTTATTCCATATATTATGACATGGTCCATCTGCACAGTGTGAGTTGGAGTTTGAGCTCAAACTTGTTGGTGTGGTCTGGATAGACTGCAGCTCGTCCTCAGAGCAGTCATTATTGCTTGGGGGTAGTTTAGGTTTCTGGCTTGGAATGTTATGCCTGCTTGGGTCTTTTGCCTGAGTTAAGAGATAAACTGGAGAGAAGAACTTAAGGAAAATTATGAAACAAAGGTTGGTTGGTACAAACAGATGGGCAATAAAGGTCAAGTGTTGAGATCTAGCTGGTGACAGGTTTAGATTTCTGCTTTAAGTATCTTAAATATTCACAAATACAAGTTAGGTATTATTTAGGGAAAATGAATATTGCAGTCAAAGTCTTATGAAAAACAAATCCACAAAGATCTCAGCTGTATTAATAACCATAGGAGCAGGGACCAAATGTAGGATCCCAAACCTGGGATGGATTTCCAATTGTCCTGTTCTGCTTTTTGGCAAACTGAAATAGATGTAGACTCTGGGGAGAGACAGATTTTGATTTGAATCTTAAGTCTCTTACTTTCTGTAAGTCACCTTGGGCAAGACTTAGAAAATTGAAGCACCCTAAAGATTTTGTGAGGTTTAAAAAAAAAAATCTCTCCTTCTCTTTTTCTATTTGTCTATCACCAACTTATCAACTATCTAAACACATGTTAGTTGCCCTTCTCTTCACCTTCCCATCTACCTGGACCTCCTACTGATCATTTTGAGAGTGGTAGAACAAAGGAGGATCCTGACACTTCCTGTTGTTGCTAATTAAGTCTCCAACTTTCAAGAAATGTCATAGTCTTTATTCTTAGTAAAACATTCACTGGATTTAGCAAGGGATTATAGATTTGGAAGTGACATTGCTACAATCAATGCTTAGCATTCACAATATTGAATAAAGACAGTGTCACCTCTTAGGAAAATATTTAGGAAGAGTTTCTTGTGATATAAAATCATGTTTTCTTCCTAGGAAGAAAGAACCACAAGTGTCCTCTATTTCTAGGTTATGCTTTTCTGAAATCTAGTCCTTATCTTCAGAATAAATGTGAATGTTTGATATCTATGATTCTCTGAATTAAAGAGGAAACTGTGAGAACAAAACTAATGCTGAAAAACCAGTTGGGAAAGAAAAGTCAATGGTGACAAAGGTTTACACACAATTTTCATTATTTTAAATATCTTAAAAGGAACCCTAAAATCATTTGTTTGTAGTTCTATTTAAATGTAATATTCAGGGTGCCTGGGTGACTCAGTCAGTTAAGCATCTGGCTCTTGGTTTGGGCTCAGGTCATGATCTTTGAGTCCTGAGATCTAACCCCATGTGCAGCTCAGCTTTAAGAGTGGAGCCTGCTTAACAATCTCTCTTTCCTTCTCCCTGTGTCCCTTCCCCCACTTGTGCATGCACAAGATTGTGTGCTTTCTTTCTCTTAAAAAAAAAAAAAGAAAGAAAAGAAATATACATATTCACATATATTTCCAAAAAAATGAGAGTACAAAACTTGTAATAAAAATTACCAAAAATCCCATTTGCAAGGACATTCCTTTTTTTTTTCCATTATTTATACCATATTACTAATTACCAACATACTAATGCTATTTCTTGATTTTTACCTTTAGCTTCTATTTGTTGATTTTCTGTTGAGGATTAGAATTTAGATTTGTTGTTGTTGTTGTTGTTGTGCTTAAATACATTTAAACACTTTCCCTTTTCCTATTCTATCAAAACAAATGTATCACTATTTTGGATCAATCAGTATTTAGGGTTAACCTTATTATAATTTGGGAAGTCTTACACATGGAGGGGCTACACGATGTATTACAATTACATAGTTTTTCTTGTACATTTTGTTTTCCTTGAAATTAACTATTATCTACACATATACACCATACACTTTCCTTTATTCTGGCTGTCGATTCTGGCAACTCTACCTCTCGCTTTCAAGTCTTTCAAGACCCATATTACATAGATTAAATAGCTCTTTATTGTATGAGACTTTGTGGGTACAAATTTTAAAAAAGAAAAAAAGAAGGCTAGTTTATAGACTCTCTCAAAATATATTCTTATATTTAATCTCAAATTGGTGGCATCAAATTCAGAGTAGGAATAAGGTGAGAGCTTTCCCTAATCCTGACCAGTTCCTTCCTGTTCTTTAATATGGAAAACCAGTATTGTTGCTATTTATTTATTTATTTATTTATCATTAACATTGATGTAGAATCTTCGACACTGTTCTCCAGTAATCCACCTTCTTAAACCAGATGACTACTCTTAAATTTTTGCTATGTAGAAATTCTAGAACTTTCATGGAGGCTTCATAGCTTATTTCCTTTTGTGGTTCTTCTTATAATTCAGACTTGAGAAGGAGATAGTCATTTTCTGTAGCAATTTAAAGACAGAAATAAATGGAGCAGCATCCAGGATGTAACTTAGGGGAACTCAGAACTTTAGCCACAGTTGATGCTGAAGGAGTCAAAAGTCACTGCAGGGAAATCCAGTTTTTATTACTCAGAGACTTGGATCTCTTGTCTGTGTCCTCACTTTATATGCACCCATCACCAGGAGGTTCATGCAATCCAGACCCACTGAAGTAGACCTCCTCAGATTTAAAAAACACTGGTCCAGGTGGATAGTTGATGTTGAACTTAGTAGACAGCTAAAACTATTCAATTGTGTCTCCTTACCCAGATTAGTCAGAAAAAGATTGGGACTTGGCCTTAAGGAAAAGAAAGGAAAGGTGTTAAATCAAAACCAGAAATATCCAGGCAAAAGGAAAATAGATGTGTATTAAACTAGAATAGTTTTAGAATGGCAAGAAGCTCTTTATGACTTAAGAGTAAAACAGGGTAAGGCTGAAGATGTAAGCAAGGCAGAAATGATGGAGAACATCAAATGTTATACTAAGGACTTTAAATTTTATCTTGTAGAAAATTGGGCATCTGCTGGAATGTGTTAAGAGGCAGAACTGTATAGGTCATTTTGCATTTTAGGCAGATTAATCTGTCTATACTTCAGGAAATACTTTGAACTCAGGAAAGAAAATGGAGAAAGAGATGAGTTGAGACATGTTGCCATTGTTCTAAACAGTTGATGAAGGTTTGAATTAAAACAACAGTGATAGGAATTGAGAAGATGAGGTACATTGAGGCCAAATTAAGGATGTAAAATGTTGGAGTTGTGTGGTTTAGTGACAGAGGTAATTGGGCAATACAGTTTATCTTAAGAAAAGTAGGTCATATTCTAGTTTATTTATTTATTTTTAAGTTTTATTTATTTATTTGACAGACAGAGATCACAAGTAGGCAGAGAGAGAGAGGGGGAAGCAGGCTCCCTGTTGAGCAGAGAGCCCTATGCGGGGCTCGATCCCAGGACCCCGAGATCATGACCTGAGCCAAAGGCAGAGGCTTAACCCACTGAGCCACCCAGGTACCCAGGTCATATTCTAGTTTAGTTCTTCAGTTAGTAGAGTAAGCTAATTTATTTTGTAGTATAATGGGCTTCATTGTATTCACCAAAAGTATATGTTCCGTAAGCATGTTACAAAAATTGCCTGAACTACCAGGGATATCATGAGGATGAAGAAATGGAATAAAATGGGATTTTTTTTTGTTTTTTGTTTTTTGTTTTTTTTTTTTTTTTTTTTTTTAGGAGACTCTGTTAACTGGCTATCAACATCCAGTCCCTTTCCTAAAGAAATTCCTAAAGAAGTTCTATTCAATCATTAATCCCTCTTCTATGTAGCCCTTATGATTCAGGGGATGCTGACCTCCTACCAACTCTAAGTATTAATTCTGATTAATTCAGTGAGTACATGACATTTGCCTGGAGATTCTTATTGAATATGGTGTGGACATGTGGCCTAAATTGGCCAAATCAAATTAAATGGAAGAATTTATACTCCACATTTGAGGGAGTTCTTTTGCCTTCCCTCCTCATTCATTCATTAGCTTTTCTTTCTTCTAATGTGAATGCAAAGCATAGGTTTTCTCATTTTCTACTGGCAGCTGTCTACTAGGAGGGGAGCTAGTCTGAAGACAAAGCAATGTATAAATGGTCTATCACTATATGAACACAACCTTGTTCCCCATTGATATTTCTGAGCTACTGAGTCAAGCAACTCTAAAGATGGCCCTCATTATGGACTTACTATTATATAATACATGTTTTGTTTGTTTAAACCAGAGAGAAAAAGAAGAAAAAAGAGTACGTTCAAGTCCTCATCACTGGTACCTGTTATCTTATTTGGAAATGGGGATTTTTGGATGCAGTTAGTTAAAAGGAGGTCATACTAGATTAGGGTGGGACCTGATCCAAGGACTGATCATTAGACAGGTTGGGCGAGGGGGGCAGGGGACAGAAAGAGATGAAAAGCGAAGGCCATGGGAAGACAGAGGCAGAAAATAGCTATACAGTTGTGAGGTAAGGAATGCCTGGAGCCATCAGGGATTGGAAGAGGCACCAAAATTAAATTAAATTAAATTAAAAATCCTCCCCTTGAGCATTCAGAGGAAGCATGGCACTGCCAGAATTTTGATTTCAGACTCCTGGCCACCATAACAGTGAGAATAAATTTCTGTTATATTAAGCCTCCTGAAGCCACCCAGTTTGTGGTAATTTGTTATGGCAGTCCTAGAAACTACTACCCATAATTTTGAAAGCATCTTTTTATAAATTTGTGTCATTAATGTTAGAATAAATTGTCTAAAGCTTGTAATTCTTACACCTTCTTTTCCCTCCTCTTGGCTGAAAAAAAGTAAGATGAGGATTTTCTCTTTTAAATTATTTAATCTCTGACTGTGATTGAGGAGGGATGGGAGTAGTCTTAGTTTTCTGCACTCAGGGTGGAATGGTGGTATGGTTGGACAAGAAAACAACATGGTATTTTGAGGTTCAGGTTCTAAAATGATACGAAACATTTTGTTTTACCAAATATGAGTTCTAGTAAGGTTAACAAAGAGAAAATAAATGAAGTAAAAAAAAAAAAAAATCAACGTCCTGCAGTGTGATAAGATAAATAAGAGTTTTATCTATAAGCTGAGTCAAATAACTTTAGTAATATTAAAAGTTTGAAGATTAGTCGTTTATAGTTTGCTTGATTGATCTATTAAATTTGTTAAAGAAATGAATTGTTTTTATTATCTTTTATAATCAGGTATTTCATACACAGTCTGCATTATTTGATTTTTTTTTTTTTTAAGGTTTCTTTATTTTAGACAGAGAGAATGTGTGTGCCCCAGGCAGGGGGAGAGGCAGAAAGAGAGGAAAAGAATCTTAAGCAGACTCTGAGCACAGAGCCAGACATGGGGCTCCATCTCACAACCCCGAATCACAACCCCGAAATCATGACCTGAGCTGAAACCAGGAGGCAAATACTTAACCAGCTGTGTCACCCAGGTGCCCCTATTTGATTCTTTAAGTTAAATTTACCATGTCTGTGAAGAGTGACTTCTAGAATCTTTAAATTGCTGGAATTTGCATAGGCTTACACTTTTAATTTCTGTTTGGAAGCCCCCATGGATTCCTTTTTTATGTCATCCTGTTTTTATTCATTACAATGCCACATCTTCATTTGTTTGCAATATGCAAACAGCCATTTTCTTGTCATTTTTATACAGAGGAAGAGTTGTGCCTTTGCCTCTTGAATGCTGTTATTGATTTCTGTGTGAATCTGTACAATTCTATTTAGATGTTATTGTGTATTATTAAATTGGGGCTTGATTTTCTTGCTTTTGGGAAGAAAAGCTTAGAAGCGCTCCCTGGTTAGTGGAAGTGTTTATACTGAAAGAATGAGATACCAGCGCATATGCATTGAATTTAGCATACCATTTAGGTATGTGTGTATAAGCATGTAGACATTTAGATCTAGAGATATGCTTATTTGATAATGTATGGGTGCGTGAACAAATGCCTATTTTCATGTTTATAGAGTGATGTTAAATGTAGAGTTGGAATACAGAAATTTGATTTTTGCCAGGAGAGTAAACTAGCAGGGGTTGCTGACATTTGCTACTTCTCCCATTCTCCCATGGAAATCAACTTGGAAAAAATTATAGGCATAAGAGAGTAAAACATGGATTGCAGGACCCAACTCCCACAGAGAAAACCATAGGGTTGGCTGAAGACCATCTTGAGTTGGGTGTGTTGGGAAGAGGGAGGGGGGTGCAGCCCAGGAGGAAGACCACATTATTTGGAATGGGTGGAAGGAGGATGTTTTGAACTCTGCTCTGCCTTTGCACCTTATGGCATGGGAGAAATCGTTGCCTGTCACTTCACAGCAGAAAGAAAGAGCAACATTTGCAGTTGCCCTGGAGGGAGGCTTTGATGGAAATAGGTGCTACTGACCGGTTGTTCTCCAGCATTCACTCCTCTATCCTTCTACTTTCTTAGCTCACCTGGGCTTCTGGATTATAACCTAGACTTTTTGCTCCTGTGCTCCTAGGTGTTTAAAAGTAAATACTGATTGGGTGGATTGCCAGACGTTGGGGCAGCAGAACCTATGGTCAATAGTGGCTCTGTGGTACACAGATTTTCCCTTCTCCTCTCCTTAAACTCAACAGGACTGACAGAGGCAGGGGGCACCACAACAGGACACAGGCTTTTCCCCAACATGTAGGACTAAATGGGGTAGTTCTACTTGGCAAAGAACATGCACTTACCAGGTAAAGCTAAAATCTGAACACCCTGAAAGGAAGAGTGTCCTCAAAAGAGAGACAGTAAACTGAACACTTTGTACAAATTTTGGTGAAATTAATAATAATTTAAACTAAGGCAAATAATTGTTTTAAGGAGATGGAGAACATATTAGGATTGTGAAAGAGTAAGGGACTACACGAACGTGTAGTGTCATATTAGATACTAAAATACAATAGTTCAAGTAAAGGATACAACAAGGGACTGATGAAAGAATGGATTTAGCTGAAAAGTGAATTAGTAAACTGGAAGATTATGTTGAAGAGTTTATCCAGAGGTAGCAAGAAAAAACAAGCTGGAATGAGAATGGTTAAAAAATGAGACACATCTCTATGTTGCCTACAAGAGACTCATTTTATTTTATTTTTATTTTTATTTTTATTTTTTAAACCCACAGCAGAAATACCTTTTTTATTAAACTGAGGGATATGAGGAATGGTTTTTTATGGTTAAAAGATACATTGAGGTATATCAAACATTTTATGACTTAATTGAGAAAATCCATTCCAATTGGGCAATGCCTATCCAGAAGTGGTTAGGAATGCTCCACCTACTGGAGCCACCTATGGGCTGCCCAAATATGTGGCAAAGGTCATTGCATATATACCTGTTTATTATACACATGCTTATGCTCATTCATGTACATTTGCTCATTTACATATGCTCTTTCATATACATTTCATATACATGAAAGAGCATATACATAAACATATACATGTTTATGCTCTTTTTAAAATTTAATTCAATTTTTTTTGTGTGTTCCAAAATTCATTGTTTATGCACCACACCCAGTGCTCCTTGCAATACATGCCCTCCTTAATACCCACCACCAGGCTCACCCAACCCCCCCCAACCCCCTCAGTTTGTTTCTCATAGTCCACAGTCTCTCATGGTTTGTCTCCCCCTCCGATTTCCCCCAGCTCACTTCTCCTCTCCATCTCCCAACTTACTTGTGGAGCACAAGAGACTCATTTTAGATTAAAGATACCTCAGATTGAAAGTGGGGGGATGGAGAACAATCTGTCATGCTAATGAACCTCAAAGGAAAACTAGAGTAGCCATAGTTAGACAAACTAGATTTTAAAACAAAGACTGTAACAAAAGACGAAGAAGGGCATTGTATCGTAATCAAGGGGTCTATCCAACAAGAAAATCTAACAGTGGTAAATATTTATGCCCCCAACTTGGGAGCACTCAAATATATAAATCAAGTAATAACAAATTGGCCCAGCTTCCATCAAATCCCTTCCTTCACCCCACCTGTGTCCAAGCTGTCTTATCACATGTGCACAACTGGGTTTCAAAAGTCCAAATTTTAGGGATTCTCATGGATGGACCCTTGCTGATTCTCCTGGGGAGGGTTTGCTGGCCGTTGCAGGGAAAACAGTCGCAAGACTGCGCAGTGGTTCAGAGTCGATGGCAAGGTTGCACCCAGGCTTGCTGCCCTCACCTGGAGTCCCTGTTCTTATGCCAGGGACGAGTGCAGCATGTTCATACCACCCTGACTTCTTGCGACCCAGGGCACCTTTAGACAGTGCTGTCCACCCCTGGGTCTCTGCCCTGCTTTCCCACCTGAGCACCTATAAGCTACATAAGACCCTGGTGATGAGGAACTTCAAAAATTTCAGATTTTGTGCTCCACTGCTTATCGTACTTTTCAGCACTCTCTGGAAGCAGGGTTCCCTCCCTCCCGCAGTATCCACAGTTATACCTCCCCCCAAACCAACTCCTCACACCTCCTACCTTCCAGAAAGTGGTTGCTTTTCTACTTGCAGACTTACAGTTTTGTTCTCTCAGACCTCAGACTGATTTCTTGGGTGTTCAGAGGGATTTGACAATTATCCAGCATGTTTGAGGGATAGGGCAAGCTTAGGGTCCCCCTACTCCTCCACCATCTTAACTGTCTTTTTTTTTTTAAAAAAAAGATTTTATTTATGTATTTGACAGAGATCAAGCAGGCAGAGAAGCAGGTAGAGAGAGAGAGAGAGAGAGAGAGAAGCAGGCTCCCCACTGAGCAGAGAGCCTGATGCGGGGCTCGATCCCAGGACCCTGAGATCATGACCTGAGCTGAAGGCAGAGGCTTTAACCCCACTGAGCCACCCAGGAGCTCCTCATCTTCAGTGTCTTAACTCTGTCTCTCAGTACGTATTTTTTTAATCCAGATTTTACAGTTGAGAAAGCATCGTTTAGGTACGTGTCTGCCACCAAACAGGTGGAAAAACAGAAAACCGGAATTCAAACCCAGACAGCCTGACTCTAGCATCTATCCTCTAACTAACTCCCTGATCGTGCTGTGCTCCATTCTGTAAGCTGAGGAACCGGACATATGTTTATTTGACTTCACAAGCTGTTTTGTTAGGGATGTTCACTGTGAGAGTCAAGATGCTAGTTCAAAGAGCGCTGGCTCTGGGTTCTTTCTTCACGGAGCCAACGAGTTGTTTTTGAGAGGCCTTAAAGATGAGCTTAATTGAGGAGCACAGCTCTCCATGCAAGATATTTTATACCAAGCAAAATAAACTGACTTTGGAGTGTCAATGAGAGAAGAGCTGAGAGCAGGGTTTTTTGGTGTGTGTGTGTGTGTGTGTGTGTGTGTGTGTGTTTTCACCCTGTTTTGATCATTAAAGAAAGTGGAACCTGTGCATCAGAACACAGGCTCAGAAGTCGATCAAGGATGAATGCTTTGAGAACACAGGTAACTAGTTACTTCCTCACTCCTGCAGCTCCATTTGGTCCATGAGTTCAAGAATTTTTTTTGTAAAACCACAAAGAGTTCAGTGAGGTGCAATGTTCAGGTATGTGTCTTGGGAGAAAAGATCTGAGAGAATTAATTTGTTGTTTAGAGGTAAAGAGCAGTTCCTGTAGGTTAGCTGTTCTATTTGGCGGCTTGGAAGGAGAAGCGGTTAACATTTCTTTCTGTTCTAGCACGCTGTGGAATAAGACTCAGGGTATAAACAGAAGGAACTATCATACTTCTTGCAAGCAGAAATCAAAACCAAATGGGAGCTAATCAAAGTCCAGTCAAGACAATCCAGGCATTATTTTGACCAGTTCAATAAAAATGTTGGGGTTTAATTTAGCTTAAATAGAGAAAATACATTTTGTGAACTGCTACTTCAGTTTTCAAGTATTTTGCAAGAATTACCTGAATTGTTTAATGTGTTATATATGAGGTATCTGAATTAAAATGCCAATGAGTATTTTCTCCTTGAATTTAATCTCAAACTCCAAAATTAGGCTCTTGTGAATTATGTGATGTTATAATCTCTAAATTTTTCAACTGTTCTGTGCAAAGAAAAGATAATTCCACGGAATTTTCTATCTTGCTTCATTTCTAAAAATCTCAATGAAATGATAGTATAAATGTCTTTAAATAGATCTTTAAGCATCGCGGTTTATTTATGAACATATTCTATTTGTAACAGAGTTAAAGAAGCATATAATGTAAAATGTCGAAAGTTCCTTTCTTCTCTGTCCTAGAATCCCACTGTTTTCCAGAGGTATTTGTAATTGTTGATTTCATGTTTTATGTTCTATTTTTCCTGTAATTTTATATGTGTACACATATATCTCCTTTTTTTTTTTTCGTCAGCTGTATTGAGGTATATATAATTGGCTCACATATAAGTAATGTATACAGTTTGATGAGTTGGACATAGATGTACACCAGTATTATTATCACTACAATGAAGGCAATAAACATATCCATCAACCCCAGAAGTTTGCATGGGCCCCTTTTGGTTTGTTTTTGTTTGTTTTGTTTCTAATGCATAATACCTTATGTTAACTATAGGCAACCTTGAACTCACTCATTTTATATAATTATAACTTTATATCCATTGAACAAAAACTCTCCCTATCCTCCTCCTCCACCCCCTGGCAATCAGTATATTGTCTGCTTCTGTAAGTTTGACTTTGCGATGCCTCACATAAGAAGAAACAAACAGGGGCGCCTGGGTAGCTCAGTCGTTAAGCCTCTGCCTTCCACCCAGGTCATGATCCCAGGGTCCTGGATTGAGCCCTGTGTCTGGCTCCCTGCTCAGCAGGAAGCGTGCTTCTCCCTCTCCCCCCACCCCCACCTTGCCTCCCCTCTCCCTGTCTCTCTCTCTCTCTGTCAAATCTTGAGAAAAGAAAAGGAACTGAACAGTATTTATCCTTCTGTGATTGATTTATTTCACTTAGCATACTGTCGTCTAGGTCCGTCCATGTTGTTGTAAATGGTATGATTTCTTTCTTTTTCAAGACTTAATCAATATTCAATTGCGTACATATATTACCCCAATTAATTTACAGATTTAATGTTGCTTCTGCTAAAATAGCATATTTAATAGAATCCCAATGGCATATTTTACAGAAATAGAAAAAATACAATAAATTCCTTTAGAATCACAAAAGACCCCAAGTAGTCAAAGTGGTCTTGAGATAAAAGAGCAAATCTGGAGACATTATATTTCCTGATTTCTAAATATGTTACAAAGGTACAGTAATTAAAATGGCATGTAACTGGTATAAAGACAGGCAAGTAGACCAATGGAACAGAGTAGAGAGCCCAGAAATAAACTCATGCACCTACAGTCAGTTGATCTTTGAAAAGGTTGCCCAGAATACACAAGGGAAGAGGGCAATCTCTTCAACAAATGGCATGGGGGAAACTGGTTTTCCAAATGCAAAAGAATGGAATTGTTGGAATGCCATCTTTTACCATAGATAAAAACTCAGAATTGATTAAAAACTGAAACATAAGACCTGAAATTATTAAAACCCTAAAAGAAGACACAGGGGAAAATCTTCATGACATTGGTTTTGGCAGTGATCTCATGCATATGAAAGCAAAAGCAAAAGCTAAAGTAGAGAAGTGACTATATCAAATAAAACAGCCTTTGCATAGCAAAAGAAATAATTTGCAAGGTAAGAAAGCAACCTATGGAATGGGAGAAAATATTTGCAAAGCATATGTCTGATAAGACCCCTTATAAGGGGTTAATATATAAAATAATATGAGGAATTCCTAAACTCAGTAGCATAAACCAAAACAAAATGAAACAAAAATTTGATTTTTAAAGAACGGTCTAAGGACTTGAATCGATGGTTCTCCAAAGAAAACATACAAATGCTCAGTAAGTATATGGAAAGGAGTTCAAAATCACTAATTATCAGGGAAATACAAATCAAAACCACAATGAGATGTCACCTCATACCTCCTAGGATGCCTGTATTAAAAAAAAAATGTATTGGTAAAGCTTTGGAAAAATTGCAACTCTGCATGCTGTCAGTAGAAATGTAAAAGGCTATTTGGTGGGTATGATCTTGGAAAGTTATTTAACCCCTCTGTGACTTGATTTTATCATGTGTAAAATGACACTAGAAAAGAATACTCATAAGGCTGTTAAGAATATATATATATAGCCATTTTATATATAAATATAAACATATATATGGTACTTCCGTGTGTGTGTGTGTGTGTGTGTGTGTGTGTGTGTTTGTGTGTATATCTATATATTGCAAAGTGATTATCATGGACCAGGTAATGTTATGTCTCTGTGTGTGTGTGTATGCATATACACACATATAAATATATAAAACATTGCCTGGTATATAACAATCACCTTGGAAGTATTGTTTATTAGTGTTATTGCTATAGACAAATCCTTTTTTTCTACATCTTGACCCACACTGGGTATTTTTTTATCTTAGAAATTTTTAAAAAATTTAATATGCTAACATATGGGAAAACATAATTTTTAAAAATTTTCTAATTTCAGACTCCTGATAAGGGAGTAGCTTTTTATCTGTATTGGCCATCTGTAGTTCTATAAATTACTTACTCTTACTCTTACTGTTTTTGCTCTTGTTGTTTTATTTATACATTGTTATGTAAGAGTTTTTAAATATATACTTGACTCTAACCATTGTGTGCCATACATATTGCAGCAAGTTTCTCCCCTTATGTATCTTTTAAATTTACTTGAATTTTTGTAGTCATACAGAAGTCTTCAGGTTTTATAAAACGAACCCATCATCTTTTTCTCCTCTTGTTCTGGAAGATGTGACTTGCCTAGGAAGGTCTTCCATAGTCTCATATAAAGATACATTGTATTTTTTCCTAATGCTTTTTGTTACTTTTATTATTAAAATAATAACTCTTTAATCCATATGGAATTTAGTTTTATGTACATAATGACTTTGGGATATAACTTCATTTTTTTCTACAAATGGTTAGTCACTTGTTGGCAATTCATTTACTGAATGTCAGTTTTCCATATTGATCTGAATACACATACACACACATTTCTAGACTTTTTTGTCTTCCATTAAGCCATTTGTTTAGTCTTATAGCAATATCATACTGTTCTAATTTTAGTGATTCTATTATGCTTTATAGAGAAAACCTCCCATTCCAATTCTTCTTTTCATATTTGATTTCTTTTTATTGGAACTACACTAGTTTTGTTAATTTTAAATACAAGGAATCTTTGTAGGAAAGCACCTGAACTCCAGTTTCATAATTTTAAGTTGTTGTTATTGAGGATTGCAGAAGGTTAGGAGACAACATGGAAAGGGAAAGAATACACACCCCCTGCACACACATCCATACACACAAACACACACACACATGTATACACATACATGCATACATAAACACACATACATATACAGATACACAGACACATGCATACACAGATTTACAGATATGCATACATATATACTCACACATACACACACACGCTTTTTTAGTGCCATTGGAGAATAATTAGCTGGTTGGTCTTATGAAATAATAAAACATATTTACTGAACACATTACCAGCCAGGCACTCTAAATATGTTATTTCATTTAATCCTTCTGATAGTGCTATGAAATGAATATTTCTATTCCTATTTTCTGGAAGAGAAAATTGATACTGAGAAGTTAAGTAATTTGCCCCAAATCTCACAGCTCACAAATACTAGAGGCTTGGATTCAAACTCTAAACTCTGTGAGTCCAGAGTTTTTTTAATGTAATTATTATCTACTTTTCATTATTCATTATTCATTATTACATCTAACACCACACCCCTCCCCCAACCCTTTGCAATGCCTACTGTCTAAAGATACACAAGTTTTATATTATAAACAAGGCTGAAACTGGTGATGCTGATCAGGTTTACACATGAAAGGCCATGGCTATTCTTTTAATTTTACAGTAGAGGCATACCCCATGTTATTGCTCTTAACTTTGTAATACTTCAGAGATCCTGCATTTTTTTCTTTTAACAAATGGAATGTTTGTGCAACCCTCCATCGAACAAGACTATAGGTACCATTTTCCTAGTAGCATTTGCTCACTTTGTCACATTTCGGCAATTCTCACAGTATTTCAAACTTTTTCATTATTATTATATTTGTTATGGTGACCTGTGAGCAATGATTACTTCTCACTGAAAGCTCAGATGCTTAGCATTTTTTAGCAAAAAGTATTTTTTAATTAAGGTACATACATTTAGAAATAATGCTATTAAACTCTTTAAATAGGCTGCCATATAGAGTAGACATAACTTTCATTTGCATTGGGAAACCAAAAAATTCATTTGCTCACTTTATTGCAATACTTGCTTTGTTGCAGTGGTCTGATCCAAACCTGCAATATCTCTGAGGCATACCCATATATATTAATTTATAGGGCAGGAATTGGCTCTGTAAAGGACCACACAGTGTTTTACTATAAAGGGCCAGATAGTAAAGAACTGGATAATAAGTATTTTAGACTTGAGGCCACAGGGTAGTATAAAACTGGCATAGACCATACTTAACTATGTATGACTATGTTCCAATAAAACTTTACTTACCAAAGGAGTTGGAAGGAAAGATCTGTAGACGCCTCATATAAAGGATCTACGGTGCCTTGTGGTGTTGCCTATCTTCCTTTCCTTCTGTGATTTCCAGTTTTGTTCAACAAATAGTTCAGTCCCATCAGCATTTATTGAATATCTACTGCGTGTCTTGCTGAACTTAGAATAGATATGAGGAAAATGCAATCCCAGCTCTCAGGAGCTCAAAGTAATTTTCTTTTCCTCTTCCTTCTGCCTTAAACTTGCTGCTTGCACTCTTTTCCTTTGTAATTTGGATGCAAAGCTTTTGTTTGGTTGCATTAGTTTGGGGTTCTTATTAATAGTCATGTTTATAGGATAATAGTTATAGCTTTTATTTATTTGCATATAGTACCTTTCATACAACCTTTTAAATATTGCATTTTCATGGGACATAAATGTGTTGCAAATGAAGAAAATAACATATTTTAGTGAAGACAAAATAATTAACTGCTGAGATTACTTACCTTTACTCTAATTTTAATCTTTTCTTGTGAATGATGATAAAAAAAAAAAGACTAAATTCTTTCTATGCATGAATTCATCTACAATTCAACCTGGTAGTTTGCTATTATCAAAGTCTTTTTTAAAGTCTTGGTTAATGCATATGTATGATCTCTCCAAGGACAATTTGATTTATCCTCCAACCAGTTCCTATTACATATGTAGCTTCAGTAAGCGTCAGGGGATAATGAGGTAGTGTGGTCCAGTGTATGGAGCAATTACTGGGCTCAGCTTCCTAGTCCTTTCTGAGGTTCCAGGAAAATTCTTCTTGGGTCCCTGGGCATGGATGACAGTCTGTGCTACCTTCAAAGTAATCTAGAGGTTGGAATTCCACTGTGGTCCTCAATTATTAGCAAGAGCCTGGCTTTTCTGGGGTTGGGGGGGGATTGTTAAAATTGCTCTGCACTTGATTTTTCAAGCATGCAATTTTTGAACTGCCTAAGATAAAAGGGAGTTAAAGAAAAATGGTTGGAGAAGAAAGACAGTGGGAAGAAAGCGAGTATTTATACTTTCTATGGTGCAAGTATTGAAAAATGTGGATTCTGTGGAAAGAGAGAGCTAGATTCAAATCTTTGCTTCACCACTAACTAGCTATGTATTTTATGCAATTTTTTACTTCTCTGGGCCTCAGTGCTATCATCCATAAAATGGGAGTAATAATAATACTAAGATAGTTACCTTATAGAGAGAATGCATGGACTGTCCTTAAAACACACCCCATTCAGGCTAAGTGTTAAATTCTTATAAGCTATTACCATTAACTACTGATTTTCAGTTAAATTCATCATTAATAAAAGTCATCATAAACATTCTTCATTCTACAGATATTAATAAATTAATACTATTTGCTAAAAATCTATACTGTAGTTATCTTGCTACAATCATTCCTGTCCTATAGAATTTTAAAGTCTAGTGAGGGATATAGACAAATATGATATAGCAAACCTGCAAAAATGTCATTTATGTGAGTTTATACAGGATTTTAAGGTAGTGCAGAGGAAGCATCTTTAATATAGAGATGGATAGGAATTAGGAGAGGATTGCAAGAAGTGGTAACATCTAAATTAAGAGCAAATAAGCATAGAAAGTACGTAGGTGATGGAGGAAGGGAAGAAGTGTTCTGTAGGCAAAAGGAACTGTATATTCTGAGTGAACTTTGCTCATTCTGAAAAAAATATTTCAGCTTGACCAGATGTTGAGTAGGAGGAAGGAGCTGACACTGGTTGCATCCAGAAGGGAAGAGAAAGCAGAGACAAAAACAGTAAGGTTCTAGATTCAGGACAAATGAGTTTGACAACTTATCCTGAGAGTAGTGGAGGTTTTAACCAAGGGTGTTAATCCAGAATGTTATACCCATTTTACAAGTGACATGACTTAGGTTCGGAGATGATACATAATATTACAAAATTAAGAGACAGTTCTTTTCTGCCATTGTAATTAAATTTCATGTTCTCTGCCTTTGAGATAATCTGGGAAAAGCAGAATACAGTTACAAACTAGAGTTGTTTATTTATTTGACAAAAAGATATGCCTATAAGTGTAGGTGAACTTAAAAGAATCCTTCCCAGCCATTCTCCCTGTCCTAGTCTAGGAATGGTATATTCAAAATTAAAGACACAAACTCCCTTGCAATACAACTTACTCACCTCAGCCCAAGACTTACTATTATGACAAGTAGTATAAGAGATTTTGGCATACTACATCCACATTCTTAGAATATATTTCGAGGACTTTTTGTTTTTCTTTCATTTTAAGGAAGATCAAAAATGTGAAAATGTCTTAGATTTAATTGAGTTTTCTAATGAATATAAAAAGAACCTCATCAACCAAACTCTACACAGTAGTTCTTCCTGACTTTATGTGTAGGAAAGAAAAATAAATAATTCATGGAGGAAGAGGATTTCGTGCCTACAGTGTTCTTGGTTCTGTCTGAGGTGTGTTATATTAATTATCTGATTTAAACCCACCATTTGCTTTATCATTTGAGAAGTGTTTACAAAAAATGTAAGTGAAAAAAACACATTTTTATAGGGTATCTCCTGGTATGGTTAAGTGGAGGGTGGGGAGATGAATACCCAGCTTTCTGACAGGGAAATGGAGAAGGGAAGGTTGATGGAGATTTGCTGGTACCCAGAAGAGTAGTGCAGCTGTCCTTTAAACCCACATTATAGCAATTGGATGACTCCAAATGATCTAATTTCATTGGCATCAACATCAAGGGTAATTCAACAGAGAATGGCTCTTGTAGTTAGGCAGGCATTTAGGCATTAATTTTCATCCATAAATACAACATATTACCACTCTACCATATGGAGGACCAAATGAACAGTGTTACAGCATTGGACCCTCAAGTATATACTCCTGAGGATCTTCATCTCAGAAAAGCACACCTTGCTATACACCTGTGGAGATTATAGAGACCTGTCTTACTGTGTTGAGGTGCCATTTTTACAGACTATCTCTTTCCTGACTTTTGAAATTTCCTTGTTTTTGATGTTCTACAGCTCCGATCTGATGTCTACGTGCATTTATTTGCATTTATTCAGATTGAAATTTGCTATGTTAGCGGAGTCTGGAATTCAAGATCTGTTTCATTAATTGTGGAAAATTACCAGCTGATATCTTTTCTCTGACTATGCTTTCCATTGTTCTTTAACTCAACTTAGATATATATTAGGACTTCTTATTTTACCTTCATGTCTCTTACATATTTTTCACCTCTTTGTCCTTCTGAAATACAGTTTGTGAATAAATTCTCTCTATATTGCAATCAGTTTTATCTCTTTAATTTTATCTAATATAAATTTATTCAGTTTTAATTGCTTTTATCACATTTTTATCCCTAAAATATCTATTTAATTTTTCCTACTTCAGACTGGTTTTCATTTTTAATATTTTATTCCTTTTGCCAATTTTGGTACTTTATGCTTACCCGTACAATTTATTCTTTTTTATTAACATAAAATGTATTACTTGTTTCAGGGGTACAGGTCTGTGATTCATCAGTCTTACACAATTCACAGCACTCTCCATAGCACATACCCCTGCCAAGTGTCCATAACTCAGTCACCCCAACTCTCCCAGCCCCCTCCACTCCAGCAACTCTCAGTTTATTTCCTGAGATTTAGAGTCTCTTGTGGTTTGTTTCCCTCTCTGGTTTTGTCTTGTTTCAGTTTTTCCTCCCTTTTCCTATGATCTTTTGCCTTGTTTCTAAAATTCCACCTGCCCGTGAGATAATATGATAATTGTCTTTCTCTGATTAACTTATTTCACTTAGCATAATACCCACTAGTTCCATCCATGTCATTGCAAATGGCAAGGTTTCGTTTTTTGATGGCTGCATAGTATTCCATTGTGTATATACACCACATCTTCTTTATCCATTCATCTGTTGATGGACATCTAAGCTCTTTTCATTTTTTGGCATTGTGGACATCACTGCTATAAACATTGGGGTACAGGTGCCCCTTCAGATCATTACCCATACTTTAAATACATGTAGTTGTATGCTGTGTCTAATGATTTTTCAATCTGAATTTCTGTGAAATTTAGTTGTGTGCTTTATTTTTCTGCTGATCCTACCTGGGGTGGCTTGTTTCCTCATGTGTTTGTTATATTGTGAGTTCATATGTGCTGATATTTATCTGTGGGATTTAAATGAGGCCTGAAATGAGGGCGGGGCCTCCAAAAATCATTTTCATTTGTTTTTTTCCAGTTGCCCCCAAGATACTGCCAACCAAGGACCAATCTATGATACTTTCTAATGTTGGGATTTCCAGAAATATTTAAGCCAAACTTGCATTGGGAAAGTTCTCAGATATCAAATTCTTGGGGTAGACTTTAATATTTTAAGCAGATTTCAGCGAAGATAGACACATTTTCTTGTCAACAGCCCCCTTTCCTCATTTTCTGGTCTACCTATGAAGGAAGTCATAGCTACTCAGTTCCTGCCCCTTTGAAACAAGCTCTTTTCTCACACATGAGCTTGCTTGGGCTTAAGGTCATTTGTACTGTTTAAGGCACAGCCATTAAAAACCTAAACTTCGGGGCGCCTGGGTGGCTCAGTGGGTTAAAGCCTCTGCCTTCAGCTCGGGCCGTGGTCCCAGGGTCCTGGGATCGAGCCCCGCATCGGGCTCTCTGCTCAGCGGGGAGCCTGCTTCCTCCTTCTCTCTCTCTGCCTGCCTCTCAGCCTACTTGTAATCTCTGCCTGTCAAATAAATAAATAAAATCTTTAAAAAAAAAAACAAAACTAAACTTCTTGGTTACTGAGATTGACAAGCTCCCCTAGGGCATCCATGGCTTAAACATTAGCTTGCCATTCTGATCACTATGTCTCTTTTGAATTCTGGCCTCTGGAGACTTAATTTACTTTATAGTGTGTTCAGTTATGCATTTAAAAAGAATATTTGTTATATTTTATCTAACATCTCTAGGTGCTTTGCATTGATAAGGTTTGGAGAATTCAGTTGGAAAACATTGCCAGAGCCAAACTCTGTAGAGCCAGCATTTCTCTTTTTAATGTTCCCTTTGATAAAAATTTCACAGATCAGAGGGGTCATGGCAAAAATTTGGGCATCAGCAAGTCTTGTTTTTTCACAATTACCTAGTTAACTAAAGTTAACCAAGGGTAGTGAAATAAAGTCTAGAGGCAAAAGGCTGAGCATTTAATTTTTGGCCTTAAGGCAGTTATTTTCTTGAAAGAATGGGGAAGGCAGGCCCTTGGGTGGCTCAGTTGGTTAAGCCTTTGGCTCAGGTCCAAGGTAGTCCCCAGGGTCGTAGGATTGCACCCTGCATTGGGCTCCCTGCTCGGTGGGGACCCTGCTTATTCCTCTCCCTCTCTCCCTGCCCTTGCATGCACTCTTTCACTCCCTCTCTCTCTCTCAAATGAATAAATAAAAATCTTTAAAAAAAGAAAAAGAATGGGGAAGGTTTTTAATGTGTTCTGCTTGTCAGCACACTTTATTTTAATATTAATTTATATAGATTAATGTTTATTAATGCTAGGAATATTGATGGGGAACTTTTGCCTATTTAGAGAGAAGGCAAAGAAGAAGATGTAAAAAACATGGCAGAGGACGCCTGTAGTAGAAGAGGAGGCACTCACGGTGACTCCGTTCAATCAGGGGTCACGAGCTGCAGTAGGAGTGTTGAGAATAACGCAGAATCAGCATGTTTTCCCTTCATCTGTCTGCATAGTGAACATTTTGGTAATGCTGTAATACATATAACATGACAAACGAAATATTTTAAAATGAAGCTTGGTAGCTATGATAAATATGGACTTGCATGTGGTTTAGTGGATAAACTACTAGTACATCCGCATCGACCTTCCTGTCCAGACTGATACCAAGCACACTGCAAGTCCAAAAACGTCTGAGTAGACTGAGCAGTTCTTTGGAACTTTCCCTTCATTATAGTAAAACAAGTGCACTTACATTATGCAGTTCACCAAGTGTCTTGGTTTAACATGATAAGTCATCTGGCTGGAAGTCAGGACTCCATCTTTCCTTCGTTAACTTATGCTAAGGCAGAGATTTGGGACAAATAGTAAATCTCACTGATTCAAATGACTTTAATCCCTGGTGATGTGACTGTGGGATACTCAGTGTTTTCTTTTTCTGCATTTAGATAAGACCAGTAAGATCAGCTTTGCCAATCTGGAATTGGCCTCGTATTGTACATTTTGAGGAGGGGCATTCCCATTTGCAAAATTTGCACAACTGTATGTGATAGCCCTATCTGGATGAAAAGATAAGGTCATGTTCTTATTTACACTTTGGTCAGTATGGGAAACAATTTTATCTGTCCCAGAATTTTTTCTCCCATTATGATCCCAAAGTATCTACCCCTTTCTTTTGTCTCTTTTTCTTCCTTCCTTTTTTTTTTTTTTCTTTTCCTTCCTTGCCCAAATCAGCCTGGACTGAATGCTTGCCCAGCTGTTGTCAAACGTAAGCCTGCACACTGAAGACTGAAAGACTCCCCCCGTCGCCCCCTGAGCGCTGAGTCCGTGCTGTCAGGACAGGGAGCTGCAGCTGAACCATCAGGCAGATAGAGCCCAGAACATCGGCAGGCATGACTGGCCCTGTAATGCAAACATAGCTCCTGTCCTCTCAAGCACTGCGGCTAGTTCTCCCCAACTGCTCATGCGCAAGGGCAAATCTTTGTTGCCCTTCGGTTTTGTTCTGGGACTCAAGTGCATCTTCTGAAATTTAGAGATCCTCCTATCACCGTGCTCTGACACGTGCAAAGGGCAATCCTTTGCCAGTGCCTTATAGAGAGAGACTCTGGAGCTGCTGCCACTGCTTTTAGCTTAAGGTTTGTACAACCTTTAAGTTTTGTTACTTTTTCCTGTAGAAACGATGAGGGCACAATAGCATTGCTGTTCAATATGCAGCAGAAAAGCAAGAGAGGATCTCTCTTTCAGTGTTATTAGGGCTACTGTTGTCTCCTACCTCCATGAGAGTTGGATTCTATAAATGCATCTTTCCTTGTACTTTCACATGCATGGTCATTATTCCCAGAGCACTCCTGTGGTGCTACTGTGCTTGGGTCAAAAGTAAAGTCTCATGTCTGCCACATACTGAAATAAAAATGTATGTCCTCACTGTTCTGTTGATGAGTACCTTCTTGAAGATACCTTTCCTTAGACATTATTTCATTTCTTTAGAGATACTCCCACTACAAAAGAAAAGATGGACCTATTCCCCTTCTTGAAGGTAACTGGTGCAACTTGACTAACTTGTCCCAACACCTTAATAGGACCTAAAATAATGGTCCCCTTTTATCTTTACTCAGAATATCAATAATTGTTTGCATTATAGTTTCATGATTAGAGAGACCACTCATAATTCTCACAAAAATGAAGGAAATCTGCTCCAAAGTGACTTTAGACAGAACTACTTGGCATAGATGTGGCTGGCTACTTTTGAATAGCACTTACCCTGGGAAATAAAGAGAAAGACAGCAAAAACAGGAGGGAAAAAATAGACTCGCACCTTACTAAATATTCTGTGGGAGGAAGCTGTTACAGCAGCTAGCCTGCTGTTTATCCATTCTTTTTTTTACCAGAGAGAAAGAAAAGAGCAGGTGATTTGGTCTAATCTCACCAGCTGGACCTCTGGGTAAATAAAGGGGTACCATTTGCTCTAAGGAAGGCTTCTTATCTGCAGAACGCCCTTAGCAGAATGTTCATGGTTAAAGAATTACTTATAGTAAATAAGTCTCTAATCTATGTGACATGGTTCCCTTGAGAATGTCATTTACGCTATATAATTCTCTGGTTATAAAATGGAAATTTTTCATATCGTAAATGCTCCCTGCTGTAAGAGAAATCTCACAAAAACCTTAGTAGAACTCCGCTATTATTCTGTGCCAGAGAGCTTGGGCCAGTGTAGGAAGGAAGGGCCTGGGGAGCCACCCATAATGTCCCCAGAACTCTGTCTGCTTTGTCTGTTCCTCTTATTTGCCTGTATTCTTGGATTTATTACTGAAGTTTGTATTTGGTGAGATTTCTGGTTAACGTGAGCCTGATTTGACAATGTGGATGTTCCTGTATGCAAGCTAGGTTATATCAAAATGTTCTTAGAGTGGCAGTGTTTCTCTTTATACATTTGCATGTTCTGCATTAATCTTTCATTATTCCAAACTTACACCTATGGTATATGATCTGGAATATCAGGATAATCTGGCCAAGCATAAAAGAAATCAAACTTTGCAATTCTTAGTTAAGTTGACATTCACCTATGTGATGTTGTTATTTTGTAAGTACAAAGCAAATACAACACTAACCCTGGTTTAAAAAAAAAAAAAAAAAGACAGTACAATGTATAAATACTTTTGGCAAAAATATTTTGAATTAATTTGAAATGCTGTTCTAGTAAAACACAGGCCCCATAAAAGAATATGCTACTACATCATGTAGAGTTGCTCAAAACCTTATTTTGGCACTTTGTTTTGATTAAGGTTCATGTGATGATTCTGGGAAAACATTTAATTAAAGGTGAGAAAGCTAGACAAATTGAAGCACACTTCCATTAGTCACACCCTTTACTGTGTGACTTCAGAAAGTTCATTCTGAATTCCATTCCAGACATGGGTTCAAGACCTGTGTAAATTTGGTTAAGAAGAAGGAATGAGAAGTACTTAAAAGCGATCACTTTGGAGTTGGGCATTCTTGCATTCAAATCCTAACTCTGCAGCTTACTAGTTGGGCACCATTTGGAAAACAATTATTAAGCTCTCTTTACAGAATTTTCTTCTTTGTAAAATTAGAGATAATAAAACCATTTTCTTAAGAAAAAAAGAATTGAGTGAGATAATATCAGGAAATAACTTCCATTTGGTCTCTAAATTAATTTTAAAATTAAGGGCAGAAGAACATGTTTGATCTTAATTCACTGAAAACCCTTCATAGTAACTGGACACTTCTAACAACAACAAAAATAACAAAAGCCTGTCGCTGGCTTCATCTTGCCTTCTGCCATCCCTCCATGGTCTCAGCATTGGATGTTTTTTAGTCAGAGTGCTCTTTCTCGGGTTAGATAAATCTTGCAATTGGGATGATGTCATTTTTAAAAAAGATTTTATTTTTATTTGTTAGAGCATGAGTGGGGGGAGGGGCAAAGAGAGAGGGAGAAGCAGACTCCCCGCTGAGCAGGGAGCCCAATGTGGGACTTGATCCCAGGGCTCCAAGATGACCACCTGGGCTGAAGGCAGACGCTTAGCTGACTGAGTCATGTAGGCGCCCTGGGATGATGTCATTGACCTGCCTGTGCAGTGGGAGTGCCGGCAGTATCACTGGGTACCACTGTGCAGGTCATGCACAACTCTACATTATAATGTGAATTGTGCTCCCTAGAGTTAAGCTCTGCACAGACTATAGAACATTACATGGTAGTCCTTGTTGCTAGTTCCCAAACCTATTTATTCCAAGGGAAGCTAAGATGCCAAGTAACCTCAAAAGACATTTTCTAAATAAACAGTATTTCAGCACTGCAGTGCACCCTATGATGAAGACTTAGTATTCTAGTACTTTTTCCCTCTGTTCCTGTCCTAGATACAGACCTGTTCCTTGCTGGTCAGCAAGATTGGTACACCAGAAGCTTGAATGTGATATAATTGATTTATTTTCCCCTTAAGACTCATTTATTAGATATGGGGGTCTATTTTTATTGGCTCCAAGAATTAGGAATGCAAACGTTTGTCAAACTAGAACTAAACGTTTTGTTTTAAATGTCTATTAATTAGGTTGTTCCTTTTGCTTTCTTATAGTTCTTAGGATTAGTCAGTGAACCTGGTACTTGGTGTTGTTTACTTATATCTCAAGGTGAAATGATCACAAATAAAACATTTAAAAACTTTATAGTTCCTGACATGTATAATATGCTATTAGTAGTAATATAGTATTATTTGTAGTATGGATGGCCAATGGTGTAAAATAGAAACTGGGCACACCAGGACAGAGCTAAATAACTTGAATAAGAAAGGATCTTGAGATATTTCTGAGGAAATTAGGTGTTCTTCTGGGAAGTTTTTTGGGACTCTATGGGGGTGGGGTGAGGTAAAGGGAATTTAAGCATCCTGAGCCAAGTTTGAATATTAGTTTTCAGTAGGCATTCTCATCCTGAGCCTTGAAGGAAATCCTATAGCAAGCACATACTGGAAATATTTAAAGGAAAACTTAGCATTCTAAAGTCTCTGAAAACAAAGTTGGATGGAATAAATATACTTGGACTCCCCTCTTCCGTATCATTTCTTCTAATAGCTTGTGAATTATAAGTGTAATGGGACAAGAAGTTTTTTCTGAGGCAATAAATTAATTATAAAAATATATGATTGATATGAACGGAAACCATCCTAATTAGGTGATGATGAGAATTGCATGAAGGATAATGCATGACAAGTGTACCATTATAAAGTTGTATGTCTGTTGAGGGATTTAAGTAATTCATACTTGTTATTTATAAGATATTAAAAAGCCCCAAGGTAGGAATACAGCTGTACATTCATGCATTTCTCCTGAATTATCTTGTATAGTATATTTCATGGAATTTCTAAGTGGTTAATATGTATTATGTTGAAGTTAATAGTGATTCGAACACTACATGATGAATTTTTCCAGATGCTGTGATACACAAATAGGGATAGGTCTTTCAAATCCTATTTAAAGGCTAACATGCAAAGAACAAAAGGACTTTTTAGTAAACATCCAAAATAGTTTTCTACTATGTAATGTTTGCCTGAATGTGTATTTACATTAGCTTGTTATTCATCATAAGTGCTTTTTGTTCAACATGAAGTATAGATTAAATAGATAGTTAATAGATAAATGAATACATGATTTGTTCTTACATAGCACATTGATCTCAGTTAAATCATAATATAAATATAACATTAAAACATAACGAATGGAAAAATGTTACATTTCTGAAAGACTGGGGATCTCAGTTTAAACATGTTATATTTTATAGGGTTTTAGGTTGTAGAGAATCTTAAATTACTAAAGTCTTTATTACAATGCTTAGTGTGAAATGCCCATGAAAGGCTTAGATGCTTTTTTAGGTCAGAAAAGAGAGCAGCGTGTCTAGTGAGGAATGGCAGCTCACTCCATGGGCTCTACATATCATTTCTTTGATTCGCCAAAGAAGTGAATTGCGGTAAGATTTCAGGATTAGCCCAAAGATGATGTGTGGTTAGTAGACAGGACTACCGATCAGAGGATCAAGACACTAACCCTCCTTGTGCTGCTGCTGAAAAGGGAGGGTTCTCTTCTGTGGAGGAAGGGGTCATGGTAAAACGTGGCAGCCTGTTTCATCTGCCTAATCCTGGATGGTCAGATGAGTTCAAGCCAATGAAGGGACACTTCCTCAAGGGTTGACATTGGGTCAGACTGATTAGATTCTCCCACATTCTATGTTGACATCATGAAGGCACAAGGGAAGGTTTTCTCCTTGGTGAATAAAAGCTATCGAATTCACCAAGTAATATTGTTTATTATTGATGGGTCAGGAAAAGTAAGAATTTTTTATGCTAAGGCCAAAGATAGAATAAGGTGTTACAACAACAATATATGAACCAAGACACATGGTAAGAGTGGCCATTATGGAATATTTGTCAGCATGAAAGACACCTTAGGATGCTGTGACCTCTCTCCTGGGTCTATTATTCTAAGGATTTAATCTTCTTTCCCATTTTAATACTGTCCTAGGTTCGCTTTTCTTTCCAGTTTATTTTCTTCTGCTTTCTTCATTTTCTTAGATGCATTTTGATCTCTATCTCTACCTTCTTGGGGAAATCGATAACTTGTTTAAAAAAGGTAGTGACACCTGAATGGGCAGGGCTAATGGTTCTATTCAGGAAATCATTGTGCTGACTGCATTTATAAACTGTATCTAGTCTCTTCTTTTTAGAAAAGGCCAAGAATCCAAATGAGTGATGTGAAGGGAAATTATTTTGGCTGCTGGGGAGGAACGGGAGAGGAAGAGAGAAAATATGGTCATTTTTTTCAACACTGGAAATGATTTTTTTTTTTTTGGACACGAAACAAAAACTCTTGTTTTTGGTTTTAAGATAAAAAATTAAGACATCTTAAAATATTATTCAACAAAAGAGCATAATCCTTTAAAATAAGAAACACTGCATGGGGAGATGTTACTGAAAATAATGCCTTTGGAGCCGACTATATGCCAGGAGATTTTGCTTTTGAAAATAGGGCTATAAAATTAGATGATTTGAAAATAATGGTATTGGGTTTTGGGGTTTTTACTAATAAAAATAACAGGAGAAAGCTAAAGAAAATAATCTGATTAACAGAAGCATTTTCTCCTCTGACATGACTGTTAGAATTACCATTTCAGTCATTTTCTCTGGCACAATAGCCAGCCAGATAGATATTTTGTCAACTACGCTTACTTCGTTGTAGATTTGTATTTTTCATTTAACAAAGCCTGGATGTTTTTCCATATAGTAAATGTAAGCCTACCGAATGTAGCTAATTGCTGCATAGTCTTATGTGTGCTCTTCCAACCTTTACTGTACCTCTTTATTCATGATTGTACAACAAGGGGGACAGAGCTTGGGAAGGAGTAAGAGAAGGAGGATAAATGAAATAGAAGATGTGTGGGCCCCTGGGTGGCTCAGTCGGTTAAGCAGCCAGGCATTGATTTTGGCTCAGGTCATGATCTCAGGGTTGTGGAATGGAGCTCTGTGTTGGGTCCACACAGGGCTTGGGATTCTCTCTCTCTCTCTCTCTCCTTCCCGCCCTCGCACCCTGCTTGCATACTCTCTCTCTCTTTCTCAAAAAAACAAAGAAACAAACAAACAAGCAATAAAAAAAAGGAAAGAAAATAGAAGATGATGACAGACGGTAAGAATAAAGATAGGTGGATGGTAGAGAGCAGAAGAGAGGGAGAATAAAGAAACAAATCCTGCGGACTTGAGGGTTAGGTCTTGGCTCACTAGCTCTCTTGATGCAAGTCCTATCCTTTTTGTTCCCTGATCTCAGAGTGGTTGTTGTCTACTTGAACTGCTCAGATTAGACAGATTAGACACTGGCAAAATCCTCCAGTTTGGAATTAAAGAGGGAACTATTTATTTATTTGGTAACTCTCTCTCTTGTGGTTTGTCACCCAGGACTTCGTCTTTGGTTTCCTCTCTTTAGGATGAAGATTTATTTTGTGGAGGGCTTGCAAGTCTTAAATTAGATAGTCTGTCTAGAGTCTTACCCAGAGCTGACATGTCCCAGGTAAGCACTCAGCAAATATTAGGTTAAATCATACAAAATTGCTCTTTTTCTAGATCAAAAAAAGATCAAATGTTGGTGATTTTGTGTGGTTGTACCTAAAATTCATTTTCCCCTTTTCCTTTATGAAGCGGGGAAGGCATAAGCCAACACCCCAGACACTCAACAGTTCCACATCTGCTCAGACTGTACTCCTGCTCTGTGGCTCACGAGGAAGACCTCGCTTTGCACTGCTTGTTCATGATGTGAATTGTTGCCTGCTGTTGACTCTGGGGTTCCCCGACTCTACCTGTTTATATATTTCTTCCTGTGGCAAGGTGATGGGGCCTCTCTCACTGAGCTCAGGGACCCAGGCAACATACACAGGCTCATTATACCACTAATGGAGCTATGGCTTTTTTTTTTTTTTTTTTTTTTTGCCCTCGATGGCTGTCTGGATTTCATTTCACTTGAACTCAAACTATCACGGGTTAGAAGCACTATGTTTTCAGGGAACAAAATGTCTACCATCCAAGTGGTGATAACCAGAAACTGACCGTTGTTTAAATGGAGCCTGCCCTCATGTCGTAATAAACATTTAGAACCCGGCGTGCTCTTTCTATGCTTTTGCATAGACTTGCCTCTCTGCTGGCAGCATCTCTTTTTTTCCCTTATTGACTTGACATACTCCTCCTTTTTATGCTGCAAGAGAGGGCTCAGATGTTCTGTACTCCATAAACCCAGGCAGACACACCTGCACAGCCCCCATGTGCTGCTCTGGAGCCCCTATATACGGCCGTCTTTGCAATCTCCCCACTAGATTTGGGTCTGTCTCCCCATTTAATCATGAGCTCCTTTGAGCCAAAGCATTATCTTTACACAAAAGTACTCCCAATGTTTGCCATAATAACTGAAATATAGTTCCTGAAAAAAAATTAATAAATGGATGAGCCAACTTCTTCTGAGAACAGATTATTTGCTTCGTCTGGTATTAGTTGTCTTTTTCTCCTCTGCCCTCCCCGACCGTTTTCCTCCCTCCATTCTATTATTTCTTTCTTTTCAATTCACGGTTAAAAATTCCCAGTTTACCTCCTTGTTGAGAAGCTTATAGAAATTTTGAAGGTGCTGATTTGCACAGGTACACAGAATGAAAAAATAATCACACACAAAAATAAATAGACTCCTTGGCATCTTTAAACTGACTGCTATGTTATCTCCTTTAATAAGATGCCTCAGAGTCTGCACATTTTCCTGATAAGAATAACTGCTGTCATATTTTTTGTTTCAATTTGAACATTTTAAAGCCATTTGCTATTAGCACTAATTAGATGTATAAGAGCCTTCCTGAGCAAAGCAGATAGTCACAGCTAATTCATAAAGAATTAATGATAGTAGCTAAATTGCCACATAGATTTGCACTTTGGGTAGGGTTAAATTACCAAATAATGTGAATACTGTTTAAAATAAATTTAATATTTAATGTAAGTCATAGTTTTATTAAATTCATAATAACTGAAATTTTCTCAGTATTATTCCAAATGAGCATCTGTATAAAATCTCTTTAAAGTAAATAAGCTAATAATATGATAATACCAGCAGAGTGAATAATAATAGTCATTTATGGAACACATCATTATTATTACTCTTATTATTATTTTATTTTCTGTTATTTGTCATACCTGCAGTTCAAACCAAGTTCCTCCAGTTTGGATGTGAGACATTTGGGATAATTCCTTTAACTTTTTTGTCATTATAGTATTGACAGAGCAGAAGCCATTATTTGTTAAATGATTTCTTAGTAAATTTAAAGTAGTTGGCTTATGTGTGCATGTGTGTGTTCAAAAGTTATATGGCTTTTTCTCAAAGTAGTTTATACACTGAGAATTTGTTTAATTATTACTTATCTCTTATTGAATTGAAATTAAGTTTCAGTCCAATTTACTGAAGAGGAAAATCTGAGAGATAATTTTAAAGCAGAAGTGACATCTGAAGTTAAGCTGTCAACTGAAACAGAATTTAAAGAGAAAAGAGTCCTTAAAATCAGGATTTAAGGACTCATCCCCCAGTTTTTATCTGCACTGCAGATGATTTCCTGACTTAGAGAATGCAAACATTTCATTAATGAAGACCCAGAGCCCAATTTTGTCATACTGATCCGACTTTTCTACTCGGCTACCAAATTGGGAGATGGAATAGAGTGGAACTGAATTCCCTTGTTTTGTCTATCTTGTGCAAGCCAATTTTGTTGCAATATGTTATTGTACTTATCTCAGAATTGGGTACCTATTTGGGGAAAAGAGAGATTTCTATGAGTATTCACATTTCCTTCTTTCATTTTTAAAACTTGAGTAGTGATAGCTTGACATTCTGCCAGCTTGAAATTTTCCTTAACAAATGGCTTTGGGATCAGAACACGCCACGGACAGAAGGAAATGGGAAAAGTGCTAGAGGGCAGTCCACCTGGCCTGAGGATCAGGTTATCTTCTGTATTCGTTCAGCCAAGACACCAGGCATTCTTGGAACACAATGGATTATGCTTCATAATTGTTTTTTGAGTGAGGGAGTAAATGAATAAAACACCTTACAGAAATTTGCTTGCCATCATTGGATCATACAGTCCCCCTTTGTTTGCTAGGTTAATACTGGCAAGGTCAACACTTTGCCTCCTTCAGTAACTCTTCTTATAAATTTGGCCTTTTCCTGCCAGTAAGCAACACTGCTTTCTAGCCTTGTTTCCTACACACTTGGTTTTGCATTAGAAAATGGATTCTTCAGCCCATCTAGCTGTCATCTTGGCCTCCTGACCTATCTGTCACTGGTTTCTCTTCTTTGAGATCAGAAATATTTAAATCCCAGCGGTATCAACATAAAATATTGTCCTCTTCCTATCCTCTCTCCAGATTCCAAGAGATTAACTGGAAGATGTTGGCAAGCATGACCAATGATTTGTATCCCAATACTTTGGGGTTTGTTTTGTTTCAGTTTTCAGCATTCCCAGAGTATATTCCATTAGGAAGAATGATTTTAACTTCTTTAGCTTGAGTATAGGATAGTGGTAGGGGAAAGAGGAAAGCAGATACTCATGTCTGTGTCTAAGAAAAAGTGCCCAGGAAAGGACTCCTGCCTTTGCTGTTAATCTGCAATCCCAAACCACACTTCCTTATGACTTCGCTACCAATAGCTATAGTTTTTAGCACAATATCTTTCTTTTTGTAAATATTAACTCTCACTATAATGATAGATACTCTTTTAGTAGGAAATATAAATTTCTTTTTTTTAAAGATTGTATTTGTTTATTTGACGGACAGAGATCACAAGTAGGCAGAGAGGCAGGCAGAGGAGAGGGAGGGAAGCAGGCTCCCCGCTGAGCAGAGAACCCCATGTGGGGCTGGATCTCAGCACCCCTGGATCATGACCTGAGCTGAAGGCAAGGACTTTAACTCACTGAGCCACCCAGGTGTCCGAAAATATAAATCTCTAATGAAAAGTAAGCTCTTCTATTTGTTTTTAAACCTTAATAACTATATCTAAATCTTTCCAAATCTGTCTCAGCTTTAAAAAGACTACATAAGCCAGGGAAATTTTTCATAGGGAGTGGAAACGGCCTTTTTTAACTATACACAAAATAGATAAGCATAGGCTTAACTGGAAAAGAAGTGGAGTGCATTATTCATTGTGTGCTGCGCATCATCTTAAGGCATTCATTGTTGCTATAAAGTAGACCCTGGAAGCTATGATGGAGATAGGAGAACAGTGAGGGCGAGATTGGTTTATTGGGAATGTAAGACTAGAGTTGACAGCAAAAGTAGTTTGATGGATTTCTTGTATTGCTATGACTCCATCTGATGATAAGCACTTGGTCACCTACTCAATAGAATGAATGCTTTGTCATCCACAGGCGTGATCATCTGAAATTTCAAGAAATTCTAGGAAACCTTAAACCACATTTCCATTTAGAAATAATCATCTGGAAAAGAGTAGTGATTCCTCTAGGCTGCTACAGTTTGCACCGTTCCCTATTGCATTCCCAGTATTGGAATGAAGTGACAATTGTTACATTAGAGCAAAGTAGTATATTTCATATACTCATGTATCTATCAAAAGTAAAGAACTTGAGTTGTCAGCTATATGTTCAGCATTACCATCACTACCTTCTATGCTTTTCTTTGTATCTGTGCTGCACTGACAGTTTGCAAGGACTTCTGTGATCTTGCACCCCCCGGACCTTCTCATAGTTAGGGAAGACTCTGATTTCTTTCATTAAAAAAAAATCATAATGAGGATTCATACAATATTTTTAGACAAAATTCTGACTGATGTGTATTTATACATGGAGTAGTTTTAGGGAAGTAGAATATTAAATAGAAGAGTTTGAGATGGTTTCAAAAGATGTTAAGGTAGAAAGGACATTACTGAATTGCTCTTGGAAAAATGACACCCTGGTAGTCAGTAGCATGCAGTAGCAAAAACAGTGACTTATCTGCATTTGGAATGAAGTGCTTGTGAAAGCAAGACCAAACTTCTTATTAACGAGACATCAGAATGGAATTATGAAATGGAGCATCTTTTTTCCAGTTCTACCATAAAGCTTGTATACAGGTCTTAGATAATGACACAGACCGAGAACAGAAGAGCTAATTTAGACTGCTGTCAAGGCATCTTTTATTTTATCTAACTTGGAGGGTTGAGGCTTTTGAGAATTACATGCTAAATTTGATCATGTAAGTGGCTGAGTTACAATGTAAGTTGAATTCACAGCCTTATCTTGTCTCCTATTGAAAAATCAGGGATGGGGCACCTAGGTGGCTCAGTGGGTTGAGCCTCTGCCTTCAGCTCAGGTCATGATCCTAAGGTCCTGGTGGCTCTCTGCTTGGTGGGGAACATGCTTCTACTTCTCTCTCTGCCTGCCTCTCTGCCTACTTGTGATCTCTGTCTGTCAAATAAATAAATAAAATCTTTAAAAAAAAATCAGGGCATTTATAAAACAGGAGTAGAATTCTGAGACTTGAATAACATGTCCAATAAGTTTATATGACTATATAAAGTTTCTGCCCCACAATTTTATATGAATATGTTTTATACTTGGTTCATTTGAGTTGGTACGATATATTTAAGTGCCTTAATACCGTGAATTCCTCTAGCGTGTATGAATGACTGAGTCCTTGTAAGCTAAGGGATGTTTGTTTGAATGTAGTGATGTGATGGTTTTAACTGAGGCCAGGTTTAAGTAGGTCTCAGAAAAGAACGAGACTCGGCAACCAGTCCCAGTTGCTGTTGAAGTCTCCCATTTGGGCTGTATCATATAATAGATCCAGAGTGTTTGAAGTTCCATATACCTGGAACTGGTTTATGGATAGTGTATGGAGCATTTTTGCTAACTATTAATAAATAAGAGCACAGTGCAGCCCCCTAGAGTCCTGCCTCCTTATATAGGAAAATATTCTCTTGTTGATAATTAGTTCCTGGCCTGCCACCAAACCTTCATATGGACTGAATTCCTGACAGTGGGATACATGCACCCTGAGGTGCATTCCCAGTATTGGAATCAAAGTCATAAAACAGGGCATACACAGCAGCACTCAGTCATCAACTGGATAAATGGAAGTTGACTCAAGTTAGACATGAAGTCATAAGTATCCTGAACAGGTTAGGCTTCCATGACAAGTATTCATTCCTGCTATATTAACACCTCTTTCACTCCATGAAAATGGCCTCATGAGGAGTTTATGGCTCCTCCGGAGGAGTTCTCTATCACCAGCTGAGTGTAAAAGGGGAAAAATGGTCAGATTTACAGGGGGTTGTGAGTGACATGTTGCTATAACCCTGAAGTAAATGATTGCATTATTAAAGTTTCACTTAGGTGTAGCCCTAAGGAAATTATTGGGGGGGGGGGTGGAGAAATTCCATCAAATGGGCAGAGTTTTGTACCATACATCTGTTATTCACATTACATGAAAGAAGGCATGGCTAGAAATACAGATCTGAATTAATTTGTGGGCACTAGTCAACATTTGGAAGAAACGCCATTGGAAAAACTGGGGAAGACTTACATAAATGAACCTCTGAATATGGCAATGAATGGAGATCTCTGCATTCTCTAGGAATATTTACCAAAAGCGTTCACCAATATTTGCCACAACTGGAGAAGTTCTATGTATGTTCAATATATTTATGATCAATGTAACCATAGTAATAGAGATGGAGGTTTACAGGTGGTATCAAGAGACATAGGTTACCCCCGAAAGTGATTTTCTGGCGACCACCACAGCTGCATTCATTCCAGCCTGCCAACAGCAGGAGCCAATGCGGAATCCTTGATACAATAGTATGCCTCAGGGCAGAATAGAACCAGTCATCTGGAGACAAGATTTGGATTTCTTTAATTCTAGAAATAGCAGCAATTTTTCCTCATTGGAATAGATTCTCATTCTGGGTATATAGTTGCCTTTTCTCTCCCATACACCTCTGCCAGCACTTACTGAATGCTTTGTTTACAGTCAGGGTATCCTATAGGACACTGCTTTTGACTAGTGTATTCAGTCATTTAACAGCAAAATAAGGAAAGCAATATGCTTATACTCCTGGAATTCACTCATTGATTCCCTAAAATCTAAATAGATGGTAGTCTAGTGGAAACAGGTAAAATGTGTACCAAAGGCTCAGTTATGCCAATTCTTAAGTAAGAGGTTGAGTATCTGAAGTGTTGTGCTATAATTGATTTTATTCTTTGAATTCAATCCTTGATTCTTGATTCTCTGACTAATAAGTGATGCCATTCCTCCAATCTGGGAACAAAGGATGGAGGTGGCCATTGCTTCTCTTTTAATTGCCCCTGATAAAACACACAATGTTTTTGTTGTTGTTGTTGTTGTTGTTGTTGTTGCTTTGCTTTTTATACCCACAACTTTGAGTTTGCTTGTTCACAGGGTCTAGTAACAGTGGTGCTTGTATCAAGAGGCACAATAACTATTCCTATACTGGAAGCTGAGTTTGCTGAGTCTGGCACTGACTGCTGGATTCCTTCTGACGCTGAACACACAGACAAAATAGGCGATTACTTAACTGACCTGAATGACTGATCCCATGAGGGCATAGAGGAAGTGGTCTGGAAGTCAGGGGATTCTTCAGGACACTGTGTGAAAAGTGAGAGACTACAACTGATTATAGGCAGGACTAGTAATAGCTCAGATGTTTCATGAATGATTTTTCTTGTCATCCTAAAAAGTAAAGAATCCCAATCAGCTGAGATACAAGCTCAGGACAAAGGGCTCACCTAATGGGCGGTGGAGGCAGAAGATGTAAACTTTTGGCTCCTCACAGAAATGGAGATTGTAGTATCCATTAATGTTTTTCTTGTTTCATAATTGTATTTTTATATGTTAACTATTTCTCCTCCCCCTACTATTTACTATATGCTGTATTAATATTAACAGCGATTAATGCTATATATTTAATCTTTAAGTTATGAGATGACAAAGCGAGATTATGACTATGCTAGAAAAAGAATATTACCCAAAGATGAATATAGGGACATAATGGAATTTACATCTCAGTTTTGGGGAAGAAGGGGGGGGGCAAGTCTTGGGTTGATCAAGGAATGGGTTGCATCATGCTAGGTAAAAGAAGGATATTGACTTTGTTATTTGAAAGTTTAATTGTGTCTAAAATGGTAAATGTGGATGCTGAGTTGACAAAAGGTCATGCAGAAGAGATGCTCCACACTACACACCCCAGGATCCAGATATAATCCCTCTTATAATCCGTCTGTCAGCATGGATTCTGGTCTGTACATAAGAGGCACCCGTGAGATTGAGAAGATAGAGAACAGGTGCAGAGGGAATAGACCACAGCTGGTGAGGTTCAGAGCCGCTATATTATACTTAGAATACATAGACAGACTTCTGTTTTCCTTACTGAAGCCTGACTGGTCCAGTGGGAAGACAAAAAAAAATCCCATCCTCTGGGTTAAGAGTAAAATGATTATTCCTCATCAGCTTTCCCCCAGTGTAAACCCTGGAGGCATTTAAGTCTCTGACCCTGGAATACGTGATAGTTTATGATGGGTGATAAAAATGGCTCTAAACTAGTTCTCTGCCCTGAAGCACCTCTGAAAACAGAATATATATATTAAGAGAAAATAAAAGTCTAAAGTGCCGTGACCTACGAATGAAACGAAGGTGCAGAGGAAATCTCTCCAAAATTTCAGAGAGGTAGCTCCAGTGTCTCTTGCTCCAGAGCCCACGCCGGCGCCGGCACATTCTCCACTGCCTGGAGCCTTCATTCAGAGCCAGTGGTCTTGCATTCTTCAGGTCTCAGCTTAAATGTCAGTTCTTCCTAGGTTGGCCACCCCCATCTAAATTAAGTGAGCTTGCTTATTCTCTTTCAGGGTGCCCAGTTTTTTGTGTTTTGGGTGCTTTGTTTTTGTTTTTTGTGGGGGTTTTTTTTGCCTTCACGGCACTAATTTCTATTTGAAATGATTTCTTTCTTTATCTCCATATCTTTGTGCTTGGCGTGCATCTCTGCTGTCGGACTGTAAACTCCAAGAATGTTCAGGCCTTGTCTTCCCTCCACCCCCGTCAGGTCAACTGCTTCCTATCAAACAGTGGGTGTTGAATCAGTTATTTGTTGAATGAATAAATGAATGAATGGGTGGTTAGTGAAAGCAGACACAGTAGGGGATGGGTGAAAACTGTCTTCTTGAGAAGGAAAAAATGAAACAAGGAGAAATCAGAGAGGGGAATCAAGCCATATGAGACTCTTAATCTCAGGAAACTCATTGAGGATTGCCCCGGGGAAGGGTGGGAGGTTAGGTGGCTGGTTGATGGACATTGGATAGGGTATGTGCTGCGGCGAGAGCTGCGAATTGTGGAAGTCTGATGAATCACAGACCTGTACCTCTGAAACAAATAATACAGTATATGTTAATAATAATAATTGCAAAAAGAAAGACAGGGGTATTTGACTCAGCAATATCAGTCAATACTGTGAAATAAGGGTTTGTTTTGTTCCTTTGTTCCTTGTGTGGTAAGGAGACAGAATGCTGGCATTCCACGGTTGACGAAAAAGCAGTCTTTCCAGGAAGGGGAAATGGGGAAGGGAGATATCCTTGCCTTTTCTGTACATTCTTCAATTTGTATCAAGTTTCAAATTCCATCTGAGGCGATTTATAATCCTCCATTTTTATATGGTATCTATAAAGGGTGAAAGTACTTTATATGATATTTATTTTAAAAAGTTCTTAGGTGCCGTTAAATTAAATACATCTCATGGAGATGCACGTGGAACTCTGTCCACAATTACTATTTTGCAGCAGATTTTTAAAATAGAAATTTTTGCTTAATGAACCAAAAAAGCAAGGTGAAACTGACAGTGTTTTGATAATTTTGAGATGTATTATAAACACTGTGAAAAGATCTGCCTTCTTGTTTGAGGCAGTGCTGATCAATGCATTGACCTCTGTCTGGAACTGCATTAACCTCTTTCTACAGTGAAGAAATTTGAGAGCTCTGCTATTTTTCTTCTTTAGAAACTTCACTAAGCTACGAGGCAGTTTTTGGCAGGTTGCATTATTTTCGTTCTCACTCAGGGAAGACAGAGCCATGTCTGAATGTACATATATATATAAAGCTACAGCTTGTGTAATCTGAAATATAATGTAAAAGAGGAACTGTTAGAAGCATTTAGACCCAAAACAAATTTGCAGAGTTCTCAGAGGCAAGGCCGGCACATGAATTACCTGCCTCACTGTGTTATTTGTAGTAAACCACATGGATTTAATATTTAGAGAAATTTTACTTACTGTGTTCCCTAATGGACTGTCCCAAGAAAACAGATTTTTATTTTCATTAGATCAGATTGAAGGATGTGAATATTTAAGCTAGGAAGTCCTCTCTAATTACTGTACTCTAGTGGTCCTTTTTATTGAAAACTGGACATTAAAAAAAATAGTGTGATAGTATGTCTATTACCTTAAAAAATGAAATGGTAAGACAAACCAGTTAAATGAGCTATTACATATTTGGTTTACTTACTTAGTTTTATGTCTCGATCGTTTTTTTTTTTTAATCATTTTTATTTGCTAGCATATACTGAGCCCTATGTTATCTTTGCTGATGCTATTCTTGCCACTTGAGAAGTTTTGCATTCTCATAATTTGAATGGGGGGGCACGAATGGCAAGATTATGTCAGGGAGAAAGTGGAGGTCATTTGAGGCACCACGACCTTACCTCTCATTGACTCTCTACTAAAAGGCCACTTCTGGGGTATCCGTTAATTACTAAGAATATATAGCTGTGTAACAGGCGACTCTGAAGTCTTTGAGTGACATACCAGTCAGCATCCACTCCTCTCACATCTCAGTGCACTGCGGCAGCTCCTCTGGGCTGGACTTGGCTGCATGGCCCTCTTTCAGGCTAGGGAGCTGGCTAGGCGTGCTCCCCTGGCTGTGCTCCTTGCATGCTTAGTCTGGGGCCGGAGCTGAAGGGAGGGCAGTCATCCGGAAGAAGCTGCTTTCAGGGCAGTAACAGGAGGCTGAAATACAAGCTGGAAACACAGGGGGCCTCCTAATGCCTGGCTTAGGAACCAGCACACTGTCACTGATGCCCACCTTCCTTTGACCCAAACAAGTCTGCTGCTGAACTCAAAGGTCAAGAAAGTACAGTTTTTGTTTTTGTGGGAGGAATCGCAGAACTGTCCAAAAAAGAGGCGTGAAGTGGCAATAGTAGTTTTAGTCTCTCACTGCCAGCATTGACAAATTTTGTGTGATCTTTAGGCCGAGGTGGGGGATGTCCAGGATGATTTTATATGTTAAAACCATGGCAACCCAAAGTTCTTTGGATATGATAGCAGGAATAGCAGCAGTGACAATATAAGATTCACTCTCTAAAGCAACAACAACAACAACAACAAAAGCTCAAAGGTTAAAATTCATGACTCAACTGGAAACTTAAAAATCCGTTAATAAAATGCTTAGCACAGTATTAACTCTTGTGTCTCAATGGGTGCTTTTGTGTTAAATGGAGATAGCAAGGCCCCAAAGAAATGATATTTATTTTCATTCCCTTGGATAGCCTGAATTGTCCATTTATTAGTGAAGTCCTCTTAGAGAAATATTTACTATTGGGCATTAAATGCTATTGTATTATGTGGAAATCTCTAAGGCACAATTTAATTATTTTACCTGGATATTTCAAGTGACTTTTACCTGCTTTTAAGTTGTTTCATAGCTATATGAGTAGATACAAAATGTTTTTGAAGATATTCCTGATGGTACATTAGATATAGAAGTTTTTTAGGATACTACTAATGATACAGAACATTTTAATTGTGTTATTTAAGGAAATACACCTACTCACTTTCTCATGTGTCTAGTTAATGGTACTCATTTGGCTGACAGTGTGGGTTAGCTCCAGAAGCTTTCCTCAGTGCAGTCCTACAATGTCAACAATCTTCTGGAATATTCTCCCATTCTTTCCCCTTTTCCCCTATGGTTGTCAAATGAAACATTTTACTACTATTTGCTCATCAGAGAGCTCTATCATGAACAGAAATGACCATACATTTGTTGAATCCCTAAAGCAGTATACTAAAATATTTATGCCCAAAGTATAAAACTGATTTCAGAAGCCCAAATTCTATTCATATTTAGAATTTTCTTCAGTGAACAGTTTGCACACATCTTACTTTTTGTTTTTTTTGTTTTTGTTTTTGTTTTGTTTTGTTTTGTTCTTACACATTATCTTTACAAGGGCAATATGGGAAACCAATAAAGAAGATCAGCCTATTTATAAATTACTAGTATTAAATGCAGAGTTTTTCAGCTCCGAGGGATCTAGGGTTATATAGATGGCTAGAACCACTAGCCCTCATTTTAGGTGTATCAAACTCTTAGTACTGCTATTACAAGTCCCTATGTGAGAGACTAAATATGTATTCTTACCCAGTAAACTTCTACATTTTTTTTTTCCGGGTGGAAACTCTAGAACAAAACATTTATTCATAAGATCAGAGTTCTATCTTGTTATTATTAATTTATTCCGCCAGTCAGTACTGGTACTCAGCTGGTCTGCACCAGTATAACCATACCTCCCATTAAAATATTAAAAGAATCATATAACAGTTGGTAAATAGGAGCTGTCGTGAGCCCCTGAACACCCTCCTTCACTGTTAATGGTCCTTCCAGTAATCCCTCAGTTTTGAGAATATAGCAACTAAAGGGTCAACGTCTCCCTGGCTTTTCAGGGACCTTCAGGATCCTTCCATGCACTATGTCAGGCCTTTATGCTCGCTCATCAACTCCCAAGCCATGCCAGTAACTTTTGATTCTTTTCTTTTTAATATTTTTAAGACTGTTCTTGCAGTCATGGGGAGAAAGTATATAAGGATAAATGTAGTCCAAGAAAGGAAATAGGAAGGGAGAGACTCAAGTGCGGAAGCGGTGAGGTGACCATGAGAAGAATCACAGAGGACATGAGCCTGACCCCTGAAGTCAGACAGACTTCCTGTCCAGGCTCTGTCACTTAACAATAACCTGTCCTTAGTAAGAACTGAACCAAACACTGAGCCCCAACTTCTTCATCTTTACAATGAGCATGGAAATGTCCATTTTTTGTATAGGATAATATCTGAAACATGAGATAATTCTTAAAAGTGCTTGATCTCATTGTAAGCAACTAAGAAATGACGCCATCTGGAATCATCACTGCGTTTAATATTAAGGAGCAAGTAGAATTTGCATCCTCATACTCCTGATCTCTCTCCTTCTGTCGCTGACCTGAAAACAGCTACTGTGACCATCCCTGACAGCAGGAGGGGCTTCTCCTTGGCTCTAAAGAATGTGGCATCTGAGGTTGAAGGAACACAAAGGAAATCATATTTATTTCTTCTAACTTGCTACAGGGTATTGGCACTCTGGCAGTCTATGGATAAACTTAATATCTTGATTAGCTCTCCCGAGAATGCCTCTGAAAACTCTTACGTGAAGTGGGAGGTGGAAGAGTGGCTAATACCCTTAGTGGTTTCAAAATAGTCTGCAGAGGTCTGGTTGCTTGGAATTGTAAGGTGTTTGTTACCTTGACAACCACAGGCAGCACAAGGCTGAGTTTTGAGTGACTTTAAATTCCTTTGCAATTCCTTATGGGGATGAATGATTTGTGTGTCTAATCAATGAATAGCAAAGACATGTTATTTAATAAGATTAATGAATCTCGCGTAAAGCATTCTGTACACTAGGCCCAACGGCATGGCATGGCTACTTTAGAAATGTAGTTAACATTCTACAATGTTGGTCCCAAGGAGAACCAAAACGTTCTTTAATCCTTATGGCTAAATTCCAGATTGAGGGCATAACTATATTTTTAGTTGCCTCTGATAGATAGTCTCAGAATCTGGACTAGCCCTGAACACTATGAGGAAGACTTTTTTTCCCCTTTTATTCTTTTTTTTTCTCTCTAATTTTTGATGCTCTGGATAACACTCGGATGACCTCTACACCTTGTACCTCCCCCTAATAAATCAGTCCTGACCCTATGCTTTTACATTTGGCTAGAAACAATGAAAACAAGTTTTTTGGTATCTTTGTGCTGCTTGAGGAAACTCTGGACTGTTCTGGTCCCTTCCCTCATGTCCCTCACTTTCTACTCTCTTCCCGTCAGGGTCTGATTTTATCTTTCCAACTCTGACTCATGCTTATTCCTTTCTGTCTGACTATAATGAACACAACTCTCAGTCTGTAAGCACAGAAATATACTTCCTTTGTTTATCTATAATTGAAATTACTTTATTGGATGTTGTATTAGTTACTTATTGCTGTGTAACAAATTACCCAAAGCAGCCACACAACTGATGCTGATTATTTCACACAGTTTCTGAGGGTCAGGAACCTAGGAGAGTCTGAGCTGATACTGCTGCCTCCGAGTGTTAGGAGATTCTTGAACTTCCTGTCTCTAACACTTGACCAGGACTGGAAGATCTACTCCCAGGTTCACTCATGAGGCTATTGGCGGGCATCAGTTTCTTGTCACATGGACCTCTCCAGAGGGCTATTCTCTCACCACCATAGCTGGCTTCCTCTAGAGTGGGCAAGGGAAGAGATAGCAAGAGGTCTCTTTTATAGCCTGGTTTCAGTAATTATGTACCATCACCTATATTTTATTCTTTTGGTAACAGAGACCAACTCTGGTAAAATGTAGAAGAGGACTATACAAAATTATAAATACCAGGAGGTGAATCATGAGGAAGCCACACATATTTTTTTTTCCACACATATTTTTTTTAAAGATTTTTATTTATTTATTTGACAGACAGAGATCATAAGTAGGCAGAGAGGCAGGCAGTGAGAGAGGAAGGGAAGCAGTCTCCCCGCAGAGCAGAGAGCCCCATGCGATGTGGGGTTTGATCTCAGGATCCTGGGATCATGACCTGAGCTGAAGGCAGAAGCTTTAACCCACTGAGCCCTGCCAGGTGCCCCAGCCACACATATTTTTGTGTAGAAACTTCATTTCAATCAGTGAAAGATTCCCCCCAGCCTTCATTCTTGGATATTTGAATGCTTAAATGGCAACAAATCTAGGGTTACTGATGTTGCTGGTTAAGAGGATGGGCTTAAGGTATATCTGGTCTTTGTTACTATTCTATATCCAACCTGCAAACTGATGACAAACTCTAGTAGCTATTGGTAACATATCCATCCAAAGTGTATCTGTTTACGCCTCCACAGATGTGTTGATCTAACTTTCAATATATTAGGACACTCCTATGTATTCCTTATTCCTGAGGAAAGGTGGAGAGGCTCTTGACCCGCTCTGTCCAATATGTTAGCTACTAGCCACATATGGTTATTGAGCACTAAAAATGCAGTAGTCTGAATTGAAATCTGCCATAAGTGTAAAATACACATCTATTTGGAAGACTTTGACAAAAGAAAGAATGTAAAATATCTCAAGAGTTCTATGTGGATTACACTTTGAAACTATATTTTAGATATATTACGTTTAGATATTTTAGATATATTTTAGATATAAAATGTCATGTTTGTACTTAAAAAACAGTTACTGGAAACGTTAAAATTACATATGTGTCTTGTATTTGTGGCTCACCTTACATTTCTATTGGGTAGTGGTACACTAGATACATGGATGAAAGATGACAATAGAAAAAGAAATGCCTTCTTGTCCTGTATAACAGTCTGAGGCATTCCTCCACAGGTGGTATTTGGTAAAGTAAAAGGATAAGAATAATAAGGATCAGATTCAAGTAAAAAGAATCAGAAGTCAACATCGCAGAGTCTGAGGACATGGTGTATGTAAGAGATACTGTTAATATCTTGCCCATGTCCCTGCAGCACTCATGATCCCATAAACACTTATTGCTTCTTCCTGAAAACATTCAAACACTTCCTGAAGATTGTTGTGATAGGAGGGATGTCCTTAGCAGGACTTTGGAAGATGGAGGGTCCTGGGCATTAACATCCTTGAGAGCAATCTTCCACCAAGATGAATGAAAATTGATTTATAAGTGTTCCAATTTCTTCGCTTCTAATGAGGAATTACACTGAGATGGATTCGCATCTTCTCCCAGAGGTGGCCCACTTATGGAGTCCCAGGTGCTTAAAGCAATCACCAGCTTACTAACATACCTTGTGCAAGCTTTCTTCTCTTCCTACTCCCCTACTGGTAATTCCTGGGATTACTTCCCGGACAATTTCTTTCACAAGTCCATTAACCTGATAGCTCAGACAATGTATTGCATATGATATGTATGTGTCTGCCTTTGGGAGCATCCAAGCACAAAGACTGAGAGATAGCCTTCTGTATTTCTGGTTCATGGAAGTGTTCATGGCTAAACTTGACACAAGAAGTCTTCATGACTGTTTTCTTAGTGTACTTACTTTCTTATCCTCTGGTTCTGCATTCGTGTCTCACCATTCTGTCCTACCTGCTTCCCTCAAAATGGTATCCTCTGGATGTCTCTGTTCCCAAAGATTTGCAGTTGCCAAGTCGGGCCAGGTTCTAGAAATATGGGTCATGTGTGACAGCCTAAAAGTTTTCCTTTTAACATCTATTGAAAGGAAAATCAGTTTTCTTCCTCTGAAGATAGCATGAGAATGACACTTAACCTGCCAGCATCCTCATATTGTGACAAGTTGATAAGCGCTCTATTTTCACCCTCCTATTTTCTCCATCATAAATAGGTCTCAATTTGTAACCCATGTGTGCGGTTTCATCTAGAAGCAGGGAAAAAGGAACACTGCCCTATTTTAGCTCAGCAGGGCAAGAACATTGGAGAAGATGAAAGGTCAGAGTTACCTACCATGAATGCATCAGAATGATAGCACTGACAATATCAGAATGTGTTTCCCTGGGGGAACATTGCCCTTGTGACCTACAAGTCATGTTAACTCAGTGTCTGGGTTACCTTAAAACAAGCACAGTGATAATTACAATAGGGTATGATAACGGTAGAGGATTTACCATTTCTCATAGGTAAAGTACTTTATGGGTTATGAAACAATTTCCTGAATATCTTCTCTTGATTCTCTCAACAGCATTGTGAGGGAAGGAAGCAGCAAAGTTATCATGGATAGGCTGGTGACTTCTTGAGCCCCACAGTGAAACCCATTCATGTTCTTGGAATAGCTGATTTGTATGACTCAGTTTTAGGACTCTAAGTACACAGCCAGGTCCAGTGGAATGAATAAAACTGCTACAAGGAATCATCTGATGCTCGAACACTCAACATTTACAGCATTAATTTCCAACAGGGACTTGACCAACTTAACTTGTTGCATGCCACATCCCTAACCATTTTCTTTCATTATCTTCCCAAACAATAAATTATATAGATATATAAATTATACCCCTTGCTTAATTTCTCAGTCACTACATTAATCCTTCCCATTAGCCTAGAGCTTGATTTTGAAAACACTCTGGGTAGCAGACTTCTTGATTTTGTCCCAAGACTGCCTCTAAATATTGCCAGCAATTGATATCCTTTGTGGATATGGCATAGATTTGAAGTGTAAGCTGAAAACTGATAAACAGATATCTTGTTACCATGTTGTTATTTCACCTACCACTTTGGAGACGCTACAGAGAAATCAGAGATGTGCTGGGAAAACAGCACTGTCAGAAGGTTAAGTTGTGTTATAAGACATGCTAAATAAATGGTTGGTCAAAAAAATACAATACATGCAGAAATGGAAAAAGACCTTGATATAGCAGGAAGATGGGAATTCGTATATCATAAAATGCCATGTTACCAGGCAGGATGAGTTCATGACTGTTACCAGAAAATCAACATTGCTGGTAGAAGTATTTGGCTTAAATTTACAGAGGACACAATACCATATTTGAATGTAAACTGCGTAAAGACAGGACTTTGTGGATCTTGTTTCCCACTTTATCTTGAGCTCCCACTGTAGCATCTGACACATAGAAAGCAGACACACTTTTTTGTTGTTGTTGTTAATATATGAGTACCTAAATGATTAAATGAACTTGGCATCTCATCTAAAGTAGTCACATTTCCATTCTGAAGCACTGGTATCCTGTTGTTCCCTAGAAAGAAAAATAGGCATGTTTTAAGGAAGGAAGTTGTAACATCCCCTTTAAATTTTCTCAAGCCTCCACTAATGAAGCCAAGGAAAATTCAGTTACATTTTGTATTTCTCAGTCAGGAATGGACTGGCCACAAGGCTGAATGATATTTTTTAAATGTTTTTTAAAATAATCCACCAGTTTAATCTGCACAATGGTTAACACAAATATCCTCTCCATTAACAATATGGCGCAAGAGAGAGTCTGGGGGTCATTAGAGGACCTGAAAACGCCCTGCAATGTGTTTGTGCAAGATTAGCCCTTCATCGAAAAGATGTATTCATTCTCGATATGGCCTTATGTCAGGGTTGCTGGCCTTAATGTGTGGAACTTTTCCAGTTCATCAAGGCAAGCATGCCCAGAGCTATTTTCTAGGTTTGAAATAAAAGAGCAAGCTGTGGTAAGCCCGAAACCTTTGTTACTATTTCTATTCCTCTCTTCTCTCTCTCTGTTTCCTGCTCTCTTTTTCACCCACCTGTTTTTTTCCTTGCTTAGTAAACAGAGCTGTCCATATGGCAAGTTGTGATAATCTTTCTCTCCCCATTCTCTACCCTTGAATTTGGCTTTGGTTTTAGTAGCAGCGAGTTTCAAATATTGAAACAGAGGCAGCCATTCTTCTCTGCTCACTACACGCTCAACTTAGAGCCATTTCTTCAAAGATCCGAATGAATCCAAAATCTGCCTAGCGCTCCTCTGCTGTGGCTTATGTACCCTTCTTCTTCCGTCCTGTCTCTGGCTAGTCTTGAATTTATTTCCCTCCCAGGATAAATCTTTGATTTGGTGTTTAAAAATTTTGTTTAAATTGAAAATAGTCACAGGTGTTTGGATTTTAATTCGACACTATGTATTTTATAACTGAGTTCAAAGAGAAGGGAAAGGAGATCCATGCAGGATATCCAGTCAGTATGGAATATGTTGTGGGGCAGAAGGTAGTCACACACCTTCAAACATGAAGCCTGAGCTCATGGGACATGCCTGTCACCACTTGGCAGGGAGGTTTGCCCATGAGAGTCCCTCGGAGTTCCAGGCCGACAAATGGGCCACCCTTTCAAACATTGCTAATCCAGCCAGCATCTCAAATGTCGTCGGTCTCTGTGCCAGTAAAAGCTACAAATAGAGCAATGCTTTTTCAAACTTTAATTTGCATGAGTTCATCTGGGGAGCTCGTGAAATTTCCAATTCTGATTCAGTACACCTGGGCAGAGTCTGAGACCCTGCTTCTATGAGGAGCTCCGGTGGTACTGGTGGTAATCTAGGAGTCACCATTTTCCCCTTCCTTCCTCCCTTCCTCCCTTCCTTTCTGCAGTGGTAGAAATCTAACTCAACTGGCAGTTAAACGTTCTGGCTCAGAAATACAATTTCATTAGGCACATGGCTCCTCCCAGCCACAAGGGAGCTGAGGAGTACAATCCAATCAGATACCCAGAAGAGAGAACTGAACTATTTGGTGAACATCCAGAAACATTAATATGGTTATTTATATAGCACAGAAGCAAAGTAAATACTTTTTTGGGTGGTTTTTATGCTCAACTGGCCAATGTGTTAAAACGTTAATCAAAAAATTGGGCAGGGATTCTCAGTGCTTGGCTGTATATCAGAATCAGTTACGAGGATTTTTTAAATATAAATGTCTGATCATTCTGTGGTGGGGCTTGGAGATTTGTAATTTTTCTTTTTATAAACTATTCAGGTAATTCTCTAGCTAGGATGGAAAAGCATTGGAACAGGGGTTCCTAAGCATCTTTTTGATGGTGCAGAACATAATTTAAAGAATGCTTTTAATCATAGATAGCATCCACCGTACATCAATGAAACATACTATAAAAGCTCTTTAATTACATAAATTTATGCCTGTGATGAAAGAAACATTTTTTCCCTAATTAAAAAAAGTCTAACTTTTTCCCCCCTTTTTAATTACTGCTAGTATCTAAGGGAAAGCCTTCCATTTCGGGAGATGCCTAAATTATATATTACATTAATAAATATATAACATTTCAATTGCTTAAATATGAAATTCTATTACCCAAAATACTGATTTATTCAAGTTTATGAGAATTGAGTGAATGAAAGGAAACCTGCCAAGGAAGGCTAGAGGGCAAGAGAGGAAGGAAGGAAGGCAGACGGAGGGTAGGAAAGACAGGAGAGAAAGAGGGGAGGAAAAGAAGAAGAGGAAGAAGCTGACAAATGGCCCAGAACCAGAGAAGTAGAGAAAAGCCATCGAGTGAAAACATTGGAATCACCTAGTATGGAATGAAATCTCAGATTTAAGTTTTAATGCTTTATGGATATTATTAAAGTGAATCTCCTTGTGCAAGTTACTTAGCCTCTCTAAAGCTCAGTTTCCTCATACCTAAAATGAAAGAAAAAACTACCTCACAAGACTGTAATTAAGATCATTGAAAAAAGGTGCAAATCTCCTGGCACAGAGGTGAACATATTGTTATTCCCCAAAATGGGTAGTTACTGTTTTTGTTGTCATGATGGAAAGGAGCTGCTTACAATACGGCTCTGATAACACTAGTGATAGAAAAATGCCAATCTGCGTCATTTCCTTTGGAACTATATAATACATACAAAGGATTTATATTTCCTTTTTAATATTTGGTGACACTGAACTGTGGTAAAGTTTGGAGTTAAACTTAACTACTAAAGGGTACAAAATTAGTGAAATAGAGGCTAGGTTTGTCAGGCTTTCCCAACATAGTGATTTTGATGAAGGTCGCATAATGATAAAGAGAGTGTAAAGAGGGAAATGATGTAATGAGGAGGTATATTTCATCTCTGTAACACAATGTTCAGGAAAATAGGCTCCTGAGCCTCAAGATAGACGTCCCTATGTCTCTAGAGATGTGGCCAAGGTCAAGTCACTTACCTCACTTAAGAAAAGGTTTCTTCTACCATGAAGTGTGTGTGGAAATAGAACTATCATAGAGATGTTGTTATGTTGTTATTTCCAATATTGACTGAAGAAAAAAAAAGAGGCTCAAGGAGTTTTGGTATGATATCACACAGGTTTTGAGTCTGCTTGTGATCTAGTATGGTATGATATCACACAGGTTTTGAGTCTGCTTGTGATCAAGTCAACCTTAAAGTTTTCCTCAGCTTGACTAAACTCCACAAAGGCTTCTTCCTCAGCCTAGGCCCCTAACCTCCCTTTTCTTAGGACACTGATGTTAGAACACTTCCCACTGTAAGTTCTTTTGACAGAGAAGCTCATGGGAGACCATTTGGATTCTGTCAGAACAATTAGATAAGCTGCTTCCAGTTTTTAAAAATCTGATTGGAAAGATTTAATTGTCACTGAGGCATATGGGAAAGAACAGAGTTTAGGGATGGGAGCAGAAAACCTTTTTCCCCTCAGGGTATCTGCTGGTTTGGGTCCTGGGATGGTGAGAATCTGAGAAAAAGACAGAAAACCCAAATCAGGGGAACTAAGTGGACATGATTTTGGCAGCTGCATGGAGCTAGAAAATAATTTTTGTTTTGAGATGGCCAAATAAGATCTGGGAGAAAGGATCTTAGATAGTTCATAGGTGGGGAGTGGACATTTTCCCTTTGAGGCATATACTTAAGAAGGACATGGTAAGAGGCTAAGAAGGGAAAACAATAGGATGCTGCAAAAGAAAGTAGAGTTTTCAGCATGCTCAAGTAGCTGAGGAAAGAGTCATTCCACTTCAGATTGTGCCAAGAAGGAGGGCCCCCCTAAACACTGCAGGCTCTCAGTTGGAGCCACTAAAGAGCTACATCATAGGATTGGAGGAAAACTAAAGGCATTTGAACTTAAGGAGAACTATAGACCAACTTTGAATCAGACTGTACTCCACTGCATTAAAGTCATCTTCCTCCCATTCAGTCTACCTCCCCGGAGGACAGGTAAATACCTATGAAGGAAGAAAATGTGACCCAGAGATTACAGCTTTTTATGTTTAATTTCTGATGTCTAATCAAAAATTACCAGACACATTAAGACAATAGAAACTGTAAGGGACTGCATGGGGTTCCCCCAAAATTTATATGTTGGTGCTCCAACCCCCCATATAACTATATGGAGCTGGGCTCTATAAGAGGACACTTATGGTTAATTGAGATCCCAAGGATGGAACCTTGACCCCATAGAATTAGTGTCTTTCTCGGAAGAGGTACTAAAAAGCTCACATTCTCTCAGCCACCTACAAGACATGAAGAGAGCTCTCACCAGGAATCCAATCAGTAGGTGCCTTGATTTGGGCTCTCCACCTCCAGAACTTCAAGAAGTACATTTTTTGTTGTTTAAGCCACCCAGTCTGTGGTGATCTGCTATTGTAACTTGAGCAGACTAATAAGGAAACATACCCACAAAAAAATCCAGCTCCATTTTTGATTTCCAGAGCTCTCTCTCTGGTGTAACATTTCACAAATTCTAGCAGTAATAGCCTAGCCAAACTCTGACATGAGGCTCTTTACTTTAGTGTGATGACAGCATTTTCCTAATGCTCCCCTCCTTGTACTGCAGTCTGGAAAGGTCTTCAAAGATAAAGCTGGAAACCATAGGTACTACTTGACTTGTTTCCCTTTTCTTAGGAATCACACTTGTCTCAATGTTTAAAAACACTTATATCATATGTTTAAAAACACTTATATCATATGTTTAAAAACACTTATATCATATGTTTGACCAGTTTTTAAGTTGTTTACTGTGGGAGTACAATTTCCATGCTCCTTCCTGATCAGAATATGAATCCTCCCTATTCACGTTAAAGACATTTATCAAACCAAAAACAATAATTTAAAAAAATATGATAAAACATATCAAAATTCCTGCCACAAAAACTATTAGGTTTATGGTGGTGTTCATTTTGTAATAAATATGAATATTGAATCATTAATTTTGTGTGCTGAAATGAATATATGTCATTAATACTTTAGTTTTTTTTTAAAAAGGTCACCTTGAAGGTAAAATATTGAATGACAGAAAACTGGAAAGAGAGAAAGACAAAGTTTCCCTCTACAGTTGCTTCAATTCAATATCATTGGGAGAATCTTGTCAGTCTAATAAGGCAAAAAAAAAAAAAAAGTAAAATCAAACACCTAGGAATAATTCTAAGGAAATAGATATAAGACCTCCACATACAAAACTACAAAATAATTCCAACAAAAAAATTTAAAGATCTTAATAAATGGAAGTATATACTATTCTCATAAATTAGGAGACTCAGAATTTTAAAGATATCTCTTTTTCCTAAATCTGTAAAAGGTTAAATATAATTCTAACTACTACATACTTGTCAACTAAATGACAAGAATGGCAGAGAAAGTCCTGACATGGGAGAAAAATGGAAGATGTAACTCTTCAGACATTAGATTCCTTATGAAGTTACAGTGATTGAGATAGTATGGTGTTTGGCAGAAGAATAGGCAAAGAAACCATAACTGGAAATGAAAAGTTGAGAAACAGACCCACAGGAATATAATTTCCTACAATGCAGGTAGAGAAAAAACGGTTGTTTCCACTTGGTAATTCTGAGTATCTGGATATACAAATATATTATTACTTGGAAATTACACACTCAGGCATGTAGTCAACAGAAATGCATCCAAAGTATTCTCCAAACCTATGTACAAAAAATTTTTATAGCAATATTATTCATAATAACTGGAAACAGATAAAATGATTATCAATAGTAGAATATATAAAAATTGTGGGTATCTTCACACAATGGATATATTATACTCAGGAAGGTGGATAAACTGCTAATGTTTAAACAATATGAATATAGCTCATAAACATATGCTGAACAATAGAGGCCAGTCCCCAAAATAATACATAATGAATAACATTTATATGTAGATTGAAAACAGGCAAAACTAATATGTGGTAATGTAAGTCTGAGTAACGGTTACTTTCGGCATGGGGTGGACACTGGGAAGAGATATGGGAAAGGATTCTGGATGTTAGTTGGGCGCTATACCTTTTATTTAAGTGGTAGTTATATAGAAGTGCCCATGGTCCTAAAAATTCATCAACATCTATACTTGTGGGGTTTTTTAATACTTTTCTGTGTGTATAATTTCTCTGTGTATATTATACTTCAATAAATTTTATGTAGGCACAGATATTACTCCAAAGATGTTAGAGTAGAAAAGACCTGTATGTTGAAACCTATAATATTGAACAACATATGTCAGCTATTAGAAACTTACAAATAAATGAGCATGTTATAGTTCTGAATAGAAGAAGATTAGTTCCATCTTGGTGAAAGGTGCATGGAATTGGAGGCTTTTAGGAGGAGATGAAATTTGAGATGAAACTGAAAAGCAGATGATTAATAGAAATGAAGAGCAGCAGGTCATCTAGCAGGAGAAATAGCATCTCCTTCTCGAAATTAGTTAGGTATGTAAGAAAAACTGACAGCAATTTTATTTATTTGGATTATAATCACTAACATGAAATTAGGTTGGAAAGATATTAGGGCTAGATTTTGAATGACTCAAATAATAGAGTAAGGAATTTTGGATTTCAGTAGATGCTGAGGAGCCATTTAGTATTAATGAATAGAAGAAAGTCATGATCAAAATTATGCTACATAAACATAAATCCTTTGACCTCAATATTATTAGAAGAAGAAGAGAATTGATGTAGCAAGAAAATATAAATGGATATTATGGAAATCTAATTCATTTTCATTTATCACACAGTTATTAAAGGTCCACTGACTGACTCAGGCAAAAATTAGTGAACACCTAAATTAGACCATTCAAGTGGGAGGGTGACAAGTGACATACATGACATCTCCATTAAGGAACAATTTGAAAAATTCTTTGTTGAGTACTACCAGTAAAAATTTATGGCAGTGTATGAATTAAGAATCTATTCAGCTGCCAAAAACAGAAATTGCAACTAATAGTAGCCTAAACATATAGGAGCTAATTTTTCTCATGTGATATGAAAACCATAGGTAGATACTACTAATGTTGGTTCAGCTTGTGAAAAATATTGTCACACCCAGGGTTTTTAACTTCCCTCCAACATCTTGAGGCTGTTGATTTCAACCCTCTCCTATGATACTTCATCACCACAAAATATCTGTCACATTTTCAACCTAGATCCCTGATCAGGGAAAGTAGGAGGAAGGGCAGTAGCAGGCAATTCTGTGAGATTTTTATAAGAAAGGGAAAGCTTTCTCTGAAACTCCCTGTGTTTCCATTGGCTGTTGACTGGATCACATCACTAACCCCACCTGAAATAAAGTCCCTGAAAGTGGAGAATGAGAAGAGGAGATATGTAATACACTCCCCTGGGCTGGACACACTTACCCTCACAAAATCCATGCCACCAAATTATGATCCTCACAAGCAACACAAGCAAAAATTAACAAGTGAGACAACCTCAAACGAAAAAACTGCAAGGAAACATTCAACAAAATGAAAAGCAAACCTATAAAATGAGAGAAAATATTTGCAAGTCATATATCTGATGAACAGATAATATCCAAAAAATATAAAGAACTCCTATAACTCAACAGCACACACAAAAAAGAAAACCCCAAACCAAACAAACAAAAACTAAAAATCAAATTAAAAATGGGGGGGGGGCGCCTGGGTGGCTCAGTGGATTAAGCCGCTGCCTTTGGCTCAGGTCATGATCATATGATCGTGGGATCGAGTCCTGCATCAGGCTCTCTGCTCAGCAGGGAGCCTGCTTCCCCCACCCCCACACCACCCCACCTGACTCTCTGCCTACTTGTGATCTCTCTCTCTCTGTCAAATAAATAAATAAAAAATATTTTTTTAAAATTGGAAAGAGGAACTAAATAGACTTTTTTTCTTAAGAATGCATACAGATGGCTAACAGGTACGTGAAGAAGGGTTCAACATCACTAATCATGAGGGAAATGCAAATCAAACCACAATACATTTCAGATTATATTATAAAGCTTCAGTAATTAGTAAATTATTAAGTTTAAAAATTATTATATTATTATATAAATACATATTATATAATATAAATATATATTATAAATTACTAAATTATTAATATTAAATTACTATTTAGTAAATAGTATGTTTTTGGCATAAAAACAGATGTGTAGTTCAATGGAACAGAATAGGTAGCCCAGAAATAAGCCTTTGAATATATGGTCAATTAATTGATGGGAAAGATGGTCTCTTTAATAAATGATGTCGGGAAAACTGGATTACCACATTCAAAAGAATGAAACTGAATTTCTCTCTTATACCACACATGCAAATCAATTCAAAATGGACTAAGGATTTGATATAAGAGTGGGAAATGTAAAACTCCTGGAAGAAAATATAAGAGGTAATTGACATGAGTTTAGCAATGATTTTTTGGAGTTGATACCAAAAGCAAAGGCAACAAAAGCAAAAATAAACAAGTGAGACTACATCAGGCTGAAAGACTTTTGCTCAACAAAGGAAGTTATAAACAAAATGAAAAGGCAACCTATGGAATGGGAGAGAATATTTGAAAACCACATATTTGATAAAGTAGTTAATATCCAAATTATATAAGGAACTAATTCAAATCAATAGTGAACAGCAACAACAACAAAAAACACACAACTCAGTTTAAAAGTGGGCAAAGATCTAAGTAGGTGTTTTTCCAAAAGAGACGTACAGATGTGTAACTGGTACATGAAAATGTGCTCAGCATCACTTATCAACAAGGAAATGCAAATCAAAACCACAATGAGGTATCACCTCACACCTGTCAGAAGGGCTATTACCAAAAAGATAATAGAGAACATGTTGGTGGGTGAGGGTGTGGAGAGCATTACTGATGGGAATGTCAACTGGTACAGCTACTGTGGAAAACTTTGGAAGTTTGTCAAAAAATTAAAAATAGAATTACTGTATGATCAAGCCTTCTTATTTCTGAGTATGAATCCAAAGGAAATGACAACAGGATCTCCAAGATATACCTGTACTCTCATAGTCACTGTAGCATTATTCATTAGTCAAGATATGGACTAAAAATCTTTCAATAGATCAATGGGTAAAGAAAATGTGGCATGCATATATATATATGCATATATATATATATATAAAATATTTGCAATGGAATATTATTGAGCCATGAGAAAGCAGGAAATCCTGCCATTTGTTACAGTATGGATGAACCTGGAAAGCATTATGCAAAGTGAAATCAGAGACAAATACTGTATGATATCACTTATATGTGGAAAATAAAAGAGCCAAAATCATAGAAACAGAGTAGAATAATAGTTACCAGGAGCTTGAGGTCAGGGAAATAGGGAGATGTTGGTCAAAGGATACAGACTTTGACTATAAGATGAAAAAGTTCTGAAGGTAGAGTGTACAGTGTGCTGATTATAGTTAATAAGATTGTATTATATACCTGAAAGTTGCTAAGAGAGTAGATCTTTAATATTCTCACCACAAAAAAGAAAAATGGTCATTGTGTGATGTGATGAAGGTGTTAGCTAATTCCATGGTGAAAATCATTTTGCAGTATACCAATATCAAATCAACATGTTGTATACCTTAGTGTTTTATGTCAATTATATCTCAATAAAGCTGGAAAAAAGCTATTCTGTTATCAAAAAGAAAGTAGAAAACTAATAATTGTCCCAAGACAATTTTTCACAGCTATCCCCACCATGTACACCATATGCGTATTAAAAAAGATGGTGCTTGATCTCAAAGAATATATGTGATAGCTGTGGGAATATTGTATGTGCCCATAAGAAATGACTCCATTTAATATGCAATTGAGAATTTCCATCTAACGTGTGGGATGTATTTTCCATTTGTTTGCATATTTTTAATCAAGCTGGCCTTTCTTTGCTTCTTCCAAAAATTGTCTTTGATCACATGTAATGCAAAATTTAATATAAGAATGGACAACAGCATTATTACAGAAAACAGAAAGAAAAAGAAATAGAGGTCATCTGATGAGATAATTATGACACATGTATTCTGCATTTCATGGCAACTTAGCCAAAAATAGAGTTAGTAAAGTGTTTCTCATTTATTTGACTTATTTTTCTAAGTAAAGAGTTTTATTTTGAGGAATGCACTTTTTGTCATGGAAAACATGATGGATTAATATGGATATTTTAGACTTCATATGAAAAAAAATATTCAGAGGAAGGTGAGGTAAATTATGACCTTAATAAGAGTGGATCCCTGTAAACTAAGTTTTTGGATATAATTGATTTCCCACTCTTTCCCTCAGGCTTCATTATCTGGACCTGATCATTTTACATTTATTTAAATGATCTTAGGGTTTTAATATGGCTACATCTTTAATTGCCATATTTCTGAAATTTCTTAGGGCATTTTTTCCTTGAAGTAGGGATGAAGTCTCCCTGGTTCCTTACCAAATTTCTTTTGTACGTGGAAGGCAATCAGGGCATATTTATTGAATAAATAGGTAGGTGAGATAAAAATAAGAATTTGTGTTTTTTCCTCAGCAGTGATTCTAAAAGTTACATTAGTATTCCACATATAGAAAATTTTGCTATTAACCCTAATAGTTGCATTCACAGCATTCAATCTTAAATGGCTTATGACTCTTTTTCACCTGATACTCCAAAGTGCCTAGAATGGCATCTGCTACATTGGGTCATTCAGTGGAATAATTGACATTCTGCTGGACACAGACATTCCTGAGAAGAGATAAAACAATATTATACGGGGACATTATTTCTGAGTCCTTCAGTGTCAGGAGAGAGTTTCTTGAACCAGAGAAATAAAAGGTTAACATATCCATTAAACTACTCTTCCTAAATATTAAAGGCTCTAGGCAGCCCTTCGAAAATGCTGTGTCATAGCTAATTCATGGTTCTGTTCTGAAAGTAGTGCCTGAGTGTTGTATGGTCATTGATTCATGTGCTTCAGAAACAAGCTGAACAAGGAGTTACATTTTGTTGTCAGTGTCGAGGAGGCTGACTTTCATTCTTGCCCAGACAGATAGCATTTACCCTTCTTTACAGAGATAGCCCACAAGGATATTTGCAATTAGGCCAAGAGTTTTTCCACAAAAATGAATTTGTAGAGTTTTGAATCTGCTAAAGCATTTGGAAAATAAATCAAAACCCCAGATTTATATACAGCACTTGATGGAAGAGGCTTTCTGGCATGAACAACTTTAATGGTCAGTGGTCACTACTCAATGGCTTTGCAGTTTAAGAGCCTAACTCTGGCTCCCCAATAATGTAAGTGTGCAAATGTAAGTGTTAAACACTCCCGCTGTATTGTATTAGACTTTTCATACATTTCACCCAAAAATTATTTGACATGGAGGGAGAAAGGAAGGTGTAGTTCATGGAAAGAAAATTGCTAACTGTAATTCTGGAATTTGAGCCCCAAGGTGAAAAAAATAATTACACTTTTCACAGACGAAAGTGGAATCCATTTCAGGAGTCTTAATCCCCAACACAGAATGGAATTCTTGTTGAGGAATTATTTGAAACCTGAATTAAAAAGCAGTGAAAGAAAGTGTGCACCAGATCATAAGCAAAGCATTTAGTGAAAAACAGACATCAAGACAGAGTTCTGGGAAGGATGGGGAAATATCCTGTCAGTACACCTAATCCTGATGGTCTTACCTGGGTTCTGCTTTACTCTTTATCTCCCACTTATTTCCTGTCTTTATTTGCCTTCAACCTTATGGCTTCATATTCCTTGTCCAGTCCTACAGTTGTATCCCTGTACCTGACAGCCAAGTCTACATTTCTGGTCTTCCAAGACTTGTCTCAACATTAAACTCTCCTTATGAGTCTGATTCAGACCATGTTAGGGGAATTTGGACAGGTAGTATCTCTTACCTTTTAGGAAGAAGAAAGTGTAGAGTTTAATAATACCTTTACGGGCAGTATGTATTTATTCAAAATAACACTTTAATAGAGTAATAATGTATTTAATCATACTCTCCTTTTTATGGCAGGCAAATGCATACACCTAATGACGAGATATTACTTAGAGCACTAGCTATGAATCACAGTGACCCTGTGACTCACAGTTTGCACCAGGAAAGAGAGTGAAAAGTGCTTTCAAAATAATACAAATTATATCTCCTAGTATCAGTTGAATGCTTACCATATATCAGGCACTGTCTGGAAATCTTGTAGCAAATGTTAAAACACGAAAGATATCTGGAACATTCAAAATGATGAATATAGGAATATAGGGTTAGGAATTCAATCATAATTAATTTACACATTTCAAAGTTATAAAATGTTTCTACAATTTAGGGTTTCATAATGTGTTTTGGCTTTTTCTATTTGCTTGGGTTAAAACTTACAGGAGGAAAAGGATTTTCACCTGAATTTCCTAATTAGGAGGCAGCACTTGGTGGTGCTTATGCATGGCTCTTTCAAATAGTATAGATAATATAAACCTCTCAAAGCACATTAAATAGTAAAGGACTAGTTTGGATGCCATTTACGTTCCAATGCTTTTTCAGATGCTTCTCCCCTTTTGTGATATGTCCTTTCTCTATTCTCCATCTAGAAACTTGTTCATTCTTTGAGACCTGTCAGCTATCTATTCTATCTCTATCTGAATGCTTAATAAGCACCTTAAACTTAGCATATCCAAAATTGAACTGATGATGTTTCACCCCTTTGGTTCTAGAGTGAGTATTATTCTTACTCTGGTCTTGCCTAAAATATCTTAAAAGCAAGGCCCAATGTTTTTAAGTAACTTAAATGTGTCCCAGGGAAAAAAAAAAAAAAAAAAGAAAAAAGAAAAAACCCAAGAATATGTATGAAAGTAAAAAAATAGCCAGACACAACAAAGTGAAATTTATAATGTTTGGCATCCAACAGAAATTGCCAGGGTTATAGGGGCACCTGGGTGTCTCAGTGGGTTAAGCCTCTGCCTTCTACTCAGGTCACGATCTCAGGGTCCTGGGATGGAGCCCCACATCGGGCTCTCTGCTCAGCAGGGAGCCTGCTTCCCCTTCTCTCTCTGCCTGCCTCTCTGTCTACTTGTGATCTCTGTCAAATAAATAAATAATATACTAAAAAAAAAAAAAAAGAAATTACCAGGGTTACAAAGTAGTATGAAAATACCAAATATAATGATGAAAATAGTCAAACCAACTCACAACTGTCACGGGTATTAGAATTAGCAGAAAAGGCTTTAAAGCAGTACTATACTTGTATTCCACATCATCCAAAAACTGAAGATATGAAAGATATTTAAAAACCCAGTCAAACTTATAGAAATGAAATTACGATGTGTGAGAAATACACTGGGTGGAATTAACAGAAGACTCTACATGATAGAAGAAAATAATCGTTAACTTGAAGATAGAGCAGTAAAAATAATTGAAAATGAAAGGCAGAGAGAGAATAGACTGAAAAAAATGGACATGACTGAGCTGTAGACCAATGTCACAGGCCTAATATACATACAATAGGATTACCCAAGTAAATGAAAGAGAACAGAACATATCTGAATAATGTTGTAGACAGAATTCTAACATAGCTCCAAGATTTCCCGATACCTGGTGAGTCCACCCGGAATAAGCCTTGGGGAAATGGATGTGGTAAATTTTATTCTCTTGACTAGGTTATGTTCTATGGCATAATTAACCTTAGGATGGGGTGATTATTCAGGGGGTCCTGCACCTAATCACATGAGGCTTTTGAAAGAGAGCCTTTTCCAGCTGCAAAAGGGAGAGCTTGAGATTTGAAGCCCAGGAAAGGTCTAACGTATTGGTCCTGGCTTAAAGACGGAGTAGCCATGTGGCAGGGAGAACAGGTAGCCTCTAGTTGCCGCAAGCATTCCCTGGCTGATGACCAGCAAGTAAATGAGAACTCGGTCCTAAAACCACAAGGAACTCAATTCTGCCAACAAAAAGAATGGTTTTGGAAGAAGATTTTGTACCCAGAGCCTCCAGAGGAGAACTCTGGCCAATAATTTAATTTCAAGGATGTGGAGGAATTGGAACTCTCATACACTGCTGGTGGGAATGTTAAATGATACGAGCCCTATGAAAACAGTATTCCAACTTTTTAAAAAGTGAAACATACACCTATCATATGGCCCAGCCATTCCATTCCTAATTATTTACCCCAAATAATTGACAGGATATGTTGTAACAAGTTCTGGTGTGTTATGGAAAGTTTATGTGTACAGTAGTGCCCCCTTATGCACATGGTATGCGTTCCAAGACCCCCAGTGGATGCCTGAAACCATGAATTATACCAAACCCTATGTATACTTTTGTTTTTTTTATTCATACCTACTTATGATAAGGTTTAACTTATAAATTAGTCACAGTAAGATATTAACAACAATCATAAAATAGACCGATTTAATTAACAATACACCATAATAGAAGTTATGCAAATGTAGTCTCTCTCTCTAAATATAATCTTATTATACTATCTTACTATATCTTACTATATTTACCCTTCTTCTTGTGATGGTATGAGATGATACAATGTCAAGTGATGAGATGAAGTGAGGTAGAGGATGTAGGTATTGTAGCCTAATGTGTTTTAGTGTTAGGCTACAATGGACCTTTTGACAGCATGTCAGAGGGAGGATCATCTGTTTCCACACTGTGGTTAACTGTGGCTAACTGAAACTCTACAAAACAAAACCACAGATAAGGGGGAACTATAGTAATAGTCATAACCTCTAAACAGTATGGAAATCCCATCACTTGGTGAATAGATAAGAAAATAACAAATCCTATTCTACCTATAGAGTGTAGTACTACTCAGAATTAAAAAATGAGGTGTTACTGATATATGCTAGATCATGGGTCGCTCTCAAAACAATACTGTGTGAAAGAAGCCAGGCACACACAAAAGGGCATATTGTATAATTCCAGTATATAAAATTCAAGAAAATGCAATTCGATCTCTAGTGACAGAAAAGAGATCAGTGGTTGCATGGGAATGGGAGTGTAACAGGTACTAGTGGAAGAAAGTCATTACAAATGTACATATGAAAACTTGTGGGTGATCGATTATATTAGGTAGATTGTGATAATCATTTACCAGGTGTCAATGTGACATTAAAATAGATCGAATTTTGAACTTTAGCTATGTGCAACTTGTCTTCAATTATACCTCAATAAAGCTGTTTTTTTAAAATTGAAGTATAATTGACATACAGTATTATATTAGTTTCATGTGTACGGTGTAATGATTCAACATTACTCTTTCAACATTTCAACATTACTCTTCAGATCCTGGTCTCTTAAACTAGGGCTGTGTGAAGGTGTGCTTAGGGTACTTGAAATAGTGGGAAGACTCTGAGTGTTCCCCCCACCCCGGAACATAAAATCTATTCAAAATCTGAGGAAATATATTACAAGGTAAGAAAAGTGTCTATTATAGAGGCAAATACAAAATCCCCACGAATTTATCCAACAAAATATGAGGTGTCAAACACATACTGAGATTGTTTTAGACAGTTTCTTTTTTAAATTACCAATACACTTTGGTATTGTAGACTATAAACCTGCAGGGACTTAACTGACATCTATGGGCTGTAAAGAAAGGGAGGACACCAAGACTGGTGAAAGCCAGAGAGAGAAGAGTTTGACTATCAAGGGAAGATTATCAGTGGTACCATATGGTCCCGAGGACCGTGATGACCGTGGATTTGAATTGGACTGGCAGCGCTGCACTACTGACTTCAGGTATAAATTGGTTGAAGACATTTTCACCCTTTTGGGGGTTGGGCAGACTATGAGTCCAACTCATCAGGGTGGAGTTGAGAACACAGCTCCTGGGCAGCAAGGAAGTGAAGCTGAAACCTGGTATGCAGGCTGAGCCAATACAGGCAAACATCATGGCTCTAGAGGCTTCTGAATTCTCATTATCTCATCCAACCAATGGGTCTGTTGCAGCAAAAGTAATTCTCAACTCCACTCACTTTGGGGGGGAAATTTCCTGCCTTAATCTGCATTTGCTAAACAATTTAGCCTAGGCAAGACCTCTGAATCATCACAATAAGAAGTGTAACGACTACCATCAACTGAGCTTTGAGGAAGAATAATAATGCAGGTGAAACGGAGAGGTTCTTTTGCCAATCAATTGTTCTTTAGTCTGCAGATACCCCTTTCTTGGAAAAAAGGCAGAAGACCTAGAGAAGGAAAGCACAGAGAAAGGCTGCAAATATCTCAAGAAAACACATGTCTTATTTTCACAATTCAAAAGAATGATGTACCATTTTGTCACTTTTTCTTGAGAGAGACCATTAATAAAATTAATAAAATTGAGAGTTACCGCCAAAGACTTAGTCATGAATTAGCCGTTAGAAAGAGACATGCCTAAATTGCAAATTACTTTTAAAGTCATTAACCACCCCAAACTTAATAAAGTGAAATCTTCACTCTGTTAAAGCGAGTAACAGATGTTGTTTTTAATGTTTAATGAAAAATATTTATCTGTTGCTATAATGAAATCCTGTTTCCCTGACCCTCTTTTTTTCCTCTGGTTAGGTTTGTTATGTTACATTAAAATGTCCTTTTGCAAGAATGATCAGTACTTTGTGTTTTTACAGTTACTCAGGCTCATTCTTAAATAAATGTTATTTTTCACGGAATTCTCCATAATGCGTATCTGAAGAGCAGGAGCAAGTCTATAGAAATCTGTGAGAGTAAAATGGAGAAATGGCGTTTTTTTTTTTTCTTCAGCCAACATGGAAGTTGAAGATCTGTAACCACAGAAAAGCATGTCTAATTAGTGCAGCTTCAAGCTATGAGAGAGACTGAGTTGGCAGCCGTGCTTTCTGTTGGAAGATATTTTCTTCTTCTTGGATTATTTAAAGGAGACTAATTTCTTAAAGCCCAAGGCAACAGGGCCACAAGCAGTAAGCAAAACTTGTATCAAGAGAATAATGGTATTTCAGTGTTGGGGAAACATACCCTCCTAGCCAGGAGGGAAGCCATCAGAACTTAAACTGCTGCAATCTGGAAGCTTCTCCTCAGGACATGTTTATGGCTAGTTTGTGGCTTTAAGTGGCATATAATGTGCCAAATGAGTGTCAGGTGGGAAGGTTTTGTTAAAAAACAATCTGCATGACTTAAGTGACAATAAAAGTACAAAAGGCAAACACAGAGGAAATGAACCCCACCCTCCGAAATAAAAAAATGAAAATGTTGGTAAGCCCTTCTACCAAGAGACAGAACTGGCTTCTATCCACGTAGATCTGAAGTGAATCATTACAGTATGTTACCTCAGTAGCTGGTGTAGATAGAGCTCCTTCTGATTTGAAAATGTGTTATTCCTTCTCAATTTCTTGTAATAACACAGAGAATACACCTTGATTTCACCTTCTAGTCTTAGAACTAGCTCTTGATCCTTTTCTTTCCAGCTCCAAGAAAGAAAAATAGCAATCAGGGAGAAAAAAAAAAATGAGAGAGAAGCATAAAACGTCAATTTACTCTGCCTGAAACATCTGCTCCCATAAGAAAGGAACACTTTCTCCTTTTAGATAGATCCTGGCAGATTGAAATATTAAATAATCAAAGTTTGCTCTTATCAGTTATATTGTGATGAAATGTCAAAAGTAATCTTATCCTTGACCATAAATGAAAAGATCATTACCTTCTGAGGAACTGTAAAGATGACCTAGAAAGGTGTGTGGAATATAAAGATATTATAGTTAAAAATGGACTATGGCTAACAATTCAGTTCTACAAATATTTACGGAATACAGCATCTATTATAGGCCAGGAACTATGTCAAGTACTTCAGGAAGGAAACACAAAGAGGGCTACAGCATAGCCCCTGACTCAAGGAAGCTTGAAGTTAAAAAAAAAAAAAAAAAGATCAGAACCAGCACATAAACTGTAATAGGCAAGTAAAGAATGCCTTTAGAGTTGTTCAGAGATGTTTAGTTGAGGATCTCTGAGGTTTGGAGAGAGACCAATTGGTCATTCATAATCGGTTTTATTGACTCAAGAGGACACTGCCCAGGGAAGGTTAAGGCTGGTGATCCAGGTTGGGAGAACAAATGAGCCAAAGCATCAAGTGAGAAGTATGGGGATACTTGGAGATGCCAGTTGGGATGTCAAATGTGAGAGTTATTGACAAGAAAATTATAATGTCATATATTTCTTCTACATACCATAATCATAGCTGGCGTATTTATTTTAAACTCTTTCAAAGGAAGAATGACATATAACCAAACAAATGAAGAAGCCATAGAGATGCATGAAATTTCCCAAAGTGACTGCTTCCTTGTAACCAGCATCTTGTTCAGTAAGTGATGTCACCAGCATCCAGAGGTTTTCCTCTCCATAACATCTTTTAGTCACACCCCCACTGACGGTCATTATCCTTATTCTGCCATTGCATCACTATCAATTGGTTTGGAACTTAATATAAATGAAATAATGTAGTATATACCTGTGTTTGGATTCTTCTACTGAATCTCCTCCTTTCTGTTCTACGTAACTGTAGTTTGTTCTGTCTTACCATTGATTAGTATTCGGTTGCATCGGCTTGTAGGGATCATCTGCTGTTGATGCTACACTTGAACATGTGAGGTTTCTGTTCTTAATCTTAACTTTTCATCGTATACATGACCTAAAAACAACTCAGTTTTAAAATGGGTAAACAAATGCAGTCACTGATTAATTTAAATATGTACACAGTCAAGTATTTATTATATTCAAGTATGACTACTGATCAGTAATGTTCCTTATTAGAGGAGTATCCGCTCTGATGAGAAGATTCTGGGGTGAATTGGGTCACTTCTATGTTCTCTTTCATTGCTTCTATTTTGTTTCATACACTGGCCTGTGTTGACTTTTCTTTGAGTTCTGTGCTATTGGCTGTGTTGGGTGGAGTTCCTCAGATGTACCGTTGAAAGACTCCGCATATAGACACCCCCCCCAGCCATTGATTAACTAACTGCTTCTTGGCTTTTCTGTAATCGTTTGGCTTCGCCCTTCCCCTGTTAGACCCTTCCCCCAGTTAATTGTTTAACCGCTCTCTTGCCCTTCTGTAACCGCTTAGCTTTTAGGGGGTGATACTGGTCTCCTGTTTAAACAGGATACCTTATGTGCATAGTCATGTAGGCAAGGGGGGTCGCCTAGGTACGTGGGCCTAGTCACGTAGGCAGGATGTTTCTCTGCTGAGTAATAAGGTCCAACTCCCCCTCCTCACTCCCCCTCCCCACCTTTCTCTTCGCTCGCCGGGGTCCTTCAAAGCCAATCTACAAACACCGAGTATGCCTTACATTCAAACCAGCCAATAAGAACCTTGTAACTATGTTTCTGCTTCTGTACGTATGCTTTCGCTTCCCCAAACCCCATAAAAAGGCCCTGAACAAAGGGCTGGCGCGCGAGTCTTCCTAAGACTTGATCGCCCGCAGGTACCTGTGTCAACTCAATAAACCTCGTGCTGTTTGCATCTGATCAGTGGACTCGGCTTGGTTTTTGGGTCCGGGGGTCTCCTCCTGAGAAGGGGTCCATTCCGGGGTGCTTGGAGCCCTAGGGGGATCTTTCACCGTCCATGTTATATTCTGGTGCATTTTTCTTTTTTTTTTTTTTTTTTTTTGCCCCCACTGAAAAGCCCTGGGACTTTTACTAACTATGTCATGTTAAAAAAAAAAAAAAAAATCCTTGCACTTGTTTTGTTTCCCAATTCTAGAATAACTCTGTTACAAATTCTTACTCTCTGTGATGAAAGGAAGTGTTATCTTCCTCTTGAGGAAGCTCTGCATTTTGAGCAGGAAAAACTAACTTTCAGGGCTGCCATCTGGAAGGTTTCTCACTCAGGAAACTTATACAAATTCTCTCTCTATTGTCCTCAAAAGGATCGTCCATCCCTGGATCTGTGACTCTCACCGTGTCTAGCACAGTTAATGTTTATCTGGGGGAAAATAGCAATTCTTAGGATCATCGGCAGAGCTTCCCATCTCAGTTACCAATTCTGATCATTACCTCCTTCAATCTCTGATATCTGCTTCTATATGCTTTTGAGGGGAATAAAAAGAAAGAACCAAGAAAATGGAAAAGGAAGAAGATGGTGCTTTTACTGTGCATTGTGTATACATTTAGAAATTCAGTAAGAGATTTGAAGAGTGCTGGGCATAGTACTCTGTGGGAGTTCCAAATACTACTTGTCCCTGTAGACTGAGATTATTGCTTTTTTTTTTTTTTTTTTTTTTCCCCCAGCTTTGGAGAACAAGAAAGGTAAAAGTTAGCAATGTGAGAAACTTGCCTGTTTTAATTTTTCTTGCTAGCTATTGTGAAGCTGTGAATTTCTGGGAAGCATTAAAGTTCATTTTCTACTGTCCATTCAAACTACAGTTCCATTGTATGTAACACACTCAGTGGATTCTATGACTACTGTATAAAAAAATGTATTAATCACTTGGGTGGAACTTACAGGTAATTTGGAACTTAAGTAGCACCAACAATACTTCCTTAAGGATATGGATAAAGGACAAGCATCTTTCTTTAGTAATTATTTTTATTAACATATAATGTATTATTTGCCCCAGGGGTACAGGTCTGTGGATCATCAGGCTTACACACTTCATAGCACTCACCATAGCATATGCCCTCCCCAATGTCCATAACCCAGCCACACTATGCACCCCGCCTTCCCCCCAGAACCCTCAGTCTGTTTTGTAAGATTAAGAGTCTTTTATGGTTTGTCTCCCTCCTGATCCCATCTTGTTTCATTTTTAAGGACAAGCATCATAAAGAGAGATAGTGTTGCAAATTTCAAGAGGTGGCAGGATTTTTTTGAAAGTAAATTTTATTGTAATATCCAGTTTATTACAGAAGAGCCCTTCCCCTGAATAAAATATCTCACATGATAACACTCAATATAATAATACCACTGTTGGAGAGGGTATTTTTAAAATTTCTAAACAATAAAGAAAGTGTTGAACTTTAATTTTTTAAGTGAAAATTAGAATAGAATGTTTATATATTTAATATCAATTGAATGCCCATTACTCAACTACTTACTTTAATTCCAGAAATGCTTATTGATGGTAGCTGATGTTTTTCAGATGTTGGGAATATAAAGTTAATTAAATTACTTTTCCTCTATTCCAAGGAGTTTATGGTATAACCTAGGAGGCATTGAACAAATAACTATCATTGTCAGACACATTTCGTGATGGAACTATATAGAAGTCAAAGGAAAGAGGATTTTGTTTGTTTTTTGTCAAACTTTTATATGTAAAATTTCCCAAAAATTTGAGCTGGATGGATTTGGAAGACAGGATGAGTTTTAGAAAGTGGAGGTTGGGAGGCAAATGCAGTCCAGAGAAAAACTCTATTTCACTCCTCTTCAGAGCACTCCTAAGAGGCATTATTTACCATAGTTCATGAAAGACATCGAAAAATCTCGGCACTGATTTCTGGCTAAAATCCATTGTATATAGAAGCCTGTTCCCTCTTCTACTCTATAAAAACTAAGGTGTTAGTCTGGAGGTGATTTATTTTAATACCATAATTTCTTTTACATAATAATTCACAGTTTCAAATTATCTTCAATTAGTCACCTTTATGCAAAACTCAAAATAATGTTATAAGGAAGAGGGTAGGCATCTTTATGTCCCTTTTCATATAGTGGAATTGCTTAGAGTGACAAAGAAACTGACTCCTGATCACCGCAGATTGACAGAGTAAAATCTAAATTGTTTTAACTCCTATGTGGTATTATTTTTGTGCATTCTCTATTTCTCAGTCTCACAGTTACTATGATAAAATTGAAAATCACTATGGTGTGTGTATTCTTATGTGGAGTTTAAGATCTCTTAAAACGTATAATTAATAACATTTGAAAAAACAAAGTCTTAATGGAATCCAATCAAAGAAGAATAGAGGGCATAAGCTAAAAAATGTGAGAATGCATGAGATGATACAGGAGACTTGGCAGGATATCTAAAAGAATTATCACATAGAGTTTCACTCTTTTAAGCAGGGAAACAACTTTTCAAGCAGCTTCATGACCTATTTCCTATACGCAGGCTGCACAAAATACACTCCCATGTCTCCAAGAAGCTTCGATGCTCTTTGAAAGCTGATAGCACTGCTGTTAGTTGGCACCTCTACCAGTTTTGGTAGGATTTAGCCAGTAAGTCATAATTGAAGAAAAAATCAAAGAATCCATGGGAGCTTATATTTAAAAGAGGGACGCCTTGAGAGAATATGTAACGTTATCTAGCCAAATTTAACCCACATGACCATGTTATATGGATGAGAAATAACTATATGTTTTGCAGTTTTGTTGGCTATCTCTGAGAGGTTGTGAAGGATACAATAAAGTCTCGTATGTATTGAGACTGAAAGGGAACAGGGAGAACTACTGAGCTGATCCAAAAATGTTCAAAAACCATAGTTAAATTAGTTTAGATGAGGTTGTAATTCTTATTGTTATCATGGATTTTATTTTCCTCTGACAAAGATGTAATAACACTGAATAGACTTTAAATGATATAAAGCTCCATAATATTTTCATTCTTCATATCTCATTAATTACTTAACATTATAATGAAAGCCAATCCATAAATGGAAATATAAAAACAGGCTACAGTGATGGACTATAAACCTTGCCTTTTGCTAAGTTAAATTTGGAGACAGTGCATATTTAAAATGCTTCAATAATTAAAGTTCAAGGAAAAGAAAATTTTTCAAAAATCAAGTTTAGTGCTTCCTACGTGGATGAGGTAGTAAGTTTGTAAAGCATCACACAAACTTTTCCTCTCAGATCAGCAACTTTTCTGGCATATCTTCCAAGTGTGTTTTGTCATATGGGCGCCATATTGGCTTTTTCTGAGAGACATGCACATGAATATGTGAGAAGAAAGAAAAATAAAGTACAAATAGGTCCCTGTTGTATTAAGTTTCCATACTGGAACCCCTGGGACCTGTAATTCCCAAACCTCATTGGGTATCAAAACAGTCTTAGTCATGATGCAGGTTTGGGAGGTGCCATCTTTTCCTACTGAATCAGAACGCCAGTGTTGGGTTGCCCATGAATCTTTATTTTTAGTATCCTCCGTGGTGATTCTCCTGCACAGTTAGATTTGAGAAACACTGTGATAAGATATGCATACCATATGTTAAGTGTGTATACGTATTTGACCCTGAGAATATTTGTAAATATTTGTAAAGTTTCTTGTGAGTTATAAAGTATATAAAAGAATGATTTTATGATAGATATCTTCCAACCCAAAATCAACATTGCAGTTAAATGCCACAAGGCATTACACACCTAGCGTAGTGCCTCTCAGTAGCTAATTGCATTGAAGGTAGTCAGCATGGAACTTACAAATGCAAACTTGATCACCACTTCCACACTGTACCTAAATGGGTACAGTGACCCACTGACCCACCCGTTGACTTCCAGGGGTGAAGAGCAGGTAACATCAACTCAGTAGTAGCCTTAAGAGTGCCTCTCCAAGTCTTTCATGTATCTTCATAGAGTTGATCACCATTGATTATGCTCTTAAAATTTTCCTAGGTACTGGGGCACCTGGGTGGCTCAGCAGGTTAAGCCTCTGCCTTCAGCTCAGGTCATGATCTCAGGGTCCTGGGATCGAGCCCCGCGTCTAGCTCTCTGCTTGGCAGGGAGCCTGCTTCCTCCTCTCTCTCTGTCTGCCTCTCTACCTACTTGTGATCTCTCTCTCCCTGTGTCAAATAAATAAATAAAATCTTTAAAAAAAATTTTTTTCTGGGTGCTCTTTTAAATATTGCCAGAATTATTTAATATCATCTCCCCAAAAGAACCATGGGGTGTGTGTTAATTAATCCACTTCATAGTCTAGAAAACTGAGGATTGCACAGGGACATCCAACTCTACTAACTATATATATTTTTTTAAAGATTTTATTTATTTATTTGACAGACAGAGATCACAAGCAGGCAGAGAGTCAGGTAGAGAGAGAGAGAAGGAAGCAGGCTCCCCACTGAGCAGAGTGTCTGATGCGGGGATTGATCCCAGGATCCTGGGATCATGACCTGAGCGGAAGGCAGAGGCTTAACCCACTGACCCACCCAGGCGCCCCCTACTAACTATATTTTTAAACCAGCAAGATAATAAAATCACCGCACAAATGTAGTCACTTGACAGGTAGCAATGATAACAAAATGTTGTCTTCATAAATATAGCTAAAATTATTAAGAGCAAAATACGTCGGTCCCACCTTCCTGACTACCAGAGTGTAAGGGATCCTTCCCCCCCACACACTCCCATTCCTCTGACACGCTTGGTTCAATGAGGGGAGCCTGCTGAGTTTGGGACTACATCAATCAGGAATTGTAGGGCCAGTGGGCATTAGAGACCTTCTATTAAGTTTTCTTATGAGTCACTAGTGAAGCATAGTAGTTTCCTGCCTCTGGCACTCAGTAGAAAAAACCAGAAACAACAGGCAATTTGCCCCTGTCACATAGATTAATCAAGAAAGGGGTAACCTTTGTATCTTTGGCTGGTGTCTGATAAGGGGAAAAGGGCATTGTGATAGATACTGGCAGGAATCTCTTCAATCATCTTTAACAGTCCTGGGACATAAGGCAAGAGGCTTAAAACTTTCATTTAAAACATTTTTTTTTTCTATTGAAGTTTCTGTAATTATTACCTGTGCTCCCTCTATCATGTCCTATTGTGAACAACTTCAAAGAAAAGAAGCAAGTTCTTTAGATCAAAGAAAAAAATTGACTGGGGGAGAAATGGATTGTCTTTCTACTAAACACATACACATATTCTGTTGTTATGGCAACATAAGATCTAAGAATGACACACCAAATAATATGGTACCAAGGCGCATTACTATCGTCAAATGTCACAGTAAATGTGCTTCAGCTTCTGAATATGACATACCAGGTTGTTTCCTGTTCCTTTCAGTTCTTTTACTTGAGGCCAAAGCAACTTACTCTAATGGGAACCAAATATCATCCATCACCCTTCTTAGTGGATGTTTCTTGCATGAAGAGATCCACTAAGTCCACTCAAGAGATACGCAGCAGGATGAAAACTGAGCTTGTTCCTAAGGGAACAGCTGCTTATCTTTTAAAACCCATTACATCACATCTATATGGAAGTATGTCCAACTGAGAAATTCATTTGTATATTTTTTATTTGCGTGGGTGCATATAACTTTGGATAGGCTAAATATTAGTAGACAAAGTAAATCACATTTATGTATATTTTACATAAGTATACAAACTTATGTATATAATTTATTACTTTATGTGATAAAGCCCAGATGGAATTTTACCATTTTTGGGGATGTTGCTACATGTTTATATAGAATAGCTTATTTATATATATGTATATATATGTACATGTATATATATATATATATACATGTTTATATATATATAGCTTTGTTTTTTATATTTTCTCTAATATGCTTACATGTATTAATGATTCATTCTCGATATTGACTTGCAACTTCATTGTGTGCCTTTGCCGATAGAAAGACCAAAAAAAGGAAAAAAGAAAGGTTAGGTTATAAGTCAACAGCAATTTTCTGTAAAAGAATATCGAGACATCCCGAGTGAAAGGTCAGACATCTAGGAGATCTTAGAGATGATGGAAAAAGATCACACATCTTAAAGAAGCATGTGAAGTACCGAACTCTAAACTGTGAGACTGAAATTGGCTTCAGGGACTGTTTCCTCTTTCATGTGGGAGCAGAAGCTGAATAAAAGGGAAGGGTGATGGTGGAGTGGAACCTGAGGCTTCAAAGACCTGTCCTTGGGTGTGGGTCACCCTCACGCCCCACTGCCCTTCTGTTGCTGATATTTTACCTTCATTCTGCACGCAGTAGGGTGGGGTTTAAACCAAGAATCTGTCTCCAGGAAGTGTAAATAGAGATTTCTGAATCATGCCAGTCCCTTTCCAAAGAGTCTCCTATGTTTATTCTTAGGAGCTCATTTAAACAGGAATAAAAAAAAAAAAAAATCCATAAAATAGCTATTCAGTTAGTGTCAGCTAATTCCACTGCTCTCTGGTCCCTATTTATTTGAAAAATGTGCCATCACAGTATATTTGTGATAGGAGTGAATTAAGGGTGATAATACTGAACATACTAATTTAAAATATATGCTAGAGCTCTTAGCTTAGTCAAACACATTTAATGTTTCTCTTCTCAATATTATTCTCACCAACTAACCATTTCAAGAAATAATTTAACACCGAGTGGTGAGCTCTACACTGATAAAGGACGTCTATCATCCCCAAAGCATTTGCTATCAGTTTACTTAGAGTATCTTAAAATGCCAAAGAAAATGAAATTCCAACCCAGTAATTTAGCCATTGTGCTAAATGTATTTTCTGATGAGATCGCAGCGTATTACTGAACACCAAATTAAAAAGTCGGTGAAAATGGATTAGAAAATAGAAAGATCGCAGAAGGAAGACAAAGATAATAGCACACTGAACATGGACTCCTGTGCATGTTGAAACAGTACTCTGCGTGTTATTTTTATTTAGAAGCCCTGTGTGCAATACAGCACAGCGCATGCAGGACCTGCCCATAGAAAGCAGACAGGGCAACATAAAACTATCTTGAAAACACCTACAAGACACCCCCCCCCACCCCAAAGGAGTTTACCTATCACTGATAAAAATGAAACATTGATTCAGGAAAGGTCCCAGGCACCCAGCTGTAGAGAATGTTGATTTCCAAGGTATGTATAGGGGATTTGAGCTTCATACCAGATGCTGAAATCCCCACCAACTTTTGAAAGGTTTCCTCTTGTATAGGAAGACAAAGGAGGGTAAGGCAACTCTTCTTATTTTTCATTTTTAGGTAGGACTGACAGAGGTGTGCTACGGTTCCTGTAGCTGTTACTGGTGAACAGTCATTAAGAATTTTAAATTTCGGGTGCCTGGGTGACTCAGTTTGTTAGGCGACTGCCTTCAGCTCAGGTCATAATCCTGGATTCTGAGGATCAAGTCCCACGTCGGGCTCCCTACTCATCAGGGAGTCTACTTCTCCCTCTGGCCCTCCCCCCTTTCATGCTTTCTCTCTCTTATTCTTTCTCTAAAATGAATGAATGGAATCTCTCTCTCTTTTTTTTAAAGAACCTTAGTTTCAAAACACCCTCCCTCATGAATCATGAGGTCCTCACACTACGAGAGGGGTTTTGGAAAAGTTCCCCTAACAGAACTAGAAAGAGCACTGCCCACAGACACACACACAGAGGATTGATTTTGTTATTCCTTACATTCATTTATTGGTCTATTCTACATGTTGAATAAATAACTAAATATGAGGAGAAGCAACACTAATATGTATTCAATATGTAAATGTAATTATAAAAGAGGGATGATCATTTTAGTGGTTTATATCCTTGAGTTTCTTGGCCATGGAAGCACATATTACCTCCAGCAGGAAAAAGAATCCTAAGAACATCGATTTGCTTCTATAATAATTGCTTAGAAATATCAACCCATGTATAGTCCTATATTCAACTACTGTCTTTTCCATTCATTCAGTTTTGTGTTTTCTTTTTTTTTTTTTTAAGATTTTATTTATTTATTTGACAGAGATCACAAGTAGGCAGAGAGGCAGACAGAGAGAGAGAGAGGAGGAAGCAGGCTCCCTGCTGAGCAGAGAGCCTGATGCGGGACTCGATCCCAGGACCCTGAGATCACTACCTGAGCCGAAAGCAGAGGCTTTAACCCACTGAGCCACCCAGGCGCCCAGTTTTGTGTTTTCTTCTCATTTCACTTTCCTTCTCTCCTAAAACTGCTTGTTCTCTCTGAACCTTCTTGCTTTGTCTTTCTCCCTCTCTCTTGTGTTGCCTCCCATGTATATTTTTCTCCCATTCCTATACTCTGATTTTCTTCTAACGCCATTCCACTTTCTATGGCACTCAGATACTCTCCCTCTTGATTATCAGTTCTCTTTTGTCCTTATGTTGATCCTCATCTCTCATTCATCTTTTTGTCCTCTGATCTTTTTCTCCCTCTATGACAATTCTATGTTCCTCGTATAATGACGTTTTGCCTTTTCTCATATTTTAAGATTTCCTTTCTCCTTTCCATGATTATTCATTTCCTTTGTTTCTCAGCTAGTTACTTTTGTTTTGACTCCCTCCTCTTCTCTATTTTGTCCTCACCTTTCTTCTCTATTCTTATGAGGGAATAATCAACTTAGATATAATATCTTGGGTTTTGTTTGTGTTCTATAGGAATGTTTCCCATTCATTAGTTCTGCTCTCTGAATAGTCTCCTTTGTAGATGTTGGAAGTGATGTTACTAATCTCTCAGTCCTTACACTTTCTCTTTTTATTTTTTAAGCTTATTAAGTAATCTCCACACCCAGTTTGGGGCTCCAACTCACAACTGTGAGATCAAGAGCCACAGGTTCTTTTGAATGAACCAGTTGGGAACCCTGGGACATTTTCTTTCATAAGGTAGCCTAGGCATGATTTTTTTCTATATATGTCCTTAGAAGCATTATTACTCTACATTTCATATTTCAGCTTATATTTGAATGACTTAATAATCCCATATTTTCTTACCTCTATTTAGAGGTTGATTAAATTCTATCACAATTTCTTCTTTACCACACTGCCCTTATATACTCATCGATTAAATAATATAACATAATTCAGAAATTAACTTAATAACACAGTAAGTATAGAAATGCTTTTGTGTGTTTGAATAATATACCTTTACTTTTATCTTCTGTTGATTAGATTTTCACTGCATAATGAAGTGTCTCTGTTGAAGGTCACCCGTGCTATTCATTAACTGATACTTTTTTGACTTATAAACAAATTTAGGGGTAATTAAAAATTGGCTATTTAATTCTATCATTTATAAACATCCATCACACATTTTTTGAGCGCTAAACTCTGTAGTTGTCCTGAAGAAAAACATTGAACAAAAAGAAAGATTCTTATGTGTTAGAAAAAATAATAATGAAAGAACTAACCACATAGAGGTATGGTTTTTAACACGGTAACTGGTGTGCAGTATATGGAACACCAAAAACACGTAAAGATTGAGTTCAATTTAATCAACTTCAGGGAAGCCTTCCCTGATCAAATGGAAATTGAGAGGTTATAGGAAGAGTGGGTGTTACGAAATGAGGAAGTGTCTTGTGAATTTTTAAAAATATGGACCCAGCATATTTTTAAGTTAGTTTAAATTAGGTTTTAAAAATTATTTTGTCACTACCAAGAATTGGGTCTTTTACTAACACTATTTTTCATATGTATAAATCAATTTATATTTAAGTAATTTTCACTTGATTATCACAAAATTTTTCTTAAATAATTACACTACTTTTATTTTTATTATGTTATATTACAATGATGATATGCATTCTATTTTCTTTTCGTGCAACAAATTACCATAAAACAGTGGCCTAAAAAGGTACATAGGTCAGGAGTCCTACTGATGAGGTCCAACAGGATAATCCCCTGTCTTATTAAATTAGTAATTTCATTGTGGAATTGATACCCAGTATATTCACAGGTACTGCCTACAATCAGTGAGAGGACATTGTCCAAAGTATGTACACCAGGTGACAGGAAATGTGGAAGCCACTTTAGAATTCTTTTTAATGGGGGAGCCACAAGAAGTAGAGTGAGAGTTCTCGGCTTAAAATCAGTATTCTTCATAACATGGGGAAATACTCAGTCATATCTATCTTTTTTATAAAGTCTCCTGTTAAACAAAAATATACTTATATTTTATTAAATACATTTTGGCATCTTTTGAGATGATGACAGTTTTTACTTCCTTGCCTCTGAATTTTATATATTACAGATTTAAGAAAACTAATTACTGGGTCACTTGATTGGCTCAGTAAGTATAGCATGTGACTCTTGATCTTATGATCTTGAGTTCAAGTCCCACATTGGGACTTAAGAAAAAAAAAAGTAATTATTATTTTGATAATTATTTTAACTGCATTTGATAAGGTTTTTGCTTAGTTTTTAGGAATTTGAATTAACAAGTATAAATAATATCCTATAATTTCTGAGTTTTTGTTATATTTTATGTTCTTTGTTATTGTTCCTTGATAAAATTGAGAAACCTTCCATCTTTCTCCTATTTATAAACAGATTATATACTACTTTTATATCTATATGTAGTCTGCTCTTCAAGTTTCAAATATCTTTTTTATCTTTTGGTATATCTTTTCTTATTTTTATTTTGGTTCTGTGTGTTTTATTTCTTTTAATTCAATTTCTTCACATGTATATCAGTTACCTGTACAATTTAATGCTCTGGAACAAACCAAAAATTTCAGGGGCACACAACAATAAGCATTTGTTTAACCTGTGAGTTGGCAACTTTTAGTTGATCTGGGTTTGGTCACCAAGGCAGGTTTTCTGACTTTGGTTGGGTTTAGACACATGTCTAGAGATTGGTTGACTGTTGGGTGATCTAGTACAGCTGTAGCTGGGACAACTGGGGCAATTAAACTCTATTCCATGTAACATTTTTTTGTAATATGCTAGACCAAGTGTGTGTTCATGACCATGGCAGAGGGTAAGAGCAAGAATGGGAAATCGTGCAAGCACGTCAAGACTCTGCATGCATTACACTAACTCCCATCGGACAAAAGGAAACACATGTTCATACCCAAATGGAGTGGTAAGCCCTGATAGTTTACATGACAAAGGACTCAGATATGAGCAGGGTTAAAATTCAACATCATTAATGTAGTTAATCTTCTGTAACAGATAAATTTAATAATAATAATAGAAACTCAATTTCAGACACCCATAGTAAGAGCCAAACTGATTATTCATTTTAGTTTACTCACTTAAGGTTTACAAGCCTATCTATTCTTATTAGAATTGGATATAAACTCAGATTAAAAAAAAATTATTCTTGAGCTTTCACTCCCCAACTCAAAATACTCACTGGTTCCTCATCTCCCTCAGAGTAAAACTGAAAGTTCTTTTAAGGGCCTCCTAGGTTTTTATACTATTCCTCTGCCATTGAGCTTATCTTCTACTTCTCATCCCTATCCATACTCTACTTTTGTCAAGCTAGTTTTTTTTTTTTTAAATTTATTTATTTGACAGACAGAGATCACAGTAGGCAGAGAGGCAGGCAGAGAGAGAGGGGAAGCAGGCTCCCTGCTGAGCAGAGAGCCTGATGCGGGGCTTGATCGCAGGGGCTTGATCGCAGGGGCTTGATCCCAGGACCCCGAGATCATGACCTGAGCTGAAGGCAGAGGCTTAACCCACTGAGCCACCCAGGTGCCCCTCAAACTAGTCTTTTAATTACTCAGAAATGCAAAATATGAACAGTTGATTCTTGAACAATGAGCAGACTTGGGGTACCCACCCCTCACGCAGTCAAAAATCCATGTATAACTCTTGTCTCCCACTTAAGTGCTAAGAGCCTACCAATGACTGGAAAACTTACATACTGCATTCTTACAATTAAATAAGCTAAAGAAAAGAAAATGTTAAAAAAAATAATAAGACAAAATACATTTACGGTTCTCTAATGTATTCACTGGAAAAAAATTCACTTATAAGTGGACCCATGTAGTTTAAACCTGTATTATTCAAGGACCAACTATAGCACCTTATGGCTTTTGCATTTGCTATTGGCTCTTTTGAGAACACCCTTTCAACAAATTCAAATTCTACTCAAAATTCCTTTTCAGGGACACTTTCCATCAGTACTTTTGCTGCTTTATTTTTCTGTGTAACTTTTATGACAATCCAGTATACTATGTTTTACTGTTCTTTAGTTCATAGTGTATCTGCCATGACTTACAATCTCTGTTAGGAAAGAGATTTTAAAAAGAGGAAGGAAGGAAGGAAGGAAAAAGGGAAGGAAGAATGGGAGGGAGGAAGGAAAGAAAAAAGAACAGAAAAGGAAAGAAAAGAATGAACAATCGGGAGGGAGGGAGGGAGGAAGGAAAGAAGGAAAAGGAGGGAGGAAGGATGGGAGGGGGAAGAGAGGAAGGGATGTCTCTCTACTTTGTTCACCACAGTATATCTAAAACGTAGAATTCTGAGACATAGGTACTCATATTTTTGAATGAATGTGTGTGTCTATAATAACATAAATCAATCTGTTCTTTTAGTTTGGTTCAAGGTTTTATGAAACCTACATACTTCCTTTATACAAAATAAGTGACCCTACCTTAAATCCTGGCCATAATTATCAAACAAAGCAATTTGAGAAGAAAATAAAATGTTTTACAAATGAAAGACACATGTAAACATCATCATATTTTTCTGGGCATGTGGTCCTTTACCAAATATAGTTTGTGCTGTATCTTAATGAACTGCCTAAATAACTCTGCAGATGCCAGGTTCCTATTCCACAAATTTTCAGAATTAAAATTACTAAATTGGTATTATGACCTTCAATTATATTAAATCAAGAAGGCATTAAGGCCTTCAAGCAACAGCAATTGAATTATGTTCCAGGCACTCTGCTGGAAGTGGGAAAAAAAACAAAAAAGAGAACAAAACATGTTTTCCAGCCTCAGGTCTAGATCATATTACAGGATTTTTAAAGTAGCTTTATCATGTGTAAAAAACAAACTTATAAGAACTCACTGAAATTATTATTAAGATATTTTATTTATTGAATCCCATTTCTCATCTTCTGTATTAATTAAAGCTTTTGGTTACTTTCATCCACTACTATGTCTGTTTCATTATCTTAGGGAATTCTGCTCTCCACCTACCCCCCAATTCCATTTTATATTCATTCTTTTTCTTGTTCTTTGTTTGTTGTTATCATTCTCAGGTGTCCTGTAAGTCTCCAAGTTGGGTTGAACACAATTATAGCACTGTCTTACCTTTTCTTCCAGTGTCTCAAATCCTTCGACATTACCCATCCTCTTTTTACACTTTTCGAGTTTTTACATTTTGACTTCTAGTCACAGAAGCTTATCTCTGTTTCCTCCCATGACTACTAAAATGATACTGAGGATACAAAATGGAATAAACCCACAAGGACAAAGATTATGGGAAAGAGTGGCAGATACGTTGGAGGAGTGATAATGAATTCAGCTGGGTAGAAGACCTAAATCTCAGATGCATAGACAGGAGAATACTGAAAATGAAGCCAGTTGTTCCATGACAAGGGACTTTTAAAAGGTTTGGGGCTTGGAGATATCAATTCCTGGAATAGTAAGAGGAGTGAGTATAAGGCTTTATAAAAACAGGGTGAGGGCGCCTGCCTGGCTCCGTGGGTTAAACCTCTGCCTTCAGCTCAGGTAATGATCTCAGGGTCCTGGGATCGAGCCCCACTTCGGACTCTCTGCTCAGGAGGAAGCCTGCTTCCCCCTCTCTCTCTGCCTGCCTCTCTGCCTACTTGTGATCTCTTTCCCTCTGTCAAGTAAATAAATAAAAAATTTAAAAAAATTTTTTTTAAAATATATAAAAACAGGGTGAGTATCTGCAGTTCTATGTCTGATCATCCCATAACCCCACCTACCTAGTTGAATGCCGCCAAGCAGAAGACCAGAGGTTTCATTTTGGAAGAATTTAATGGGATGGAAATAGCATTGATAGACTCAGGTGTGTTGGGAAACAGTATATGTGACTGAAAATGGAGATTTCATGAAGGTCTTGCATTCCTGGTCCCCCTTGTTCTTAGAATGGCTGAAACTGGATAACCACAGGCAAAAATACCATTACATTGCTAAAGAGGTGCCCCCTTCTTCTTGTCCCAGTTAGTCACTAGACAGTGAAACTCATCTGTCAGCAATCCTCAATGTGCTTGCAGAGCTAATAATGACTCTTCTGTATGAACAGACATCAAGTATAATAGATGGTATTATTGCCAAAATATCCACTAGACCTCTCCATGAGACATATTCTTTGGAGGATAACTGTTTCATCCCATTGACATAAACCTTGTTCATGTGATTTGCTTTGGCTAAGATGAACAGAAGGGATGGATGCTTCCTCTGAGCTCAAGTTGTACACTATCATGTGGTTTCATTATTTGTATTTACCTTCTGCAGTCAAACCAACAATTCATGGCAAAGTAACAGGTACCTGGGTGGCTCAATCCATTAAGCATCTTCTTTCAGCTCAGGTCATGATCCTAGGGTCCTGGGATGGAGCCCTGCATCCATCGGGCTCTCTGCTCAACAGGAGTCTGCTTCTCTTTCTCCCTCTGCTTGTGTTCTCTCCTGTCCTCTCTTTCTCTGTCAAACAAATAAATGAAATCTTTTTAAAAAAAAAAAAAATACAGTGGGGAGTGAGAAAACAGAGAAGAAAGGCAGAGTAAGAAAATTTTGATAAGAGAAGTACATGAAATACTATATTGAAAATGCCTCTCAAGCACTCAGGGCAATGGATGAAAGCAGACTCACAAAGACATACCATGACATTTCAGAACAGCATCAGTTAAGAGATGATCCTATAAGATTCTGGATTAAAACCAAATCATGACCACCATCACCACAAGCCACTTAATAAATAGCATTGGGAAGAAGAATGGAAATAGACTTCTCTACAGCCATACTGAAAACAAGAAGACCAGGGTGAAATGACCCTCATAGTCCTTCAGGAAAATCTACTTTAAAATTCTGTACACAGCCAAAATGTTAATCAAGTATGATGGCAAAATATATATCTTTCAGGGCTTCAGGTACTTAGAAAATAGACCATTTGTAAACTTTTTTTTTTTCTTAAGAAAATTAGTTACGGATGTCCTGCAAAAGGAAGCTTTCAACCAAAACAGGTGATTCAATAAGCAATTCATCTAACATAGAAGGAAGCTGAGTGAAAATGCAGGTGCTAGATGAACAGCAGACATAGAGAACCATCACACTGAATTGGAACAGATGGTTGAAGGGATCCAGGAAGGTTTCCGTGAAAATGGGAGCATTGAGATTCTTTATTTTTAGAGAACGCTTAGAGGGTATTGCTGATAAAGCAATTGGGGAAAAAAACAACCATTCATTGAAATCTAGCAAGTAAAAAGCAAACAAATACATATATAATATATTTATATATAATATATGAAATTTTAAAAATTATAAGATAAAAAGGATCTGTATACTATGCTGCTATTTGACTTTATAGTATAAGTGAGATTATAATTCATGCTAATGAATGCTGATTTTTTTAAAAACTAAAACTTTCATATAACTATGTAGGAAAGATAAAGATAAATTCTGTCTATAGTTAATTAATTCATAATATGTAAAATTTGTAAGTAAATTAGTATATATTATTTTACTTAGATACTTAAATACTTAAGAAAATGGATAAAACAGTTAAAAGTTACGGTCTTTAGAGAACAGAGTTAAGGAATTATAATAGAGATGGCTTCATTTTATAAGTCTTTCAGTATTGTTTAATTTTTAAACCATGCACATTTATTGTTTAATAAAAATATCCAATAAAAGACAAAATATCTTTTAAAACTGATAATATGAAATATTAATGCTTCTTTAAAAACTTACATGCACATATTAAGTGCAAAATAGTTGACATTATTTAACATTTTGTGATGTAGAATGTTCAAATTTACTTTTATTAATAAACAATAAATGCTTCAAAATGCATACAATTCTCAAGCATTACTACTTGTCAATGATCAGTGAATTCATTTAAAATTGACCAAAAAGATGTTTGTTAGAACCCTGTTTTGATCACAGAAAAACCAGGCTTACCTAAAACATGAGGGAATATGCTTGAGCTTTATTTAGCCATATAATGCTTTAATAAAGCTTTCATAAAATGAGATGTGCTGTACAAGATAAACACCAGGAAAACGGGTGACACAAAGGAAAAGCCAATATTTCAAATATATTTTGAAATATCCAATGATGCAGTACACAGTTTACCAGAAACTAACAATAATAAAAGCATACATGATATATGACTAGCAAGCACTGTACTCCCAGTGAAAGCAATTATGAAAGAAGTCCCTACAGACTGTTTGTAATAAGCACACAAAGGAATTTACGATTGAGAAGAGACTATTGTAGAGTATGTTACTATTCTAGCAATGATACATACTGAGATTTAAAATAAGAAAAGGAGCTATGCTGGATCTGAAAGTAATACCCAATCTGAAAACATAAGTGGCTGTATTCAGGTAATATGGACCTTAGGCTTGTGTTGAGAACTCTTCAGAGAGCCCTCGTAGAATGTCACAGCCTGATTTCTCCTCACTGATGACATTTAGTTCCCCTTACGTTCATTACTCTTCTCACTGCACAGTGAGAGCCTGCAGGACGGCAGAGTCCTTAATGTCAGCTCCTCGTTCCTTGGCATCTAACACAAAACCAATAACCAGTAACAAATCTGAGTGGCCAAGGGAACACATCACTGTTAATGACAGTTCACGAAACTCAGGCTAGCAAAAGTGGATCTTCCGAGAACTGGAAAAAAAATAATAATAATAAAATAAATAAAGCAATCCATAAAACAAAAACTACCTGCCTTTGTTAGAAATCTTAATTTGTAGGCTTTTAAGCAAATTCAGTCCAAGGCAGTGATTTCTTTGCCCAAGGTAGATTTGATTAACTCAGTCCAGGGTCAAAGATCTAGCTCTGCGTTCCTCTCCCTTTGTAGGTTTTCTTGCAAGCATGAAGACTGGGAAAGGGGGAGACAAGGTGGAGTTGTTTCCTACATTCCATCTGCTTCTGAGTCCAACTCTATGTAGCTCCCATTATCCTTCATGTCGTTCTCACAACACGTGCCCAGTGTTGGTTTTGACAGATGTCACTTTCAGCGGCATGACACGAGAGACCTTGTGACCATGCAGCTAGTCCCTGCATTCCCAGGAGGCAGTCCACACAGTCACCTGCATCCACCTTTTCCTACCTGTCCTTCTTTTCAGGATATGACAGTAACTCCAGACCCTCATAACATTCCCATACCAAGCAGGGTTCACAAGCATGGCAAGGTGAGCTCTTTCCTTCCATCACAGTTTCGATCCAACATTACAACTCAAGTTACCGGGTAAAAATACTCTCCGCTCCAAGTACTTGCTATAGAATCTGAAAAAGTGACTTAATTACCTTTGATAGCTGAGATGGTATTTGCTGGTTATGAACACACTACCATTTGTTTGACCATTCATCTGTGGAATGATATCTGGGTTGTTTACAGCTTTTGGATATCAGAAATAGACTGTTGTGATCATTTGGGTACAAGCTTTGCGTGAAGCTAAGTTTTCATTTCTCATGGGATAAATTCCTACAGGTGCAATTTCTGGATTACAGAGGAGTTTCAAGGACTGTTAAATTTATTCTTAATACGTGTTTTTAGCTACACTAGTTCCTAGAGTGCCTGTACAATTTTATATTTCCATACTCTCCTGAATGAGAGATCCAGATTCTCTTCATGTTTAGCAATATTTGTGCTTGCGACTGTATTTTATTTTAGCCATTCTGATAGGTATGTAGTGATACTTCATTGTGGATATAATTTGTGTTTCCTTAATGGCTAATGATGTTGAAAACATTTTCATATGCTTTGTTGACATCTTTATATCTGCTTCGGTGGCCACTTGTTCATAGCATTTCCTTTTCTTTCTGACATCTGCAAGATCTGTAGAGATAATCACTATTTTATTCCTGATATTGATCATTTGTGCCTTCCCTCTTTTTTCTTTGTCAGTCTTATTATATTTGTTAATTTTATTTGCTGTTTTTGAAGAACCAGATTTTTATTGATTTTTATTACCTTTTAAATTTTATTTTATCTTTTTATGAATGTTTTATGATACATCTTTTTCTAAATTTTTACTTTAAACATAACTATAGCATTATATTTAAAATGAGATTCTTGAATTTGGGTTGTCCTTATTAGTCTATTCTCTTAATGTTTCTCTTAAATTTAGATCATTTACATTATTGGAATGTTTAACTCTTCCATTTTATTTTTTGTTTCCTATTTGTTTTCTTTGATTTTTACTTATTTTTATTTTTATTTTTTTTGGTCTTCCAGGGGGTTACATGGATAGTTTTTAGAATTCTATTGTGATTTATCTACTGTGTTTTAGAGTATATCTCCTTGTATACATTATTATTATTTTGGTTGTCCTAGGCATTATAAGTCCAACTTATCACAGTTTATGGATGTCAGTGTTTTACCAGTTCAATAAAGTATGTCATTTTGCCTCCGTTTAAATTCCTTTTCCCCTTTATAATTATTTTTAAATATATCCACTACCACATTTAGATAATGTGTTAGAATTTTTGCTTCAGTGGACACTCATAATTGAGAAAAATCAGAGGGAGAAGTAAACTGTCTTGTGTTTACTCATTCTTTACTCTTTTCTTGTTCTTTCTTTATTGCTTTTTTATCATTACTATTTAAAAAAGTTCCTTTGGCCACTCTGTTAAAGTAAATTGGCTGGTAACAATTTTTTTAAAAAAATATCTTGACTTTACCTTTATTTTCACTGCATGTAGAATTCTGTGTCGGCAATTCTTTTTTTCTTTTTTTTTTTTCCTAGCACTTGAAAAATTTCATGCCACTTTCTTGTGACCTCCTGGATTTTTAAACAGAAGGATACTTTTGTTCAATTTTTTCTTACCCTGTGGTAAAGTATCATTTATCTCTTGAGGCTTTCAAGATTTTTTTTTGTCTTTAGTTTTCAGAAGTTTGACCATGATATACCTTTGCAGGAATTTCTCTCATTTTTCTTATTTAAAGTTCACTTAACCTTCTTGAATCTGTAAGTTTATGCCACTGGACAAATTTGGAAAGTTTTTAGCCATTATTTCTCCAAATAATTTTTTAGGCCTATTCTTTAATCTTCTTCTTTTTGCAGGCTCTGGCAACATGAATGCTTGCTCTTTTGTTATAGTCCTGCTGGTCTCTATGGGCCTGTTCACTTGTGTATTTTTCCAGTCTAATTTTACCCTGCTGTCCAGATTGGATGACTTAAGTTGTTCTCTCTTTGGATTCACTGGTTGGACGCTTCTAGTGGGTTTATTTATTTATTTTTTTCAGTTGTGTTTTTAGTTCCAAAATTTTCATTTGATTTTTCTTTATGATTTTTATTTCTTTGCTGAAACATTTTATTTTTTTCATTGTTTTTCAACTGTTTTTTAACTGATCTTTGAAGTACTTTTATGACAATTGCTTTAAAATACATGGCAGATAGTTCTGAAATCTCTGTATTCTTGGTGTTGGCATGCATTTGTTATTTTTTTTCTATTAGCATTTCCAATGATGGGTACTTTTTTATTATTAAAATCCTCAGGACACCTGCGTGGCTCAGTCGGTTAAGCATCTTCCTTTGGCTCTAGTCATGATCCCAGGGTCCTGGGATCAAGTCCTGCATCAGGCTCCTTGATTAGCTGGAGCCTGCTTCTGTCTATGCTTGCCGCTCTCCCTGCTTGTGCTCTCTCTCTCTGACAAATAAATAAATAAAATCTTTAAAAAATAAATAACAAATAAATAAAATCCTGATGAAGTTTATGAAATAATTCTTATGAATTATTATACTTCTATATACCTTTTTGGACCCTTGATAGAACAGACTCTTGTTGGGGTTTATTTTACTCTCATCCATTGGTATTTCTCGGTTGCCAGTTTCATGATACTGTTCCTTGGATTCCAAGCTTCCTAGATAGCCTACCTTCTTCTCTCCACCTTCCAGAACATTTTAGTCTGCTAGGATGGCCATAGTAAAATACAATAGGCTGGCTTAAACAACAAAATATATTTCCTCACAGTTTTAGAGGTTGGAAGTCCAAGATCAAGATGTTGGCTGGTTCTGTTCCTCTTGTGGCCTCTCCCTTTGGGTTTCAAGTGACTGCCTTCTTGCTGTGTCTTTGCTTGGCCTTTTCTCTGTGTGTTCAGTGCATCCCTGTGTCAGATTAAGGCCTTACCCTATCGTAGAGTTTCATTTCATTTTAATTATGTCTCTTTTACCTTTCTCTCTCCAACTGTAGTCACATTGTGGGGTTAGGGCTTCAGTACAAATTTTGGGGATGTAAATCAGCTCATAACACTCTGCCTTCTAACCAAAATTCATGTTCTTCTCATGTGGGAAAATCATTTGCTTCCATCCTATCAACCCCAAGTCTTATCACGCTCCAGCATCAATTCTAAATCCAGAGTCTCATCTAACTATCATCTGAGTCAGTTATGGGTGAGGCCTGAGGTGTGTTTCATCATGAGATGTGGGTGAGACCTGAGGTGTGATTTCATTCTCTCCACCTGCGAACCTATGAATCCAGACAAATCAGGCTTCCAAATTACAAAGGTAGAACAGGCATAGACATTCCAATTTTAAAAGGGGCAATCAGAAGAAAATGGCCACAGATCCCAAGCAAGTTCAAAACCCAACTAGAAAAATTCTATTAGATCTGAAAGGTATAGTTCTCTTTGGCTCCATGTTCTTTCCCCTGAACTCACCCAGGCGGGTATCCCTCCTTTCTGTATGTCCCATGATTGGATGTAAATGGGTGCTCGGTAGAAATGTGTTGGGTGGATGTTACTTGCATGTTGCTTGGAATATCTCACATCCTACCCAAGGAATGCCAGGAAGAAGCTTGAGAATATAGTTTGTCATGGGTTGTGTATTGCTCTTCTTCCAGATGTTTGCCAAAGAGGGAAAGAAATGATTGTTTTTTCCCTCCTGTAGTTTGTTACTGTTGAAACATAGATCTGTTACACTTAACAGAGGAGAAGTATGTAACATCTTCCTGAATGGTATTTCAATTTCAAAAATATCGTAATGATATTTTGCATGATGTTGTATTTAGGAAAAGAAAGGAAGCAGGGGTGGAAGGAAGGAAGGAAAGAAGGAAGAGAATGAAAGAAAGTTAGAGAAGCTATTGCAGGGTCTGATGTCTCTTATGATATAAAGGAAAACCAGTGTGAACCAAACTATAATCTTGGCTCATTATGCAAACAGTCTGAAAAAAAAGTTCTATAATCCTGCATGTCCTGAATTCCTGGCTGAAAATCTGTTAATACTTAAAGAATAAGGAAACAAACTTGTGATTTATAGCAATCATTTTTCTTCGGGTAGTCAAAGACCATGTTTGGGATTGTGTTGTTTTCTTTCTGACGAGACCGTTTACAAAGCTCAAATTTTCAGTGTGCTGGAGGGTTATTAAATATTATATTTTAAGTGTGAGAAAGTAAATAATTTTAGATTATAGATTTTATAATGTTTCTCAATGAAATATATTCTAGGTGAGCTCCAGCTATAGAACTCCATCTAGCTTCCTGAAAAATATATATCCCTGTGTAATATCCCCGTGATTGTCTCCTCTTCCATATAACATCTTATTTCCATGACCCTGCTGGCAGACCTTTTTCTCACTTCCAGTAGGATGTTTTCTTCTGCAACCTGGAATCTGATAGGTCTTATAGAAGGACATAGGTGGAGGTTTCTGCCATGACATTAGGAACTCAATTATACAAAATATGACACCTCACCTGCCATCTTAGACATGCCTAGCTTTTCATTTGTTTCAAAATTGATCAGTATTGATTCCAAAACACTATGGCCTCTGACCCTGATGCCACTTCACTTAGTGAACATATTTTCATACCTGCTCTCTTAAACCCTGTTGGGTTGGTGAAATTTCCCCCTTACCCTTTGAGTCCTTTGGCTGATGTAATAAAATTAACATAGGACAGATTCACAGTAGGAAAACAAATTTAATTATATACACATGGGGGACCCATAAGACTATGAGACCTAAATTGACCAAAGTAGGCAGCTTTTGTACACCCTTTAGACAAACAGTGAATTAATGAAGAGCTGCAGAAACAAAGAAACTTGGATGTGGGTACTAATTAGTGAAGAAATTAAGCCAAGTTTGTTTACATAGAATCCTTGGCCCCCAACTCCCTATCTCTGGCAATCAGGATGTCTCCCTACCTCCTGGTGCAGGAGGGTACCTTTACATGGGAGATTTATTTCCTGCTTTCAGGGCAACTGAGAGGAGGGTCAGAGTGTCCTTCTTGTACCAGCTCTTTTTTGAGTGACTTTAACTCAAAATAATCTATATGCCAAAGTGGCATATTTTGGTGTGGCCTGTTCTGTACCCCATCAATGCACACTTCTGGCTACAGATGTAGGGATATCTGATTGTTAAATAGACTCAGAGTGATTGGCACTGATGAAGCTCTCTGATTTAACTGTATTTCCATACTTGGGTCAGCCTTTCCTATTATATCCCAAATGGGCATTGTGCAGTTTAAACCTTCATCTTTCATTTAAAGTGTAAGAATGGAGAAAATGTTGAAAATTCTGCTGATTCTTTTCACTTGCATGGTAACAGCCACCTGTTTAGTTTTTCTGACACTTTATTTCTTGAGTTGTCATTTTGGTAAAATCGTCCCACTTTCAGTTCAATATTAAAACTCACTTTCATCAATGTAATTGTTTTGTTTCATCTTTATGGAAAGTTGTAATTCTTGAAGCTATCTCAATCCCTCCTATCTCCTTTTTATTCATTTTATTCATTTTTCTGGGCTCTTGAAAAGGACAAATGTGATTGTGCTGTGAAAATGTTAACATGATTTATACATGCATACCTGCTGCAATTATACCCCAGTAAAGCCATTAGATATTCTAGCCCTCTTTTAGTTCTATGATTCCTCTATTCCTAGCCCAGTCTGGCTTTCAGCAAGGCAGACAGAGCCAGTGTTACTTAGGATAATAGCTGGGGTTCATCGGCATACATTACTTTTGGGGTGCTCCTCGGTGTGTGTGGTGATGCTTTATTTGATGTTTTGATTTGTAGCAAACAACAGAGGCACTCAATGATTGAACAGCCAGAGCTTGGTTATTGCCGCAAGGGAGCTGAGGGGCTTTTGAGTAAACTATATATGATTTCCTCACATGAGATGCTGTTTAAGTGCTACACATGACAGGCAAGTGCATTTAAAGAAAGCCCAGATGCCTCAGTTGAGATTTCCAGACCCAACCTAAGAATCAGTTCCTGAGAGTGGTCTGCTGAAGCAAAGATGGACCAAGAAAAAACGTTGAATGAGTGAAGGTGTGGAGGAGGGCCGGGAGACAAAGAAAAAAATGTATGCCAAAGATTTGCAGGGATTTGGGTACTCGAGGTAGGACAGTATAAGGGGAAAGTAAGGAGCTTAAAAGGGAGAATTCAAATATTATATGACACAAAGTGAGATACACATGGCCAAAGCACACTGAGATGTAACCTTCACTGGGTGTAGTACATAGGAGAATTAAAACGTAATTAAACTGAACAATGGGGGAAAATCCCTATAAGTGGCTGTGAAGGTTAATGATTCTATCAAGAAAAAAAGCACACAACACTTGTTTTAATGACCCAGCATTTTATCTGCATATGTGTGTGTCTTTTATACATGGTAGTTGCTCAATAAAAGCTTTAAATATATATTGCACTAAGGGTCCTAAAAATTGGAATAGCCAAGTAAAAATGGAAGTATTGGTCATTTTTGCTATTTCTTGTTACCTAAATTAAAATTTTGTATTTCCATTATCAAATTACCACACAGATGTTATAGATATCCTACAATCTTAAGTATATTTAAGTTTTTCACTGGCTGTGGAGCCCTTCAACTCTATAATTTTATTCTCAATATTTTCATTCAAGAGCTAATAGTAGGCAGATTCAGGTTTATTCATTCATTCAATATCTTAAGTTTTGATAAAATATTCCCACCCTGACACACACACACACACACACACACACAATGGCTTCTTTTGTTTCTGAGTCATTTATCTCTTTGTATAAGCATGTCCTTTTTTGCTCTAAAAAATACATTCTGTTGAGTATCCTATGAACGCATAAGGTTTCAGATAATAAAGGCATTCAGTTTATCTGTTTATACTTTAACACTTGGTATTATACTCTGTAAATCTCTCTATCATCTATCTATTATCTATCTATCAACTCTTACAGTAGAAAGTGAGTTATTTGGGATAACATAGGTTATCCCTAGACCTTAGCATAGTACCTGATGTATAATAACCCCTCAGTAAAAAGAATGACTGCATTTTAAAATTTGTAGCTTTTTAAATACCTTCATGTTTAAAATCAGCACTCTAACTCAATTCTTACTGTATGTAGGGTGCTGTGCACCTACGGGTTTGAGTTCCAGGAATATGTAACATGTTTAAATTTTAAATACCCTCCTGAGTTTCAGTGTTGGGAGATTGAAGAGCATAGGAGGACGAGAAGTAAGAGGTTTTCATGGTATTTGTTTCTGTTCAGTGTGGGAAACTGATCTTCAGCCTGGACCCCAATGAAGAATACTTTCCTTCAGAGAGAGTTTTCAGTGCTCCCGACTCCCCCATTAGATGACACTGAAGACATTTGGAGATCAGGATACAGAATGCTTAGAAAAAAGATAGCAAGGCCCAGAATTGGATGGGGAAGGTGAAGGAAAGCCATTCCTTAAGTAGTATGCAAAGCAGGCATCTAGCATTTTCCAGAGAAAATTGGAAGGAAAAATATTTCTATATAAATGTATTGAGGACATCTGTAGGTGAACTTTGAGCAATCATTGAAGTAAATACAATAAGACCTATACCTATGAGGGAACATCCACAAACTGATGAATTATATAAACAGCACAGGGCATCCACATTAGGACCAAAACAGGTTAGAAAGTGCTAGAAAATGAGGCCCATTTAACCAGAGAAGGGTTTTACCAATTTTTAGGTAAGAGTTACCCCAATGAATACAATTTTTATAAATGTATTTTCTTATAACTGCATTTGTTTGCTTATGAGAAGTCTGTGTTAAAACAGTAATCCTTATTTCAGGATGTTGACTGATCATTATCATGCTTTTTTGGTGTGTTATCTTTATAAGAATCTGCTTTAAAAAAAAAAAATCCTTAAGGGGCACCTGGGTGGCTCAGTCTTTAAGTGTCTGCTTTAGGTTCGGGTCATGATCCCAGGCTCAGGTCATGATCCCAGGGTCCTGGGATAGAGCCCCGCATCAGGCTCCCTGCTCAGCAGGAAGCCTGCTTCTCCCTCTCCCATTCCCCGTGCTTGTGTTTCCTCTCTCACTGTGTGTCTCTCTGTCAAATAAATAAATAAATAAATAATCTTTAAAAAAAAAAAAATCCTTAAGAACTATTAAAGAAACACTGTCAAAATTATCTTGAATTCAGAGCACTGAGTAGACAAAACAGGGCAACAGCCTCACCCATGAAGGAAGTTGCTTCAAGAAACTTATTGCTAGATTGATGCTCTACATGTTTTACACTTGGGCCATCTCCCAGGGATTGCGTGAAGCCCTACAGTCCCACCTCTTTTCTTTTATACCTCCTGGGAGGTATTGTGCCCTGAACACACTTTATTGGCCAATGAACTGCAGGATTAAAAAAAAAAAAAAACCAAAATACAACTCCTGCCAAGCTGCTGCAAACACAAGGCACTGTAGTTTAAGGGATCTCTTGAGGAAATACAAATCATTGCACTTAATGGCCTGACTATACAAACAGTCACCGAATGGTGTTTATTTCTGGATCCAAGGCCGTAAAATTTGTCAGTAGCCTTCCGTGCAGGAATAGCCTGCTAGGACATTTCATTGTGCTATCTAACTCCCTCAATTTCCAGGGCTTCTTAGGAAAATGAGACCAGTATTCTGTAAATAGCAAAAAGCAGCCTGAGTCTGACATCCAACAAGGTCTTTATTTTCTACATTTACATTTTTAAGAAATAGCAAAGCTCTGGGGTATGTTCATTTTATGATAATCGGACACAAAAGAGAGAAGGACAAAGTGGCAGAGGAAGAGAGAAGCGGAAGAGGAAAAAAATGTGGACTAAAGTTAGCAAGTATATTAAGATTTAGCAAATTGGCAAAGCCACTGGTATCACTCAACTGAGCACTTATCTGATTTGGCTCTCAATGAATATTTTTCTTTCTGAGATTTCAAAGGCAGTTTTATAGTGCAATATGTTTTTTAAATTCTAGAAATCAAGCATCCCAGGATATTTTTTCCTCTCTGAAATATTGTGATTAGAGTTGGATACACATGGATCAATTTATGCTTGGCTCCTAGAGAATATTATGAAGCTGCCACTGTGGCATATTAAAAACATGCTGTGGTGAATTGCTCAGATATTTAAAACTTTTGTGAACAATCTTATCCATTCACTTTTATGACTCTAGCCAAGCTTATAATCAGTGGCCACAATATTATATAACTGGACTGCCAAGAATCCTAAACTGCTGTCCCTATATGGACAACTGATCCCTTTTAAAACCAATTGATAATATTATTATGACACTTTCATCACTATCATCTGATTACTGACTCCATCCCCCTTGCTTTGTTTGTTTCTAAGTATGTTGTTGCTGACTACCCGCATGACCTTATTCCTTATCTATAAAATAGGCATAAAAATAACTACTTTACAGGGATATTATGAAGATCAAATGAACAGGCACACAGCCCTACATGTAATAAAGATAGAATAAGTGTTCGTTTTCTTTCCATCTTGTCCTCCTATATAAGTGTTCTTTTTCTTCGTGATTGCACTTTCATTGCTCTTCTGAGTCCTTTTGGTTGAATAGAGAGACACGTGTGTGAGCTGAACACACTCATTGTGTGAAGTGCAGTGTGGGGTAGTGAAGTGTTGTGAAACCCTGAGGAAACTGGAGTCTAGTTATGACTTGTCAATGGATTTTGGCATCTTTTTGAGTGCATGAACTCGCAGATATTTGTCTCAGGACACTTTAAGACATGAAGAAGAGTAAGAAAAGAAAGAAAAGTAAAATCTTTTAAAAAAGATTTTATTTACTTGACAGAGAGAGATCACAAGTAGGCAGAGAGGCAGGTAGAAAGAGGGGGCGGGGAAGCAGGCTCCTCGCTGAGCAGAGAGCCCCATGCAGGGCTCGATGCAGGGCTCGATCCCAGGACCCTGGGATTATAACCTGAGCCTAAGGCAGAGGCTTTAACCCACTGAGCCACCCAGGCGCCCCAGAAAAGTCATTTTTGTTTACTACTTAAATAGTTTGTCACATGATACTTATTAATGATATTATATCATTTATATTTACATGTAGACTCTGTATATGCAAATTCTTTCTATTGAGGATTTGTTTCCCAAGCCTATCTGGAAGAAACTCTGGCTTCCTAAAACAGTGAAAGCACAGCAATATGGTTCTTGAGAAAAATATTGATGAGATTAATCACAGAACTGTGTTTGCAGAGCCGTGGGTGTATTTAGCAAGCTTCTAAGCCTGGAAACTAACCTATTTTCTTTAATAATTTTTCCTAATATATTTGAAAACACTCCAGTAAACAATGTACAAACCCGCCCTTACTTTTGTTTGTGGCATAAGTTAATTTCTCTTGCAACAATGAAATACTCTGTGGTTACAATACATTCATATGCACTAAGACCTTCTACCTTCTATTTCCTGCATCTTGTGCCGTAATCTGTATATATAAATAAACGTTTCATTTTCCTTAGGTTGAGGGTTCATGCTTTCAGTTAGATCCTCAAAGGAGTTCTGTACTTTTTTTCTACACCTATCTCACCGTACGGAACCTCAGTCCAATTAGTACCTAATAGATGGCAGGAAGACTGTTAGAAACTTTCTAGTTTCTCTGGTTTCATGCTATTCTCTGGTTTCATCCTTGTAACAGTCATGTGACACAATGTTATTAGTACTTTAATTTGTACAGCTCGTCAATGGTCTCTCTGAACTCAGTTTCTTTCTCCCATATTGGATACACTGGGGCTCCTGGTAGCTGGATTGTCAGTTACAGGCGTGTTGAGCATCTGTATGTCCCCACAGTGATAAAAATATAGCCACTAAGGAAAAATGGCAGTGCCTCTCCTGCGGCAAAGACTGCAGCTACTACAATAACAAGGTTAGAATATCAATGACCAGGGTCCTGAACTCAAGTCTCCACAGTTCCAGCCCATGGTATAATTAGCAGAATAGGCCAAACATAGAAACAGAAGGACATTGCTGGTGAATGCTGAGGTGAATTGTTGGGTGGGCAGCGGCTATTAAGTTCTAGCCAACAGTTGCCACAAAGCAATACCGAATCACTGTTTCTAGACCTTCAGATCCTAATTTCTTTTTATTTTATTTTTTTTTAAGATTTTTTGTTTATTTATTTGACAGAGAAAGAGATCATAAGTAGGCAGAGAGAGAGAGGAGGAAGCAGGCTCTCCACTGAGCAGAGAGCCCGATGTGGGACTCGATCCCAGGACCCCGAGATCATGACCTGAGCCGAAGGCAGCGGCTTAAACCACTGAGCCACCCAGGTGCCCTCCTAATTTCTTTTTAAAAGTGCCACTTAGGCCAAATAAAACCATGCTGTGCCCAGGATCTTGCCGTTGTGGTTCTATTTCTTGGTTCGGTGTCAGATGATTCATTTTTTATATAAGTAATATCCTATCTAAAGGGATGGCTGTTACCAAATTTTTTGAAAGCATATAGTTAAAAACCAGTAAACAGCAACAACGAAATCCTAGGTGATTATAAAAGTAGTCAGTTTTTAGAGCTCTGGCCTAGTATTTGGCAGGCAGGCTGGTCTCACACAGGATTTGTTTCATTTACTAAGTAAGAATGCCTGGTTAATTATGAATCATTGAAGGCCTTAGAAAGAGAGAAATAGGATTCTGTTTGCATTTTAGGAAAATAATCTTTGCGTTGTGAGGGTAGTATGGAAGAAGTGGTATGTTAGGATCCTTCTAGGGTTGGAGAGGACTTGGCAATGCCAGTAGGAAGGGAGAAAGCAGGCTGAGGTGACAGCTCCACAGACCGTGCCGTTAGGACGTGACAAGCTATTAGACGTGGGTAAGGAATCATGGAATGTAGATTCTGTTACCAGGTTATCTGTATTCAAATCCCAGCTCTGTTACCAAAGGGCTGCATAAACACTTAAAAATAAGACAGTAGGTCAAAAGGCGAGTCACGTATGCGAAAGCCCCCATTACCAAACCAAGATTTAAACTTTATTACCCTTTTGGCCTCTCCCAGAAATGGGATCTTAAACCAGTCAATCAGGGTCTAACTGACCAACACAGTAAGGTAATTGGCCTGATAGATCCCTTCCATCCAGAGAAGGAAAGTGATCTTGCCACAACTAATCCACTCATGCTAATATAACTTCCTTGTCCCACGTCTTTCTGCTTATTAAGTTCTTTGATTTTGTATAGCTTTGTGGTGCTCTTCTCATCTACTGCTAGACAAGATGCTTCACAAATCGTTAAATAAAGCCAACAAGATCTTTAAAATTAACTTAGTTGAATTTTGTTTTTTTTAACAACTTAGATATTTAACACCTCCATGCTTCCTCATCAGCTTAAGAGGATTAAATGATCTAATGCAGGGATAACTGGGTAGCTTCTCAGTTAAGCATCTGACTTTGGCTCAGGTCATGATCCCAGGGTTCTGGGATTGAGTCCTGGATTGGGCTCCCTGCTCAGTGGGAAGTCTGCTTCTCTCTCTGCCCCTTCCCCTTGCTTGTGCTCTCCCTCTCTCTTTCTCAAATAAAAAAATAAATAAAATCTTAAAAAAAAAAAAACTAATGCAGAAAATATGCTGAGTACATTGTGAGCTTCCAAAGTGCACTCTGAGGAGGGGGTTTCAGTAATAACTATCAGGTTTCTGACTCTAGTGATGTGGGGGCTGGCAGTTCTCTTTAGTGAGAATCAAAATCTGGGCAATTCTCATGACCTTTCCCTCAAGGCAACAAGATGGCTGCTATAGTTTCTTCCATTATACCAGTATTCAAGATGGAAAAAAGGAGACCTTTTGCCCCCCCCCCTTTTTTTTTCAGGAAAGAGAATGCTTTCTTAGAAACCTCTATGAGACTTCTGCTTGCCTTGTGTTTTGTTTTGTTTTGTTTTTTAAATGACACCAAGTCAGATGGCCTACACAGGTGGCTGAGATGGTGAATATTCAAGTAGGCATCTTTGCAACCCTGACCAAAATCAAGATTCTGTGAGTGAGGAAGATGGGGTTTGGGTCTGGGTAGAGAGCATTTGCCACAGACAAAAATGAATGGGCATCTCTATACAATGATTTAAAAGGAATTTTGCTACTGGGAGCCTTAAGAGTGACTAGATGATCTCTGAGATAATTCTTCAGGCATTGGTTTCTATCATTTAATCTAGCTAATCTTCAAGAGCATCATTATGTAGTTAATTCAAAATTGTCATTGGGCAATAACATTTTATTAGCAAACAAATCAGCGAAATAATAAATGCAAAGTAATTGCATATTAGGCCTCTGCTGGTTAAATGTTATAAGATGTCTTAGCATACATGTAAGCAGTTAGTAATGCAAGTCTCTATTCCAATTCCTCTCCCCTTTACCACCTTGTCTCCCAGCCCCAAGTAACATAAATACCTGTGGCTGGTCATTTATGTAATTTTTTTGGGTTCATTTACTTGCAAATTATTCAGAGGCATTAATGCATTACAATTCATTTTCTAAGCAAATTGCAATTGTAGCTACTTCACAATACTGTTTTCCTCCAGTATAATAGCCATGTGTTAGAGTGTTTTTTTGTTAAGATGTCAGCCTATTTTGTAATATGTGCTATTATCACTTATTATACTGTACCATATAATTTATATATATAGAAGTAATTATTACAAATTAAATTTGTATTAACTCAGTAGATGGCTGTGCACAATAGCTAGGAACTAAGAGTCTTAACATTTTATTGTATTTTTAAATAATAATTAATATTTATCACTTAACAAAAATTACAAACACTGCACAGAATTCAATATAATCTATTTCTTGCTTCCTTCAGCATGATTCTGGGAGAAAATTAAAAGGGGAGAGGGCAGAAAAGAGAGGAGAACCTTTCTGTACAAATCCTTTTAGAAGTGGATAGAAAATAGTTGAAGTCCAGCTGAGAACTTCCAACTGGAGAATAATTACTCCAAACTTATGTTTAACAAGAATCAATGTGGAGAATAAATTGATATTAATGTGATTTTAAGCAATGTATTTGGGCCATATTTTACTATTGCATATTGGCTAGAAACATGCTGTGTGGGAAGCAGGTATATTTCTGGTGATTGCTATCAACTTGTATGTTGCAAACTTGATCACACAATAAAGGGGTTGGTTACCTAATGTAAGCGTTCCTGCTTGCAGGGTTCTTGTCTCTTGGAGTAGAAGAATGAATCCTGCAGACACAAAAGGGTGAAGTGAGAGTTTATTAAGTGAAGGTGAGAACAGAAAGAAAGTTTTCTAGTGTGAGAGCCGTCCCTTTGTGTTTACCAAATGATGTAGTTTTGGAATGCTGGTGAGGAGCTGGAGCCGATAACCAAGAAAGAATTCTTGACATGTCTATGGTGCAAAAAAATGATTTTATTAAAGCACAGGGACAGGACCTGTGGACAGAGAGAGCTCCAGGGGTCATGAGGAGTGACCGATTATATACTTTCAAGTTGGGAGGTGGTAAGAATAGTGTAAGTCTCTGAGGAATTCTGGAAGCATGGATTCCAGGACCTTGAGGGGCTAGCTGTTGTCAGGAAAAGGTCATTTATTACTGTCTAATAAAACCTTAGTCAGGAGACACTTAGATGTATATCAGTGGGTCATATGCTTTGGGGATGATTACCAACATGTATCTTGGGGGGTAGAGATAAAGGAAGTTTCCAAAGGAACTTTTATATATTAAAATAGACTAACAGGATCCCAGTGGTTGGGCTAAGATTGCCTTTTTGCCCTTAGCAAAGTGTCAACATCCAGGCAGTGGAGTCCCTAGAAGAATGTTACTCTGCCTATTTCAAGGACTTGTCAATAGCTCTAAAAAGTAAGGAAATTTAATCATTTTTCTTCGGCCTTTGTTTCCCACATCATAAGCAATACATTATAATGCACTACTGATGCACTATAAAGTAGCACAGCGTAATGACTTTATCGGTTTCTCCATTTTCAGTTGAGCAAGTGCCCATCGTCACATACATGGGGAGAAGAAAATAACTTCCTTCTCCCACATACTTTAAGTCAATAGAGATCTTTAAAAAAAAAAAAAAAAAATTGTAGAGAGTAAAACTCAAGTGGGGGAGATGAACAGGGAGCCAAACAGAAACCAAGAGCAACTTCAGGAAGCTTATGTTTTTCTTAGAGAACTAGAGAAATGCAAATAAATGCCATGGGGGGTGGGGGAACAAACTTTTACACCTAGATGAGAAAAACTGGAAAGTGGATATTACAAATTGTCTGCAAATATGTGAAGTGATGTGTGGGGAACAAAGGCAGAAGGAAATGTAGATAAAATTAAGTGTCTTTACAACCTGCAGCCCATTGACAAGTACTTGAGGCAGACCCAGTATAACATTCCTCTAGGAAACTCCCAACCCTCTTATTGTTAGTGCCTTGCTAGAGGGAAAAACAACCTTAGCCTGATAATAGCCAGGCTTCAGGTATCCTGAGTCTTTTTTATCATATGAAAGTCCTTTTGGAAACTTCCTTTGTCTTTACCTCTCCCAATTCCATAGTATACAATCAGTTGCCCCTCACAATTCTGGGGTAGCCCTTTCTGCTCACAGGTCCTATCTCCATGCTTGAATAAAACCCCCTCTTTACAATCAAGATGTTTCAGGAATTCTTTCTTGACCACAGGCTCCAAACCCCAACATTTTCTACATCAATGGGGACTCTCATATCATGCTGAAGATTGTGTGAATTACTATTTCTCTTAGTCTTCACAGTATTTCACACAGTATTTGGTGCATATCCCTCATGATCAAGAGACTCTTCCTAGGTATTTTAGCCAGATCCTTATATATATGTGCACATGGACATGTATAGTACATAAGAACATTATTTTATCTTGTTTTTTAAGATTTTATTTTTTTAATTGATGAGGAGAGAGAGAGAGAGAGAGAGAGAGAGGACATAAGCAGGGGGAAATGGGAGAGGGAGAAGCAGGATTCCTCCCAAGCAAGGAGCCATATGTGGGGCTTGATCCCAGTGACGGAAGTTCTGGAATCTAGGTGAGGTTCAGTAGGGTGAGGTCCAGAGCCCACGGCTATGAAAGAATTCTTAAGACATCTTTGGTGCAAAAAGGTGGTTTATTAAAGCATGGGGACAGGACCCGTGGGCAGGAAGAGATGCTGCCCTAGGGATGTGAGGAGTGGTCTATTATATACTTATAAGTTGGGTGGGGGTTAGGGATAGCGTAAGTCTCTAAGGAATTTTGGAAGCAAGGTTACTAGGACATTGAGGGGCTAGCTATTGTCTGGGAGAAAGGTTATTTATTACAAATAATAAAAATCTTCTCCTGAGACCCTTTAGATGTATATCAGTGAGTCAAATGCTTGGGAATGATTGTCAACACTATCTTGGAGGTTTAGAGATAAAGTTTCCTAAAGGAATTGTTAAAGTAAACTTACGGGATCCTGGTTGGGGGTAGGGGATTGACTAGGCTACGATTGTCCTTTGCCCTTAGCAAAACCTCAAGGTGAGGGCAGTTGAGTCCCTAGAGGAGAGCCACTCTGCCTGTTTTAAGGGCTTGTCAGCAGGTAAGGAATTTTAATGATTTTCTTCTGCCTGTTTCCCACACCACCAGGACCTTGGGATCAAGACCTGAGCCGAAGGCAGATACTTTATGATTGAGCCACACAATCTCCTGGAACATTATTTTAAACAATGAAAAGTTGGAAAACAATCAAAATGTCTATCAATAGAATGATACATTATAGTATATATTTAAAAGGAGATACTATTAGAGGGGTGAATGATTAGGCTAGAATTTTATGCATTCAGTACAGCAGACTCTTGCCTATACAATATTGGCCTATTTCATTTGCAGGAAGATACTGCAGGGGAGAAATATTTGGAACCCTGAAAATATGTCTTTTTGGCATATTGATTATTTGGGACAGATTTTTTTTTTTTTTTTTTTTTTTTTTTTTTAAGAAACTGCAGGCACAGGAGAAACTTTGAAAACTCAGGCCCCATCTGGTCTGATCTCTCAAGCTAAGCAGGGTCTGGCCTGGTTAGTACTTGGATGGGAAAAATACCCCTTTGTAAAAGAAGTTTACATTTATAAGGGGTATCTTATGTATAAGGGTATCTTCCCTCTCTGTACCTGGAAGAGGATAACTCTACATCTCTGGAAACTCTTATCAAGAAAGAAAGCAATGACTTAAACCTGCATAACAAACTTATCCTTGTTTACTGTGCTTTTCCTAAGAACTTGCCAGAATTGGCCTCCCCTCCACCCTAATATTCTATCTTTGTCTTTGTCTGAACATGGTATTTAAGGTGAAGACATTGGCCAGTGTGGGGAGTTCTTTTGCCTGGGTACCATCCATGTATACAGGAGTATATATATTATACATTCTATTAGTTTTTCTCTTGTTATTCTGTCTTAATACAGTGGACATCTCATCCAAGAACCTAGAAGGTTAGAGGGAAAATTTCTTTTCCTCCCCTACAATGCATATAGATGACTTTATATAAATGTTAAAAGTATTCCAAACAACATAATCTACTCTTTATGGATATAGACCTCTGCAGTAATAAGTAAATAAGTAAATAAAAATTATTTGGGAAAGGTAAACATCAAATTCAATTTAATCATTTGCCCTGGAGGGTAGGGAGAGTAAGCAAATAAGGTAAGAGAGTTCAACTTCATTTGAGTGTTCATACTTAGCCTTGATGGAGGGTAAATGGATGCTTTAATGTTTTATTTTGGTAATCTGAAATATTTCATATTGAAGAAAGACATCCATTTTTGAAAAACCAACAGAAAACTCAAAGTGGAAAATGAATCAACTTGTTAAAAAAAAAAAAATGCCAAGTATGAAATGGAAGAGAACAATGTGAATAAAACTAGACAAAGATAAATGAGGACAGATGATAAAATATATCGGAACCTATTTCAAAGTCTGCTCACAGAAACAACTCAAGTGTTATTAGAAATGTGGGCAACAAACAAAAAACAGAATCAAAGGGCACTTTGCTGGAGAAAGAGGTGGGAGAATTGTAGGGAGAGAATATCTGAAACAGCAGGAACCCACTGGGTTGTAAATCAAAGCTACCACCTGAGCTAATCATTTGCTTTGAGCTACTGTTTCCTTGGGAAGATCTGAATATACTTGCACTTTATGGTGGCATTTGGCAATATCCCCTTCCCTTTTCCTGTAGTTGCAAGGAGGCAATAATGTGCCCAGTTCAGCTTGGACTGCACAGTTCTCCGATTTTTGCACTGAAAATCCTACTTTCCAGGAAATCTCTCAGTACCAGACAAACAGAGTGGTTAGTCACTTTTTAAAGGAGGACTTGAACAGCATAGTATTGTTTACAGAAATCAAACTGCTATTCCTAGGATAACTTCATACTGTTCCCAGATATACAAAGTCTGGCATCTTTCAGCAATTTCCAATACTGCTGACTCTTTATGAATTCTCTTTAAATAACTTATGTGATGTTTGGAGATACCTTAAGTCTAATCATTACACTTCTAAGGTTGGGGTAAGCATGCTTCTTAACAGAGTTTAAACCTTACTTTCCTATGGGCATTTTGCCTTTATATTGGCTTACACCTTGCCATCTTCTAAACATGGACTCTGATGATGCTCTCCTTAGCTACAGAAATAACTGCCTGCCCCAAGAATAAGGAGGTGCGGTTCAGGTACTGGCATTTAAAAGTAGCCCTAATTCTAATGTGCCAGGGATATGAATTTCAGGCTGAGAGAATAAAAGAACAATGTTAATAGATGATGATATCTTGAAGGTTTCTTTTGGTGTTTAATTCATGCTTATTAGGTGAAAATAGCTTTTGCCCTACTAAAAATGTCTTTACATACTGTTTTGGAATAACAGTTACTGAGTATGCTTATATGTATAGGACCTCATTTGAATTAGAGTATCATAAATTATTTAGGTATTTAATTTCAGTATTTTATATTTGATTTCTAGAATTAGAATTTTGCAATGTTGGATTATATGAATGATTAACTGGCAATGTTATTTGATTATAAGCCTCTTGGGCCTTTCTTTAGCAAAAGGAAGTTTTGATTAATGTCTATTTAATATCTCTTTTACCAGAATTACATCAAAGAGAGAAAATATATAAGAATTTATTATTTTCATTTAACAAAATCAATGGTGTACAGAAATCTCATCCCTTATTCGCTCTTGTATATTCTATGGTACCCAATAAAACTAGCTAGGCTAAATGATTAATTCCTAAATTTAAAATGAAATGTCTGCTACAAAACTAAATCATGGCCAGTAGACTGCTTGGCATAAATCCTTCACAGGGTGCTATAACCTTTATCGTTTTTGAAATGTGCCCCCATCAAGGAGCCCTCAGGCAAATGTACAAGGGACCCATATGACATTTACATAGTCATTGTGTCAGATTAGACTTTGTGATCCTCCCACATCATTAGGCAAAGCCTGAACAGAGCAGATGCATGACAGATTGCCCAATGCCTGATGCATAGCAAATAAGTATAGAAACAATAGGGTTTTATTCACACTTGGGCCCCATGTCCAAAGGGTTCCTTGACGGAAGGCAATCTTCAAGTTTAAGCCCTTCAAACTAGAAGGTGCAGGACATGCATTCAGTACCAATTCTTTTCGGTAGCATGTACTTATCCATTAGCCAGCACTATCTTCCTCTCCTCCCAAGGGCTAAATAGCAGGCAGCAAATATTTTGCAGCTGGCTTATTTCTGGGTAACTGAGAGATCCGAGTGATGTTCATTTGCTTAGAGTGTAAGAAGTTATGTTGCCCTTGGTCCCCAGCAGCTGAATTTTATTCATGTATATTAAAAAAAAAATTGCTTTTGATGTTGTCAGCACATTATCCTAAAAATCTCATGTATAAAATAATACATAGCAGTGTAGAGGGAGGTAATTTGAAAACATTTCAGTTTCTTTAGGTAGGAGGGAGTTGATATTGTAGGAGAATTTGATTACTTTTTTGTCGTTGAGATTTGGACTTTCCATCTATATTTAAAAATCATTCATGAATTGCAATGACTAGGAGATAAAGTGTTAAAGTCATAGGGTATAGTGACCAGAACTCCAGGGAAAGGGTCAGTTGGTCTGAGTTCTTGCCCTAAAGGCAGAGGGAAATAATTATTCACATTTGAGCAAGTCCCTTGACTTTCTCTGTTTTCTTTTCCATGCCTATAGGATGACTGTTATTTATCATCCGAACCAGGACATGTCTGAGAGTGAACAAGGGTCTAACAATAATTACACCAGGGTGACAGGTCCGAACCTCGACTGTACGGGGTAAACCAGAGTTTGTATTCACCTTGATCTACAAAATGAAATCTTGCATCAAATAGTCTCTACTCTCTAGATTAAAAGGCTATGATTTCAGGTCAATCTTTCTTTACTAATATAATGTCAAAGAAGGACATAGCTTAAAGATCAAAAAGGGATAAGTGAGGTAGTTAAGTAACTAGAAGTCAAGAAAATGAGCCTTCCTTTTGCACTCTTGCACCTTCCAACTGTTTCTCATGAGAGGAGAGAAGATGGGTTTCTCATTAGCCTTTTGAAAAATATTGTGTGTTATTTCAAAAGTAGTCCTATTTTATTCACGAGAACTTATAAGTTTATTGAAAGTGTTGAATTTCCTGATAATCATTTTAATTCTCTATTTCCCCCTCATGTATCACACTTATAATACACTATCTCTGTAGTAATTGTCCCCTCCCTTCTGTGCACATGTGTGCATGTGATACATACACACAGACAGACACAGTTGTACAAAGATCCAGTAGTGGATAGAAAGGTAATAACAAAGTACTTGTTAGCTCCAAGATAGCAGTTCCTAAGAGGGGGGAAATTCAGGAAATAAGAGAAAGACTTTGAATATTTAACACAAATCAAATAAATAAGAGGGAAGTAAATTCAAGGGCCTAGAATATTCATGTCCCAATTTTAGGTATTTCCATCTCCCAAAAGAGAAGCTGGCATTAGAATAGTCTTCCAAAAAGTCTTCAAACCTCTGAAGGAATTGAGATGGTAAAAAAAAAAAAAAATCTCAACCTGCTATTAACACTCAATCTATCACATGCATTAACTCAGGAAAGGAACTGGTGAGCCCTGGCACTGCCTCCTCCTTCTGGGGCAATCCCAAGGGGGCTGGACAAATAGAAAGCTCAGCCACTAGCTGGGTTTGCCAATGCCATTGCTGAATGAGCTCAGAGAAACTGGTACAAGAGAGGCCAATAACTTTAGAGAGGAAGGTTTGGAAAACAGGTGGGGAAAAATTTATTTCCAATGTGGGGTGGGAGAGGGTGGTTAGGTATCAGGCTCAAGATGGAAGAACCACCTTCTCTACCATCAGATGGACACCTGGAGTGTTTACAGAAGAGGTTCGGGGGGGTATGTGCTATAGAGCAGGCAGGGAATGAGAAATGATGGGTGGGGGTTTGGTAGGTGTTGAGCCCATGATCTTGGGCAGAGAAGGGGATGGAATGGGGTCTCTGAGGCATTCTGTTGCTAGCAGGGTTTTTCTGGATGGGCAGTTGGAATGTTCTAGTCACTATAAAACATCTTCGTTAATGCTCAAGAAAGTGCAATAACAAATAAGTACAATGAGTTTCGGTTAGATCAAGAGTTAGGTAATCTTCTCTATTTCTCATTTTAACTTTTGGAGTCTATAGTTGAGCAAGAGGTTTCCCTGACATTGCCATTGCCTCAAGGCTTACTGGCAACATATGCAACTGTGAAGAAAGCAACTTTATAATAAGTAAATAAATTACTTTAAAAAAAATATATATATATACTTGAATTGTGTTTTACAAGTTTCAGGGCACTTTCACATATACTATTTCCTTACAGGCACAATTATGTGAATACTTACCCTTTTCACATTTAAGAAAACTGAAGCTAAGTGAGGTTAAGTGACTTGCCCCAACATATATAATAAGTAAATGGCAATTCTGTATTTGATTTGAAATCTTTCTATTCAGCTAAAAGTAAGGTTACTGGAGATCTTGGGAAAATACATACATACTTCTCAAGAGGATAAGTGCAATCTTGTGTGAATTTAGGGTAACAGACAGGATGACTCCAGAAAGTTACTAAAAAAACTTAAAGTGTTCTATTTTAAGATCACAAAATTTCCCCTAAGTCAAATAGTTTAATTCTGGATAGGAAGAATTGCAATTTCACTAACAGATTCAAAAATGCTTAAGGCTCAATTCAAGTATGTAGAACTCAGCCCTTCCAAAATAGCAATTACTATAGCAAAAGATTACAAAAGACTCTACTCATGTGGAAGAATATATTTCCCTCACTTCTCTGCTCTGCTCTGGTGCAACCAACCCTTCCTAACCATCTTACTTTGTGCATTTATCTCAGCAGCATTTCTAATGAGCTGACTCACTGAACTCCAGCCACCAAAAAAAAAAAAAAAAAAAAAAAATACAGACCTCTGCTAGGAGTGAAACATTTGCAAAGAGGGGCAGGTAGTATGAAATAGAACCAGAAAATCATTCACACATCATCTACATTTGACAGATACTCACCACAGTCAATGGTTTTTCTTTTAAAACAATATGGAAAAATGTTTGGATTACAATTTTTTAAATTCCTTTACAAAATAATTCTATGCTTCAGTTCTTAGAAATACTCCTAAATGTGATTCATACAATTTTCTGTAATAGTAAGTAGCATGTATAGAAAATAACAAAATTTTTTCCTTGATCACTACAGATCTTATTGTGCCTCCAGGTCACCCTTCAGAACTTTGTTTTCATTGTATAAGACCCTTGATATAGACATTTTATTTTATTTTATTTTTTATTTATTTATTTGACAGAGAGAGAGAGATCACAAGTAGGCAGAGAAGTAGGCAGAGATAGAGGAAGAGGCAGGCTCCTCACTGAGCAGAAAGCCCGATGCGGAGCTTGATCCCAGGATCCTGGGATCATGACCTGAGCCAAAGGCAGAGGCTTTAACCCACTGAGTCACCCAGGCACCCCTGATGTGGACATTTTAAACAGTTGGCCCCAGTACAGTGTCTGGAAGTTTCTTTTAGCAAAGACAGCCCAAGTATTAACCCATCAACTGCTAACATTTCCCTTGCTTCTAAAAAATAATTTGAGTAATTCCATATTCCTAATACTAGGATCTTATTGGGTCTTACTATTATGAATAATCAAACTCCTGAGATTATGTCTCTTGAGGGGACTTCTAACAGAGATCTTGAATCTGCTATTGGACTTGATCATTCATTGCTTCTGTGTCTAAAATTTTTATCATTTCCTATACCAGAAACTTAGAAAACTGCTACCAGCTTGCCAAGATGACCATAATGTATCTATCAGTTTGACCAAACCTTCTTCCAGACTCACCCTGATCTCTATCTTCTTAGAAGATTTCCTTTTGAAGGTTTGTAGTGATGAATTCTTTCTTTGCCCCTTTAAGATGCGATTTTTTTAAAGCTTCTCACCAGTTTTACAAACTGGAATACCTTTCTCAAGGACCTGGGAAACTTCTCTTGAAATATAATCATCAAGGAAGATAGAACCCATACTTCCTCATCTCTGGTTGTGCAGGGGCAGGGAAAGATCTTAACTTCAGTGGACTCATGGCTCCCAGCTGTATTTGGATCATGGTGTGTGTGTATACACCCCAGACAACAGTTCTGCTCATGGTGTTCCTACTTTAATTCTACCTGCTAGAGGTCATTTTTGGTAGAAGTAGGCTCAGGCAATCCCTGCAAAAATGGTTTATAACTTATGCTAAACAGAATAACAACAACAAAAAAAAATACTTGGAACTCCCTGAACAAAATTCCTAGGGGAATCAGGTCTCTTTACTGTTGATCTGCAAGGCTGAAATCTATCCCCAGCACACGTATCATAGCAGGAACTTCATTTCTATACTGTAGTAATAACAGTCAATTGGGTCATTCTCTTGTACTTTATCTACTTGCCAAATGGTGTAATGTAAGTTGAAAGTGGTAGGCCTGTGGAGGAGAATGAAAAAGTAAAAATAATTATTTTTAACAGTGTAAATGGTCACTATTGTTATTTATTTCCTTATGTTAAAGAGAACTAGAAAAAAATATATTTTAAACAGGTGATAGAGCAGTACAAAGGGAATGTAAAGGATCTAATCTTGTCTGTTCTTCCAAAGAAGAGTCAATATAATCCATTCTTTCACTCTGCATTGGCTCTACACTTCCTCTGAGAGTAATAAAAACAAAACAGTATCTCCAAGTAGACAAAAACAAGTGCTGAGGTTCCTTACCCTCATGCAACATGCAGGTTGCTAGAAATAAATATAACTTGTACAATATTCAACCCAAAGTGGGTAATGGCCATTACCTGCTCTTTTCAGAGATGTTTATTAAGTTATATAGGAAAGTGTTTGGTACTTCAAGTCAGGAAGTGACTTATTCCGGTGAAGAATTTTTAGAACAGTCCTTCTATCACTATAATGCACAAAAGAACATAAATCCCATAGAGAGCACATATTCACCAGAGAAAATATAAACATAGAAGGCTCAGATTTATAGAGAAAGAGATATAGAGAAATGCATCTTTTTGCAGCTCTTTTTCTTAATAAATAATGTAGTGACATTTACCTTTGTCGACTCAAACATAATATTTAGGGAGAATAGTTCCAAGAATATTAGTAACACAAACTAAAATTACCTTGATTAAAAATATGCAAAGTGAACATCTTTGTACCAACACTACAAAGAGCAGGAAGAACAGAATGGGACAAACACAAAGAATCCCAATTTATCTGAATTTTTCCTCATGGTAAATTGATAAAAGGAAGTATTTCTCAAAGCTAGGTCTTCATACTGCAGCATTATCAGATGAGCTACTTTAAATTTTAAATTCTGGGTCTCCCCCTAAAAAACCTATTAAAATAAAATCTTGGGGGACAGAGCTAATATCCACAGGTGAACTTTATGTACACCAAAATGTGGATGTGCTAGGAATTTTATCTACTATGCTTCTTAGTTCTCATATATCCATCTGGACTCATCTCCATCTAAGTTTCTTAATGAAAAGATAGAAAATTGTGTTTTTCTCTGATTTTTCCTTTTTTCTTCCTTTCCTAGTCCTTCTTTTTTCTTCTTCTTTTTATCTTGTTCTAGTAATATTTAAAAGATTTTTATCGACATGTATGAAACAGTTAAAATACCCACTGTAAAAGTTCTGGTGTTTGTTTTCCAACAAATGTAGCTTCCAGAATTATTTAATACGTGCTCCAGATATAGACTATGGATTTTATTATTTATCTCTGAGAAAAGATCCCTCTTTAGTTAAAGAAGCCACTTGTGATATGAGAAAATGAGCTCTTTTGTCTGACTGCCACATGGCAGAGCACCACATAAGTAATTCTAAAATGGTGTTTGATTTATAAGAGGGAGTGAATGCACATGTCTTACTTTGTTTTACATTATGATTCAGTTTATAGGCTGTTCTCACAAGTTTGTAGAGGTAGAGCATCAGTAGTAGTATGACTCTTTGGAATGATAGATTTCTTAGGGTGAACGAAGGGAGTAAAATATGTCTTCCCCAAATGTGCCACTTTGGCATATTAATTATTTTGAATTAAAGTTACTTAAGATACAGCCAGAGTAAAAAGGACTCTCTGACCCTTTGCTGTCCTCCTAAAAACAAAGCATAAATCTCTCGTGTGTTAAATATCCTCCCTGTACCAGGAACACAGAAGGCATCCTTATCACCACAGATGCCAAGAAGACTATATAAACAAACCATGTCATTTACTCACCATTTTACTACCCTAAGGCCTAACTTCTTTGTTTTGATAATTCTTCATGGATTCATCGTTTATCTAAAAGTTGTAAACTGCCTGTTTTTTGTTCACTTCTCTGAATCTCATATTTTTATGGGCTTCTGTATGTATGAAGTTAATTTTGTTTTTCTCCTGTTAATCTGTCTTACATCAATTTAATTATTAGACTAGCCAATGAACCTAGAAAAAAGAAGAGAAAAGTTTTCCTCCCCACAGGATGATCAAGACCAGTGAGGCCAAAGACAAGTGAGTCATGTGCCATTCGGCAGCTATAGGCATGTATCAACCAACTCCTTGGCCTTTTACTTGTTAGTTGTTCATAGTACCAGAAAAGGTCCTTTTCAACAGTTTTTCTCTGATAGCTCTTCAAGTACACTGAGCATCCAAGTTTCAGATCACATAAAAATTCTTTAGGAGAAGGTTGAGGAATGGGCTCCTATAACTTTTGATGAAAATACTATCTGTATGCCATGGGTCCCCTACTTTGTTTGGCCAGAATTGCTGGGAAAAGGGCAGAGTCTAGGATTATGGATGATATTCCTAGATACATGAGTCTACTTATTACTGACTTATAAAAGCAGAATTGAGGAAACTCCAAAAGAGATTTTCTTATTGTTTTAAAGTAAAAAGAAAGGAACCTGGGGTGAGGAAGTTTGTATCTTAAAGTTTGGGCTAGATAATTTGAGAATATAAGTTATCCTTTCTTCTTTGCCTAAAGATCAGATTGTATGCACAGCAGAGTTTTTGAGCAAGCTCTAATACCTTGTAGATCTCTTTAATGACATTTCTAGGAAAATGAGCATCTCTATTAATAGAAAGATAGATTGGGATTTCCCAAGTAGAAAACATGAAATTAAGTACTTTTTCAGCCACTTCAGGGATATAGCTCTACAAAGGGGCACTGAACAGGAATGCGCATCAACCAGAACATTCTCATACTCCATTGCAGGAGATAATTATATAAAGTCCATTTAGAGTTACTCAAGTAGGCCTGGGGATTTTGCTGCATCCATGCCTTTCCTTTAAAGCTTTGTCAGGGTTTTATTTTATTTTATTTTTTCCAGGGGAGAAATACACAAAAAGTAATGTGTCCTTGTGGTTTGGGTGATCTCTTTTGGATTTTAGCATGGTTCCACTTGAGGTCTTTTAGCATTACTTGGTACCCTTCTGAGAAGCCTAAGAGTATCTTCATTTAATTTATATCCAGGTCTTTCCTTTTTTTTTTTTTCTTAAGATTTTGTTTATTTACTTGAGAGAGAGTAAAAGAGAGCACAAGCGGGGGAAGTGCTTGGAGAGAGGGTGCAACAGACTCCCCACTGAGCAGGGAGCCCAACCTGGGGCTCCATCACAGCATCCTGGGATCATGACCTGAGCCAAAGGCAGATGCTTAAGGAACTGAGCCACTCAGCCACCCAGCCAGGTCTTTCCTAACATTTTTTTCCCCCGATGTTAAGATAAATTTTGACTTAAATAATGACTCTTATAAACCCTTTGCAGAGGCATGACAAGATTACAGTGGCAAAAATTTGTGTAAGTACTGTTTTGACATAATGATTACCCAGGGCATTTCTACCTCCCTTAGTTTCTAGTCAGTAGTTGATTTTTGTGCATGTCTGCCTACATAATAGTTACTTCCATTAGCTGCATTAAGGCATCTAGGATTTCCCCACCCTCTTGTTCAGGACTTCCTACTGAGGTTAAAAAGACTTGCTTTTTCCAAAGTATCCTACTGTTTTATAAGTTTTAACTATCTTATCTCTGCCCAGTTAGCGGGTTCTTATAAGACAAATTAGTTGTGCCAATTTGCCTTCCCAACCCCTCACAACAAGGGTGAACGAAGATCTTTCATGGCATAACCGCTTATTAATTTCTCGTTTCTGATGACCCACCAACGAACAAATCCAAGTCTGAATTATCTAAAGCAGTTTCTAATACCTCATCATAAAATATTGGCAGACTTTAGACAGATGCTAAATAGCCACGTCTATCTGTCTGTCTTTTGGTAAGGAAAGATATGACAAGGTGCAAAGTGTCATACTAATGTATAGTAATATGAGAAAGAGAAAGAAACAATAATAATACCTCATAGTATATAAGTCAGCTCATGAAGAAATACTGTATATTTCTAGTAAGTAATGAAGATTTTATAGCTTTGATATACTCTAAGGATCAAAAAAGACCTCAAGACCTTCAGCAGAAGTCTCCACAGATTTCGTGGTTTCCCTGTAGTAGTTTAAACACGTGGGTCTGACTAGAATATTTATGAAGAAAGAGGTAGATAGATGGACCTACTTAGGAGACAGTTTAGGAGATAACTTCAATTTGTAAAGTCTTTGTTTATGTTTGTGTTCCCTAAGCAAGAGGTTCTATCACTGAGGGTTTCTTGGGTCAGTGTTAGGGTCCATAATCAAAGGAACGAGATTGATACAAAGCGAAGGTCAAGCAAAGCTTTATTTGGTGCCAAGTATCAAGAATCAAACTGACTGGTCAGGGGTGTCTCTCTTCCAAGAGGCAGCAAGGATGACAACAACAACCCGGACGATGATGGGACAACCCTTCCCAGCCTCACAGACTAACTTTTATAGAGGTGGTTGAGCCTGGCTTATACACAGGTGGCCAATGAGATTGCAATACACAGGGAAAACTGCACAGTCATGCTAGGTCGGCAATATGGGTGGCCAATTGAATTTCAATTTACCATAGTAAATATATGTGTGCCCTCCTGATTGGATATCTCCATCCAGCCTGGCCTGCCCTTGTATCTGGGCTTTGCAAGTAAGTTCCTCTGGGAAAGGTAGGATCAATCCAAGTTTACAACAAAATGGCTCCCTCTGGCTAACCAGGCCCTACAGTCAGGTCATAAAGAGAAGGAACAATTTCAAAAACAAAGGGAACTCAATATCTACAATAGTAAGTAAGACCTACCTAATCTCTTGAATTGCCCTTTAACAGTTAGCCAAGCATAGACCTGGATGGCTTATTGTCAATCCAAGATGTTATTTGCCTCCATGAGAAAAATCATGAATGAGTGAATGAATGAATGAATAACCAACGATGTGATGAACAAATTTCAGCTTTCTCTTTAGTACATTTTAATCCTTTTGGAGATCTTAATAAATGTCCTTAGCAAAAAGATCCTGTAGATCTTAGTAAAAAGTCATTAGATCATGTAGAATTATAAAGAAACTGGGAGTCCTTGAGATTCTAATTAAGAATTTGTGGAAGGAAAAAAAAATCACTGAATCATTGGGATATGAAAATCCATGTGACTGCTAATTTTACTAAGTAACAATGAACAAATACCAAATACTTGAATCCAAGGATATTCTGAAGAAAAAAAGAATGTAAGTTCACATTTGCAGATGGCTGGCATTCTGGAAAGAGTAGGATTTGGATTTTGCATTGTGAAAACCAGGACATAACTATCACGTAGTCCTCCAATCTTAATAAGTAAATAAAAGTCTGTTGACTTTATTAGATCAAAGTGTTGGTAGGATACAAGTATTTAAACTGCTTTTTCTCTTAGTCTTTATAGTATGGACTCAATTCTTTCTTGGCTTCAAGTTTCAAGTGGTACTGTGCAAACATGAGTAAGATGAGCATCAGTCACTCTGAACCGTAATGGACTCTGATCCTTTAATCTGACCAATAATGGCAGAATCTTTTGCTCATATAGAATCAAGTACCTCATACGATCTTTAAATTCTGCCTTTTTTAGGGTAAGGATGCAATTAAGTCTAATTCTAAATTTGGCATGACATGATTATAAATAAGGGAATCCTTAGGATTTTAAGGAAGAAATCTGTGAAGAACTGAATGTAGCAATCCAAATTATGTAATAAATTTCTCCATTTAATGTGGCTGAAATGGTATAAGAAAGGAGAATATATGCTTTTCAGCCAAAGCTTCACAAGTAATTGCTACTGGCTGGGAGACAGAGTAACTGAATGCTGCTCCTTGGTTCCTTTGATGATTCCATAGGAAAGGGATGGACATGGTGTGGAGTTCATTATTGAAAATATAGCATCTGTCACTATAATTTTGGTTGATTATAGGTAAAGACCATTCTTAAAAAATTAAGGAAAGAATTGGAAATATGTCCCTATATTCTTCCTTGAAACCCCTTGTCTGCCAGATTTGTCCTTGCCTTTTCATTTTTTGGACAAATCAGAACAGTTATTCTGAGGTTCATGTTGTTAGCTGGACACTAATAGACATATGTAACTGTGTTATAAGCTCTATTATAACTGACACTCTTCTAAGCTATATATATATATATATATATATATATATATAAAACTTAGAATTACTTATATATCATTTTATACACACACACACATATATTTAGTCCTCATAGCAACCCTGATAGTAGCTCCTATTTTTATAATAATTTTACAAGTGAAAATTAATGAGACATAGAAAAGTACTGTAACTTGTTCAAGGCCATACAGTGAGAAGGAAGAGGAGCTGTACTTGAACTCAGGCAACCTTGAAACTTCTGTCTAGGCTTTTTTCTTTATGGTTGATCTAAGTTTTCACTAAAAAATGTTTTCCCTTATATACATCCATCTATTTTCTCTCTTTTTTGAGAATCCTCACATTTCTGATTCATCAAGGATTCCTTCTCTGACTCTCTATCATAACTATATTATTACTTTTTTTCTTTTTAAGGTGTCCATTCAATTATGTCCAAAAGGTCCAAAACCAGATCCTAAGGGGAATTTCAACACTTCTATCAGATAGCTCCACTACTACTTGGGTTTGTGCTAATTTTTCCCTCTCCATTATTTTGCACATAAATATCACTCTACCCCAGTTAATCTATTTGATAATTCATAGTGCTCTGTTTTACTGGTAATACTCAATAGCTAGGTTTCAAATAGCTGCCAGAAAGTACAACTTTGACCCTATTAATTTTCAATAAGTTTCAAAGTTTAGTTGAGGTAGGCTTTATTTATGCAGCATTTTTGAAGCATGTGTGACCTATCCATTCTTCTTCATTTTCCAAAGCAGAATTTGCAAACTATTGGGAAAAACTGGTTTTTATCTCTAAACCTGCTTTAATGGGTCTACACAATGTGTTCTTTCTTAATAGCACTTAAATCGCTTTAGTTTGGATGTGCTCTCACAGATCTTCCAGTCTCCTTGTCTTACCCCAGGTCTCCTTACTTGCCTGACTTGGACTGCATTCTATTAATTTTGGTTAATGGTCTCTGCTCTAAAATGTATCCTTGCGTGAAGATAAACACAGAAAGATATTACACACAGAGAACACATTGAATTGATATCCGTACTGAAGTGATTTTGACTTTAGCATAAAAATATCTGACTAAATTGAAAAACATATTAAAAGCAGTTCCATAACATTCAACATTGTGTTTACTCTAAGTATGTTGTTGAAAATATTTTTTATCATATAGCAAACATTCTAGGAAAATCAGAGGTTTTAGATATTATGTCTTATATAACCAATTTTATATTCTTCTGCTGCTCCTAGAAAATTTATAATTAATTTTTTTGTCTTCCTTGAGAAAGTATGCAGGGCCTCATTTCCTAAATTTTGCATTTTTAACATATCCTTGCCCCTATGTTTGTTCTTACTTACTTATTTTTGGTCTTATTTTCCTTATTACAAATGCATTTCACTATGTAGTATTTATGTAGTTATATAACTTTCTATAAATCCTGTTTATATAAAGGAAAATGCCTACATAAATCAACAAGTAAATATTTTTCTAATTACATATTATGAATTCAAACTTTGTATGCTTTTGAGTTAATATCTTATTGTTATATATTTATACTCTGGAAATAGATATCTCTTTTCCATCAGAATCAAGAACCTATTACCCAAATTAGGCAAAATCTATAAACAGCATGCCTATCAAATTTGGTTTTGAAAACTTATTTATGTTTGAATATGATACATATGATAATAACAAGGGAGCTCAATTCAAGTAAATAGCTGTTCTTTCCAAACTGACGTGTTTTGTTTTTGTTTTTTTAAGATCCCTGCCTCTCTTAAGATCTGGAGTATCTGAATATGACAACCTAAAAGGAAAAATGCATGATTATTTATCTCTAGATTCCTTCCTTCAAAAATAAATATTTTGTGTATCTTTTAATGCTCTCAACTACTATATATCTATATATCTACTATATATCTATATATCTACTATATATCTATATATGTATATATATATGTATATATATATGTATATACATATATAGATATATAGTAGCTTAATTATGTCTAAAAGGTCCAAAGTATGTGTGTGTGTGTGTATATATCCATGAGTTTTAGGGCACAAATTTGATTAATTTCATCAAATAATAACCTAGCATAGAATGAGTTCATTTTAGTGAAATTACTAATTTGAAATGTTCTTTAAGTTCTGTTTTTTTTTCTTCCCCCCACCAAACTGGCCTATAGTTTCACTTACCTGACTGATACCACCAGTTATTTGTGTGTCAGATTGACAGCCTAATGTACATACCAATCAGTTGAAATATTTTACCTCTGTCTCCCTTGTCTGTCAGTGAACACGTCTAAACTCCCAGTTATGCATACCCAAGCATAATAATGCAGCAGTAAAATTAATCAATACCTATGTGTCCTAAAGAAATGAAATTTAACCCAAGTGCACCGTATTTCAGGCCCTAGAATAGTTGCACCCTCCAAAAATGCATACAGAACTTTACACAAATACGCAGAAGTCATAATCACAGTGTCACAGAATGGATCTGAGTGATGGTGTAGGCACAAATTCTCATTTTACAAATAAGAAGAATCAGTGATTTTCTCTGCCTTTCAATGTATTCAAAAATAGAACTGAAGCCCACCAAATTCCAGACACTCTGTACAGTGCGGGAGATACAGAGGTGAGGCCCCCATAGTGCTAAAGCAGAGTTTAGCATGAGACAGTAAACTGAGGGTCATAGTAAAGACAGAAGAAGTGGTAAAACCAGCGCATGTTTAAATGTTATGGAAGTAGGAAGAAACACAAGGGAGGTGTGTTATATCATCACTGGGACATTAGGGAATGATTCAGAGGAGGGTCCACACTGCAGCTATTTATTAAAGGCAGTGAGGTGAACGCCTGAGGAAGACTGTTCTAGCAGAAGGAAGGCTTTGTTCAAATGAGAAAAGTACGTGAGATCACTGCACCTCTGAAGACTTGCCAGTAGTTCAGCATGGCTGGTGCAAAGAATGCGCGTATATTCTCACAGAAAGATAGGAAGAACATCTCCCAACTCTGTAACTTTGGATGAGTTCCTACCCAGTGATGCTGGCCTTTATTTTCTCATCTTAAGTTTGAGATAATGCTGTAAGGTATATATTAAGTGTTAGCTCCACAGAAAGAAAAGAAGCTGGAAGGCAGGCAGGATATAAAAAGAACCTGGTCTAAGAAGTTGAGGAAATCACAAATTATCCTGAATGTATTTGAGGGCGGTTGATGAATTTTGAACACAAAAATATGTGTTTTTTAAAAAATCATTGCAGTGGCAGTGGGAAGTTGATTTAGGGGAGAAAGAAGATAAAGACCAATGTCATCACAGCTGCTGACCCAAAATGATAAGGGCTGTGGGTAGTCATTGCAGATGGGAGGGGTTCAGGAGAATGTTTGACAGTACAAACTCGGGGGACAGGATTGATACTGGTATCATTAACTAAGATAAGGGGAACAGGAAGAACAGCTTTGAAGGGAAGTGGGGCATTGAGATGATAATGCACAAGAGCCATTTTAAGATTACAGTTTGGAGCTTACAGGAGTGGTCTGGACAGAGTAAAAGTGGGAATACCCATGTTAGATGAAGGAATAAGTGAGAACAAGATGCCTTAGACGTTTGTGTAACGTGAGAACAGGAGACAGTCAAGGACACCAACACCCAAAAGTCAGGGGGGAAAATAGGAGGGAGGTTGAAAGGAACGACAATTTTAGGAAAGGAAAAAACCAGGAAGATGCATCATAGTAATGAAGGTAAGCCTTTTCAAAGACCCTTTCAAAGGGTCATGACCAGATCAGAAAAATAGTATTTGAAATACGCTCTTAGTATTTACAATTTTGGAAGTTACTGGATTTTTCTAGAGCAATTTCAGTGGGGTAACAGGAGCAGAATCCAGTTTCAATATAAGTGTGGTTTGACTAAGTAAAAAGATTTCTGTGGTAAATAATTCTTTCAGTCATCTTGGCTGAGGAAGAAAAAGGAAAGAAAATAAGTTAGGGATGTCCTATGGTCATATTTATGTAACAAAGATTTGATCTCATGTATATAATGAAGACCAAGAGAAGGGAGTGAGACACATTAAAGATGCAGAAAACTGGAGAGACAATTGATGGAACAAGGGCCAAGAGGAAATTTAGAGGATAAAATTCAGGACACAGGTTGAAAGATTAAAGGTAGACAAGAGGAATGACATCCTGACAGACAGGAATGGAAGTGGTAAGGAAGGAGATAATTGCAGATGAGCTTATGGGTGACGTGCAAGAAGTTGAAGAAGTGTATGTATCAAGGACACCAGCTGTAAAAGAATTATAGCAGAAAATAATAATTACTATTTATGTTTCATTTTGCTTTAAAACAGCATCTATCAAATGCTAAAGCACCATTCATTCCTCAACTTTATAGCTCCAACATTTTCAAAAGACAGTGAGGCAATTCTCACGTGTCTCATCCACCCTCTTCAAGTCTTACCCACATAAAAGCCTCACTCCTTTTAATTAGTTTTGGAGACATTTAGTAAAAAATTGAAATGCAGTTCCTTACTTCCACATTTATTGTGGTAATTAAAAAGATACAATCTGTTATATTTCAAAATTAAAAGTAAATTTTATATTTCACTGGAAATTGGAAGGCAATGTCATGTGGTAGAATTATGAGTTATATTCTTTTGATATTCCTTTTTCAAGATATATTACATTTCAAGATAGTTTCACAATTTTAACTTAGATCTTTTTTTTTTAATAAACAGGTTGATCAGTTACAGAAAGATGAGCAATGGTCTTAAACACAGAAAGAAAACAAATAAGCTACTGTAAATAGAAAGCTTTTGTATTTGTATAAAACGCAGATCATTTCCATAGAGTGTCTGGGATATAAAAATTGAAAACAGTTTAATCCCTTAATTATATTCAGTAAAGTTTAAAGAGGGTGAGAAAGAGAGAGTATGGTCATGTTTAGGTTAGTTTATACCACTGATCAACAGAAAGAATCCGGAAGCAGAAAATTGTCTTTTAGACTTTTATATGCTGTAGGGAAGATACTAACCTTGCTTCTTGATTCACAAATGAGAATTGGTTTTAATCCCATCCTTCTTCTGGGTAGGATCCATCTATTGGTTTACCGGTATGCAGTTCTTGAAGATTTACCCAACCAGGGAAGAGTAGTATTCCTCTTAGAGAAGAGTTCCCAGATTTGGAGGCCAGAGATCTGCATCTGTAACTTTGGAAAAGTTACTGGATCTTTCTAGGTCTTTATTTTCTTATGTGTAAATTACAGTTACTACTTAATACCTACCTTGTAGCATTATTAATGTACAAAATAATGAATATATGGTGTCCAACACAGACAGGATACATTAAAAAAAGAGGGGGGAGGTTGTCTCACTGAATGTTTCTTAATAGTTACTGTCTCAGAAAAAGAATGCAGATCCATGGGCTTAGAGGGAATTATGTCAGAAAGGGATTAAGTCACAGAGAATTTTCTGGTGGTAAATTACTGCCCCTCAAAGTGATTGCAGAGTTCCAGAGACTGCTCAGTAGATCATAGGCCTGCTGGAATAAGACATCCCTTTACTGAAGATTTAGTATTAATGCTTACATAAGTTATAGGTGCTACATGCATTTCTACTAAATAATTTACATGATTACATGCATCATTGTTTTCAATTTCCCAGTCTTATTATACACATATTTATTGGGCAAATATACAGAATTTAGCTGTGATAATCATGAAGAGCAAAATGGTACAAACTTTGAAAAAGTCATGTATTTTTTAGATTTCATAGTTTCAATATGGGCACATTTCAGTTACCATGGTTTAGTTAAATAACACAGTTGTCCAGAGAACATGGCCCAAATCTTAGTTGCCATGGTATATTAACTATGATTAATTACATAAAATATATTGCTCCTAGCTATTCTATCCATAAATCACTGCCTAACAGATGGGCATCATGATCAGTTATAAGTCACATCACTTGTTTGAAGCTCTCATGGTGATTGGTCGTGCCACTTTGGTTGTTCAGTTCATTCACAGAGAGAAAAATGTGTAGTTGTGTTGCCTCTTTGTTTCACAGTGATAAACTCACGTGATATTTTATAAAAATGGATAATTGAAGTGAGAAATTGACCAAACACATGAAAGAGCAGCATAGAAACAAAATGGTAACTATGAATCTGAAATCTGAATTGAATGTAAATGGAATTATAGTAGAAATAGCTGTCATTCATGGGATTCTAGGTGTTCAGTTAGAGAACTTAGTTAAGGTGACCTTTTTTTGACACAAATAAGGAAGGTGGTAGCAATAGAAAATATTAAGATGTCCAAGAGAAAGTGACACCAGCTGAAACTCACATTAAAGAAGATCTTGGAGATATTTTGCAATATTGAAAATGTGAAGGATAAAATGTTGGAAACTGATCCAAATTTAGAAAGGAGTATGGCAATTTTAAAAGGCATAGAAAAGATTCTCCTTCCATATTGTAAATTATATGAGAAGAAGGCAAGCACTGGTCAAATAACTGTTCATGGTTTTGTAACAAAACACTTTAATTATCAAAGTTTCTAGTGTTTTAAGTGTTAGTTGACTAAGGAAATAATACTTTTGCTGTTATTTTTTTCATTGTCCTATACATTTTTCAAAGTGTTTGTTAACAAAATATTTTTAACGCCAAGAAGAAAATGATAAGTTTTCCCATTGCTTAAAATTTCTTTGTATCTTTTCAGTTTCCTCTTTCATTTTTACAGTTTTGCACTATTGTGCAAAGCAATAACTACTTACCAAACACTATATGTGATGATCCACCATTCCGTATGGGCTTAGCATTTTGTGAAGTATTTCCATACATAAGGAAATGTATAAAGTATTTTGTTACCACTCATCTAAAAGGTAGAATTTAAGTGATACATATAGTACTTAATACACAACACTTGATAAATGTTAGTAATTGAATGCCTTCTTTCTAGTTATATATAATTCACTCAACATGTTGAATTCAGCAAGTTTATTTTTGCTTCACACTTATTACTGTGTAATTACAAGAAATTTACACATTTAAGAAAAGTGAGGTCTAAGAATAGACAACTCAGTGACCGACCAGGTTCTAGGTCAATAGTTCCATTGAACAAAAATCGTCAGTGCTCAAAAGAGGGAAATTTGTGTGCAGAGACTCAAACCATTATCAAAAAGGCAATTTCATAATGGACCAGGAAAGTAACATGAGCATAATATATAGATATATTTCATACATTGGGGCTCCTGGGCTTAGAAACCGATTCCTGGGGGATCTAAAGGAGAGGGATACATACTTAATATAAAATGTATCAATGGGGTAATAGTAGGGCTAGCAGATTAAGATTAATGCAGACCCATTTCTAGAAAAGATGGTAAAACCTTTAACAGAAAGTTGTAGGTACACAAATTCAGTTGTAATTTAATGAAGATAGCTCCTAGTAAACCCTCAAAAACAAATTATAATCCATCCAAAAATCTAATGCTATTTTGAACTTTTTAAAACAAATGCAGTTATTTACCAAAAAGTGGTGAATAAACTATTTTAAACTATGTTAATTGATAGAATTTTAAAAAAAATTGTACTGAGCTCTTATGATTTCCCTCCTTTTTTTTTTTACATCTTTCTTTCCTTCTTTCAAATGAATATTGAATAGTTTAAAAGTAGCTAGAATTACATGGCAATTTCAATAAAACTACTAATGCTAAATTATAAACTGCAAATGTTGTATCAGGTTTTTATTATGTATAACTTTTAAGTCTTAGGTGGTAAGTTTCAACCACGATATACTCAAATATTTAAAAAAAAATTGAGACCCACTTAAATTTAGGTTTTACTTTTTTTTTTTAATTCTCAAAGAGGCCCCAAGAATGTAGGTTATGATATCATAGAGGGAAAAATCATATATTAAAATCATCTATTAAAAAGTATAAAACTTTTGAAATTAAAGCATAAGAAGGCAATATAGAGACTTATATAGACCCAGAAGAAAATAATTCCAGAAGAGTCCTGGAGAAAGCCCCTATTTTTTTTTTTTTTTTAATAAATGAAAGGGAAAACAAAGGGGAATAATATTTAAGTACCTATAGAAGGCCAGAGACTTTCTAAGCTTTAATTCACACCAGGGGTGGGTATTATTGTTCCCACTTCACTAATGAGTCAGAGAAGATATTTAGCTTGTCCAAGGTCCTCCACTGAGGACCAACTGAGGAATCCAACCCCAGTTAAAAATCTGGATTCCAAATCCACATTCTTTCTACTGATTCCTGTTGTCTACTAATATACATAATAAACAACAAAGTGTGAGAATTGGTAACATTATTCATAATCTAAAAATAAAGCAGCTTGAAAAGGTGGAGATGAAGGATACATAAGTTTGGACAAGTGAACAACTATAAAAAATGTAATTGTTGGTGACAGACATATTTGCTAAGTAGGAGGAGGTAGGTGAAAAGTTATTTTCAGAGTTTGGTCAAGATCTTTAGCTTTTTTCCCAAATGATTAAAAATCGTCTGTAAGGCAGTGCTGTGTCTTTTTTTTTCTTCCAGATATTTTGAAATTGAATGTATGCCAAAACATTTGAGTAATCCCTTCCTCACCGGTATATCGTCTTTATCCCAGTACAGTTTTATGAAACTTAATTCATGACTTCAAATTTTTATGTCCTTTTTATTCTTTTCTTCAAAGCCATTTTTTCTTGGAACAATGGGTCTTGACTACATAATTCCTGCACTATATATCACTATAGCTAGTGAAGTCTTAAGTTAGGTTTTACTGAAGGGAAAAATGCAATTGCATTTCTCCTTGTTAGGAGACAGTGGTGAAGAAAAAGGGAAATGATAACAACACAATAAAAACTCAAAGAAAACAAATGAACTACTTGACTTGATAATACTAATGATTCAGTAGTAGTGAAAGTACTTTTTTAAAATTTATTTTATCTTTTTGCAAACCAACTATTTGCTGAATGAGGCTTAAAGTAAGCTATAATAATTCATTGTGATAATACAGGGACACCATGAAAAATATTCATATGTATCCCTCACATCTTCAAGGCCGGTGACCTTCCAAATGCTTTCCCTATCAAAGCTATTAAGAAGGAATAAGTAATGTCATTAATAGGGTTGAATTTCCATGTCCCCTCCTATGGTTTTCACTATCTGTTCATTTCATTGTTCAGTAAGGATCTGTGAAGCCAAAACTATGGAAAAGATGTGCATTCATATATGTAATGCTGTTCATGTTTCATTTGTAGAAGTGTCAAAGAATAACAAATCCAGGATTTTCTTTTTGAGTAAGAAAAAGCTAATGGGGCAAACTAGTACTGAATCCCAGAAGATTACACAACATCGTGAGGATTCTAGCTGTCACTACTGTAATGTCCTAATTAGTTTTGCTGTAGGAGGTGCAGCGTGAGAGAGCTGGATTTTATTGAAGACTGTAGCCAACTTACTTCAAGTGTAAAATTTATATTGTCTTAGGCAATAGCATCAGGCAGCAATATGAACACCAGATGCAATTTATGTCACCATTTAGAGGCTATGTGTATTGTGCTAAAGTCACATTAACAACATTTTAGTCATTCTTTACATGACAGCTCCTGTATATATTAATAACAACATTCTAGACACATTATTTTTCCCTCTAAGCCCCTCCCCAGCTGCATCTTTCAGAAATTCAGTAAATAAAAATAAAGTTTACAGACTTAGGAGAATATTGTCTTTCAGCGTTAAATGACAGAAAAATCAAAGGATACCGAAATTGAGATATTGAGATGTCTACTCAGGCAATCAATTTACTTTTACAATAGGCTTTCCCTGCATTGCAAGGGAAAAAAATGTGGTATTTGTTTGTTTGTTTGTTTGTTTGTTTGTTTAGTTAACTGATGCCTTGATCAAATACAATAGGAAATAAAATATCAAAATACTCAAATATATTATGAATATATCTTTACATACAAATACAGCACACATTATAATACACAGGTATATACATGCAAATTTCTAGATATCTCTGACATGTCACTGCTAAATTGTGTGCTAGACAGAACAATAAAAGGGAGAGTTATGAGAACCGCATTAAATTTTGATAGATTTTCAAATAAATGATCAGTTTCTTTAGGAATCCAGTTGGTTTTATTTTTGTTTTAAATTTTAGCTATTTTTCTCAGTGCCTACCTACTATGTTAGGTATTGGGGCTACCAAACTGAATGAGGTTCAGGTTCCTAATTCTTAAAGTCATAGTATGTAATTAAAAGAAATGCTATAAAAACAGCCTCAGAAGGTTTCATGATATTCATAGAGGCATATAAAACGAATGGTATTTTTTTTCAGTATATTCTCTTACTTGATTATATAACTAATTCTTAGTACACCATTATATTTGGTATTTCATAAAGTCATTCGTAGGATCTGACTTTCCTTTCTTTTCATTTACTCATCAGAAGAATTAATCTGGGAGCACCTGTGCAGGTCAGTTGGCCAAGTGTCCATCCAAATCTTGATCTAGGTCTTGATCTCAGGGTCGTGAGTTCAAGCACTGCATTGAGTTCCATGCTAGGTGTGGAGCCTACTAAAAGAAGATGACAAAGAATTAATATGTTTGTAGCCAGAATGGAACAACTGGAAAACAGAGTGACCATCATGCTTGTAAAGATGTGTGGGTGAGGTTGGGAGGCTGAGTGAACAGATAGCTGCCTCTGAGGTAAAAGCTGAGAGAGGGGTGGAAGCGGCATAAAGGAGAGGGATATGTACTTTCTTCTCTTCCCTTTCTTCCTCCTTGTATTTTTTTATTCTCTCAGTGGATAGATAAGGTACTACTTCATGCTCACTTCTATTAAGTATGGAGCGTCCAATTTCTTAAAGATAGAATGACTTCCAAATGGAATTCTCATTTTTTTTTTCTTTAAGTGGTGGTTTGCGTGACAGACAGTAAGCAGTGATGTGACTTGAATCTTTCCCTTTTTGACTGAAAGTTTTGTTGTCCATCTGAGTAGTGTTCTCTCAGAAGCATGGCAGCTCTAAAAACCCACCAAATCCCAGGTCATATATTCCTTTTACCCCTTAATGTTATTCTTTGGGGAAAAACTAGACCTATCTACTAGTCTTATATAACTAAAAGAGGAGTGTTTATCATCCAAAATAGTCCAGACTGTGGTGCTGTAATGAACTGAATATCTTGGTGGCTTGTAACAGCGAAGGTTGATTTTTTACTTTACATTTCAGATAGGCTGACATTTAGTTCCACATCACCCCTTTGCTGAGAACCAAGCTGATAGAGCTTGTTGTCCTGAAAAAATGGAAAAAAAAAAAAATTGTCAAACCATGTGCTGTCTCCTAAAGCTTCTGTCTAAAAGGACATATATCACATGTGCTCGATTTGAACAACCAGACAAGTCACATTGCCCCATGCAATCTCGTGGAGGAGGAGTAGATACTGCAGAACAATAACGTAGCATGTTGCAGTGAAGATCTTCATACAAGGTCCTGCGTGCACAGATCCTCCGTTATTTCTCTAACCCCTCTTCCTATTGCTTGTTCATGCTGTTCCTGCCACACTAACTTCCTCATTTTTCCTCATCTGCAACAGGGCCTCTGTAAAGGTTGCTCCAATGACCTAGAATATGTTCCCCCAAATAGCTCATCAGGCCTCTACACCAACCTCACCTTCTTCACGAGGATTTTTCCCGACAACCATAAAGTGAGATGCAACCGCTTCCTTGCTTTATATTTCTATATTCTCCAGCAGACTGTGTGTGCTATTTATATTACTTATTGTCTGGCTCCCTCACTAGAATGTTAACCTCAGGAAAGCAGGGATTTTTATCTAAATCTGAGCCATCATCATCTAAAATAGTGTCTGGAATGAAGTAGGCATGCAATAATTGGCTATTGTATGAATGAGGTTGTAAATGAAGGAGGTGTTTGGTTCTCTCAGTTTTGTTGTTGTCCCAACAGCTTAGCTGTCTTCTGCTGAAAACAAGCTTTGAGATCCTCTGCTATTCCCAACCTAGACTTCTCTCTTTCCAAACTTGATTTCTCCCCATCTGTATGAGACATTTTTGAGTCAGGGCGATATAGAGAAAAGGTGATAAATTGGGTGATGTTTTTCAAAGTCTTTGCTGGTGAAATAGTATGTGATTCAGGGGTTCCTGGGTGGCTCAGTTGGTTAAGCATCTGCCTCCGGCTCAGGTCATGATCCCAGGTCCTGGGGTTGAGCCCGGTGTCAGGCTGTCTGCTCAGTGAGAATCCTGCTTCTCCCTCTCCCTCTGCCTCCTGCTTCCCCTGCTTGTACTCTCTTTCCATCTCTCTTTCCCTGTCACTGTCAAATAAATAAATAAAATCTTTTAAAAAAGAGAGAGAGAAAAATATTATGTGATTCTAGGAGAGTTATTTCAATCATTTGGGCCTCAGGAAATGTGGCATAATGAAAAAAGTATGACATACACAATCAAGATATAGAATGTAAATCCCAGCCTTACCTCTTGCCAGTTTTGTTATCTCAGCAACATGCTTGGTTTGGTTACATTCTTTCAGCCTGATCTCCCCTCACCCCCTTTTTTTTAATTAATTCAAAATTGGGCAAGGGAAATTCTGTGTTACAGTTACTAAGTTCTTGGCCTTAACCTCCAAACCCTCCTCTGTGTATACTGTGCTGCGATCTGCACATCAGGGCCCTCTTGGCAGTGTAGGTAACTATTAGGTTCTGACAAGAGAGCACTAGAGGGAGACCAGGAGCCTGGACCGAGAGGAGGGACCCGCTCCGCCCCCACTTCCGGTGGGCTTCCCGTCAGTCAGCAGTTCCTGAGTCATTCATGCCCACAAGGCTTTTTCACCCTGACAGCAGCAGTTCCTTCCAGAAACAGACTTTGAATCCTGCTTGGCTTTTCCCCAACATTTGCAGAACCAACTTCATGCTGCCTCTCCCTGCTCCAGACACAAGTACAGTCACCACCAGCTGCCACCTCTGAGATCTGAGTCCCTCTTCCCAGTCTGGATCCCATTCTGTCTCCGCAGAGACAGAATTTCACCTCCACATGTCTCCTCTAGGCTCCTGAATTGTCACCCCTTGCTCCCTATTCTCTTTGTTCCCTTAGCCCAGAGGGCTTTGTAAAGTAGCTACATCTGCAAAACCTTGAGTTCTCTGTTTCACTTTCTAGTAGTTAACGGCTTTATACCTAGTTGAATCTTACCATTGAATTCTCTCCTGTTTTCTGTCCCTGGACTCGATCCCGACTGATACACTACCTGTCCTATCAAAGTCAGAGGGTTGTTGTGAGAGAAGATGAGATCGTGTCTAGGAAAACACCGTGTACAACTCAGGATTGTCTGAAAAATGAAGTGACTGTATCAGAGTCCACCATGCTGTGTGGGCGTCCTACACCTGGCAACGTCCCCAACATGAAATATAATCAAACAACAAGTCCAAGAGTTCAAAATATTTAAGTTATGTAATAATAATCCCACTCACTCATCTGTGTGAAGCGGAGGAAACAAAATGAGGCCGGCTGTTGTTGGTGCTCCCAGCCCATGGGAGGAAGAGGTGTGCCGTCCTCAGGAGAGGGCACGTTGTCAAACAGAACACATTAATCAGTGTCTGGGGCTTGAAAAGGCAAAAATAGATCTGTGGCTACATTTCAAGCCGGAGCGACAGGGAGCTGGGCTGTGGAGTGAAATATTCAGGAGCTGTTGTGTTGGGAACAGAGATGAGGCGTTGAAGGAAGTGACATAACAGGAAGAGAAAGGGAGGATGGGATTGGAATGAGTTGGAGTGAATAGCTACAAAAGCAAGGCAATCTCCTAATTTATTTTTTTAAGATGTACTTTATTTATTTGACAGAGAGAGCACACAAGCAGGGGGGCAGGGGAGGGAGAGGGAGAAGCAGGCTCCCTGCTGAGCAGGGACTTCCCCCCACCCTATGTGGGGCTCCATCCCAGGACCCAGAGATTTTAACCTGAGCCAAAGGCAGACACTTAATGGACTGAGCCACCCAGGCGCCCCTCATATGCTAGTTTAAATAATCGGTGTTGCTGCCACTGCCCAACAACAACACAAAAACACAAGAAAATAAAAGACCCTGCAAACACTACCTTTAGTAAGGTCGGCGGTAGGCATATACATTGTATGAATGGTTCTAAGTACTGTCACATCTGATGGAAATTAAGATAAAGTAGCTGAAGGTCAATACAGAGAAGACAGTACTACCCATAAGAGGTGAAAGCTCAGGCAAGGAAAATCCTAAAGGGGCAGGAGCTGTGGGCCGAAAAGGACAAACTAGAATTTAAGGTTCATGAAAGGAGAGTAGAAACTGCTGCCACCCCAGAGCTGAGGTATGGAAAGAAGCTGCCATCAGGGATGAGGCATGTGGCGTCACTTGCATCTGTCACCCAGCACAACAGACATACATAAGGGAGAGTTACAGAAAATCCATGACATCTTATCAGTCAAATACAGAGGAGCCTCCTCTGACTTCCCTGCCCTGCCTCTACTCCAGCCATCTCTTGGGGAAGTCCTCATAACGAATTCAGGTTTCTCTTGGAACACTGAAAAAATAAAATTAAATTTAAAAAAAAAAAAAGAAAAGAATTCAGGTTTCAAAAAAGAAAGGTAGGAACTAAGGAACGGAGGATGAGAGGGAGGAAGGAAGAGAGAGGAAGGGAGGGAGGGAGGAAAGAAAGGAGAGAAGGAAGAAGGAAAGGAGAACTCAGCTTTCTAACAACTTTATTGTTTGCAAGTAGAAAATGAATTTGTGGCCTATCTCTGGCTCTTGATAATTGCCCAGACAAACTATTCTCGATCCCATCAGGGAAAGTTCAGAACACATAAACACCTAGTCGACACAGATTACAACCATGTTATGGGATTCTCTTCCATGATCCTAAATCACACCTGGTAACATGGAATAGGAGATTGTTTTAACAAGAACAATAAGAACATACTCCTGTATGACATTGTGCAGTTTGCTAAGTTCATGGTCAGTGCCAAGTATGGAAAACAGATGAGAGAGTAACTTCTGTAACCTCTAGTGAAAATCAAGTTTCGGGGAAGGAAGTGAGTGGCCTGACATTCTACATATACTTACTAGCAAAACTTAAATTAGGAGCAGTAGGAGAAACACTCAGAACTTGGTTTCAGAAAAACCCTATTTCTCTATTAATGATCTCCATAATCTTGGGAATGTTTCTGAAGTTAGATGTCCTGAATTTCTTCATTTGTCAAGTGATAAATTCTATTAGCAGAGTTAGTATAACATAGTGGTTGACTTACAGACATTAGAGAAAATCCAGCTAGATTTTTATCTCTTGCCTCTTTCATTCATTATCATATGAACTTGAGTAAGTTACATAATCTTTGAGCCTCATTTTTCCCAACTGCAAAGTACAGGTGAAAATCATATGTACTGTCTTAGTTTCATTGGTGAGAATTAATGTCAGTGTATTTAAATCCTTACCATAGTGCCTGGAACATAGTAAGCATGAAATAAATGAATAACTATTATCAGATTTGGTATTACCTAGAAGGACTGCTGTTCAGAGTAAATATAGTAATGTACGTGAAACACCAAGGGCCATGCCTTGTACTCATTCACTAAATGAGATGTAATTAGGCTTCTCAGGATTTTTGGAATATTAGTAGTTATTCTCTCATGGGAGGGGATTTGTTTGGGTTTCACTATTTCTGAGAAAGAGGTAACTTTTCAAATCATCTTGTATTTTTGTCTCCTGAGCTTATTAGATCAGAGGAACAGAAGGAAAACCATACTTCACTAGATACCATAAAATCTTTGTTCAAAAACCAATTCTGTCACTTTTTTTTAGCTGTGACAGGACAGTAAGTTAAATTATTTCTCTGCCTTGGTAGGGATCCCCAAAACAGTACATTTTCATTGGGTCTTGATATTCCTTGTTTTCTACAACAAGTACTCGTTTGTAACTTAATTTAGTCACCAGATTGTCTGTTATAATAATTAAAGTACATAGAACTTAACTTTAAGCAGGATTAAATAATTTTGCTGTAGTGAAGCACACCGAACTTAGAGACAAAGGCAATGGTTGAAAAGTAAATTTGTGGTTGGATTTAAGGCATATAGTTTGAAAGAACTCCTGGTTTATTTGTGTGTGTATGGTCTAGCCTACCACTGCCTAAATTCATTTAATAAAAGCAATGAAGATTCCCATTTAGAATTTCTGAAGAGATGGTTCTGTGACCTTCTCTTCAGAGTAGCCTTGGGGGAGAGGGAACGGACTCTAGTCCCTGTCTTAACACCTGCTGGAAACTCAGACAGAAAGGAGGGTTGTAATTGGGATCTAGAATAGACGGAGATCCCTCTGCAGTGACCATGAACTGTGAGGCAGTGGTCTCTAACTTCCGTCAGCTGAGCACCAAGCCCAGGCTGGGGAAACAGACCTAGAGTACTTTACCTCCTGCTGCTTTTCCTGTCTACTGTAGCTTTTCAGGCAGCACCTCCCTGCAAAGTCACTTTGACTGAATGTGTTGAATGAAAGGCTTCTAAACTCATTACTACAGGCAGGTAACAGGAGAATGGGGAAATAAATGACGAAAACAAACTTCAAGTTATGGGTGTGTAGGAAAGATGTGTCGATATCCATGCCAGAAAGGGCGTGACCTACATAGAGCCTCGCCAGTGGGACGACCACTTGGCAGCAAAGTTTCCTTCTCATTGGTGCACAAGGCACCTCTCAGAGTGGAGTTTAGAATAGCCACGCCCAGTCTGGGCATTTCTAGCTGTTAGCTTGGGTCTATTCCAAACCTCAGTTTTGTCATGTATAAAGAGGAAGGACAGTGGAATTAAACGAAAGAGTTTCTTTGGAGAGGTCAATTTTATTGACTTAGGGAAAGATTGTGATGAGATAAAGAAGCCAGGACAGTGGAATCTACTGACACGGATTTGGTTTCGTGGTGTCAGAAGATTATACAGGGTAGAGCTACCCTCCTCCTTAAGAAAAAAATTCAAGTGAGTGCTGTGAAGTGTGTAAACCTGGCGATTCACAGACCTGTACCCCTGGGGATAAAAATATATGTTTATAAAAAATTAAAAATTAAAAAAAAAGAAAAAAATTCAAAACTGCAAATTCAAAAATACACATATTGTATTATAATGAGAGAATAAATACAAAATTATAAATTGAAAAGCTCAAATAGCAACTGGTCACAAAATCCGGAAAATAACAAATGTGTTTTTATTAGTGAACTACTTTTTTTTCTTACATTCTTTTTTGGTTGCATTCTCTTTGTCTCCTCAATGACAGTTTCATAATAGCACTTTCTATAGAGAAAATAGAGATTATCTAGTTATTTCCTAACATGATGGATGACAATCTGTTTGAATTATTGATAGTCCAAGTTCATAAAACAGGGAGCATTGCATAGAGACATGGTCACTGTTCTTAGTGCTGCTCTAAGTTTGTACCCTCCAAAAACAGGAATACTGATAAATTTTACTTTGTCCGATTCCCATAAAAATTATGCTGCTTTCATAATTATGTATTCTGCCTTAGAAATTTCTGACATGAGAGAACTCTCACTTTGATGAGACACCAAAAGTTAATAAATCTTTCACTTAGAATCTTAGATATGTATTCACTGGAAAATTTTTCCATAGAATAGTTTTTGATCTGTGCCTTCAAACTGTGTTTCTCCTCCAGTAGCCTCATAGTTCCCATGCTGAGTGCCACAGACCCTTTCTTTTTTTAACTTATTTATTTGAAAGAGAGAGAGAGAGATTGAGAGAGATCATTAGAGCGGAAAAGGTCAGAGGGAGAAGCAGACTCCCCTTGGAGCTGGAGCCTGATGTGGGACTTGATCCTGGGACTCTGGTATCACAAACTGAACCAAAGGCAGTCGCTTAACCAGCTGAGTCACCCTGGCGCCCAGCATCTCTGGTCATGATATATGATCTCACATTACCAGTGGGCCCTCAGAGAATTCCTGGAAGTCATTCCTATACAAGGACAGCAACCAATCATGTAACTGTATATAAAAATGACTGCAAACTATGTCATTCCTTCATATTTGATAACAGACAATGTATCCAACTCAACTTTCTTATATCTGGATCCCTAAAATGCCCTCAACCCCTCCAGTGGCATGGGAATAGAGAGAAGTCCATTGAAAGAGAGAGTAATTGAGCCAAAAGATCTTACTTTTATAAATTTTTCAAATTCATAATTCAATTTAAACACATTCCTACATCCCTCCCTGGCATAAAGCCTCCTCTGGGCACTTATCATAATTGCTTCTTAATGTAAAATTTTTATTGAAGATAACTTCCCCCCCAATCATAAGTGCATATCTTGATGAATTTTCATGTGTACACACTCTTATTATTTGTTCTCAGATAAAAACCAGATCAAATCCAGGCACCCCAAAAGATTGCTTGTACCTTTTCCCATCACTATCCCTGACAGGGTTAACCACACTTCTTGACTTCTAAAATCACAGATCAGGTTTATCTGTTTTTGAACTTTCTAGAAATAGGTCTATATAATATGCATTCCTGTGTCTGATTTCTTTAGCTCCATTTCATATTTTTTTTGTGTGTGTGTGAGATTCACTTATACCCATGGATGGTGAAGTTTCTTCCTTTGGTTCACCATGTAACTTTTCATTGTATGCATAGCTACAATTTATACACTCATTCTGTGATTGCTAGGCATTTTGGCAGTTTCCAGTTGAGTCTATGACTAATGGTGCTGCTCTGCATATTATTGCATATGTCTCTGGGTGTAAAATAAAGTTTTGATCATTATCCATTGAGGGTGATAACTTCTGGACCACAAAGTATTGTCGTTCCACTTTAGAAACTACTACCAAACACTTTCCCAAACTGTTTAACTAACTCACGTATCTTGGTAATGTCTTTTTCATTATAGGAATTCTGGAGGATTTATTATTAGGAATACCAAAATACTGTCATTGGCATTTCCATCATGACCAGATCCATTATTTACCGCTGTGGGATATCCTCTTTTGTAAAATATCTGTTTAAGTCTGTTGGCGAGGTTTCCTTTTGATTGTCTTTTTCTTATATACTCATTACAGCACTTTATATTTTATGTGTGTTCATAGGTTGGTTACAGTTTTTTAAACAAGTATCTAAATGAAATAAATTTGAAGTGCATTTATGAAACAGTGAAAAGCTATGACATAGAAAGGAAGCAAGTGACTCTGTTCAGTGCGATAATCTAGGAGACCATTTGCACTCCCAAATTTTTTAAAAACTAATTTTACTCATTCTTGTTTATAGTGATTAAAAAATGTATAGGTCATGAAAGATGTTGTAGTGCTATATAAGGACCTCAATCCAATTAGAATACTGGGGGCTCTAGGTTTTCATTTTCTCAGTCCTTGAACACTTTGAAAGGAACTTACTGTGAACATACTGTTAATTTTTAAGATGGAAGGATTACATTTTTAAAATTATGGTCTTTTCATCCCACACACATTTCTTTAATTTATTTTCTTTTTCATATTTTATGTATTGATTTGTTGGAGAGAGACAAAAAGCACAAGCAGGGGGAGCAGCAGGCAGAGGAGAAGCTGGCTCCCCACCAAGCAAGAGCCCAAAGCAGGGCTCTATCCCATCACCCTGGGACCATGACCTGAGCTTAAGGCAAACACTTAAGACACTGAGCCATCCAGACTTCCCTCTCCACCCACACTCCTTAAGGAGTTTACTTTACTTGGTCAGATCTGAAAGAAATTTGCAGTGTGACATTTGCAGTGTCTATTATGTTTGCAAATTCAATAAAGTTCCAAAACTAGATCAGGGTCCAGATTTCATTACGATTTTCTTTTTCTTCATGCTCTCAATGAGAGTTCTTCTTCTTCTTCTCCTTCTTCCTTCTTCCTTCTTCCTTCTCCTCCCCCTCCCCCTCTTCCTCCTCCTCCTCCTCTCCTCCTCCTTCTTCTTCTTCTTTCTTTTTTAAATTTTATGTATTTGCCAAAGAGAAAGAGCACAAGTAGGCAGAGCGGTAGACGGAGGGGGAGGGAGAAGCAGGGTTCCCACTGAGCAGAGAGCCTGATGTGGGGCTTGATCCTAGGACTCTGAGATCATGACCTGAGGCGAAGGCAGATGCTTAAACAACTGAACCACCCAGGCACCCCGGAGAGTTCTAATAGCTGTCTATTAGAATGTTTTCTGTCATAGGCTAAAGAAATGACTATTGCCAGAGTCCTGATAATCCTCAAGTTTGCCATTTGCTTTGTTTCTTCTCTCTTCTAAATCCTTACTCTATACTGTTCAAAAACATTCACTCTAGCAATTAAGTCACTAGACATTATGAAAAGTGAAAGAAGGTATTTTAAACATTCTCTCTCAGGTTAGAATAATTCAAACAGGCTCTCTTTGAAAGCAATACATGAGCAGAATGTGGGAGAAGATACATATTTACAGTTCTGGTCTCTGAAAAATACAAAAGGCAAAAATTGTCAAGGTTTTGCCATAAATGATGAGTCATCAACAATATTTTTATTTTGTTTTCACTAATTTAAAATTCACACACATTTGCCATATCCAAGGATTTCAAAGATAATTTCCCACTAGATGTAATGGAACCCATGCTGCGTATTAAATAAAAACCAAGATTTGGGGAATGATTGCTTTTATGTAGGAAGTGGCATTGCTGGTTTCTTTTTTTCTAGTATAAAGCAGGAATTTAAAACACACACCCACAAAGACTATAGAAGATGGAAAGATACGATGATTGCAGTTAATTTTTGTCTCACGCTGAGCACTAGAACAAAAACAGTTTCTAGAACTAAACCCTGTTAAAATGTAGAATCTCTATTCCTTCTTTTTAATCTTGTCTGTGAGAAGGTCAAAAGCAAAGGGGTTTTGTTAACTGTGCAAGTTGGGTTGTCCTGGGCTTTGAACATGTGTTTTAAATAGAGAATGAATCATTATGGACGAGCATATTGGTTTTGCAAGTATTTGACTGTTTTGGTATCTCCTGCCTGAATGTTTTCCAACTTTCTGTACCATAGATACTTCCCACACATTGAAATGTCTTACAGTTGCATTCAGAGTAAAGGAAATGAGGCAAGGCAGTCTATCTTCCAAAGAGAGTTCTCTATATATAACATTCAGTTGGCTGTCAAAACAGAAAAAAGCAGCCTGACAAATGTCTAAATATCACAGTGTTTATGTAGGCTCATTGTCTGAGGTTTGTGTTTTACATTTACATTTAAACATGTTTATTATATTTATTGCTCATATAAAGATTTTCTCATTTTAGTTTTAAATGATGTGTATACTTTTTTTTTGCAGTTATGAAAAGTCACATTTTATGCAGTAAAGATGAATTAGTTGTCTTTAGTGAAATGGAGTTTTATATGTTCAGGAGACAGAAAAATAGATGAAAATAAGAGTTTTTATATTATTTGACTCATAGTCCTTAGTAAGACTCAATAGAAATATACAAATATGCCAAAATATTATTTTTCTTTTCCAGATTATTATCACAAATAGAGCTGTTAAAGGTCTGTCTTCCACTGTTCCAAATAAAACTAAGTATTGTACTTTTTAAGTCAGTAAATTTTGCTTGGAATAGAATTGGAGCTTATAAGATATGCTAGAATATTCTAAAGGCTTCAGGAGCATTCAAATTCTGTACATCTACAAACTCCAGAAAATACATATGAAATAAGCCAAGTTAGGTTGTGGAGTCCTGTTATCTCTCTTTCTGTACCCTTTTCATTTATTTTCTAGGGCCCCTTACTTCCTGAATGGCCAGTAATCTATTCCCATGTCAGTACCTTTCTTCCTTGAAGGAAAACTATAAATTGGTCAGTTGTTTCAGATAAAGAAAGGCGTAATGATTTTCTTTTCATCTTCAAGATTTCTTGTGTTATTGGTCTTTAAACAAAAATTTCTTGGAGAATGTGGTGCTTAACCCAAAGAAATACAATTTTAATGACATTCCTTCTTTCCTTTTTTTCCCTTCCTTTCTCCCTTTTTTTCCTTCCTTCCTTCCTTTCTTCCTTCCACCACAGCTCATTGGGCTCTTGTGTGGGCTCCAGGTACAGATTATAGGTTGAAAGATCTTAGTGAAGGCTAAGTTGAAATCATTAAACATAAGGAATACAAGAACGTTATTTAGTGTTGACAGATCAGGCTTTGAACAAGAAAGTAATGCAAGAGGGAGAGGCTTGGGGGTTGTGTGCAGATTCCAGACAGTTTCCAAGAACACTTCAAACACTGGAGTCAAAGAATGAACACTGTAGATAAAGTCCCCTTGTCCCTATGCTTGTAGCATCCAGAAAGAATCCATTGTTACATTGTCCTAAACAAATACTTTGGAGGCTGACAGAATCAAAACATACACATGACTCTCTGTCCAGGCATACATAGTATGAACAGTTTCTTTCTAGCTTTTAAAGATCCCGATATATTTGGTTCTTCTAGAAATGGCACCTGTTCTGGGGATACAGGAACACTGAGGAGATTCTGAAAGTTGTCCTGATTTTTCTTCATAGTTCATGTCTGCCAGAGATGATCAGGGACCTAATCAAGGGACCCTTTAAAATCTCTGGTACCTTTCAATTTAAACGAACTATTTATTTTTTAATATAAAGGTTTTCCTGGAGCAACTTGCTATTTGTTTTTTGTTTGTTTGCTTGTTCATTCACTTATACATTGAAGTAATATTTACTTCACTTGTACCCTAAATTATGGGATACAGTGCTGAACAGACAAATAAGGTCCCCATTCTCATAGAAGTATCTTGACCATGTACAAATAAGTAATTTATATCACTCAGTACTAATTTTTATTTTTTATTTATTTTTTCAGTTCTAACTTTTAAAGAAAAGTCCTTTGTATTCCAAGAGATCTGTTTATCGGTAACTGAAGACCTAATCTTTGTGAAAGGGCATATCCAAAGTAATATATTCACAAATATTCAATAATATTTTATGACTGACAAACCAGGTACATCAAAAATTAGAGTTCAGTAAATACATGCAGTTTTAGAAAAGATCAAAGGAAATCATGTGTAGATTACCCATCTTTTCTTTAATGTAATCAGGTATAATATTTAGGAATTTGTATATGTATCTAGATAGTTGAGTTTATAATTCAAGATAAAAGGAGACAATTTGGGTGTTTTTTTTTTATTCATGTTTTTTAAAAGACTACCTAATACCTGGAGATTTTTATCTTTTCATGTTATTATATCTAAAAATAAAAGACTATTATAAAATCTGGCATAATGTGTATATCAAAGTATCTTCAAAGAAATTCCAAGTTACTTGTGAATCAAATCAGAATTTTTCATAAGTATGGTGGCAACTTGTGGCAATATTGAAATTTTAATGTAGTGTATTTTCATATCTTATCAGAAATGTAGGATTCTTTAAGAAAAAGAAAGCTACTCTAAATATCAGTTACATGACATGATTATGTGTTAGGCATTAGACCTTGATATCTTTAAACCATAAAAAGTCTGCTGTATAGAATTCCTCTCTCTTCTCTGTTGCCTTCTGTATATCTAGCTCAGATTTCATTTTTGACCACAGTAATAAGAACAGTGTGGGTTTCTAAGAAACACATTTAGTGCTTGACCTGTCAGTCCTCAAATGGAAATGTTAAAATTCCTTTGTAACTTTAGGAATTTATTAACTTGTTTTTTTTATACTTTTTTCCTATGTACCTTGTAAAAGCCTTGCTGGCAGGTGCAAACAGAATCAGGATTGTTAGGATGTCTTAATGAATTTTTTACTTTATCATTAAGTAAAATCCTCTTAAAATTTTTTTTTTAAGATTTTATTTATTTGACAGTGAGAGAGAGATCACAAGTAGGCAGAACAGCAGGCAGAGGGTTGGGGGGGAAGCAGGCTCCCTACTGAGCAGAGAGCCTGATGCGGAACTCTATCCCAGGACCCTGAGATCATGACCTGAGCCAAAGGCAGAGGCTTAAGCCACTGAGCCACCCAGGCACCCCCATAGCATTCTTTGGTTAAGTATTTTACTGCAGTGTGTGAGTGTATGTATATATGTATGTGTGTGTTGACATAATCCCTTTGTTTTCCACCTTTCTGTGTCAATATTTAGATGTATTATGTGTTTTAAAAGTAAGCTGGATTATCTTTTCTAACCCATTTCAGCATCTTTGCCTTGTCTAACAGGCAAAGTAACACACTTCTCTATATTGTCATTATTGATAGATGCTGGCCAATATCCACTACCTTCTTTTAAGATGTTTTCTATTGGGGCACCTAGGTGGCTCAGTGGGTTAAAGGAATAGAGCCCTGCATTGGGCTCTCTGCTCAGCAGGGAGCCTGCTTCCCTTCCTCTCTCTGTCTGCCTCTTTGCCTACCTGTGATCTCTGTCAAATAAATAAAATAAACTTAAAAAAAAAAGAAGTTTTCTATTTAGTGTTCATTATATTTGATTTTCTTTCCTTCATTCGATCATTTTAAAGGAATTGACTTGAGTATACATTACACAATTTTTCTTCCTTCACAATTGTGGAATGTATAAGAATAGAATATGTGAATTCTATTTTATATTTTTACCACATGTATTAGTTAATAGAGTCTAAAACTACTTTGTCTCTAAATTCCTCCTGCAAAATAAAAATCACTTTAAACACTTTACACTTCAATTTACCATTATCTTTCCTACTGATGTTTTCTAGTATTTGTGTTTTTATTGTTGCTGTAAATGTTTGCAGAAGTAGAGGTCCGCATCGGTGTTTATTTGATGTGTCATGGTGCCAGAATTTCCAAACTTTATTTCAAAACACTTAATCAATCATGATTGGGTATACTTGTTGCTATCATGTTCTGAACATATTACTTCCACCATGTCCTAGTGAACTAAAGGTGAAGCTATTTATTGTGTACACACTGTGTGCACTGTGTGGTGTGGAATACAGAGATGGTCAAGGTATGAATCATCCATTTCTGGGGGCTTTAACAAAGTATATATTGGCCTTCTTCATTCCAGATAAACTGGTACAAGTATTCCTACCTGCTATATTAAGAATATCTGTCATGGTGCTTTGCTTATATGATCTTACTTAGCCAGTATTTTTGATTGAGTGGAAAGCGAGTGTAAGGAGTGATGACAGAGTCCTAACTTAACGGTCTAGTTCTTCCTCAGGAGGGAGATATTCATATATACTCTTTGAGACAGATGGAGATGATATACTGCCCCCTCAAGCCCTCAACATTTCAGCCAAGTTTTCATCTCTCAAGGAAAAATTCCAGGATAAGCATAACAGCCCAGTGGTGTCACAGCAGGTGACGGAGCAAGTGCTCAGCCCACAGGCTCTAATGATTTTCCTGCAAAGGCGCCGCCCCTGCATCACTGCCAGATGGGAAGCTTAGGAGAGCTTCCGCTCCAGTTTGAGCCAGGCCATGCTTCCTCCGAGAGCTATACCGCTAAGGCTAGTTGGTTAATTAACAGGCACTTAATCAACACCTACTGTGTGTGGAGCATTTTGTGTGATTCTGTTCTCTACCCATGCGAAATCTCCTCACACCTCAGGCCCAGCTTCAGTCTCTGCTCATTTAAGGATTCTAATCCATCTTTGTATTCTCTATGGAAATGATCATCTGAACCATTTGAGTATTTTGCCATAGGATTCTTTATCAATATCTGAGTGTAACCCTTAATTGCCCAGGATAACTGTAAGCATAAGAGCTTTATTTTTCTATGGTTATTTATTACAGTTGAAGATTACTTGGTGATTATTGTTGCAGAAGATACTGTTTCATTCATTCCAGAGAATGCTGATTTTTTTTAATCAGTTGTGTATCTGGGTTTTTTTCCCCAAGTTTTTATTTAAATTCTAGTTAGTTACCATGTGGTGTAATATTAATTTAAGATGTATAACTTAGTGACTCAACACTCACATAACACCCAGTGCTCATCAAAACAGGTGAGCTCCTTAATCCCTGTCACCTATTTAACCCATCTCCCCATCCATCTTTCCCCTGGTAACTGTCAGTTTGTGTATAGGTAGGATCCTGTTTCTTGGTTTGCTGCTCTCTTTCTTTCTCCTCTCATCATCTGTTTTGTTTAATAAATTCCATGTATGAGTGAAATAATATGGTATTGGTCTTTCTCTGACTTATTTCACTTAGCCTGATACTCTCTAGTTCCAACTACATCATTGCAAATGGCAAGATTTCATTCTTTTTTATGGCTGAGTATATATTCCTGTGTGTGTGTGTGTGTGTGTGTGTACTACCTCATATTCATTCATTCATTCATCAGTCAATAGACAGACATTTGGGTCTTTTCATAATCCTTAAGAGATTCTGGGAAAAAAGGCCAGTGGAGGTGGTTGATACAGTAGAATACATTTGTGAAAGGCTGAACACTACTTTCTTCCTCTTGGAAATATGTAATACAATTTGAAGACAATTAAGACTTTGATAAATTATGTGTTAAAAGTAAATTTTTACCTTGGTATTTCCTAAACATACTTGATTCTTTGTTTAATGCAATCAGATATAATCTTCAAGAAATACATCTTAATTTAGGTATCTGAATTAAGAATTCAGTATTAGAGGTAAAAATTTAAATTTGGTTTGGCTTTGCTTTTACAATGGCAGTCAAATACCTGGATATTTTAATTTTTATCTGAGTATATTTCCAAATGAGAGCTCTCCCCACCTCCCTTTATTGAATGCTAGTTAGCATCCCTTGAAACCAGTATTCTATAGAATAATTTGGGAGAAGTACATTTCTATGTTATAGCCAGTGGTTTTACCAAGGGTATAATAAAGGTAGACACTACATCTGGGACACTGTATCTGTTTGGCTCATGGCTGTGGTGAAAGGAACTTCCTGAAAGATGTACAGCAAATCCGTGTAGGTAGGGAGTTAAGTTTTCTCACTTAGACTTGAAGCTGTGGTGTGAGTGCTCTAAGAAACAGGTGTAACATCACCTTATAAGCAGGGTCCATTCAGTTGATCAGATGATCTCTGTCACAGTCTTTTTCCTTAAAAGAAGGAGATTATCACTTGGTCAAAACTCTCTAACAGCTCCTATCCCAGAATCTCCCGATAAATGCAGACATTAAACCAGTTTTATTGTCATCAGACTGAAACTCCAAGCAAGTCCAGAACATTATTCAGTTCCACTGGATACATTCTGTGGAATAATGTACCTGAAAAGTCAGGAGGGAGAAGAATCACTCCAATGGAAAGTGGTATTTCTATATTAAAGTTTTTGGATAGAATGGCTACAGAGTTGAGGAAAACATTCAGTAATTGATGATCTCTCTTACTCCAGATGAGGTTAAGTATTGATTTTTGCCAGGCTTTTCCATTGTAAAATTTCTACTTTTCCTTTTGAAAGTAATAAATATTTTGTGGGGACATACTTTGAGACTATGTGAATATTTTGTTTATCATCATACATTTACCAGCTAATTTCAATATTCATTGATGACTCCTACCTGTAATACTACAAAAATATTTACCAAATGGCGAATTTCTATCTTTCCTCTTATATTGGAATTCTAATATATAAGGAAGAGATGTTGCTCTTACCCCATTTATTTGTTAATGCATCAGTTATGTACTTATGTCAATGTAGACTCATGGAACTTTCTTTGATGGGCTGATATCCACTTCTTATCATTGTTTAGTGTATTCCTCAAATGTTCCCAGCTTTGGCTGTTGAGAGCTTTTTCAAATTGGCTTCTCCGATCCCCAGCCATTGTGTTTTAACACTTCCTTACTTTCCAGCACTCAGAGCTACTCCAGACCCATCTTGTACTTTCTCAATGATTTCCCAGCCCTAGAGTCAACCACTTTTTCAAGTGCTTTTTGTTCTTTTTGAGAATTATAGAAACCAAGATCTAGGCAGATAGTGTTCTCAGTACTACTGGGATGTCATTGCTGTTATGCCTTCTGAGTGAGTATAGCTAGAAACTATTTGTATGAATAGTAGCCCATGTATCTACACATCTACATCTACTTCTTATTTATTCACATTATCTATAACAAAAACTATGAGTTCCAACTGATATTTCCAATTATAGTCCAATAACATGTGTTCATTCTAGCTTTCCCCTTTCTTTATTTGTAGCTTTTTTCCTTGATTGCAAGAAACCTGGGTCTCATTACCCACGATCTATTTCTATAAGAGACGTTTACATAAAACAGCTTAAGAATTACTAATCCATACCCCAATGAAAATCAGATTTACTAAATGGAGCATAGTATTTGTGTACAGTGCTTTTTTTTTTTTCCTTTAGCCTTATAGTATCTTTCAAAATATTTGTTTGTTTATTTTAGATTTTATTTATTTGAGAGAGAGAAAGTGTGAGGAGGAGGAGGGATAGAGTGAGAGGGAGACAGAAAAACTCAAGCAGACTCTGTGCTCAGAGCAGACCTCAATATTGGGCTTGATCTCAAGACTCTGAGATCATGATCTGAGCCAAAATCAAGAGTTGGACACTTAACTGACTGAGCTACTGAGGTGCCACCCCTCCAAATATTTTTTTTTAAGATTTTATTTATTTATTTGACAGACAGAGATCACAAGTAGGCAGAGAGGCAGGCAGAGACAGAGGAGGAAGCAGACACCCTGCTGATCAGAGAGCCTGATGTGGGTATTAATCCCAGGACCCTGGGATCATGACCCGAGCAAAGGCTGAGTCTTTAACCCACTGAGCCATGTAGATGCCCCCTTCCAAATATTTTTTAATGTAGTTACTTAGTCTATTTTTCTCTGACCCCTTCAGTGAGGCTGTTAGTCACTTGTAATATAGGCTTAGGTTCATTTATTTTTATATTCCATTTCAGTCTTTCCTGCATATCCAGTTGGAGTTTAATTATTTGTTGGTACTTTTTATGAAATATTGCTATGATTTAGGGATACAGAAACATACATTAAGGTACATTGAGAGAAATTTCTCTGAGAAATTCTCTTAGAACTTCACCATTCTTGCCATTCTGTTTGCACCACCCCTACAGGTACCCCATTTTATTTGTTTCTGAATTTTATTACTTGAATTATGTTTTGTACAAATGAGCAATATATTGATATTTTCTTATTCGCTTTTCTTTCTTTAATGAAAAGCTGTCTACTGTATTCTTTTACACTTAAAAAATACATCCTGAAAATTACTCCACATCAGTTCATAGAAATCTTTCTCATTCGTTCTTCCAGATGTATTTGGACTATCCAACATTCTTGAGAGTCTGTACATATAAACTAGTGGGAATGACTAATTTTATTCATTGACTGTGAGGACTACTTACATTTGAATCAAAACGCTGCATGCCTTCCTGCCTGAATTTTTATCTCCTACTTGGCTTCATGATCAGGAAAACATACTGTCTCTTTGCACAGGCTCTGGCTGGGGCTTATCATTGCCCTCTTTCCTGTTACTTCTTGCTTGAGTTGGCTTTGGCTTCATCTTGTGATCTCATATTTGAATCGGAGTCATTAGTGTCTGGCTCTCCCATTCTCTGTCTTGCCCCAGGCACCTTTCCTCAATATTGCTTTGACCTTGGCAACACCATGACTCCTAGCTTGTGTCAGATTCACTGTAAGCTTCCACACCAGGGTGGTCCTGTTTTTACAGCTAGACATAGTCTCGCTGTGTCTAGTACAGCTGACTCTACTCCAGATTCAATTTGTCTGTCTCTGACTTCTCTGCAGCACTCAGTCACTCTTAACAAAATACCTGGGATATTGTCCAATTTGCAGAATATGGCTCGGCTTTAAATTTTAGTACACTTTTTTTTCTTAAAAGAGGCTTACTTCTTGTGATTGTATCTTTGCGATGATTTTACTCTATTCATTTAGAACACTGTGAAAGCAGTTCCCTGATGAAATTCATCCATTATGGCAAATGTTTTCACTTCATGGAAACCTACTGAAATGGAAAGTATTTTGAAAATAAATGAAACATAGACTATTTTTGAAAACTGTTCATGGCCAGATTCAGCAAATGTTGATAGCTTGGAAATTCCTGATACTTTAAAGGGGAGAGGGGAAAAAAAAATACACTTCTATGCTAGAAAGTTCTGAGCCTCCCACACCTTACCTCATTTTTACAGATGCAGCAATTAAGACCCTGATTAATTGTTCTAGGAAGTCTAACTCATCTGAAAAAGCATACTTTCCAATTATCCAAATAACCTGAACACACAAATCAAAACACAGGAATGACAGTTCTATGTTTGACTCTCTTCTCACTGAAATGTTATGAGATCCTCTTCATTTCCTCTTGCTGTTGATACACATAACAGTTTAGACATCAGAATTTGAGCTATATGAAAAGCGGGGAAAGCCATTAGAAGAAATAAGCAGAAGACACGTGCAGTGAATATTTGTGATAAAACAAGTCATTTCATTATCCACATGCAGTTTGAGCCTTTTACTACTTTCTCATCTTCAGCAGAAATCAATTTGACTCTCTCTCACATCAATAGAATATCTTCTAGATGAACCCCTGAGGTGGGTACATAAAGGGTATCTGATTTTTTCATTAATGCAGAGCTATTAAAGCCATAAATAGGGCTTAACAGCGTTCAACATTCATTGCAGAAGGGCTTCTCTAGCAAAGTAGTACACAGAAAAAGGGACAATTTTCCATTAATTCTGGCATTTAAAGGTGAGAGGTGATCTGAAAATTGTACCATGGAAATGTCGGTTCTAAAGAGGAAAATGACACAATGGTGGTCGGGCTGAACAATTCACTTTTTTTTTTCTTCCCCCAGATCAGGTTTAATTTTGGTTGTACTATAAATGCATACACCCATATTTGCTCCTCCAAAAATACACTGTGTATGTTTACTTGTCACAGATGTCTGATGAGTCACTGCACAATATGTTTGGGATAGGTGAAAATGATTTGAACATCTAATGGGATAGCAACTAAAATAAATACAGTATTTCAAAATAAATTGCAGGGGTTAAACATCCCGAGACATCTTAACATTAGCTTTGTCTAGTTGATGAACAAGGTGTTCATGGTCATCTTTTTCCTCTGTGCTTCTCACTGTTTGAAATCCTCATCTGAGACAGATTAGATGTTGACTTACTCTACCAAGTAGTTTCTGAGATATCCTATCTTCTTTCTAAATGTTCCTTTTGTTAAGACAAAGAGTATGGGAGAAGAAATTTTAGTGTGAAAAAAAATGTATGTGCAGGTGAACATATTGACTGCTAAAACCTAGACATTATGTTGGATACTGGAACTATTTAAAAATAAAAAATCAAGGTACTTGTGCTTATAGAACTTATCACCAACTGTTTTAGTCCAAGTAAATAAATATGTATATAAAATACTTATTTTAACGTGTTAAAAGAGCTGTGAGAGGTAGCAGTAGGATGGTAAGAAGACAAATAGTAGGGGAGTGGTCAATTTCTGCAAGTAGATAGTCACAAAAAATGCCTCAGATGGGAACGTATTGCTAGGACCTCAAGTCTGAAGAGGTAACCACATGAATGCTAGAAGAATGTTCCACATGGAGAAAAGAGCTTATAGTGTTCAAAAGTCTGAAAGGAGACCTGTGTAGCTCAAGTACAGTACAGGGAACGACAAGCAGAAAACAAAATGGGAGTTAGAAATTGGAGTTCTCAGTGACTAAACTGTATGACAAAAGTAGATGGCATCTGGAAGGATGGAGATTTGCAGTCAGAGATTGGAAGAACAGCGTTGAAGCTTTCAGATGTATTACAGCTCTGGATGACTGCAGAGTACGAGGTGTGACCTAGGGGACCCACAGAGCAAGTGGTGATGTTGTGGGAGTTATCAAAAGAGAAGAGATCAAGGGATGTTAAGAAAAAGCTGTTAAAGGGACTGTCCTCAGAGTCTTTGAGACCAGGTGAGCTATATTATAGAAAGCAAGACTATGAGGCAGGGTCTCCTTAGGAGATATATATATATATTTAACATATGGGAAGTATACATTTTGTTGTTAGGCTAAATTCAAATCTCTATGCTTAGTACATCTTTACTAATTTCTAAATGGGCAAAATAGCTTATTTGAAACATTGCTGGTTTTTTAGTTTTCTTCACATATGTATGGTATAGTGGGCAGTTGTTGCACTTTAACTGAAACTGTCATTTTTACATTCAGCAACAACTGGTCTGTGTTGTAGCAAGAACAAATAATTCAGTCATTAAAATAATCAGAGGTGATGATGCCCAAACTCGCCTCAGTGTAAGAATCATCTAGGATGCTAATTAAAATGCAAACTCAAGAGTCTCATTCCAGATTCAGTGACTCACAATTTTCTGGAACAGTGTTTGGAAATTTTCATTTTTAATAAATGTCCTACATAATTTTTAAGATCAGGCAAGAAAGGGGATTGCTATTGTTAGTAGAAACTTGACACGCTGTGGATGAGGAGATATGAAATACAGGCCCATTTCTCTACTAGCCAGTTTTTGACCCAATTTCTAAATCTTCCTTGGCCTCAGTTTCCTCTTCTACAAAATGATTACTTTGAGATCCTTCCATATAAAATTTTCCTACCATTAACATTTCTATGTATGGTCTGTGTAAGGCTTTTTCTGTATACATCAAATTAACAACTAAAATCCTGTAACTTCAGGCAACATTGAAACAAAAACATCATGCAAATTATAAATCATTTGCCAAAGATTCCTTGAAATTGATGAGATATCATTTTTCTCATCTTCCTACTTTTTTACTTCAAGTGTTGGCCACTTTACCATACCTTTCTGAAAATAATGCAATAAATTTTCAAACCCCCTTCTTTTAAATCTCCTGAAAGGTTTCCATTGAAAGACTAATCTAAAGGAAAAAACTCAGTTGAAATTAACATTTTTACACTCAAAATGTATTCATTAAAATAACTATTCTTATATCAAAGGAGACCAAAACAAGCAGCAAAAAAATATGATTTTAAATAACATTTTCTATTAAAACATGTTTTATGCTTTAGATTTTAGAGCCATTTTTTGCCACTAGTAACATAATGTAGTATGACTCCTTAGCTATCTATTGTAGTGTTTTTTGTTTTTGTTTTTAAGATTTTATTTATTTATTTGACAGAGAGAAATCACAAGTAGATGGAGAGGCAGGCAGAGAGAGAGATAGAGGGAAGCAGGCTCCCTGCTGAGCAGAGAGCCCGATGTGGGACGCGATCCCAGGACCCTGAGATCATGACCTGAGCCGAAGGCAGCGGCCTAACCCACTGAGCCACCCAGGCACCCCCTATTGCAGTGTTTTTAAAGCTGTAATTTGCAACATATTAGTGGAATGTAAAAGAAAAATGTTTCTTCAGAATACAAACACACACATACATGTAAATATCAAGGCATTGGATACAGTAAGTTAAGTGTTACTTCGTGAAACTTTTGTTTCAGTTATATATTCCTATCTGTATACATATTTTTGTATATATTCTGAGATCTTTATATAAAATGAATTTCTCACAGTGATCATACTATATAATGTGTGTGACTTACTACTATATTTAAATAACAGTTTGGAGGTATTAAATAAGACCTAAATATAAAAATAAATATAGTTCAGTCTCCAGTGTAATATGAGCATAAACTCATTAAATTCTGTCTAGTTTCATTTATAAATACATCCCACCTAGTTAGTTTCTACTTTCAGATAACCAGGTAGGAAGACCAGTTAGCACTGCTGCCTGGAACAAAAATCAAAAGGAAGCACAAACAACAGTGTTACAAGAGAAAGTCAACCGGTTCAGAATCCTATTGAATACTATGTTAACTAACTATATTACAAGTAGATTTGCAATGTCAGTGTCCACTATTTGCTGTAAACATCCTGAGGTTAAAGACTGTGAATTCTGTTTAAGACCAAAATCAGTTTATTTTAACTGATATAGGGACAAAATAAAACCAAACAAAACTTGGATTTCAACTGGACTTACTTCTTCCAATAAACAGTGATTTTTTTTTTTTTTTTAGGATTGACTAGAGGAATATATTTAGATGAAAAAAAAAAAACTTGGCTTCTTTGCCATGTCTCTTCCTTGAACCTGACACATACAGCCATATGTTAGATCCAGAACACAGGGCACAAAGGCAAGTCGATGGGCCTTCAGTGACAACATGGAATTTGAAGTTCTAAGAACTAGATGTTCATTGAAAAATTGAACTGCAACTTGCCAAGGTCAGAGAGTGACTTTTTCATAAATTAATGCTATCAGAAGCTGCTGGAATTTTCACAATTGTCTTATTTGAAACCAGCAGAAGTTCTAGTAGAGGTCATACTGATTATGCTGGGAGCAAATCAGAAGCCTTCCAATGCTTGTAAGAATTTTCTTTGAATACAGAGCAATAAAGCTCAAATAGATTTTTTTGGTATGAAGATAATTTTTTTTCTTTTTCTGTTAAAAAGAAACATACCTATGCTTGTATGTTTAATGCCTCTTCAGTTGCTTTAAATTATATTTCTTTTTTTGTGTAAGTAAGCTTAGATTTTTTTTTTTGTAGTTTTCACTTAGAAATAAAAATTCTTAAACTAGAAGTTTCAGTTTGATAAAGATAGATTTGAATTGGAATTGTGCAATGGAATAAGAAATGGTGAAGCAGGCTAAAAGAAAGAAAGAGAACTAATTTTCCACTTATTCTGAATATGTATGAACTTCTGAAAAGTTCATGCATAGGTGAACCCTGAACCCAGGAGTTGATTGGAAATTATTAAATATTTATTTGGCTTTTATCATTTGCCATTAGGCCATACATAAAGAATTTTCTGAAACCATTATATGGATTAACACTCTAAATATTCTATTAAACATTTCATTATGTTAAAAAAAAAGGGGAAAACGAGGACAGCTCCTTTGAGACATGAGCTGAGGCACATTTATGGGAAATAAGAACAGGGAATTTTAATTTGGCTGTAATTTTTCTAATCATGTCTTTATCTATCAGGACTCACATCATCTCACTTAACTCACTTCCCTCAAACCTCTGCAAAATGGATTCTAAGGGAGGGGTGGCTGGGTGGCTCAGTGGATTGGGCCGCTGCCTTCTGCTCGGGTCATGATCTCAGGGTCCGGGGATCGAGTCCCACATCGGGCTCTCTGCTGGGCGGGGAGCCTGCTTCCCTTCCTTCCTCTCTCTCTCTGCCTGCCTCTCTGTCTACTTGTGATCTCTCTCTGTCAAATAAATAAATAATTTTTAAAAAAATGGATTCTAAGGGAAATTGTCAATCCCAGTTCATCATCATGGATTGGAGCTAAAGGTTCTTTTTAACAGCAAAACTACTGCCCATTTCCCAAAAATGTAAAGCAGTACCTGGAGCGGGAAGTTAGAGTTCTGTTTTTTGGAAGTATAAGATTCTGCGAGAGCAGGGACCAGTGCTTTCTGACCTGGCCTTGCAAGCTCTGCTTGTGGGCAGTTCCCAGGCCCTGCCCCAGCCTAGCCCAGGAGGCCTCAGAGTGGTTGCTACAGGGCCCTCAGCCCTGCTAGAGGCTATGGACATGCCTTCTACCTTCTTGGGCAACTCCATGTACAAAAATAGGAAACAAAACAAAACAAAACCAACAGAGTGAAATGATAACTACTGAGCTATCACAAAATAAATTAAATTTAAAAATAAGCAAACGAACAATCCAACAGTACATTCCCTGGGTATGGAATGAGAAGCACATTCGCACTTGCAGATACTCCCCATTGAGCCCACTTATCCCTGTTAGCATATATAATGTCTGCCCTGATCTGCCTTCTATGGACTTGAATTACTTTATTTTTCTGAATATGAATAGTCTTTTCCCTTAAGTCATATTCTGATAGATAGCTCTGTTCTGACACCCCTTTGTCTCATCCCTAGACAGATGCCTCTTGCTTGTGAGGTGGCTGAGAAAAAAAATTTTTTTTTCAAGTCAGAGCTGTTAAAGCAGGCAGTGTTCCTTCTTTTGGACTCTCCCCTGAAACCTCTAAGTCTCTGAGCGACAATAGGCTCAGCTGACAGGACCGATCAGAGACATTTAAGAGGATTTTAGAAAAGATCTGGCTTTGTTTGTTGTTTGTTGATATCTGGAATAAGGGAAGAGTGTTATTTCTAGCCTTTCAAATGGAAGGTTTCAGAGCTTGCTCTGAGAGTAGGACTGGCCATGGGGATTCTCCTATCTCATCACACTCATTGGGTCATCACTAATGTCACACCACAGAGCTTGCCAAATTGTGGTGTCTCTCTCAGTATCAAGTAAATTAAAGGGAAGCAAATGACCAACCATTTATCCTGTGCTTGTAATAAGTAACTCAAATGACCTTGAACAAATAAATGTCTTTCTATTACTACCACATGCCATGAAAAGATAAAAGTATATGGAAATAATTATTTTCACTTGCATAAGGAAAATGCATATATCAGTGCCTTTGCATTACACACACACACACACACACACACACACACACACACACATCTATATGTATTTAGATATTTCATTCATTGAAAAACAGTAGGAGACCTAAACCTTAATCAGATGTCTCATGCAAGTCTTCAGATAGTTTTTGAAGTTATGGATCTGGGGGAATATATTCAATGATTTATCCCAAGTTAGTTGGAATTCCCAGCACATACAAAGAGGTATTATTATCATTTTCACCTAGCTACAGCTAAAAATACCTAGTAACAACCCTCAAGCACATAATTTGGAAATATGCAAACAGGGCTGCCCTTGAAAGGTGAGGACCAGTCACTACTCTTTTCTTTCTCAATTGTTTGTGAAAGAAATTAAAATTAGATCTCCCCCATATTAGTAGGAGGAACTTAGAGCATTGTGTTGAGAAGATTTTATATACTGAGTGCAAATCCAATCTTAGCAGGAAAGAAAAGGGAAAAGGATCGGTGATATTTGCGCAGGTATTGGAGAGGGAGGGAGTGGCAGTCCTTGTGCCACATATTTGCCAACCGTTTGCTTATCCATTTTATTCATTCAGCCTTCTATCTATCTCTTAAAATAGCCTATTGAACTATACCCGTGTGAACTTCTAGGCTGGATCCTAGGAAATCAGAATCTATGCACTAGCCGAAATGTCCTCAAGAGAAATTACAACCTAATATTTTATAGTGCCAGCCTCTATTTTTCTTGCTTCCCTGTGTGGTCCCAGTTCAGATGCACACATTTTAGGTAGCCTCTTTCCATGCCATTATTCTCTTCTGAGGAACACACACCTTATAACTTCTTACTCTTCATTTCTGCACAATCTCATGCAAATACTTTTCTCTCAGTGTCAATAATTCCTGGTGAACACTTTGATACAGCTTCCATGTAACTGTAAAGTGGTGACTGACTGGGTTATTTCATCTGCCCAGTGTCCTCAGGGACACTTAGGTAATTAACTCCACCTGCTACATTTGCCACATTGTTTGCCCATTTCTAAGTCGGTAGTATTTTTTTGTTTTTTGTTTTTTTTTAAATATACTGTAGCTGCTTCGTCACCAACTCTCTGTTGGCCAAAGTTTCCTTTTAACTGCTATCTCAGTTTTCATCATGGGAAGAATCCGGTTATACAGGATATGATTAGAAATTTATACAAGATGGGGGCTCAGTCAGTGGAGCTTGTGATTCTTGATTTTGGGATCTTGAGTTTCAAGTCCCACATTGAGGGTAGAGATTACTTAAAAAATAAAATCTTTAAATACACACACACACACACACACACACAAGGTGGTTATGTTTGTTTGCTTGTGAGTTTCTTTTTTTCTTTTGTTTTCTTGGTCTTAAGACTACAGTTGTTTTTGGACTAGAAAAACAGTGTAGAATCAGTTCCCTAAACTCAAATGTTTTTAAAAGTGCTTATTCAACTCCATTTCTCCCAAGTCTTATTTGTTTTTTTAAATATCTTATTTATGTATTTATTTATTTTAGAGAGCACATTCATGAGCAGGGGGAGGGGCGGAGGGAGAGGGAAAGAATCTTAAGTAGACTCGGTGTTGACTGTAGAGCCTGGTACAGAGCTTGACCTGTGAGATCAGTGACCTGAGCTGAAATCAAGAGTCCACTCACTCAGCTGACTGAGCCATCTACGTGTCCCAAGTCTTGTTTTATTCTAAACTAAATTCTACTGATTTATGGGTTATTATCTCTCTTGGTAATCTCTCTCTAAATTTAGATATTTCCTACAGATAGGATTAAATTAACCCATGGTTTATCAACATTTGAATTCCAAAGTCTTTATTTTCCTAACATATGGAAAAATCAAGATCAGCAAAAATTAATTCAGTGATAACCTCATTTTTAATAATCAAGGATTTTTATAAATTAATAGTTGAAAAAAATACTCTCAGTTACCCCTGGATTCGTTCATTATTCCACAAATATTTATTGAGCACCTATGTTAGCTTTTATTATGTTGGAATGTATAAAGGGATAAATATATTATTTTACATTGTATGAAGGGATAAATAAATCAGATATCATCTCTGTTTCTTTATATCTTGCAGATTAGTGGAATAGATAAATAAAATACAGCATTAAAATGGGACTTACAGATTAGCAGAAGATTAAAAAGTAAAATATAGTTGTAACTAATTTTCAGCTTTCTGAAGTAAATGAATAGAGTGAAAAATATAGATAGGCATATAGGGATATAGACAGCAAAGATGATTGTCATCTAGGAAAACTTTGATGGAAAGAATATTTAAGTCGTGATCTAAAGGGTTTTTTTTAAGGCAAGCCACACAAAGTGGAGGAAGAGTATGTTCCAATTAAATGCAAATGAATGTTCAAAATCTCCAAAGTAAGAAACAATTTGACAAGCTCTAAGAATTAAAGGAACCCAGCATGGCTAGAGTGTAGTAGACATAGAGGCAACAAAAATAGATGTCCTTTTTTTTTTTTTTTTCCAAAAATAGATGTCTTAAGAAATAAGTAGGAACCACAGATTATTCAGGAATTTGCAGGCCGTGATAAGGATTTGGGGATTTTACCTAAAGTATAATGGGAAACCATTGCCGGGGGTGGGGGTGTTAAGTAGAAGAGCAACACGTTCCTATTTATTTTTGCAAAGAGTTACACTGGCAGCTCTGTGCACAGTGATCTCAGAGGATAAATATTGATACCAAGAAAGCAGCTGAGTCATGGTCCAGATGATAGATGATTGTACTTTGAATTAATCTGATGTCAGAGGAGACGCTGAGGAAAATCAAGATATTTTTAGAGAAAGAAATGAACAGCTTGAGATGGAGCTAATATGAGGGGTGGGAATGGTAAGGAAGAAAGAGGAATCAGAGAAGACAGCTGGCTTAAACCACCAGATGGATGGTAGCACTAATCACTGAGATGGGGAAGTATGGAAGAAAAACAGGTGAAAAAAGACGGCAGTATATTAAGAGTTTTATTCTGAAAATGTTTGAAATACCTTTGACATAGTCAACAAGACATGTCAGGTGAGAAGTGACTTATGAAGCTGGAAAACAGAGTACAGTTTCTGGACTAAGATATAAATTTGGTAATCACTAGCATAGAAAAAAATAAGGTCTTGGACTGAATGAAATATTTAGTGAAAACATAGAGAAGAAGAAAGGATAAAGGAATCCAGCATAATCTGAGAGTTTGTGGTTTTAGAGTTTATAATTATAATGACAACATATGTTCAAGTTCCTACAGTGTGCTAGACACTTTATACACTTTAAGTATTTTAAATACTAGTTCATTGTAGAATTTTCAATAAATACTACTTGAATAGATGTGCAGCCTTCACTAGGACAAATACTTTTTTTCTGTTAGAAATGTGGTAGAACATGTCCTCATCTTAGCAGAAGTGCCAAAACTAAAGCACAGGGTATAGGCGCCTCTTTGTCTAAAAGAGGCTAAACTGTATCCAGATTATGCATCAAGGGATTGAGGCTGGGAAACTGGTTCATTGTCCACCATGCAAGAGGACAGCATCCTCAGAGAGGAGACTGAGGAGTATGAATTTCTTTGAAGAGTCTGACAGTGTTTTCCCAAATTCCTTGCTCCTTACATATTCCAAGTATAAGTACCTCAAAAAAATCACAGATAAATAGTGTGAGTAGGGGCGCTTGGGTGGTCAGTGGGTTAAGCCGCTGCCTTCGGCTCAGGTCATGATCTCAGGGTCATGGAATCGAGTCCTGCATCGGGCTCTCTGCTCAGCAGGGAGCCTGCTTCCCTCTCTCTCTCTCTCTGCCTGCCTCTCCATCTACTTGTGATTTCTCTCTGTCAAATAAATACATAAAATCTTTAAAAAAAAAAATAGTGTGAGTAATCCACAGAATGGAAACTGGCATTGAGCCTGAAGCAGAATGCACTCTCAACTTCAGGAACTCATATTCTTCTACTCCCACAAGGTGGAGTGTGATGAAACCGCCTTGAGACTTGGTGTTGGTGGGACACTGTTGCTTGAATATATCTGAAGGTTAAAGGCTAGCTGAGGATGACTTTGATGGTAGAGAAGAATGACAAGGGGGAGTGACTGACACTTTCTGAGTTTGGATTAATGGGAAGCAAGAAATATAACTGGTGTTAGACTTCTCCAAAGGACTTCTTCAAAAGGAGTACCTGTGGGATACCACCAGAGCAAGGAATAGGGAGCCCCTAAAGTTGAAATGAAGAAAAGAGAATGATTTGGGCCAGAGGATCAATGTGGAATGGTTAAAGAATCCATAAAGATGTCCTACAGGAGGAAAAGCTTGCGTGCAGGCATCTGCCATCAGAAGACCTAGTGCCAGAAAATGGCAGCACCAGCTACCTATGACTTTTCTTCCTTTTCCTCTAGTCCCACTTTCATCTTGTCTTCATTCCTGCCCTGAAGGAGCTAGAAATAGCAGCTAGAAGAGGGTGAGTAGGTGAAGTATGGAAGAAACTAAGGATGGTCTTCCCCCTCCTTTCCCATTGCAGACTGGTTAACCCAGATCTGGGGCATGGGCAGAGATGCTTCTGTGAGGAGATGAGAAGCTATGAACTGGATGAACATTGGAAGTTCTAAGTTGTATTGCAATGGACTTTTAACACCTGAAAATGATGACTGTTCATTAATGCTTGGAAGTCATTGCAAATTAATGGTTCTTCTTGAAATATTATCTAAGGGGATGGAAGGAATAGCTGACAGAATGGGTTTGCAAGGCAGTGATAGGAGAAAACTAAATTGCTCATCTTTTGCACCCTTCTGAAAAGAGCTCATGAATAACTTAGTTGTAATTAAAAATGATTCCTAAACTCCTATTACTACCTTCAATGATGTGTACATAACTGGAGAACTTAGATTGAGACAGAATCATTATCTTAGGTTACATATGCTTGAGAATAAGACGGCCCTGTATGTACAAGATTGAAAACTATTTTTATTGGCATGACATCAAACATATAGAAAATGCTGGAAATACACAAAGAGGTCTCTTGGCTTTCTTTTCTGTTATCAATGTCTATATTGCTTTCTGAAGGTTGAGACCAGTAATTAGAGTAAGAAGTGGGATATGTTAATTGCCCCAATAGACCTTTCTGTGATCCTGAGAATGTTCTTTATATCTGCTCCATTAGTCATGCTAGCTACTAAGGTACATGTGACCACTGAGAACTTGAAATGTAACTAGTGTATAACTGAGGGGTTTTTACATTTTATTTAATTTTAACTCATTTAAACTTAAATAACTACCTGTGGCTAGTGGACAGCATGGGTCCAGACTCTTTAAGGGCTTCTACTAAGCTACACACAGCGTGAAATGACACTATTTTAGAATTGACAAAGACAGTTCCCAGCCGTTTTCCATCTTAAAAAGTTTATGTTGGGGGTGCCAGGGTGGCTCAGTCAGTTAAGCATCTGACCCTTGATCTCAGCTGGGATCTTGATCTCAGGGTCATAAGTTCAAGCCCCACATTGGGCTCTACACTGGGTGTGGAACCTATTTAAAAAAAAAAAAAAGGATTTTGGACTCTTATTTTGGTCAAGTATCCTGTGTTGATACCTTTTGCTCTTATCTACATTACTTTCTGTTAACCTAAAATGTTTTTGCCATCTTTTATGAATCTGTCTAGTACTTTAATAATATTTGAAGGAAGGAGGGTGTTTCCCCCACTGTACAAAGTATTCTAATTAAGACAGATAAGTCATGCAGCTTTTGTTTATGTCACAATTTTCCCTGTAGCTAGAATTAAATGATTCTGTCAAAGGGCAATGCTAGTGTTTGATGGCTTTTAATATTTTTGTCCCTATCAAAAGACTAAATAAATGCAATCGATATCCCCAATTCCTAACTCTGCAGTAATTATTCCAATAAAGAGATATTCATGCTACCGAGCATCAATACATGCTCTTCATTGCCCTAATAAATCTGCTCATAGAAAATAAACCATGTTCAACTTGGGCTTTAGAGAGAATATTAGCAAATACCAAGCTCAGAATGTTATTAACCAAAGTCTTCAGCACATGGGGCTTACAAAATATGGATTTTTAAAACCCAAACACTTAATGAGAACTATCAAGAAAGAAGAATCATATCTGCAAAGGGGCTGCATATTATATTTAGGGTGGCTCCTTTGGCAAATCACCCAAAAGAGGATTTTTAATAGCACTGGCTATTCAGGAGAACTCATTCTATAAATGACTATCTCATAAAATAAAACAACTACAAGATAATATCAACAGTTATGAGTACTCCTTGCTGGCTGACTCTATTTTAAGATATTCAGAGATCCGCACAAGAACCCCATGAGTTAGCTACTATTTTATTCTTGTTGTATAAATGAGGAAGCTGTGGCTTTGAGGAAACTGTGTTGTTAGGAGGTTGTCCAATGCCAATAATTTGGGGGGGGGAGAGATATGATATTTATCAAATCCAGGTATGTCTTACTTCAAAACCCATGCCTCTTATTTATTATGTATTTAAAAATCTATGTATAAAGACCACCGCATATTTTTATATATTTTTTAAAAGATTTATTTATTCAAGAGAGAGACAGCAAGAGCACAGGGAGGGGCAGAGGGAGAGGGTGAGGAAGAGAATCTCGGAGCTGAGTGAAGAGCCAACAGGGGGCTCGATCTCACAACCCTAAGGTCATGATCTGAACTGAAACCAAGAGTGGGTTGCTCCACTGCCTGAGCCACACAAGCACCCCCAGATGCACGATTTATTAAGACAAGTCATTAACAAGGCAGTGCCAGACTTCTGGTTGTTTCAGTCTGAATAATTCCAGCATGCTACAAAGCTTTCTTTGTGAGTCTCTGTTAGCTCAGCCTGATAGGTATATAGGTTAACTTTAGTGACTATTAAATGGTTAGCAGTTTTACTTGGTAAAATCTTCCTTTAAGATTATATGAGAAAATAAGGCACAAATTTGTTCAACATTCTAGTCATTCAAGAAATATTTGTATCACTCACTCACACTTTCTCTCTCCCCATTCTCCCTCTTTCTCTCAGTCTATCTCTCTCTATATAAATATAATTACAGACGCGCATCCTGTTTGCAGATCCACTTGCCCAAGAAATGCTAACACAGGGAAGGACCTCAGTATCAAATTACTGGAACAGGCATTACTTTATCAATGTTTAAAGGGGGGGGATACTTGGAATTGAGAGGATCTAAGACAAATGGTATGAATATAAACTCATGTATAAATGGTAGAGCATAAACTCTGTCTTGGTGGATTCTTTACAATCCAGATATGTGAGGAGAGAAAAAAAAAATAAAACAACCTACTGTGTAAACAACAGGAATTTATTTTCTCTAATTCTGGAGAATTAATTCTGGAGGCTGGGAAGTCCAAGATCAAGGTGCTGGTTGATCCAGTTCCCCGGTGATGGATCTCTTCCTGGCTTGCAGAGGGCTACCTTCTGGTTGTGTACTCATATGACAGGAGGAGAGAATGAGAGAGAGAGAGAGAAAGAGAGAGAGAAGACATGAAGTTCTGATGTCTTTTCTTCTGTGGACACTTATCCCATCAGGACAGCCTCACCTTCATAACCTCCTCTAAACCAAATTACCTCCTCAAGTTTCATTCCAAACACTGTCACGTTAGTAATTAGTGTTTCAGCATAGGAATTTTGGGAGGACACAGTGCAGTCCGTAGAAGGTACATTATAACAAAACTCCAAGGCAGAAATACTCAGTGACTCTTGGTAGGAGAGTGTAGACCAGCAGGGTAAAAATAGAAGGTAAGTAGAGAAACATGCAGCACATCCAGATTAGCCATAACTTTCCGACTAAGGAGGTCAACTTTGTTGTATAATTGAACTTGATAAAGTTGTTAACCAAAATTCATGTGGTGAGATATTACAGGACGTTCTAAGGAGAGAAGGAACAGAGAGATTTTGGACTTGTCCAATGTAAATGTGCCATAAATTACCTTACTATGTGACTCATTTTATAAGGAACATGATTTAAAAATGGAGAAATGAGAGTCAAATGAGTACATTATGACAATAAAAGATCTTAGAAAACTAGGGATACAGGAAATAAACTGTATATACCATAGGGCCCTTTTCTCAAGCAAGCACGTAGAAATGTATAAAAGCAACCGTGGGTTGCCTGGGTGGCTCAGTGGGTTAAATCCTCTGCCTTTGGCTTAGGTCATGATCCCAGGATCCTGGGATCGAGCCCCGAATAGGACTCTCTGCTCAGCAGGAGCCTGCTTCTCTCTCTACCTGCCTCTCTGCCTACTTATGGTCTCTCTCTGTCAAATGAATAAATAAAATCTTAAAAAAAAAAAAAAAAAGAACTGCATTAAAAAAGAAAAAAAGCAACCATGTATGGAAAGAAAAATATTTTGGAGGATAGGAGAAAGGAGGCAATTAACTCAACAGCTGTCAATCAGAGTTGGTTTTGAGAAATACTAAAATAGATGCATAACTTGCAAGGCAAAAAGCAGTGCCACTCCAATTTGCTGACCCAGCTTTTCTCAACCACAGTATTTTGTTGGTTTAAAGCATTGTATTAAGAAACACAGTGATCATAACCTCATCTGTTCATTTTTTTTCTTACCTAAGAAGGAGAAGAATACTTTTTTAAAATTAAAGTTGTTCAGTAATTAGAGTAGGTATCGAAAGTACAGAAGGGGAAGCAAAAAAAAACCTATATAAGAAAAATCCTCTTTAAAAAAGAAGTGAAGGCGCCCGGCTAGCTCAGTCGGTAGAGCATGAGACTCTTAAAAAAGAAGTGAAAAAAAAAAAAGTAGTTGTAGTTATAGGGAAATAGCAAAATCAAGTACTCTAGATGACTTACATTTTTCTACTTTTTTACTCTAAGTTTCATAAGCTTTGTGAAGGTTAGAGTTTCCTAAACACAATGAGCAAATGACCCTTTGGAGTTTATATTTTTTGCAATATTTTCATATGCAGACTACAAAAATAATGGATAGGAGCAGTTTTACTAAGTTTATGCTGCTATATTTAGAAATAATGTAATGTTCATCTTATGGCATATAATTCTTGACATATTATTTTAAGTATATTTAGGTATATTTAAAGTATGGTTAATATATATTTAAGTATATTTAAATACATTTGAGTACAAATCAATAATTTTGGCAGTGATCAGTTTAGTAATTCTGTTGTTTCAAATCTTCTTTCAACTTGGAAATTTCATCTGTTGTTTCTACCTCCTATTCAGAAGACTAGTGGAATCTCCATTAACCATAAGGTGAATGTTCATTGCTATGCACAGATAACTTCCATGGCCATTATTGATAGCTTTTGGTTGGAGATTATATATATATAAAATGTATATAATATGTTACATAATTAATATATATTTATCTAATATATTTTATAATTATATAATTATGTAACTTATATAAATATATAATATATAAATTTATATATAAATTATAACATTATATATATTTTACATATACATGTAAATGTATACAATGTATACATATATAGGTATGTATGTGTGTGTGTGTATATATATATTCCCCCCCCCTTTCCTGTCCTATTCTGTCCTTTCCTCTCTTCTTTTCTGGGACCTTGTTAAAGATATTCTTGCTACCACCATTCTACCCCATGAGATCCTGGCATCAGCATCTTTTCCTTAATTTACTCTGCAATACTCCAGTTATGTTATACGCTGAATCCCTTAAAAATAAGGAATGTGATTCATTCAGTAAGTTGTATCCATGTGTCACCAGAGATTTTGGAGCCTACTTAGTATTCAAGTTTCTTGAATGCTTGAACACATTTTGAGGTTCATAGGTTTGTGGACCCGCTTGAGCAAAAACAACTGATTATAACCTAGTTTCTACAGAGTTGCAAATAATTCGCAGAGTGGGACACTGGTTATGCACAAACCGGGAATCGCCGGTGTTGTTTTGAGAGATGCCTGTTCCCACTTGCGGCCCTTATGGCAGGTACTCACTTAATTCTAAGGCTTTATCGAGCTTAGAGGTGGGTTTAAACCGTACGGTTCTCAATGAAGCAGTTACAGGTTTGCAACTTGCCCGCATGTCTGTCTCAGAACTTACTATCTTATCATTATTTTTGGCTTTGAGACTGTCCCGTCAGGAGAAAGGTAACCAGCGGTGGTGACGCTGGATCGCAGGGCGAGGCCGGCTGGTTCCTGCAGTGCCCAGGCCTGCACGGAAGCGCCCGGCAGAACCCAGCGGAGGATACACGCTTCCCCCCCCCCCCCTCTGCCAGAGGGCTGAGCGGCGAAGCGCTCCCCGGGGGCATTGTGTGTGAGCTGGCCGCAGATCGCAGGCCCAGGGGGGCAGCTCCACCACGGGAGACAAGACACGCCTCGGAGCGGGCAAATTCCCGGCCCCCTCTGGCCCCAAGCCAGCAGCCGCCGCCCGCCACCTCTTCTCTTCCGCCGTGGCCCCGGCCGCCCCGCCGGGCCCCGAAGTCGCCCGCGCCTTGGCGCCGGCCCCTTGGCCCGCGGCGCTGGCTGCGCGGTTGGGACGGGACGGATGTGGCGCATGCGTGGTGGCGCCACCAGGCGCGGGAGCTGCGGCGGTGGGGACGGCGGTGGGGACGGCGGTGGGGACAGCCGCGGGCAGGGCCGCCCCGGCCGGGCTCGTGGGGGTGGCGGCATCGGCGGTGGCGTGGGCTGGCGAGGCCGTGCGGGCGGCGCCCGACAGCAGCTGGAGGAGCGGTTCGCCGACCTGGCCGCGAGCCACCTGGAGGCCATCCGCGCGCGGGACGAGCGGGACCGGCAGAACGCGCGGCTGCGCGAAGAGAACGCCCGGCTGCGGCTTGAAAACCGGCGGCTGAAGCGCGAGAACCGCAGTCTCTTCCGTCAGGCTTTGCGGCTTCCCGGCGAGGGTGGCGACGGGGCGGCCGCAGAGGCGGCCAGGGCCACCGCGGGCCCCGAGGAGGCCAGCACGAACCGGAGGGCGAGAGGCGGCGGCCTGGAGGACGAGCCAGGCAGCCCCAGGGCCCTGAGGGCCCGGCTGGAGAAGCTGGAGGCCATGTACCGCCGGGCCCTGCTGCAGCTGCACCTCGAGCAGCGGGGGCCGCGCCCGTGTGGCGACAAGGACGAACCGCCTTTGCGCGCACCCGACTCAGGCCTGCGCGCCCCTGACCCGGAGCCCCCAGGGCCCTGGCTGTAGCCGGAGGCCGCGGCCGGGGGGAGGCGGGGCCTCGCGCGGCCCCTCCTTCTCCGCTCGCGGCTCCGGCACCTAGCAACGCCCTGGGCCCTCGGCGGCAGAGACTGGACCACTGCGCCCTCCGCCCCGCGCTACCCGGCGGGGCTCGGCGTCGGTCGCCTGCGGTGGAGAGCTTGCGGGGCCCGCTGGATCCCCACAGTGCAGAACACCTGCCTCTTGCCCCTGCTGGCTTCCAAGGGTTGAGGCCTAGAAACGGAGGGACGGGTTTGACAACAGCAAGAAATGGGTGCCAGTCAACACGTCCTAATGTCTGAACTTTTCAGGGTGTTGTGAGGACCTCTTCTACTCGCCCCCCCCTTCCTGTTTTGGTTCTATGAGGAATGAATAATGCATTTTGGGTTGGTTGAATTTGTTGTTCATACTTCAGTCCCTTAAAACCTCTAGCCATTATCCCTTACATGGTCAACATTTGCTTTTGTAAGTCAGTATTACTTGGATAGCCTATAAAGTACCAACTTTTTATTAAAAAGATAATATTTATTACTTAGGAGATCTTATGTCTGCCCCCTGCTCTAGTCCTTAAACATATATATTGATTTGTTTACCCCCAGGAAATTTTTAAAATATCTGCCTACAAGTGATCTTTTAAATTGGTAAATAAATCTGATGCATTAAAAATAACCTAGATACATCCCGCGACTATTCTTTGAAGTGTGTTACGTCTTTACACATGTTTAAGAAATATACATGACATGTATGATTTTTACATTTTATTATCTGACTTTATTCTTTGGAAGCTACCATTTTTGCTTAATGTAAGTGATAGTTTTAAATAATTAAAGATTAGATAGTATAAATACTATTTCATTATTTTTATTACATTTTAGGCATTAGAGCGTAGTCAGTGACAGCTACTTTGCCTTATTTTGTTAAATAATTTTTAAGAAATTATGAATTATTTGTATTTGGGAAGTCTGTCTCCAGAGTGATTTCTCCATTGAGGTTTCATTGGGGAGGGGGGGAAGTGGTTGATTTCAACACCAAATGTTCTAAAATCACTTTTTTTGCATTTTGCTGAGTAGGCACTTTTGCAGACTATGTAGTAAAGAGGATACCATTGTACGCCCCCAAAAATCGTGGGTATAATACAGTGTTTAAGTGATAGAAAATAGCAGTTGAAGAAAAAATGTTTCTGCTAGAGCTAGAAATTATTTCATAAACTAGACTTTTCATTTTATTTGTGACATATTCCAAAAGTTTCAAATATATTACATATATTACAAAGAAGGTACCAGGGAATGTAGTTCTGTCATTTTTCTATTCCTAGATTTTGAAGACAGCTTGTGCCTTTTGCTTAAAGGTAGTTGATACTTAGTTGTCAATATATAAATCTTACCCTCTGACCAAAAATTATAAGAAAAGTCTTGGTGAGGATAGGTGGATATATGAAAAGTATTTCTATCAACTTTACTTCATTTCCTAATAGTGAAAAAATAAAAGTTTTAGGAGGCCGTAGGAATTGAAGAATAGGAAAAAAGAATTTCAACCCTATTGCTACTTAATTTTAACTTTGGGTTTAAATTAGTTTATATATCTCTCCAAGCCTTAGCTTTCTCATCATTAAAATGAGTGCAACCTCCACCTCAAAAACATAAAAATTTTATTGAGATGTTATATATAAAATGCTTGCATCAAAGTAAGTGGTCTATCAATAAGAATTGCAATCTAAAATGTGAAAGTTGTAAATGCATATTTTACTGACACTTTGCTTTTTGTATTTTGATCCTATATGACTTTATATTAGCAGAGAAATATATTCTTTGAATGAGTTGACATTTTTCACTCCCTACAAATAAATAGGGGAGATAAAACCCTGTATATTAAGGGTATAATGCATCAAGATGTTAAAATATATTTGCCACAATGTGGCAAAATTGGGAATCTTGAATAAGCAAGCAAAATACTTAGTTTACATAGCTTTTAAGCACTTTTTGTCTAAAAATCATGTACAACGTAAGTATGTAAACAAAAATTGTAAAGGAATGAGGCACACATACACAAAAGTGAGGACAACTTTTAAGCATAATTCCTGAAAAAAATTCTGAAACCAAAATGTCCCATAAGATGGGTTCAAGCTAATATATATTTCAACTTTGTTCAAATTCTCTGCTGATTAACTGATAAAGCATCATGAATAATATGAAAGATGTTTGTGATATCAAAGTATATGCCTGTTAAAGAAGTGGCTAAAGTTGATTTTAGAAAAGTTTGATGAAGGATCTATTTTGATCTAAAATAAACTAAAACTTTAGATTATCATACCTTGACATTTTATTTTCATAATTTGTTGTTGTGCAATGAAGAGGACTTATACTTTAAAGAAATGAGCAACAAAAATATGCTCGGTTAGCAAACAAATTTAGTAAGAAGGATTGGTATTTTTAAACACCATTTTTTATGGCTGCTATTCACAAAACCATACTTTTTTTTAATCTTTTCCTCTATAAAAAATTAGGATATAAATCAAACCAATTTGGAATGAGTGCATCTGTAGATCATAGAACAAGCTATCCTTGCTAAACTTCTTCAACATATTTATAATATTTATAACATATTTGAAGAATATTGGAATACATTTGTTGTCTTGTTTAGTCTTAGACATGGGTTAGTCAGTTTAGGAGCATTGCCATGATGAAACGCATACCAAATTTTTTAATAAATTGAGTTATCAATATCTACTAAATAATTACTAGCATGATTTTGATTCCACTGCCAAAATATCATTCACTATTTTGCTAGAAGGAACAGATTTTCACTGAGAATTTGTCACGAAATCTTCATGAATGAATGACACAATTAATTTTCCAGTTTATTGGTTAATCAATTACAAATTCTCATTTTTCTACTATAAACTTGCTTTTTTGAAATATATCTTACCCACTTGATATAGATAGTATCTGAATATATTTATGCACTGGAAATAATGGACTAAGGAAGAAGTTAGATAATAACCATGTCTGACTTTAAAAGGATTAATCATGCTCAAATTTCAAGTTTTAAGCTTAAATAAGATTTTCATCTCTGAATTATCAGAATTAAACTACATTGTGTTTAGTGTGTTGTAGATTTTGCTTATAAAATGCATGTTCAGAATCTACTTATTGGTATAATCTTTGCTTATTTCATGATAACTTATTAGTAAGAAAGTCCTTTTGTATACCCAAACTCTCAGACATCCGTCATGCTTTAGAGAAAATTTGAGAAAGGACAACCGTTTTTTGGTTGGTGCTTAATTCTTATGTCAATGATAATCGTTCTGCTCAAAAATTGAGCTCTTTCAAAAAGAAATTTGAACAATCTATCTTCTCTTTCATGCTTGGGACTGGTATAAGTTTTTCTTAGCCTTTCATTTTTCCAGGTCTCCTCACTTTATCATTGTTTTTAGAATTTTTAACATATATACTATTGTATTTTAAACTTAGTAGATCTGCCTTTAGTTACAGTGAAGACTGTTGCTAAGAACCAAGAAATCCAACAATTCATTGACTATTAAAAAAACAGTGGAAAATTCCTTTTTCTCTATTACATAATATGTCTAATTCAACGGCTTCAGGATGTCAGGAATCCTTGTTCCACATGGTCATTCAGGGTCTTGGAACCTGTTACGATGTTCCTTTGTCTTACACTGGGTCATTGTTTCATGTGCATGGTAGAAATAGGTAACTTCCAGATCTAGCTTTCAGCATATAGTCAAGAGAAAGAGAACTTGGAGGAACTCTGCTGGAAACTGAAAATGACATAAATTCCCCTCCGGACATATTCTATTGGTAAAACGTCTTCATATAACACGTTAGCTTCAGAGGAGGCTGAGAAGTATAGTCAAGCTGTAGAGCTTTTACCCAGCTATAAATGCATTATTACAGAAGACAGAGAGAACGGGTTTTAGTGGACAACCCCCTTAAAAGAGGCTGAAATCTACTTAATTTTTTTAAAAAGAACTTATATATCCTGGTATAGCATTTTTGAAACTATATAACTTAATTTAATATAGAAATATTGTGGGATTCCTTTATTGATTGAAAAAAGTTCAACTTTTTCATTCCCATCTTTACCATACTTACAGTATAAAACACAAGATATTGTTTGGAATGAGCAAGGAAATACAGCTATTACTTTTATATAAGAAATCCTTATAAATCATGAACTATCCCTAAATAGTGTATGTGTCATAAAAAACACACTTTTAGGAGCCTATACTTGGTAAATTTTATTTCATATGTAAATCTAGGTTTATAACTTGAGGGGGAAATATTTATGTTTATCTTGTTTCTTATATAATAGCATTCTACATCTTTTAGAGCTGAAAGATACCTTGGAAAATTTCATCTTAGCATCCTTCAGACTCTTGTGACAATAATTTAACAACTTGAGGAAGCTATGGTACATATAGCACTCCAAAACTTAGAATATGTGCATCACAATTTTAGGTAATATTATTCTCTCCTGTTTATGAATAAGGAAACTAATGAACAAAGACTATGAATAACATTTCTAAGGTCAAAAAGAAAAAAAATTATTTCAAAAATTTAATTGATATATAATTGACATACAATAATATTTTAAGACAAGCATAATTTGATGTATATGTATATTGCAAAACAATAATGATAAGTTAATATTTACAACCACACATAGTTATAATTTTTTTCCTTGTGATGAGAACTTTTAAGATCTACTCTTAGAAACATTCAAATATACAATACAGTCTTGTTAACTATAGCTACCACACTATACATTATATTCCAGAATTTATTCAAATAAGTTATTATAATGGTTTTAATAAGAATGCTTCTGGCTTTCTGTATTAACCATAGTATTATTGTCCAGTAATTCCCTAATTTTGTACTTTTTATCATGGCCATGGTTATACTTATTCCATAAGAAGACCTTGTTGTTTGTGTTTCAGTACAGTTTAAATAGCAATGGAGTTACATGTTCCCTTAAATTTTTGTAAAGTTTAGATATGGGATTCTTGGGGATATATAGATGGATGATTTTGGTAGGGCAAGGTAGATACTTTGAAAATTTTGCCTACTTACTGGATTCAAATGTGTCTCTTTACATACACAGCCCAAGGAAACTAAAGGGAAAGATTTATATTCCTTTGTCAGAGAGGGGTTTTCCCCGTAGCTTGCTAGACAAAGAAAGAAAGCACAGAGTCCCATTTCTTTTGACAGCTGTCATGTGATCATAAGAATGTCAGTACAGAAAGATGGAAGAAAACTTCTTTCTTGTTATCATCCTTGCTGCTCTGGTTGTCATGCCTGCGGTCTGTCCCACATTTGGACCCGCAGTTATATGTGAAAATACATTCCTTTATTATTTAATACAGTTTAAGTTGGGGCATTTAAAAAATAGAGGTCATGTCACTGTGGAATCCTGTACAAGACTAAACATTTCAGGGACATACTAAAATAGGGGTTTCTCACAAACACAATGTTGAGGAAAAGCCAAACACAAAAGAACATAAAATGGACAAAATAACTAATATCCATGTATATACTTAGACTTGTATAAATTAAACAAGAAAAAAAAAATCATCCCAGTTTAGAAAAGGGCAAAAGATTTAACACATCTTTTTTTATTAGAGAAAAGCTAGATATCTCAAAAAAATATGAAAAGATTTTCAAATTAACAGTAATATTAAACTAAACTTGGGTATCCTGTCTTTTGTATTACATACCTGACTCAGCATTTGCCTAATGGCTAAAGGAAAAAAAAAAAAAAAAAAAAAAAGAAAGAAAAAGTAGAAATCATTCTGAACATCTTCTTCTATGGTCCTTATATGTAAATAGTTGCCAAATTCTTTAATCTTTGCCTCAAAATCTCCTGTCACACTTTTTCCTTTTTTGTTTATAGTTTTGAGCCTATTGTATTTGAGGACCTTTGGGTCTCACTTTCTATAAGGTGAGCATTGAGGAATGCAAATTTATTTTAGTTCAGAGGATACATTGGTGTATCTACTGTTGACTAATAATCTTCAAAACAGGGTGGACAGGTTAAAAAACAAACAAACGTTATTTTCAATTTACATTTAGTTTAATCTCATCCTTTAAAATTTTTTCTTTTTGTGTATGTTCTAGAATGTTCTTAGTACAGTAAATGATACATAAACTTTTGTATGTACTCGAAAATGTTTTACAGATCCCATACTATACTAGGAATCACCACAGTTACAGAATTTATTAGTTTTGGACCTTAATCTCTTTATTACTTAATCTCATTGGTACACAGTTCTTTTCAAATATAATAATTGAGTAATAAAATGTATGCAAATATGTATCATAGTGAGACTTGTTATAAGACTTCAATTAGATATTATATCTGAACTTGGATTTTATGCTTTAAAATACAACCAAAGTAAAAACAATTATTATTCCTGAATGATAATTTTTTTGTGTCCCTTGGCTTTTAGAACATAAAAAATTAGTCATTAAAATTATTTTAGGGATGCCTGGGTGACTCAGTCATTATGCATCTGCCTTCAGCTCAGGTCATGATCCTAGGGTCAAGCCCCATGTTGGGCTCCCTACTCCTCAGGAAGCCTGTTTCTCCCTCTCCCATTCCCCCTGCCTGTGTTCCCTCTCTTAAAGAAAAAAAAAATTATTTTGGATTTTTGACTTACGTTATCTTCCCAACTAATTCTTAAGGTTGAGGATTAATTTCTCAGAATTTTGGGGGAGTATATATCTTTTTTTTTTTTTTTTTTTTTAGCCTTTGATATATTTCAAGGGAGAACTCAGGGCAGGTTTGTATCTATAAAGTATAAGAAAGCTATCAAATTAAACTGAAAATCCTTAAGGCTATATTACTGAATGTATGTGCTTCCCAACAATTTCTGAGAAGAATAAAAACACTTCTGTGTTTATAATAAGGCATATTTGTACTACTAATAACTGCAAGACATGAAAATATCTGACTGTGAAGTTGATTATGTACTCAAGCAGAAAGATGTAATAAAAACTTTTCTGAATTCACCCTCCTTCCTTAATGTTTCTCCCCCATATTATCGATGCAGATGTTGAGTTTCTTCAAAAAATGCAAAATAATTGGACCTGAGGACTCCTTTTTGCTAAAAAGAGCCCTCCCCCATTTTACTAAACCCATATATTTCAGTGAAATAAGTTCTATGAGTTATTCTTCTGAAACTGAGATTCAGCAGCACAAAAAGAAAGTCACATAAAAATAAATGCCCAAACATAGCTCCCAGATATCAATCATTTGTCTTCTAGATCCACTCCATCCTTCTCCATCCTGCTCCCTATCACATTACTAGCCTCCCTTTGTCCTTGGGTTCCAGGATAAGGTTGATTTCCTGTTGGATTTTTTGCTGCTGGGAAATATAAGCATGAGATCAGAAGGAGGAAGTAGTGTTGCTCTGAATTTTCTATGGGCTATTTATATCCTTCCAACAAAGGTCACAGCTCCTATAAGTTTGCCCTCTCTGCAGGTTCTGATAAAGGCTCTAGCTCCTCACCACTTCTGGCCAAAGGGTGGTAAAGTTCTCCATGGCAGGTATTACTAGCTTCAGGGTACTTCTGTCTTCTAAACCATATCCAAGTTTTCATAAATGGCATCTTATTAAACTATTTTATTAAACTATTACCCACTTTCACTGTGGGGACACAGATTGATTCAATATACAAACAGTGAATAATATTGATATCGATTCTATGCTTTAAGTTTAGGGCTTTTTGTTGTGGTGGTGGTGGTAGGGTTCTTATCATTGTTTTTTGTTTTGTTTTTTTGTTTTGTTTTTTGCAGGGCCTGATCTCTAGACCTTGAGATCATGACCTGAGCTGAGATCAAGAGTCAGACTCTTAACCAACTGAGTCATCCAGCACCCCCAGTATGCTTTAGTTTTTATTATATTTAATGCATTTTGAAGGTTCCATTGAGCAAAGGAAATCATCTCAAAATTTGATCTTCAGTTAATTTAGTTTGATATTTTCTTGATTTAACTAAAAATGCACATATACAAATTAGGTTTTGAAAAATTAGAAATATACTAAGTATATATTACCTCTTAATAGGATTTCCCTTAATTTCTATCTCAAGTGATTCAATACTTTTCAACAGATATTTATTATTTGAATAACTCTTAGGCATAAAATCTCTGACCATTGGTAGTATAATCTACAAGATCATTTCTTCTTTTGAAAAGGCTAACATCCAGTAGAGAGATGCAGATATATCATGTAAAATAGGAAGAAGATTCCAAACTAGGAAGAAGATTCACATGGTCGGTTATTTGAGCTGATTCTTAAGACACGTAGAGGATCAGGTAGGTGTGTCTCCTGGGATAATTATTTAAGACTCAGAGAACCTAAGAAAGGGATATGAATAGGGATATACAGGAAATGTTCTAGGAACAGAGTCTATAATATGACTGAAGTGAAGGTATATAGAATTATTGTAAGTTTGAATAAACTAGACTAGGGTCAGGTAGTGGAAGGCCCTAAATTCCAAACAAAATTTAATCTTTCAGTGAAGGAAAATTAAAGTTCTTTGAGGAAGATGCTTGACTTAGAATTATAGGGTATCTCATGTTATAATCAGATACAGTTTTAAGAAAGATTCCACCAGTAGCAGATAATCAGAGGACAGGTAAAGCTGGAGGTGGGAATGTAGGAAAGAACTTAGAGCCATGGTTCAGTTAAGAGGTAATAAGGCTTTACCACAATAAAAACTGATGGAAAAGAATATGTTTCTTAATTTGTTTTCTCTGAAAGCAGAGCCTGTGACAAGGCAGTAAATTCAGATGATACAGTCATGGGAGAAACATCAACAGTTAAAAGAGTAAAAGACCAATGAATGCACTTAAAGAAATGCATATATTCAAAGAATTGACAAGACCAACCAAGGAGATTGAAAGAGTAGGCTAGAAATGTAAGGGGAAATCTAGGAAATTGTAATTCCTGAAGACCCATGGAAGACGGATTTGATATAAGAAAGAAGTTAAGCAAGATGTGATAGAGCCCAAATAAAACATCATCCAATTCTTTGTTCATCCCTGTAGCTCTCATCTTTGTAGCCTAACTTTGCAATTCCATCAGCAAACACATAGAATTTATTTCTCTACCTTGTTGTTACTTGTTTTAGCTAATGGGATGCAACAGAAATGACAACATAGTGTTCTATGTGTATAGGACTCAAGAGAACAGGCATGCTTCCATACTTTCTTGGAATCCTACTGTTACCATATGAACTCCTCTAACCACAGCTAACAGCCAACCAACTATCCTCCACAGCTAGTTCCAAAACAACCAGTCAGCTGATCACCTAGATTTAAGCAAGGTCTTTACAGCTCAACTCAACCAGGCCCAAATCAGCAGAATCACTGACAAGTAAACTTGTAAACAACACTTACTGGTTATATTAGAGTCCTAGGTTTGGGTTAGCTTATTGTGTATGAATAGATATAGATGATACAGAGAAAAACATTGTAGGAGCAAGTTTAGAGAAGAATGGTAAGAGGCAAGCTGTTAGATTATAAATTGTTGAAGAGCTACCAGGAACTGGGCAGTAGATACTTTGAAATAAATATCTTCCTTAAAAGAACAGAGTTGGAAAAGTTGCTGAAGGCATTATTATTTTGATCATGTGTATAGAATGGATTTGACCATGTTTGAGGGAGATAAGAAAAATCTAATGGAAAGTGAGATGAACAGGCCAATGAAAGAAGATATAAATGAGGTCATGCATTTTCAAGAATGGGTGAGCTCAAATGCATGCATGATTAGAACAATCTGATAAAGGAAATGATTAATTTTTTAAAGAGATAAGGAGAAACATATAGGTGACTAAGAGAAAGAATTAGGTTGGAGAGGGGTAGCTTGAGTGAGGTCAGGTCTTTCCAATGAAGCAGTAACATCATCTGTTGAATCAAGTTCGCTGATTTTCTCTTCTAAAAGTAAAGTTTCAAACATTGATGAAAGATATTTAAAATATAACCCATTGAGGAATGAAGCAAAGAATGGTTGAGGGGTTCTGAGAGTGGTTCTGTGAATCTGGATATCAAGGAACCGCTAGGAATTATGTTCGACAGGAGGAGGACATGCATGCAAGAAATAACTGAAAGATGCACAAGAGAACTTCTGTATTTCTAAGTTGGATTTCACTAAACGGTCTTTTCATTTACTTATTTATTTGACAGAGAGAGAGTGAGACTCAGCAAGGGAGGGAATACAAGCAGGGGGAGTGGGAGAAGGAGAAGCAGACTCCCCGTGGAGCAGGGAGCCCCATGTGGGGCTCGATCCCAGGACCCTGGGATCATGACTTGAGCCGAAGACAGGCACTTAATGACTGAACCACCCAGCACCCCTCACTCAGCAGTCTTATTGTTAAGAGTTCGGATTATTTCTTTCTATTTGTTTTGTATCTTGAATTAATCCTGTTGTAATCAGCAGAATTAATATGGATCATGCAGGCGCAGAGTTAAAAATTTTATAATTCTGGAGTCTTGGCAACATGTGTAGTGTGGAAGAAAGAGACAGTGTAGGAACTTTGCAACCAGGATTGGTGTTGGGAAAAGAAATATAAAATATTATTAAGAAATTAAAGGAAATGGTGCCCTCTGTTTGCTTATCAGTCTTGACAACAGGATTAACAGAAGCTGATCCTTGGTGTTGAGACAGCAAACTATTGATATCTCCAAGATGCTGGTCAGAGAGAGATGTTGATAAAGGCAAAAAGAATGGGGCAAATGTATATTTATATAAGAAAGGGAGACTGGATTTTTATGGTAACCTCTCAGGATTTCTTTTCTTTGACCTGTAGTCAGAAAAATCAATTGGACTCGATATCTCTACTTACAGCACAGTAACATCAACTCCTAGAATTGTTGAGAAAATCAAATGAGATGAGTGTACATGAAAGTGCATTGAAAATCTAAAACCCCATACAAATGAAAACAATATTCAAGACAACTTTTATTAAAATTGATTTTTAAATGATACAAGAAATAAGCCTTATATATTGCTTTAAAATAACTGGTTCTGTCTCAAAATGATCAAAACAATTAATCTACAACGTTTGTCATAGATTAGAATAATACCCTGAGTGTTACATGTTATAAAATTTGTGGATATGCTCTTTCATTCTGTGTATTCAACAGTCACCTAAGAAACCTGAATTCAATTACTTCTAACTCCACCAGGCTTCTATATCTTACTGCTTCTATTATGCAATGTTTATATGAACTATTTTTCTTATCATTTTTGTGCCACTTGAAAGCAAGTCCTTCATGATGAGAATTATTTGCTCTGTTGGGTGATGATGATATTGATAGAGCATAAAGCCAGCTGACACATAATTTTTGAACATTGATATGTTCCCCTTGCTATCTTAGGTAGAGAGGGAAAGAACATAATTCACCCTAAAGGTTTTCACTCCAGTATCATGGAGCTCAGGTCTCTATGAACATACATAAGAGGTAAGAAATTTAAAGAAATGATTCATTATTTTATTAACAAAACTAACATTCACCTGTGAAGTATATGCAGCATGCCTCCTCTGTGACTGGTCCTGTGCTAAGTGCTAGTTGATATCCAAACAGAATGTGGTCACTTTCTTGGAAAGTTTACCAAGAAATAAAGGAAGATAAATATCTTTTGAAAAAAATCAACTTTGGGTTTTTTTTTTTTCCTTTTAGATTTCTTTTCAAGTTCTGGTTCAGATTCACTGGGAGGACAAGATGAAAAAAGGTTACACTGAGAGAGAGAATGGAATAGTGGCATGGGCAGGTGGTCACGATTCCCAGTAACTGGGTTTTTGTGGTTGATGTGCACCAAGCTCTCTCCCTCCATTTAATTCTCCTGATCTGTATAACTTCTCACCAACTCACTTAATTTTAGAAATAATTTAAAAGCAAATATTCTACCAATGTAGAAAAAATAGTGTATTTGGTAAAAGTTGCTGGGAAAGCTGGATGGTTACATGTGAAAGAATAAAATTGGATGATTTTTACCTTAGGCCATCTACAAAAATCAATTCAGAAGGGCTTAAAGACTTAAACATATGATCTGAAAACAAATCTCCCAGAAGGAAATATAGGGGAAAATCTTCTCAACATTGGCCTTGGCATTGATTTCTTGAGTATGACACCAATAGCACAGGCAACAAAAGCAAAAACAGATAAGTTAAATTATGTTAAACTAGAAAGCTTTGGCATATCAAAATGAAACATCAACAGAATGAAAGGGCAACCCTATAGAATGGTAGAAAATATTTGTAAGCCATATACCTGATAAAGGGCTAATTTAAAATACATAAGGACTTCCTAAAACATAAAACAGTAAGTAAATGAAACAATCTGGTTAAAAATGGGCAAAGAACTTGAACAGACATTTCTCCAAAGAAGACATATAAATGACCAATAGATATATTAAAAGGTGGGCACCTGGGTGGCTCAGTGGGTTAAAGCCTCTGCCTTCGGCTCAGGTCATCATCCCAGGGGTCTGGGATCGAGCCCCACATCAGGCTCTCTGCTCAGTGGTGAGCCTGCTTCCTCTGCTCCCCGCCCCCACCGCTGCCTCTCTCTCTGCCTGCCTCTCTGCCTACCTGTGATTTCTGTCTATCAAATAAATAAAATTAAAAAAATCTAAAAAAAAATGTTAAAAGGTGCTCTATATTACTATTCATCAGTGAAATTCAAATGAAAACTATAATGAGATGCCCTGATAGATAGATAGATGTATGTAGGTTATAACAAGCGTTGGTGGGAAAGAATAGGGGCCCCTTGTGTACTAATGGTGGAAATGTAAACTGGTACAGACACTATGGAAAACAGTATGGAGTTTCTTCAGAAACATTAAAAGTAGAACTACCATATGATTCAGCAATCTCACTTTGGGTATGTATATCCAAAGGAATTGAAATCATGATGTCAAAGATATACCTGAACTCCTAGGTTCATTGCATTATTATTCCCAATAGTTAAGACATGGAAGCAACTTAAATATTCTCAATACCTGAATGGATAAAGAAAATTCAATATATATCATATTCATGTTGGAACATTATTCAGTCTTTGAAAAGAAGGAAATCCTGCCATTTGTGATAATGTGGATGAACCCGGAAAACATTATACTAAGTGAAATAAGCCAGATGCAGAAGGACAGATATTACCTGATACTAATTAGATGCTGAATCTAAAAAGTGTCACACTCTTAGTAGCAGAGAGGAGAATGCTGGTTGCCAGAGGCTGATGGGGAGGAGAAATAGGGAGATTTGAGTCAAAGTGTACAAAGTCTCAGTTACATAAGATGAGTAAGTCCTAAAGATCTTCTTCTTCTTCTTTTTTTTTTTTTTAAGACTTTATTTACTTATTTGACAGAGATCACAAGTAGACAGAGAGAGAGAGGAAGGGAAGCAGGCTCCCCGAGGAGCAGAGACCGATGCGGGGCTCGATCCCAGGCCCCTGGGATCATGACCTGAGCCGAAGGCAGAGACTTAACCTACTGGGCCACCTAGGTGCCCCAGTCCTGGAGATCTTCTATACAGCATAGTCCCTATTGTTAACAGTGCTGTATTACGTTCTTAAGTATTTGCTAAGAGGGTCGATCTTATGCTAAGTGTTTGTATCACAAAACTGTAAAGAGGTCCATACAAAAAAACCCCACAAACTTCTGTGAGGAATATGTGCATGATAAAGCTTGTGGTGATGGTTTCATGGGTGTATACTTATCTCCAAACTTATCAAGTCATGTACATTAAATATGTGCAGCTTTCTCTATGTACATCATAAATCAGTAAAGTAGTTTCAAAAGAGTCCTTGCTCTTAGAAGATTTTGGTGATGTAATTGAATATATATTTTTGAAGGGTGACATTACACAAAGTTAGCTCAGGTATTTGGCTTGACTGTGAGTTCTCTAAGGCAAGTATCTTATTCATCTTATATCCCCAATAAATACCTAGAATATTATAAGTAATAAATAATTATTTTTGACTTTTGAAAAAAAAAGTGAATATTTCTGAACTGACTAGAAACAGGTATTTTTTGGAAGAAAAGAGATGAGTTTTCCCAAAGATGCATCTAATTGTTTGGCAATAATCTGTGGTCCTTCAAAAATAGGACTAATTATCATCATGTAGGCAGGGAAACTTAGGTGGCAATTTGTAATTTTTAGCAGCTTTTTACTTGCAGCATTTTAAAGTTGCCACAGCAGGAGGTAAAGTACAAAATCATGTTTATTTGAATAGAAATATTTAAAATGCTATATTATGGAATCACTGAAACAGACTTCAGGGGAAATAAATGTATCTGTTCTCTGAAGTTATTTAAACTTCATATGCATTCCACATAATGGTGATTGGGATTTGGGTTTCTGTAGTAGCCTCTTAAATGTATGTGCATCTTAAATTGATACTCGCTGACAGATACAGTCAAATACACTGGCCAGTATGGTAGCGCCTAGACAGAGGGGGTTGTTGAGTATTCTGAATTGAATATTCAATTCTACTCAGTTTAGTAGTCTGAATTGAGATGTGCTGACATTGTAAAACAGACACTGGCTTTAAAATACTTAGAAAAAATAAAATAGCATGTTAATAATTTTTTTAATGCATGTTGAAATCATAACAACTTTTGATAATTGTGTTAAATAAAATATATTAATGAAATTATTTTATTTATTTCTTCCTTTTTTTTTACTTAATGTGGCTAAAAAAATTTGAAAGGCACACATGTGGCTTACTGTATACTTCTACTGAACAGTACTGTCTAATAAGCCCAGACTATAGTGGAATTACTTTTGGCCCTTTTAGAACACCATTTTCTGTTACAGGAGCCTTAGATTAATCGTGACTTTATAAATCCTAGTGTGGGTTTATATTCAACTCTCATCTACTAAAACCATGAGCTCCATTTTAAGAGAGCTGCTGGTTAACAGCTCAACCCTGTCCTGCAGTATATTCTGTATGCCAAAAATGTATATATTCCATTTCTTGCAGAAATATTTGCCAAAGATTACCACAAAAATATATTTAAGCTCCATAGTTACAAATAAAGTCAAATAGAAACAAAACACGATAGAGGAAGAATAGGTATCATTCTGAGATAAAATGTTTAACGTAATTAATCCTTTAGCTCAAACTTTCTTATAAGAAGTAAAAGAAGACATACCAACATCTTCTTGGGTCTTATGGTTAGAGTAAAATCAAAATTTGGAATCATTCGTTAATCGAAACTGAACTTCTTATTAATCTTTCTGTAGGGTGGCAGGGCATGGCACAGGGAAAAGCAGACAGATCCTGGGAGGTGAGGAAAATCACAACACCTTAACAGGGAACTGCTGCTGCTGCATCGAGTTATCTCACCGATGACCCCAGGTATAGGGATTAAGTTGCACATTTGCCTCCTTGTTCTGAAATAATGGTGACATGACTTGCAGCAGGAGCCCTCTTCATCAAATTCCGTAGGGTATTTGAAAAATCAGTGGTGAAGATTTTCAGCAATACTGTGAGTGGCCAGTAAATAACAAGGATTGATCTAATCAAAATATAACCAAACAAAAGCAAACCAAAAAACATAACCACGAGCTTCCAGTGGCAGGTTCTGGGGAAGGTACAGCAGGTGCCACGTCCACCCATAAAGGTGGCAAGAGGACGCTTCCGAAGCAGCCCATGCAGCAGGCCAAACAGATGGATGAGATAAGACATTTAAGCAGAAGCAGAAAGAGGAGCAGAAGAAACTCCAGGAGTTGAAAGTGAATGCAATGTGGGGGGAAGGGGCTCCTGGCCACAGGTGGAATTAAGAAATCTGGCAAAAAGTAAGCTGTTCCTTGTGCCTGAGGCAATGATGATCCTTCGTTCCATTCCTGTTGAAACATCTGGATTCCCGGTCACGATATCTGTTGCCACCTAGAGTTAGAATGAAGTGTTGTCTTAGCTCTTGTACTTGAAGAGTAAACTTTAAGAATAAACTTTAAGAATTAAGAATAAACTTTTTAAGAATTTACTTAAGAATTTAAGTAAATAAAGAATAAACTTTAAGAATAAATTTTTGTCGTATAATCATCCATAGAAAAACATAACTTGAAGTCAACTAAAGGTTAAGCAGTACAAATGGAGAAGAGTATCTTAGGAGTTTAAAAACAAAAGAAAACAAAACCTGAAGTCTGTTGAAATGGGTCACATATGAGAAGTTTTATAAGTTACATTTTGGTTTTAGTCATGTCTGAAGGAGATGTCAAATTGAAGTGAGCAGAGGGAAGTAAGAAGAACCTGGTAGAAATGATGTAGGAGAGCTAGATGAATGCCAGAATGTCTTGTAAATTCTGAAAAGTTAAGATTTGACTCAAAATGTAATGTGAAGCCATTGATTTTGAGCCCTGGGAATACAGAAAATCATTTTATATTCTAAAACATCTGTCTGTTCTGGGAGCCGAGAGAGAAATTAGGATAATGCCTTTTTGGACATAGATATGAAGATGTGTTATAAACACATACATGTCGGAGTATGAAGCTTAGGTAGTTGATCCAGAGTAGATAAGTAACTTTGCACATCAATGTACAAAGAGTGGAAGAAATCTTCTGGGAATAAATATAAAAAAAAACCAAAAAACAAAAAACAAAGAACCCCAAACTCTGGAATATTCAGGTTTCCCCTAGAGATGCTGAAACCAGAAGAAAACTTAGAAGCAGCAGCTTGTGGGACAGGACAAAAACCCGGAGCAGGATGCCTTGGACCACCAATGTCAAGAACCTGTGTGAGGAATAGAGGGATTCTCAAGGCTGGCAGATGTCACATGATGAATAAGAAGAGAGCACAGAGGCAGCCATGACGTGAGTCACCCTGAGGCCCAGGTTGACACTGACAGGAGTGGTCTCCGTAATGCAGATTAAGAAGCTGATGAGGAGGTGGAAGTGTGGGTCCTGGAGGCACAATTAGTTAATAACTTTTTCAAGACTTTTGTACTTAAAAAGCAGCAACAACAATAAGAGTAAATGGTAATTGAGTGGATACAGGATTAAGATAAAGTTTTGGGTTTTTTTTGTGGGTTTTGTGTGTGTGGTGTTTCGTTTTTGTTTTTTCATGATGGGGATGATACAACAGAGAAGCAGATTGGTAGCCCTCGAGCAGATGAATAAAAGGAGTCTATATATCCTCCACTGGAATAGACAGGAATGAGAGGATGGGAGCCTCAACTGATAGGAAAAGAATGACCTTAAAAGGAAGTAGGGACACTTCATTCCTTGTCAGAAGAAAAAAAAGCAGGTGGTACCTGACGAGAGACAGGTGGATGGCGGGTTTGTTGAAGGAACTCTGAAGGCATCCCTTTCTTTATCTTAAATTTTCTTAACAAAGTGTAAAGCAAGGTCATCAGCCACGACGAAAGGAGGAGATTTTTCTTATAAAAAAAGGAATAAAGGAGTTGACTCAAAGAAAGAGAAGCTGTCTGAACCCGTTTCCAAGGTTGGATTCTACATTTTCCTTCCGAGTAAACGTGTGGCTGTCTCTGCAATTCTAAATGATGGAAGATTATCTCCAGCCCAGATGTCTGATCAATGTATGTCACTTCTTACACTGTGGGGTTGATGAGTGGGCTGTGTAGGCCAGATGATACACCGAACTATCACTTGAGTCACATTTTCTTTATTTTTTGAGTCCCCAGGATTTAGAGCAGTTGTGGAGAATAGCTAAGAGATTATCCGTACAACAGCAGGCTGGGGTTTAAAACAAAAGAGGCTAACATTTATGTTTCCCTGAAATAATGTTTAGATAGAAACCAAACACAGACTGTATTCCTGTTCACCCGCATAAAAGATATAAAAACATATCACAACTGGGGTAGGCCAGATAAATGCATCTAGTTTATTTCCTCAGAACTACAGAGAATCTGATATCAGAGGACAAACATGAAGATAGGCTCTTGGATTGTGATAATCATATGTTGTGGCAATTTATTTTTAAGGTAATCCCATTTTTATGTGACAGTTTCAGGCTGAATTATAACTTATGGGCTAGAGTGGTCATTCTTTAGCTGTTGGAATTTAAGCGAGCACAAGAATTTTTATCTTGAGGACATTGATGAATCTTTAAAGATCAGCGGTTATGGGGAGAGTTTAGAAATAGTACTTTCAAGGGGCGCCTGGGTGGCTCAGTTGATTAAGCATCTGACTTGGGCTCAGTCATGGTCTCAGGTCCTGGCATCGTGCCCCACCCCTTGGGACCCCTGTCAAGCCCCACACTCAGCAGGGAGTCTACTTGTTCTGACCCTCCCCCTGCTCATGCTTGCTCACTTGCTTGCTCTCAAATAAATAAATAAAATCTTTTAAAAAAAAATACTAGTATAAAGCCACAAAAACCTTAATTTTATCTTTGACAATAGTTCATACTTTTCTATTTGTTTAATGGGTGTTATGAATTTATGAATTTGTCCTTTAACAGCTGATAATTAGGTAAAATTTTTAGATGTTCAGTTTCAGTCTGTTTTGGAACCATCCCTTTGTAACTTTACTCTCTTTTAGTGTTGAGGGCTTTCTGAAAAGCTTTTTCTATCATGTATGGTATGTCCAGGGGTGTCTTGGGTGGCTCAGCCAGTTAAACAACTGCTTTCAGCTCAGGTCATGAGCCCAGGGTTCTCAGATCGAGCCCCAGGTTGGGCTTCCTGCTCAGCAGGGAGTCTGTGGGCAATGGCAACAGTAGCAATAACATTTTGGAAAGCAGCATATGAAGAGTTTCTTCATGGAAGGGGTGGTTTTCAGGTATTTAATGTTTATTTCCCCATCCCTCTCATGTTGGACTTTTCATTTTTAATTGTTAAAATGCAAATTTGTTGTAAGTAGATGTAATTTGGCTCTTATTTCCTCGAATTTGATGCATGGAAGGAGGTTAATATATATATGAAAGATATAATAGTAATAGTAATAATAGTAAAACTGAACCTATGAAGTTATTACTCAGTTAAGAACTAAAGTTCTTAAGTTATTACTCAGTTTAAGAACTGAAATATAACAAACTGCTTTGGGATGCCTGAGTGGCTGAGTTGGTTAAGCATCTGCCTTCGGCTCAGGTCATGATCCCAGGGTCCTGGGGTCGAGTCCCACATTGGGCTCTTTGCTCAGCAGGAAGTCTGCTTCTCTCTCTGCCTGTTCTGTCTGCAGCTCTCCATACTTCTGCTCTCTCCTACAAATAAATAAATAAATAACCTTTAACGAACACTGCTTCATCATGAGATGCTCATTTGCTGTCCCATTGTCTTGACGCATGGTCAATGGTCATTGTTATTTTGAAGTATGGATTTATCATTTTCTCTTAAAGTATTCCCTGTTTATATTTGCCCAGAATATGTTAGATACTTCAGAATATGTTAGATACTCCCTCAGTTTCATCAGTTTAACTTATTATAATGGATTTAGATTCTCTTAAGGTAGTTTGACCTTTCCCCAGAAATAATGACATTTTGTGGGTATTGAAGAGACCTAGAATAAATGAAGGCAAAGTTTTCTTATTTATTTGGGAAATTCTAGCAAGTACTATATTTGACCCATTTGACCTTGAGGGACTCCAGAGAAAAAACAAATTCGACTCCCTTGCCAGTCTCTAATTTGAACCAGGTTTGTGTAAATCTAGAAAACAAACAAGCAAACAACACTTTTCCATAATTTAAAGTAGGGTAGGAGGTTTATATGTCCATTTTTCTGGTGTCTTTTTTGTTGTTGTTGTTCTGGTGTCTGAAGCAAACAGGACACCCAAGATGCATTCTGATCTTCCTAATCTAATCTCGTTTTATTTCAACTAGACATTTGTCCCCTCTTTCGTTTCTCACTTTCAATTGTGCTTTGTTGGTTGTAAAAAAGGATACCAGGAAGTAGTTCCCTGTGTGAAATCTGTCCATTACTATTGGAGAGGAGCAGACTACATGAACTTAATGAATTTTTTTTTCTTTCTCCAGTGCAATATTTTCTTTCATTAAGAAGATTTGGGGGCACCTGGGTGGCTCAGTTGGTTAAGCCTCTGTCTTTGGCTCAGGTCATGATCCCAGGGTCCCGGGATCGAGTCCTGCATTGAGTTCTCTGCTCAGTGGAGAGTCTGCTTCCCCCACTCTCCTTGCCGCTCCCCCTGCTTGTGCTCTCTCTCTCTCTCCTGCTCTTACTCTCTCTCTCAAATAAATAAAATCTTTAAAAAAAAAATTGGGAGATAGGGGCACCTGAGTGGCTCAGTCAGTTAAGAGACTGACTCTTGATTTCAGCTCAGGTGATGATCTCAGGGCAGTGAGATTGAGTGAGATATAGATAACAAGACAGATGTTGAGGTTAGTTGGTATTACTAATTATCATCAGTTTTTAGTTGACCTCTGCTAAAAATGGAGATTCTGAATTCCATTTCTACTTTTATAGTTCTGAGATGCTTTCTGAAATAATGTTCTGGTTTATTTATCATAAAATTAGTTTTGACCTTGAGTACTTTGGTGATATTTTGGTAGATTTGGTTCAGCATTTTTATATACATGTCATTGTACACGGCACAACACCGTATTTTTCTTTTATTTGCATGTGAATTTTGCTGTCTCTACCGGGGGGGGGGGCAAAATTGAGGATAAAGTCTTTCTAGTCTTCCAAACTCCTTCAATAACCAAATTTATACATGTGGCTTATATCAGGGATTTTAATGTGAACTGAATATTGTATCTGTCTGATTACTTACCTATTACTGAAATTGAATCTTGCTCTCAGTCAAATGTGATTACTTTAGCAATGTACCAGGCACTGTATTAGGTATTAGGAATTTGCTACCAATAATTCATCTAGGAGTTATTAGTAATATATTTATAAGAATATCTGTATTCATTTTCATTACTGCTGTAACAAATTTCCAAAGACTTGGTGGCTTAAAATAACACATATTTGTTATCTTAGTAGAGTTCTAGATGTTAGAAGTACAAAACATCTTAGCAGCTAACATCAAGGTGGGAGAAGGGGTATGTTTCTTCTGGAGGCTCTGGTAGAGAAGCTGTTTTCTTGACTTTTCCAGTGTTTGGAAGCAGTGCCATTCCTTGATTCAAGGTGCCCTTCCACCTTTAAAGATAGCAAGAACCTGCTGGCCAGTGCAGCCTTTCTTAGGCTGTGTCACTCTGACATTTGCTCTCCAGTTTTTCTTTTTCACTTATAAAAACATTTCTGATAACATTGGGCCAGAAAAGTCTCCTTATCTGTTCGTCAGAGTCTCCTTATTTTAAGGTCATTTTACTAGCCACCTTAATTTCCTCTCACCATACAATATATTTGTAGGTTGCAGAGAGTAAAACATGCACATCCTTGGGATCCATTATTTTGCCCGCTGCAAGTACTCCATAAGTCCAAGGACCATGCCTAGTTTTTAGAACACCCTTGTAAAGAACTGAAAGTATCACTTGTAAAATTTGGGTATAAGACATCTTTTTCTTTTCTTTTTTTTTAAAGATTTTATTTATTTATTTGACAGAGATCACAGTAGGCAGAGATGCAGGTAGAGAGAGAGAGAGGAGGAAGTATGCTCCCTGCTGAGCAGAGAGCCCGATGTGGGACTCGATCCCAGGACCCTGAGATCATGACCTGAGCCGAAGGCAGAGGCTTTAACCCACTGAGCCACCCAGGTGCCCCTAAAACATCTTTTTCATTATGTATTACATACAAGTGGTGCAAAACTTTATTTTTGGTTGATTTATTTGGATAATTATCCTTAGTCCTCCAGTTGATTTTGCATAAGTTAAAATAACATAGATTTAAGCTCTTAACCAAACATAAGAGTGCCAGTTTTAGAATTGTATTAATTTTAGAAACAAAGGACAGTAAAGGATACTTATGAATATTAATTAAGTAGATTCTAAAATAAATTATAAGTGAATAAAATTTCAGAACCTAATGACTCAGCTTCTGTGTAAAACATATTAAAAATGACAGCATAGTTCACCATTACTATGTTTTCTTTAAATTCTTCTGACCTTATTTATTTAGCATTTCAGGGTCAAGAAAAAGTATTAGGTATTTGATTTGAGCATATGAATTTTTAACTGAGGGGTATCTGACTCCAACTCTGTCAGGACCCCCTGACCTTACAGCTTGAAATGATTTGATTTGGTCAGCAGACATGATGGTCACTGTTTCATGTATAAACAAAAGCCATTTTTTTCATCTTTTAAACTGGATTTAAAATTCACTGACATGGTACAAATAGAATTTAGGCTGAATACCATGGAATAATTAACATTATATTTATGTTGTCATAAAAATTACCATTTTCACTGATGCTGAGCCAAGATAGTTTGTAGCATGTGTTTCTAAAAGATTTCCTATCCTGTTGTTTATTTCAAGGTCTCAGTGTATGCTTTTGCGAAATCATTGGTTTGGGGAATGTTTTTGATGAGACCTGAATATTTAAAGGCATAGGTCAGTGAATTATGATAGGTGAAGGAGTCTTTATTTTATATATTGGGCATAAATTTGGAACAAGAGTGATCATAGTAAAAGATTCTCTTAATTCTTAAGCACAAAAGAGAGAGAGAGAGAAAACCTTGGAGCATCAGTCTGCATCCTCCCCAAGGCTATATTTGCTCTAATGACTGATACAATAATAAACTGACATTTGCATTTCTCAATTCATCCTATATCATGAGATTTTAGACACCCCCTTCTAAGCCAGATTGCATGGCTAACTACTGAGCTGCAAACATCTGTTACTATATAGATTTTGTGTACTCAATGAACATCTTTTTACTAAGAAATAGCTTCATATTTCTGTTTTGGAAGCAATAGATTTGGTCATCAAATTAAACCTCCCATTTTACATGTTTAACCAACCCAAACTTTGCAAAGAAGTTAAAACTCTCCAGGATATCTTTATATTGTGCATTAACTGCATGAATGGGTTTTTAAATTTTTTCAGTTCGCTTTGATTTGTTTTGCTTTGGTTACTGAAGACTTCAAGGATTAAACACTAAACTTGGACTGAATCTCAGTCCCATCTTTTTAAGATCTTTGATTTTCATTTCCTTAGATATAAATAGAAAGTAATAACACCCATCTCTCTAAACTACAATGATTAAAATAGGTAACACATTTCATTATCTAACCTAGTATCTTTTTCATAGCATTTATGTAAGAACCTTTCTTTCATTCTTTAAAAAAAAATTTTGTGTTGTATTTTCTTTTCTTTTTTTTTTTTCCTCCTTTTCAGTCACTAGGGTGGTAATCCAGGTTACCTTTTCAAGTTGCATTGTGTTGCTTTCCTCCTAGACCTTATGGTTGCATAGGATGAAAAATTGGTTGTTGACATTTATCGTGATGAAATAAAGGGTAAAAAAAAAAAAAGTTTGAGGCTTTGAATATAAATATCACAGAGGAGAAAGGAAAATTAGAAGTCCCCTATCCTTATAGGGCAATGAGATACATCTTCAGGATGGCAACTCTAGGATACATCCATCAAACCTAGAGAAATAAAGAAAATAATTTCTTAAATCTTATTAACGTTTTGCTGAATAGCATTGGCCTACTTAGGAGATACTATTTCTACATAGTCATGGGCTTTTCTCTTGAGAATTGGAATTTCTTTCCTTTTAATTCCTGGGCATCTCAGAAAGCCTGATATTCTTGAAATAAAATATTATTAGGTGAAAAATCTTTTACTAATACAGGCTCAGTGGCGATATTTGAGAGTAAAAAATTTAAATAGTTAGAGGGAGGTTTGTGCACTTTCCTCATGTTATTACACCTGCATTAGCATATCTTCAGCTTCAGTCACTGGTTAAAAAGAAAATTTTAGAAGGAAAAAATCTTAGATACCTCAAAGAGTATGGATAAAAAATTACTCAAATTTAAGACACAGGTCACCAAACCCTAGTTGAAAACTCACATGTATTATTTATTGCTTAATTGTTATAAAATGTAAACTTCTTAAAGTCAGGGAACACTTTTATTATTATGTCTTTCCAAGTACTTCAGGTTATTCCTCATCCTCTGGAAAATTGATAATTTATTAAAAAAATGTTATGGTGTCCTCTCTAATAAATAAGTGTATGAAAATTCTTTGATCAGGGAAATCTGGAGCAATGATGGCTTGATAGTGATAATGATGATTATGATTATGGTGATAGTGATGATGGTGGTAGTCAAAGTAAGAAGATCATAATAAAATCTATAAAATTAAAGTGGGGCAGAATTGACTAGAATACTAAAGACATGGGATACCTCTTGTTAAGGGGTTAGTATTCTAGGTAGACCAGTGTAGGTACAGAGAATAAAAGAATAATCTTTTAAAAAAATAAACAAGATGAAACCAGAGAGGGAGATAAACCATAAAAGACTTTTAATCTCAGGAAACAAACTAAGGCTTGCTGGAGTGGAGGGGGGTGGGAGGCATGGGGTGGCTGGGTGAGGGAAATTGGGGAGGGTATGTGCTACGGTGAGAAAAATAAAATAAATTTAAAAAAAATAAAGAATTTATCATTTACTGTGTGGTTTCATTGTGGCAGATACTGAAATGAAGACGACACTATTGTTATCTCCAGTATAATCATAATTGAGGATAAAATATTTGAACACAGGGACCCCTGGGTATCTCAGTCAGTTAAGCGTCTGCCTTTGGCTCAGGTCATGGTCCCGGGGTCCTGGCATTGACTTCCATACCTTGCTCAGTGGGGAGCCTGATTCTCCTTCTCCCTCTGCCCCTCCCCCTACTTGTGCATGTTCTCTCTCTCACTCTTTCTCTCAAATAAATAAATCTTAAGAAAAACAAAAACAAACAAAATATTTGAACACAAATAGCAACAACTAATTTGCTGGCTGGAGTTTTCTAAAGAAGAGACAACTTCTGCTTGAGAAGGGGGATCAGGAATTCTAAAATAAGGTATCAGAGTAGGAGCTTTTGCTGGAAAGAAGTTACAGTTTTTTTGTTTTTTTGGGTTTTTTTTAAAGATTTTATTTATTTTATTTGACAGATAGAGATCACAAGTAGGCAGAGAGGCAGGCAGAGAGAGAGGAGGAAGCAGGCTCCCTATGAGCAGAGAGCCTGATGCGGGGCTCGATCCCAGGACCCTGGGATCATGACCTGAGCCGAAGGCAGAGGCTTTAACCCACTGAGCCACCCAGGCGCCCAAGAAGTTACAGTTTTTATCACTAATTAAATGTGAAGATAAGAAAGAAAAATCAAGCTTTTCAAAGCTTTTAATATTGAAGGATCAGGGGATGGGTATCATGAATAGAAACTTGAAAATGAAAAGCAAATTTTAGTAGAAGACCATCAGCCATAATGCAGTCATATTTTGTGGAAGTTTGAGGAACTAGATCTTTACTTCTGCTTGGGAGGTAGAATTGGTCATTTAAAAAAGAGGCATCAAACCTGAGCCTCTAAGGAGGAGTGATGGGATGGAAGAGGAGATCAGATAACATTTAGGCACAAGAACACACAGTGGGTAGTATAGAACTCTTACAGGGAGACGGTTTGAGAGAGGCTTGCCAAAGATGTGGTATGTCCAAGTAGAGAGGTCAAAGGCCCCAGGGAAGAAGGGAGGGAAATATTCAGATTGAAAGTTAGAGAGAGAATTCTGTGCTGGCAATACAGAAATTTGACCCATCCAAGGAGAGTTGGTAATTGAAGCTTTATGATAGGACATAATGGGTTATAGATAGAATGCTAAGGAATAACACAAGGATCCAGAGAACTTAGGGATGGTCTACAGTTTCCTCTCAGTTCATACTGAGAGGAAACAAAGACAAGGAGGAAAGCGAGTAAGAGGAATCAGAGTGGTAGTAGAGAACTAGAACAGTGTTCTCAGAAACAGAACCCTGAGAGGACAGAGGTTTTAAGGATGGTCAGTCTTAAATGCATAATGCTGTAGGAGGATCAAGAAATGTTTTGTGAATGAATGAATGTGGTTGAGCTGGAAGTAGATTTTTGCTATGTACAAATATTGCCACTCCTACCCTTAGTTTCCACTGACTGATTAAATTATTGATTGTAAATAACTTCATTTATTTGTATACCTTTGTCCATGTCATTTATGGTTACTTCAGAAAAGAGGAGTCCAGAACATATGTACTTCTTTTTAATTTCATTTATCTTTGTACATCCTTTCTCAAGTGCCTTGTACATGATTTTATATTCTGTTGTAACCACAGTTTTTCTTTGCACAAAAGATTTGCTAACAAGAGCTCTGATTTCTCAAGTGAACCCAAACATTTCTAATTAAATGTGTGTTTAGTATCTTTGAGAGGAAAAATTCTAATGCTTCCATTGGAATTAGTAAGCAACTCATGTCTATGATAATAACAGTAGAGTTTGGTGACTTTTAATCTTTGGGTAGAAAACTCCTTGTGATAATTAAGTAAAGAAATCTTGCAGAATTCTTGTGCTTTTATTTCCATAATACCATTTTTGTTAATTTGTTAAACTTAAAGAGAGTGGTCAAGACATTTTTTTTTTCCTTAAGTATAAAGGAAAAGTCAGGAACAAAGTTTGTCTCTAATTTAAAATACTTAGTTTTTGCTATTTTTAAAATATTTTAGCTCATTCTTTAATGGCTTCTGTGCATATGTCATATTTACTCAATTTAACTATGAGATTATGGGTAGACACTATTTTTTGTAACTTTTTCTCTTGTGTTGTTTTAATTTGTCATGTCACAGTACAATATTCTACCCACAAAGCACTATAGTAAACTGAATGTCTGTTGGATGGATCCAAGAGAATTTTCTACATTTAAATGTCCCTCTGTTTCTTTTATTTTCTTTCATTAAACATAAAGTCATTCCATCTCATCTTTTCTAAATTTTTTAGGAAAAACCTCACAGATGGACTTATTTTATATATACCTAAAAGGACACTTTTCTTTTTCCTTTTTTTTTTTTTTAAGATTTTTTATTTGTTTATTTGACAGAGAGAAACACAGCAAGAGAGGGAACACAGCAGGGGTAGTTGGAGAGGGAGAAGCAGGCTTCCTGCTGAGCAGGGAGCCTGATGCTGGGCTCAATCCCAGGACCCTGGGACCACGACCTGAGCCACAGGCAGGTGCTTAACAACTGAGCCACCAGATGCCCCTAAAAGGACACTTTCCATCACGTTATCAACAAAATAAATATTTTCAGCTTAAAAGTAGATAAATTAGATAAAAATGGAATACTACAAGTTAGAACAAAATTTGATACAGAAGTGTACCCTACACAGTAAGAGAAGTAAAGGGTCAAGAAATTACAAAATAAGAATGAGATATGAGAGCGTGCTTTTTTGTTTATTTTTCATAACACATACCTCATTCTTTTTACCTCTGACAATAACATTTGTGCAGAAAGGTCATTTTCATTAACCTTAGGTTTGTAATTTCCAATCTCCCTGCCCAAAGGCATTGCTGTTATTTACAATTTTTCTTAGTCCTATGCAAAACAAAACAACCATCAGCGTAAGGCTAATATATGTTAAGTGCCTTAGGCACATTTCAATTAAGTATTAACATAGATTGGAAAATTTCCAAAACATTTGGTGAATATTACTTTTAATCATTTTCATTAAAATTAATAGGAAATGTTAAAAAGTCATATAACAGGGAGCTGGGGGAATTGAATTCTTAGCTTATAAAGGGCTACTTGTACTAATGTAGAAACGATTTTAGTACATCTACTAATGTAGAAACGAATTCAGCTGTATATTACCTGGTCCCATTAAATCCTGCATTTTGTGTGAGTAGAGGACGGGAGTTATGTGCAAAGTAATTTTAGTATAATACTTTTATATAGTGACTTCATATTTTAAAGAGTATTTACTAGATACAAAAATATTAAACTGGTATGTGAAACAAGCTGAAAACCACATTCATCATCATCAACAGTATCTTTCCATACTTAAGGATGAACTTGAACATCATTATAAAAGGAACCAATGATACAAAATTGTGTCTGTGAGATTTTTTTTTAAAGTGCAAGTAAAGAATGAATTAAATGGAATATATTGGTGAAATATTAAAATAATTCAGTAAGTATAATGGCCCAAATTTACCTCACAAAATAGTATTATGTACAATATGGACTTTAAAAGAAACAAAGAAAACAAAAGCAAAAAAAAAAAAAGTAAACAAAATCCATTGGCCTTCCTTACTTAGTAATACTTTATTTTTAAACAAAAGGTCTTCAGCTACATACAAGTTATACAAAACTACTGGTATTATGCACATTTTAAAAACTGATATTTTGTCATATTTAGTCAATAAGATCTACACATGTATATATATATATCTTATGTATTTACTTATATAATATATATGATATGTGTAAAATTTTGAAGTTTAGGTACTAATTTTTCAACCTTTAAAGATATTACCCATAAGCACTGATTTTCCTTCATTTCTTTCATTCAAGTTAATGCTGTGTAAGAACCACACAGTGAAACATGAACAAATTAAGGATTTTGAATAGAGTGTTGCTGCTAGAATAGTTTTAGCATTTTTGTTGTTTTTCTATTTCCTTGCTTTATTATTTGTTTTTATTTTAATCCCAGTATAGTCAACATACAGTGTTAGTTTCAGTTGTGCAGTATAAGGATTTAGCAATTCTATACATTAATCAATGCTTGTCAAGGTATGTGTACTCTTGATTCCCTATACCTATTTCATCCTTTCCCCCACCCATTTCCTCCCTGGTAACCATCTATTTGTTTTTCTAAGAGTTTGGTTTTTGGTTTGTCTCTTTATTTTTCCTTTATTTATTTGTTTTGTTTCTTAAATTCTATGAGTGACATTATATGATATTGGCCTTTATCTGACTTATTTCGCTTAGCATTATACACACTAGCTCCATCCATGTTGCTGCAAATAGCAAGATTATATCTATATATAGATATAATGGAACATTATGCAGTCATAAAAAGAATGAAGAGATATATATGTATCTCTTCTTCCTTATCCACTCATCTATCCACAGATACCTGGGCTACTTCTATAAGGCTAAAATAAATATAGGGATGCAAAAATCCCTTTAGATTACTGTTTTCGTATTCTTTGAGTAAATACCTGGTAGTGTGATTATTGGATCTTAGGGTAGTTTTATTTTTAATTTTTTGAGAAATCGCCATACTGTTTTCCACAGTGGCTACATGAGTTTGCATTCCCACCAACAGTGCAAGTGTTCTGATTTCTTCACATCCTCTCCAATGCTTGATATTTCTTGTGTTTTTGATTTTTTTTAAAAAAGACTGATTGATTAGTTAAATAATTAATGAATTAGACACACACACACACACACACACATACACACAGTGAGAGAGGGAACAAACACAAGCAGGGCGAGCTAGAGAGAGAGAAGTAGGCTTCCCACTGAGCAGGGAGCCTGATGTGTAGCTCAATCTCTGGACCCTTGATCATGACCTGAGCCAAAGGCAGGTGTTTAACGACTGAGCCACCAAGGCACCCCCTGTCTTTTTGATTTAGCCATTCTAATAGGTATGAGGTGGTATCTCATTGTAATTTTCATGTATGGGCTTTATTATGTTTTATGTAAAGATACTTTATTACTTTTATTGAGGGGTTTTATCATGACTGTATGTTGTGCTTTGTCAAATTCTTCTTTTGCATCTATTGCATCTATGAAAGAATCATATAGCTTTTATTATCATTTCTCCTGTTGTGACATATTATGTTGATTGGTTTGAGAATATTGAACCACCCTTGCATCTAGGGATTAAATCCCACTTGATGGTGGTGAATAATTTTTTTAAATATATTGTTGTATTCAGTTTGCTAATATTTTGTTGAGTATTTTTGCCCCTATGTTCCTCAGGGATACTGGCTTGTAGTTCTCTCTCTCTCTCTCTCTTTGTAGTATCTTTACCTGGTTTTGGTATCAGGGCAATACAGGCTTCATAGAATGAATTTGGAAGCTTTCGTTCCTCTTTCTCTCTCTCTTTTTGGAATATTTATGAGAATATGTGGTAGAATTTATGAAGGCATCTGTTCCTGGACTTTTGTTTATTAGGAGTTTCTTGATTACTGATTCAATTTCGTTGCTGGTAATCAGTCTGTTCAAATCTTCTATTTCTTACTGATTCAGTTTTGGGTGGTTGTATGTTTCTAGAAATGTGTCCATTTCTTCTAGTTGTCCAGTTTATTGGCATGTAATTTTTCATATTCTCTTATTTCATTTCTTTGTATTTCTGTGTTTTTTTTTTCTCCTCTTTCATTTGTGATTTTATTTGGGTGCTCACCGTCTCTGTTTTTCCTGAGTTTGGCTAAAGGTTTATCAATTTTGCTGATCTTATCAAAGAACTAGTTCCTGGTTTCATTGATATGGTCTATAGTTTTTTGTTGTTGTTTCAGTTTCTCTTTAATTTATTTCTGCTTTAGTCTTTGTTACCCTCCTTCTACTGGTTTTGGGTTGTGTATTCTTTTTCTAAGTCCTTTAGGTGTAAAGTTAGGTTATTTATTTGAGATTTTTAAAAATTCTTGAGGTACTCCTATATTGCTGTAAACTGTACTCTTGAACCATTGTGTTTGGTTTCTATTTGTCTCCCTGTATTTTTTAATTTCTTCTATGGCTTCTTGGTTTACCTATTAATTGTTTAGTAGAGTGTTATTTACCTCCATGCAAGTGCTCTTTCCAGATTTTTTTCTTGTGCTTGCATGGTGTTGTGGTCAGAAAAGATACATGTTAGGATATTGATCTTTTTGAATTTGTTCAGACTTGTTTTGTGGCCTAATATGTGATCTGTTATGGAGAATATTCTATGTGCATTTGGCAAGAATATATATTCAGCTATTTTAGGATGGAGTATTCAGAATATATCTTAGATTGATCTAGTCCAGTGTGTCATTCAAGTCACTGTTTCATTGTTGATTTTCTGTTAGGATGATCTGTCCATTGATGGAAGTGGTGTGTTAAAGTCTCCTACTATTATGTTACTACCAATTTTTTCCTTTTTGTTATTAGCTGCCTTATGTATGTGGTGCTCCCATATCGGACACATAAATATTTACAGTTGTATCTTCTTATTGGATTGCTCCCCTTATGATTATATAGTGCCCTTCTTTGTCTCTAGTTATAGTCTATTTTAAAGTCTATTTTGTCCAATATAAGGGTTGCTACTCCAGCTTTCTTTTGACATCCATTTTCATGATAAACACTTATCCATCCTCTCACTTTTAATCTGCATGTATCTTTAGGTCTGAAATGATCCTCTTGTAGGCAGCATATTGAAGCATATTGTTTTTTAACCATTTTGTCACTGTCTTTTAATTGGAGAGGTTAATCTATTTATATTCAAAGTAATTATTGATAGATATGCACTTATTGCTGTTTCATTTGCTTATAGTTGTTTTTGTAGTTCTTCTCTGTTCTTTACTTCCTCTGTTCTCTCATGATTAGTTGACTTTCTTCAGCAGTATACCTGGATTCCTTTCTCTTTATTGTTTGCATATCTATTACTGGTTTTGATTTCTGTTTGCCGTTTGGTTTGTATATAACATTTCCTGTGTATAGAAGTGTATATTAACTTGATGGTTGTTTAAGTTTGAACCCATTTTTTACTCCTCTCCCCATACATTTTACTTCACCTTTTGTCATTTCCCAAATTTTTAAGTACAGTCACTCCTTTCTTTTTCTCCCATAGTATTTACACACATACATACTTTCTTTTTGTCTCTCACCATAGATTAAATATTTCAAAGAAAATGACTGACACATAATAGGTGTTCAAATATATTGAATGATAAACTAATAATTTATGGCTCATAGATAATTAGAGTAAGATTACATGTAGCAGGATCCGAACACCATCAAGAGTTTTTAAGGCAAAATGAGTCTCATATTTGAAAGTCATTCGAAGTACATTCCAACAGAACTTGAAAACCTCTGGATTCGGTATGTTTCAAGAATTATTACTACAAACAGAAAAAGGGGACTGATTCCTATGAGGCTAAGTAGGTAGCACTTAGAATTGGTATTTTGCCATATTTGCCAGTATTCAACTAATCCTTAATATGGTGAGGTTGGCAAATGAATAGGAATTGATTTGCATTAAATATATTGTAATTAGTTATAAATGTATATAAATTATAGTTTGATAGATTATTATAACAGTTTGGTTATTCTTAATTGTTTACATAGTTCCAAATTTAAAAATCAAAAATTTTTTTCATCTGTTTTATCTAGTCATGAGCCTGAACTCCTGATAAATTCTGTAGTATTGAATCTTCTAGCATGATTCATTTCTCCATTGATGACTGAATAGAGGTGGTTTTCAACTGAATTATTTCCAAAGAATCACACTTTTATAATGTACTGCATTTATTATTATTTTAAATTAAGGAATGTATCTTTGAAATATTAGATGGTTATTATAAATAGATAACATATATAGAATAAATTAAATATCTTCCATCTTGGGTTGTATATTACTAACAGATTAAGTAAAATTATTCTTCTTCATGTAAGGAGACAATGGGAACTTGAGCACTGTTTGTTGTTTTTTTTTTTTTCTACTCTTGTCTCTAATTTGATCTATAGGACTTTGGTCTTGATTTCCATAAAAGTTATTTCCTATGTGAATTAGGCTGTTTTAACTGATGAAGAAAAGACCTCTGTGACATTTTTTTCCTGGAAGCTAGCATCAAATTGTTGACTTCTTGCCAGTGACCTTCAAAGGATAATGATAATGCATCATTACTCATCTATATTGGAGTTGAACTATAACCTTTAGACCAAGAGTTAGAACATTGGACCTCTAGATTCATGATCTCTATATTTCATTTCATTTTTAATTTTTTGGAAAATTATTTTATTTCTTTGTGAAAGACTTACCAAGAGTACTTGAATAGTGCTTGCCCATTAATTATTTCTACATTTTAGCAGAGTATTTAACTTTTGGGTCATCTGTGAGCAGACATGGGGAACTCAATAAACATAGTTGTAAGGGTGGTTAGGAACTTTAGGACAAAAATTACATGCAGTTCAATTAGTTTAAGATTGATGATGGCCACAGGAAAATCTGAAACATGTATTGTGAAAAAGCAGTCTATAGTTCTTTTAGTGATCAATTATTGGGGATAGCCCATGTAACTAACTCTTCCTTGTATAAAACTCCCATTTTATCTTGATTCTTAGAAAGTTAAATCAACTAGGAACATATCCATGGTTCATGTGGAGAGGATTAACTCTTCACTTAGCAATAAATTTGAGTTAATATCAACCTTTAAAAGGTTTGAAAATGGAATAGATTATACAGTCCTAGATTTTTTTATGCCTTTATAAGTGAAACCTAGTACTACACCGACATACAGCTGTGAACTCATGTAAAACCTGTACTGTGGTGATACCAGTTCTCATTGCCAACCAGTGGTGGCAATCAGGACAGACCTGATAGGCACACATATGGATTTTTTTCAATGAGGTCTGTCTTTCCATTGAAACTGAACATATTACTCTGAGTCAGATCTACTTGGTTGGTGAATCTCTCATTACTACCTTGGGGTAGATGAGTAAAGGAAATGCTTTCTTTCTGAAATTTCTTCAAAATTCTGCCATTAGGTCTTCAACATGTAACAGGGTGAACTGCCCAGTTGCTTTCTAGTAAACAGAGGTTGAAGCCAAACATGACAGAAAATCATGTTCAAACAAGTGGTCATCTTTCTCTCATCTCTAGATGTAAAACATGCACGAGATCATTGGAATACTCTTTGTTAAGATCTTGAGAACAGAGGGCTTTGAAAATGGATATGATTAATATGTAGTAATCACATACTAGTTGTCTAGCCAGCTTTTTCTTTTTTTCTGGAAATAATGTATTTTTTTTTCCTTTGGGAAGATATAATGTCCCCAATACAACAATGTAATAAAAGCTGCCAATTAGAGCATCCTAATTCTCTTTATAAAAATATGACCCAGATAGACCATTCACAGTCTTTTCCTATATATTTTTTAAAACTTGGAAAGAGAATAATTCCTAAGTTTATAAGTCAAAATAATGTCTCTCTTAACTCCAGGGTTAAGGTCTAGAGGAAAAACTAATGGCCAGAGAGAAGCATAGATGAGAGATGACATATGCTGGTATTTCAGCCTTTCCTTCTAGTATTTCTGTGCCTCATGAAGATTGTTTAAATGAAATTAATAATTTTTCCCTATTGTCTAGGCTAACTTTGGTTAGATTCATCTACTAGCTGCTATTATCATTCTATTAAAGAACAGATGATTTAGTGCCTACAGAAATGTTGCTATGCCAAGAACTTCTACTTTCTCTTTTCCTGAAGTCATATAGAGCAATAGATGGGGTTTTATATTCTGAAGTCTTTTATTTTCTTTGAAATGGTAATGTGATTTGTCATAAACATTCCAATGGCGAACCTATAAGGCTAATTGCAACTCCATTAACAAACACAGATATGTCAGTGAGCAATCAAACTTTAAAGAAAGTAATATATTGCAATATTTAGTACTTCAGGAAGCTTAAAAAATGAACACTTTCATATTTTTCTTGGAGACTTACTTCTGTGGACACATCTTTTTTTTTTTTAACCAATGGTTTTTTTTTTTTAAATTTTTAATTTTTTATAAACATATATTTAAATCCCCAGGGGTACGGATCTGTGAATCGCCAGGTTTAACACTTCACAGCACTCACCAAAGCACATACCCTCCCCAATGTCCATAACCCCACCCCCTTCTCCCAACCCTCCACCCCCCAGCAACCCTCAGTTTGTTTTGTGAGATAAAGAGTCACTTATGGTTTGTCTCCCTCTCAGTCCCATCTTGTTTCATTTATTCTTCTCCTACCCACTTAAGCCCCCATGTTGCATCACCACTTCCTCATATCAGGGAGATCATATGGTAGTTGTTTTTCTCCGCTTGACTTATTTCGCTAAGCATGATACGCTCTAGTTCCATCCATGTTGTCGCAAATGGCAAGATTTCATTTCTTTTGATGGCTGCATAGTATTCCATTGTGTATATATGCCACATCTTCTTTATCCATTCATCTGTTGATGGACATCAAGGTTCTTTCCATAGTTTGGCTATTGTGGACATTGCTGCTATAAACATTCGGGTGCACGTGCCCCTTTGGATCACTACGTTTGTATCTTTAGGGTAAATTCCCAGTAGTGCAATTGCTGGGTCATAGGGCAGTTCTATTTTCAACATTTTGAGGAACCTCCATGCTGTTTTCCAGAGTGGTTGCACCAGCTTGCATTCCCACCAATAGAGTAGGAGGGTTCCCCTTTCTCCGCATCCTCGCCAGCATCTGTCATTTCCTGACTTGTTGATTTTAGCCATTCTGACTGGTGTGAGGTGATATCTCATTGTGGTTTTGATTTGTATTTCCCTGATGCCGAATGATATGGAGCACTTTTTCATGTGTCTGTTGGCCATCTGGATGTCTTCTTTGCAGAAATGTCTGTTCATGTCCTCTGCCAATTTCTTGATTGGATTATTTGTTCTTTGGGTGTTGAGTTTGCTAAGTTCTTTATAGATTTTGGACACTAGTCCTTTATCTGATATGTCGTTTGCAAATATCTTCTCCCATTCTGTCAGTTGTCTTTTGGTTTTGTTAACTGTTTCCTTTGCTGTGCAAAAGCTTTTGATCTTGATGAAATCCCAAAAGTTCATTTTTGCCCTTGCTTCCCTTGCCTTTGGCGATGTTCCTAGGAAGATGTTGCTGCAGCTGAGTCAAAGAGGTTGCTGCCTGTGTTCTCCTCAAGGATTTTGATGGATTCCTTTCTCACATTGAGGTCCTTAATCCATTTTGAGTCTATTTTTGTGTGTGGTGTAAGGAAATGGTCCAATTTCATTTTTCTGCATGTGGCTGTCCAATTTTCCCAACACCATTTATTAAAGAGGCTGTCTTTTTTCCATTGGACATTCTTTCCTGCTTTGTCAAAGATTAGTTGACCATAGAGTTGAGGGTCTATTTCTGGGCTCTCTATTCTGTTCCATTGATCTATGTGTCTGTTTTTGTGCCAGTACCATGCTGTCTTGATGATGACAGCTTTGTAATAGAGCTTGAAGTCCGGAATTGTGATGCCACCAACTTTGGCTTTCTTTTTCAATATCCCTTTGGCTATTCGAGGTCTTTTCTGGTTCCATATAAATTTTAGAATTATTTGTTCCATTTCTTTGAAAAAGATGGATGGTACTTTGATAGGAATTGCATTAAATATGTAGATTGCTTTGGGTAGCATAGACATTTTCACAGTATTTATTCTTCCAATCCAGGAGCACGGAACATTTTTCCATTTCTTTTGTCTTACTCAATTTCTTTCATGAGTACTTTATAGTTTACTGAGAATAGATTCTTAGCCTCTTTGGTTAGGTTTATTGCTAGGTATCTTATGGTTTGGGGTGCAATTGTAAATGGGATTGACTCCTTAATTTCTCTTTCTTCTGTCTTGTTGTTGGTGTAGAGAAATGCAACTGATTTCTGTGCATTGATTTTATATCCTGACACTTTACTGAATTCCTATACAAGTTCTAGCAGTTTTGGAGTGGAGTCTTTGGGTTTTCCACATATAGTATCATATCGTCTGCAAAGAGTGATAATTTGACTTCTTCTTTGCCGATTTAGATGCCTTTAATTTCCTTTTGTTGTCTGATTGCTGAAGCTAGGACTTCTAGTACTATGTTGAATAGCAGTGGTGATAATGGACATCCCTGCAGTGTTCCTGACCTTAGTGGAAAAGCTTTCAGTTTTTCTCTATTGAGAATGATATTTGCGGTGGGTATTTCATAGATGGCTTTGATGATATCGAGGTATGTGCCCTCTATCCCTACACTTTGAAGAGTTTTGATCAGGAAGGGATGCTGTACTTTGTCAAATGCTTTTTCAGCATCTAATGAGAGTATCATATGGTTCTTGTTCTTTCTTTTATTGATGTGTTGTATCATATTGAGTGATTTGCGGATGTTGAACCAACCTTGCAGCCCTGGAATAAATCCCACTTGGTCATGGTGAATAATCCTTTTAATGTACTGTTGAATCCTATTGGCTAGTATTTTGGTGAGAATTTTCACATCTGTGATCATCAAGGATATTGGTCTATAGCTCTCTTTTTTGATGGGATCCTTGTCTGGTTTTGGGATCAAGGTGATGCTGGCCTCATAAAATGAGTTTGGAAGTTTTCCTTCCATTTCTATTTTTTGGAACAGTTTCAGGAGAATAGGAATTAGTTCCTCTTTAAATGTTTGGTAGAATTCCCCTGGGAAGCCATCTGGCCCTGGGCTTTTGTTTCTTTGGAGATTTTTAATGACTGTTTCAATCTCCTTACTGGTTATGGGTCTGTTCAGGCTTTCTATTTCTTCCTGGTTCAGTTGTGGTAGTTTATATGTTTCTAGGAATGCATCCATTTCTTCCAGATTGTCAAATTTGTTGGCGTAGAATTGCTCATAGTATGTTCTTATAATAGTTTGTATTTCTTTGGTGTTAGTTGTGATCTCTCCTCTTTCATTCATGATTTTATTTATTTGGGTCCTTTCTCTTTTCTTTTTGATAAGTCTGGCCAGGGGTTTATCAGTTTTATTAATTCTTTCAAAGAACCAGCTCCTAGTTTCGTTGATTTGCTCTATTGTTTTTTTGGTTTCTATTTCATTGATTTCTGCTCTGATCTTTATGATTTCTCTTCTCCTGCTGGGCTTAGGGTTTCTTTCTTGTTCTTTCTCCAGCTCCTTTAGGTGTAGGGTTAGGTTGTGTACCTGAGACCTTTCTTGTTTCTTGAGAAAGGCTTGTACCGCTACATATTTTCCTCTCAGGACTGCTTTTGTTGTGTCCCACAGATTTTGAACCGTTGTTTTTTCATTATCATTTGTTTCCATGATTTTTTTCAATTCTTCTTTAATTTCCCGGTTGACCCATTCATTCTTTAGAAGGATGCTGTTTAGTTTCCATGTATTTGGGTTCTTTCCAAACTTCCTCTTGTGGTTGAGTTCTAGCTTCAGAGCATTGTGGTCTGAAAATATGCAGGGAATGATCCCAATCTTTTGATACTGGTTGAGTCCTGATTTAGGACCGAGGATGTGATCTATTCTGGAGAATGTTCCATGTGCACTAGAGAAGAATGTGTATTCTGTTGCTTTGGGATGAAATGTTCTAAATATATCTGTGATGTCCATCTGGTCCAGTGTGTCGTTTAAGGCCTTTATTTCCTTGCTGATCTTTTGCTTGGATGATCTGTCCATTTCAGTGAGGGGAGTGTTAAAGTCCCCTACTATTATTGTATTATTGTTGATGTGTTTCTTTGATTTTGTTATTAATTGGTTTATATAGTTGGCTGCTCCCCCGTTGGGGGCATAGATATTTAAAATTGTTAGATCTTCTTGTTGGACAGACCCTTTGAGTATGATATAGTGTCCTTCCTCATCTCTTATTATAGTCTTTGGCTTAAAATCTAATTGATCTGATATAAGGATTGCCACTCCTGCTTTCTTCTGATGCCCATTAGCATGGTAAATTCTTTTCCACCCCCTCACTTTAAATCTGGAGGTGTCTTCGGGCTTAAAATGAGTTTCTTGTAGGCAACGTATAGATGGGTTTTGTTTTTTTATCCATTCTGATACCCTGTGTCTTTTGATTGGGGCATTTAGCCCATTAACATTCAGGGTAACTATTGAGAGATATGAATTTAGTGCCATTGTATTGCCTGTAAGGTGACTGTTACTGTATATTGTCTCTGTTCCTTTCTAATCTACCACTTGTAGGCTCTCTCTTTGCTTAAAGGACCCCTTTCAGTATTTCCTGTAGAGCTGGTTTGGTGTTTGCAAATTCTTTCAGTTTTTGTTTGTCCTGGAAGCTTTTAATCTCTCCTTCTATTTTGAATGATAGCCTAGCTGGATATAGTATTCTTGGCTGCATGTTTTTCTCGTTTAGTGCTCTGAAAATATCATGCCAGTTCTTTCTGGCCTGCCAGGCATCTGTGGCTAAGTCAGCTGCCAATCTAATATTTTTACCATTGTATGTTACAGACTTCTTTTCCCGGGCTGCTTTCAGGATTTTCTCTTTGTCACTAAGACTTGTAAATTTTACTATTAGGTGATGGGGTGTGGGCCTATTCTTATTGATTTTGAGGGGCGTTCTCTGAACCTCCTGAATTTTGATGCTTGTGCCCTTTGCCATATTGGGGAAATTCTCCCCAGTAATTCTCTCCAGTATACCTTCTGCTCCCCTCTCTCTTTTTTCTTCTTATGGAATCCCAATTATTCTAATGTTGTTTCGTCTTATGGTGTCACTTATCTCTTGAATTCTCCCCTTGTGGTCCAGTAGCTGTTTGTCCCTCTTTTGCTCAGCTTCTTTATTCTCTGTCATTTGGTCTTCTAGATCGCTAATTCTTTCTTCTGCCTCATTTATCCTAGCAGTGAGAGCCTCCATTTTTTATTGCACCTCGTTAATAGCTTTTTTGATTTCAACTTGGTTAGATTTTAGTTCTTTTATTTCTCCAGAGAGGGCTTTTATATCTCCTGAGAGGGTTTCTCTAATATCTTCCATGCCTTTTTTGAGCCCGGCTAGAACCTTGAGAATTGTCATTCTGAACTCTAGATTTGACATAATACCAATGTCCGTATTGATTAGGTCCCTAGCCTTCGGTACTGCCTCTTGTTCTTTTTTTTTGTGGTGAATTTTTCTGCCTTGTCATTTTGTCCAGATAAGAGTATATGAAAGAGCAAGTAAAATACTAAAAGAGTGGCAACAACCCCAGGAAAATACTCTTTAACCAAATCAGAAGAGATCCCAAATCGTGAGGGGGGAGAAAGGGGATAAAAAGAGGTTCAAAAAGAAAAGAAAAAAAAGAAAAGAAAAGAATTAAGAAAAAGAAAACGAATAAAGAAAAATATAAAAAAGAAAAAATATATATATTAGATAAACTAGTTAAAAAACGTTAAAAAAGAAAAGGGTAAAAGTTAAAAAAAATTTTAGCAGAAGAAGAGAAAAAAAATGAAAAAGAAAAAAATTAAATTAACTGCAAGACAAAAAAATCACAGGGAGAAAGCCATGAGTTCCGTGCTTTGCTTTCTCCTCCTCTGGAATTCCTCTGCTTTCCTTGGTATTGAAACCGCACTCCTTGGTAGGTGAACTTGGTCTTGGCTGGATTTCTTGTTGATCTTCTGGGAGAGGGGCCTGGTCTAGTGATTCTCAAGTGTTTTTGCCCCAGGCGGAATTGCACCGCCCTTACTGGGGCGGGATGAGTAATCCGCTTGGCTTTGCTTTCAGGAGCTTTTGTTCCCTGAGCGCTTTCCGTAGAGTTCCGGAGGACAGGAATATAAATGGCGGCCTCCTGGTCTCCGGCCTGGAGGAGCTGAGAGCCCGGGGCCCCACTCCTCAGTGCGCCCTCAGAGAACAGCACCAGTAACTCCCGTCTGCCTGACCTCCAGCCGCGCTCCGAGCTCACCGGGCCTGTGGCCGGTTCAAGGTAACCCCGAGCTGCGAACTTATTGTTGGTCTGTCTCTGCAGCCGGCTTTCCCGTTCCAATACCCACAAGCTCTGCGACACTCAGACACCCACGATCCTTCTGTGACCCTGCCGGGACCTGAGGCCACGCTGACCCCGCGTGAGCTTCGCCCCGGTTTAGCCTCTGGAGCAATGTCCCTCAGCAGAACAGACTTTTAAAAGTCCTGATTTTGTGCTCCGTTGCTCCGCCGCTTGCTGGGAGCCGGCCCCTCCCCCCGGGGTCTATCTTCCTGTCGCTTTGGATTCACTTCTCCGCCAGTCCTACCCTTCAGAAAGTGGTTGTTTTTCTGTTTCTAGAATTGCTGTTCTTCTCTTCGATCTGCCGATGGATTTGCAGGTGTTTGCAATCTTTAGATAAGCTCTCTAGCTGATCTGCTAGCTGAAGTAGTCTCAGCCGGCTACTTCTCTGCCATCTTGACTCCTCCTCCTGTGGACACATCTTGATAGTGTTTATTAATACACTTAAAAATAGATGAACCTTTGGGCACAGTAACTTTACTTCATGTATTTATCCTAAAGAACAAATAATAAGTCTATAAAAAGATCTTTTCAAAAGACTACAGATTGTATCATTATTTGTAATAGTGATAATATAAAAAACAATGTTAAAGTCAATAATAGGTCATTTGTGATATAAAATGTATATCCTAGGTAAAGTAGTTTCAAAAATAATGTAGAAAAATATTAACTACCACAGAATGATATCCATGAGATTTTATTATATGAAAAGGATATGTTAGAAAGCAGTATTTCCAATGTGATTTTTATTTAAATGGAAAACATGTGTTAAAAAAGACTAAAACATATACATATTTCAGAATATTAATTGAAATTATCTCTGGGTAAAGGTTTTTTGGGCAACTGTCACCATTGATCTTTATTTTCTAAATGTTTTCATGACATTTTAAATTAGAAAATACCCCAAAATCACATTTGGAACCAAAAAATGTCATTCCACAATAAGTGATGTGTTATTGATTATGGTAGAATCCTGAAAAGTTGACATCACTTTATAAATGATGTGCTTAGAGATTTCCTTATTTGCTTTTATGTTAAATGGTGAAACACAATAGGCCAAACAAAAGCACTGTGTACTTGCCTATCAGAGAGAAAACTTGGGAGGATGTCTTATAACCCCAGAATAACTGAGGAGAAAGTCCTATAAGATGTGTGCTATGACAAAGTGAGAACCACCTATCAACATACGCAGAATATAGTACATCCTCAGTTTTGAAAATGTTTACCTCTAAATTTAGATAATACTCATTGGTTGGATCCTTGGAATTTGATTTATGAGAAGATCTGACTTAGGAACAGAAGGCTTGACTTAATGTTTTGAGCACAGGTCATATACTTTAGTATATTTATTAGAAATCTTTATAATAAAGTATTGGGCATAAGCCAAGAGAGAAAAAAATAGCAATTTATTTCTCACTTTTCATTTGAATTTGTACTTATACCATTTACCTCCATTGGAAATTCTACAGAGAGGGACAAGTATGGTTTGTGGTAGAATTAACTTATATTCAAGTCCCCTAGCAAAATTCCATAGAAACCTCACCCATATTTCTGATCCAGATTTGGAAACCTAAATCTACCAATTTAAAAAACAAAAAACAAAATGCTGAGAAATGATTTTAAATTTTTGCCTCTCTACCTTTTCCAGTGGAATATTATTTATTATATTACATGTGCCCAGAACACTTTCTGGAATTTAGTAATAATTCTGTAAGTATTTGTCAAATTGCATAGAATAATGAAAACTGGATCCATTAGATTAGGTAATAGGAGATCATTAGTGATGAATACTAGAATCCTTTGTTATGAGAGCAGAAATACTGGGTTGCTGTGAGATAATGAGTATATAAGAAATGAAGAATCACTCAGATTTTTATAAGGTTTTACTAGGTATTTCCAGGATGTTTCCATAAGCTTGAACTGTTTCTGAGTCATTTAAACTCTCTTGATTATTCTACTAACTTACTACCTATCCCTATGTTAAATTGTAGGACTTCAGAGACACTGCCCTAGCATGTATCTCTTGGGATTTCCCAGAGGGAGACATTTATTCTTACTTCTAACACATCCTAGTTTGCTGTACTACCTCATTCCTTTCTCCAGTGTTCATTCCTCTTACAGCCTGCAGGGAAATGGCTTTTTATTATGGTATTCAGTGTCTTTGAAAGGAGGTCCTACAGTAGAAGGTTTAGTGACCAGTGACATAGATCTTTAATTGTATCATATACCTCTCTTCTTCCCAGGTCACATAAGTGTTCCTTGGGGACTGAGCTGAAATGGCTTCAAATATAGCCTCGTATCTGACCTAGAATCCCCTTGTCTCTGGGACCTCCAAGGCTGAGCTGCTAGGACTAGTCCACCACACAAGGTTACTTCCCAATTTAGCCAGGGGTGTCCTTAGAGGTCCACATGTCTTTCCTATATAATCTGGCTTCTTTGGGGAGACATAACATATCCGATACATATACCACTCATCCTGTTTATAGTATTACAGGCTTTTTCCCATTGGACTCCTGGGCATTAAACAAAATCCTTTTATTGTTTTGTTTTCTGTTTTTTATTAGGTGTCCTTAAGCATTCCATACCAGTTTCAGAATCGCTGTCTGCCTGGAGCAGAGAAGACCACTGTGGACTTGTCACTTCTTCGTCCATCAGTGTATGTCTCAACTTTGGCTCAGGTAAGACATTTTCTTGGATGTTCATTTCTTTACCTAAAATTTATTTGCTTATAACTTACCTCATCTGCAAGGAATTTGAGATAGCTTATAAGAAAGTCATAATTAACAAATTAGTAAAATACATAACATCAGAACCAAGTTAAGAGATTTCCAAAAAGGTCAACACAGGTAATAGGATTGATGCTTATCTCTAAGGTTTCAGAAAGCCAGAATGAAATGGAAAACTTATGTAAGATGTATAACTCATGTTATTAGAAAGTAGAAACTTTAGCTCTTTAGGGGAAACAAATATATAAATAATTTTAAACTTTAAATAGATGAATTAAGTGACGGAAAATGTCCTTAATAAAATATTAACACAAATATAATTAATTGAAATGCTTAAGAAACTTGTTGAGTATATCGAAAGTATCTCCCCACCCCCCGCCCCAGAATCATATAGCTTGGTGGTGAGGATACAAAACACGATATTGTCAAAATCAGCCTATAGAGATTTTACATCTCCTCATCATGATGAATTGGCTTATTAGAATCAGTAAATATTTCTTGTTATGCCTATTACTAGTCTAACACCCTTTTCTATGCTATGAAGCCCTGCAAGCAGCTTACGTTAGGGGTTTATCATGTATGAAACTTCCCATTTTATTTAATATTATTTTCTCAGTAATAGAAAAGAAGGGGTGTGTGTGTGTGTGTGTGTGTCTGTGTTTATTGACTAGGGATGAGTGGTATAGGTGATGAAAAAGAGCAAGACTTAATTGTTTGTATTGTATTATGTAAGGCCATGACTTGGGGCCTTACCCCAGGATAAATGGTAGTGCCAGCTACTGAAATTGACAAATGGCTGGAAAAAATAATGAAATCCCCTTTCAGGCATGTTAGGTTAGAAATGCCTACCAGACATTCATATCTTACTCAACCTTTGTAACAGGTGATAGTGTGTTGTACGAAATCACTTCAAAAGCTTTTCTTTTTTGGTTATTCTCCCTTTTCCTTTAATTATTATCAGCATTTTGGTCTTCTCACCACCATTGGTGCTTTTCTCTTGTGATTGCCTGTTTTCCCATGTTATCATGACCACATAGAACTTGAATAAATGTCTCGATGCTGATTCTCCACATATCTTCTCAGCATGGATCTTTCTCCTGAACTTTACAGACTCATTGATTCAATGGAACCTCATGCTAAAAATGTCTCAAACTCTACTTAACCAACTTTCCCCAAATCCCTGTTCTTTTCTCAGTGAGTAGTATTAAATATCACTTGAGAGTTAACTGTGTATCTATCGGATACCTGATGAGCATTTTATATCCATTAATTCATTTAGTCCTTACAACAATTTACTAGGGTAGGTGTCATCCCACTTTGCATATGAAGAAATGGAAGCCATTTAGCCACTTAGGTAAGTGGCAGATTGGGGGTCTAAACTCAGGTAGGTAATCCTTTCCAGAATCTAGGCTCTTAACCTAAGCTATACAGCACCTTTGCTATCACCATCTGTTCAGTCAACTAGGTCAGAAATCTGGGAATCATTTTAGCTTTCTTTCTCTTCATATATATGCATTATGTTACCAACTCCTCTTAGCAGATCATGGGTCCATTTCCTTTGTTCTATCCCCACTGCTAATCTGTAACTTTAAATCTTCATTATTTCTAATCAGAACTATTTCCATATCTTCCTCTGTGTTCAATCTTTTATCTCCTTTATAGGGCTGCAAGCAAAATTTTTATAAAATGAAAATCTGATCATGTTTTTTTTCCAACTTAAACCCATCCATTATCTTCTCCCTGATAGGCATATAGCCTAGTGGTTTAAGAATTCGGGCCAACTGATATGGGACTGAATCCTATTTTGTACTTATTTGATTCATGTGCAAGCTTATTTAGAGTCTCTACCCTTGATAGCCACATCTTAAAATGAGGATAAATAGTAGTATTCATGTTGTAGAGGTCTATCGAACATTAAGTGAGAATATGCAGCACATAGCAAAAACATAGTATATATTGCAGGTGATTTATTGTTGTTGTTGTTGTTATTTTAGTGTAAAGGCAAAATTCAATCTGAGCCTGGCATATAAAGCCCCACGGCACCCGTCTCCTTCTTTGGTCTTATCTCGCACTACTGCATTCTACTGTACGTCTACCAGGCCCAGTGAAATATTGTATGTCTCACACATCTATGCTTTTGCATGCTTCCTGCCTGGAACCTTGTTTCCTAGCTTGGAAACCTGGCAAAATGTTTCTCATATTTTAAAACTTGATTTAAGAAACATGTATCACCAAGTCCCTCCTGTTTCCTCCTTCCCACTCTATTCAGGATTGAGTATTTTCTCTCTGATGTTCTTTCTATACAGCACAAATTTCTCTCATAGTACCAAAGGTATTTAAATGCAGTATTTGTCTACGTATCATCATTCTTCTTTCAGACCCTAAATTGTTCAACATCAAAGAGTTTTACTGACCTTTTTATTCCCAGGACAGAGCACAATGGCTAGGATATAACAGACACCAAAGATCTGAGAAACACATGGAAAATAGCCATGTTACTCCAGATGAGGCCAAGATCACCAGCTAACCCAACAGCTCATCAAAGACACAGGAGCAAGTCTGTTCTAGAGCACTGTCTGGTTGAACTGCAGACTTATAAGAAATAATTTGGGGTGTTGGTTTCATGACAATAACTAACTGAAACAGATAATAAATACAAGCACCTGGGAAAGAAAGTAACTTCATTTCAATGCTAGATTTTCCATGAAAACAATATCAAAACAGACCTTAGAAGAAATAGTTTGTCTTCATCTATAGGAAAATAAAAACAGTTCATGAAGGGAGTAAAAACTCACAACATTAGGAGCTTTTCATTCCAATTATAAAAAGTTCAAAATCCAGCTCATCACTGGCTCCTCCTCCGTTTTCTTAGCAGGCTACTGATGAGAGTCATCAGGGACTCAGAGGCATCCAGTTATTCTGTAATAGTGGAGAGCAACCGTGTGTGATGAGTGTCTAGGGCACAATGGAAGTCAGTATAGCTACATGTACAATGTCAGGGTTTTTCACAACGCTTCCCAATTAACTTCCAGAGAGCCTGACTACAATATCACCAGCTGCTCACTCAATCAATTTCTACACATTTTCCTGAGCTAAATGGGGCTTGCATGACTGAATTTGCATAGGAGTTTTCTCCAGTTGCAATGTCATAACTAGCGGGTGAAGTATTTGGAAATCACTTTTTTTCTGCTTTGTGGGGCATTCTCTTTGATTTTATATCTTCCCTGTCTCTTTCTCCAGCATTGCTTTGCATCTGTAAGATTTGTTATTTTGGAATGAGTCAAAAACCAGTGATGAGAGGAATAAGGTGAACTCCTCTCTTTTCATAATTTATTCATTTATTAATTCATATTTTTGCTAGATACAGACTGATTGTCTATTACGCGTAAGATACTGTGCAAGGTGCTAGGGATACAAAAAAAAAAAGAAAGTTTTTAATGCCACAGACTTACTATTTTAAGGAAGAGTCTGGAAATATATAAGTAAAACACAGATAATGTTAGGGGGGCTCCAATTTAGGGAGGATAGTCAGAGAAGTCTTCTGTAAGAAGTTTCCATTTAAGCTGTGGCCTGAAGGACAAGAAAAAGTCAGCAATGGGAAGACTTTGGGGAAGAGAATTTAAGGCAAGTAGAAACAGTGACAAATCTCTTTTATGGAGAAAAGTTTATTGGGTACAGAGCCAACAGACAGCCAGGCCAGTGGTACTGCAGTGTAATATAGAAATGATAAGAGGTAAGGGAGAAAAGCTAGGCAGAGAGTAATTCATGCAGGGTTCTGAAGACTATGCCAGTAATTTGCATTTTACATGACCTGGGCATTCCAATGATTGCTTTTGCATTTCCTTACTTTCCTAACACAATAGATCAGACAAATGCAAGAGAAGGACAAAAGAACTGGCAACTACAATGATACAGGTGAAACATGTAGTCCTTGGACAAAAGACCTGATAGTGAAGATGAAAGGGAATGGACAGATTATGTATTCTGTGTTTTGGAGGTGAGACTAGCTGATCTAACTGAATGTATGTTTTGGAGGGTTTCTTTGTGGACACTTTATGAGTATAAGCCTTAGATTTGGCTGTAGTACTCTACCAGCCTCAAACCATAAGTGATGATTCCATACAGTGAAGGACATTACATCTTACCAAGATCAACAATTTTGGTTGCCTAATCTTTGTATAGGTAGAGGTAAAAAGTTTTAGATTGGGCCCAGGAGAAATATCTGTTTACATGTACGGCAAGGGCAAAGATGTAGAAACTGAAACAGTTCTATAGACAAGAAATGATTGAAAATTTCCTTAAATTTTCACATTTGATGCCTGTTGTAGCTAAGATGAGCCAATGCACAGGAAAAGTAGAATTAAACCTAAGTTAAACTTTATAGATACATTTCTGGGAAATACATCTGCTCTGTTCATATACATGATATAAACCAATATGAACTCTCAGTTCATACTAAGCAACATGCTAAGTGACTTATTGACTGGTTCATATTAGGTAGCAAAGGAGTTGACCCTTGAATGCATGTTGGGTATGTTGGGGGTCCTGACACTCCCACATAGTTGAATATCTACATATAACTTTTGACTCCCTAAAAACGTAACTACTAATAGCCTACTGTTGATCAGAAGCTTATAGATAACATAAACTGTAGATTAACACATATTTTGTATATTATATGTATTATAAGCTGTATTCTTACAATAAAGTAAGCTGAAAAAATGCTATTAAGAAAACCATAAGGAAAATACATTTATAGTACTGTACCATATTTATTGAAAAAAATTTATTGAGGACCTGATTAGTCAACCCCATAGTGTTTGAGGGCCAACTGTAATCAGAAATCAAACAAATCCCAGATAATAGAATATTGTTTACTAAAAGTAGAAAAAAGAATAACACTCCAACTGCTAGTATTCAACATTTTTCAAGTTGAGATACAATGCATAAATGGAACTAAATTCTCATGCTCTGCAACTCAAAAGGCTAGAATACAATTATTGAAAAGCTTTATTTATGGAAGATTTGAAAAATGATGAGATTTTCTTGGGTTTAAAAAAATCATAGGAAAGGAGCACCTGGGTGTCTCAGTAGTTAGACGTTCTGCCTTTGGCTCAGGTCATGATCCCAGGGTCCTTGGATAGAGCCCAGCATCAGACTCCCTGCTCAGTGGGGAGCCTTCCTCTCCCCACTGTTTGTGTCCCTCTCTCGCTGTCAAATAAATAAACAAAATCTTTTAAAAAAATCATCGAAAAAAAGATTATGAATACAAAGAATACAGTGACTTATATAATTGTGGTAAGAGACTAATAGTTTCCCACATGTCCATGTCCTAATCCCTGAAACCTGTGAATGTTACCTTACAAAAAGGATTTTGCAGATGTGATTAACTTAAAGACCTTGCAATAGGGAGATTATCCTGAATTACCTAGTTGGGTCCAATGAAATCATGAGTCCTTATGAGAGGGAACAGGAGGGTCAGAGATAGAGAATTAGATGTGGTGAAAAACAAGATTTCAAAGCGAGAGGAAGATTTGGTGATACTATACTTTCAACATAAGACGAAGGAGGGGGTCATGAGCCCCATGAGGAATGCAGGGGGATTCCAGATGCTGAAAAAGCAAGGACACAGATTCCCCCTTTTAGGCTTTAAGAAAAAGCAGCTTGGCATCCACTATTGAACTTCTGACCCTCAGAATGCTAAGAAAATAAAAATTGTATTGTTTTTAAGCCACTGAGTTTGTAGTAATTTGCTACCGTTTGTAGTAATAAGAAACTAATACAGTAATGAGAAAAGGAAGAAAAGGACTTTTATACAAGGACAGCCATTTATTTGAAATTAAAATTAGGATTGAAATATTTAAAGCGTTTGTGAAATAAAAAATGAAACTATTGAAAAGGATTGTGGATCCCATGCAATATGGTATCTCTACTATAAATAGAAATTATTCACGGAAAACTTACAATGTCAAATGAAGAAAACAGCAATGCACACTTAATGCAAAGCATTTAACTAAAATGTGGCAGTTCACATGTAAATGTTAGACAAGGATTTCTATTTAACAGGAGATTATTTAAAGACTGCTTTTAGCAATGTATCCACAAAGGTTTCATGTTCTATAACTAGACCATTTACAGTCTAAGGTCCGAAGGACTTCAGTCTATGGTCAATAATAACTATTAACTGGAAAGTTCCACATAGTGACGTCATAAAGGAAGACTAGATAATACAGATATAATTCATGAATATATAGTGTGTGTAATTTATCTGGGTGTGTGTGTTTATGTATAATCTTTAGTGTCTCTTAAATATATGTTAAAGAGGAATTTTCTCAATATGAGAAGATATAGTAAAAACCAATCACCAGGGGTGCCTGGGTGGCTCAGTGGGTTAAAGCCTCTGCCTTAGGCTCAGGTCATGATCCCAGGGTCCTGGGATGGAGCCCCGCATCATCTCTGCTCAGCCGGGAGCCTGCTTCCTCCTCTCTCTCTGCCTACTTGTGATCTCTGTCTGTCAAAGAAATAAATAAAATCTTAAAAACAAAACAAAACAAAAACAACAACCAAGTTGTTTAATGTTTAACATGCAAGAAACCTCCTGCATGTTGCTTAATTTTGCTTTTAGAATATTAGGCCATGGTATTATGATTTGGTCCTCTGATAATGAATTCAGAAATAGTCTGGAATCTATAAAGAAAGAATTTCTAATGGAAAATTTCAGATAAATCTTGTATAGGTCACATTATCCCCACTGCAGCTAGAGCCTGCTCAGCCAACAGCATGAAATACTAACTCTTTTCAAGACAATTACAAGATTTTCTATTTTCCTTAGTTCTTTTTAATTTCAGACTTCCTGAAATAAAATGCTGAAAATGTACCTGTATATTTTCCAAGAAGTAGAAAGGAAGAAAGAGCCTTTTATCAACAATTACCAGCAATGCCAGTACAGATACCCCAAAGCGAGGGCAAACATCTGATTAATAAAATTGAATCACTTGTAAATCAGTGGTGAAGTGTCAGGTCCTTGAATAGGTTGGAGGATTTATTCTAATGAAAGAATGGCAATAAAGAAGCATTTACAACTGAAATGGGGATGGAAGTAATTAAGAGCTCCTTTGAAAACAGAAGGATAAATGAAGGCGTTGGGTAAGGCTAGAGTGTTAATAGGAGTTAACAAAACAGCTGCAGACCATTTGTCTTGTTGATTGGCTAACTTTATGGATTTTTTTTTAAGGCAGCATTCCATTTAAAACCCTATGGTAAACATAAATATTTATCCAAATGATATGATCATAACTCCTGTAATCAGATGTCAAATATAAAAGTAACACCATATTAAAAGTCCACAGAAAACATCTTTTTTCATAGTGCCAGACTGAATATAATTTTTGAAATTGCTAAATGCTTCAATACAGAAACAAAGTATACCAAGTTTTTTAAACAAGTTATAGTGATTGAAACATATGAAGGCAGATTTAAATTTCCATCAGCTCACTTTTAATATTTAGCTATTTTAGCTTAAATCTTACTGTCCTTTCTGGCCCAACTCAAATCTTTTCCTGAAATATCTTTGACAATATTGTCACAACTCCTTATTGGGCTTATAAATTGTATTATGTTCTTAGTTCACTTTTAATAAATAGCTCATATTCCAAAATGATGTAAATTTCCTATTGAGGACATAAACATAAAATTTCCAGGTTTTGTATCCATGGAGAAGTATCAGTTGAGGATATTTGAGTGCCTGAAAAAAAGATCCAAGCTTGCCTAAGCAGAAAAAAAGAAAGGAAAGGAGTATTGGCCCACTTAAATAAACAATTCAAAGGTAGATTTTTACAGTATTAATCAAACAAGGAGGCCATTAAACAGATGATTGTAATTCTGTATTGGCCTACAAAACCAACCAAAATCAAACACTGTGAATGAATAGCCTACCAAATACTTAAGTAAACTCAAAATGTTTAAAATGCCTCATTTTATCTCTAGTAACACTGGAATGGGGGCTTAAAAAACTTTTTTTTATCAAAATCCAGTTTTCCCCCTAGTTTAACTCCCCTTCTTCATTGGACAAGTTTGAGTAAGCTATTACCTTATGACACCAGGGCTCCATGCTTTCCTTTCCATTCCCAGAAAGAATAGCTAGAGTATTTCCCACAAATAATAGCAAAAAGATCTCATTATTTCTCACTGGTTCTGACTGTGATCTCCTTTGTATCTCTAAAGTAATTATTTTGGTCAGAGAAATATAGTAAAATGATTGGGGAGTCTTAGTTTACATATACCACGTATGAGGTAGGCATGTTGATAATCTAGCTTCAGATACAAGTGCTGAGGATGGGGAGGAAAAGTGGACCATAGAGAGAAATGCTAGATTCATTCATCAGAAGGAGAATGAATGGATTCTGGATGTACAAAAATTTTGTTTTCTGCACCCCCCCATATTTATTTATTTATTTATTTGAAAAGATGCATCCTAGGGGAGCATTCCAAAATATACATGAGAATGTGTTTACTGGGGGGAAATGAGGAAGTAGATTTTGGTCAAACTGGGGATAGGTCTGAATGCCAGGCTAAAGATTTGAGGCATACTCTTCTCAGTAGGCAATCATTGATGAAGATTTTGAGCAGAATATCACATATATTAGGTATCTTTTCCTAATTATTATTAAAACATAGAGCAATGAAGATAATATAAATGTTGTAGCTACTCTCTGCCTGGTGTGCATTTTGTGTGTAATTTTTTTCCCCGCACTGCTTTATGAGGTAGGTTAGAAGAGTCATTTGAATAGAAACAGAGTCTCAGGATAATTTCATAATCTGCTTCATTCATGTAAATAGAGAGGCTAGCCATTCCTTATTCTGTAATCCCAAAGGACCCCTGAAGGGACCACCAATAGAGTGTTCATCAATTTTAACTCACTAGTTCATAGTACAGGGGACAGAGAACAATGGGGATTCTCTCATGGAGAAACAAAACCGTAAACTCAACACTCAGCAATCTAAGAACATACTTATTTTGGCATTGTTAACTTCTTCCATACATGCCAGGAGCCTTTTCTAAATTTTATTTCCCAAATACAGGGTTTTGAAACATTAGTTCTGCCTATCAGGTCTTAATGACAGAGAAATTTCATATTTGAGTTCAGTTGTCCTCTCATTATTAGGGATGAAGTCTCCAGGCACCCATGACCAGAGACTATCTCTTAAACATTCTCAAGGTTGAAAAACTGCTTCAATGTTTTCATTTTTAAAAATCTTCCTTCTCTTTTGCTGATATCCGAATTCCTTTATAATAAAAAACTACATTGAGTTATACTGCATTATATTCATTGTACCTATCACATTGCTCTCTTATTTGGTTGGATTTTCTAGTAGTCAGTAAATGTTTATTGCATAATATCTGAATGATGGTTGAAAGAAATCTTTCACTCTTTAATATGGATTCTGAATAGCTAACGCTATCTTGAGAAAAAACAAAACTGGAGATTATCACACTTCTTGATTTCAAACTCCATTATAGAGCTATATTAATCGAAACTGACACAAAGACAAATGGGACAGAATTGAGAGCAGAGAAATAAACCCATACATACATATATCTGATCAACTAATATTTGACAGGGGATACAAGAATACTCAACAGGGAGAGGATAGTCATTTCAATAATTGGTGTTAGAAAAACTGGATATCCGTATTGGAAAAGAATGAAATTAGACTCCTACCCCACTCACAAAAACAAAATCAAAATAGATCATGAAACAATAAAACTCCAAAATGAACTAAGAAATTCTAACTATAGAATCCACAAAGAGGGGCACCTGGGTGGCTCAGTGGGTTAAGCTGCTGTCTTCGGCTCAGGTCATGATCTCAGGGTCCTAGGATCAAGTCCCACATCGGGCTCTCTGCTCAGCGGGGAGCCTGCTTCCCCCTCTCTCTCTGCCCGCCTCTCTGTCTGCTGTGACCTCTCTCTGTCAAATGAATAAATAAAATCTTAAAAAAAGAAAAAAAAAAGAATCCACAAAGAATGAAATAAGTTCCCTCAGAGCTCAAAAGTACAGATCAGGATGTTGTCTTCAGCTTAACAAAGGCAATCACGACAATTCATGGTCCTGTGCCCCAAGTGTCCACTTATACCTTATACCTTAAATACCCCTAGTTGAAGTAGCTAGCCCTACAATGTGAGGGCTAACATTTTAGGTAAAGTAACTTCTTTTAAAAAACTGTCTTTAGTTTCTAAGGCCCAGCCTCCAAAGTTGCCTTCCTTTCATACAACCAACCTCTGATATCTCAATTTACAGCATCAGTGTGCAGAAATAGTTCTCCCAGTCCATTTGCAGGAACAGGAAGTTGGGGGTTTGCCTTTATAGTTAAATGGCCTCTCCTGGTGAATTTCCAAAAGTAATGAGACTCCCTGGATCTAACAGATAGAATAATAATTTCCTAAAAAATATCCTGTTGGGACCCTTTGCTAAAACTGAGATGAACAATAAGCAAACAAAAGTAAATATTTTCCTTAGTATCAATGCACACACAGCCACACAAACACACACACATACACACACTCTCTCTCTCAAAAAAATAAAAGCAATTTTTTTTTTTAAGATTTTATTTATTTGACAGAGAGAGATCACAAGTAGACGGAGAGGCAGGCAGAGAGAGAGGAGGAAGCAGGCTCCCTGCTGAGCAGAGAGCCCAATGCGGAACTCGATCCCAGGACCCTGAGATCATGACCCGAGCCGAAGGCAGCGGTTTAACCCACTGAGCCACCAGGCGCCCAATAAAAGCAATTTTTGACCTAGATGCAATACATGTAAAAGTCATGTAAAAATATAAGGCAAAATGTCAACAACAGAAACATGCTTTTAAATGTTAAATAATGGGATGCAATAATAAAAAAGATAAGTCAGGTTAAATGATAACTAAGGTACAACAAAATAGACTAAAGACTAAATAAAAAGGAAAGGTAAGAAAATTCAGTAAAAATAACTGAAATATAATAAAACAGATGGAACCAAATATCTAAAAAACTATAATGAAAGGTACACCTGGATATCTCAGTTGGTTGGGTCCGACTCTTGACACTTCAGCTCAGGTCACGATCTCAGGATCATGAGATCAAGCCCTGAGGCAGGCTTGCACTTGGTATGGAGTCTGCTTAAGAGTCTCTCCCTCTCCCTTTGCTCCTCCCCCAACTCTCACTCATGCACAGGCGCCCTCTCAAATAAATAAATAAAATCATAAAAAACAATCAAAATAAAAGATTATAGTGATAAAATAAGTTCATTTAAAAGTTTTAAATTCAATTAATGAAAACTTGGCCAGTTAACATTATTATACAGTAAAACAATTTGAAAATTATCTTAAAAGGATCAAAGAATAAAATATTAAATGACAAAGAAACAAAAGGACATTTTAAAAATTGGAAATTATATTTTTTATAAAAATCCAAAAGTCAATGGTTACTTAAGCTCAAAAACTTTAATTTCTCATAGAGAGTTATAGGTTTCTGAAGATACCAATACTTTTTTCCTTATAAGACACACACACACACACACACACACACACACACACACACATACAGGCCAAACTTAGAACAGTCGGTGTTTGCTAGAGGCATTGGAACTGAGTAGGTGAAATGGGTAAAGGGCGTCAAAAGATATAAACTTCCATTTATAAAATAATGAGATTATGGGGATGTAATATATAGCCTGGGACTATAGTTAATATCACTGTATTACATATTTGAAAGTTGCTGAGAGAGAATTTAAAAGTTCATGTCCTGAGGAAAAAAAAAAGTTGAAACTATGTGAGGTGACAGACTTTAACTAGATTCCTTGTGGTATCTATTTTGCCATATATACAAATATCTAATCATTATGGTGTATGCCAGAAACTAATAGAGTGTTACGTCAATCATACCTCCATTTATAAAAAGACAGTTTGTTGTAATACAGTTGTTGTAAACATTTCCTAATGTCATGATTCGGAGACCCAGAACAGGGTTCCAATTCATATCCCCTCCCTTTTTTAAAGATTTATTTATGTATTTTAGTGAGAGAGATAGAGACTAAGTGAGCAGGGAGAGCAAAAGAGAGAGAGAGAATCTCAGCTGATTCCATGCTGAGTGAGGAACCCGACCCAGGGCCTGATCTCACAATCCTGAGATCATGACTTGAGCCAAAACCAAGAGTCGGACCCTCAACTCACCAAGCCACCCAGGGGCCCCTAATTCACACCTCTCATTGCAAAATGGTTCCTTCGGTGTCCCCTGTTTAAATGAAGCCTCCTACAGAAGTCCTTAGAGGTGGGGCGCCTGGGTGGCTCAATTGTTAAGCGTCTGCCTTCAGCTCAGGTCGTGACCCCAGGATCCTGGGATGGAATCCCCCATCTGGCTCCCTGCTCAGCCGGAAGCCTGCTTGTCCCTCTCCCACTCCCCCTGCTTGTGTTCTTTCTCTCTCTGTATCAAACAAATAAATGAAATATAAAAGAAATAAAGTCCTCAGAGGATATCCTCTGCTCAGGTTGTTGGAGGGCCTCCTGCAAACCTGCTTGCCTTGACCTGTTCATTATCTCTGGATTCCAAAATGCTCTGCTGCTGAACTTCCACCTACATACTTGAACCTGTTTTCTCAAGAGCCTTGGATTTCAGACATTGTTTTCAAATTATGATGTAACTTCTCACATTAATAATGATATTCTTGAATACCAGGGGAACTGCAAAGGCCATTTCTAAGATAATAATTATTAGTGTGGCATGGCACACAGTTGTTAAAAGAACCATTTTGCAGGTAAGGGAATAAAAATAGGACGGTCAGATGGCTTGCCTAGCAGCATCCAGTGTGGGAAACTGGAGTATAAGCCCTCAGTTTTCTAACTCAGTGGGTTTTCTCTTCTGACACAATTCTTACTTTTGGAATGAAAAACTTACCTGTGAGGCATTTTGAGGTATTTCCTCTGAACACCTTTCCTAATGGAAGTGAACATGTCTCAAGTGTACAGTAACATTATACATGAAGGTAAATTTAAAGAGAAGTAGGACTTTTGTTCCTTCAGATGTGTATATTTGCAAACAGAATAAAACAAAGGTCTTTGGTGTCACCGCAAAATTTTATCTAATTATTTTTGCTAATTGGAACATCAAGGATATTTAAATCCATGTCAAAAATTGTCCCCATGTTTAAAAAATATGATGTAAATGAATACCACAGAAGTGTATAGAAAAAGGAAATAGTACTATTGCTTTGCTTGGATTGAAAACATCAATTGGTTCATCACAGAAGACAAGATTATCTTCAAATATTTTAGAAAAATGAGGTAGGCCTCAAACATTACCAAGAGGTAGAAGTCCCAAGCTTGTGAGGATGACAGTTGCTCTAGTTTCATAATTATCCTGGACTCATTGAAAATTTACAACTAGACTTTCATGCTCTGGGAATTCCATTTCCTCATTAAACTTTAGGAATATGAGCTCTCTCGTATGCGTCTTCTGTACTGGGGCCAACCACAGAAAGGGCTGTGGGATGAGAAGTTTGTATGGTGCCAAATGAACAACAGGTGAAATAATCAGATAATGAGTATATTCAGGTAGTGAAAGTGAAAGGGAGTGTGAACAAGCAACAAAATAACCACTGTCACTCTTGACATTTCCAATTCTTTGACTTAAGGGGCTACCAATTAATACTTGAAAATAAAATTTAAAAACTCACTTAAAGGCTATTATATAGTAATGAAAAGTCTTGCTGAAGAGCCCTGGTAACCAGCAGCCTTATGACCCAAAACAAGATGACTTGCCATTATCCTGATATTGTACCTCATGCAATTAGTGGAAGTACCGATTAGTCCCTAGAAATGGCAAATCCGGTATACGGTGGATGTAATGCCAAAGACAGAGAAAGAGTGACACTTAGCAGCATAGAGCTGCATAAAACAGATTTAGACATAAAACAGATTCTTACTACAATTTCATAAAAAAGAGAAACAGCCTGAAAAGGACTGTTTTAACAAGTTAAAAGAGAACAGTCTCTGGGAGCCTATTCTATGATCCTGTGTTTCTGTGGTTTCCTTTTCCATGTGAGATTTGGCCTCATTTTATAAAATGACATTTAATTTTTATTATGTGAGTTTGGCTTCAGTTTATAAGTTCTAATACAGCCCTCGCTGCTGGAATAATTATATTCTGAAACTAAAAGAGGCACAAAACATGGTAAGACATTATCACACTGTATTGTAATCCCACGAGATTATAATTTTGTGAGGCTATATAAAGGTAGGTCACCTGCGCTAAAAACAATCACACATTTCAGTGGCTTAATATAATGAAAGTTTATTTCTCATTCATATCATACTGCAAGGTAGGGAGAGGTTGGGGGAGACTGTTCCATGCAGTCGTCAGGAATGCAGGCTTTTCTCATTTGGATTCTCATAGTCATCTTGATTACTCAGGCATAAAGGAAGAGAAACAGAGAAGGGCTGAATGAGAGAATTTTATGGGCTCAGCCTGAAATGGCATATTTTATTTCTTTCCATATGCATTCCATTGTCCAGAACTCAGTCACGTGGTGAGTTCTGATTATATGGGAGACTGGGAAATGCATTCTAGCTAAGTGCCAGGAAGGAAATGAAATGAGATTTGGTGAGCACATGGCCATCTGCTATAGCCCCACCTCTATTCATCAAATGTATATTTTATTCTACTCACCACAGCCCAGTCTATGCTTAGCACCGTGCCAAGTAAATGAGATGTACTCAACATGCACATGCTACCATTTATTGAAAATTTTTACGTGACAGGCATTGTGCTTAGATGTTTCAGTCATTAATTCATTAATCCCTTCATTCAAAATATTAATTTGGCATTTATAGGAGACATTTTCTGTGTAATATGCTGAATACAATAAAGACAGTGTCTTCGCTCCTTGGAATTTATAGTCTTATGGGGAAGATATATTTTTAAATGTGTTTCTTAAATAAATACAGGCTGCAGAATAATAAGAATTTTTTTAAAGTTGCCAATAGAATAATTGGGAAGAAAGGCTATTTTTAAATTATTATTTTTATATTTTTTAAGGAAAAGGACATTTAGGTAAGATCTTTGTGGAGATGTTGTTAAAAAGAGATTTGAAGGATGAGAAGAAGCAGTTTTGTGACAAGCTAGGGGAAGAGCATAGCAGGTAAAGGGACTAATAAGAGGAAGGTCTTCGTGTGGGAATATGAGGTATAACAGAGGAACAAGGAAAGACCTCTGGTGCTGAACCATAATTAACTAGGAGAAGGCTGTAAGGGGAGTGTGGAGATATCAAAGACCAAGCCAGGTTAAGGTAAAGAGATTGGATTTTATTCTCAGTGTAAGAAGATAAAATAGAACATTTCAGACAAGGGCTTGATCTTATTTATATATTCTTTAAAAAAAAAAAAAATCTCTCCAGGAATTTGTGAACAGGGTTGATAGAGAGGCACAGATGGAAGTTGGAGGTTTTAGCAGTAGTTCCAGTAAATTATGATAAGCATGATGGTTTGGATTTGGCAGTAGAAAAATGGAACAAATTAAAACTCGTTTCATTCATACAGAAGGCAAAGGAATGAAGGGCAGCTATAGTGGTGTGGATTTGCTCAACTGTGGGGATGGTGGTATCATAGTGGGATGGGGAAGAAAAAGGGGAAAAGAATTTAGACTTGTACACCTTGGAATCAAGATATAGCAGCAGAATTAATAGAAGACTTCATGAGGGGGCATCCATAATCATTAATACACTCAATGATAGAAAAATGTCATTTGAATTGAGCATTCAGTAAGGGTTCACTTGGGAGGGACAAAGAAGGAGATATTAATTAATACTCTAATAAAGCACTTTTTTTTTTTTTTTAAGAGAGAGAGAAAGTGCACACACACAAGGGGTAGGGAGGTACAAAGGGAGAGAGAGAGAATCTTGAGCAGCCTTCAGGCTCAGCATGGAGCCCAACATAGGGTTCGATCTCATGACCCTGGGATCATGAATTTTCTTGATTAATTCAGTCCATATCTATTTATGTAAGTACATTTATGTAAAATTTTATCATGCTATTTATAATTCCATTTTGGATCTCAGATTTCCATTCTCTGTTTCATTTTCTTCTAATGAGATTAAATCCATTAGAAATCCCTCTTATGAGGAAATATGACAAACTCTCAATTTTTTAATCTGAAAAATCACTTTGAAATATATTTTTGCTCTGTGCAGTATTTTGGGTTGACAGTGGCCTTGATAGATATTAAATATCTGTAATAACATTAAAGATACTGTTAACTATTTTCTGATCTTTAAAAACTAGCTGGTAGTCATTACTTTTGAGGTAGCATGCCTTTCCTTTTTGACATATTTTCTTCTATCCCGCTGCATTTTTGATATTTATTTCAGATCTTTCAGGTTATTACTTTTCCTGTAGATTCTTTATGATATGTTGTTCAGCATCACACTGTGTTTATAATTTTATTTACACTATTTTTCATGTCCTGATGTAACATATAGACATTTTTTGAATCTGGCTGAATATTTTTATGGTCTCCTTCTCCATTTTTTTTACTTCCATTTTCCTTTTTTAGTTCTTTAAATAAAAGTTCTTTTTAAACATTCTAAATCAGGTAATTCCAATACCTGAAGTCTTTGGTGATCTGATGTGGTTTTCCCTTGTTTCTGCCGGTTCATAACTGGTGCCAGCATTTACAATGCTGATCTTGTGAACCATTGTTGCCCAGGTAGGAGGCCAGTACTGTGCATTCCTCCAAAAAAGATTTGTGTTTCCTTCTGCCAGGGGCACTCTCAATCTTGTACTTCTTTCAAATGAGCTTCTCGTTTCAAATCACCTTAGTTTAAGCAACAGATGTAAATTCAGGCTGCAAACCCTTAAAAGGCCTAGATTATGAGTCAGAATCCTAAAAACAGATCTCTTTTTGAGATGTACAATTTTTCTTCCCTCATTTCTTCTTTTCCCTCTTTCTTCTTTCTCCTCTTTCTCCATGTTTTGCTTCTTCTGTCTCCAGGTATGGAAAGAGCAGGGTTACACCCAGCCCCCTCAGTGAGATTGTGTGGCTATGTCTCCTTGTCTCCTGTTTATTCACCTTTTACTGGATCAATTCTAGGTTATCTTCTATTTGTGCTCTGTGCCACTTTAAAAATAAACTCAATCTTAAAAACAAACAAACAAACAAACTCAAAGTTACAAGTCATTGGAAAATGCCCTTATGAAAGCCAGGTTGAATAATTCTCTTATTTCTCTTGGACCCTGATCTCATCTTGGTTTTGGCTCAAAGTTTTCTTACCACATGCCTACTTAGAAATGAAATTTCAAAAGTTCATTTCAAGATTTTCACTAGAATTTGTACCCATTTTCTTTAGGAAGGTCAATTAGAGGATATAGCCTGCAATGCTACCAAAAAGATAATTTGATGGACAAGAACTTCATGGTGAATTAGAATTTTTTTTTTCTTAACTAGAAGTTTAAGGTACAGAAATTTCCCTTCTACTTTGAATTTTACCATTCTGAAAGAGTAGGGAAAAGTAACAGTAAAGTAAATACGTACATATGTGGTGGAATAAGGAATGGATTTATGTGGCTAACGATAAAATAAATTTCAACTGAGATCCAGAAGGATCGTGCTCATATAAAAATCAGCTGAGCCTCTGTAGCTTTTTGTTGTTGTTTTGCTGTTGTTATTGTTGCTGAACTATAGTGAAAAAAAAAATATATCAGAACCAGGCCAGCAGCTTGAAAAATTATCAATTAAATTTTCTCATTAGCTATATTTGGTTCCTTAATTGGCCTTTTTGACTGTGTAATTTCAAGTGATAATTATTTGTGGCACTAGCCCATTCCTATATCAATGTTATCTCTTAATTAATTCAAGAAATTGACTTAACATTTTTTTCTATCTTCAGACACAGAAGTAATTTGTGAGTTACCATTCCTTAGACAGCCCAGTCAGCAGCACTTTGAAAAATGACAGTAAGAAAGTCTAATCTTACAGACTTAACATCACAATAGCATTGATAATAATCTTGGGGAAGCTCTGCTAAGGAAGAAGTGTACATATTTGGTGTGAAATAGAAAACCATGGGGTTACAGATTAAAGGATGAGAAAAACATGAAAAACAGAATGTTCATTCATCTTCAACAGAGAACTCTCAAATCTCAAAAACACTGAATTACAGTTACACTAAAATACTTTACATAAATGTTAAATATATATATATATAATATATGTATATGTATATGTATATCTATATAAAGTGCTGACTGTTTGTTTTCAACAGAGAAAGTTAGCAATGTGTGCTTTGCACCCTCCATATTTCTCCTTGAATTGTTGAAATTTGGGAAACATTTCCAAGGTAGTGTTTCAGTGGTCAGTAATTTCCCATACCTGAATAGGAATTTTCACTCCTCAAATCGAAAATGAACTACTGAGGAGAAAAAAAGATGGTTACCTAAGAAAAGAAGGTAGGAAATTGCCCTTTAGTCATATAACTTCGGATTCTTTTTTTTTTTTTTTTTAAGATTTAATTAATTTATTTGGCCGACAGAGATCACAAGTAGGCAGAGAGGCAGGCAGAGAGAGAGGGGGAAGCAGGCTCCCTGCTGAGCAGAGAGCCCAGGGTGGGGCTCGATCCCAGGACCCTGAGATTATGACCTGAGCCAAAGGCAGAGCCTTTAACCCACTGAGCCACCCTGACGCCCCTAACTTTGGATTCTTACTTCAGATGCTACTTTCCTGACTAAAAGCCTTTTCTAAACCCAGAGGGCTGTTGTCCCTGTCCCCAGTCTCTTCCCCAATTCATGACTAATACTTTTCTTATATCCACTCTTCAAGTATTTTTACAGGTAACTCAGTCCTACAAAAGGGATAGATGTTTACGTATTTGCTAAATTGGCCGTAAGGAAGGATAAGCCCCAAGGATTCCTCAAAACAGTGTCTTGGGGTTAAGTGTTTTATAATTTAGGAAAGAAACCCAGGGTGCTGCAGACTAGTCAGGAAAAAATCTTCCCTTTAGAGCAAGATACGGAATCAAGAAGAACTCAGATTCCGTCCTTAGGCTAGCAACTCTAAATCAGAAAATAATAATAATAATAAAAACTTTATAGTAAACTTGTAATATAGGTATCAAGTCAAACTCTAACGTAATGAGTAAAGGTGATACTCTAGACAAATTTTCATAAAATCAGGAATAAGACAAAAATTGAACACTGAGCTAGAAGCAAGATCCAGTAAAATAAAGTGATGTGTACGAACTGAAAAGCCAGGACCAAAACTATTAGTATTAAATGAGAAAATGACTTTATACTGATAACAATCCATGGAATCAATTTAAATAATATTTCTTTTTTAAATTAGAGTTTAGCAAGGGTACAGGTAAGTAAAGTGAAAGTAAAATATAAATGGCTATGACATCCTAGCATGTCAAATTATTTAATTTCTATGAATTTATAAGAAACAAGTCTTTCATTTTGAGGAGGAGATGATAAAATTAGAGAAAGATAGTAACTTTAATTTGTTAAAATCTCAGCGCCAGTAAGTGACAGAGATGCCACTTGCATGGGTATCTTGGTTTCCAAACAGAACAACTTACACCAGAGGTCGCTGTACTTTTCTCAAGGTATAGAGGAGATGTAAACGTGAACAAAGATTAAGGTACACACAAGTAAATTCTTCATTGTTAGTATTTTCATGATTTTTTTTTTTCCATTTGGATGCAAGGGCCCTGAATTTTTGTATTCAAAGAAACATTTCATGTTATTTAAGGGTACTGACCAAGAGGGTCTTCATGATCCCTTCAGTTTGACAAAACTTGAGACAGCCTTCGCCTGACTCTACGCCTCTAACCGCCCTTTTCTTTGAGTATTTACATTAGGAACTTGTCACTGTAAACTTTTTCTCTACACTTCTGAAACATAAACCTTTTTCAAGGCCTCTTGCCAGTTTTAACGCCCAGGTCTGTCTTTCTCAGGGACTTGGGAGAGACATCCTTTTGAAATAACAATCATCAAGGAAGATGAGGTTTCTCTCTCCCAATCTTTGTGGGGAGAATAAGAGTCCAAGTTGGGTGGGCACTTTGCTTCAAGCTGTAAAACCATCTCATGTCATGAAGAAATAAGAAAGTTTATTCTTTCTTTGGGTAAACGAATTAGCAAACACAGATGGCCTAAAATTGTCCCATTCTGCCCTTTGCTCCAGCAGAACTGAAATCAAAGTTCTCTTCTCTCTCCTATTACAAGAGCCTTGAGTAAAATCTTCTCTGACTGTTTAATAGTGTAGTACAGTTTACTTTGACATTATCATTTCCCCTCTTATTCCTACACAACACCCTGCTCAAAGACATTTTTTATATAAATTATTAAAGCTACTTATTTCATTTGATCTTACTTTGATTTTTTAATAGGAAAATAGTTGTTGTCACTTAACATTATTTCTTCTTTAGTTGTTTTGTTAGTCTTCCTCTTGCTTCTTATAAAAGTTCTTTCAATCCTGCAGCAGTTGCTAATTGCAAAGGCTACATAAAATCTGATTTGCACAGTTTTGCATCTGAAAAGCCACTGTCAAACTGTCAAGTTTTTAAAGAGACTATTGCATCTTCTTCCTTGTTTTCCTTTCTTAAAGGTCTGCACAATTTCAGGCCTTTCAGAGATGGAATGTTCCTCTCTGACTTGGATGTGAAGAAAAGCGGTATGAAGTTAGTGGGCCAACATCCTAAAAGATTAGTCCGACCATTCTATGCACATAATTACAACTAATTGAATTAGTCCCACTCCTAGCAAAGAAGTAAAATCAATATTATAATTAAAACTGCGTTTCTATATAATTGGATTTTCAAAGGAAACCTGGAAGAGGGGAAGACGGAAAGTGTTTCTTATGTGTAAAAGTAATTAATATTTGTATTAAGTTGATATCTTCAAAATAATCCTGCAGAAATTTGTGGCAGTATCCTCAATTTCATTAAGGAGAGCTGATTATAGGAGTTCACTCCTTAGCGAAACCATCCTTACAGCCAAAGGCTTTCTCTCTGTTGCCACTGAGTTGTCTGGATCACTGGCTTACTTTCCTATCTCAAATATTTCAGTCAGGTTCAGCATTAGGATTTTCAGGGGCTATTTTATTAAAATGTGTTTTTCAAATCATACCCAGGATTTTTTTCTTTCTAGAGCAAAAGAAATCAATCTGGAAGAACTGGGCAGCTTAATAGTTGATCTACTAGCTCTTTCCCTGGAGCTCACTGCCTTCCCTTTGAGTGCTTTTTGCCACATTTCCAAATATAGATGGAATTCTTTTTCATAGTGTGATGTTAGAAGAGACTCTCAATTTATTAAAAAAAAGAAAGAAAGAAAGAAAGAAAGTTGTACGACGGGGGCTATCAGAGAGCACCATTTGGTACTGTTCCTCTCTTGGAAATTAGTGATTTAGGAAAGTCCAATAACATTTGCAGTCACATCCCTCTGTCAGAAGACTGTGAGGGCCTGAGTTGGAAGGAAACAGTGTACATAGACAAAGGAGACATAGTCTTTAGACTAAAAAATGGCCTCTTTAGTTGGGAATAGCACAAGTCATACATGCAAAAATAAAAGAAACAAACAGAGAGTGTAGGCCAAGTAAGTGGCATAGCCATGAAAATATGCAGGTATGATGAAGTGGACAAATTCTTGTTAAAGAAGACCTGGTTCAAGGTTATAACTTGATAACCATGTCCCCCAAACATGTAAGGCACTTGATCTTTGTAGGCCATAATTTTCTTATTTCTAATTTGAAATGTTGAACTAGTTTAGAATGTCTCATTCAATTCTGAAAGTTCAGTGAACCTCAGAAAAGGGATATCATATCTTGGGCTCATATGGCCATGGATGATTGGACCTGGGGCATAAGAAACATGAGGTACCATTGAATGATTGAGAGGATGTTGTTAGATAAAGGATACAAAAGGGAGACAAAGCATGAGCAAAAACAAAGCATTACTATTTCTGTTGTGTTCATTTATGTTGCCGTAGGGCTGGTCACAGTACCTGGAACACAATGGACAATGTCTAATAATGAAATAATGAATGAACGAACTGGGAAATGTTCCCCTTGCCTGTGAGTGGGGTGACATCTAAAAGATCACATTATGTATTCGCTTAATTAAATGACTCAATGAGAGATAAATTTGTGCAGAAACTTTCTTTGGTAACTTGTAATGGATGAAAGTGAGCATTTTACATCTCTATCCTCAATTTCTCTAATTTGAATGCCAGAACTGTATTTCAAAATTTCCAAGGTCAAATGATTAATAAATGGCAAAATTCTGAGCCATCCTATGAAATTCCCTCTTCTATGTCAGTGTCTAATCTGGAGAGAATCTTCTAAACTGTTTCTCAGTTGTCCTGTGATGTCCTACTTCATCCTGCCCCGTTCTCCCCTGCATCCTTGACGTGGGTTCTGTATTCCATTGCAGTTTTCCAGTTCTTAGCTTTCAGGTCAGATTCTCCCGTAAATGATACATGCACCCTCTTCTGAACTGCTTCCCATGCCCAGGTACTTTTTCCCCTTCCCATACCACCTTTAAAACTTCCATGTTCATCGCAACATCTTTTTTCCTCTGAAGTCGCCTTGGGTGTGCTCTTAACCAGTTATCTCCAGGATCAATTTTGGATTCTGGAAAAAGGGGCACATTGTTTTGATTTCCCCTGAGCCTGCTGAAGTTGTAACGTTCAAAACAGAAATGCCCTGAGAAGATATCTTTCCTTGCATAACACTTCTTGGCAACAGATAAATTGTTTCTCTATAGTTTTCTCTTTGAATTTTATGTTGGATCAGTTTTTAACTTGGAGACCATTCTCTTTTGAGTAATACTTTTTCAATGTGTCACACCTTGAGATTTATTGCACCAATACATCATCAGAGTGACAGCTGGCCCTGATGATGTATAGCTTAATACATCATGAAAGCAATTTTTCATTCAGGTTACATATTACGTAGGAATGTTAGTGCTTGTATTTTAAAAAGTATAAATTTATGGGCTTACAACAAATAAAACTTTCTGAGAGTTTGTAAAACTCTTGGATCTGTCCCATATCTAGCTGGGCAATAAAATTAGCATTGGGTCTTAGTAATACTGAGTGCCAACCTTTTTCTGCATAGCAAAAGATATCTTCTATATAAATGCTTATTTTTTTCAATAGGAAATATGTGCACTTGATAAGAGAATTAAAAATACAATGGTATATACAGTGAAGACTAGCTCTTCCTTCTGTCCGTATCTGGAAGCTATCCAGTATCCCTCCCCAGAGGGAAAAACTTGCCAACTCTTTTAGAGATGATGTAAAAATATAGAGACACCTGTGTGTGTGTGTGTATGTGTGTGTGTGTGTTTCCCTTTATATGCAACCAGCAGTATATTCTGCATTTTTTCCACAGTTACAAATATAAATCAGAAATTGCTTCATATATTTACAGATAGATTTTTTTCCTTCTTTTCGGTGATAGCACATATCCTATTATTCTCCCCTATTCCAAAGAGATACTGCTTTTCTATAGAATAGCCACTTTTCTTTATTTCATGGACAGAGTCCAAACTAGAACAAGAATGAAAAAAATAAATGACTAGAAAGAAAATGGGAGTTACTTTTAGTTTTTCCTCATTCTATGATACGGAAATATATTACCCTTTTTATGATAGCATACTATTCTACTGATCTCTTTATGATTTTGACTCAAGGAGAACTCATTTTCATTAATAAGGATTTAAAATTTTTATTTCAGATGAGATGTTTAATTAAGTGAATCTTACCAAAGGTGATAAAAACATCTACATTTTTTTATGGATAAACTAAAGCTGGGGAGAAAGAAGAGGAAAAAAAGTAGAAAAACTGAAGTGAGATTGAGTGTAATACATTTTAAATAATAAGTGGCAACTCTTAATAGAAATGTCCCAAATTAATACATCACATTCATTACTTTCTTTATTTTTACTTAGGAACTTGCTTGGAAAATTCAGCTTTAGTTTGTGTCATGGACAAATTAACTATAATAGGGAAAATGGAATTTTTTTATAGCCTCTCAAATGAGGGAAGGTAATGAGGAACATGAGAAATTCTGATATGGAAAATCTTAGTCTTTAATCCAAGTTATAAAAGTAGTTACAATTGAAGGTCTTGTATAGAATAGTTTAGAAGGAATAAATCTCTCCTCAAAAGTTTTGAGAAAACTGACAGGTATTATGATTATTATTATAAGCGAGTTACCTCTTGTCCATCAGTCCTGCCTTTAGTTTTAGCCTTGCCACCTCCATGATTTATTTTATATTGTCTATCATGAATTCATCAATTTCCTCCTCTAGTATTTGTCATGGCATCTCTTTTAATAATTAGCTATGAGTCTACAGAAGACAGACATTTTGAAACCATAGACATTAGTATATTTTTGGCAAAAATACACAAATTTTATTTTCTCTTTTGTCCTTCCCTTGCTTGACCTCCTTCATTTAGCCAACTTAGGAATGCTAGAGTGGACAGACCCTTAAGGAGAGGATTTTTAAAAATTTTTTTTAACTCTCTTAAGAGAAGAAGAAGCTAACAAGTATTGCTGCAAGTCAAGTTTATACCATGTGTGTGCACACATGCACTTACTTCCAACCTTCAATTCTCTCTTCTCCTCCCCACCCTTCTGGGAAGCATAATATCTCTAAGTAAAGAATTATAAATATCTGAAGAGCTGATGTGAAGAATTTAGTTTGGAAAGAATAGGAGAGAAAACATTTTATCTGAAAAGTCGGGAGTGTCGTTCTTTTTTTTTTAAGATTTGGTTTATTTGACAGAGACACAGCAAGAGAGGGAACACAAGCAGGGGGAGTGGGAGAGGAAGAAGCAGTCTTCCTGATGAGCAGGGAGCCTGATGTGTGGCTCGATCCTAGGAGTCTGGGATCATGACCTGAGCTGAAGGCAAACGCTTAACAACTGAGCCACCCAGGCACCCCAAGAGTGTCATTCTTGAGAGTAGAAGGTGTTAAGGAGGTTGGGGAGTAGGAAAAAAGAACCAAAAACAGGCTTCCAGAGAGAGAGGAGAGGATGGAATTTGGGAGAAGGGAAAAGAGAGACTAGGGAGCTAGGTCAGAAATAGTGTCAACTGTCCATCTGAGTAGACTGGACATTTTGTAATCCTTATGTTTTAAAATAAACTTTTATTAAAATGTACTTAACAGACAGTGCTTTCACCTTTGGGTCCAGTTTAATGATGATTTTGGCTATCAGGTGGAATAATTAAAAGTTGTTATTAGGGCCCAGCCTCAAAGCACTAGTTTTGAAAATGTATCTTTATTTATTTATTTATTTATTTGGTGAATGACAGGATTAATTGTTACTTAAAGAAGCTAAAGATCTATTCCTTCACAATGTAGTCATGTAATCCTCAAAAATACAATGCTGGAGGCCTTAGTGATCTTAATTTTCTACCTGTGGTGATTTTGTAGTCAAACAGTCCATAATCAAGCTGGAATAGTAGAACATAACGGAAAACGAGTCAGGATCTAGAATTTAAACTCTAGCACCAACACGGAATAGCTTGGGAAATTTATCTAATCCTTATCCTAATTCCTACTTTATTTTTAAAGGATTAAGTGACATATAAGCTAATAAATCAGATTTTAAAATTCACTTAAAATTGCTTCTAAGTAAATACAATTTTTTTATTAAAAAAATAATAAAATTCACTTAAATTGTGGATCAATCTTAAAGTGTTCTTTGTATTTTGGCAACCCAGAGTTGGCAAAGTCAGAGCATGACAGTTGTATACGTGACCCCATGTTGAGGTGATGTCGTGAAGTTTTAGGTAGTACCACTTTGAGAGGAAAAGAAAGTTCTCAGATTCTGCAGACTCTGAGAAACAGATTTTTGTTGAATATATCTGACTCCTGTGTTGCTATTGATGTACCAGCATTCATCAACAAAAATTGGACTACACAATGCCTACTTCAGCAGCACAAAGACTAAAGTTGGAATGATACAGATTAGATTAGCATGGTCCCCACATGAAGATGACATGTAAATTTATGATATTTAATGAAAAAAAAGCTGGACTAGGCAAAATTGACTTACCTTTCATTTAATTAGCCATATCATTCATCAGTTTGCCTTTATTGATGCTTAATCCATAGAGAGAGAGAAGAAATATCATGGATAAGACTGAAATCATTCTGTGGCTTGGTCTTCCATGAACATTGAACATATCAAAGTGTTAGCAACAATAATGGCAAACTTTAGTGAGTCATTACTATGTATTTGACACAATTGTAAATGCTTTACACATGTACTTGTCCCAACAAGCCTATGAGAAGAGTACAATTGCCCATATATTTTTACCTAAGAAAAATATATTAATGAAGTATCCAAAGTTATATAGATAGTAGGTGACATGGTCAACATTCATAATAATACAATCAGTCTCATGCAGCCTGGCAGTTAGCCACCAAGTCTTTATACATACCATCTCAGTATGGATCATAATATGTCAGATGTACTATAGGATATATTTTAAGTTATTATGGGATGCTGTATTTAATATTATTTATGTTTTTTATCTTTTAAAAAAATTAAGATGTTTGAAAAATTATAACACTGAAATAGTTACAATATTCCAAATGCTTTTCTAAAATAAATTTACTTGAATTGTATTAACATTTCTGTTCACTAAAAGAAAAACAAGGGCGCCTGGGTGGCTCAGTGGATTAAGCCTCTGCCTTCAGATCAGGTCATGATCTCAGGGTCCTGGGATAGAGTCCCGCATTGGGCTCTCTGTTCTGCGGGGAGCCTGCTTCTCCCTCTCTCTCTCTGCCTGCCTCTCTGCCAACTTGTGATCTCTCTCTCTCTGTCAAATAAATATATAAATAAAATCTTAAAAAGAAAAAAGAAAAAAAAAGGACTTTCAGTTACTCATCATCTTTGTTTCAGTTAGGTTTTCGTCTAAGGAAAAATAAATAGAATGAGCAGAGGAGAACTGTTTTTATTTCTGCAATTGCTATCATTTCTAAATATGTTTGAAATGTCACTGCACACTGCGTATCAACCTGTTCGTATCAAGTGAAGTCAGAATTATTAATGAGAGACCTTTGCTAACAAATGCTAAGGACAGTGAACAACACAGTCTATAAGTACAAATGAATGCACGTTTGCTGGGATAACATATAAAATGACAGAAGTACTACAATGCTGGTAGGAAAGACAAAAATAATGAAGTGAAATGTACTGTTGAATTAGTTGAAGGATAGAATTCTGGGAAAGGAGAGAAAAGATGAAAAATAAGTTGGGGTAAGAACATCTAGAGTTTGGGAGAAAGGAGGGCAATTAGAAAATAAAAGAGAAAGCATGGTAAAATATAAAGGAATACAGATGAACTCAGGAAAAGAACTGAGAAGGTAAAGACAACTAAAAATAGAAAAGAATATAAAGTATCCCACATCTTCAGTTTTTTGCTTCACCAATCTGAACGGATATTCTCAGCATCATTTTATAGTTTTTTCTATAGTCTATAATGTTTGCCATTAGAATTTCACCAGAAAGTGCCTTCAGATATTTTTTAAAAATTGTTTTTTATCATAAGTATACTCTCTAATCTCCATCACCGATTTTACCCATCTCTCCACCCACCTCCCCTCTGGTCACCATCTGTTTGTTCTCTGTAGTTACGAGTCTCTCTTTCTTTTTTCCTTTGCTTTTTTGTTTTGTTTCTTACATTTCACACATAAGTGAGATAATATGGAATTTGTTTTTCTCTGACTTATTTTGCTCAGTATTATGCTCTCTAGTTTTACCCATGTCGTTGCCAATGGCAAAATTTCATCCTTTTTTATGGTTGCATATTATTCCATCGTGTGTGTGTGCACGTGCATGTGTGTACCAAATCTTCTTTTTCTTTTTTTTTACATTTTATTTTATAATTTCTTTTCAGTGTAACAGTATTCATTGTTTTTTTTTTCCAATTTATTTATTTTCAGGAAAACAGTATTCATTATTTTTTCACCACACCCAGTGCTCCATGCAAGCTGTGCCCTCTATAATACCCACCACCTGGTACCCCAACCTCCCACCCCCCCCCGCCACTTCAAACCCCTCAGATTGTTTTTCAGAGTCCATGGTCTCTCATGGTTCATCTCCCCTTCCAATTTACCCAAAAGCACATACCCTCCCCAATGTCCATAACCCTACTCCCCTTCTCCCAACCCCCCTCCCCCCAGCAACCCACAGTTTGTTTCGTGAGATTAAGAGTCACTTATGGTTTGTCTCCCTCCCTATCCCATCTTGTTTCATGGATTCTTCTCCTACCCACTTAAGCCCCCATGTTGCATCACCACTCCCTCATATCAGGGAGATCATATGATATTTGTCTTTCTCCGCTTGACTTATTTCGCTAAGCATGATACGCTCTAGTTCCATCCATGTTGTCGCAAATGGCAAGATTTCATTTCTTTTGATGGCTGCATAGTATTCCATTGTGTATATATACCACATCTTCTTGATCCATTCATCTGTTGATGGACATCTAGGTTCTTTCCATAGTTTGGCTATTGTGGACATTGCTGCTATAAACATTCGGGTGCACGTGCCCCTTTGGATCACTACGTTTGTATCTTTAGGGTAAATACCCAGTAGTGCAATTGTTGGGTCATAGGGCAGTTCTATTTTCAACATTTTGAGGAACCTCCATGCTGTTTTCCAGAGTGGTTGCACCAGCTTGCATTCCCACCAACAGTGTAGGAGGGTTCCCCTTTCTCCGCATCCTCGCCAGCATCTGTCATTTCATGACTTGTTGATTTTAGCCATTCTGACTGGTGTGAGGTGATATCTCATTGTGGTTTTGATTTGTATTTCCCTGATGCCGAGTGATATGGAGCACTTTTTCATGTGTCTGTTGGCCATCTGGATGTCTTCTTTGCAGAAACGTCTGTTCATGTCCTCTGCCAATTTCTTGATTGGATTATTTGTTCTTTGGGTGTTGAGTTTGCTAAGTTCTTTATAGATTTTGGACACTAGTCCTTTATCTGATATGTCGTTGGCAAATATCTTCTCCCATTCTGTCAGTTGTCTTTTGGTTTTGTTAACTGTTTCCTTTGCTGTGCAGAAGCTTTTGATTTTGATGAAATCCCAAAAGTTCATTTTTGCCCTTGCTTCCCTTGCCTTTGGTGATGTTCCTAGGAAGATGCTGCTGCGGCTGAGTCAAAGAGGTTGCTGCCTGTGTTCTCCTCAAGGATTTTGATGGATTCCTTTCTCACATTGAGGTCCTTAATCCATTTTGAATCTATTTTTGTGTGTGGTGTAAGGAAATGGTCCAATTTCATTTTTCTGCATGTGGCTGTCCAATTTTCCCAACACCATTTATTGAAGAGGCTGTCTTTTTTCCATTGGACATTCTTTCCTGCTTTGTCAATGATTAGTTGACCATAGAGTTGAGGGTCTATTTCTGGGCTCTCTATTCTGTTCCATTGGTCTATGTGTCTGTTTTTGTGTCAGTACCATGCTGTCTTGATGATGACAGCTTTGTAATAAAGCTTAAAGTCCGGAATTGTGATGCCACCAACTTTGGCTTTGTTTTTCAATATCCCTTTGGCTATTCGAGGTCTTTTCTGGTTCCATATAAATTTTAAAATTATTTGTTCCATTTCTTTGAAAAAGATGGATGGTACTTTGATAGGAATTGCATTAAATGTGTAGATTGCTTTAGGTAGCATAGACATTTTCACAATATTTATTCTTCCAATCCAGGAGCATGGAACATTTTTCCATTTCTTTGTGTCTTCCTCAATTTCTTTCATGAGTACTTTATAGTTTTCTGAGTATAGATTCTGTGCCTCTTTGGTTAGGTTTATTGCTAGGTATCTTATGGTTTGGGGTGCAATTGTAAATGGGATCGACTCCTTAATTTCTCTTTCATCTGTCTTGTTGTTGGTGTAGAGAAATGCAACTGATTTCTGTGCATTGATCTTATATCCTGACACTTTACTGAATTCCTGTATAAGTTCTAGCAGTTTTGGAGTGGAGTCTTTGGGTTTTCCACATAGAGTATTATATCATCTGCGAAGAGTGATAATTTGACTTCTTCTTTGCCGATTTGGATGCCTTTAATTTCCTTTTGTTGTCTGATTGCTGAGGCTAGGACTTCTAGTACTATGTTGAATAGCAGTGGTGATAATGGACGTCCCTGCCGTGTTCCTGACCTTAGTGGAAAAGCTTTCAGTTTTTCTCCATTGAGAATTATATTTGCAGTGGGTTTTTCATAGGTGGCATTGATGATATCGAGGTATGTGCCCTCTATCCCTACACTTTGAAGGGTTTTGATCAGGAAGGGATGCTGTACTTTGTCAAATGCTTTTTCAGCATCTATTGAGAGTATCATATGGTTCTTGTTCTTTCTTTTATTGATGTGTTGTATCACATTGACTGATTTTCGGATGTTGAACCAACCTTGCAGCCCTGGGATAAATCCCACTTGGTCGTGGTGAATAATCCTTTTGATGTACTGTTGAATCCTATTGGCTAGTATTTTGGTGAGAATTTTTGCATCTGTGTTCATCAAGGATATTGGTCTATTCCTTGTCTGGTTTTGGGATCAAGGTGATGCTGGCCTCATAAAATGAGTTTGGGAGTTTTCCTTCCATTTCTATTTTTTGGAACAGTTTCAGGAGAATAGGAATTAGTTCTTCTTTAAATTTTTGGTAGAATTCCCCCGGGAAGCCATCTGGCCCTGGGCTTTTGTTTGTTTGGAGATTTTTAATGACTGTTCAATCTCCTTACTGGTTATGGGTCTATTCAGGCTTTCTATTTCTTCCTGGTTCAATTTTGGTAGTTTATATGTTTCTAGGAATGCATCCATTTCTTCCAGATTGTGAAATTTGTTGGCGTAGAGTTGCTCATAGTATGTTCTTATAATAGTTTGTATTTCTTTGGTGTTAGTTGTGATCGCTCCTCTTTCATTCATGATTTTATTTATTTGGGTCCTTTCTCTTTTCTTTTTGATAAGTCTGGCCAGGGGTTTATCAGTTTTATTAATTCTTTCAAAGAACCAGCTCCTAGTTTGGTTGATTTGTTCTATTGTTTTTTTGGTTTCTATTTCATTGATTTCTGCTCTGATCTTTATGATTTCTCTTCTCCTGCTGGGCTTAGGGTTTCTTTCTTGTTCTTTCTCCAGCTCCTTTAGGTGTAGGGTTAGGTTGTGTACCTGAGACCTTTCTTGTTTCTTGAGAAAAGCTTGTACCGCTATATATTTTCCTCTCAGGACTGCCTTTGTTGTGTCCCACAGATTTTGAACCATTGTATTTTCATTATCATTTGTTTCCATGATTTTTTTCAATTCTTCTTTAATTTTCCGGTTGACCCATTCATTCTTTAGAAGGATGCTGTTTAGTCTCCATGTATTTGTGTTCTTTCCAAACTTCCTCTTGTGGTTGAGTTCTAGCTTCAGAGCATTGTGGTCTGAAAATATGCAGGGAATGATCCCAATCTTTTGATACTGGTTGAGTCCTGATTTAGGACCGAGGATGTGATCTATTCTGGAGAATGTTCCATGTGCACTAGAGAAGAATGTGTATTCTGTTGCTTTGGGATGAAATGTTCTGAATATATCATTGATGTCCATCTCATCCAGTGTATCATTTAAGGCCTTTATTTCCCTGTTGATCTTTTGCTTGGATGATCTGTCCATTTCAGTAAGGCGAGTGTTAAAGTCCCCTACTATTATTGTATTATTGTTGATGTGTTTCTTTGATTTTGTTATTAATTGGTTTATATAGTTGGCTGCGCCCACGTTGGGGGCATAGATATTTAAAATTGTTAGATCTTCTTGTTGGACAGACCCTTTGAGTATGATATAGTGTCCTTCCTCATCTCTTATTATAGTCTTTGGCTTAAAATCTAATTGATCTGATATAAGGATTGCCACTCCTGCTTTTTTCTGATGTCCATTAGCATGGTAAATTCTTTTCCACCCCCTCACTTTAATTCTGGAGGTGTCTTCGGGTTTAAAATGAGTTTCTTGGAGGCAACATATAGATGGGTTTTGTTTTTTTATCCATTCTGATACCCTGTGTCTTTTGATTGGGGCATTTAGCCCATTAACATTCAGGGTAACTATTGAGAGATATGATTTTAGTGCCATTGTATTGCCTGTAAGGTGACTGTTACTGTATATTGTCTCTGTTCCTTACTGATCTACCACTTGTAGGCTCTCTCTTTGCTTAGAGGACCCCTTTCAGTATTTCCTGTAGAGCTGGTTTGGTGTTTGCAAATTCTTTCAGTTTTTGTTTTTCCTGGAAGCTTTTAATCTCTCCTTCTATTTTCAATGATAGCCTAGCTGGCTATAGTATTCTTGGCTGCATGTTTTTCTCGTTTAGTGCTCTGAAAATGTCATGCCAGCTCTTTCTGGCCTGCCAGGTCTCTGTGGATAAGTCAGCTGCCAATCTAATACTTTTACCATTGTATGTTACAGACTTCTTTTCCCGGGCTGCTTTCAGGATTTTCTCTTTGTCACTAAGGCTTGTAAATTTTACTATTAGGTGACGGGGTGTGGGCCTATTCTTATTGATTTTGAGGGGCGTTCTCTGAACCTCCTGAATTTTGATGTTCGTTCCCTTTGCCATATTGGGGAAATTCTCCCCAATAATTCTCTCCAGTATACCTTCTGCTCCCCTCTCTTTCTTCTTCTTCTGGAATCCCAATTATTCTAATGTTGTTTCGTCTTATGGTGTCACTTATCTCTTGAATTCTCCCCTTGTGGTCCAGTAGCTGTTTGTCCCTCTTTTGGTCAGCTTCTTTATTCTCTGTCATTTGGTCTTCTAGATCGCTAATTCTTTCTTCTGCCTCATTTATCCTAGCAGTGAGAGCCTCCATTTTTGATTGAACTTCATTAATAGCCTTTTTGATTTCAACTTGGTTAGATTTTAGTTCTTTTATTTCTCCAGAAAGTGCTTTTATATCTCTGGAGAGGGTTTCTCTAATATCTTCCATGCCTTTTTCAAGCCCGGCTATAACCTTGAGAATTGTCATTTTGAACTCTAGATCTGACATATTACCAATGTCTGTATTGATTAGGTCCCTAGCCTTCGGTACTGCCTCTTGTTCTTTTTTTTGTTGTGAATTTTTCCGCCTTGTCATTTTGTCCAGCTAAGAGTATATGAAGGAGCAAGTAAAATACTAAAAGGGTGGCAACAATCCCAGGAAAATATGCTTTAACCATATCAGAAGAGATCCCAAATCATGAGGGGGATTTCTCCCCCCTCACGATTGGGTGAGGGATCTCCTCTGATTGGGATCTCCTTTGATTGGGATCTCCCAATCTCTTCTGATTGGGATCTCCCAATCTCTTCTGATTGGGATCTCTTTTGATTTGGGGATAAAAAGAGGTTCAAAAAGAAAGAAAGAAAAAAAAGAAAAAAAGAATTAAAAAAAAAGAGATTGAATTAAAAATTCAATCAAGAACTTAAAAAAGAATTAAGAAAAAAAAAGATTGAAGAGATTAGGATCTCTTCTGATTTGGGGATAAAAAGAGGTTCAAAAAGAAAGAAAGAAAAAAAAGAAAAAAAAAGAATTAAAAAAAAGAAAATGAATAAAGAAAAGTATAAAAAAGAAAAAAATATATATATTAGATAATCTAGTTAAAAAACGTTAAAAAAGAAAAGGGTAAAAGTTATAAAAATTTTAGCAGAAGAAGAGAAAAAAAAATGAAAAAGAAAAAAATTAAATTAACTGCAAGACTAAAAAATCACAGGCAGAAAGCCATGAGTTCCGTGGTTTGTTTTCTCCTCCTCTGGAATTCTGCTGCTCTCTCCTTGGTATTGAAACTGCACTCCTTGGTAGGTGAACTTGGTCTTGCCTGGATTACTTGTTGATCTTCTGGGGGAGGGGCCTGGTGTAGTGATTCTCAAGTGTCTTTGCCCCAGGCGGAATTACACCGCCCTTACCAGGGGCCGGGCTGAGTGATCTGCTCGGCTTTGCTTTAAGGAGCTTTTGTTCCCTGAGCGCTTTCCGTAGAGTTCCGGAGGACGGGAATACAAATGTCGGCCTCCTGGTCTCCGGCCCAGAGGAGCCGAGAGCCCAGGGCCCCGCTCCCCTGTGCGCCCTCAGTGAACAGCTCCTAGTAACTCGCGTCTGCCTAACCTCCGGCCGCGCTCCAAGCTCACCGAGCTTGCGACCGGTTCAAGGCAACTCCGAGCTGCGAGCTTACTGTCGGCTCTGTCTCTGCAGCCGGCTTTCCCGTTCCAATATCCGCAAGCTCTGCGACACTCAGACACCCCCGATCCTTCTGTGACCCCGCGGGACCTGAGGCCACGCTGACCCTGTGTGGGCTTCGCCCCGGTTTAGCCTCCGGAGCGATGTCCCTCAGTGGAACAGACTTTTAAAAGTCCTGATTTTGTGCTCTGTTGCTCCGCCGCTTGCCGGGAGCCGGCCCCTCCCCCCGGGGTCTATCTTCCCGTCGCTTTGGATTCACTTCTCCGCCAGTCCTACCTTTCAGAAAGTGGTTGTTTTTCTGTTTCTAGAATTGCTGTTCTTCTTCTCTTCGATCTGCCAATGGATTTGCAGGTGTTTGCAATCTTTAGATAAGCTCTCTAGCTGATCTCCTGCTAGCTGAGGTAGTCTCAGCCTGCTACTTCCCCGCCATCTTGACTCCTCCTTCCAAATCTTCTTTATACATTCATCTATTGATGCACACTTGGGCTGCTTCCTTAGTTTGGCTATTATAAATAAATAATACTGCAGTAAACATAAGAGTGTATATATCTTTTTGAAATAGTGTTTTTGTACTTCTTGGGTAAATATCCAGTAGTGCCATGATTGGATTATAGGGTAGGTCTATTTTGAACTTTCTGAGGAACCTCCATACTAATTTCCACGGTGGCTGTACCAGTTTGCATTCCCACCAACAATGCACCAAGGTTCTTTTCTCTCCATATCTTTCCCACCACTTATTGTTTCTAGTGATACTAATTTTAGCCATTCTGACAGGTGTGAGGTGAGGTGATACTTCATTGTGGTTTTGATTTGTATTTCCCTGATGATGAGTGATGAACACATTTTCATGTGTCTGTTGGCCATCTGTATGTCATTTTTGGAGAAATTTCTGTTCCTATCTTCTGCCCATTTTTAAATTGGATTATTTGTTTTTTGGGTTTGAGTTTTATCGGTTCTTTATGTATTTTGGATACTAACCTTTTATTAGATATATCATTTGCAAATATCTTCACCCATTCCATAGGTTGCCTTTTAGTTTTATTGATTGTTTCCTTTGCTGTGCAGAAGAATATTTTTATTTTGTGGTAGTCCCAATAGTTTTTTTTTTTTTTTTTTTTTGTTTGCTTTTATTTCCCTTGCTTTGGAAGACCTACCTAGAAAAATGTTGCTATGGCTGATGACGGAGAGATGAGCGCCTGTGATTTTTATGGTTCCTGGTCTCACATTTAGGTCTTTAATCAACTTTGAGTTTATTTTTGTGTATGGCAAAAGAAACCGATTTAGTTTCATTCTTTTCCATGTAGCTGTCCAGTTTTCTGAATACAATTTGTTTAAAAAAAATTGTCTTATTCCCATTGGATATTCTTTCCTGCTTTGTCAAGACTAATTGACCATATAATTGTAGATTTATTTCTGGGGTTTCTATTCTATTATACTGGTCTCTGTGTCTATTTTTATGCCAGTACCAAACTGTTTTAACTACTACTTCTTTGTAATATAACTTTAAATCTGGAATTGTGATACCTCCAGCTTGTTTTCAAGTTTGCTTTAGCCATTTGAGGGCTTTTGTGGCTCCATACAAAATTCAGGATTGTTTGTTCTAGTTCTAGGAAAAACACTGTTGGCATTTTGATATGGATTGCATTAAGTGTATAGATTACTTTAGGTAGTATAGATATTTTAACATTATTTGTTCTTCCAACCTATAAACATGGGTTGAATATCTTTTCATTTCTTTGCATCATTGAATTTAATTAGTGTTCTATAGTTTTCAGAGTATAGGTCTTTTGCCACTTCCATGAAGTTTATTCCCAGATATTTTATTGTTTTTGATGTAATTCTAAATGGGACTGATTTCTTAATTTTAATTTCTGCTGCTTTATTATTAGCATATAATGACGTAACAGATTTCTGTACAGTAGTTTTCTATCCTATGACTTGACTTAATTCATTTACCAGTTCTAGTAGTTTTTTGGTGGAGTTTTTAGTTTTCTATATATAGTATTATGTCATCTGAAAATACAATTTTACTTCTTCCTTACCAATTTGGATGCCTTTTCTTTCTTTGTGTTGTCTAATTGCTTTGGCTAGGACTTTCAGTACTATGTTGAATACAAGTGGTGAGAAGAACATCCTTCCATTTATTCTAACATTAGAGGGAAAGCTCTCAGTTTTTCCCCACTGAGTATGATGTTAGCTCTAGGTTTTTCGTATACGGCCTTCGTTATGCTGAGGTATGTTCCCTGTAGAGCTACGTGGCAGAGGGTTTTTATCATAAATGGAGTTGTACTCTGTCAGTTGTTTTTCTTGCATCTATTGAAATGATCATATGGTTTTATCCTTGGTCTTAATGATGTGATATGTCATTCTGATAGTTTTGCAAATAATGAATCACTCTTGTCCAGGGAATAAATCCCACTTTATTGTGGTCTATGATTTCTTAATGTGTTGTTGGATTTAGTTTGCTAATATTTTGTTGAAGATTTTTGTACTTTATTCATGAGGAATATTTGCCTGTAGTTCTCTTTTTTGTTGTATCTTTATCAGGTTTTGCTGTCAGGGTGATAATGGCCTCATAAAATGAATTTGGAAGTTTTTCTTCCTCTTCTATTTTGTGGAATAATTTGAGAAGAATAAGCATTGAGTCATCTTTAAATGTTTGGTAGAATTTCCCCGTGAAGCTGTTTGGTCTCAGACTTTTGTTTTTTGCAATTTTTTGGATTACTTACTCAATTTTATTGTAGATTATACATTTGTAGAAATTTCTAGGAATGAATTTAAGTTGTTCAATTTGTTGGCATGAAGGTTTTAATAATATTCTGTCACAATTGTTTGCATTTCTGTGGTATTGGTTTTTATTTCTCCTCTTTCTTTTATAATTTTGTTTATTTGGGACCTCTTAATGAGTCTGATAGAGGGTTATCAATTTAGTTCATCTTTTCAATTAACTAACTCCTGGTTTCATTGATCTGTTACATTGTTTGGTTTGGTTTGGTTTCTATATCATTTATTTCTGTTCTCTTCTGTATTATTTCTTTTCTTTTGCTGGCTTTGGGTTTTGTTTAATTCTTCTTTATCTAGCTCCTTTAGGTGTAACTTTAGGTTGTTTATTTGAGATTTTTCTTGCTTCTTAAGGTAGGCCTTTATTGCCATAAACTTTTTCTTAGAACTACTTTTGCTGTATCCCAAAGATTTTGGACCATCATGTTTTCACTTTGATTTTTTTCCATGTAATTTTTTATTTCTTCCTTGATTTCTGATAGACCCATTCATTGTTTAGTAGCATGTTCTTTAACAGCAATGATTTGTGCTCCCTTCTGACTTTTTTCTTTTGGCTGATTTCTGGTTTTATAGTATTGTGGTCAGAAAGGATAATGGTATGACTTCAATGCTGAGACTTATTTTGTGGCCTTATATTGATCTGTTGTGGAAAATATTCCATGTGCAGTTGAAAAGGATATGTATTCTGCTATTTTAGAATTAAGTGTTCTAAATATATCTATTAAATCCATCTGGTCCACTGTGTCATTCAAAACCATTGTTTCCTTTTTGATTATCTTCTTGGATGATCTGTTGATGTAAGTGGGGTGTTAAAGCACCCTCTATTATTGGATTACTATCAACTATTTCCTTTATATTTGTTAATAGATGCTATATGTATTGGGGTGTTCCTATGCTGGATACATAAATATTTACAATTGTTATAGCCTATTGTTCTATTGTCTCCTTTATGATTATGTAGTGTCTCTGTCTCTTGTTAGTGTTTATTTTAAAATCTCTTTTGTCTGATGTAAATATTGCTATCCTGGCTTTCTTTTGATATCCATTGCAAGATAATGTTTCTCTATCCCCTCACTTCCAATCTCAGATGTCTTTAGGTCTGAAATTAGTCTCTTGGAGGCAGTGTATAGATGGGTATTTTTTTTTTTTTAATCTTTTCTGTAACTCTATGTCTTTTGATTGGAACATTTAGTCCATTTACATTCAAAGTAATTGTTTATAGAAATGTCCTTACTGCCATTTTGTTACTTGTTTTGTGGCTATTTCTATATATTTTCTCTGATCCTTTCTTATCCTCTTTTATGGTTTGTTGGCTTTCTGTAGTGATACACTTGGATTCCTTTCTCTTTATTGTTTACATATTTTTTCTGGTTTTTGATTTGTGGTTACCATTAGGTTTGTATATCCCATCTGCATATAGCGATTTGTATTAAGTTGATGGCTAAGTTTGAAACCATTTTTTACTCTTCACCCCTCATTTTAAGTATATAGTATCATATTTTACATTCTATTATTTTGTTAATCCCTTGACTGATTTTACAGAAATTTTTATTTTTACTGCTTTAAATTTATTTTTTTTAACTTTTCATATTGTCATTTATAGTCTTTCCTTTATACTCAGCGTCCCCTTTAATATTTTTTGTAGGGCTGGTTTAGTGGTCATGAATCCTTTACTTATTGTTTGCCTGGGAAATTCTTTAGCTCTCCTATTCTGAATGCGAGCCTTGTTGGATAGAGTATTCTTGGCTATAGATTTTTTCCCTTTTAGCAACTCAAATGTATCATGCCACTTTCTTCTGGCTTGAGAAGTTTCTGCTGAAAATTTTGCTAATAGCCTCAAAGGAGAAATCCTTTTCCCTTTGTAAGCAACTATTCTCTTTTGCTGCTTTAAAAATATTTTCTTTTTTAAAATATTTTATTTATTTATTTGACAGAGAGAGATCACAGGTAAGCAGAGAGGCTGGCAGAGAGAGAGAGAGAGAGAGAGAGGGAAGCAGGCTCCCTCCTGAGCAGAGAGCCCGATGTGGGACTCAATCCCAGGACCCTGAGATCATGACCTGAGCCAAAGGCAGCAGCTTAACCCACTGAGCCACCCAGGCGCCCTAAAAATATTTTCTTTATCACTACTTTTTGCCATTTTAATTACTATGTGTTTTGGTGTAGACCTCCCTGGGTTGAATTTTTGGGGGGATTTCTTTGTCTGCTTGATCTGGTATTTATTTCCTTCCCCAGATTAGGGAGATTTTTAGCCCTTATTTCTTCAAATAAATTTTCTGCCTCCTTTGTCTTCTTCTGAGAGCCCTATAATATGAATGTTATTACATTTGATGGAGTCACTGATTTCCCTAAGAATATATAGATATTTTAAGATTTTCTTTATTTGTTTTAGCAAGACAGAGAGCATGTGTGAGTTGGGGGAGGAGCAGGTGGGAGGTAGGGGAAGAAAATCTCAAACAGACTCCACGTGAGCATGAGCCTGATGCAGGGCTCGATCTCACTACCCTGAGGTCATGACCAGAGCTGAAACCAAGAGTCAGGCACTTAACTGACTAAGCAACCCAGGCGCCCAACACTATTCTTGATTTGCATAATTTTCTTTCCTCTCCTTTGCTCAGCTTGGTTATTTTCCATTACTCTCTTCCAGGTCATTAATTAGTTCTGCCTCATCCAGCTTGCTATTTATTCCATCAAGCACTGTTAATTTCATTTATTGTGTTCTTCTTGATCTCTGGTTCTTTTTTATATTTGTGTTAATGGTCTCACTGATGTCCTCCACTCTTTTTCAAGTTGCATATTGTTATGATCATTGCTTTCAATTCTCTCTAGTGCATATTACTTATACTTGTTTTGCTTAGGTTTCTTGCTGTGGTTTGGTCCTGTTCTTTCATTTAGGACATAGTTCTCTGTCACCTCATGTATGTTGGGAATAATCAGCTAATTCTCTTGCTCTTAATGATAATAGCCTTATGAAGAAATGTAGTGCCCTACAGTGCAGTGTCTCCTGCTCCCCAGGGTCTGGTACTTCAGGGTCTGGTACATACACAGGTTTCCTGTGTGTGTCTTGTATGTCCTACTGACTGTGTTAGTTTTGGCCTTTGTTTCCTTCAGTCCAGTTTTCGACAAAGGTTTTCCTTGAATATTTTGGGAAGTTTTTGTCCCTAGCCGGGGTGGGGTACATTTTAACAAGGTGTGCAATAGTCTACTTGCAAAATAAGACCTGCTTCCATTGCCAGAACTGAAGTCCTGCAAAATGAACTGTGTTGGGAGGTGCAGTGTTGGAAGGGTTTGCACCTATATTCTAGGGGAGGGGGCATAGAGTGAGGGGACTATGAGGAGTGTAACTGGGAAGGGTTGATCCACTGAAGTTTGTGGGGAGTGAGGCTTCGTGTGTGTAGTTAGGTAAGCAGTGTTGATGCAGTGCTGGTTACTGTAGGTGGTCATTGTTTATGCTGGCAGGTGGAGTAGGGAAATGGTACAAACAGTTCCTTTGTTCCTGGATGGGTCTCCCTGTGATCCTGTCTCTCCAGTCCATGCTCTGAGATGAGCAAATAACTCATCCATCTGCTTTGACTTTTTTTCAAACTTGTGGCTTTAGTCTGAATCCACGGTGGCTGTTTGTCTTACTGCCTACGGGTGGGGACTTAGTTACTAATTCTCTTTTGGCTTTCCCAGAGACAAACCTGCCTATTTTTAAAATTCTAGACTTTAAGTCCTGCTGGTTTCAAGGGCTCACAAAATTTGGCCCCTCTTGCTTTCAAGGGCAAATGTGTAGAGATTTTTACCGCCCCCTCCATTCATGGGCTCCCTGCTGGGAAAGCCTATTCTTCTCCTTTCTTCATACCACTGTCTCCCTCCCCGCCACAGATGGCCATGGTCCCTTTCACTCCCAGACCACGTCTTTATCCTTTCTACTTTCTTCCATGTGGCCTCTTCTCTACCTTTAGTTGTAGAGTTTGTTTAGCCATTCTTCAGATACTTTTCTGGGTTATTTATGCTGATGTGTTTTCTAGTTGTAAGAATGGGACAAGGTGAGTTTAGGTTTCTCCTACTTGGCCATCTTCCCAGCTGACCCTTGATCTATTGCCTTCAGATCTTTCTATAAGGGATCTTGTTTTGATTATCAAAATCACAGATGACAGATTTGGAAAAAGTGTTAGATAACTTCAAGCTCATGGGAAAACATTTTCCTATGCAATAATTGTTCAGAAGTTAGAAACATTTTTTTCCCCAAAGTTAACTCTATGCCAAAGCAAAAACATAAATAGCAAACACAGAACTGGTAAGCAAAGTACCAATTTGAAAATGAAATGTGAAATTGAGACTTTTCAAAGTATTCCCCTTTGTTATCAAGAAAACCCTCTGTATATCAAATTAACTTCTGAAAGAATTTCCCTTTCACTTTGTTGCTGATAACAAGATTGTGCTTTCAAGGACACTGGCCCTCCTGTAGCTTTATTTCATAGATGTTTATTCTTACTACATTTATTTTTTTATGTGGATGTTTCATTCCCTGGGGTCTAAAATCTAATGATCTAATACATTTCTACTACCTCTCTTCTTCTTCATGTTCTCCCAGCCCTTCTCACCTAGTTTGAATTTACTATCACTAAAACCATTCTGTTATACACACACTCAACTTCTTTGCTTCCCTCTTCCCTCACTTTATTTACATACATGACAAAACACTAAGGCTGGAAAATACAACTGCCTACTGCATATATTTGCATTCATGACATTGGCTATGGCTGGAGAAAGATCTAGAACCATGCTGATTGTTCTCATCTAAATTATTAACTACTAACTTCAAATGAACCCTTGATACTTTCAGCATAATGCAGTTCCTTAGTTCAGTCATTATCTCACTGTCTTGTGAAACAGTTTCAAACATCTATTCTCTCGCAAATATACACATATTTTTAGCCAATCATTTTACTTCTCAATTCACTGAGAAAATTAAAACTGATGAGAAATCCTATAAGCTTATCCCTCAAATCCTCCATGTGCATCTCTCTACTTTTCTTCCTATAGATGAGCTCCCTTTACCCCTGTCAGAGGACTTTTCATTCATTTGTAGACTATACTCATCCTTTCCTGCCTCTTCAAGAACACCACTGTAAGTCAGTCTTCTCCTGCTCTCCAACCTCCATTATCATATGACCCTTTTCTATTTTCCCATTTCCACAAAATAGCATGCTATTAAAAGAAAAATGAAAAAACTTTCTTACCTATTACTCCCCGTTACTATCCCACTCTTCTCTTCCTCCTTGTAATTTCTCAAAATAGTTGTTTACACTTCCTGACTCCCTTTCCTCCTCTCCTGTTCCCTCAGCAATCCTTACTCAACTCTACTGGAAAATTGCTACCGACTTTGGTTATCAATGCCCTAATATTGCAAATCCAGTAGTGGAGTTTTGATTCTCATATTATTTATCTACAATCCACATAAGACGCAGCTAAAAATTCCCTCCTCCTTAAAATAGTCTTTTCACTTGACTTTTTAACATAATATTCTTTCCTCCTGTTTTTTGTTTGTTTGTTTGTTTTCTTTATTTTCTGTGCTTTTTAAATCTCTTTAATGGAGATTCATCTTCATCATCCTGACCTCTTAATGTTGGAGTTTCTCTATTCCTCTAATCTTTTCTCTTTTCTATCTGTGTTGTTTTGGGGGTCTTATTTGGTTCTGTATGTTAAATACCAACTATACATTGATGACTGACAACTTTGTATTTCTAGTGTAGCTCTCACTAGTCTCCAAACAAATCTGCTGCAGTGTCTGAAAGGCATCTAAACATAATGGGTAGTAATAAGCCAGAAACCCTGGTTTTCTATTCTCCCACAAATCAGTTACTGGTAATTTTGTACTTCTAATAGCTGAAGTCAAAGTATCATGGAGTTATCCAGGGGTTCTGTTTGTTGCTTAAAAATTTTTTTCTTTCTGTTTGGTCTCCTATGTCACATCAGAAAATTCTGTTGGCTGTATCTTTAAAATAGATCTAGAATCTTGCCATTTTTTACCACCTCACATTATGATCACCCTGGATGTATCCACACTCACCTTGCCATGCATTTTTGCAGTAGCCTCCTAACTGGTCTTACTGCTTCCGTCTCTTCTATTTCTGTCTCCTTATGTCTGTTCTAAACAAAGCATTCTCAGTAGATCGAATGTAAGAATTCAAAGTTAGAATGAAAATCAGCATCTTTAAAATAGCCTAAAAGCCTTCTATGATTTGTCTCCTGGGCTTTTATAGCCTCTCTGACTTCCTCTCCCTCGACTTCCTACCCCTTCCACTTTTCTTCAGCCATTTAGATATTCAAATATTAGACAGACTTCTGCCACAGCAATTTTGCTTTTGTTTATACCCTCTCCCTGTGATGCTGTTCTTATAGAATGAGGAATCTATCCATATGGTAAGCCTCCTCAGGTTCTTTGTGTTTTTGCTTAAATGCCATATTCTCAAGAGTTCTCCTCTTGACCCTCCTATTTAAATTTTACCCCCCCCAAAACACCATCCCAACTGGGCCTCTAGTGTTCCACCCCCCCCGACTCCCCTACCCCTGCTTTACTTTCTCAATAGCACTGCCTACCTTCTAACTTACTGTATAGATTTATCAACTTGAGTATTATCTTTTTTACAGGAGTTCCATAAAGGTAGGGATTTCTATTTTATTTACTAATGTATTCTCAGTACCTCAAAAAGTGCCGTTTATATAGTGAGCATTCAATACATATTTTAGTAGCTTAGTAAATGAATATTTGAATTGAACTGTTCTTAATTTAAAACTGCCTTAATTTAGAATAAAGCCTATACTGAGCTTTTATTTTGAATTTGTGTCTTCTGGCACTGTCCATGAACCATTAGAGAACAACATTGCTTTTACCTAATTGCCTAATTGCTTGTGGTCTCTGAGGCTTTGGATAATGACATGTTTTTAGAGAACTAAAACTTTAGATTAAGAGTCACTCTCTTTAGTATAGATACTGATTTAGCAGAACTTTCTTTCTTTTGTCAGCCTGACATTTGAAATAGAATTTGAACTCCATGGCAAAACATGATCACGCTGTTCATAGACAAACACATATACTCATACATACTCAATAATGTTCTTTTAATTCACTTTTATCTATGTTTTGGAGGTCCATACGCATCATTTAGTACCACTCCTTTTATACTTGGAGACTTGAAACAGGTTGCTACGATATCTAATGGCCGTTTATTTTTTCTTTCTTGTATTTCTCTTCTCACCAAGCTTCAAATTTCTGAAATGTATTTAAAGCACAGTTTCTAATATAGACCATTACCACTGTTGTAAGGTCTTGAGGTTGGGCCAACTATTTTTATTGTTTATACAAAAATATATTTGTCAGAAGTATTGAGACCTTTTCCCTTAGATTAGAAAATATGCAAATCAAAAACAACAAAAAAGAGGAATAGAAGGAAAATTAAGATACTGCTGGATCACCTGAACACAGCCTCCTGAGCCAGAAAATAGATGCTGTGTACACAAGAAATCTGATCCACACTGAATTAGTTACTATTGCTATAAAGGAAAGGACTTTTAGAAGAGTTCCATTTTGAGGGAGGGAAGCTAGTTATTTTTGATGCCATTGAGAGTTCACTGGTAGGGAGAAAGCAGTGTTTGAAAGATATTCACTGGATTTGTTGAGATGTCTAAAATCCTGACTGTCACCTTGCCTAATTACTTCTGAGTCCTTGAACATGATCCTGAGCTATTCTGCACTGGTATATTCAGTCAAGCCTCATCTAGAGTATTTCTAACTTTTATAATGTGCATTTATGAAATCATTTAAATCTTCAATGTCTTGAAACTATTGTTGACTATTCTTTTTAAACTATTCTTTAAAAGCCCATTGTTCATACAAAGTAGCTACTATGTTTGGTTTATGATTAAGTAATTGCGTGTGCATTTTTTCAAGTTTTGGAATCAAGGTTCATTCTGGTTCAAAGTTGGGTCTTAAACCACACTGAAGATTCAATATAATTAATTATTGACAGAGATTTTCAATGCTTCAAACCAAGAGAGATGTAGTAGTTTGATAAGAAAAGCTGCATGTTAGCTACTGGCGGAACCGAAGGTACAGAGAGTATTTTAAAATTTCTATTATGATATTTTCAGCCCCCAAATCTGCAAATCCCTGGCCTTGATGAAACTGTAATGGTGAAATAGGGCAATGGTTTTCAATTATTACAGCTACATTATCTGCAGGACTGCCAATCTGATTGTGACTTATTCTGTCCTTAAAACAAACAAAAAATAAAAATCAGAAAAACTACCCTTTATTCACATAAGAGATGCATTGCAAAGATAAATTAAACTATTTCTATTCATAATATTACTGAGTTTTGGGGTAAACCTGCTATATAAATGCAAAGAGCTTTTGTTACTTTTACAGAGACTGAAAATAGTATACAGAGGGATGAGGGTTGGGGACAAATAAAATGTTTGTGTTAGTTTTATTTCTGAAGAAAAACACTTTGGAAATATGTAAGGTTAATCACACTTGCTTTTTTCCTCCTCATAATCCAGAACACATTTATCTTTGTTCGTCCACAAAGCAAAATAGTTATTTCTCATACTTGCTCAGGATCTTGATCTCAAGCTCATGAAAATGCTTCAGCTCTCTGCACCAACAGAAGGAGCCATTTGACAAATTGAACATTTGAGTTATCACAGTCTTATGTGATCTCCCCACAATGCTGCACACCTCTTATCTGATTCCGATAGCTCAGGGACAACTTAACACATTGCATTTATCTTTATTGTGATTTAATTTTGAGCAGTCAGGATCCTGAGTGGAAGGAGAAAGTGCTTGAATTTCAAAATCAGGTTGTCCTGCTTGCAAACTGCTTCTTCTGTTAAATGCTTGGAAAAACACCTGCCATGATGTTTTGAACCCAATCCATTAAAGTCTTGTTTTAGTTCTCCTGACCTCAGCTGCTCTTGTTGTATTCTTTGTCCTGATTCTTCTCTCATGGGACGCCAGCCATTAGAACAAAGAACCCCTCATGGTATCAGAGTTCCCTAAACCAAGAGCAACAAATGGCTGTGGAAATAATCCCACTTGATTTCTAATAGTCCATTGTGCTCCCCACTACAGGCTCTCACCTCAGCTTCTATTGCTCCCACACGTGAGATGAAGAAGATGAAACATTTTTGTGCCTAGCTATTGACAGGCTGGAAGATGGCCTTCATATGACATAAAACCAACCATAGAAGAAGAATAAAGGATCCATTTATTGGAGGTAAATATATGCTCTAGTGATAAGTGGTAGAAAGTACAGCAGGCTGCAACTCAAGAGAGATGGATTCTGATAGTGATACCGTCACAGGAACTGGGTAACCCTCCATAAGCCCCCTTTTTAATCCTCTAGAAATCCTGGGTATAATATGGAGGTGGATGAGATAATTTCTCTGGCAGTAGTATTTGATACCTTACAGATAAAATAAATGCATGTTTGTGTAAATAATTATAAACCATATGAAACTTTAATAGTCAAAATAAACCTTTTTACTTCAAAACACCCAGAGATAAATGAATTCATGGTTTATACAGATTTACACTTTAAAGTCATAAATTTAAAGGTGGTAAATGTGTGTAACCCAATTTAACCTTAATAATGTCTTTAAATTGCTCATTTTCAGAAGTATAGTGCACATAAATTTATGTAAGTATAAGGCCACTGGATCATATTTAAGATTCCTATGGTTAAAAAGGGAAGTAATTTAAAATATTAGAGTCACATTCAGCTTACAAAATACTCAAGTATACAGGAACCAAGAAGTTCAGAATTACTGTCTCCCATTCCATGATCACTCAGAAGCATATGGACTCAATTTGATACTTTGTGAAGTACAAGAATGGTGATTCATATAGTTCAACTTAGTAGTTAAGTTGTTCAGTCTATTTTATGATTGTGTGTAGTTGAATAAACATAAACTAAGTGGGGAAATGATGCAAATTCCTCTGCAATGGTTTTTAACAGTTTGATGGCTGCTTCCAGCTTTTAAAATGGCATTTAATGCATTTTCTTACTATGAAATTATTGTATGATAGGAAAAAAATTTCCATCTTCAGGGTGTCTTTAGAATACTCATGCAAGATATTGGGCTTTTCTAAAGCAAATGATTTTTGGAAATAGTTTTATTCTGATTATTGTATTAGAGAATTTTGTTGAGAAAGAGAGAGCTGATCTTTCACATGGTACACACTGATGAGATGGGATTAAATGTTCTTATGTGCTTCACTGTCAGTCTTAAGATTCTGATTTTAGCATTTTGGAAAAGATGCCAGCGTAAGATTTTTCATGCCTCTAAGTAACTGAGAGACACACAAGTGCACACTTTGATAGAAAAAGCCTAGCAACTAAATTTCAGGTATAGATCTGTTAGTATCTCCTTGTACGACATTGACCAAATCACTTTAACTCTCTGATCTTTATTTTCCCATTTGTAAACTAAGGGAGTAGTATTTGGTGATCATACATTTTCTTTAGTTCTAAAGTTCTTGGGATACATGAGTCTTTGACGTAGACATGAATTTCTCATCAGTAATAACTGTGTGGTTAAATTCTCTTAGGAAAAACTTGTCTATTTTCTTTTGCCTCCATCATTTGTTGTTCTGCCAAGATAGAGGGAGATCAATACTAAGCCCTTCAGAATGAACTAATTTTAGTCCTCAGAAAGAACCCTTAAATTTAAATGAAAATATATTTTCCAATTTATTTTATTCTTCATGTTCATGTATTGATGTTAAAAACCACTGCTTGTCCCTAAACCAAATAGTGTGGTCATCTAAAACCGTGAAATGCAGTTGGTAGAGTTTCTGCCATTTTCTTAAAAGAAGATTTTGAACAGACTGACTCACTTAGAGATTATAGAGGTAAATAGTGAGTAATGTTTGCGAATAAGTTTCTTTAGAGAGAGCTGTGTTGCTTTGTAAGTATGCCCCTGCCAAATTTTCAATTCTACACAATTCTAGGGGGTGCTAACTTTAGCTTAGCCTTGCTATATTATGGTCTTTGTGTTTCTCTTTTGTCTAAGTTGACTAAGGGTCAACATAGTATGATTATAGTTATTGCTTGATAAGATGAGGCTGAATTTTGGAAAGGAAATATAACCATATATGCTTATTTTTTCTGATATAGCACTTCATTTGAAAATACGCATTTTAGTTAATTAATACAAACAAACCCCACCGGTGTATTAATGATGTATCTTGTTTTTCAAGAATACATTCATTTGAAGAAAGGAAACCATGATCACGTTTCATGGTGGTGGGATTTAATAAAAATCTAGCTTCCTAAATTCATTATTATGCTTATTTATTTTCATTCTCTGATTTCCCTCAGTTGCTCATATTTCATCCAATGCAGGGAAGCTTTCAATAACAAGTAGGCTCCTAAAGTGAATTTTTCATGTTCTTCTATATTTAGAGGTATATTCTAATTGTAATAAGCATGTAAATTAGCCACTAAGAATAATACTGGATATAATAGCAAGTAGTTCCAGTTCTATCAAAGTATAGGAGGAAAGACCCAGTAGAAAGTACTACACGTATATAATTCCTTTAGAACTGAATGTGCTTGCTCATTTCCAGATACGAAGTTCAGGTCAAAAGTCATTAGCATTAGTTAGGTGGACTCATAAACTTTAAAATATAAATTATGCTCTCAAGTAAGGCCAAAAGATTTAATATTACCTTGATATTTCCTTTAGTATGTCCTGTAAAAAGTAAGATATCTTAGGATCAGATCTGACATTAAATCAGCATAGCAGAATTACCTGGCAATGTCTCTGACTTTGTATTAAGGATCATAGGAAACAAGAGACAGAGTGAAAGAAAATGATGAACCTGCTAATAATGATGTGTGATATGCCTGTGGATTCATTTTTGGAAATACATGCATGCATACAGGCACACACACACTTGAGGTACCTATTTCCCAAAGGAAAACAACTGGGAAGCAGCCTCTAGTATAATCAGGGTGTTTAGGTCAATTAAAAAAATTTTTTTTAATTTTTTATTATTATTTTCTTTTAGTTGCAAGCAAGAAACAGCTAACCAAAACTATCTTAGGGAAAAAGGAGAGTAGAATGTGTTTTCTCATATAACTGGCAAGCTTAATGATATATTTACCTTCTGAGGCTCAGCTATCTATAAGAACTCAAAAAATACCCTTTCTTAGCTCTAACTCCCTCGAACATTGACTTTATTCTGCAGACATGCTTTCTTCATGCTCTAACCCCCAAATTCATATCTGTCCCTCTTATGAAATCCATGGGAAAATTTTTGGTTATATCTAAAACATCCTGTGAAAAATATATTGGTTTGATTTTTGCATTGAGGCTCTTATTTTTTGATAGAAGACAGGCCCCCGAGATATGGAAAGAGGTGAAATTCTCCAAAGAAATCAAGAGAGAATGGAGAGCTGTTATAGGCAAACCAAGACCTATAGTAAGTAATCTTGGCTATTACATTGACCTCAGATTGCCGCATATTGGTGTTAACCAAACTCTGTTATGCGGATCATCATTGATCCATGAAATATCAGTGTCCTGTGGGGAAAAATAGTTTCTATAATCAAATAATTTTGTAAAATGTTTGATTAATAGGATATTTAAATTGCCTTTCCCCCCTACTTTATTATTTTCTAAGTTGCAAAGATTTTGATAGATATCAGATCCTGAGAGAAGAGGGAGAATGCAGAATTTACATAGGACGTATCCGAGAACAAGTTCAATGACCTTTAAACCCTCTGACACAGAGGGTTTAGTGAAAAGGAGGGATGATTTGTGAAGACATAACTTTGGCAATTGCTGTTCTTATGTTGAGGGTTTCCACCCATCAAAACTTCCATGCTGCCCAATTCTTGGGGGTGCTATAAGTTCTGTGAGTGATGCCCTCATTCCCAACCCTCAGTCATTCATGTAGATTACATACCATATCACTTCCTTTTGTGATGCAGTATAGTGTCTCTGCCAGCCCTACACTCACCAGTGGAGAGTGGCGGGTGCACTGCCTTCTTATCTGCAAGTCCGGTGAGGACATTTATTGAACTCTCAGAGACTTTGAAATGTGCTGCCTGAAATCTGGTGACTGTGTGTGAGAAAATCAAAGTGGCCTGTGACAGCATAGAGCAGACTGCACTGGGAATTGACTTGTCCACTTTGTTTATCAGGACAAGGGATGTGTGTTTTCTACAGATAGATATAATCATGTAGGATAGACAGGGTGGCATAGTCTTGTGTCCTGACTAGTAGAGCCATGCAGTTAGGCAGAGGGACCCAGTCATAAGGAGGATGGGTGTGATATGTGGAAACTGTAGAAGTCAAATGACCAGTTGGAATTTAGAGGGTCTAAATTAACTTTTAGCAAGATTCCCATCAATGAAATAAATGCCTGTGAGACCAAGAGCTATAACCTTCTGCCAGTCTCAAAGAATGTAAACCTTTTTTTTATCAAGTCCTTTCCTATGTTCCTACCACTCTTTCATTCATCCCCTGAATCCCCAGAAAGTTCAGAACCTGGGGGAGAGCAAAGGCAGGAGAGCCATAAGTTGAAGAAAATAACTTTCAGACTAAAGCAGGCTTAGGTTGGGGTTGGGAGGAAGATACGTGCTAAATAAAACCCACAGCTTTGATTCCTATCTTGGAAAAGACAACCTGATTATGTACCGAAACTCTTTTTTTGACTCAAAGTAACTTTATGAGTATCTGTTACGTAGCAGTTAATAGACAAGACTCATGCACCTGCTGAAGTTTTCCTTTAGGATTCAGATAAAATTTGTTTTAGTGAATAACTTTTAAGTGTACAAATAATACTATATTTACACTCTGATTATATCATAAATACTATATGTCTAACATATCAGATATAAAAGTTTTTAGTTTTATATCTGTTTTTGTGTTTTTGTGTAGTTTTTGTGTTTTTATTTGTGGCATTTTCCAGAACTATTCACATGCTATTCAATTTGAGAATTCCCAAGAAGTTAGAGTAGATGGTGTTTCCCAGATTATTTAACCTGGAGCCATTTGTTCACTATATATCCACTCACATCTCAGAGAATATAATATTGCATAGCACAGGGCTTGGGAAGCTCTGTAGCATGCTAAAATATAAAGAATGAATGGTAAGCAATGCAGATCTGAGATTATAGAATAAAATGGTGAATAACCTCTTTTAGTATTCTCTGAAACTCAGTAGGGTAGGATAAGAATACACTAAAGGAAAATTATGGCCTATTCAAAAGAAACATCTGTTATATCAGAAGGCAGAAAAACTGTGGAAGAAGTCAAAACAATATATACACTCTCAGAAATCCATGAAAATTTAAGCAAGCATAGAGGATGGCAGAAGTGATACCTCTTTGAAAGATAAGACTACAGTCTAATCTGCTATATGGAGTAAATAAAAACTTTTTTGTGTGCAGAGCACACATTGGCTAGGATGCAAATTATAATAGTGATTTGAGGCTTTAACCATCTGGACATTCACTGAAAGTCTTATATATATATATGCATTCCTAACTTTTAAAATTTTTACCTTTCAGAGGAGATAAGGGGGGAACTGATCAGACATTTAGAATGGAATTAATTCTTTTTTTTAAAGATTTTATTTATTTGACACAGAGAGAGAGACAGTGAGAGAGGGAACACAAGCAAGGGAAGTAGGAGAGGGAGAAACAGGCATCCTGCTGAGCAGGGAACCTGATACAGGGCTCAATCCCAGGGCCCTGGGATCATGATCTGAGCTGAAGGCAGATGCTTAACAACTGAGCCATCCAAGTGCCCCTAGAATGGAATTAACTATTTTGGGCAGGGAAGAATCGATTGCTAAAGTAATGGGAACTTTGGGGAAAAGAAATTATATCATCTTAGAGTCTACATGGTACTGGAAGTGCTGAATGCAGTCAGATGCACAGGATAGATTTTAAGAAAATAGTTTTAAAAATATTGAAATATATCTGAGGCATGAATCTATAGCATGAAATTTTGGAATGGACAATGACTCAAAATTGAGGAAATTAAAAAAAAAATTCTAGGGGCGCCTGGGTGGCTCAGTGGGTTAAAGCCTCTGCCTTCGGGATCGAGCCCCGCATCAGGCTGTCTGCCCCGCGGAGAGCCTGCTTCCTCCTCTCTCTCTTTCTGCCTGCCTCTCTACCTACTTGTGATCTCTGTCAAGTAAATAAAATAAAATCTTTAAAAAAAAATAAATAAACCTCTTAAAAAAAAAAAATTCTAACTTATCCCTGTAAGAAAATGGGAGGTACCAATAGAAAGTTGGTATCTAAAGAAGCTCTGTAATGGCCTTGGATTTAAAGGAATTATAAACACAATGCAAACAAGAAATGTTACTGTCTAGATATATGTGATATTTGTATACTAGGAAAAGTTGACCCAAAAGGCAAAGTACAAAATAAGCTAAAGTAATTATAAAAAGCAAACACAGCAAAAGATACTTTGTAAAGTTCTGATAAAGACACGAAAATTAAATGTTACACATGGTCCAGAATTTTGTCTTGCTGTAAAGAACACTCAAAGTACAATTTGCAAAATCTGAATATATCCTGTGGATTGATAGTAGTATTATAAAAGTGTGATTTAAAAAAAAATAATTGTACTGGAGCTATTGCAAAGAATGTCCTTGTTATAATCTGTAAAGCCATGACATATGGAATAGAAAATGTACTCCAATTTTACTATACCCTTGATACTGTAGTGGAAAAGCACTGGACTCCTGGGGAATGTGGCAGAGTAGGAAGAACCTAAACAAATCAATGTAAATAACCTAAGAAATGACTTAAAGACTGATAGGAAAGCTTCTCCACAGGTAATTATAGAGAGGAGGCCAAATGAAAGAGTAGGGGGGGTAAAGAAACTGACAAGAACCAAACTACCCCAGCAGACTCTTTGCAGAGTGGAGGGCCCCTGCAGGCAAGAATAAGGGAGAGGAGCAGACCCAACCCCAGATATGCCAGACACGGAGAACTACATTGGGACGATGAATCCCCAGAATATTTGGCTTGGAAAACCAGAGGGGCTTAATTTTACAAGTTTATATAGTCAGTGGCACTCAACACCAGGAACCTTAAAAATCAGTGGGCTTGGCTCTGGGAGGTGTGGAGGGTGAGAGGAAACGGAGTCCCTGACCTTAAGAGATTGCCTAACAACCCCACAGGGATACAGCACAGAAGCAGCAGTTTGAAAAACACCTAAGGTATACAGGAAGATCTATTTACTAATCTCAGAATTTGTGCAGGAGAGGCAGGGGTCGTTAGATTTCCCCAAGAAAAAAAGAGCTGGCAGGCACTATTTCCCTCCCCCACACTATAGACTAGATACAGACACCTGTGGGAACTAGCACACTCTCCCCTTAGCTGGCTATAACAGTGCACCCCACCATGCACACTTCCATGGACTGCTCCTTCCAACCTGCCCTAGGCTACCCACAGCAGACACTTGCATACCTTGTTAATATGGTAAACCCTGTCCCCGTGTTCTCCTGCCACTCCACTACCTTCAACCTGCTCCCTGCAGGAGTCCATGGAAACCAGAGCCACAGGCCTAGCTCTATGCAAATAAGCCTCACAGTAATCCACAGCATTCCGGAGTGGCTTATGCCCTGGGGATGGGGAAGATAACCACACACAGCAGCTTCACCTCTGTAGACTCAGCAGTAACCAGGGCAGGGATGTGGGTAGACATCTGGTCTCACTGCAGGACCCACCTGCCAATGAAAGCCTCAAAGGGACAACACAGGGAGATTCCCCCTGTAGTTTGGTGTGACTGTAGCTCTGGCAAATGCCTGGTTTGACCCAACTCAAGCCCAAGGCAGCTCTACACTGCATCATTCCCTGCCCATAACAGGTAATGAGAGCCATTGCAGATGAATAGACTGTAGGCAAACACACCTCAGCCACAACAAAAGGTTTAACATGACACACACAGGAGATAGCCTTGAAGAGCCAAGTTTTGGTGAACAGGGGACATTGCACTGCAGCACTACAGGACCACTACTTGGAAGAGCAGGAGACACAGCTCACCTTCCTAACACAGAGAAACAGACACGAAGAGTTGGACAAAATGAGGAGACAGAGGAATATGACCCAAGTGAAAGACTTTTATCTAAAAGTCACAGCAAGATGGCTAAACTAAACAGAGTTAAGCAATTTACCTGATAGAGAATTTAAAGTAATGGTCATAGATACTCACTGGACTGGAGAAAAGAGGAGAGGACTTAAGTGAGACCTTCAATAAATAGGAAATATATATTAAAAAAATCAGAGATGAAGAACTCAATAGCTGAAATTAAAAAATATGCTATGTGGAATAAATAGACTCGAGGAAGTAGAATAATGAATTAGTAACCTGGAGGAAGGAGTAGTGGAAAGCAATCAAGTTGGACAGGAGAAAGAAGACAGAATTAAAAAGTAGAATAGTTTTTTTTAAAAAAGTGGACAGATTAAGGGAACTCAGCAACACCATTAAGTGTAGAAAAACTAACATTATGTGAGTCTGAAAAGGAGTAGAGGCAGTAAAGGGGGCAGAAATTTTATTTGAAAAAAATGGTAGCTGAAAATTTTCTGAATCTGAGGAAAGAAACAGAAATCCAGATCCAGGAAGCACAGAGATCCCCAACAAAATCAATCCAAGGAGGTCCACACCAAGAAATATAAGAATTAAAATGGCAAAAAATAGTGATAAAAAGAAAATTTTAAAAGCAGCCAAGAGAAAATAGTTATATATAGGGAAGCTCCATAAAGTTGTCAGCTGATTTTACAGCAGAAACCTTGCAAGCCAGAAGGGAGTACATTATATATTTAAAGTACTGAATGACCCAAACTTATAGCCAAAAATACTCTATTGAGTAAGGCTATCATTCAGAATAGAAGGAGAGCTTCTCACACAAAAGTTAAAGGAATTTATGACCACTAAACCAGTTACAAGAAATGTTAAAGGGGATATAATCAATAAGGGAACAATTCAACAGGAATATTTAACAACTGTAAATACTTATGTACCCATTATGGGAGCACTCAAATACAAATAGCATCTGTTAATAAACATAAAGAAAATAATTGATAGTAATAAAATAAGAGTAGGGACTTTAAAAATCCACTTATAGCAAGGGATAGATCGATCATCTAAACAGTAAATCAACAAGGAAACTGTGGCTTTGAGTGATACATTGGACTAGATGCATCTAATAGACAGATTCAGAAAATTCCATCCTAAAACAGCAGAATATACATTCTTTTCAAGTGCATGTAGAATATTCCCTAGAATACATCACATATTAGGTCACAAAATGAGTCTCAACAAATTCAAAAATAGTGAAGTTCTATCATGCATCTTTTCTAACCACAACATTATGAAAGTAGAAATCAACCACAAGAAAAAATCTGGAAACAACACAAACAGATGAAGGTTAGTAACAGCTAAACAATGAATGGATCAACCAAGAAATCAAAGAGGAAATCAAGAAATACACTGAGACAAATGAAAATGAAAATGGAAATACAACAGTCTAAAATATTTGGGATGCAGCAAAAGTAGTTCTGAGAGGGAAGTTTATAGCCATGCAGATCTACCTTATGAAGCAAGAAAAATCTCAAATAAACAACCTAATCTTAAACCTACAAAAGAGAGCCTACAAAAAGAACAAATAATTCCAAAACCAGCAGAAGGAAGGAAATAATAAAGAGTAGAGCAGAAATAAATAGAAACTAAGAAAACAACTGAACAGATCAATGAAAATAGGAGCAGGTTCTATGAAAAGCTCAACAAAATTGATAAGCCTTTAGCAAAACTAATTAAGGAAAGAACTCAACGCCTGGGTGGCGCAGTTGGTTGAACGACTGCCTGCGGCTCAGGGCGTGATCCTGGAGTCCCGGGATCGAGTCCCACATCAGGCTCCCAGCTCCATGGGGAGTCTGCTTTGCTCTCTGACCGTCTCCTCGCTCATGCTCTCTCTCACTGTCTCTCTCTCTCAAATAAATAAAATAAAAATCTTTTAAAAAAAAATATTACAGGATAAATAACAACTGACACCACAGAAATAAAAAGAATTATAGGAAAATATTATGAAAAATATATGCCAACAAATTGGACAGGCTAGAATAAATAAATTCCTACAAACATAAAACCTCCCAAAACTGAATCAGGAAGAAATAGAAAATTAAAACAGACCAATTACCGGCAATGAAGTTGAAACAGTAACTAGAAACTCCCAGCAAACGAAAGTCCAGGACCAGTCAACCTCACAGGGGAATTCTACCAAACATTTGAAGAGGAGATATTTTTCTCAAAATATGCCAAAAAATGGAAGAGGAAGGAAAGCTTCCAAATTCATACTATGAGCACAGGTTTCCCCTGATACCAAAACCAGAAAAAGCCACAGAAAGAGATAGAGAGAGACAGAGAATGAACTATAGGCCATTATCTCTGATATACACAGATGAAAAAATTCTCAACAAAATAGTAGCAAATGAAATCCAACAATATATTTAAAACAATCATACTATGGACTCTGAAAAACAGTCTGAGGGGTTTGAAGTGGCGGGGGGGTGGGAGGTTGGGGTACCAGGTGGTGGGTATTATAGAGGGCACAGCTTGCATGGAGCACTGGGTGTGGTGAAAAAATAATGAATACTGTTTTTCTGAAAATAAATAAATTGGGAAAAAAAAAAAAAAAAAAAAAAAAAAAAAAAAAACAAACAATCATACACTACTATCAAGTGAAATTTATTTCCAGGATGATTCAGTATTCACAAATCAATCAATGTGATATACCACATCAATGAGAAAAGGATAAAAACCATATGAACACTTCAAAAGATGCAGAAAAAGTATGTGACAATGTGTAACATCCATTCATGATAAAAATTCTGAACAAAGTAGGCTTAGAGGAAAATACCTTAACATAAAATCTGTATATGAAAAACCCACTGCTAACATCACACTCAGTGGGGAAAAACAGAATTCTTCCTGTAAGATCAGGAATAATGTTGTCCACTCTCACCACTTTTATTCAATATAGTACTGTAAGTCCTAGCTACAGCAAATAAGAAAAAGAAATAAAAGGTAGCCAGATTGGTAAGAAAGAGGTAAAACCTTCACTATTTACAGATGACATACTATATGTAGAAAACCCTAAAGACTCCACAACAAAACAAAACAAAACCTATTAAAACTGATAAGTGAATTCAATAAAGTCAGAGGATACAAAATCAATTACAGAAATTGGTTGCATTTTTATACACTAATAATGAAGTAGCAGAAAGAGAAATTAAGAAATCAGTTCCATTTACAATTGTACCATAAACAACAAGATACATGGGAAGAAACTTGACCAATGAGGTGAAAGACCTGTACTTTGAAAATTATAAAACATGGATGAAATAAATTGAAGATAAAAATAAATGGAGATATATTCCATATTTATGGCTTAGAAGACTGAGCATTATTAAAATGTATATACTGCCCAAAGCAATCTACACATTTTATGATCCTTGTCAAAATGCCAACAGTATTTTGCACAGAACTAGAACAAATTATCCTAAAACTTGCATGGAACCACAAAAGGCCCCAAATAGCCAAAGCAATCTTGAAAAAAGGACAAAACTAGAGGCATTACAATCCCAGATTTCAAGTTATATTACAAAGCTGCAGTAATCAAAAGAGGATGGTACAGACCCCAAAAGACACATAGGTCAATGGAATGGAATAGAAAAGAGAGCCCAGGAATAAATCCATGATTATATGGTCAATTAATCTTTGACAAAGTAGGTAAGAATATGCAATAGGAAAAAGTCTTTTCAACAAATGGTTTTGGGAAAACTGGACACCTACATGCTAAATAATGAGATTAGACCACTTTCCTATGCCATACATAAAAATAAACTCAAAATGGATTAAGACCTACATGTGAGACCTGAAACCATAAAAATCCTAGAAGAGAGCACAGGCAGCAATTTCTCTATCGGCCATACAAACATTTTTTTTAGATATGTCTCCTGAGGCAGGGGGAATAAAACCAAAATTAAACTGTTGGTACTACCTCAAAATGAAAGCTTCTGCACAGCAAAGGAAACAATCAAGGAAACTGGCATCCTATTGAACAGCTTCACAGGTGAAGATAATTGTAAATGATACACAACTCATCACCAAATAATAAGTAATTCAATTAAAAATGGGCAGAAAACATGAAAAGATATTTCTCCAAAGATATACAGATAGCCAACAGACACATGAAAAGATGCATAACATCACTCATCATCAGAGAAATGCATATAAAAACCGCAGTGAGATATCACCTCATACCTGTCAGAATGGCTAAAATAAAAAACACAAGAAACAACAAGTGTTGCCAAAGATTTGGAGAAAATAGAACTTTACACTCTGTTAATGGGAATGCAACCTGGTGCAGACACTGTGGAGGACTGTATGGAGGTTCCTCAATCAGTCAATCAATCAATCAATCAAGAACTACCACATGATCATGAATTCCACTAATGTGTATTTATTCAAAGAATATGAAAACATTATTTCAAAAAAGATATATGCATCCCTCTGTTTATTGCAGCATTATTTGTAGTAGCTAGAATATGGAAGCAAGCCATGTCCATCAATAGATGAATGGATAAAGAAGTGGTGTGTATACACATATATGTATATCACACACACACACATACATACGTACATACAATGGAACATTATTCAGCCATAACAAAGAATGAAACATTGCCATTTGCCATTAGCAACAATTTAGAAGCAACTAGAGGGTATGCTATGTGAAATAATTTAGTCAGTCAAAGACAAATACCATATAATTTCAGTTATATGTGGAATTAAAGATACAAAACAAATGAATAAAATAAAAAAGAAGACAAAAGCAGGCTCTAAACTATAGAAAGCAAACTGGTGTTCACCAGAAGGGAAATAGGTGAGGTATGGGTGAAATAGGTGAAAAGGATTGAGAGTACACTTATCATCCTGAGCACTGAGTAATATATAGATTTGTTGAATATTTATATTATACACCTGAAATTGAAATAACACAGTATATTAATTATTCTAGAATTTAAAAATATATAAAAGAAAAAAGTTTTAAGTGTTAAGTATATTATCATCATTTACACCATTTTTTTTAAAGTCATGGCTTTTATTCATTTGGTTCAAATTTGAATCGTGACTCGTTTGTATATTTTTACCCACTGAAGGTGTCTAATTTTCTTTTCACTTCTTTTTTGAATAAAGTAGCATGCTACTGTCCCATTACCAATATCACACAGAATATTTTTTTGTGGACCCCAAAGTGGGGCTAGAACTCATGACCTTGAGATTAAGATCTGAGCTGAGATCAAGTCAGATGCTTAATCGACAGAGCCACCCAGGTAACCTTCACACAGATTCTTTGTTAGACAATTTGGAATTAAGTCTGTGACCTTTCCAAGATAGTCTTTATGGAGCTTTTGACTTGCCTTTAGAATATAGTTCACTTGTATTCTAAGGATGTTGGAAAATTGACAAACATTTGCATACACTGTTTGTCTGGATTAAATATATTATTTCTTTGGACCTCTAACTTCCTCTTTTAGTATTTCTGTTCCTTTATGTGAAATACATTAATGCATCTATTTCCTTCTCTTGGAAGTTGGGCATGGTAGGTTGATATCTGAGTCTTTTATATTTAAAAATACATTCATTGGCTCTCGTTCTTGATTGTTAGTTTTACTTGTTATGGAAATCTAGTTTAAAATTTTTAATTTAATTTTTTTTCCTGAGACTGTGAAGCTATTGTTCCATTATTTTCAAGGATGCCAATCTGATTCTTATTCCAAGTAACACTTCCAGCAACCTTCACCTGAGTCTATCCAAAATATTTATTGATCCCTTTCCCCCCCTTAAAATATGGATGACTTGATAGACTAATTCTCATGGGTTTCATAATTAATTCATATAGATGGGTTCTTGGGACATCTTTTCAGTCTTAAGAATTGAGTTTATCTTAAGAGAACCTGAGATATCTATCTATTATCTACCTATCTTCCCTTCTGTTGTCTTATTGCTATTCTTCTAAAATATTATATATTTATTTATAATTATTTTTATTCAACTAAAAGTTATTGAGTATTCTGAATTCAGTCTCTATGTCTCATCTTTTTTCTTCTTTTTTCTAGCTCTTTTAATTTATCTTCCTGGCAAATTAAAAATAGTATATCCTATTTTCTAATACATTTTTCCAATAAATTTTTATGTGCATTATATTCAGAAACAATCTTATTACCTACTAACTTATAATCTTTATAACTTTTAAGATTCATTTCCATTTCTTTCTCTTTTTTTAAAGATTTTATTTATTTATTTGACAGAGAGAGAGATCAAAAGCAGGCAGACAGGCAAGCAGAGAGAGAGGAGGAAGCAGGCTCCCTGCTGAGCAGAGAGCCCATTGTGGGCTCAATCTCAGGACCCTGAGATCATGACCTGAGCTGAAGGCAGAGGCTTAATCCACTGAGCCACCTAGGCACCCATCATTTCCATTTCTTATTCTTGGAAAGAAAACAATGCAATCAGCTGCTCCCTGTTTCTTTGTGGGAGAGGTTTTGGATTGATCGAAGAACACTCAAAGCAGAGAGAAAAAAAATGCACAGAAAGTAAAAGTTTAATGAGGTATTAGTACCATCTATAAGAAGTTTCAAGTCATTGAAACATCAGGAGAGTTGAAAAAACAAAGAAATCTATCATACACGTTCAACTGGATATGAATTAGGAACAGATGTGGAAGACATAAAATTATTTCTGAATCAATGAGTAAGTTACAAGGAGCTCAGAAAAAATTGACTAACAGAAAGCACAGGAAGGCATAGAGAAGATCAAAAACAAAGAGGTAAGAAAAGAAAACTGAAATTAAAAAAAAAAGAAAGAAAGAAGGGAAAAGATGTAGAGGGATCATAGGACAAAGTGATAAATATTGAAGATAGGCAATGGTGACACAACAAACATATAAGTGAAGTCCTAAGAGGAAAAACAGAACAATAGGACAAAGCAAATATTTAGAATTATAATTCATGAGATATCCTTGAAATAAAAGATTTTTATTCACATTATTGAAAAGGCACATTCTGTACCAAAGAGAATTGATCCAGAATCATCTGTACCAAACTATTTCCTAATGAAATTATTAGAAAAAAGGATAAGAAAAATAATACTGTCAGCTTCAAGTCATTTATTCAGGATTTTTGAAGTTATAATATAGTAACAATATACCTTTAAAAGATAACACCATTTTATTAGATAGTTGTGTCACAGAAGTTGTTGAAAGAAGGAAGGCAAGGAAATGAATATATTCTAACTTTATTATTTATCAGTTTGGAGAGCCAGAATATACTGTCTCAAGAAAGAGGGAGCTCAGAGTGTCATATGTTGGTACTAATAACAATAGGACACAATAATAGAGTATTCTAAATATCAGAATATTTAAAGAAGAATAACTAAATTTTCTACATCTGAACCACATCTAATGCAGTAAACCCTAACATAAAATAACATGACAGAACTGACAAAAATTTTTAATAAGATTAAATTGCTTATTGAAAGATAAAAATATCTTCAGGTTGCTCACAAAGCAAAATTCAGCTATCTGTTGTATGCAACAGACATATATAATTAAAGGAATTCAGGAAGCTTGAAGGTCAAGGATATAGCAGGTTTAAAAATGAAGGATACAAAATTGGTAACAGACAAGGAAGAATTCAGTCATAGAAGTATTAAGTGAACAATAGAAGTCAGTTTATAATTCTAAAGGCTACAACTTAAAAGATGACATGATAGTCATGAATATTTATCCACCCAATAGCAAAGCAGATGTTGTCAGGAAGCAAAAGCTATTAGAGATCCAAGGCAAATAGGCTGAAGCCCAGACATAGCAGGAGACTTCAATATACTCTTTTTGCTAAGGAGAGATCAAACAGTAAAAAGCAAGAATAGAGAAGACTTAAAGAGCATAAAAAGTAGATCTTACAGGTATATAATGAACTTTGTACCCTAACAATAAGAACAATTAAGAAATAATTTAAAAATAAAAGTAGAAACTATTAAGCTTGAAAACAATAGAACTGATAATATAAGGAGCGGGTTCATTGAAAAGGATGAATAAAATGACCTGGAATGGCCTAATCAAGTAAACAATGGATAATACATAAATACACAAAATAATCAATGACAAAAAGAATGAAACCAAAAGGAAGTGAAAGCTTTAAAAATTTTACAAAACTATACAATAAATTTGATGATTTTTTTTCTAGAAAAAATAGTTTACCAAAATTATACCAAATATTACCCAGAATAAATGGAAGACTTCATTCCATGGAAACAAACGAAGAGTCATCCTTGCAAAATGCACAAGGTCCAGCTGATTCCACATGGGAATTGTATAAATTAAAAAGTGAATAATCACGATACTACTTAAAATGCTTCTAAGCATATATAATGAAGGAAAGCGTCCAAATTCTTCATATAAGGCAAGTGGAGCATTTATAATACATCTCATAATCTTGCACAAAAAAAGAAACTAAAGACCAATCTCATTTTCCCACAAATCAAAGTCTAATGCAATATCTAAGACAAAGTCTAGCAGAGTCCAGTATCATATTCACCACTTAAAGCAGTGACACACTAAAGTTTTACTTTAAAATGACAAGGTAAGTACCAGCTGGCATGTAGAGAACACACATTTGCCATCAATTAATATAGGCATTGAGAAACTCATGCATCTAGGAGTACTGGAAACAAGGGATGGTGCTAAAACAATATTCCTTGTATTTTCAGGTGAGAGGATATCTAAGAGAGATTGCCAGTAATCTAATTTATAATTTTTAAACTAAGATGATTTGCAAAAATTAGCATGTCTTTTTTGCATTATTATTATTACAAAAGTAGTAAATTTACAATATAGAAGTATAAAAATAAGAAAAACGTACCCTATTCTTATTGCCTGCAGATTGCTGCTATAGACATTTTATATATATCTTTCCAGATCTTTTCTAATATGTATGTATGTGTGTTTGTGTATGTCTCCGTGTGTTGCCAGGGCCTGTCTAAACCATTTTACTTGAAATTAAAATGTATGTCTCCATGAAATTCTACAGTCTAGTGCTCTATTTCTGGAGCTCTAACAACTAATATCACATTAGATCACATCAATTTGTTCAATAGAGAAACATAATAAATTAATGAGAGGCTAAAAAATATTTATGTCTTTTCTATGCTAGCCATTGAAAATTAAATAAGAACCATCTCATTTAGTCAAAAACAATAAGAAATTCCTTATAAAGAGGTGTATAATATTATTCCTAATACACAGAAAATGATAGATAAAAGATCATTTAATTTATTCATAGGCACATTTTTGCACATTTTTAATAAGAAAGAAAATTGGGATTTATATCTAGACCTAACCAATCCCAAGACCATGCTGCTTTTGTTTTGTTTTGTTTTGGTTTTGGTTTGTTTGTTTGCCACATATGTTCTTTCTTCCACATTTTTCTCATTGTTCCCTGGACAAAACCCAAGATAGTATCCTTGAACATCCATGAGGAATATTGACCCAACGACACATTGTCACTCTGAGATATATCAGAATTATGATACACCTGTTGTCTCTAACGTGGACTCCTCCAGCTGACTACCAAACATACTAGCAGAACTCATACTCACATACTTAACTCTTTTCAAAAACAATGTTGCTATTATTCCATAAGGAAAAAAAAAGTATACTCTGGCTCTTTTCTGCTTATAATATAAATTCACATTAAATAAAAAGATCTGACTATTCCAGTAAGTAACCTTCTATGCCCAAAATACCTATCCAGTCCCATCAAGCCACACTTGCCCTCAGTAATCAGAAAGTGTAGTGTGAATCGTTCTGTTGTGGCATACCTTAATATACAGGTCTTAGGGTCAGAAAGAAAATAAACGATGCAGGTTATTTTTTTTTTGTTTCTATGTTCTTTTACTTTACTGACCATAACTTTAATGCCTGTGTGCCAAATGAATAAGGGTTATGGCTCCTTTGAAAGCCCCTTGGAATTTATTTCAGAGGCTTGCATTGGCCAAACATGCATATTGACCCACTCTTTGCCTTATTTCCTGTTTTAATTGAGTGTCAAAGGTTACACGTTGCTATTAGAGTAAGACATGACTGGCAGCAGAGGTCAGGGACTCTCTGGCATTCTATTAGAGCCATAAAAACAAAACAGAATGATAATTTCACCTGTTCTAACCTCAATTTTTCCAGGATGGGACAGACATTGACCTTATTGTTTGTCAGCCATTGACTCTATAAACTTCAGCTACCCTAATTCTGCTTACTAAACAATAAGAGTGCTTTCACAACAAGGATGAAAAATAAAACAATGTAAAATACTCAGAGATGACTCAAAGGAGAGACATATCCAGGTGACAGAAAAGATAAAATAACTTCTTTTTTATTCCTAGGTCACATCCCTCGTTTGGATAGTTTACAACAATAAAGGTTTCTACCAACAACTTTCAATTTTATCTTCTTTTGTGGAATACCTTATAACTTCCTTTATGTGAACAAGTACAAGCAATAAATCTAATAAATTGCTCATGCTACCTAAAACCTATTTGTGGCACTTGAAGGGTTTATGAATTTCTATGAAAGTTTTCTCCACCTTCCCTACCCTTTAAAGTTTTGGCTGAAATGTAGGTAGACATTCAAGGGCATAACTAATGTCTTTTCTAATCTCTTTTCCAAAGAAGATAAAAAAGAAAGCATATGTTAAATGTTTCCTTTTAAAAGTATTTGAAAAATGATTTCTAATCAGTAATTTAATGAAATAAATAAAGGTTATAATTTGAAGATAAGTTTCCTCCATTTTCAGAGTCTGATTTTGTGTAGTTTTTTTTCTGATGAGTAATTGAGTAAAGTTTTTAGTAAAGCAATTGAGTGAAGCTGGATCTTTTAAATAATGAATAATTTGTTGGTGGTTTTCCATAATTTAAAGGGAAGCAAATTAAAGCTTAGATATTGTTATTTGGTTGCATCTTCATGAAGGATGATTACTACCATTCAGATGCTGTCTGGAAATCTCCTAAGTTAACCCTGTCCTCACTTTGAGACAAGTAATTTTTTATTCTTTCAACCTACCCATTGTCTTGAAGTTATAAATTGGGGGTTAATGTTGAATTTTTTATTATCAGAACAGTCATCATCTCTGACATGACTTTCAATTTTTAGATTTTTCAATATCAAGACAGCAAGCAAAAACAAATTAAGAACCCATAATTTCTTGTGGAATTATTAATGTTTATGTTAAATTGACAGATACCAAGTCACAAATTAATAAGATGTCATAGAATTCCTAGGTCACATCTTAGGAGGGCATTTCTGGGGACACAGACTTTTTATATGGAAGCACTAATCCATAGGAAAAGTAGTAATACTGTAATTCTTTGATTTTCTTAAACACCAAATCAAATGGTGATTGGACACATATTTAACTGAAAAACATACCAGATTATTAGCAGATAAAAAAGTAAAGTTTTCTCATTTCACAAATTGACTTGAAGTTTTCCATAAATTATTTCAGCTTATTAGTAAACTGAAATTACATGGTATCATGAGAACTATGTCATATCCTTTATTTTTTTGCCTGAAATGCAATCTAAGGGGGGAAAAAAAACTACTGAGCAACCACATTACGTTTCCTTATAACTTAGCAAGTTCAGTTGAATTTTCTATCAACTTGATTATCAATATCTTTAAGATAAGATTGATTTTTCCCCCCTCATCAATTGAAAGGTTATAAATCACTGGTGCTGCTGTCCTGAATTTGGAAAAAATCTATCCAGGTTGAGGAGCTGTTTTGAGATGGAAAAGTTAACTCAATTGCTTATTTTTCATGGATCCTTTTCCCTCTTCCATGTGAGGAGTTTTTACACCATAGATTTATGACAAATGGCTCAGGTGGTTCATAACTTTTTTCTCAAGGCTGGGCATATTTACCACTAGTCTTCATCTTCATTAAGAGGGAGTGGTCCGACTCTTTCATGAGTTCTCCAGAGAAAGTTATTGTTCTTTTCATTGTAGAAGTCCCCATGACAAGCATATTGCCTGATACATAATAAATGCTCAACAAATAAAGGGATATGGTCACATCTGACATTCAACTAAAGCGATTTGGCACACTTTAATCATAATGCTCCAGAAATGCATACTTACAAGGGCGTAATAGATGTATATACTCAATATATTCCCCCCAAAAAAGGAGGGGGGAGAGGCCCTCATGGTGGTGTAATACAGCTTCAAATTTACATCATTTAAGGAAGGTTCTAAATTTGACAAATTATGTATTACTTCAAAGAAATGGATGATGTCTCTTATTATTTGTATTCTCTAAAGTCACATGAAAAACACAACAAAACTCATCCTCACTAAACTCTTTGTAATTAACTGACCTCTTCTCCATGCACATGTTACAACATGTCTCATAAATACCTTGCGTCTGAACCTACACATTTAAAAAGGCATTAATTACTTATCATTGCTTCATAAATAAGAAGCAAGCCATAAGAAATGTGAACAAAAGGGGTAACATGACTAGGTTTTAGGAATATTTGGAGCAACAATGAGTCTGAAAAGAGGACAATCCTATTTCATTTCCACTGATGTCCGTATCCATGGAAACTCCCTTTTAATAGCATCCACATCACACTGGAAAAACAGGTATGCTACCTTTTGAAAGTGAGTGCATTAAAAGAACCCAGCCCTTTGCTAAGAAGGTCAGCTCTTGAAAGCCTTCAAGAGCTTTGGTAGCTGAGAAAGCTGGAGGGCTGTAAATCCTTCGTCTGTTGCTAAGAAGCTTGGCTCCTGAGAATCACATCAGTGCTCTCTAACACAGAGAATGGAATGTGAATCTTTTGTTCCCTGCCTATGATGTTGCACTCCTGAGTACTTGTTTCCTTAGCTAAGAGAACATGTAGGAGAGGCCTATTACGTGAACTTAGAGATTAATTATTAATAGACACAAACTGAGAAAGACAGGTAAAAAGATGTACTGTGTTAAAGAGAGAAGACTGACTTGCAAGAATCCAGATGGCAAATGCCATTACATAGAAATATATGCACTCAAATAATATTCATAGGACATTTTAAAATATTTTGTAATCTCAGCCTTTTTTTTTTGAGTATGAAAAATATCTGTCAAGGAAAATGCCTTCCCCATTGGATTATTCAACATACTCATTGAAAGTAAGAGAAAAAATACAAAGGTCATTATGCCTTTAAATCAAACTGTGGCATACCAGACCTGCTCTTCCTTTACTATATAGTGAACAATTTTAAACAATTGAGTAGTGTATAATTATTGTTGTTCAATAAAAAATAAACACAGCATATTGTGGATATATGTATAAGGCAATGCATCAACTTTTCCTATTTGCACAACTAGAAATAATAAAGATATGTTAATTGTATGTGATGGATTATGATATTTAGGAATCATCATAAATATCCTTAAACATCATAGTACGTATAAAAATTACTGTACTACTTTTATCTATATTAAGTTAGAGAAATCCATGTGGCCATGATAGACCATAATGGTAGCATTAGATGACTCAACAATAAAAATCACTGAGTTATTAATAATTTTAATAATAATGATGACATTTATTGACTCACTGTGTTTCAGGTACTATTTTAAGTACCTTACTTACTTGAGAGTATTATAAATGCTCAGTACAACCTTGTGAATTAGGTACTTCTATGTATTCCATTTTACGCAAGAGGCACAGAGTTTGAGTAATTTGTTCAAGATTACAAAACATAAGGTAAATAGTGGAGCTAAGATATGAACCCATGCCACCAGCAAGAATACTATTTAATGATAGTGAAATAAGGGTATGTGCATTTTATGAACCGAGGCTTAGACAAATCATGATAATCGTTCTAGTTTTCATCTGTTTACATGTTACAGAGCCATATCTCATGTATGAATTGTTTTGATCTTTATAGCCCTCCTGTAAGTGTGCATAGCATATCACATAGCTGAAAAGAATGATGTTAAGAGATGGTAAATGATTTTTCCAATGACGTGTGTTTAGGGAAAAGCAGAACTGAAACTAGAACCAGCCTGTTAACATTCATTCTGCTTTAATAACTTCCTCTTTTCTTTATATAAGCAAATAAAATATTGTAGCAAGCATCCTAACGACTCAGGTGATGGCAGAGTAATGAGATTGTTATAAAGCCTAAATGAGTTGTTACATGTCACGTAAAAGGAGATTGTCCAGCATATAATAAGTAGTCAATAAGCATTGATTATTATTATTATTATTATTAACCAATTTATTTTGTTCCTCTATAAGATACTTAGAGGAGACATATGGTTAAATCCATCTTCCAGTCCATTGCTTTTAGCTTAGAATTCTGGCTGCCTATCCTGATAAATGTGGAATGTTGAGAAATTTGCTCAGATCTAAATCTCAGTTTCTTTGTCTATCATGCAGATCTTAGTAATAACACCTCTTCAGAAATTGAGATAGTAGGGGTGCCTGGAAGGCTCAGTCAGTTAAGCGTCTGCCTTCAGTTCAGGTCATGATCTCAGAGTAATGGGATTGAGACCCACACCTGGTTCCCAACTCAGTAGAGAGCCTGCTTCTCCCTCTCGCTTTGCCCTTCCCCCTGCTCGTGCTCTCTCACTCTCTCTCTGTCATATGAATAAATAAAATATTTTTCAAAAAATTGAGATATTAATTGTATAGCATTTATTCCTGGAAGTGGCTTGTACTAAGTGCTTGATAGTTGATATTTTATTGTTTTACTGAAACTGCTTGTTGGAGGGGTGGCTATAAGAAATAACCATATGAAATAATTTACTGAGATATTTTGTCAGGATTATGCTACTTAATATTTTTTAAGAACACTTATAGCCATAACTAGTTTTGTAAATAACCATATTTCCCTTTTTAATTTGTTCGCTCTAACTCAAACCCCAAAATTTGGAATCTGAATTCAGCAAATGAACAGAATCTTCTAAAGTGCATCTATATTGCCTTCTTTCTACTCTTCTACCTTAATATGTCTTCTTCCCAAGTTGACTTGCCTATTGATAAAGTGAGGATACAAGATTTTACTCCCCCAACCCCACTTAAGCTACTATTAGATCAGAATACAGTCAGTTTCCATTTGCAAATGATATGGATTCTAAAAGTCCTTTGAAAGTCATAGTTTTTCCTATATGGAAATTTGATATGTTGATTACTGCTCATTTGACACATATTGTACAAATGTGATACCTGATACATTTGCAATGGACAGAGTGGAAACCAATACAGAGAAGGTTATGATGATGATAAAGTGAGAAATGAGTGTCATGTACAGGCCGTTTTCTCTGGCTTTCCCAGTTTTAATGCTGTTCTCTCCAATTGATGAGTAACAAAATCCCTGTTTTTTCCTCAGTATATTTCCTTACAAACACATGTCAGTTCTGGGACTCCAATGTGAATTCATAAAATTTTGTTAAATGCATTTGATAGAAATCAGACTTAACATATTGAGGACTCACATGTCTTATGTTGGATGTAAGAAAATCATATAACTGAAAAGCTGAGAAATCACCCCCCCCATAAAGTCCATGTTCTTTTGCTAAGTGGGAAACATGATGTACACAAATTTGATAGAATTTGGTTTTACTTGTGATTTATTGAATGAATTATTCTCATTTTGGCAACATGGTTACCGTATAATCTTTTCTTTTTTCTGACTTTGCCAGATGAAGGGAAAAATAATTGCTATTTGCCATAATTTTTTCTGCCATATGATTCTGGTCTGTCCATTCTTTTTTTTAAATTTTTTAGAATTTTTTTAATAAACATATATTATTAGCCCCAGGGGTACAGGTCTGTGAATCTCCAGGTTTACACACTTCACAGCACTCACCATAGAACATACCCTCCCCAGTGTCCATAACCCCACCCCCCTCTCCCAAACCCCCTCCCCCCAGCAACCCTCAGTTTGTTTTGTGAGATTAGAGTCTCTTATGGTTTGACTCCCTCCAGATCCCATCTTGTTTCATTTATTATTTTTCTACCCCCCGAAACCCTCTACATTGCCTCTCCACTTTCTCATATCATGGAGATCATGTGATAGTTGTCTTTCTCCAACTGACTTATTTCACCAAGCATTATACCTTCTAGTTCCATCCTTGTTGTCACAAATGGCAAGATTTCATTTCTTTTGATGGCTGCATAGTATTCCACTGTATATATATATCTGATCTGTCCTTTTTTTTTAAGATTTTTAAAATTTATTTGACAGAGAGAGAGATCACAAGCAGGCAGGAAGGCAGGCAGAGAGAGGAGGAAGCAGGCTCTCCGCAGAGCGGAAAGCCCTTTGCGGGGCTCAATCCCAGGACGCCGGGATCATGACCTGAGCCGAAGGCAGAGGCTTCAACCCACTGAGCCACCCAGGCGCCCCTGGTCTGTCCATTCTTAAAAGACAAATATTTTGTTCATGGTAATTGGAACCATTATTACTGATTTTTGCTCTTCATCATTAAATGAAATTTAAGCCTTCTTACTCTATTGGAAAACAAAATCCCAAAAACTACCTGTTTAGTTACTGCACAGTTGCCTTTCATTTAATGGACTGGATAAATTCCAGCAAGGCTAGTGACATATTTCCCAGTGATTTTCATTATAACTCAGAAGTGTCACCAGCTAGACCCTAAGATCTAACCTTTACTCCCTATCTGCTTGCAATCACTGACCTTTGTCCCATAGTCTTCCTTAAACTCTTCTTTCTAGCTTAGTTAGAAAGGCAAAAGGAACCCAATTTCACACCTCAAGTGATAGTGACTGTCCCCACAAGCCCTCCAGCTAGCCCAGGCCACCCACACCAGTTTGAGTGTAGCACAGATGGATGAGGGAGAAGCCTCTAGAATACAATTACCTTTACCTCATTGCAATACTAAAATCTCTGCCCAAGGAGGAGCACAAGCCTCATTTACTAAACATACAGTATAGGTATAGGCACATTTCCTTAAGGTGCATGCATTGCCTTATTGCCATATCTACATGTGATGCCAAGGCTTCCCTATCTAAATATTCATCCTAACCTTAAATAAAAAGAACCTGTCCATCTTTACTTGGGGCGTCAAAGCTTTGGAAGTTATTCCCAGTGATCTCCTTTTTTGCTGCAAATACATTTAACTACACCAGAGTGTACCTGGTGTAGTTTCTATCTGCGACTCACCAAGGAGCAAACTAACATTCGATCAGTTACAGAAACTTACTCCCACACTGGGGTAAAGAGATGCCAAAACCAACTCAGTTCAAATCAGCAAATAGTTGTTGGGCACTTACCTAAGATATGCTGAACACTGGCATAAACAGAGGACAAAGATACTGGCATGTTTCCAAAGTAATCAGTCATCACTATAGAAGGGATAGTATGCAAATAATTCTAAAATGAGGGAGAACACCAATGTCCTAAAAGACATACCAAAAATACGTTATGGGATTTCAGATAAAAGAGATGTAATACTCTGTTTAAAGGAAGAAAACAACATGGGACATTTGGCTGGCTCAGTCAGTTAAGCGTCTACCTCTGAATCAGGTCATGATTCCAAGTGGGGAGTCGGCTTCTCCCTCTGCCTGCCACTCCCCCTGCTTGTGCTCTTTCTCACTCTCTCTCTGACAAATAAATAAAATCTTAAAACATCATCAACAACAAAAAAAGAAAACAAACAAAAAAAAGACTTTGTGGCGTTTTGAAGACAGGAGGGCCTTCTAGGTGGAGTAAAATTACGCAAAGGCAGAGAGGTAGGAATATGTGATTTCTTAAAAAGCAAGGTCTCAGAGGAGGAGTCAAGATGGCGGAGAAGAAGCAGGCTGAGACTACTTAAGCTAGCAGGAGATCAGCTAGAGAGCTTATCTAAAGAGTACAAACACCTGCAAATCCATCGGCAGATCGAAGAGAAGAAGAACAGCAATTCTAGAAACAGAAAAACAACCACTTTCTGAAGGGTAGGACTGGCAGAGAAGTGAATCCAAAGCAAAAGAAAGATAGACCCCGGGGGGAGGGGCCGGCTTCCAGCAAGCAGCGGAGCAACGGAGCACAAAATCAGGACTTATAAAAGTCTGTTCCGCTGAGGGACATCGCTCCGGAGGCCAAACCGGGGTGAAGACCACGCGGGGTCAGCGTGGCCTCAGGTCCCGCAGGGTCACAGAAGGATTGGGGGTGTCTGAGTGTCGCAGAGCTTGCGCGTATTGAAACGGGAAAGCCGGCTACAGAGACAGAGCTGACAGTAAGCTCGCAGCTCGGGGTTACCTTGAACCGGTCGCAGGCTCGGTGAGCTCGGAGCGCGGCCGAAGGTCAGGCAGACGGAAGTTACTGGGTGCTGTTCTCTGAGGGCGCACTGAGGAGTGGGGCCCCAGGCTCTCAGCTCCTCCAGGCCGGAGACCAGGAGGCCGCCATTTGTATTCCCGTCCTCCGGAACTCTACGGAAAGCGCTCAGGGAACAAAAGCTCCTGAAAGCAAAGCCAAGCGGATTACTCAGCCCGCCCCGGTAAGGGCGGTGCAATTCTGCCTGGGGCAAAGACACTTGAAAATCACTACACCAGGCCCCTCCCCCAGAAGATCAACAAGAAATCCAGCCAAGACCAAGTTCACCTACCAAGGAGTGTGGTTTCAATACCAAGGAGAGCAGCAGAATTCCAGAGGAGGAGAAAGCAAAGCACGGAACTCATGGCTTTCTCCCTGTGATTTTTTAGTCTTGCAGTTAATTTAATTTTTTTCTTTTTCATTTTTTTTCTCTTCTTCTGCTAAATTTTTTTTAACTTTTACCCTTTTCTCTTTTTTAACGTTTTTTTAACTAGTTTAATATATATTTTTTCTTTTTTATACTTTTCTTTATTCGTTTTCTTTTTTTAATTCTTTTCTTTTCTTTTTCTTTCTTTCTTTTTGAACATCTTTTTATCCCCTTTCTCCACCCTCACAATTTGGGATCTCTTTTGATTTGGCTAAAGCATATTTTCCTGAGGTTGTTGCCACCATTTTAGTATTTTACTTGCTCCTTCATATACTCTTATCTGGACAAAATGAAAAGGTGGAAAAATTCACCACAAAAAAAAAGAACAAGAGGCATTACCGAAGGCTAGGGACCTAATCAATATAGACATTGGTAATATGTCAGATCTAGAGTTCAGAATGACAATTCTCAAGGTTCTAGCCGGGCTCAAAAAAGGCATGGAAGATATTAGAGAAACCCTCTTGGGAGATATAAAAGCCCTTTACGGAGAAATAAAAGAACTAAAATCTAACCAAGTTGAAATCAAAAAGCTATTAATTTGGTGCAATCAAAAATGGAGGCTCTCGCTGCTAGGATAAATGAGGCAGAAGAAAGAATTAGCAATATAGAAGACCAAATGACAGAGAATAAAGAAGCTGACCAAAAGAGGGACAAACAGCTATTGGACCACGAGGGGAGAATTCGAGAGATAAGTGACACCATAAGATGAAACAACATTAGAATAATTGGGATTCCAGAAGAAGAAGAGAGAGGGGAGCAGAAGGTACACTCGAGAGAATTATTGGGGAGAATTTCCCCAATATGGCAAAGGGAATGAGCATCAAAATTCAGGAGGTTCAGAGAACGCCCCTCAAAATCAATAGGAATAGGCCCATACCCCATCACCTAATAGTAAAATTTACAAGTCTTAGTGACAAAGAGAAAATCCTGAAAGCAGCCCGGGAAAAGAAGTCTGTAACATACAGTGGTAAAAATATAAGATTGCAGCTGACTTATCCACAGAGACGTGGCAGGCCAGAAAGAGCTGGCATGATATTTTCAGAGCACTAAATGAGAAAAACATGCAGCCAAGAATACTATACCAGCTAGGCTATCATTGAAAATAAAAGGAGAGATTAAAAGCTTCCAGGACAGGGGCGCCTGGGTGGCTCAGTGGGTTAAGCCGCTGCCTTCGGCTCAGGTCATGATCTCAGGGTCCTGGGATCGAGTCCCACATCGGGCTCTCTGCTCAGCAGGGGGCCTGCTTCCCTTTCTCTATGTCTGCCTGCTTCTCTGCCTACTTGTGATCTCTGTCTGTCAAATAAATAAATAAAATCTTTAAAAAAAAAAAAAAAAGCTTCCAGGACAAACAAACACTGAAAGAATTTGCAAGCACCAAACCAGCTCTACAGGAAATATTGAAAGGGGTCCTCTAAGCAAAGAGAGAGCCTACAAGTGGTAGATTAGAAAGGAACAGAGACAATATACAGTAACAGTCACCTTACAGGCAATACAATGGCACTAAATTCATATCTCTCAATAGTTACCCTGAATGTTAATGAGCTAAATGCCCCAATCAAAAGACACAGGGTATCAGAATGGATAAAAAAACAAAACCCATCTATACGTTGCCTACAAGAAACTCATTTTAAGCCCGAAGACAACTCCAGATTTAAAGTGAGGGGGTGGAAAAGAATTTACCATGCTAATGGGCATCAGAAGAAAGCAGGAGTGGCAATCCTTATATCAGATCAATTAGATTTTAAGCCAAAGACTATAATAAGAGATGAGGAAGGACACTATATCATACTCAAAGGGTCTGTCCAACAAGAAGATCTAACAATTTTAAATATCTATGCCCCCAATGGGGGAGCAGCCAACTATATAAACCAATTAATAACAAAATCAAAGAAACACATCAACAATAATACAATAATAGTAGGGGACTTTAACACTCCCCTCATTGAAATGGACAGATCATCCAAGCAAAAGATCAGCAAGGAAATAAAGGCCTTAAAGGACACACTGGACCAGATGGACATCACAGATATATTCAGAACATTTCATCCCAAAGCAACAGAATACACATTCTTCTCTAGTGCACATGGAACATTCTCCAGAATAAATCACATCCTCGGTCCTAAATCAGGAATCAACCAGTATCAAAAGATTGGGATCATTCCTTGCATGTTTTCAGACCACAATGCTCTGAAACTAGAACTCAACCACAAGAGGAAGTTTGGAAAGAACCCAAATACATGGAGACTAAACAGCATCCTTCTTTTAAAGAATGAATGGGTCAACTGGGAAATTAAAGAAGAATTGAAAAAAATCATGGAAACAAATGATAATGAAAATACAATGGTTCAAAATCTGTGGGACACAACAAAGGCAGTCCTGAGAGGAAAATATGTAGCGGTACAAGCCTTTCTCAAGAAACAAGAAAGGTCTCAGGTACACAACCTAACCCTACACCTAAAGGAGCTGGAGAAAGAACAAGAAAGAAACCCTAAGCCCAGCAGGAGAAGAGAAATCATAAAGATCAGAGCAGAAATCAATGAAATAGAAACCAAAAAAACAATAGAGCAAATCAACGAAACTAGGAGCTGGTTCTTTGAAAGAATTAATAAAACTGATAAACCCCTGGCCAGACTTATCCAAAAGAAAAGAGAAAGGACCCAAAAAAATAAAATCATGAATGAAAGAGGAGAGATCACAACTAACACCAAAGAAATACAAACTATTATAAGAACATACTATGAGCAATTCTACGCCAACAAATTTGACAATCTGGAAGAAATGGATGCATTCCTAGAAACATATAAACTACCACAACTGAACCAGGAAGAAATAGAAAGCCTGAACAGACCCATAACCAGTAAGGAGATTGAAACAGTCATTAAAAATCTCCAAAGAAACAAAAGCCCAGGGCCAGACGGCTTCCCAGGGGAATTCTACCAAACATTTAAAGAGGAACTAATTCCTATTCTCCTGAAACTGTTCCAAAAAATAGAAATGGAAGGAAAACTTCCAAACTCATTTTATGAGGCCAGCATCACCTTGATCCCAAAACCAGACAAGGATCCCATCAAAAAAGAGGGCTATAGACCAATATCCTTGATGATCACAGATGCGAAAATTCTCACCAAAATACTAGCCAATAGGATTCAACAGTACATTAAAAGGATTATTCACCATGACCAAGTGGGATTTATTCCAGGGCTGCAAGGTTGGTTCAACATCTGCAAATCAATCAATGTGATACAACACATCATTAAAAGAAAGAACAAGAACCATATGATACTCTCATTAGATGCTGAAAAAGCATTTGACAAAGTACAGCATCCCTTCCTGATCAAAACTCTTCAAAGTGTAGGGATAGAGGGCACATACCTCGATATCATCAAAGCCATCTATGAAATACCCACCGCAAATATCATTCTCAATAGAGAAAAACTGAAAGCTTTTCCTCTAAGGTCAGGAACACGGCAGGGATGTCCATTATCACCACTGCTATTCAACATAGTACTAGAAGTCCTAGCTTCAGCAATCAGACAACAAAAGGAAATTAAAGGCATCTAAATCGGCAAAGAAGAAGTCAAATTATCACTCTTCGCAGACGATATGATACTATATGTGGAAAACCCAAAAGACTCCACTCCAAAACTGCTAGAACTCATACAGGAATTCAGTAAAGTGTCAGGATATAAAATCAATGCACAGAAATCAGTTGCATTTCTCTACACCAACAACAAGACAGAAGAAAGAGAAATTAAGGAGTCAATCCCATTTACAATTGCACCCCAAACCATAAGATACCTAGGAATAAACCTAACCAAAGAGGCTAAGAATCTATTCTCAGTAAACTATAAAGTACTCATGAAAGAAATTGAGTAAGACAAAAGAAATGGAAAAATGTTCCGTGCTCCTGGATTGGAAGAATAAATACTGTGAAAATGTCTATGCTACCCAAAGCAATCTACATATTTAATGCAATTCCTATCAAAGTACCATCCATCTTTTTTCAAAGAAATGGAACAAATAATTCTAAAATTTTTATGTAACCAGAAAAGACCTCGAATAGCCAAAGGGATATTGAAAAAGAAAGCCAAAGTTGGTGGAATCACAATTCCGGACTTCAAGCTCTATTACAAAGCTGTCATCATCAAGACAGCATGGTACTGGCACAAAAACAGACACATAGATCAATGGAACAGAATAGAGAGCCCAGAAATAGACCCTCAACTCTATGGTCAACTAATCATTGACAAAGCAGGAAAGAATGTCCAATGGAAAAAAGACAGCCTCTTTAATAAATGGTGTTGGGAAAATTGGACAGCCACATGCAGAAAAATGAAATTGGACCATTTCCTTACACCACACACAAAAATAGACTCAAAATGGATGAAGGACCTCAATGTGAGAAAGGAATCCATCAAAATCCTTGAGGAGAACACAGGCAGCAACCTCTTTGACTCAGCCGCAGCAACATCTTCCTAGGAACATCGCCAAAGGCAAGGGAAGCAAGGGCAAAAATGAACTATTGGGATTTCATCAAGATCAAAATCTTTTGCACAGCAAAGGAAATAGTTAACAAAATCAAAAGACAACTGACAGAATGGGAGAAGATATTTGCCAACGACATATCAGATAAAGGACTAGTGTCCAAAATCTATAAAGAACTTAGCAAACTCAACACCCAAAGAACAAATAATCCAATCAAGAAATTGGCAGAGGACATGAACAGACATTTCTGCAAAGAAGACATCCAGATGGCCAACAGACACATGAAAAAGTGCTCCATATCACTCGGCATCAGGGAAATACAAATCAAAACCAAAATGAGATATCACCTCACACCAGTCAGAATGGCAAAAAATCAACAAGTCAGGAAATGACAGATGCTGGCGAGAATGTGGAGAAAGGGGAACCCTCCTACACTATTGCTGGGAATGCAAGCTGGAGCAACCACTCTGGAAAACAGCATGGAGGTTCCTCAAAATGTTGAAAATAGAACTGCCCTATGACCCAGCAATTGCACTACTGGGTATTTACTCTAAAGATACAAACGTAGTGATCCAAAGGGGCATGTGCACCCGAATGTTTATAGCAGCAATGTCCACAATAGCCAAACTATGGAAAGAACCTAGATGTCCATCAACGGATGAATGGATCAAGAAGATTGGTATATATACACAATGGAATACTATGCAGCCATCAAAAGAAATGAAATCTTGCCATTTGCGACAACATGGATGGAACTAGAGCGTATCATGCTTAGCGAAATAAGTCAAGCGGAGAAAGACAGCTATCATATGATCTCCCTGATATGAGGAAGTGGTGATGCAACATGGGGGCTTAAGTGTGTAGGAGAAGAATCCATGAAACAAGATGGGATTGGGAGGGAGACAAACCATAAGTGACTCTTAATCTCACAAAACAAACTGAGGGTTGCTGGGGGGAGGGGGGTTCGGAGAAGGGGGGTGGGGTTATGGACATTGGGGAGGGTATGTGCTTTGGTGAGTGCTGTGAAGCGTGTAAACCTGGCGATTCACGGACCTGTATCCCTGGGGATAAAAATATATGTTTATAAAAAATTAAAAATTAAAAAAAAAAAAGTAAGGTCTCTTTCACACACACACATTCACACACACACAGTAAGGTCACATTGGATAAAACATATGAGATATTTGCAGAGGAATACTGGAACATAAAGGTTTGTAGATACTGCATAGCCTTAAATGCTAACATAATTGTACATAATTAAATAAGTATTTGAAAACAGATGAAGGCTTTTGAGCAAAAAATAAAAATATCTGGAGTTGTACAGTTATTTTATATAGAATGATTCAGATAAAGAAGCACCCAAATGGGGTTTCATAATTAAATCTAAGATGGTAAAATACATGTGTCTATTTGACTGGGCTATGGGATGCCCAGATAGCTGGTAGAAGATTGTTTCTGGATAGTCTTTGAGGGTATTTCTGAAAGAGATTAGCATTTGAATTAGCAGACTGAGTGAACAATTCATCCTTAACATCCAATCCGTTGAAAGCCCTTGGACATCAGGTTTCTAGCTCCTTCATACTCCAGGACTCAACACCATTGGGCCCCTGTTTCTCATGCCTTCAGACTCAGACTGAATTACACTATTGGCTTTCCTCCTTCTGGAGTCTACAGATGGCAGAACATGGGACTTCCTGGCCACCATAATTAAGTGAGCCAATTCTTATAAAAAAAATCTCTTCATATGTATATCCCTACCCTGTTGGTACTGTTTCCTCAGGAAACTCTGACTTACACAACATCCTTCCAATTTGCTTTTCTTTTTTGGAATAGGTAAAGCTCTGGCATTCCCTCCAGACATTCAGTTAGTGAGTGAGAGATGGCAGCAAAACAGTTCTCTGAAGGTTGATAAAAGAAAAAAGGACATAACAGGGTATAATGTGTTCCAGGTGGGGTGGGATAACATGAAACGAATAATACAAAATACCATAATAAATACACATTTGATCTCTAACACATTATCAAGTGAAAAAAGTATGATATAGAGCAATGCATATATTGCATATATTCTCTCCCAGTTGTGTAGAAAACAAAAACCTTAAACAAAAAAAACAAAACAAAAAAGTCCCCAAAATAAAAATGTGATGATACAGGTTAGACAGGCATGAAAACTTTGCAAAAGAATTCATAGGAAACTTGCCTAGTTGTAATTTCAGGAGAAGCAGCGTGTGGTTCTTGGTTAGTAGGGAGAGTATGTCTGAATTACTACCATATTTCATCAAATTTGGAAAGATATAGGCAATCTTTGATTTGATAAAAGATAGGATATTTTAATCTGGTTTTTCCTTGTGCATTTATGTTCAATAGGGAAAAACAACAGTACTAGTTAACAAATCAGGAATATTATGAGCTCTTGCTATAAACCAAGCATGCTAAGCAGATTTTTTCAAGAATTACTTTATGATCAATATTTAGAAAGTCTAGATTTTTGGCCCCATTTAAAATATTAGAGAATGTTAGATATTGAGAAACTGATATTTTATTTTCCCTGCCCAAATTAAGCACAAGTGAAAATGCACCCTACAGCATGGAAAGGAGGAGGAGGAAGTGGAGGGGAAAGGGAACACTCACAGCATGGACTCAAAGGCAGTGGCCAAAGGTTAATATAATGGACCACAGAACTTTACTCCTATAGATAAATACTTGAACATGGAAGATGGTGATTAAGTTAGCCTTTCTAATTATTTTAAATTCATCAGTAAGGACAATGTTAAAAGTGTCTTTAAAAAGTAGTTCTTGACACCTAAATAAAATATTAATATAAAAAACAAAAACAATATTGAGACTCTCAACTAGAATTATTGAACATGTATTCAACAAATGAAATTTATTTTGCTTAGTTTTTAAAAAACAGGGGTGGTTATTATCCTACCTGACTAATGAGAAAAGTGAATTTCAGAGAGATGTATCCAGGGTCCCAGATTTAACTGGTTTCAAAACATTAAGCCCTAAGCAGACAGAAGGAGAGGTTTCAAGAACCATATTTCTTGGGAAAGGAAGTGTAAATCATTACTTGGGTAATCAGTGTATTCTTATTCAGCTAGCTTCTCCTTCCTGGGGAGGTGGGTTCAAAGTGCCAGGGGAAGAAGTTAAATAGGTACATAACCCACATCTTGGACCAGAGATTTTTCTGTGCTTTCTATATGTGCTGTTTCCTCTGATATGCTGATTTTTATCCGAAAAAAAAAAAAAAAGTCTGGAATTGTCCTTTCTGATATGAACAGGTGTTTCATAAGAATTCAGGAAGGCATAAGAACTTTCTATTAAAGTGTTCAGACTTATACTTGTGACCAAGATGGAGAAACAAGGACTGGATATTCTTGCCCTCTCAAAACAAAACCAAACAGACAAAATATGACAAACAATGGTTTTCAAGAACCTGGACACCAGATGTTGAAGGACAGTGTCCTTGTGAGTTTTATAACCTGCAACATGAGAAGCGAGTTCTGTGATTTCCTCAGCTTAGTGTGTTGAGAGATTTTCCACAAAGCTGCAGAAAGGACTCCCTGAATTGAGGAGAAGAGCTGATGTTGAGAGAGATGAAGATGGCTAGAGTTTGGATGGAAGACTGGAGAGATGAAATCTGCACACAATAGAGTACTGTATATTTGCAGTTCATGAAGTATTCAGCAGAATGCTGATAGTTCATGCGTGTGCGGAAACTGCATGAGGCCCAGGAAAGAACCATCCAAAATCATTAGAGGAGATCACATGTGGCCAGAAGTAGTGCCTGCTTCTAAGACTTAAAGTGGAAGATCTCATTATTCACTGGACATTGATAGAGTACTTAGAAGGCTCTTGCCTTG